>NC_058522.1:438313242-439657528 GCF_904849725.1 Hordeum vulgare subsp. vulgare | reverse complement strand
GATATTGTACTAGAATAACGAATCAATTTTGTTGCTTTTTCGTCAACAAATCTGAATTATCTTGAAAGTAAAAGGATGGACAAAATTCAAATGGTCGTATTAACTGCTAAATCTTAGTGTGCTGAAATGTACTTTCTCTATAAATTTTTATAAGAGGGAATAAGAGCATCTACTACGGAATCCTCATATCCGTCTCAAACCTCGTGCAGGTCATCCGGTCACTGATCTCTCATGAAATTTCAACCCAATTGGATGCCTCAAACGGGCCTCATACGCATGGGCTGACCGGGACCCCTCATATCCAACCCAAATATGTGGCGGGTATGGGGACGTCCGGACACGCCCGCCACGTCGGTATGGTCCGCTTTGGCTCGCATCGACCCCACATATATTAGTCGTCATCTGCTCGCCGAGACAAACCCTAGCCACTTCACTTGACTCCCATCCGCCACCCAAGCTCACCTCCAGCGATCTTCGGCCTTCCCCGGCATGGTAGGCAGCGGATCCGTGTGCTTCACAGATCCGTCGACCACGAGCTCGTCCTATGCGGCCCTGAAGAGGAGATTGTCATCCGGCTGCCCCTCCCAGGAGTTGGCCACCCGACGACAGAACTCGGACTCACAATGTCGGGAATCCATTGCGTCGGCACAACCGGTGCTTGGATTCGGCGCCGCTGCCTCATCGGACGTGGCGCGGCCCGTCTGGCGTCCGAACGCCGTGGCAAACACACAACCCCTCCGTTGGCGCATCGAGGACGTTGGCGTCCTTGGACTCTAACATGGTGCGACGTGCCCGCCATGACAGGCAACAGGTGCGGGAGGTGGCACATGCCCTCGCGACGGTGGACGTTGGAGAGGCGGAGTCAAACTCCCTGGTGCCCTTTATGTTGCATGGGTGCGGGTGCCCCAATCGCGTCGTGGTGGACGTCATCTCCTTTGAGGAAGGGTCCGTCATTGACCTAACATACATCGGCACCGTCCGGGTTACAGGCTCGGACGAGGAAGAGTAGTGCATGGGAGACAGCGGGAGCTCGACTCCCGTGAGCCGGCTAGTGTCCCATGTCCTATTGTACCTCGTCGTCGACCGGACCGACACTAAGAGGGGTGTAGCCAGCTGTCGGACATGGGTACGACGGAGCCGGACGAGCTCTGCTTGTATTAGGTTTATGTTGCATTTAATAATATGAATTTGAGGTTTCTAATTTGAGGTATCCGGTTGTAGAATGCATTATTTGTGACTTGACCCGTCGGTGTCTACGGACGTGTCCGTGTGCGTTTGAGAGGTTGGATTTACCAAGTCCGAGTGTAGATGCTCTAATAGTGAATTGTAACATCAAGTTTGTGTCAATGATACAAGAGCAATGGTTATTTAGGTGTGTCTAGGTCTCAGTCGACTGAGACTTGGCGAAATCTTAGTCAAGTAGTATAGTATGCAAGAAGAAGAAAAATTAAAAAGAATTATTTACACAAATTTTAATGCAAAATCAACGAATTATATTATCGACCGAGACTTCGCGGTATCTTCGTACGCATATTATATCCCAACCGATCTCTCATTTTAAAGATGATTTCGAACGACAAAACAAAGCAGCTCCCGCCTCCCGGTAGTATGAACTATCATTAATTAGTAGTACTACAAAGAATACGAGGATGATCAGCTCTCATCATTTACATTCCCTACTTAGGTAGGTACAGGTTGTGTTATCCGGTCGACAACGACAACAAAGCTGGTTTTACACGTTGATGAAGGGTGCGCCGGTGATGATCTCGGTGGCTGCCAGAGCGACGAGTCCGAGCATGGCGAAGCGGCCGTTCCAGAGCTCTGCGTTGGCGTTCATGATGGTGCCGGCTCTGCCCTCGGCGCTCTCTCCCTGGAGCAGCGGCACCAGCGACGCCATGGACAGCACCGCCACGGTGTAGGCGAACCACGCCTGCCCGGTGCCGCTGCCGAGCTGCGAGAGGAGCCCGTCGCCGCGCCCTGCCTCCACCGCCAGCGCCGTCACGAAGCCCACCATGGCTAGCCGCCCGTTGATGCGCTCCGGCGCAGGGCCGCTGAACGCCATCGCGTCCCAGATCGAGGGGCTCGCCTTCGCCTGTGCCAGAAACAAACATCACAAACTTGCCAAGTTTCGCTACGGCGCCGTGTTGCTGCCTATATATGGCATGATGCATACCTTGGGTTTGTTTGGCGGTGGTGCACTCGGGCCCTCGGTCTGTGCCTTGACGACGAGGGCGCGTCGGCCCAGCGCTGGCAGAGACCGGGCGCCGAAGCCGCCGGACGAGCCGCGCGGCAGGACGGCCGCGCCGGCGAAGGAGCTCATGGCCGTCATGGTTGCCATTGATCAGCCGCGGACGGAAGGTGGACGAAAGGACAGAAGGAAGCTACAGATGCTGCAACAGGGAAAGAATCTGCTAGATGATTGCTAGTGCAGTGCTACTTGCTGCTGTGTCGCCGAGTGTTTACTGATGTTTTGTTCCGAGAGAGTGGCGCACAATTTATAGGCCATGCTCGAGGCAAGCCGACCCATGGCGGGCGGAGCGCGGTGGCCGCGACGGTGCCCACGTCGCGAGCGCCTCTCGGCCGCGAATTATCCTCTACTTGGAGCGAAGCAGTGAGTACGCGGACATGCAGGCCACCATGCGGAGGGCAACGACGAAACAGACAGACAAGTACGGACCAGAAGCTTGTGTCCACGCACAGCAATATGTGAAACTCGGGCTTTGTTTCCGGCGGGAGCTAATCTAAGAACATCTCTAACACACTCCTTAAAACGGCACAAAACTACTTCCTTCATTTTAGGATAAATGACTCAAAAATTATTTTACTTTATATTAAAATTAAGAAAAAGCTTACCTTCAACCGGTTGTTCGCGCTCCCTTGTCCGCCGGCTCGGCAACCGTCGGATCGGACGTTGAACGGACGGACCAAACGAACCCGCTTCTGCGTCAGTCGCGGCCGTTTTTCTAAAACAGGGCGATTGTTTCAGGATCGTCTCCCGCAGCTGAGAGCCGCTTCACATTGCTCTCTCTTGCTGCTCGATCTAGGAGGACGACCGTTTTTCTGAAACAGAGTGATTGTTTCAGAATCGTTTCCCGCAGCGGCGTTGCTCTCTCTTGCTGCTCGATCTCTTGCGGTGGCCGGCGTCGACTCCAGCAGGTATACATGTTCATCCCTTGCCCCGTCCGCCTCCATCCCCCTCCCCCCCCCCCCCCCACACACACACACCGAGCGACATCGCCTATAGATCGTCGGCTTGAGTGCATCCATGTTGGATCTCCGCCGCCAAACGCCTTCCGACAAAAAGAAATTTCTGCAACATGGTCATTGTTTCCGAAATACGACCGTTGTTTCAGTAATTGTTTCTTCAACGTGGTCGTTGTTTCAGGAATAGTTTTTGCAACACGGCCGTTGTTTCTGCAACACGACCGTTGTTTCGGCAACACGGCGGTTGTTTTAGGAATTAATGAGTGAGGAGGGGAGGTGTCGGTGAATACTCACAACATATGCCATAGGTAGGCTAAAGTCGGTGAGAACCGAAGGGACAAAGGTGGACGCTGGGAACGAGGTTAGTACACGCATGGGACGCACGATGTAACCAGGTTCGGGGCTCTCCGTAGAGATAATACCCCTAATCCTGCCGGAGTGTTTGATGTGTATGAACAGAGTACAATACTGCTCCTGGAGCTGTGTTGGGAGGAGGAAGAGGAGAGTAGCTGGCTCGTCTCTGCTTCTCTCTCTGTGGTTGGTGAATGTGTTGTGTTGTATGACTATTGAATGATCGGTCCCCCTGCATTGAGGGCGACCGGGCGGTTTTATAGACGAACCCGCCGGCCTACAATATGGATAAAGGGTATAAGTGTGGGACCCGGCTGGCAGCCTCGCCGGCCGGCCAGGGGTCCACGAGAGTCTTGTCTTGTCGCCTGAGGGGCCCGCCGGCTGCATGGTCTCGATTGGCCGTGGGACCCGCCGACTGGCCAATGAGGCTCTCGCGTGAGGTTGACGCTGAGCACGAGGTGTACGTCAAGCGTTGCCCCGCGAGATTCGTCATGGGCGGGTAGTACGGCCGCCTCCACTGTTCCCCACGCCGAGTGCAGTAATAGAGTGGAAGTGTGACGGTCCGACACTATGCTAGGTGATGGGTCAGAGCCGGGGTAGGTCAGCGGCGTGGCCGCCGACGCTCGTACCTGTCGGGCGCCCCGATCCAGTACCTTTGCTGACATGTAGCTACCTTTAATCGTAAGGTCTTATCCTGACCTACGATCTGATGTGACTTGTGATCTTCGGCCGGCTAGCCTGCTTGGCTAGCCGGTTTGTGTGTTGCCGCCTCTTCCTGGTCGGGCTGGTGGGACCAGGCCAGCTCAAAAGAAGTAGCCGCCTCGACTCTAGCCGGCGGGGGTTGCCGGACCGGCCAGAGGGACGGCCGCCTCGTCTTCTAGCCGATAGGTGCAGCCTAGCCGGCCAGAAAACTTGGGCCTTAGGGATCTGTATACATTCATGTCCTTTGGGCCGGAAATGAAGGAACATGCTTGATGAGCCTACCCCGGGGTTATCCTCCCGACAGTAGTCCCCGAAGCTGGCGAGGCCTGTCGCCTGCGGGCGGGCGGCCTCACCGGCTTGTCAATTTGTCTTGATATTTTTGCCGCTACTCGCGACGAAGGGGGCCAGCATCGCGGCTTCGAAGCGACGCATCGGCCTCGTCGTAATTCGCCCGAAGAACGCCACGTGCCAGGCCCCGCCTGGCGTAATGATGGTGATTACTGATGACGGGACCGGGCCTGGGCCCTGAGTCCCGCCACGACGCCCACTCGGCCTCGGCGCGGGGGATCCTCTGTGGATTTACTCCGCGGCGGTTGGGCTTAGGGAAGCGTTACCGCCCGTAATACACGAGATTAATGGGGGTCCGGAGCGCACCAGATCCCCTCCCCACGATGCTTCGTGGGGGTTTAAATGGGATGCGGGGGTTCCGAGGAGGCCATTCACCCTCCTTGCCCCGCATCCGCGTGTTGGGGAACGTCGCATGGGAAACAACAATTTTCCTACGCGCACGAAGACCTATCATGGTGATGTCCATCGACGAGAGGGGATGAGTGATCTACGTACCCTTGTAGATCGTACAGCAGAAGCGTTAGTGAATGCGGTTGATGTAGTGGAACGTCCTCACGTCCCTCGATCCGCCCCGCGAACAATCCCGCGATCAGTCCCACGATCTAGTACCGAACGGACGGCACCTCCGCGTTCAGCACACGTACAGCTCGACGATGATCTCGGCCTTCTTGATCCACCAAGAGAGACGGAGAGGTAGAAGAGTTCTCCGGCAGCGTGACGGCGCTACGGAGGTTGGTGATGACCTTGTCTCAACAGGGCTCCGCCCGAGCTCCGCAGAAACGCGATCTAGAGGAAAAACCGTGGAGGTATGTGGTCGGGCTGCCGTGGGAAAGTCGTCTCAAATCAGCCCTAAAACCTCTGTATATATAGTTGGGAGGGAGGGGACCTTGCCTTGGGGCTCAAGGAGCCCCAAGGGGGTCGGCCGAGTCCAAGGGGGGAAGGCTCCCCCCCCCAAACCGAGTTGGACTTGGTTTGGTGGGTGGGAGTCCTTCCCTTCCTTCCCACCTCCCTTTTTTTTCTTTCTCTTTGATTTTTATCTCTATGGCGCATAGGGCCCTTTTGGGCTGTCCCACCAGCTCACTAAGGGCTGGTGCGCCACCCTTATGGCCTATGGGCTTCCCCGGGGTGGGTTGCCCCCCCCCCGGTGAACTCCCGGAACCCATTCGTCATTCCCGGTACATTCCCGGTAACTCCGAAAACCTTCCGGTAATCAAATGAGGTCATCCTATATATCAATCTTCGTTTCCGGACTATTCCGGAAACCCTCGTGACGTCTGTGATCTCATCCGGGATTCCGAACAACATTCGGTAACCAACCATATAACTCAAATACGCATAAAACAACGTCGAACCTTAAGTGTGCAGACCCTGCGGGTTCGAGAACTATGTAGACATGACCCGAGAGACTCCTCGGTCAATATCCAATAGCGGGACCTGGATGCCCATATTGGATCCTACATATTCTACGAAGATCTTATCGTTTGAACCTCAGTGCCAAGGATTCATATAATCCCGTATGTCATTCCCTTTGTCCTTCGGTATGTTACTTGCCCAAGATTCGATCGTCAGTATCTGCATACCTATTTCAATCTCGTTTACTGGCAAGTCTCTTTAACTCGTTCCGTAATACAAGATCCCGCAACTTACACTAAGTTACATTTCTTGCAAGGCTTGTGTGTGATGTTGTATTACCGAGTGGGCCCCGAGATACCTCTCCGTCACACGGAGTGACAAATCCCAGTCTTGATCCATACTAACTCAACTAACACCTTCGGAGATACCTGTAGAGCATCTTTAGAGTCACCCAGTTACGTTGCGACGTTTGATACACACAAAGCATTCCTCCGGTGTCAGTGAGTTATATGATCTCATGGTCATAGGAATAAATACTTGACACGTAGAAAACAGTAGCAACAAAATGACACGATCAACATGCTACGTCTATTAGTTTGGGTCTAGTCCATCACGTGATTCTCCTAATGACGTGATCCAGTTATCAAGCAACAACACCTTGTTCATAATCAGAAGACACTGACTATCTTTGATCAACTGGCTAGCCAACTAGAGGCTTGCTAGGGACGGTGTTTTGTCTATGTATCCACACATGTAAATGAGTCTTCATTCAATACAATTATAGCATGGATAATAAACGATTATCTTGATATAGGAATTATAATAATAACTATATTTATTATTGCCTCTAGGGCATAATTCCAACAGTCTCCCACTTGCACTAGAGTCAATAATCCAGCCCTCACATCATCATGTGAATTACATTGTAATAAATCTAACACTCATACAGTTCTGGTGTTGATCATGCTTTGGCCGTGGAAGAGGTTTAGTCAGCGGGTCTGCTACATTCAAATCCGTGTGCACTTTGCATATATTTACGTCCTCTCCCTCGACGTAGTCGCGGATGAGGTTGAAGCGTCGTTTGATGTGTCTGGTCTTCTTGTGAAACCGTGGTTCCTCTGCTAAGGCAATGGCACCCGTGTTATCACAGAACAAGGTTATTGGATTCAGTGTGCTTGGCACCACTCCAAGATCCGTCATGAACTGCTTCATCCAGACACCCTCCTTAGCCGCCTCCGAGGTAGCCATGTACTCCGCTTCACATGTAGAATCTGCTACGACGCTTTGCTTGGAACTACACCAGCTTACCGCACCCCCATTAAGAATAAATATGTATCCGGTTTGCGACTTAGAGTCGTCCGGATCTGTGTCAAAGCTTGCATCGACGTAACCTTTTACGGCGAGCTCTTCGTCACCTCCATACATGAGAAACATCTCCTTAGTCCTTTTCAGGTACTTCAGGATATTCTTGACCGCTGTCCACTGATCCACTCCTGGATTACTCTGGAACCTACCTGCCATACTTATGGCCAGGCTAACACCCGGTCTAGTGCACAGCATCGCATACATGATAGAACCTATGGCTGAAGCATAGGGGACGGAGCGCATATGCTCTCTATCTTCATCAGTTGCTGGGCACTGAGTCTTACTCAATCTCGTACCTTGTAGAACTGGCAAGAACCCTTTCTTGGATTGTTCCATTTTAAACCTCTTCAAAACTTTGTCAAGGTATGTGCTTTGTGGAGGTCCTATCAAGCGTTTTGATCTATCCCTATAGATCTTAATGCCTAGAATGTAAGCAGCTTCTCCTAGGTCCTTCATAGAGAAACTTTTATTCAAGTAACCTTTTATGCTCTCCAAAAACTCTACGTTGTTTCCAATCAGCAATATGTCATCCACATATAATATTAGAAACGCCACAGAGCTCCCACTCACTTTCTTGTAAATACAAGATTCTCCAACCACTTGTATAAACCCAAATGCTTTGATCACCTCATCAAAGCGTTTGTTCCAACTCCAAGATGCTTGCACCAGTCCATAAATGGATCGCTGGAGCTTGCACACCTTGTTAGCATTCTTAGGATCGACAAAACCTTCGGGTTGTATCATATACAACTCTTCCTTAAGGAACGCCGTTTTGACATCCATTTGCCAGATTTCATAATCGAAAAATGCACCTATTGCTAACATGATTCTGACGGACATAAGCATCGCTACGGGTGAGAAAGTCTCATTGTAGTCAACTCCTTGAACTTGTGAAAACCCTTTGCCACAAGTCGAGCTTTATAAACGGTCACATTACCGTCAGCGTCCGTCTTCCTTTTAAAGATCCATTTGTTCTGAATGGCCTTGCGGCCCTCAGGTAGTACCTCCAAAGTCCACACTTTGTTCTCATACATGGATCCTATCTCGGACTTCATGGCTTCTAGCCATTTGTTGGAATCTGGACCACCATTGCTTCTTCATAATTCGCAGGTTCATTGTTGTCTAACAACATGATTGATAAGACGGGATTACCGTACCACTCTGGAGCAGCACGTGGTCTCGTTGACCTGCGTGGTTCGACAGAAACTTGAACTGGAGTTTCATGATCATCATCATTAACTTCCTCCTCAACCGGCGTCGCAATGACAGAGGTTTCCCCTTGCCCTGCGCCACCATCCAGAGGGATGAGAGGTTCGACAACCTCGTCAAGTTCTATCTTCCTCCCACTCAATTCTCTCGAGAGAAACTCCTTCTCGAGAAAAGCTCCGTTTTTAGCAACAAACACTTTGCCCTCGGATTTGAGATAGAAGGTGTACCCAACTGTCTCTTTTGGGTAACCTATGAAGACGCACTTTTCCGCTTTGGGTTCCAGCTTTTCAGGCTGAAGCTTTTTGACATAAGCATCACATCCCCAAACTTTAAGAAACGACAACTTTGGCCTTTTGCCATACCACAGTTCGTATGGTGTCGTCTCAACGGATTTTGATGGTGCCCTATTTAAAGTGAATGCAGCTGTTTCTAATGCATAACCCCAAAACGATAACGGCAAATCAGTAAGAGACATCATAGATCGCACCATCTCTAACAGAGTACGATTACGACGTTCGGACACACCATTACGTTGTGGTGTTCCAGGCGGTGTTAACTGTGAAACAATTCCACATTGTCTTAAGTGAGTACCAAACTCGAAACTCAGATATTCACCCCCATGATCAGACCGCAGGAACTTGATCTTCTTGTTATGATGATTTTCCACTTCACTCTGAAATTGCTTGAACTTTCAAATGTTTCAGACTTGTGCTTCATCAAGTAGACATAACCATATCGACTTAAATCGTCAGTGAAGGTGAGAAAATAATGATATCCGCCGCGTGCCTCCACGCTCATCGGGCCACACACATCGGTATGTATGATCTCCAACAAGTCACTTGCACGCTCCATTGTTCCGGAGAACGGAGTCTTAGTCATCTTGCCCATGAGGCATGGTTCGCATGTGTCAAGTGAATCAAAGTCAAGTGACTCCAAAAGTCCATCAGCATGGAGTTTCTTCATGCGCTTTACACCAATATGACCTAAGCGGCAGTGCCACAAAAATATGGCACTATCATTGTTAACTCTAACTCTTTTGGTCTCAATGTTATGTATATGCGTATCGCTATCAAGATTCAATATGAACAATCCTCTCACATTCGGTGCATGACCATAAAAGATGTTACTCATAGAAATAGAACAACCATTATTCTCTGACTTAAAATAGTAACCGTCTCGCAATAAACAAGATCCAGATATAATGTTCATGCTCAACGCAGGCACTAAATAACAATGATTTAAGTTCATCACTAATCCTGACGGTAACTGAAGTGACACTGTGCCGACGGCGATTGCATCAACCTTGGAACCATTTCCTACGCGCATCGTCACTTCATCTTTCGCCAGCCTTCGTCTATTCCGCAGTTCCTGTTTCGAGTTGCAAATATGAGCAACAGAACCGGTATCGAATACCCAGGCACTACTACGAGAGCCGGTTAAGTACACATCAATAACATGTATATCAAATATACCTGATTTTTCTTTGGCCGCCTTCTTATCTGCCAGATACTTGGGGCAATTGCGCTTCCAATGACCCATACCCTTGCAATAGTAACACTCCGTTTCAGGCTTAGGTCCAGCTTTGGGTTTCTTCGTCGGATTGGCAACAGGCTTGCCGCTCTTCTTCGAATTGCCCTTCTTGCCTTTGCCGTTTCTCTTGAAACTAGTGGTCTTATTCACCATCAACACTTGATGCTCTTTACGGAGTTCAGACTCTGCGACTTTCAGCATCGCAAACAACTCGCCGGGAGACTTGTTCATCCCTTGCATGTTGTAGTTCAACACAAAGCCTTTATAGCTTGGCGGCGGTGATTGAAGGATTCTGTCAGTGATAGCTTCTTGCGGGAGTTCAATCCCCAGCTCAGCTAGACGGTTTGAGTACCCAGACATTTTGAGCACATGTTCACTGACAGATGAGTTTTCCTCCATCTTGCAAGCATAGAATTTATCGGAGGTCTCATACCTCTCGATCCGGGCGTTCTTCTGAAAGATAAACTTCAACTCCTGGAACATCTCAAATGCTCCATGACGCTCAAAGCGACGTTGAAGTCCCGGTTCTAAGCCATACAAGACTGCACATTGAACTATTGAGTAGTCCTCCTTACGTGCTAACCAAGCGTTCTTAACATCCTGATCAGCCGTAGCGGGTGGTTCATCTCCTAACGCAGCATTAAGGACATAATCCTTCTTCCCAGCTTGTAAGATTAGCTTAAGATTATGAGCCGAGTCTACAAAGTTGCTTCCATCATCTTTCAACTTAGCTTTCTCTAGGAACGTATTAAAATTCAGGATGACTGTTGCGTGAGCCATGATCTACAACACAAATATATTCAAAGTGGACTTAGACTATGTTCAAGATAATTTGAGTTTAACTTAATCAAATTATTCGCTAAACTCCCACTCAAAAAGTACATCTCTCTAGTCATTTGAGTGGTTCATGATCCACTTACACTAGCTCAAGTCCGATCATCACGTGAGTTGAGTATAGTTTCAGTGCTAAGCATCCCTATGCTAATCATATCATCTATATGATTCATGATCGACCTTTCGGTCTCATGTGTTCCGATGCCATGTCTGCACATGCTAGGCTCGTCAAGCTTAACCCGAGTGTTCCGCGTGCGCAACTGTTTTGCACCTGTTGTATGTGAACGTTGAGTCTATCACACCCGATCATCACGTGGTGTCTCGAAGCGACGAACTGTAGCAACAGTGCACAGTCGGGGAGAACACAATTTCGTCTTGAAATTTTAGTGAGAGATCACCTCATAATGCTACCGTCGTTCTAGGCAAAATAAGGTGCATAAAAGGATTAACATCACATGCAATTCATAAGTGACATGATATGGCCATCATCACGTGCTTCTTGATCTCCATCACCAAAGCACCGGCACGATCTTCTTGTCACCGGCGCCACGCCGTGATCACCATCAACGTGTTGCCATCAGGGTTGTCGTGCTAGTCATGCTATTACTACTCTACATCCTAGCAAAATAGTAAACGCATCTGCAAGCACAAACGTTAGTATAAAGACAACCCTATGGCTCCTGCCGGTTGCCGTACCATCGACGTGCAAGTCGATATTTCTATTACAACATGATCATCTCATACATCCAATATATCACATCACATCGTTGGCCATATCACATCACAAGCATACCCTACAAAAACAAGTTAGACGTCCTCTAATTTTGTTGTTGCATGTTTTACGTGGTGACCATGGGTATCTAGTAGGATCGCATCTTACTTACGCAAACACCACAACGGAGATATATGAGTTGCTATTTAACCTCATCCAAGGACCTCCTCGGTCAAATCTGATTCAACTAAAGTTCGAGAAACCGACACTTGCCAGTCATCTTTGAGCAACGGGGTTACTCGTAACGATGAAACCAGTCTCTCGTAAGCGTACGAGTAATGTCGGTCCAAGCCGCTTCAATCCAACAATACCGTGGAATCAAGAAAAGACTAACGAGGGCAGCAAAACGCACATCACCGCCCACAAAAACTTTTGTGTTCTACTCGAGAAGACATCTACGCATGAACCTAGCTCATGATGCCACTGTTGGGGAACGTCGCATGGGAAATAAAAAATTTCCTACGCGCACGAAGACCTATCATGGTGATGTCCATCTACGAGAGGGGATGAGTGATCTACGTACCCTTGTAGATCGTACAGCAGAAGCGTTAGTGAACGCGGTTGATGTAGTGGAACGTCCTCACGTCCCTCGATCCGCCCCGCGAACAATCCCGCGATCAGTCCCACGATCTAGTACCGAACGGACGGCACCTCCGCGTTCAGCACACGTACAGCTCGACGATGATCTCGGCCTTCTTGATCCAGCAAGAGAGACGGAGAGGTAGAAGAGTTCTCCGGCAGCGTGGCGGCGCTCCGGAGGTTGGTGATGACCTTGTCTCAGCAGGGCTCCGCCCGAGCTCCACAGAAACGCGATCTAGAGGAAAAACCGTGGAGGTATGTGGTCGGGCTGCCGTGGGAAAGTCGTCTCAAATCAGCCCTAAAACCTCCGTAAATATAGGTGGGAGGGAGGGGACCTTGCCTTGGGGCTCAAGGAGCCCCAAGGGAGTCGGCCGAGTCCAAGGGGGGAAGGCTCCCCCCCCCCAAACCGAGTTGGACTTGGTTTGGTGGGTGGGAGTCCTTCCCTTCCTTCCCACCTCCCTTTTTTTCTTTCTCTTTGATTTTTATCTCTATGGCGCATAGGGCCCTTTTGGGCTGTCCCACCAGCCCACTAAGGGCTGGTGCGCCACCCTTATGGCCTATGGGCTTCCCCGGGGTGGGTTGCCCCCCCCCCCCCGGTGAACTCCCGGAACCCATTCGTCATTCCCGGTACATTTCCGGTAACTCCGAAAACCTTCCGATAATCAAATGAGGTCATCCTGTATATCAATCTTCGTTTCCGGACTATTCCGGAAACCCTCGTGACGTTCGTGATCTCATCCGAGACTCCGAACAACATTCGGTAACCAACCATATAACTCAAATACGCATAAAACAACGTCGAACCTTAAGTGTGCAGACCCTGCGGGTTCGAGAACTATGTAGACATGACCCGAGAGACTCCTCGGTCAATATCCAATAGCGGGACCTGGATGCCCATATTGGATCCTACATATTCTACGAAGATCTTATCGTTTGAACCTCAGTGCCAAGGATTCATATAATCCCGTATGTCATTCCCTTTGTCCTTCGGTATGTTACTTGCCCGAGATTCGATCGTCAGTATCCGCATACCTATTTCAATCTCGTTTACTGGCAAGTCTCTTTTACTCGTTCCGTAATACAAGATCCCGCAACTTACACTAAGTTACATTGCTTGCAAGGCTTGTGTGTGATGTTGTATTACCGAGTGGGCCCCGAGATACCTCTCCGTCACACGGAGTGACAAATCCCAGTCTTGATCCATACTAACTCAACTAACACCTTCGGAGATACCTGTAGAGCATCTTTATAGTCACCCAGTTACGTTGCGACGTTTGATACACACAAAGCATTCCTCCGGTGTCAGTGATTTATATGATCTCATGGTCATAGGAATAAATACTTGACACGCAGAAAACAGTAGCAACAAAATGACACGATCAACATGCTACGTCTATTAGTTTGGGTCTAGTCCATCACGTGATTCTCCTAATGACGTGATCCAGTTATCAAGCAACAACACCTTGTTCATAATCACAAGAGACTGACCATCTTTGATCAACTGGCTAGCCAACTAGAGGCTTGCTAGGGACGGTGTTTTGTCTATGTATCCACACATGTAAATGAGTCTTCATTCAATACAATTATAGCATGGATAATAAAAGATTATCTTGATACACGAATTATAATAATAACTATATTTATTATTGCCTCTAGGGCATAATTCCAACAGTCTCCCACTTGCACTAGAGTCAATAATCCAGCCCTCACATCATCATGTGAATTACATTGTAATAAATCTAACACCCATACAGTTCTGGTGTTGATCATGCTTTGGCCGTGGAAGAGGTTTAGTCAGCGGGTCTGCTACATTCAGATCCGTGTGCACTTTGCATATATTTACGTCCTCTCCCTCGACGTAGTCGCGGATGAGGTTGAAGCGTCGTTTGATGTGTCTGGTCTTCTTGTGAAACCGTGGTTCCTTTGCTAAGGTAATGGCACCCGTGTTATCACAAAACAAGGTTATTGGATTCAATGCGCTTGGCACCACTCCAAGATCCTCATGAACTGCTTCATCCAGACACCCTCCTTAGCCGCCTCCGAGGCAGCCATGTACTCCGCTTCACATGTAGAATCTGCTACGACGCTTTGCTTGGAACTGCACCAGCTTACCGCACCCCCATTAAGAATAAATATGTATCCGGTTTGCGAGTTAGAGTCGTCCGGATCTGTGTCAAAGCTTGCATCGATGTAACCTTTTACGGCGAGCTCTTCGTCACCTCCATACACGAGAAACATCTCCTTAGTCCTTTTCAGGTACTTCAGGATATTCTTGACCGTTGTCCAGTGATCCACTCCTGGATTACTCTGGAACCTACCTGCCATACTTATGGCCAGGCTAACATCCGGTCTAGTGCACAGCATCGCATACATGATAGAACCTATGGCTGAAGCATAGGGGACGGAGCGCATATGCTCTCTATCTTCATCAGTTGCTGGGCACTGAGTCTTACTCAATCTCGTACCTTGTAGAACTGGCAAGAACCCTTTCTTGGACTGTTCCATTTTGAACCTCTTCAAAACTTTGTCAAGGTATGTGCTTTTTGAAAGTCCTATCAGGCGTTTTGATCTATCCCTATAGATCTTAATGCCTAGAATGTAAGCAGCTTCTCCTAGGTCCTTCATAGAGAAACTTTTATTCAAGTAACCTTTTATGCTCTCCAAAAACTCTACGTTGTTTCCAATCAGCAATATGTCATCCACATATAATATTAGAAACGCCACACAGCTCCCACTCACTTTCTTGTAAATACAAGATTCTCCAACCACTTGTATAAACCCAAATGCTTTGATCACCTCATCAAAGCATTTGTTCCAACTCCGAGAGCTTGCACCAGTCCATAAATGGATCGCTGGAGCTTGCACACCTTGTTAGCATTCTTAGGATCGACAAAACCTTCGAATTGTATCATATACAACTCTTCCTTAAGGAAACCGTTAAGGAACGCCGTTTTGACATCCATTTGCCAGATTTCATAATCGAAAAATGCAGCTATTGCTAACATGATTCTGACGGACTTAAGCATCGCTACGGGTGAGAAAGTCTCATTGTAGTCAACTCCTTGAACTTGTGAAAAACCCTTTGCCACAAGTCGAGCTTTATAAACGGTCACATTACCATCAGCGTCTGTCTTCCTTTTAAAGAGCCATTTGTTCTGAATGGCCTTGCGGCCCTCAGGTAGTACCTCCAAAGTCCACACTTTGTTCTCATACATGGATCCTATCTCGGACTTCATGGCTTCCAGCCATTTGTTGGAATCTGGACCACCATTGCTTCTTCATAATTCGCAGGTTCATTGTTGTCTAACAACATGATAGATAAGACAGGATTATCGTACCACTCTGGAGCAGCACGTGGTCTCGTCGACCTGCGTGGTTCGACAGAAACTTGAACTGGAGTTTCATGATCATCATCATTAACTTCCTCCTCAACCGGCGTCGCAATGACAGAGGTTTCCCCTTGCCCTGCGCCACCATCCAGAGGGATGAGAGGTTCGACAACCTCGTCAAGTTCTATCTTCCTCCCACTCAATTCTCTCGAGAGAAACTCCTTCTCGAGAAAAGCTCCGTTTTTAGCAACAAACACTTTGCCCTCGGATTTGAGATAGAAGGTGTACCCAACTGTCTCTTTTGGGTAACCTATGAAGACGCACTTTTCCGCTTTGGGTTCCAGCTTTTCAGGCTGAAGCTTTTTGACATAAGCATCACATCCCCAAACTTTAAGAAACGACAACTTTGGCCTTTTGCCATACCACAGTTCGTATGGTGTCGTCTCAACGGATTTTGATGGTGCCCTATTTAAAGTGAATGCAGTTGTTTCTAATGCATAACCCCAAAACGATAACGGCAAATCAGTAAGAGACATCATCGATCGCACCATCTCTAACAAAGTACGATTACGACGTTCGGACACACCATTACGTTGTGGTGTTCCAGGCGGTGTTAACTGTGAAACAATTCCACATTGTCTTAAGTGAGTACCAAACTCGAAACTCAGATATTCACCCCCATGATCAGACCGCAGGAACTTGATCTTCTTGTTACGATGATTTTCCACTTCACTCTGAAATTGCTTGAACTTTTCAAATGTTTCAGACTTGTGCTTCATCAAGTAGACATAACCATATCTACTTAAATCGTCAGTGAAGGTGAGAAAATAACGATATCCGCCGCGTGCCTCCACGCTCATCGGGCCACACACATCGGTATGTATGATCTCCAACAAGTCACTTGCACGCTCCATTGTTCCGGAGAACGGAGTCTTAGTCATCTTGCCCATGAGGCATGGTTCGCATGTGTCAAGTGAATCAAAGTCAAGTGACTCCAAAAGTCCATCAGCATGGAGTTTCTTCATGCGCTTTACACCAATATGACCTAAGCGGCAGTGCCACAAAAATATGGCGCTATCATTGTTAACTCTAACTCTTTTGGTCTCAATGTTATGTATATGCGTATCGCTATCAAGATTCAATATGAACAATCCTCTCACATTCGGTGCATGACCATAAAAGATGTTACTCATAGAAATAGAACAACCATTATTCTCTGACTTAAAAGAGTAACCGTCTCGCAATAAACAAGATCCAGATATAATGTTCATGCTCAACGTAGGCACTAAATAACAATGATTTAAGTTCATCACTAATCCTGACGGTAACTGAAGTGACACTGTGCCGACGGCGATTGCATCAACCTTGGAACCATTTCCTACGTGCATCGTCACTTCATCTTTCGCCAGCCTTTGTCTATTCCGCAGTTCCTGTTTCGAGTTGCAAATATGAGCAACAGAACCGGTATCGAATACCCAGGCACTACTACGAGAGCCGGTTAAGTACACATCAATAACATGTATATCAAATATACCTGATTTTTATTTGGCCGCCTTCTTATCTGCCAGATACTTGGGGCAATTGCGCTTCGAATGACCCATACCCTTGCAATAGTAACACTCCGTTTCAGGCTTAGGTCCAGCTTTGGGTTTCTTCGTCGGATTGGCAACAGGCTTGCCGCTCTTCTTCGAATTGCCCTTCTTGCCTTTGCCGTTTCTCTTGAAACTAGTGGTCTTATTCACCATCAACACTTGATGCTCTTTACGGAGTTCAGACTCTGCGACTTTCAGCATCGCAAACAACTCGCCGGGAGACTTGTTCATCCCTTGCATGTTGTAGTTCAACACAAAGCCTTTATAGCTTGGCGGCGGTGATTGAAGGATTCTGTCAGTGATAGCTTCTTGCGGGAGTTCAATCCCCAGCTCAGCTAGACGGTTTGAGTACCCAGACATTTTGAGCACATGTTCACTGACAGATGAGTTTTCCTCCATCTTGCAAGCATAGAATTTATCGAAGGTCTCATACCTCTCGATCCGGGCGTTCTTCTGAAAGATAAACTTCAACTCCTGGAACATCTCAAATGCTCCATGACGCTCAAAGCGACGTTGAAGTCCCGGTTCTAAGCCATACAAGACTGCACATTGAACTATTGAGTAGTCCTCCTTACGTGCTAACCAAGCGTTCTTAACATCCTGATCAGCCGTAGCGGGTGGTTCATCTCCTAACGCAGCATTAAGGACATAATCCTTCTTCCCAGCTTGTAAGATTAGCTTAAGATTACGAGCCGAGTCTACAAAGTTGCTTCCATCATCTTTCAACTTAGCTTTCTCTAGGAACGTATTAAAATTCAGGATGACTGTTGCGTGAGCCATGATCTACAACACAAATATATTCAAAGTGGACTTAGACTATGTTCAAGATAATTTGAGTTTAACTTAATCAAATTATTCGCTAAACTCCCACTCAAAAAGTACATCTCTCTAGTCATTTGAGTGGTTCATGATCCACTTACACTAGCTCAAGTCCGATCATCACGTGAGTTGAGTATAGTTTCAGTGCTAAGCATCCCTATGCTAATCATATCACCTATATGAT
Organism: Hordeum vulgare subsp. vulgare; assembly: GCF_904849725.1. Classification (NCBI taxonomy): domain Eukaryota; kingdom Viridiplantae; phylum Streptophyta; class Magnoliopsida; order Poales; family Poaceae; genus Hordeum; species Hordeum vulgare. The sequence continues at coordinate 439,639,357 of NC_058522.1, read as the reverse complement.
TCATGATCGACCTTTCGGTCTCATGTGTCCCGAGGCCATGTCTGCACATGCTAGGCTCGTCAAGCTTAACCCGAGAGTTCCGCGTGCGCAACTGTTTTGCACCCGTTGTATGTGAACATTGAGTCTATCACACCCGATCATCACGTGGTGTCTCGAAACGACGAACTGTAGCAACAGTGCACAATCGGGGAGAACACAATTTCGTCTTGAAATTTTAGTGAGAGATCACCTCATAATGCTACCGTCTTTCTAAGCAAAATAAGGTGCATAAAAGGATTAACATCACATGCAATTCATAAGTGACATGATATGGCCATCATCACGTGCTTCTTGATCTCCATCACCAAAGCACCGGCACGATCTTCTTGTCACCGGCGCCACGCCATGATCTCCATCAACGTGTTGCCATCGGGGTTGTCGTGCTACTCATGCTATTACTACTAAAGCTACATCCTAGCAAAATAGTAAACGCATCTGCAAGCACAAACGTTAGTATAAAGACAACCCTATGGCTCCTGCCGGTTGCCGTACCATCGACGTGCAAGTCGATATTTCTATTACAACATGGTCATCTCATACATCCAATATATCACATCACATCGTTGGCCATATCACATCACAAGCATACCCTGCAAAAACAAGTTCGACGTCCTCTAATTTTGTTGTTGCATGTTTTACGTGGTGACCATGGGTATCTAGTAGGATCGCATCTTACTTACGCAAACACCACAACGGAGATATATGAGTTGGTATTTAACCTCATCCAAGGACCTCCTCGGTCAAATCCGATTCAACTAAAGTTCGAGAAACCGACACTTGCCAGTCACCTTTGAGCAACGGGGTTACTCGTAACAATGAAACCAGTCTCTCGTAAGCGTACGAGTAATGTCGGTCCAAGCCGCTTCAATCCGGCCAACAATACCGTGGAATCAAGAAAAGACTAAGGAGGGCAGCAAAACGCACATCACCGCCCACAAAAACTTTTGTGTTCTACTCGAGAAGACATCTACGCATGAACCTAGCTCATGATGCCACTGTTGGGGAACATCGCATGGGAAACAAAAAATTTCCTACGCGCACGAAGACCTATCATGGTGATGTCCATCTACGAGAGGGGATGAGTGATCTACGTACCCTTGTAGATCGTACAGAAGAAGCGTTAGTGAACGCGGTTGATGTAGTGGAACGTCCTCATGTCCCTCGATCCGCCCCGCGAACAATCCCGCGACCAGTCCCACGATCTAGTACCGAACGGACGGCACCTCCGCGTTCAGCACACGTACAGCTCGACGATGATCTCGGCCATCTTGATCCAGCAAGAGAGACGGAGGGGTAGAAGAGTTCTCCGGCAGCGTGACGGCGCTCCGGAGGTTGGTGATGACCTTGTCTCAGCAGGGCTCCGCCCGAGCTCCACAGAAACGCGATCTAGAGGAAAAACCGTGGAGGTATGTGGTCGGGCTGCCGTGGGAAAGTCGTCTCAAATCAGCCCTAAAACCTCCGTATATATAGGTGGGAGGGAGGGGACCTTGCCTTGGGGCTCAAGGAGCCCCAAGGGGGTCGGCCGAGTCCAAGGGGGGAAGGCTCCCCCCCCCCAAACTGAGTTGGACTTGGTTTGGTGGGTGGGAGTCCTTCCCTTCCTTCCCACCTCCCTTTTTTTTCTTTCTCTTTGATTTTTATCTCTATGGCACATAGGGCCCTTTTGGGCTGTCCCACCAACCCACTAAGGGCTGGTGCGCCACCCTTGTGGCCTATGGGCTTCCCCGGGGTGGGTTGCCCCCCCCCCCCCCCCGGTGAACTCCCGGAACCCATTCGTCATTCCCGGTACATACCTGGTAACTCCGAAAACCTTCCGGTAATCAAATGAGGTCATCCTATATATCAATCTTCGTTTCCGGACTATTCCGGAAACCCTCGTGACATCCGTGATCTCATCCAGGACTCCGAACAACATTCGGTAACCAACCATATAACTCAAATACGCATAAAACAACGTCGAACCTTAAGTGTGCAGACCCTGCGGGTTCGAGAACTATGTAGACATGACCCGAGAGACTCCTCGGTCAATATCCAATAGCGGGACCTGGATGCCCATATTGGATCCTACATATTCTATGAAGATCTTATCGTTTGAACCTCAGTGCCAAGGATTCATATAATCCCGTATGTCATTCCCTTTGTCCTTCGGTATGTTACTTGCCCGAGATTCGATCGTCAGTATCCGCATACCTATTTCAATCTCGTTTACTGGCAAGTCTCTTTTACTCGTTCCGTAATACAAGATCCCGCAACTTACACTAAGTTACATTGCTTGCAAGGCTTGTGTGTGATGTTGTATTACCGAGTGGGCCCCGAGATACCTCTCCGTCACACGGAGTGACAAATCCCAGTCTTGATCCATACTAACTCAACTAACACCTTCGGAGATACCTGTAGAGCATCTTTATAGTCACCCAATTACGTTGCGACGTTTGATACACACAAAGCATTCCTCCGGTGTCAGTGAGTTATATGATCTCATGGTCATAGGAATAAGTACTTGACACGCAGAAAACAGTACCAACAAAATGACACGATCAACATGCTACGTCTATTAGTTTGGGTCTAGTCCATCACGTGATTCTCCTAATGACGTGATCCAGTTAACAAGCAACAACACCTTGTTCATAATCAGAAGACACTGACTATCTTTGATCAACTGGCTAGCCAACTAGAGGCTTGCTAGGGACGGTGTTTTGTCTATGTATCCACACATGTAAATGAGTCTTCATTCAATACAATTATAGCATGGATAATAAACGATTATCTTGATACAGGAATTATAATAATAACTATATTTATTATTGCCTCTAGGGCATAATTCCAACACCGCGCTCTCTTCCTCCCTGCGCCAGGAGAGAAAGAGCTTGCATCCTTCGTCTTCTTCGTCTTCGTCGCCGCGAAATCGTCCACTCGCCGTCCCCTTTGGGTCCCCGTCCTCCGCGGTCATGGCCGATGGTTCTTCTTCGAAGAGGTCCTCGGCGCAGAAGGCATCCTCGCAGGGAGCCTGGCTAGGTAGTGACGTCGGCGAGGGGCACATCGAAGCGCTCCTTCACCACCGACTACTGCCCCCGGCCTCCCAAGTGTTGGTGTGCCTCCCTGGCGCCGAGACCGCTCCCGCACCCGCCGCGGGAGAGGTCGTGGTATTCGTCGAGCATTTCTACCAAGGTTTCGGGCTCCCGGCTAGCGCTTTCTTCGCTGAATGGCTCCACTTCTTCGGCCTGCAGCCGCATCACTTGGCGCCGAACGCCATTCTGCAGTTGTCAGCCATCGTGGTCCTCCGCGAGGGCTTCGTGGGGATCGAGCCCCGCGTCGACCTGTGGCACAACCTGTTTTTCTTCAAGCAGCAGTCTATCGTCATGGAGAAATCCGAGGTGGAGAAGCTCCAGGGGCCGCGCCCGATGACTCCGTGCGGGGCCGCGTTGGTGCACCACCGCTCAAAGTCAGGCTTCCCACAGATGCCTTTGCAAGAGTCCATCAAGCATTGGCAAAAGGGTTTCTTCTATGTGAAGAGCGCCGACCTGGCCTAGGACGCCCTCAACATGCCCCCGTTCGACATCGCCCCGCCGACGCGGCGGAACTGGGATGCGAAGACCCCCAAGCCAATTCCTGAGGTGGCGCTGATCTGTGCCCACCTCGACATTTTGGAGAAGAGCGGCCTCCTCGACCGCGACCTTCTCACCACCATGGTGGTCCGCCGGATCCTGCCCCTGCAGAGGCGGCCGCATCTGGTCTGCCAGATGAGCGGCCGGCATGATCCATGCCGGCTATCCACCAAGAGGTTCACCCCCGGCGCTGTAGCGCGAAGGGTGAACCTGATCTCCATCGCCCGCATGGATGAGAGCAGGGAATGGACGTGGGGATTGTCCCCTTTCAACAGGGCCCATCCGCCTCTGATGGTAGGTGGCGTCTTTCTTCTTTGTTGTTTGCCTTGAAGCCGGTTGTGTTGCTGAACCGTTGATTGAATCCTTTTCCGTAGCTGTTCGAGAATCTGCAGGGGTCCCTCCGTCCGCCCGCTCCCGATGTGGATGTGTCCGACGCCTCAGAGATTGAGGACGAGGGCGTGATTGAATCCCGCTCGGACTCCTCCGCTGGCTCGGAGAATCCCCTGGAGTCGGAAGGGACAGAGCTTCTGGTGAGTACGCACGGCCCGCCGTTGCAGACTGGACGGACGACGACAAGATAGCCTCATTCTGTTCTGGTGCAGCCTTCGAGGAGGACTCTGATGGGGTGGAGGAGGTCACCAGCCCGCCACTGACGCGCGGCAGGCGCCAATGGGGCGGAGCGACCGCTGCTGACGAGGCAGCCGGGAAGAAGGGCAAGGGTGCCACAGCTTCTCGGCCGGCCTCTAAGCGGCCGGCGCCGGGTCCTCCAGCCGGACAGCGAGCAGGTGGCGTCAAGAGACGTCGCGGTGCTGGCCGGAGGTAGGTCCCTGTGGTAGCGGGGTAAGATTTCCTCCTCTTTTTCTTCGTCCATCTTGTGATGAGCTTTGTTCCTTAGGAGTTTTGCTTGACAGGGAGGCGGAGGATGTGGATGAAGACACTGCCTCCGCAGCCGAGCGGGCTAGCTAGGCAGCAGCTGATGCTGCCCAAAGGGAGCTTGATACGGAGTCCAAGCACCGGTGGGACACGACTGCGGGGAAGGACGCCGTGGGCCAGCCTCGCCCCGGCCGTGTCGAGAGGCCGGTGGAGAAGCGTGCGAAGGCTAGACATGACCCCTGCGCACATGCTCGTGCGGAGGAGCCAGCTAGCGAGGCCGCCTCAAGGCTGGCCCCAAGGGCTGAGGGGGCCCAGCCATCAGGGTCGGAAGCCTCGGCGCAGGTGGACCTGGAAACGGTCCCTGACTCTACCAGGGCCGAGGCGGCACCCGACGCGCCGGAGCTGGACCTAGCTGCGCCGGACACGGTCCCTGACGCCCCAGGGGCGACCATGGATGCACCGGATGTGGCCCATCCGCCTCCCGCGGAGGAGGTAGTGCCAGCCGGGATGGCGCTAGAGCCGTCTGCCGAGCCGGCACCAGGAGCCGGTGCCATCGTCATTCCCCAGCATTGCCCTGTTGCACCGGGAGCTGAGGGCCGGGCTGGGAGCCGTCCCATGAGGACATGGCGGGTGGCAAACCTGGCTCGCCTGCGACTGCCCGCTGGCACCGTGCTTTCCGGCGTACCGGAGCTGGTGACGATGTTTTCCAGCAGCCGGTCCAAGGTGGAGCAGTCGGCCCGCGTGGTGTGCAGCGACATGGAGCGCCTGGAGGCCCGCACCCAGGTAGGTGTTTCCTTTTTGGCTTTTTGTACTTTTTTGTCTTCCTTTGGCGTTAGTGGGAGCGCGACAGTGCACCCACTGGGTGTAGCCCCCGAGAATTGGGCCGGTCGATCGTCGATCGGTCCGAATCTCTTGGAGGCCCTTTTCCCTGTATGGTTTCTTTAGTGGGGGCGCGCTAGCGCACCCAGTGGGTGTAGCCCCCGAGAATCAGGTTGGTTAGGTTTTAACCAGGCCGAATCTTAATCATGTTCCTTTTTCGCTCTTTTGGCAGGAGCTTTATGATGCTCAGGCGCAAGCCTATAATGAGCTACGGACTCAGCACCTGGGGGCCGATAGCCGGATCGCCGAGCTCGAAGTCCGGCTGGGCGAAGCTGCCACGGAGCGGGACGCCCTGCATAACACAGACAACCAGCTCCAGGAGCAGCTGGACCTTCTTCAGACGGAGAAGAAGGAGCTCGAGGCGGCCGGCCGGGTCGAGCTGGAGCGACTGCGTGCCACGTTGCAGGAGAAGGAGGCCTCCTACTCCGCCGACGTGGATCGCCTCGCGTCGCTTCATCTCAAGGAGATGGACCTCAAGGACGCCGCCTTGAGGGAGAAGGAGGAGGCCCTTGTCCAGAAGCAAACGCAGCTGGCCAAGGCCTTGGAGTTTGCGGCGACTCTCCAGGAGGAGGTTGCCCGCCTTACTCATGCGAGTAAGGTGCGGGAGCGCGAGGTCCTCGAGGTCTCCCATGAGACCGATGGCACCTTCCATCGTGAGTCTTTCTTCCTTGTCTTGTTTTTGATCTTTTCGGCCGTCTCCTCTTTTTGGTTGTGCTCTTACGTCCTGGCTGCTGCCACTCCAGGTCTCTTTCCTGAGACCCAGATCACGGCCGACACCGCCGTCGAGGTGAGCCGTCAGGAGCGCCGCGCGGCCGGGTAGGAGGTAGACACTACCTCCGGCTGGAGCGTGGAGGAGATCGGGACGGGCCTTTGGGCCCGCATGCGCGCCCTGGGTGAGTCTGTGGCTCAGCTCCAAGTCGCAGGCTCGTTGATGGTGGCGGCCTTGTGGCTGGACGGTGTGGAGCCGGCGTCCATGAGTCGGCTTGCCCGCTGGCTTGCAGCAGGCGGAGAACGCCTGGATGCCTGGCGCGCCTCTGCCGCGCGGGCTGGGGCTTACATGGCCCTACGCTTGGCCAGGTCCTTGTATCGGAACCTGGACTTGAGCAAGCTTGTCGCCCAGCGTGATGGCTCGGAGGCGGAGCTGCAAGGTATGGAGGAGGCGCTTCGTGTGAGGGCCAGCGCCGTCGCCGAGTACGCAGCCTGGGACGACTTTGTTTTGGAGCGGGGTGAAGATGGCGGTGTGATCGCTGAAGATCTGCACGGCCTTTGATACGTCTCAATCGTATCTATAATTTTTGATGGTTTCACGTTGTTATCTTGTCTTCTTTGATTGTTTTATGTACCTTTCATATCTTTTTTTAGACTAACTTATTAATTCAGTGCCAAGTGCCAGTTCCTGTTTTTTCCGTGTTTTTGACTCTTTTCAGATCTGATTTTGGAACGGAGTCCAAACGTAAGAAAAACCCTGAAATGATTTTTTCCCGAACGGAAGAAGACCAGGGGGCTTTTGGCCCAAGCCAGGTGGGCTCTAGGGAGCCCAAAAGCCCCCACTCCGCCACCAGGGGAGGCAGCGGTGGGCAGGCTTGTGGCCTCCCTGGACGCCCCCTGACCTAGGTCTTTGGCCTATAAATTCCCAAATATTCCGCAAAAAATCAGGAGAGCCTCAAAAATACTTTTCCGCCGCCGCAAGCTTCCGTTTCCGCAAGATCTCATCTGGAGACCCTTCCCGGCGCCCTGCCAGAGGGGACTTTGGAGTTGGAGGGCTTCTTCATCATCATCATCGCCCCTCCAATGACTCGTGAGTAGTTCACTTCAGACCAACGGGTCCGTAGTTAGTAGCTAGATGGCTTCTTCTCTCTCTTGGATCTTCAATACAAAGTTCTCCATGATCTTCATGGAGATCTATCCGATGTAATCTTCTTTGGCGGTGTGTTTGTCGAGATCCGATGAATTGTGGATTTGTGATCAGATTATCTATGATATATATTTGAGTCTTTGCTGATTTCTTATATGCATGATTTGATATCCTTGTAAGTCTCTCCGAGTCTTGGGTTTTGTTTGGCCAACTAGAACTATGATTCTTGCAATGGGAGAAGTGCTTGGTTTTGGGTTCTACCATGTGGTGACCTTTCCCAGTGACAGTAGGGGCAGCAAGGCACACAACAAGTAGTTGCCATCAAGGGTAAAAAGATGGGGTTTTTATCATTGGTTTGAGATTATCCCTCTACATCATGTCATCTTGCTTAAGGCGTTACTCTGTTCTTATGGACTTAATACACTAGATGCATGTTGGATAGCGGTCGACGTGTGGAGTAATAGTAGTAGATGCAGAAAGTATCGGTCTACTTGTTTCGGACGTGATGCCTATAGAAATAATCATTGCATAGATATCGTCATGACTACTTGATTTTATGAGAGAAGCCACTAGTAATTTGTTCACCCACCGTCTACTTGCTTTTATGAGAGAAGCCACCAGTAAACACTATGGCCCCCGGGTCTATTCACATCCATCGTTTACACCTCCGCTTTTACTTTGCTTTGTTACTTTGTTGCTTCCAGTTCTCACTTGGCAAACAATCTATAAGGGATTGACAACCCCTTCATAGCGTTGGGAGCAAGTTTTGTGTTTGTGCAGGATCTTGAGATACTCCTCCACTGGATTGATACCTTGGTTCTCAAACTGAGGGAAATACTTCCCACCGCTACGCTACATCACCCTTTCCACTTCGAGGGAACACCAACGCAAGGCTCCAAGGCCACGGGGGAAATCCTTTGCATACTTTACTAGGAATTCCCTTAAGGCGTAGCCGTAGCAGAAGGATTCCTGGTGTCGTCGACACACCTATTTCTGGCGCCGTTGGAAGGTCTTTTGTTGCAGTAGCAGAAGTATTTCTGGGGCCATTGTCAGGGATACACAACAAACATCAGAAGTATTTCTGGCGCCGTTGCCGAGGAGGAGAAATCAAGATCTATCCAAGTAGGTCTCACAAACTCATCTCCTGCATTTACTTTTGTTGCTAGTTGTCTCTCGTTTTCCTCTCCCCCACTTCACATTTGCCGTTTTCATTCGCCTTTCTCCTTCGCCGTTTTCTTTTGCCCTTGACGTTTTCCTTTGCCGGTTTCTTGCTTGCTGGTGTGCTTGTTTGTTTGTTGAAGACATCAGGTCTGAAAACACCAAACTTTGCGACTTCTCGAGCAAGAATAATAATGATTTTATTAGTACTCCGATTGCTCCCGCCACTAGTGCGGAATCGTATGAAATCAACGCAGCTTTGGTGAATCTTGTTATGAAAGAGCAATTCTCTGGCCTTCCTAGTGAAGATGTCGCATCCCATCTCAATACCTTCATTGAGCTTTGCGATATGCAAAAGAAAAGAGATGTGGATAATGACGTGATTAAGTTGAAACTTTTTCCTTTCTCGTTGCGAGATCGCGCAAAAACTTAGTTTTCTTCTTTGCCTAAAAATAGTATCGATTCTTGGGATAGGTGCAAAGATGCTTACATAACCAAGTATTTTCTGCCGGCTAAGATCATCTCCTTACGTAACGATATCATGAATTTAAAGCAACTTGATCATGAACATGTTGCACAATCTTGGGAGAGGATGAAGCTTATGATTAGAAATTGTCCCACTCATGGCTTGAGTTTGTGGATGATTATACAAATCTTTTACGCTGGCTTGAATTTCGTTTCTCGCAATATCTTGGACTCCGCCTAAGGTGGAAGGTTCATGGAAATCACGTTAGGGGACGCTACAAAACTCCTAGACAATATCATGACCAACTACTCTCAGTGGCACACTGAAAGGTTGCCTCCTAGCAAAAAGGTGCACGCTATAGAAGAGATTAACTCGCTCAGTGCTAAGATGGACGAGTTGATGAATTTGGTTGCTAGTAGAAACGCTACCGTAGATCCTAATGACATGCCACTATCTTCTTTGATTCAGAGTAGCAACGCTAGTTTGGACGTGAATTTTGTTGGTAGGAATAATTTTGGCAACAACAATGCTTTTAGAGGAAACTATGTTCCTAGGCCCTTTCCTAGTAACTCCTCTAACAATTATGGCAATTCCTACGGCAACACTTATGGAAATCACAACAAATTACCCTCTGATCTAGAGAGTAATATCAAAGAGTTCATCAACTCTCAAAAGAATTTCAATGCGTCCATAGAGGAAAAACTACTCAAAATAGACGATTTGGCTAAGAGCGTTGACAGGATGTCTTGTGATATTGATGCTTTCAAAGTTAGATGCGCTCCTCCCAAGATCAACTTGGATGAAACTTTGAAATCTATGTGTATCTCCATGAATGAGAGCAAAGAAATAACCGCCCAAATTCGCGCTAGACATGAATGGTTTAAAAGGGTGCGTTCTAGTGATGCAAATCACGAAGATCTTAAAGTGCTTGGTCTGTGTCCTCTTGAATCTTTGTTTTCGTGTGTCTAACCTACTTATGGAGGGGCTGGATATGAATTCACTTTGGTTGAAAAACGCCCCAATGATTCGGAGTCCACCTATCTTGATGATAAAGGTGTGGAGAGTGGAGTAGAAGAAGTCAAAATTTTGGGTAGTAATGAAACTCCCACTTTGGATTTCAAGGAATTCAATTATGATAATTGCTCCTTGTTTGAATGCATTTCTTTGATGCAATCCATTGCAAACTCTCCACATGCTTATAGCCAAAGCAAAGCCTTTACCGCGCATATCGTAGATGCTATGATGAAATCTCTTGAAGAGAAGCTTGAACTAGAAGTCTCTATACCTAGAAAACTTCATGATGAGTGGGAACCTACTATCAAAATCAAGATCAAAAACTATGAGTGCAATGCTTTGTGTGATTTGGGTGCTAGTGTTTCCGCGATTCCAAAGTCTTTATGAGATATTCTTGGTTTTCATGAGATTGAAGAGTGTTCTCTTAATTTGCATCTTGCGGATTCTACTGGCAAGAAACCCATGGGGAGGATCGATGATGTTCTTATTGTTGCAAATAAGAACTATGTACCCGTGGATTTCATTGTACTTGACATAGATTGCAATCCTTCATGTCCCATTATTCTTGGTGGACCTTTCCTAAGGACTATTAGTGCTATCATCGATATGAAGGAAGGGAATATTAGATTTCAATTTCCTTTAAAGAAGGGCATGGAGCACTTTCCTAGAAAGAAAATAAGATTGCCTTATGAATCTATGATGAGGGCTACTTATGGTTTGAGCACCAAAGATGACTATACGTGATTCCATCACTTTCGCCTAGCTAAGGGCGTTAAACAAAAGTGCTTGTTGGGAGGCAACCAAACGAAGCTATCCTTTTTCTTTCTATTTTGTGTTTTCCACACTTTCATAATTCTATTATGATTGTGTTTTTTTTGTTTCTTTTTGCGTTTGTGCCAAGCAAAACCGTTATGATTAGTCCTGGGGATGATCGTTTGGTCATGCTGGAAAAGACAGAAACTTTCTTCTCACGAAACGAATTTTCATTTTTTTCTGTAAGAGCTTTTGAGTTGATTCGTTTTTATGGTGATTGTTACGCAAATTCTATAGACTGTCGTAATTTTTCAGAATTGTTGAAGTACCAGAGCTATACGAAATATACAGATTGCTACAGACTGGTCTGCTGTTAACAGATTCTGTTTTTGTTGTGTTGGTTGCTTATTTTGATGAAACTATGGATAGTATCGGGGGGTATTAGCCATGGAAGATTGAAAGTACAGTAACCCAACATCAGCACAAGTAGAATTTAAGTTTTCTACAGTACCTAAGGAAGTGGTGGTTTTCTTTCTTGTACTAATGTTATCACGAGATTCTGTTTAAGTTTCGTGTTGTGAAGTTTTCAAGTTTTGGGTGAAGTTATTATAGACAAAGAGATAAAGAGTGGCAAGAGCTCAAGCTTGGGGATGCCCAAGGCACCCCAAGAGATTCAAGGATGCCATAAAAGCCTAAGCTTGGGGATGCCCCGGGCTATATTTTTATTCACCACATGTTATGTGTTTTTGCTTGGAGCGTCTTGTATCGTAGGAGTCTTTTATTTTTGTTGTGTCACAATCATCCTTGCTGCACACCTAGAGAGAGATACATGCACACACCGTGATTTTTTCGAGCTTCACTTATGTCTTTTGGTAGACAATTCAGCTCACATGTGCTTCACTTATATCTTTTGAGCTAGATACTTTTGCTCTATGTGCTTCACTTATATCTTTTAGAGCACAGAGGTGTGTGGCTTGGTAGTTGATCTATGCTTTCAAAGTAGTCTCAAAAGTGGTAGTTATCCAAAGGGATACGAAAACTTCCACCTTCATGTGCATTGAATAGTTAGAGAAGTTTGATTCATCTCAATTAGTTTTGAGTTGTGGTTATGGTAATATTGAAGTTATGCTAGTAAGGTGTTGTGGATCTAGAAATACTTGTGTTGAAGTTAATGATTCCCGTAGCATGCACGTATGATGAACCGCTATGTGATGAAGTCTGAGCATGATTAGTATATTGATTGTCATCCTTTGCGTGGCGGTCGGGATCGCGCGATGGTTTATACCTACCAACCCTTCCCCTAGGAGTATGCGTTGAATGCTTTGTTTCGATTACTAATAAAACTTTTGCAACAAGTATATGAATTCTTCATGACTAATGTTGAGTCCATGGTTTAGATGCACTTTCAACTTCCACCATCACTATCTTCTTAGTGTCGTGCAACTTTCGCCGGTGCACAAAACCCACCATTAGCCTCCCTCAAAACAGCCACCATACCTACCTATTATGGCTTTTTCAAAGTCATTCTGAGATATATTGCCATGCAACTACCACCATCACATGTGCCACCACGTCTACTTTTCCTTTGCATGATCGTGAGATAGCTAGCATGATGTTTCCATTGATGTATATGCCATGCTAGATCATTGCCACGGTACACTACCGAAGGCATTCCATATAGAGTCATAGTTGCTCTAAGTTTTGAGTTGAAAGTGTGATGATCATCATTAATGGAGCATTGTCCCATGTGAGGAAATAAAAGAGTCCAAAGAAGCCCACCAAAATTAAAAAAAAGGCCAAATAGCCCACCCCAAAAAAATGAGAGAAAAAGAGAGAAGGGACAATGCTACCACTTTTTCCACACTTGTGCATATTAAGCACCATGATCTTCATGATTGAGAGTCTCTCGTTTTGTCACCACCATATAGCTAGTGGGAAATCTTCATTATATAACTTGGCTTGTCTATTCCAATGATAGGCTTCCTCAAAATTGCCTTAGGTCTTCGTGAGCAAGCAAGTTGGATGCACACCCACTAGTTCTCTTTAAGAGCTTTCACATACTCGTAGCTCTAGTGCATCATTTGTATGGCAATCCCTACTCATTCACATTGATATCTATTGATGAGCATCTCCACAGCTCATTGATATGCCTAGTTAATGTGACTATCTTCTCCTTTTTGTCTTGCAACCTCCACTACACTCCACACCATCTATAGTGCTATAACCATGGCTCACGCTCATGTATTGCGTGAGAGTTAAAAATGTTTGAGAAAGTAAAGGTGTGAAACAATTACTTGGCCAATATCGGGGTTGTGCATGATTTAAATTCGTTGTGCAATGATGATAGAGCATAGCCAGACTATATGCTTTTGTAGGGATAACTTTCTTTTGGCCTTGTTATTTTGAAAGTTCATGGTTACTTTGCTAGTTTGCTTGAATTATTATTGTTTCCACGTCAATAGAAAACTATTGTTTTGAATCTAATGGATCTGAACATTCACATCACATAAGAGGAATTACAAAGGACACCTATGCTAGGTAGCATGAAAGCATCAAAAATTCATTCTTATCACTTCCCTACTCGAGGACGAGCAGGAGTTAAGCTTGGGGATGCTTGATACGTCTCAAACGTATCTATAATTTTGATGGTTTCACGCTGTTATCTTGTCTTCTTTGGTTGTTTCATGTACCTTTTATATCCATTTTGGGACTAACTTATTAATTCAGTGCCAAGTGCCAGTTCCTGTTTTTTCCGTGTTTTTTGACTCTTTTCATATGTGATTTTGGAAAGGAGTCCAAACGGAAGAAAAACCCCGAAATGATTTTTTTTTCCCGAACGGAAGAAGACCAGGGGGCTTTTGGGCCAAGCCAGGTGGGCTCCAGGGAGCCCACAAGCCCCCACTCCGCCACCAGGGGGAGGCGGCGGTGGGCAGGCTTGTGGCCTCCCTGGCCGCCCCCTGACCTAGGTCTTTAGCCTATAAATCCCCAAATATTCCGCAAAAAATCAGGGGAGCCTCGAAAATACTTTTCCGCGGCCGCAAGCTTTCGCTTCCGCGAGATCTCATCTGGAGACCCTTCCCGGCGCCCTGCCAGAGGGGACTTTGGAGTTGGAGGGCTTCTTCATCATCATCAACGTCCCTCCAATGACTCGTGAGTAGTTCACTTCAGACCTACGGGTCCGTAGTTAGTAGCTAGATGGCTTCTTCTCTCTCTTGGATCTTCAATACAAAGTTCTCCATGATCTTCATGGAGATCTATCCGATGTAATCTTCTTTGGCGATGTGTTTGTCGAGATCCGATGAATTGTGGATTTGTGATGAGATTATCTATGATATATATTTGAGTCTTTGCTGATTTCTTATATGCATGATTTGATATCCTTGTAAGTCTCTCCGAGTCTTGGGTTTTGTTTGGCCAAATAGATCTATGATTCTTGCAATGGGAGAAGTGCTTTGTTTTGGGTTCTACCATGTGGTGACCTTTCCCAGTGACAATAGGGGAGCAAGGCACACATCAAGTAGTTGCCATCAAGGGTAAAAAGATGGGGTTTTATCATTGGTTTGAGATTATCCCTCTACATCATGTCATCTTTCTTAAGGCGTTACTCTGTTCTTATGGACTTAATACACTAGATGCATGTTGGATAGCAGTCGACGTGTGGAGTAATAGTAGTAGATGCAGAAAGTATCGGTCTACTTGTTTCGGACGTGATGCCTATAGAAATAATCATTGCATAGATATCGTCACGACTTTGCGCGGTTCTAGCAATTTCTCGACGGTAATTTGTTCACCCACCGTCTACTTGCTTTTTTGAGAGAAGCCACTAGTAAACACTACGGCCCCCGGGTCTATTCACATCCATCGTTTACACCTCCGCTTTTACTTTGCTTTGTTACTTTGTTGCTTTCAGTTCTCACTTGGCAAACAATCTATAAGGGATTGACAACCCCTTCATAGCGTTGGGAGTAAGTTTTGTGTTTGTGCAGGATCTTGAGATACTCCTCCACTGGTTTGATACCTTGGTTCTCAAACTGAGGGAAATACTTCCCACCGCTAAGCTACATCACCCTTTCCGCTTCGAGGGAACACCAACGCAAGGCTCCAAGGCCACGGGGGAAATCCTTTGCATACTTACCTAGGAAGTCCCTTAAGGCGTAGCCGTAGCAGAAGGATTCCTGGTGCCGTCGACACACCTATTTCTGGCACCGTTGGAAAGTCTTTTGTTGCAGTAGCAGAAGTATTTATCGCGCCATTGCCAAGGATACACAGCAAACATCAGCCTTTAGCCCTATGACTCTGACGGCAGCTCCGACGAGGCGGCTCGGGCTATGGAATCTGCTGCCGCCTCCAGCGGTGCGGCGTACGCCGACTTTGGTGCGGACGGAGCCGGGAGCCCTCGCGAGGGAGATGGCGCAACCGCCTCAGGAGCAGCCGGAGATGGTGATGCTACCACATCAGGAGCAGCGGCCGGGGCGACCGATGAGGCCGCAGCCCCGTAGCCGGTGTCCTTTTTTGGTTTGTTCTACCCCCGAAGGGATGTAATGAACGTGGGCCATGGGCCAATGCTTTTGTGAATGTATGTATTCAGCATTATATTCGTATTGCCAAGCGTGTTGTCTTATGATTTTGTCTTTTGATTCCTGGTTGACTCCTTTTTCGAAACCATCACGACTTAAAGAACAATACAGAAGCCAATCAGAGGCCGGCTTGAATGAGATCGTATATATGATCGAGCCAGCCCAAGCCGGCAACCCTTTGTAGCCGAACTTTGCATGTATCCGACCTGACCTGGCGTCACCTCGCAAACCAGGCGGCCGGAGCCAGCCCGCAGGCTCGTACGAGGTGCCCAGGGTCAGTCGGTTACACTATGTGTTCTTTTACAATAGGGAAGGCGTCCGAGCGGCTAGCGAGCCCCCGAGCTTGTTAAAGCCAGCAAGGGGTGTGTGCTGCGTAGCCTCCGAGCTTGATAAAGGCAGCAAGAGGTGTATGCGGTGTAGCCCCCGAGCTTACTGAAGCCAGTCAGAGGGCGTACACTGAGTGAAAACTCTCAAAAAAGAAACATGAAGCATGCTCTTTTTATTGCATTTGTTGTTGTTCCCTGAAGAGGGAGAAAGATACGTGTGCATGCTCTTTCCCTTGCTTGACTCTTGCCTTTTAGCAATAGAACGGGCGAAGCAACGCCGCGTTCCATGGACGTTCCGTTTCTTGGCCGGAGTCGTCCCTCTTACGCTTCCTTGGCTTTTGGGCGTCGATCGGGTAGTAAGCGTTGTTGTGCAATGCCCTACTGATGATGAAGGGTCCCTCCCATGGGGATGAGAGCTTGTGCTGGCCGGCAGTATGCTGGATTCTTCTGAGGACCAAGTATCCCTCCCTGAAAGAGAGAGGCTTGATCTTTTTGCTGTGGTAGTATCTCAGCTTCTGTTGATAGATGGCCGTACGGCTCAAGGCCAAGTCACTTGCTTCTTCGAGGAGATCCACAGCGTCTTCTCTTTCCTCCTTCGCCTCCGTTTCTGTGTATAGGGTGACCCGGGACGAGTCGAACTCGACATCCATGGGAATAATAGCCTCGGACCCATATACCAGAAAGAATGGAGTGAAGCCGGTCGACCGGTTGGGCGTGGTGCGGAGGCTCCATAGCACAGCCGGCAGTGCTTCAATCCAGCAGCCGGCTAATCTGACCAGTGGTGCCACCAGTCTTGGCTTGATGTCGGCCAGAATCAGGCCGTTGGCCCTCTCTGCTTGGCCGTTCGACTGAGGGTGTACCACTGAGGCCAAATCGAGCCGGATGCCTACCTTGGAACAGTAGAGCGCTAGAGCGCCCTTGGCGGAGTTGGTGCCATTGTCGGTGATGATGCTGTGGGGAACGCCATATCGGATAGAGATGTCTGTGATGAACTTGACAGCGGTGGGGCCGTCAAGCTTTTTGATAGGTCTGGCTTCGATCCACTTGGTGAACATGTCGACGGCCACCAAAAGATGTGTCATCCCTCCGCCAGCCATCTTGAAGGGCCCTACCATGTCCAGTCCCCAGACGGCGAATGGCCATGACAGGGGAATGGTTTTGAGGGCCGAAGGCGGCATGTGGCTCTGCGTGCTGAAGCGCTGGCAACCTTCGCACTTGTCAACCAGATCCACGGCCTCCTCGAGGGCCGTGGGCCAGTAGAATCCATGGCGGAATGCTTTGGCCACCAGGGTTCTGGAGGCGGCGTGATGCCCACACTCCCCCTGGTGGATGTCTCTGAGGATCTCCTACCCCTTTTCTGATTCGACGCAGCATTGGAACACGCCGGTCACGCTGCGTCGTACCAGTTCATGATTGATGATGGCGTAGGCGGCGGACCTGCGTTGGATCTGTCTCGCCTCCGCCTCGTCCTGAGGAAGTTCGCCGCGAAGAAGGAAGGCCAGAATAGTTTGAGCCCATGATGGGGCCGACACAAGGGTCGCCTCTGCTTCGTCTTGACTGTTGGGGGCTTCCGCAGCCCCCGGGCTTGATGGTGTCGTGGTTGTGGGCTCGAGACATGGTGTCTCTGGTGCTGCCGCGGTAGCCAGCTCACCGTCTACCTCCATGACGTCCACCCACTGGGAGGGTTCGAGTCCAGGCAGAGCCGGGGTTGTTGTCGTAGCCGGCGCTGCCATTGGAGTCGGTGGGACCAATGGAGCCGGCATAGGAACTGTAGCCAGCGTAGTTGGCGGAGCCGACGGTGTTTGTACCATGGAGTTAGTCGGTGCCGCTTTTGGAGTCGGCGTAGTCGGCGCAACCGGCGTGGGAACCGCAGCCGGCGTAACTGACTGAGCCGACGACGCTTGCACCGTAGAGTCATCCGGCACAAAGATTGATGCCGACTCGGGAGACGACTTGATAGACGGCTTATGGAGTTGCTCGAGGGAGACACCGGCTGGAATGGTCTGTCTCATGGACCCGATCTTCGCCAGTGTATCGGCCGCCTCATTTTCTGCCCTGGGAACGTGGTGAAACTCACAGCCCTCAAAAGGACCGCTGAGCTGTTGGATGAGGAAGCGGTAACTCGCCATGTTGGCGTCCCTAGCACCCATTCGCCAGAGACCTGCTCCACCACTAAGTCTGAATCGCCGAAGCATATGAGCCGCCGGATGCCGATCTCCTTGGCGAGCCGGAGGCCATGAGCCAGTGCTTCGTACTCGGCGACATTGTTGGAGGCGGCGAAATGGATCTGGAGAGCGTACTTGAGTTGGTCCCCTTTCGGAGACGTCAGCACGATGCCAGCTCCCAGTCCTGTCCACATCTTCGAGCCGTTGAAGTGCATTCGCCAATGCATGGAGTCTGGAGGCGGTGGCTCAAACTGGGTCTCGGCCCAGTCGACTAAGAAGTCGGCCACCACCTGAGATTTGATGTCGATGCGAGGCTCGTACCAAATATCATGGTCCGCCATGGCGATGGACCATTTGGCAATCCTGCCCGTGGCATCATGGTTGCCCATGATCTCTGAAAGCGGAGTAGTGCTCACCACAGTGATGGCATGCTCTTGGAAGTATTGCTTCAACTTCTTTGCAGCAAAGTAAATAGCATAACACATTTTTTGATAATGTGGATAGTTCTGCTTAGAGGCGGACACAACCTCGCTAAGGTAATAGACAGGGCGCTGCACTGGCAGGGCCTTGCCTTCCTCTTTACGCTGAACTACCAACACTACGCTAACCACGCGAGTGGTCGCCGCAATGTATATGAGTATGGGTTCCCTTTCAGACGGTGCTGCCAAGATCGGCAGGCTCGAGATTACCCGCTTGAGGTCGCGGAAGGCTTCGTCCGCCTAGTCGTTCCACTCGAACTTCGTTGTCTTCTTCATGAGCTGGTAGAGTGGAAGGGCCTTCTCGCCAAGCCGGCTGACGAACCGGCTAAGGGACGCCAAGCAGCCAGCGAACTTCTGGACGTCGAGGATTCGAGTCGGCCGCACCATCCGCCCGATGGTGCCGATCTTCTTGGGGTTCGCCTCGATGCCGCGGGCGGACACGAAGAACCCCAAGAGTTTGCCGCCTTGAACCCCAAAGACGCACTTCTCAGGGTTGAGCCGGATCTTGTACTCGTGCAGATTGGCGAACGTTTCCCGCAGGTCGTCGAGGAGGCTGAAGTGCTGCTTCGTCTTGACGACGATGTCATCCACATAGACGTGGATGTTTCTGCCAATCTATGGCAGTAGGCACTGCTGCATGCAGCGTTGGAATGTCGCACCTGCGTTCTTCAAACCGAACGTCATGGTGGTGTAGCAGTAGGCCCCGAAGGGCGTGATGAAGGAGGTCTTCAGGCGATCAGCTGGATCCAGCTTGATTTGATGGTAGCCCGAATAAGCATCCAGAAACGACAGCAGCTCGTAGCGTGCAGTGGAGTCGATCACTTGATCTACCCTAGGCAACACGAAAGGGTCTTTCGGACAGGCCTTATTCAGGCTAGTGTATTCAATACACATTCGCCATGTGTTGTTCTTCTTCAACACCAGGACTGGGTTAGCCAGCCAGTTCGGGTGGAAAACCTCCATGATGAAGCTGGTTGCAAGGAGCCGGGTGATTTCTTCTCCGATCGTGCGCCGCTTCCCCTCGGCGAAGCGGCGCAGGGGTTGTTTCACCGGCTTCGCATCCGGTCGCACGTGAAGTTTGTGCTCAGCGTACTTCCTCGGAACACCCGACATGTCCTTGGGGGACCATGCAAAGATGTCCCAATTCTCAAGGAGGAAGTCGACGAGCTCGCCTTCCTATTTGGGGTTGAGGCCAGCCCCGATGGTGACGCACTGCTTCGGGTTGGCAGGGTCGAGCGGGACCTGCTTGGTCTCTTTAGCCGTCTTGAAAGAGCCCTCGCCGGCCGATTGGGACGGAGGAGAAGGAATCGCCGGCTGCTCGGTAGCCTGGGCCACGAGCCGGTCAATCTGCCGCTTCTCATCAGCAATCACCAAGGCGTCGGCGAGACGGCTGCTATCTTGGGCACACTCGAGCGACTTCTTGTAGTCGCCAACAACAGTGATGATGCCCTTGGGACCCGGCATCTTCATCTTCAGGTAGGCGTAATGTGGAATAGCCATAAATTTGGTCAGAGTCGGTCTTCCCAGCAGCGCGTGATACGGGCTACTGAGATCCACTACCTCGAACCATATGGACTCTCGGCGGAAGTGGGCTTTGTCGCCGAAGAAGACGTCCAACTGGATCTTGCCGATGGGCGAGCAGGACTGCCCAAGCACGATGCCATGGAAGACAGTACTGGTCGGTAGGACGTCCGTCTCCTTGAGTCCGAGCTTGAGGAGAGTGTCGAGGTAGAGGATGTTGATGCTGCTGTCGCCATCGACCAGCACCCGGGAGAATCGGCAGGTGAGCCTCTTGGAGGCGAAGGTGGGGTCGAGGACGAGTGCGTATGATCCCGGGTTGGGCATCACCGCAGGATGGTCCACCCGGCTCCATGTGATTGGTTTGTCAGACCAATGCATGTACTAGGGAACCGGGGAGACACTGGCGTTTACCTCGTGCCACCTCTGGCGCAGGCTGTGCTTGTCGTCGCCTTCGCTGGTGAAGACGATGAAACGCTCCATCTTGATGAGGGTAGTCGTCTTGGTGGTCACCGTCGTCGCGAGGAGGCGGCGGCGGAGCCGGAGCATGGTTGGGAACCGGTGCACGAGGGGCCGCCTGCGCACCCGGAGGAGCCGACAGGCCATCCCCTTGCGACAGCCGGCACGCAAAGCTGCACTGTCGAAGGGTGTGGGAAGACGGTTGCGCCCTAGAATGTATCTTGTAGGGGGCATCAAGCAGCTGCTCGAAGGACTGCTTGGGTAGCCGATTGGTGTTGCTTCTGTTGGGACGCTTTCGTGGAGGGCCGGCTTGAGGAGCCGATGCTTCGCCCTCCACGCTGGCCACCAACTTGCTGTTGGAACGGGGATCCATCTGATCTGCCTTGCGCTTGTAGTAGTTCTGGCCGCCTCGGTTGTCCCCAACCAGCTTGGGAGTAGCCGGCGTAGGCACAACCTTGTCCGAGGCGGTCACCTTGAGGCGCATCGCTGAGTCGGACGTGGCGTATTTGTCCACCTTGGCCATGAGCACCGCCAGAGAGGTGGGCTCGGTGCACATGAGCTTGTGCTTGAGGAGGGTGCCGTCTCGGCAACCGTCGATGAAGTACTGGATGGCTTGTACCTCATGCACCCCCTCGCAGGAATTACGGAGCTCAGTCCACCAGGTGACGTAGTCGCGAAGGGGTTCGTCGGCCTTTTGGATGCACATGGCTAGCTTGCGGGGCCGGCCAGGGCCCTTGTAGGTGCCAGTAAAGTTGCGGACGAATGCCTCCTCGAAGTCCACCCAGGAGTTGACACTGCCGGCCGGGAGGCTGTTAAGCCAAGTCCGGGTGGAGCCGGTCAACATGAGTGGCACGTAGCGGACTGCTATGCGCTTGTTGCCCCTGGCAATACCGACGGCCGTCGTGTAGTCAATCAGCCAGTCCTCTGGCTTGGCCGTGCCATTGTATTTTGGCGTGTCCCGAGGTAGGGTGAAACCTCGGGGGAACGGCTCCCCTTGGATCCGGGGGCCGAAGCATGCCGGACCGACGGGACCGTCTTCCTCTAGGAGGGCTGACTGGGCCAGGACGATGAGACGTCGGCGGGCGTCCCGCTCATCCTGGGTGGCGTGAGCGCCAGCCCTCGTGGCGAGAGGGGAAGCGCCTCGTGAGCCAGAGACGTGAGTTCTTCACAGGGGAAGAATCTCACACTACGAATCGCCCTCGTCGCCTTCGCGACGCAAGCCCGAAGTGTGCTCGCTCTGGCGCTGAGAGCGCCGGTCTTGGCTTCCCTCGCCCCTCCGGCCGGAAGGGCGATGTGAGGAAGATCCTTCTGCATGATGCTGACCGCTAGGGTTACGGCGTGCCCCGGAGTTGGGTTTCGGGGACTCCGATTGAGCCTGACTAGGTTCAAGCCAAGCGTGTTGCTGGTTGGCAGCATCAAGGAGGTCATTGACCCGCTTCTCCTAGAAAGCACGCTCCTCGCCTTCCAGGCTCGCCATCTCCTCCATGGTTGCCTGCGTCGCTCGCATGTTGGCCGCAGGAGTCTCGTAGGTGGGCAGATCGCCGCCTAGGACTTCGGCGATGAACCGGCCGCGGCTGCGGACCGATCCAAGCCGGCTAGGGGCCTCGGAAATCGGAGTAAGGTCGTATGTGAAGTTATACTCGCGATGCGTAGCCTCCAACCGACGTTTCGCCGAAGCTACGACGATGCCCTCCTCCAGGATACGCTTGCGAGCCTCCTCCAGCGAGGCCCGAGCGTCAGCAGGGTTTGCGGAAGCGGTGACGGGTGTCTTTAGGCCGGCGATGGCGTCCCGAAGAGTATCGGCGGCGGGCTCGCCAGCGCCTGCTGAGGCCTTGCCGGGAGTTGTGCTGGTGCCGGCGCCGATAACCGTCACTTCCACGGTGTTGGAGACGGCAGCAACGTGGTATGGGGTGAAGAACCCCACCGACGGTGGAGGTCCATCGAAGATGAGGACGTTGCTAGGATATACATCGTGGGCAGGCATCTCAGTGATAGAGAGCCTGCTGAAGCTGGCGCAGAGCGCCTCAACGTCGAAGTCCTCGCCGAAGTAGCGCGGGCCATCGTTGAGACGAAGTTCGCTGAAGAGAACGCTGAGGTTCTCCATAGCAGTGACGACGATGCTAGGGAGCGCCTCGTCATCATAATCTTCGTCCGAATCCGCATGGCGGACGGGGACGTCGATCATCATGGGTGTTGCCTCATCGAAAGCGGGCTCCACGGGCATGCAAACTAATTCGGACGCGATGCATCCGGTGGTGTAGGTGCGGGGCCCCGCCCAACGCGTAAAGCCAGCCGATGCCGCGATCGGCCCCACAGTGGGCGCCAAATGTCGGTGAATACTCACAACATATGCCATAGGTAGGCTAAAGTCGGTGAGAACTGAAGGGACAAAGGTGGACGCTGGGAACGAGGTTAGTACATGCATGGGACGCACGATGTACCCTGGTTCAGGGCTCTCCGTAGAGATAATACCCCTAATCCTGTCGGAGTGTTTGATGTGTATGAACAGAGTACAATGCTGCTCCTGGAGCTGTGTTGGGAGGAGGAAGAGGGGAGCAGCCGGCTCGTCTCTACCTCTCTCTGTGGTTGGTGAATGTGCTGTTGTTGTATGACTGTTGAATGATCGGCCCCCCTGCATGGAGGGCGACCGGGGGGTTTTATAGACGAACCCGCCGGCCTACAATATGGATAAAGGGTACAAGTGTGGGACCCGGCTGGCAGCCTCGCCGGCCGGCCAGGGGCCCACGAGAGTCTTGTCTTGTCGCCTGAGGGGCCCGCCGGCTGCATGGTCTCGATTGGCCGTGGGACCCGCCGGCTGGCCAATGAGGCTCTCGCGTGAGGTTGACGCTGAGCACGCGGTGTACGTCAAGCGTCGCCCTGCGAGATTCGTCATGGGCAGGTAGTACGGCCGCCTCCACTGTTCCCCATGCCGAGTGCGGTAATGGAGTGGGAGTGTGACGGTCTGACACCATGCTAGGTGATGGATCAGAGCCGGGGTAGGTCAGCGGCGTGGCCGCCGACGCTCGTACCTGCCGGGCACCCCGATCCAGTACCTTTGCTGACGGGTAGCTACCTTTAATCGTAAGGTCTTATCCTGACCTACGATCTGATGTGACTTGTGATCTTCGGCCGGCTAGCCTGCTTGGCTAGCCGGTTTGTGTGCGGCCGCCTCTTCCTGGCCGGGCTGGCAGGACCAGGCCGGCTCAACAGAAGTAGCCGCCTCGACTCTAGCCGGCGGGGGTTGCCGGGCCAGCCAGAGGGACGGCCGCCTCGTCTTTAGCCGGTAGGTGCAGCCTAGCCGGCCAGAAGACTTGGACCTTGGGAATCTGTATACATTCATGTCCTTTGGGCCGGAAATGAAGGAACATGCTTGATGAGCCTACCCGGGGTTATCCCCCCGACAGGAGAAGCGGGACATGAACAAGCGATCGACGGCTGACCGCGTGTAGATCCAACAGCCATCAAGGTGACGTATGTATAAGACACATCTGTCGGTGGACGCCTAGCAGTCTCCTTAAAATTAGTATAAAACTGTGTCATTTTGAAGTCATTTGTTTTAGGACGGAGGGAGTATAAAATAACCGTCGGTTTACAGTTTTAGGCGTAAAAATGATTTAAGAGCATCTCTAGTAGACCCCGTATAAATGGTTAAACCCGTAAAAAAAATTCATTTTGTAGTTTTGGTCGTAAAAAGTGTGCAGAACAAAAATCGTAAAAGTGGTCCAACCCGTAAATTCTTTAAGGGGTACCAAAAAGCCACACCCGGAATCAATATTTTTAAAGGTTGGAAGGCTGATTCTGGGGGGAGTATACCGGTCAAACCACGGAAAAGCCGTCGTGGAGTTTGCCGGAATCCGCCCTAAACTCATCAAAATTCATCACCGCACGCCGAAAAAGGCCGCTGGACGCCACAACCGATCGCCGTCGGTTTGAATTGGACAAGCTCGACCACGCCATGGCCTCCCATGACCTCACCCAGGCCGCTGGAATCCTCCGAGCGCGGCAGGCAAATGGCACGGCTCGGCCGGCGCGCTTGCAACAGAGCAAGGCGTTGACGACAAGGCATGGCCGGTGGGCGACAAGGCGTGGCCGACGAGGCTGGGCGCGGCCGGCGTGGTGATGGGGCGCGGCCGACAGGGACGGGCCGCGGGGCATGGCCGACGGGCGACAGAGCGCGTACGACGGGGTTGGACACGACCGACCTGGCCGGCACGGCGGGCTGGAGGAAGGGGTGGCGGCCGCCGGACAGGAGTAATGAGCTCTTTATCGCAGTTTTACAGTTTTTGTTCGGGCGTAGCTAAAATGGACCCTTCAAATGTGTTTTTTTATCCTTATCCCAGTTTTACAGTTTGCATTTTTACGGGGTCGGCTAGAGATACTCTAAATAGACCCCATAAACGACTTCGGTCTGTAATTTTTTTAAGGGACATAGTAAACATCCCATCAAATCCATGAAAATAAGGATTCCGCGACCGGAGTTAGCTAGCTAGCTAGCTCCTTGATGGCTCCTGCATGAATTCCGCGGCGAACATTTTGTGCGAGCTATTGTGGACGTCGTCGGCTCCACATTTGACCACTTCATGCGCTCTCCAACAATTTAATGGGAGGGAATTTAGCTGGTTATGAACATGCACGAGAGCATTGTTAAGGAAATCGATAACTGATAGCTGCTCGGTCGGCTTGGGAGTAGCGATTAATCGGTGAATCGTCCTTTTAGCTGGATTAATCGGTAGATAAAATAGGAACATGTGAACATATTCTAGTTTTTATGTATTATACCCTCCTCTCAGCTATGAGATATACCATAATAGGGTATTGTGTGATCAAATCCTAGCTATTGAGGAGCTAGAGGAGGATTGGAGAGGTTACATGCCAAAAAAATTGGCCTTTTTGGGCCATGAGTTTGTAGGCCAACTAAGATTAATCGGCCTCACAACCTATTAATCGGTCTGACATGCCATTTAATCGGCCTGACAAGCCATTTAATCGGTCCGACAAGTTAACGAGATGAATAGATGTTATTCGAATCGGACACCCAATGAGTAGCGATTAACTGGCCCATTAACTGATTAATCGGATGAATTCTTAAACAGTGAACAAGTGGAAGAAAAAGATGTGAAAAAATAAATAAACGAATATTCAATTTTACAATTTAAGTTTAAGGGGTGTGTTCGGCCACAGCTCAAACCGATTTTTAAAACAAGTTTTATGTGAATTGAAAATTACGCTTTCAGTTTTGCGTTTTAAAGGATCTGCTAGAGATGCTCTAAGATAGTAAAGAAACAAGACGTGGACCAGAAGCTGAACCTTGCATTTTCCTTTGTTTCATTCTTTGATTTTCTTTGTTTACTTTCCTTAGATTTTTCTTTTCATTTTTATTTTTGAACACATGTCGACATTTTTTGTACATATTATATATTTTTTACTATACTTCGGAAAGATTTCGTACACATGTCTTTTCAAATACATGATTAACATTTTTTTCTAAATATTTTTTTTGATGTCTAATTGTTTTGATACACATTCTGCATTTTTGGTATACATAAACATTTGAGATCTCTAAACATCTTTATGCATGTGTAAAAAACTCAAGTACTTGATTAACATTTCTACCAAAAACATATTTTTGAATATTTTTTAAATAAGTGTTAAAGATGTTTCATATACACGTCGAATCATTCTTTTAATGATACAAAACTGTTTTTAAGGTGAACCGTTTTTACATTGTATAAAAAATTGCTAAGTTTTCACAAACATATTTTTTAAAACTCGTGAACATTTTTCAAATGTAAATTACTTTTTCTAATTGTACAAAACATTTCTTTTTATTTATCTGAATTTGTTTTTTGCATTGTATAATATTTTGCAAAAATGTCATGTACATTTTTTTGAAATGGGTGAACATTTTTCTAATGTCACAGACATTTTGTAGTGCTTATCATTTCTTTTTAAGTAACACTAACAAAAAATTAACATTGCGTTACATTTTACAAATTCACAGTAATTCTTATAAAGAATTAAGTATAGTAATTTTCTCAATATATGTACTACTCCCTTCAATCCAAAATAAGTGTCATGATTTTAATTCAAATTGAACTAAAACCATGACATTTATTTTAGATCAGAGAGAGTATGATATTTTAAAAAATATAATGAAAAATAAAATGAAAGGAAAACTAGTAACAAGTTGATGCATGTGTACCTGCATGATTACCGGGCAACCCATTTCACGCGTCCTTGAGGCGAGACGTGCATGTGTCTCGCCGCTTCCACCAAGCGTTGTGCAAATATTGGTGCCCTTATGCAACCTGGGGCTTTGTGGGCTAACAAATTGGTGTAGTACATGGCCCAAAGCATGCATTCTCCGCAGGATCCAACGGGCCAACTTTACAGGAAGCCCAAAATCACTGTGAGTAGTTCGGTTAATCCCTCCCTGCGGGGATTGGAGGAGATTTACAGGGATTTTGATTTGTAAGGGATTTAATCCCCCTCATTCTTCTTTAAATCCACCTCAACCGAACAAGTCTTTAAGAAATTGATGATACACGCTGTTTTGCTGTGAAAAAAAACTACGCCGGTTGTTGCATTTTGTAATATATTTTTAAGAAAGATTGGTTGTGTGAAACATGCATATTTGGAGTAGTATAAGACTAAAACCAAAAATACATATAATTATCGTGTCTGATTATTTTATTATCATAAATAATTGGAGTGACTGCCCAACAATTTTCCTCATTTTATATTTCCTTAGATGGTTTGCCAGGTTTTGCTTTGATTTCTAATGCCAATGCCAAACTAATGTGAGGAGAATGATCGGATCTCCGAGAATACTTCATTGGGCATTTGTTATTTATATTTTATTTTTTTGTCAGGCAATATGGTTAGAGAAGTGAAAAATGAAGGAAGAAAACAATTGATTTTCTAACGGACTAGCTATATGTTAGTCGGGTGAAAACAAATTGGGTCAATCAATTTTTCCAACCATTGGATGTGAAATGAAGGGTGAGATATCTTTCTTCAACCTTGTGTTGTCCTCATATTCAACTTCTTACTTAGAACCACCTAGCCGCCACCTGCAGCTGCCCCGCAGCGAGCAGCACTCTTGTGCAAGCCTCGTCCTCCCCTCAGCCGTCAGTACGACCCCTCGGCCATCCCTCTAAGGCCAACGACCACCCTAAAATCCCCAGCAAGCTTGCACCACCACCCTAAGATAGAAGGTGGGGTTGCTTCTCCCGTGAACCTGTACCCGTCATCCTAAAATAGATAGTGGGGCTCTTCTTTTCTGATATCGGCGGTCTTATAGTCTCCTTCACTCGTCGGCGCTTCCTTCTTCCTTCTCAAAATCGGCTGACCCAAATTCGAAATTCAGTCGACTCACATTTAGCTAGCTATTGTGTTGTCTTAAAAGAGGTTATTTCAAAATATAGAAGAAAAGGATAAAGGAGTAAACAATAAAGAGCAAGACCATAAAGTTGGTCGTAATGGTAGTACCATAGGTAGTATTATGCATGCCAACTAAACAATTTTGATGAGGTGGTTTAGAATTAAATGAAGAAAGAGAGGGTTAAGTATCATAGCATGATACCGTATCATATTAAATATTAAGCTACTACTCCCTCTGTTTTAAAATATAAGACCTTTTATAGATTTTACTAGGAGACTACATACGAAGCAAAATGAGTGAATTTATACTCTAAAATATGTCTATATACATCCGTATGTAGTTCATAGTGCAATCTTTAAAATGTCTTATATTTAGGAATGAATGAAGTATGTGTTATGCATGTCAATAAATAACCTAGTCTATGATACTATGCATTACGGGGTGTAGTATATCATATGCATGATAATGTCCATTACAACCAGCCTAAACAAGTCCTCCGGCTGCTGCCTTGGTGGAGATGGCGTTCCCGGTCCCGGTGGCTGTTCCACACCCGAGACCCATCCGCCGTCTGGGCCGTCTCCACGTCACCCCCATCCTCGCCGCCGCGGCAAGAAACTCCGGTCCACAGCCCCTCCCCGACGAGCTCCAGCTCGTCGCCGACGTCCGCTCCCCGCACAACCACATCCGCGTCGCCGACGTCTCCCCGCGCGCTGCCGGCCACCCCCTCGCCGGCGCACGCCTCCTCCTCCTCGACGGCCCGGGCAACATCCACTCCGTCTCCTTCCCTCGTCGCCCCTACCGCCCCCTCACTTCCACCTACTTCGACGCCTTCGCCACCCTCCCGCCTCTCCTCCCGCGCCCATCCCTCGCCGTCCTCGGCTTCGGCGCGGGCTCCGCCGCGCGCGCCCTCCTCCATTTCTACCCAGACATATCCGTCCACGGCTGGGAGCTCGACCCCTCTGTCATCGCCGTCGCCCGGGACTTCTTCAGCCTCGCCGAGCTCGAAAGGGACCACGCCGGCAGGCTGTTCATCCACGTCGGCGACGCGCTGGAGGCCGAGGCCGTGCCGGGAGGCTTCGGCGGCGTGCTGGTGGATCTGTTCGCCAACGGGAGCGTGCTGCCGGAGCTCCAGAAAGCGGACACCTGGCGCCAGATAGGCGGGATGGTGGCGCCGGGAGGGAGGGTGATGGTGAACTGCGGCGGGGGCTGCGTGGAGGCGGAGGAGGAGGGGAGAGACGGCGAGGCGGTGAAGGATGCGACGCTGCGGGCGATGGCGGCAGCGTTCGGGGAGGGCATGGTAGCTGTGCTGAGTGTGGATGAAAGTTGGGTGGCGATGACAGGGCCGGTGGCGTGGACGTCCGAGGCGGCGGCGGCGTGGAAGGCTAGGCTGCCGCCGGAGCTTGGCCACTATGTTGATATGTGGAAGCCGTACAATGGCAATGGTGATACATGAATACATGGGGATTATGCGGTGGTTCTCGGTGCAAGAATGCAGAGTGATTTCTGTAAGTAAGCGCAGCACATTACTGAATTCTTCTTGTCCCAGTACATTCTTGGAAGACATTGACTAGTGACTAACAGGGCATGACAACTAGAATGAAATGGAACTATATCTAAGCTACTCCCTCCGTCCCAAAATAATTGTCTTAACTTTGTACTAACTCTAGTACAAAATTGTATTAAGCTTAAGACACTTATTTTGGGACGGAGGAAGTATTTAAAATGTAATTATCACAAAATGAGTGGTCTAAATCTATGATAAATTGTTTTGTTCTGTGGTATATGGATAATGTCTCCTGAAATATCTGTTGACCAGATGATAAATCGATGTGTGATCACAGATGTAAATTGGCAAATAAGAAAGACTCTAAAGGCACACGAAGATTTCAGATCCGATGGGCTGTCAGTTAGTATTTTAAAACTTGTTCAAATCACAATTCAATTCTTCCAAATTTAGGTATTATCTCAAACGTGCAAGAAGAAAACAAAGTTGCTGTGTTCAGTTGTTTTGTTAAATATTTGGTAGTGAAGTTTGTGCAACTAAATATCCCTTCTTTATTACCCCCTCCGTTCATAAACATAAGATGTTTTGGATATTTCAATATGGATTGAAATGAATGAACAAACACACCAAAATGAATGAACTCAGCCGGGAATCCATCTGGCCCCGGCGCTTTACCGTTTTTCATACCCTGAATCGCCTGTAGCACCTCTTTCTCTAGGAATGGAGCGGAATGACTTTAGAGTTGTATGGAGTTTGGGTTCGCTTATTGGTAAAACAGAGGAGGTGGATATGGTGTTCACTAGAGCCAAAGGCGTCGCGAGGATGCTAGTGAGTGTGCTAGATATTCAGATTATTCCAGATGAGGTCATTTGGACTTTTGAGGGGATGCGGTACACTCTCCAGTTGGAAATAGAGAGCCCTACTCTTTTTGATTCACCAGTCACAGATAAAGATACCAATATGACTGATGGTGATGATGCAGATGGTGCCAAGGAGAATGACACTTCCTTTGAGTCAGGGCCCACTTTTTCTTCTCAGAAGAATGCACAACCAACTCAATCTATGCAACACTCAGGCATTGGTACAAATCACGTGGTCTCTGCTTCTGATCTCGATTTGCGGTTTGGTTCTTGTCAACCTGCATCTGCGCCGGCAAAAGTTTGTCGGTCCATGCACAAGGCTTCGGACTTACAGGCGAGACTACCGAGGTTCACGGGAAAGACTCCTCGGAGCAACATAGGTATTCTGCAGTCTACTAATATGTTGCAACCGGTTTCTTTGGAGGCATATCTGGCAGATGCAAAGCTTGTTAGTAACCGACCTGGGATTATGCAGTCGGCTATGGAGGCTGATCCAGAGCGGTGTGTCAGCGGAGTTGGAGATGCTCCTGCGAGGGAGTTAGGAGCTGGGGAGGTTCCCACTCTAAATTCTCCAGTACCTGCGACACAACCGGCACTTGGTACTGCACCAGTTTCTGTTGGCGCTAACTTGGGTATAAAGTTTGCACCAGCACAGTCACCTATTGCGGCTACTACGATGATGGAAGGTGGCGCTTGCATGGGAGGGGATCCTCACGGGCTTGATCCGTCGTGCATGGCTGCGCATGTAGACCATGCAGCCGACGTTTCTGCTTTTCTGATGGATGCTGCTGAACGCTCCACTGATGTGGCCGACCGCCAAGTGCACGGTGATGCAAAGGACTGCACGGCCGTCCCTAGGCCGTAGGAATTTGGAGGCGAGCTGGGCGCTGCGTTGGGGGATGCTAAAAAAGGAGAGGCGAGCACGGCCACGGATGGTGATTTGCCCGGGCCAGTTCGACATTCACTGGGTGAGATTGCTGATTCTCTCACAGTTTCTGCACCACGGCCCGTTGAGATCTCCGTTGATGAAGTCATAGCTTTTGGTGGAGTTCCAGATCCGATGGGTCCAGATAGAAGGACTAGTCATCGGGTACAATCCCAGCCAGACGTGGATGACTTGCAGATTGGGCGGGCTATGAGGGCGGCTAGAATGAAGGAGGTTCAGAATTCGACAGGTATGTCCATTAATACTGATCATTCTATTCTTCATTTTTTCCCGCAAGACATAATAGATAATGCTACCTCTGTGGGGGTCAACTTGGGTAGTACTAGCAAAGAAATTTCCAAATCTATTAACGACTTATTGGGCTTAGAAGTTGATAGGGCTTTGGATATTATTCGAACCCTAGCTGCCATTAAACCAATGAATGATGAGGCAATATCTAACATGGGAGGTCTGAATTTACTGTGTGAAAATTTAGTCTCACCTGAGGATAGAGAGGAGCCTCAGGAGGTTTTGCATATCAATCACCAACCCAAAGTTACACTAAAAGAGGGTGGCGAAAATACGACTGGTTATATGGACCAGGAGTATGCTTCTGAAAAGCCAAAACGCACTTATAAAAGGAGGGTCTATACTGTCTCTGCAATACGTAGGAGCGCTAGATTCAAGACTGCTAAAAAATTCCACGATGAAATATGAATGGAATGTTTTGAAACAGCAGAGGTCTGAGAGACTTGGCTAAAATTCGGTTCCTTGCAGAAACTACGTTACACCATAGTCTTGACTTCATCGCGTTGATGGAGACGGGACGTGACAACTTCACATCGCAATTTCTAAACTCTCTTTCGGGAGGTGTTGAATTTGATTGGCATTGTCTCCCTCCAAGAGGAAGGTCCGGAGGGATCTTAATTGGTGTCAGGTGTCATACACTTCAAGTTCGAGAAGTGGTGCTAGGGGAGTTCTCGGTCAAATTTCGAATTAGAATCAAGGAAGATGGGCTCCAATGGGCTCTGGTTGCGGTTTATGGGGCCGCACAAACAGAGCAAAAGCCAGCTTTTCTGGCTGATTTGGTTCGAATTTGCGATCACACTTTACCACTAGTGGTAGGTGGTGATTTTAATATCATCAGGAGAGCTGATGAGAAGAACAATGATAACTTTGATGGCGGATGGCCTTTTATGTTCAACACAATTATAGAGAGTCTCAACCTACGGGAGATTGATCTCTCAGGTAGGAAATATACTTGGGCCAACTCTCTACCTAATCAAACTTTTGAAAAATTGGACAGGGTACTTACGAGTGTTGACTGGGAACAGAAATTCCCGCTAGTCACAGTATGTGCACTTCAAAGGGCTATATCTGACCATACCCCACTCCTACTAGATTCTGGCCAGGCCACTCACAAAGGGAAAAATGATGCTTTCTCTTTTGAATCAAGCTGGTTCACACGTGAGGGGTTTGTGGACATGATTTCTAGGGAATGGAACAAGTATGCGGGTGGGAACTCTAGTGTTGATGTCTGGCAAAATAAAATACGTCATCTTAGACAATTCTTGCGAGGTTGGGCTAAGAATATATCTGGGGTCTATAGAGATGAGCAAGATAGACTGCTCAAACTTATAGATACTCTAGATCGTCAGGCAGAAACTCGCATGCTGGATGAACAAAAGAGGGCGTTAAAGAACGAGGCTGAACAAAGAGTTCGAATCCTTCTTTGAGAAGAGGAAATGAAATGGGCTGTCAGAGCAAAAGTTAGGGCAATTGTCCAGGGGGATGACAACACTAAATGTTTCCACTTGATTGCAAATGGCAAGCATCGGAAAAAGAGGATAATACAACTTGAGCAAGACGAGGGTACAATAGTAGGTCATGAGAATCTAAAGTTGTACATCACATACTATTATAAAAGGTTGTTTGGTGCTCCGACTCATAGTTATGTGTCTATGGACAAGCATCAGATCGCGGATATTCCTCAGATTGGACAAGCCGATAATGAGTGTCTATCCGCTCCATTCCTAGAGAAAGAGGTGCTACAGGCGATTCAGGGTATGAAAAACGGTAAAGCGCCGGGGCCAGATGGGTTCCCAGCTGAGTTCTATAAGAGATGTTGGCATATTATTAAGAAAGATCTTATGGCAATGTTTCACGATTTGTTCTCCGGGCACTTACAACTCTTTCATCTTAATTTTGGTACAATAACGTTGCTACCAAAAAAAGAGGGTGCTTCGCGTATTGAACAATTTCGTCCCATATGTCTGCTCAATGTTAGCTTCAAAATTTTCACAAAGGTGGGAACAGATAGGCTAACTAAGATGGCACATTCTGTGGTGCAATCTTCGCAGACGACATTCATGCCTGGTCGGAATATTCTCGAAGGGGTGGTTGTTCTCCATGAAACCCTTCACGAATTACATTCCAGGAAGCTTAATGGAGTCTTATTTAAGGTAGACTTCGAAAAGGCATATGATAAAGTCAAATGGTCGTTCTTGCAACAAACTCTGCGTATGAAGGGGTTTTGTGAGATTTGGCGAAAACATATCGATCGTTTTATACAAAAGGGCAGTGTCGGTATTAAAGTGAATGATGATGTAGGTCATCTCTTTTAGACACTAAAGGGTCTTAGGCAGGGAGACCCTATGTCACCTATTTTATTTAACATCGTAGCAGATATGTTAGCGCTAATGATCAGGAGGGCTAATGAAAAAGGGTTAGTAGGGGGACTAGTGCCACATCTAGTAGATGGGGGTGTCTCCATCCTACAATATGCGGATGACACAATCCTTTTCATGGAACACGATCTCAAAAAAGCCAGAAACATGAAGCTAATATTATGCTTATTCGAACAGCTATCTGGGCTGAAAATTAACTTCTTTAAAAGTGAACTCTTCTGCTTTGGGGACGCAAAGGAAGAACAACTCACTTATAACCAACTATTTGGTTGCGAGGGTGGTACGTTACCGTTTACGTACTTAGGGATCCCTATTCATCACCGAAAATTATCTATTAAAGATTGGAAGTGCATCGAGGATCGGTTTGAGAAAAAATTGAGCTGCTGGAAGGGCAAGCTACTATCCTACGGAGGACGATTGGTTTTAGTTAACTCAGTGTTGACAAGCATGCCAATGTTCCTTCTATCCTTTTTTGAAGTACCAGTTGGGGTGCGAAAAAGGCTGGATTTTTACCGATCACGAGTTTTCTGGCAGAGTGATGAGGTCAAGACCAAATATAGGCTGGCTAGATGGGATATTATTTGTAGGCCCAAAGATCAGGAGGGTTGGGGATTGAAAACTTAGAGGTTAAGAACAGGTGTCTGCTCAGCAAGTGGCTTTTCAGACTATCTGTGGAATCAGAAGGTATGTGGCTACAAATTCTGAAGAATAAGTATCTACAGCAAAAAACCTTAGCTCAGGTCACAGTGAGACCTCGAGATTCACCTTTTTGGAAGGGTCTCATGAAGACAAAAACGGCTTTTTTAACAGGACTAAATTCATCATAGGCAATGGTGAATCTACTAGATTCCGGGAGGATAACTGGCTAGGTGACGAGCCTCTGGCCCTTCAATATCCGCAGTTGTATAACATTGCCCAGCGCAGACAAACGACTGTTGCGGCAGTGTTACGTGAGACGCCTCTCAACATTCAGTTTCGCATATCCTTAGTAGGTAATAGATGGGTCAGATGGCTACATCTAGTCAGAAGGCTAATGGATGTTAGTCTTTCTGATGATCCGGATAGGATTGTTTGGAAACTGACCTCCAATGGTACGTTCTCCGTGAAATCAATGTATGACCATGTTATTGATAGTGCACTTATTCCAAAATCTTCACATATTTGGAACGTTAAGGTTCCCCTTAAGTTAAAAATCTTTTTGTGGTTTGTCCACAAAGGAGTTGTTTTAACTAAGGATAACTTGGCCAAGCGAAATTGGAAAGGAAATCGAAGATGTAGCTTCTGTCAGATGTATGAAACAATCAAGCACCTCTTTCTGGACTGCCCCATGGCTAAAATATTATGGCGCTCAATCCATATTGCTTTTAACATTACCCCGCCTACTAGCATTAACATGTTATTTGGGACGTGGCTTGACGGGGTTAATGTCTCGTTCGCTAAGCTAATTCGAGTTGGAACTTCTGCACTTTTGTGGGCTATATGGAACTGCAGAAATGACCTAGTTTTTAACAGACAACAATTTATTAACTTTCTGCAGGTCACCTTCAGGGCTACCGTCTTGATCTGCATGTGGTCCTTACTCACTCCTGTGGAAACCAGGTAGCCTTTGGTTACTGGGTGTGCCCGATGGGAGATGGTAGCTCAGGCTATCTTCAGCCGATATGGATGGCGACATGCTGATAGAATAGGGAATTAGTCAACTACTCCTATTCATATCCTCGGCTTAGGCGTTGATCGCCTTGTAATTTCTTTTTTTCTTTACTTTCGACTTTGTACCTATTTTGGATCTTTTCAGTTATTAAATAAATGGCTGTATGCATCACTTGATGCAGAGGCCAGGGCGAGACCTCCTTTTCGAAAAAAAAAATATAAATCCGATTCAGGAAAAAGTTAGAACATCTTATACTCCCTCCATTCCAAAATAAGTGTGTCAACTTTGTACTAACTTTAGTACAAAGTTGTACTAAAGTTGAGACACTTATTTTGTGACGGAGGGAGTATTTGTGAATGGATAGAGTAGTTTCTAGCTATTCATTAGAATTATAGCCACTGATAATAGCATAAAATCCAGATCTCGTTTGTACAAACTGTGGTGATTTGCTTGTTAGTAACTTCTGATGTGCTGATTTGGTATTTGCTGTCTAAGGTGAAAATTTCTATATTTTGACAGTACAATTCTGAAAGTGGAGAAATTTGGGATTTTTCACCTGCTTTCTCAATTAAGTCTCACAGCTGTTTCTGTACTCCTACTTAAGTTCAATTTAAAGTATAGTAACTAACCAAGTTTAAAACAACAAGGTTTGCATCCTTTTTAAGCTCAAGGGAAAAAATATCATTCATTTATAACAGTCTAAAAGGCTACATTGAACTTCATATTTCAAAGCGTGAAGGCGATTCCCTGCAAGATGCATCAAACTGCAGATGAGTATATATAGCAACTTCACCCTTCGGTTATTCCTTTTTCTCCTTCATCATTTCCTTTTTTTTCAAGCATGGACCATTGCCTTCGAGAAACATCAAACTACAAATGATTATAACAAGCTTTCTAAATTTAGCTTAGACACTATATGTTGGGTTTTTCCCGGCAATTTTCACGTCTTCAGTAGCTAAATTATCTAGGTCAGACATTAAGCCCCGACAAAACACTGCAGCGTAGACATACTTCATGTAAACAGTTGGTTTGCTATCTACTACAAAGACAAATTTGATTTAATGCTGGTTTCTACCTTTAATAAACTCAACAAAGAACAGAAGAGATGTGCTGCACCGAAAAGCTCCACCCAACAGCTTGTAAAGTTGCATTTGGAATTAGAGCATGCAACAGCCGATGCCCTCTAAAACGCATCCGAACTAGTTGACCTTTACATGCACATTCCTTATGCTATTTTATTCCCCTTTTTCAACAAAAGAAAAGAGACAAAGTTGCTCTTTACTCCCTCATCTTTTCCCTTTGAGCGCTTTCCTTTTCCACACGCCTCAGTAAAAACTAATTTTGCTCCCAAACCGAGCGCTTTGCCTTTGCATCTTGCTAATCATATCCTTCAGTCAGTGCTCTTGAAAGAAGGCAAAGCTTGCGCTAATGGATTGCTAAAAAGAGCTCCTCTCTCTTTTCATCTCCCGTGCAACTTCCTCAGATTCCTCTCCCGTGCACTGGCTGGCTGGCCGTCTCAGCGGCATCTCTTTCTTTCTGTGCTTTTGCAAACATCTTTTGCTGTTCCTTTTCGCTGGCTTATAAACACGGGCATTGCATTGCACAGTCTGCCTGTCGTATCATCGATCCGTTATTGGTTGAAGTTTCGGGGCATCTAGCTACCTGGTAGAGTAGTAGTACGTGCGGTCTTTGTTCTTTGAGTTGACACATAGTATAACTCTGTTTGTATTCCTGTTTGCAGGGTGGTGCGGCATGGGTTTTCAGAGGAAGATTCTTCTGCCGGAGGGAGGCGACGTCCAGGTGGACGGCGCTGGAACTCTGCAGCCGCTGAAGATGAAGCGGCCTCGTGATGGCGAGGACGACGGGCCGCTGACGCCGACGGCGAACGGCGGCGCAGGGACCGCACCTCTGCGCTGCCCGCCGGAGCCGCCGAAGAAGCCGAGGCTCGTGCTGGGGTGCAGCCTGGACGGATTCAAGGTTCTGAGCGTCATGGACTTGCGTTGCTTCCTTCGTTGAGCCCAGCCACCTTGTTTTTCTGTGTTGTTCGTTTTTGTAGAGACAGGGGT
Organism: Hordeum vulgare subsp. vulgare; assembly: GCF_904849725.1. Lineage (NCBI taxonomy): Eukaryota > Viridiplantae > Streptophyta > Magnoliopsida > Poales > Poaceae > Hordeum > Hordeum vulgare. Next base: position 439,602,117 of record NC_058522.1, on the reverse strand, counting down.
GATTTTTTTTTGGTGTTTTTGTGCTCTTCAACTGTTCTTTTTAACCGGAATGCTATGCTCAAGCTTCCGCGACCTTATTACAATAATTATCACTGAAACTAGAGCAGTTCAAGGCGGCAAAGGTATTTTTATTTATTTATTATTATCTGTCGAGGACGAAAGATAACCCGGTCGGGGCATCGGTGCTGAGCAGATCTGCACTCTGAATAGCTTGCGTCAACAACAATGGATTCAGCATGCAGTCTCGTACCCAGGCTTGAGAAATAGTAGATCTTTTACAATACCCAGCCAATTAACGGCCGAGATAATACAATCAACGGCCCAGATAATCTGTCCCAGCGGTTGTATGATGTACCTTAAAAAGTCTCTTGAGAAATCCTTTCCTGTACTAATTCTCAACCACGCTTCTCTGCTGATTATCTCATTCCGCGCTATCTTCCTTTCCGAAGCCCAAGCTGACACTCCCCCATCAACGTAACCAGCAGTGGAGTAGTATTTTTGAACACAGTGAGGTCTTGATTTTTAAGACATTATATACATCAAGAAACGTATGCATTATGGCACAATACGAGAGCTTCTGGTCACCCGGTGGATCCGTCTACGTGCATCTACCGTCTCTCTGGCCGTCAGATTTTTTTTAATCGAACGATTTTAGAGCATCCTCTTTTTACAGCCTAAGTTTGCAACTGATTCATTGTTGCAATATTCTTTCCCGCAACTAGTAGTTTGTTACAAGATTCTGTCAGGGCACATCCTTTTTTTACAGCCTAAGTTTGCAACTGACCTATTGTTGCAATCTTCTTTCTTGTTACTAGTAGTTTGTTGTAAGATTCCGACGGGGCACGCAGGCCACCAAACGTGACAGCATCGGGACGAGCAAGCTTTCCTCCGTTGCCAGCCCTTCCTGCTCTCCATCTTCTCTTCCTCATCCGTCTTCGCCTCGTCGACTTGGCCCTTTCTCCTCCTCCATCTCCTCTGTTGCAAAAAAAAGTACAACGCAACATCTGTTACAAATATTTCTGCAACAAGATTTATGTTACAAAGAGTTCCACAACAAGACTTTTGTTGCATAAATAGAAAAGCACGCGTGAATGCCATATATGGCAGATCCGGCAGCCTGTGAGGCAACGGATCTTTTTAAAAGATCTATTAAAGGTGTTTTCGCAACACGGTCTTCGTTACAGAAAATATTCTATAGCAAAGTCTGTTACAAAAAAAATCTACATGTGTTTCCGCAATACGATCTTTGTTGCAGAAAATATTCTAAAAAAATATGTTAAAAAAATTTATACATGTGTTTCGCAACACTATCTTTGTTGCGGAAAACATTATATAACAAACTTTGTTGCAAAAAAATTACACGGGTATTTCCGCAACACGATCTTTGTTGCAGAAAATATTCTATAGCCGTTCACAGCTCTGTCAGAGCCGAAACAAAACAATTGTTTCCGTAACTCGTTTGTTGTTTCAGGACTTAATGTATTCAGAAAGGCGGCCGAGCCGCGTGCCAATAGTTAGTGCGGGCGGTTGCACGCGTAGAGATCCAACGGTTATCGTGGTGGTGGATATTTACTAAACATCTACCGATGGATGCGTAGCGCTCCCCATATGAGAAGGAGGTTCCGCTTGCGCGTATTTACGCACACACACACGTGTTTCTTTAGAGCATTTCCAACCGCCGCGCTTCGCGCCGCGCCCAAAAAATGTATTTGCTGCGCGCGCTTCGGTTGGTTTAGCGCGGGGATAGACGCTGGCTCCAACGGCCACCCTATAATGCAGCGCGCGCGCGTCGCTCCAGCAGTGCCCAAAAATACAGCGCGCGCAGCACGCACAAACCACATATACATTTCAAAAAATAGAAGCAAAAAATGATCAAACAAACAAAATAAATCAACAATAAATAGGTTTACAGCTCGAACAAATAATTTATCGTTCAGTACAACAAATAATGCAACAAACACAACCAATAGTTCATGAACAATACAATGTTGAATGCAGAAATCATGCGCTTTCTCGTCCATGCCATGCCCACCACTCTTCAATCAGATCCTTCTGAAGTTCATAGTGCGTTGCGGGACGCCGAATGGCATGATAGGAGGCAACAAAACGGGCTACCCTTTCACCCCTCCGTCGCACTCGCACGGGATGTCCCAAGAGCTCATACTGTGAGTAGTCTAAATCTTGGCCATGCTCATTCTCGATGATCATGTTGTGCATGATCACACAAGCGTGCATGATGTACCAAAGCATTTTTTGATCACAAAATCTAGCCGGTCCTCTCACAATAGCAAATTGGGCTTGCAAAATCCCAAATGCTCTCTCCACATCTTTTCTAGCCGCCGCCTGAGCATTGTGGAAATCAAGATTTTTCTTACCTTCCGGCTTTTTCAACGGCTTCACGAAGGTTTGCCACTTTGGATAGATGCCATCCGCTAGATAATAGCCATAGTTGTACGTACGGCCATTTGCTACAAACTGCACCGGTGGCAACTCACCATCTGCAATCTTATTCATCAGTGGTGACCGGTTGACAACATTGATGTCATTCAAAGATCTAGGCATTCCAAAGAATGCATGCCAAATCCAAGTCTCCTGATCGGTCACCCCTTCAAGGATTATAGTGGAACCCTTTTTTTGGCCGTGGAATTGCCCATGCCATGCCTTTGGACAATTCTTCCAACTCCAATGCATGCAATCTATTGAGCCAAGCATGCCAGGAAAGCCGCAAGCCTTGTTCATCGCCAATAGCCTTGCGACGTCTTCAGCAGTGGGAGATCTCAAATACTCCTCGCCAAACACTTGCACAATTTCCAGTGCAAAGCGCTTGACATACATGATGGCTTGGCTCTCACCCATAGCCAAGTGATCATCAACTAGATCAGCCGGGATACCGTATGCCAACATACGCAAAGCGGCTGTCACCTTCAGAAAGGTGCTATGCCCGAGCTCTCCGGCGGCATTCCTCCTTTGCTGGAAAAACCGGTCCTGGCTCGCTAGTTTCTCTGCAATGCGCTTGAACAAGTCGGTTCTCATCCTAAACCGGCGACGAAAATAGGACTCCGGGTATGTGGGATTCTCCACGAAATAGTTCTTCATCAATCTGTTATGGGCATCAATCCTATCTCTCCAAATTTTCTCCCGACCCATAACCGAACCACCGTGCTTCGATTTTTTTTATATGCATAGCTATGATCATTGCAAGATCCTCCTCCTCTTCCATATCAAATTCTTCTTCGAAAGAATCATACGATGAATTCATCTACAATGTTCAATACTATACTATAAAAACTACAATTCACAACATGCATCAAATTCATAAGTTTGAGCAATACATACCTTGTAGGCGTTTTGTCGAACACCTTGCGGGCGCGGCGCGGCAGCGAGCGCTCGGGCGCTGTTCCTCAGAAGACGGAGGCGCGCGAGGGCCGGAGGGACTAGGAGGGGGTGGGGCGGAAGCGCGGCGGCGCGGGAGGCCGGGGAAGCGCCTGAACGGTCGCCGGGGGGCGCAGGCGGCGGCGGCAGCGGAGATAGGCCGGGGAAGCGCCGGAACGGTCGCCGGGGGGCGCGGGCGGCGACGGCGGCGCGGGGATAGGCCGGGGAAGCGCCTGAACGGTCGCCGGGGGGCGCGGGCGGCGACGGCGGCGTGGGGATAGGCCGGGGAAGCGCCTGAACGGTTGCCGGGGGCGCGAGCTGCGGCGGCGGCGCGGTCGGATGGGGATGGAAGTGGAGAGCGAGCACGAGAGAGTGGAGGAGCGAGGCGCGAGAGTGAAGGAGCGAGCGCGGGAGAGTCCAGCGCGCGGGAGCTGGCGCAGCAAATAAGCGGCGCGCGATTGCGTTTCGGCCGGCGCGCTGAACTGCATATGCCACGCGCGCCGTTTTTGCGCACCCGCTGGAGCTACACGCCGCGTTGCGCGCGCGATAGCTATTTTATGACGCGGTGCTAGTTTAGCGCGGCTGTTGGCTCTTGAGATCTTTCCATTATATTGCGCTAGAAACAAAGCCCGAATTTCACACGGTGCTGCGCTTCTGGTCCGTGGGTGGGTGCTGGACAGGACTCCTCGAATGTTTCGCAACTTTTCTGTCTGTTTGGCGTTTCCTGATTCCTGAAGCTCTCCGCGCGTTGGCCTCCACGTCCGCCTAGTCGCTGCTTTGCTCCACGTAGAGGCTATTCATTTCACGGCCGGGAGCAGCTCGCGACGTGGGCACCGTCGCGGCCACCGCGCCCAGCTCGTCACGGGCTGGGTTGCGTAGAGCTCGGCCTATAAAGTGTGCCCCCTCGCTCTGAACAATACATCAGCAAACACCTTCCGTCCAACGACAACGATAGCAATCATCTTTGCCTGTTGCAGCATCTGTAGCTTCTTTCTGCCCTTTCGTGCACCTTCCGTCCGCAGTTGATCAATGGCGACCATGATGGCCATGAGCTCATTAGCCGGTGCGGCCGTCCTGCCGCGCGGCCCGGCTGGCGGCTTCTGCGCCCGGTCTCTGCCAGCGCTGGGCCGACGCGCCCTCGTCGTCAGGGCACAGACCGAGGGCCCCAGCGAACCACCGCCAAACAAACCCAAGGCGACCACCTCGATCTGGGACGCGATGGCGTTCAGCGGCCCTGCGCCGGAGCGCATCAACGGGCGCCTTGCCATGGTGGGCTTCGTGACGGCGCTGGCGGTGGAGGCAGGCCGCGGCGACGGGCTCCTCTCGCAGCTCGGCAGCGGCACCGGGCAGGCGTGGTTCGCCTACACCGTGGCGGTGCTGTCCATGGCGTCGCTGGTGCCGTTGCTTCAGGGCGAGAGCGCCGAGGGCAGAGCCGGCGCCATCATGAACGCCAACGCGGAGCTCTGGAACGGCCGCTTCGCCATGCTCGGACTCGTCGCGCTCGCCGCCACCGAGATCATCACCGGCGCGCCCTTCATCAACGTGTAGAATAAAATAGCTTCGCTGTCGACCGGATAACACAACCTGTACTTAGCTAGTAGGACATGTACGTAAATGGTCAGAACTGATCATGCTCGTATTCTTTGTAGTATTGCTACTAATTAAAGACGGAGTCCCGTTTCGGTACACCCCCCTCACAAATACTATAAGGGTAATATTGACCTTTCACAAGCTGTATTTAATTTGGTATATATATACACGCATACGCTGTCCCTGAACGGCCGGCCTATTCAGCAAACTAAGAGGTTATTTGATTCCTAGCCACACCTTGCCACACTTTGTCACAACTTATCTTAGGTAAATTTGACCAAGTTAAGTGGGTGTTTGGTTCTAGCCACACCTAAGAGAAGCATTTTTTAATGAGTACTAAACCCCACATGTCATAGACACAAAAAGTGTGACAAGATTTCCTTAGGCAAGCCAATGTGTGGCTAACAATTTAAGCAACTCAAGTAAGGCAAGTGTGGCAAGTGTGGCAAAAATAATATGGTAAGATATGGAAGATAGTCACAATCCAAACAGCCCCTAAATATACCTCCCGATAGGTTCCACACCTTATCACCAGCTGAGCTAACAACTGTTTGTGGACAAGTCGAATCAATATAATCAAAATACTAAGTACTCCCTTCGTTCTAAAATAGGTGTCTCAACTTTATACAAGCTCTAGTACAAAATTGTATTAAGCTTAAGACAGTTATTTTGGGACGGAGGGAGTACATCGGAGGATACGTTTTTTCCAAATGCTTTGACATTTGCTGAAAAAACTGTGAACACATTTCAAGAAAGAATGTGAATAATTTTTGAAAATCGTGAACAAAGTATGAAATTGAAAAAACCTTTTAAACATGAACATTTTTTGTAAAGTGAAAAAAATTGAAAAAAGTGTACACAGTTTTAAAATTCTTAAAAATTCTAATTTTTTTATATACAAAGAATATTTCTTAATATACAATAAAACTCCAGTAATATACATTAAAAAGTATTTTAAAACATAGAAAATTTTTGTAATACATGCAGAGCAATATTTAAATACACAATGAACATTTTATTTCCATATACGCTGAACAATATTTAAATATACATTGAACACTTTTGTGACAAACGCTATGCTGAATTTAACTATGCACGAAGACTTAAAAATACATTATACATTTTCTTAATATGCGGTGCTTTTTTTAGAATGTATGATAAATATTTATTAATACACGCGTAAACTCTTTTCATAAATAAACAATAAGATTAGAAAAAACACAAAAAATAAATAAAACGGAATGAGAAGCCATAAGAAAACCTTTAGAAAGGGGGTTGTACCAGCCAGCCGAGCTAGCAGGTAAGATTGACTCATACGCAGCTCTAAATTTGAAGCACTATCTAAACAAAGTAAGGTGGTGTTTCTTTTCCCTAGGACTAGACTAAAAAGTCCCTTTTAGTCCTTAGGTAAAGAAACGGGAGGGACTTTTTTTTAAAGGACTACAAAAAGATTCTATTGGAGGGACTTTTTTCTTTAGTCCGTGGGACTAAAAAAAAGTCTAGTACCTGGGAAAGAAACACCACCTAATGTACATTCATTCTTTTACTTGTTCAATAATTTTTGAAATAAATGTGAAAAATATATATTTTTTAAAATGTGAAGAAATTTCGAAATCTAAACAATTTTATCCAAAAGCGAATTTAAATACACACTAAACATTTTCATAGTATACGGTGACCTGAATTGAAATACACACTACATGTTTTCGAAAATATATGACTAGAGTGCATGTAATCGTCCCTAGATGGTCTACCCATGAGAATGCATTTTTTGGTATTCATTGTAGTGCCATAATTGAAGATAAATATATACAAAAATCTAGCAAAACAAAGAATTCATTAAAATTGGTGTCGACCCATGTGAACGCCGTCATAAACACAATGCGAGGGGCTACACATAATACATTTTTGTTTCTTCTTCTTGTGTTCTTATATTTTGTTTCTTATTTTTCTTTATTTTTACTATTTCACTTTTTCATAAATTCAACAAGATGTTCATATTTTTCATTTCGTTCTAACTTTTCAAATTTGTTCATAATTTCACAAAACAAAAATTATGTTTTCCAAAATTTAATCATTTTTCAAGAAAGTGTTTACATTTACAAAACAAACTTCGGAATTTATATATATTAACCAAAATATTAATAAATGTTTAGAAATAGAAAAAAACTTCATCAATTTCTGAAAAAAATCACCTATTTTGACGAAAAATTGACGAACTTAAAAAAAACATCATTTAGAAAAACAAATGGTGCGAGGTTTAAAAAGCTAACACATTTAGAAAGGAAAAGGAAATCAAAAAAAGAAAAAGGAAAAAATAAAGAGAAAAAGAAAACGAAACAGAGAATGCTGCATTCCTGGAGTTGTTTATTAGAATTAAAAACAATTGTAGCACGTGAGGTGTTGTTGCCTAGTTGGTTAGTGCATCTGTGATAATACCTGCTTCTCACGTTCTTTTTTGACGGTTTAAAAAATAAAGAAAGCATGTTAAGAAAATAGAGAGGATGTGTGCGTATGAAAAAAGAAATACAGCGTATACGTGAATATGACCATCCTGCCCTTTATTATGAAGAGATATCGATTAATCTGTACCGTCCTTGTGTTTAAGGGGTGTACCGAAGCAGAAGTGTTAAAGACGGTCCACCTTTTTTTTTTCTCATCCAAATATGTTCACATGAGAAACGTTTCCCTTCGGCGCGTCGGCGGAAGTAATGCGTTAGTCGCTCGCTGCCCATGTGTCTCGCGCGCAACCCGCGTGTATGACCATGCAACATTTTCTCATGTGATGATCGTTTAAATTTGTTACAACCGGTGTTTAAATTTGCTATATTTGTGCACTAAAAAATTTGTATATACGTTTGGTTGCAACCTTAGTTCGTCGGATATTTGCTACAACCGATGTTTTTTTGCTACAACCGTGTTAATTTTTGCTACAACCGGTATTCTTTTTTTGCTGCAACCATTCATTAAGAAAGTTGCATACACGTTCGTCAGATTTGCAACCCGAGTTCACCGGATTGTTTTGCTACAACCCTTATTTTGTTTTGCTACCACGAACCATCAGTTTTGTTTTTTGTTACGACCATGTTGATATATTTTTTGCTACAACTATACTTTTTTTACAACCGTGGACGAATATTGCTACATCGTGAACGAAATTTGTAGCATCGAGAAATTTTGCTACATGAAGATCTAATGATGCGGCCCGCGTGCAGCTGATGGATTGGACGGCCCGTGCGCGGCCGGCCGAAAGTTTTGACCAGCGCGCCGGCGCAGAGCACTGCCCGACATGATTTCATCTTTCTATCATGTTTGTTACATTTAAATGTTTTTTATCACAAAGCAAAAAGTTAAGACATGTAATTTCACAATTCAGACATAAAAAATATATCATAACACTAAGCTTCCTAGCTTTAAAAAGCCCACATTTAATTAAGGTCTTCAATTGATATTAGATTATTCAATTTTTCTCGGGTTAATAATTTCTCAATGCTCTCTCATTTAACTCTTTTATATTCTATAGCACAATGTTTCTTAGTTTTAAAGAGCCCACATCCAATTGAGGTCATTAATTAAAACTGGTTTACCTGATTTTGACATGGTCAACAATTTTTCAAAGCTCTCTCATTTAAATTTTTTACACTCCTTTATAACACTAATCTCTTTAGTTTTAGAAAACCACATTCAATTGAGGTATTTAATTAAATTTTGGTTACCCAGTTTTGATCGAGTCAGCAATTTCTCAAATCGTTCTCATTCAGTTCTTTTATACTCCTCTGTAACACTACACTCCTTAGTTGTAAAAAGCCCACATTCAATTGAGGTCTTTAGTTAAAATTGGGTTACCCGAATTTGACCGGGTCAGCAATTTCTCAAATCACTCTCATTCAATTCTTTAGGCAATGCACTATGTTTTTAAATGGGTTTGGTTTACGATTTTGACCATACCAAAAAAAATTCAAATCAATCAACAACAACCATCCTATAAAAACATATCAATCGCGCGCATGGAGCCAGTGATGCAAAAAAAATCCCACATGTATATTGTTGGTTAGCATATAATACAAAATCACATCATGAAAGGCCCATCAAATCATTGAATTATAAATAAAAACAAAACACACTATTATCTCCACCATCCGTTAAACTAAATATTTCATTAGTTCCGAAATATAAGGGCCATTCGTTTTTTGGAAAATTAAATTTCTTCAACTTTGGCCAAGCTCAAAGCAAAAATATCGACACCCACAATATTAAAAGTATGGAAATCCATTTCATGAGAAATCTAATCATAATGATTGGATATTACGGATTTTGATATGTTTCTCTACAAATTTGATCAAACTTAAAAGATTTAACATTTGAAAAAAGTAACACACGTTGTATTTTAAAATAGAGTGTTAGTTTTTTTAACTTGACGATGCAGCAAAGCGCGTCCAACCTTTTTAATACGCATTAAAGCTAACATATAACTTGTACTTGCACCTACACTATTGAGCAACATAGATTATATTTAAAAAAGTCAACTACTCCAAGTTGCACGTTTCCGTCTCGAGGTTGGAGCATCTCAAACGGGCGTTCAAAAAAATGGCGTGCTAAAATAATTTTATAAGCCAGTTTAATAATTTTAGCACGCCATGACCGATTCAGTCAAGCACACGCACAAAAACATAGCGAGCAGCGAACAACGCGTAGCAGTCTAGCAGACGCACTAAAAATAGAACACTACAAATATGTCTACAACAAACAGGTCCCTATAACATTTACAAATAAGACCATTTGACCAACACAAGAACACAATTAGGTCCCTAATCATTGGGACAACAGTAGGGAGGCGCTGCAGGGACGCGGCGAGCTCCCGACCGGCACACACTCCCGGCAGGCGAGCTCGAGGGTCGTCGAAACTCCATCGGGGTTGCAATGGAGCCGTCGGAGCTGTAGTGAAGCATGTCGGAGGGTTGTCCAAACTTGGTCAAGGTTGCAATGGAGCGCTAGCGGGGTTGCAATGGAATGTCCGTCGCGTCGCCAATGCTGCCATGGAAGTTGTTGTGTTGATGTTGCCGTGGATGCTGCTGTGTTGGGGGTACAGATAAGAAAGACGTGGTGTGCTACAATCGAACGGACGCCTCCGTCAGCTCGCGGGGCGGATGATTTTCCCAGGAAATCATTCGGCTGATTCATAGCAGCTCCCTTCTTTCCATGCCCCCGTGTTCGAAAACTCTATCAACAATTGGGACTGGGATATGTTATCGATATTGGATGTCATGTTGACATGGAAGGGTCTTTAGTTCTTGACGAGCTACTGTTGGACAAATCGGCGTCGATGCCCCTTCTCCCAAATGTCTCTGAGGTGGACCTTATGGCCACATATTTCTGGTATATTTGGTGGGAGCATTGGCATGCCACTCATAGCGAGAGAGTGCAAATTCCCATTAGGTGTTCCGAGGCGACAACAATTGTTACAAGCTTCTTGAGGTTTTTTTGCACAATCATCGAGGGGAGAGGGTCCCTATCAGAATATATTACTCAAAGGTCCGAAGACGAGTTGCGCATTACATTAAGGGTTACATCGAGAGAAGGGGTACATGCGCCAAGACATGACAACCTCCCTACTAAGTGGGTCCTTAAATCTAAAGGACCAAAGCGTAAAATCCGAGATGTTATTTCTAATAGTATCTAGGGGGAGTGCATCTCGTTTCAGGATGTAAATGGTGGTGGTGACCACTTGTCCCACATACACCATCCACTGAAAAAAGGTTAAATGGTATATACGTGGGCTCCCATTTAAATTAAGTGCAATACCTGGGTAATCCACCAAAGCCCGCATAAGAGAATGGCAGCCGGGAGCAAAGCCAGTCTACCAGGCTGAATCGACTTCGTGCAAGGCCACAGAGCAGAGTTAAGTGCCAATGGTTAGATCCAACTTCCCGGGCCCTTCTCGCGTACTCGGCGAACCGCTCCTTGAGGTCCCCTGGCAGGTTGGTGGTTCTCGTCAATCCCGACACCTCCCTGGTGTCGACGCCGATGGCGGTCAGGTCGTGGTGGACGATCTCGACGGTGGAGCTCGCGGCCACCGCTCACATCTTGGCCATGCCGTCGAGGGTCATGTCGAGGTCGGTCACACAGTTGAAGATCGTCCTCGCGGCGGCGGCAGGGTTATCCACGGCGAGCATGAGCATGTTGCCTAGGTCCCTGCCGTGCAAGTTGTTGGTCAGCTGCATCTCCGACCACGAGATCCAAGTGTAGCCGCGGCGTGGGATGAAGGCTTGGGCGAGGGGAGGCGGGGAAGACCGACCCCAGTGCGGCGACGGGGCCGCTCTATTAGGGCTGACGGCGGTCGCCCCGGTGTTCCGAGGACCACCCCGCAAACCCGCCACGCCACCGGCGCCCCGACGGGCCACCTGGTCAACGACGATGCGGCACATCACCTCCAGCGGCGAGGTGTAGCGGTGTCGCGTGCAGTTGCGGGAGCCGTGCCAGAGGGCGGGCGACGAGAGGGGGGAGGAGGGGGACACCGACGCCATGGAAAACACCTAGCGGAGCGGAAGGGGAGGAGGGAAGGAGGGGGACGTCAGCCGCAGAAGGGCGGGCGACGGGAGGGGGTGGCCGGCGCTGCCGGAGTGGCAAGCGACGGGAGGAGGTGGACGCCGGTGCCGGAGTGGCGTGCGGCGGGCTCGATTCAGAGGGCTCACGAGCGGCGTTTTCTATGTGTGTCACGCCCGCTACTCGGCATATTAAGTGGACATATGTTACGCCACATTAGCCACATAAATATTAAGTGGTCTTTGACATAAGCCCGTATAAGCACTCATGGCTGGTACCGGCAAGTCCCATAAAGTCCAACGATCTGTCCATTTACATCCTGAATCTCGTTATGAAAAACGCGAGCATTCCTCGAGTCTCATAGCTTCCAAAGAATGAAGAAGACGACGGTAGGCCAAATGTTCATGCCAAGGCCGATCAATGTGTGAGTATCTCAAATTAGGTCGTTGGCGAGAGGGACCTGGAGGCCCAGCCGTGACCATACGTGAGCCGCTAGTTTCTCTGCAATGCGCTTGAACAAGTCGGTTCTCATCCTAAACCGGCGACGAAAATAGGACTCCGGGTATGTGGGATTCTCCACGAAATAGTTCTTCATCAATCTGTTATGGGCATCAATCCTATCTCTCCAAATTTTCTCCCGACCCATAACCGAACCACCGTGCTTCGATTTTTTTTATATGCATAGCTATGATCATTGCAAGATCCTCCTCCTCTTCCATATCAAATTCTTCTTCGAAAGAATCATACGATGAATTCATCTACAATGTTCAATACTATACTATAAAAACTACAATTCACAACATGCATCAAATTCATAAGTTTGAGCAATACATACCTTGTAGGCGTTTTGTCGAACACCTTGCGGGCGCGGCGCGGCAGCGAGCGCTCGGGCGCTGTTCCTCAGAAGACGGAGGCGCGCGAGGGCCGGAGGGACTAGGAGGGGGTGGGGCGGAAGCGCGGCGGCGCGGGAGGCCGGGGAAGCGCCTGAACGGTCGCCGGGGGGCGCAGGCGGCGGCGGCAGCGGAGATAGGCCGGGGAAGCGCCGGAACGGTCGCCGGGGGGCGCGGGCGGCGACGGCGGCGCGGGGATAGGCCGGGGAAGCGCCTGAACGGTCGCCGGGGGGCGCGGGCGGCGACGGCGGCGTGGGGATAGGCCGGGGAAGCGCCTGAACGGTTGCCGGGGGCGCGAGCTGCGGCGGCGGCGCGGTCGGATGGGGATGGAAGTGGAGAGCGAGCACGAGAGAGTGGAGGAGCGAGGCGCGAGAGTGAAGGAGCGAGCGCGGGAGAGTCCAGCGCGCGGGAGCTGGCGCAGCAAATAAGCGGCGCGCGATTGCGTTTCGGCCGGCGCGCTGAACTGCATATGCCACGCGCGCCGTTTTTGCGCACCCGCTGGAGCTACACGCCGCGTTGCGCGCGCGATAGCTATTTTATGACGCGGTGCTAGTTTAGCGCGGCTGTTGGCTCTTGAGATCTTTCCATTATATTGCGCTAGAAACAAAGCCCGAATTTCACACGGTGCTGCGCTTCTGGTCCGTGGGTGGGTGCTGGACAGGACTCCTCGAATGTTTCGCAACTTTTCTGTCTGTTTGGCGTTTCCTGATTCCTGAAGCTCTCCGCGCGTTGGCCTCCACGTCCGCCTAGTCGCTGCTTTGCTCCACGTAGAGGCTATTCATTTCACGGCCGGGAGGAGCTCGCGACGTGGGCACCGCCGCGGCCACCGCAGGCAGCTCGTCACGGGCTGGCTTGCGTGGAGCACGGCCTATAAAGTGTGCCCACTCGCTCCGAACTACTTCCTCCGTTCCTAAATATAATTTTTTATCGAGATTCCACTAGTAGACTAACATATTATTTTACAGTGTAGATTCACTCATTTTGTTTACAGTGTAGATTTCTCCGTATGTAACTCTTAGTGAAATCGCTTAAAAGACTTATATTTAGGAACGGAGGAAGTATACATCAGCAAACACCTTCCTCCAACTATCAATCATCTTTGCCTGTTGCAGCATCTGTGGCTTGTTTCTGTCCACTCGTGCACCTTCCGTCCGCAGCTGATCAATGGCGTCCATCATGTCCATGAGCTCCTTCCCCGGTGCGGCCGTCGTGCTGCGCGGCTCGGCTTGCAGCTTCGGCGCCCGGTCTCTGCCAGCGCTGGGCCGACGCGCCCTCGTCGTCAGGGCACAGACCGAGGGGCCGAGCTCACCACCGCCAAACAAACCCAAGGCGAGCACCTCGATCTGGGACGCGATGGCGTTCAGCGGCCCTGCGCCGGAGCGCATCAACGGGCGGCTGGCCATGGTGGGCTTCGTGACGGCGCTGGCGATGGAGGCAGGCCGCGGCGACGGGCTCCTCTCGCAGCTCGGCAGCGGCACCGGGCAGGCGTGGTTCGCCTACACCGTGGCGGTGCTGTCCATGGCGTCGCTGGTGCCGCTTCTCCAGGGCGAGAGCGCCGAGGGCAGAGCCGGAGCCATCATGAACGCCAACGCGGAGCTCTGGAACGGCCGCTTCGCCATGCTCGGACTCGTCGCGCTCGCCGCCACCGAGATCATCACCGGCGCGCCCTTCATCAACGTGTAGAAGAAAATAGCTTTGCTGTCGACCGGATAACACAACCTGTGCTTAGCTAGTACTCCCTCCGTTCCTAAATATAAACCTTTTAAAGGTTGCACTATGAACTACATACGGATGTATAAAGACATATTTTATTTTAAAGTAGAGATTTACTCATTTTGCTTTGTATGTAGTCTTTTAGTGTAATTTCTAAAAGATCTTATATTTTGGAACGTAGGGAGCAGGACATAAATGGTCAGAACTGGTCATTCTCGTATTCTTTGTTGTATTTTGCTAACTAAAGGCGGTACACCTTTCTTTTTTCGCACTCGAAATACGTTGACATGATCGAATTCATCTTTACATTGGAATGTTTTTATCACAAAAAAGTTAAAACATGTAATTTCACAATTCGAACATGAAAATATATTACAACACTAAGCTTCCTAGTTTTAAAGAGTCTATATTTAGTTGAGGTCTTCAATTGATATAGCGCCATCCGATTTTAATCGGGTCAATAACTTTCCAATGTTCTCTCGTACAGCCGCGCATATTGCAAAAAACATTTTAAAACAACATAAAAAAATTATACATATCCATAATATCAAATTGTTACATAGTTTTTCAAATCCACGATATCAGATGCAACATAAATAGAACATAGTTTTGCACAATACAACATAGTTTTTCACAAACAAATAATGAACCTATACGGCTCTTTCGCCATGCCATTTCTAAAGGTTTTTCATTAAATCTTTCTGAAGTTAATCATGCACATCGGTGTCTCTAAACTCGCTGTACACCTTCATAAACGTCTGATGCACTGTTCTTTTTTGCATGAGACTTAACATGAGTGCCCTTCAAGTAATAGAAGTTGTAATCTAAATGTTCTCCACATTCGTTCTTAATGATCATATTATGCATAATCACGCGAGCAGTCATTATGTATCAAAAGATCTTTTGATCCCAGAATCTAGATGGTCCTCGCACAATAGCAACTTGAGATTGCAAAATCCGGAAAACCCTCTCAATATCTTTTCTAGCGGGCGCTTGTGCATTGTGAAAGATGAGTTCTTTCTTACCTTTGGGTTTTGCAACCAGCTTGCCAAATATGCTCCACCTTGGGTAGATCACATCTGCAAGATAGTACTCATAGTTGTATGTGCGACAAGTCACTGGTGGTGCTTCTCCATTTGCTAACTTGGCAAACAGAGGTAATCGGTCGAGCACGTTGATGTCGTTGCAAGATCCAGGCATCCCAAAATATGCATGTTAAATCCATGTTTCAAGATCGACAACTGCCTCAAGAATGATAGTGACATCCTTCCCACGACCCTTGAATTGTCCATGCCATGCTTTTAGACGGTTCTTCCATTCCAATGCATGCACAACTCTTTCGACATTCTGAAACGGCGTCGAAAGTAATTCTCCTGGAAAACAGGTGGTGATCGAAAGTAGTTGTGCATCAACCGTTTGTGTGCATCAATCCGTTCTCTCTGATTGAACGCACGATCATAGACGGAACCACCGTGCTTTGGCTTCTTCCCCTTGTGCATGGTCACTAGCATAGCAATGTCCTCTTCTTCATGCAAATCAAATTCCTCGTTGTTAGAGCATATATCTCCATATGTGGTTTTTGTAATTGATGACAATTCCTATGGACTAATGGTTGCCTTAAGTTATATTTATAGGATTTGTCCATAGGCACTTCTTGAAGTCCATTTGTTGGGTTCAAGGAGTTTATATGATGACCAAGATGGTATTCAAGGTATTATCCAAAGAATGGTCATAGAGACACAAGGTTGATCAAGATCTCAGACAAAGAGTAAATCAAGATGATCAACACACAAAGCGTACAAGATGTACCGAGAGGGATCAAGTGATCCCATGGTATGGTAAGCATTGTCCATTACGTGTTTGTGTACTAACCCATGGTCTTCGTGAGAGTTCTATGTGGGGT
Organism: Hordeum vulgare subsp. vulgare; assembly: GCF_904849725.1. Lineage (NCBI taxonomy): Eukaryota > Viridiplantae > Streptophyta > Magnoliopsida > Poales > Poaceae > Hordeum > Hordeum vulgare. Next base: position 439,586,106 of record NC_058522.1, on the reverse strand, counting down.
TAGGTGTGTCTCCATGGGCTTGCGTCTAGAGGAAGATCTCATACAAAGCGTACAAGATGTATCGAGAGGGATCAAGTGATCCCATGGTATGGTAAGCATTGTCCATTACGTGTTTGTGTACTAACCCATGGTCTTCGTGAGAGTTCTATGTGGGGTTAGGTGTGTCTCCATGGGCTTGCGTCTAGAGGAAGATCTCATACAACCCATGAAGGATGACGTCAAGTGGTGATCGTCATCAGGATTGCGGTGTGCAAGTTCAAGTGGATCAGCACGAAGATATCATGCTTGAAGCCTACCGTCCATTGTGGTGGCAATGGACTTGTGAATATATACTGAAGAGCGGCTCATCCATGTTCTGTATGGGGGAGAAATCAACTAGTCTTCATCAAGCCAACTCAATCAAGAAGGTGGTCCATCTTGAGGAAGCCAAGATCATCGTCATCTAGCTCAAAAGGACGAGGTGCAAGGTATAGGTTTGCCCTTGATAGGTTTTCTGTTTTAGGATAGATTGCCGTTCTGTCAAGGGGGGGCTCTCAAATGAGTAGCTCGATCGTATCGTTCGTTGAGATCTCAAACCATTTTCATCCTTGCATCATACTTCTTGGTTCTTATTTGGTGTTTCTCTTTGTGAGTTTTAGAGCTTATGGCCATCTTCATGGCAAGCTCGAGTTCATCAAAAACGGAGTCCATATGCATCTACTATGATGTTTTCAATGTTGGAGTTCTTGCCGGTTCTTCATTCATAGAGGTCTCACATCTCTATATCATTGACATTTTTGATATCTGCATGATCTTAAGATTTCAGTGGCGAGCGGTAGTACCGCTCCAGTCCTAGCGGTTTATATAGTTCTTGTCGTCCTGAATCCAACAAGCTTGGGGTTGCTCGATTCGGAGCTCGTATGCGAAAGTTATGGCTGTTTCAGTGGCGAGCGGTAGTACTGCTCCAGTCCTAGCGCTAGTACCGCCAGGGCCAGCGGTAGTACCGCTCCGGGTGGGAGGTAGTACCGCTTCGGGACGGTAGTACCTCTCTCTGAACGGTTGTTCTCCGTCGGATTTTTTGCGAAGACTTTCTCTAACGGTAGTACCGCCACGTGCTCGCGGTAGTACCGCCAGGGCTAGCGGTAGTACCGCCAGGGGCTAGCGGTAGTACCGCTCCTCGCCAGCGGTAGTATCGTTGTGCGCGGCCTGTAAGTGGGGGTAACGGTCTGATTCCTTCCCCACTATATAAAAGGGGTCTTCTTCCCCCTTGGTCTTATCTATCCGTTGAGCTCGTGTTCTGCCCCATTGTTGACCTTCTTAGAGCTTGCTAACTCTTAATCCCTCCAATGATTCTTACTAGTTCTTGAGGGAAAAGGGAGAGGAGATCTAGATCCACATCTCCACCAATCACTTTCTCCTCTATGTGAGGGGAACCCCTTGGATCTAGATCTTGGAGTTCTTTGTGAGCTCCTTGCTCTTCCTCTCATATTTCTTCATAGCTTTCGTTGTTGTGGAGGGATTTGAGTGCGAGGGACTTGACCACTTCGTGTGTTCTTGCCATTGCATTAGTTGCATCGGTTTGAATTCTCCACGGTGATACGTGGAAGTGAGAAGTTGAGAAGCTTATTACCCTTTGATACTTAGTACCCTAGAGATTGTTCTTCGTGGGTGCTTTGGCGTCCTAAAAGCTTGATGGTGTCTCGAAGCTCAATCATTGTGGTGTAAAGCTCCGGGCAAGCGTCGGGGTCTCCAATTAGGTTGTGGAGATTGCCCCGAGCAATTTGTACGGGTACCGGTGACTGTCCCCAAGGGTTGCCATTTGTACGGATTCAGTGACCGCCCTCAAGGGTCCCTTAGTGGAATCACGACATCTTGCATTGTGCGAGGGCGTGAGAAGATTACGGTGGCCTTAGTGGCATCTTGGAGAGCATTGTGCCTCCACACCGCTCCAACGGAGATTAGCATCCGTAAGGGTGTGAACTTCGGAATACATCATCGTCTCCGCGTGCCTCGGTTATCTCTTACCCGAACCCTTTACTTATGCACTTTACTTTGTGATAGCCATATTGTTTATTGTCATATATCTTGCTATCTCTTAATTGTTTATTTTGCTTAGCATAAGTTGTTGTAGGTTTTGTGCTTGACAAATTAAACATTAGTTTTATTCCGCATTTGTTCAAGCCTAAACTGTAATTATTTTAAAGCACCTATTCACCCTCTAGGCGACATCCACGTCCTTTCACTCGTCCCAATCGTCCACGAATGAGGCGTCAACCGAGATCATTTACAATGCAGACAACCACCGTCAAATATACTATCCAATCCCAATTTAAATCATCAAGTTTCGTCATTTTTTTACCTTGGGGAATTTCGTCGAAGACCTTATGCGCCAGGTGGAAAAAGATGACCGGCGGTTGGATTGGTCGCTGCTGCGGACGGCTGCGGACGGCGATGCAGAGGAGAAGGGAGCATGACGGCCGGCGGAGCGGAGCTATATGGGCTGTCGGACCGCCGGAGTCGGCGAATCCAGCCGCTACTGCTTCCCGAAATGACGGCGCAGGGGCGGCTGCGAGACGCCCTCCGGCGAGAGAGGCGACGCGGGCTAGGGCGGCGGCGACGATTTGGGGCGGTGGCGGCGACGGCGACGACTTTCGACGGCTGGTGCTCGGTCGTGGGCGGGCGGTCGCGAGGCAGAAGGGAAATGAACTAACGGTCGGTCCTTTGGCGGGCGGCCGCGGTTTTACATCAGTTGTATCTCGTGATGTAAATTTGCATCACGGAGTTTTCATTTTTAATCTGCGGGACCCGGTGGTTCAATTTTTTTTACCCATCTGTTCGAGCAGCAATTTTTGCTCCTAAAGATCTAAAAATAGGTATTTTTATATATAAACCGTTTATTGGAGATGCTCTTATTACTTGTGGTGGGGCATGTGCGCTATCTTCCTTTACAAAAGCCCAAGCCCACACTCCCCATCGACGTAACCAGCAGTGGAGCCAGGAATTGAGTTTAGCCGAAATGAATATGCAAGTCTCAGTATATATATTTTTGAGCACCGTAGACATTACATCAAGAAAGAAACGTATGCATGATGGCAGTCCTCGGACGATTCGCAACTTGCCTGTCTGTCTGGCGTTTCCTGAAGCTCTCCGCACGATGACCTCCACGTCCGCGTGGTCGCTGGGTCGCTCCACGTAGAGGCTCGCGACGTGGGCACCGCCGTGGCCACCGCGCGCAGCTCCTCACGGGTTGGCCCTCGCGGAGCACGGCCTATAAATTTGTGTCCACTCTGTCGGAACAATACATCAGCAAACACCTTCCGTCCAACAACTAGCAGCACTGTAGTAGCAATCATCTTTACCCTGTTGCAGCATCTGTAGCTTTTTTCTGCTCTTTCGTGCACCTTCCATCCGCAGTTGATTAATGGCGACCATGATGGCCATGAGCTCCTTCGCCGGTGCGGCCGTCTTGCCGCGCGGCTCGGCCAGGTCTCTGCCAGCGCTGGGCCGACGTACCCTCGTCGTCAGGGCACAGACCGAGGGCCCGAACGCACCACCGCCAAACAAACCCAAGGCGAGCACCTCCATCTGGGACGCGATGGCGTTCAGCGGCCCTGCGCCGGAGCGCATCAACGGGCGGCTAGCCATGGTGGGCTTCGTGACGGCGCTGGCTGTGGAGGCAGGCCGCGGCGACGGGCTCCTCTCGCAGCTCGGCAGCGGCACCGGGCAGGCGTGGTTCGCCTACACCGTGGCGATGCTGTCCATGGCGTCGCTGGTGCCGCTGCTCCAGGGCGAGAGCGCCGAGGGCAGAGCCGGCGCCATCATGAACGCCAACGCGGAGCTCTGGAACGGCCGCTTCGCCATGATCGGACTCGTCGCGCTCGCCGCCACCGAGATCATCACCGGCACCCCCTTCATCAACGTGTAGAAGAAAATAGCTTTGCTGTCGACCGGATAACACAACCTGTACTTAGCTAGTAGGACATGTAAATGATCAGAATTGATCATTCTCGTATTCTTTGTAGTATTGCTGATTAAAGACGGTTATCTTTCTTTTTTTCTCACTCGAAATATGTTGACATGATTCCGGGAGAAATCCTTGCTCCGGTCTTCATCGGAGCTGCGACGCCCGCGGGTGCCGCTATCTTTCTTGAAAGTGTCGTTGTGGAGGTGTGATGTTCCCCTTCGTCGGCTGCTGCCCGCATCGCCACCTATGCCCACCAGGTCCTGATCTGTGGGCCTCTCTCCTGCGGATTCTTGACGGTGCCGACGTGGTTGCCGGGACCCTTCCTGCGGGTGAAGCCGGTGGAGGAGATTCGGATTGGGGGAAACCCTTTGGTTGGCCCAGGCCGGCCCCGACGACGACGCTCAAGGACGCCGTTATTCTTTTTGAAGACGTCGGTATACATCTGCTCACCTTCTTTGCCTCTCGGGTGAAAACCCTAACTCCGGTGGGCGGCGGCGACGGCCTTGACGTCGTGACCTTCCTGAAGGCGTCGCCTTGAGGGCTGAGTGGTGGTGGACACTGTGTGGGTCCTGAACGGTTGCTGGTGGTGGGCACAGCTTCGGGGGAAACCCTAGGATCTGGTCTTTCAGATCGGACGAGGCGGTACTGCAGTGCCGTTTCTCTCTTGGGAGCATCGTTTGTGGAGCAGCGCTGGCAGACTGAGGCAGGAGGTGCAGCGGTTCGTCTTGCACGGAATTTTGGTGGAGCTGTTAAGTCATGCCTGACCGACAGGTGCTACACTGAGTCATGCCTGGTTGGCAGGTGCTACGCACGACAGATCTTTCGGAGTCTTCGCATCTGGAAGGATGAGCGCAGGGCGGTGGCGCCGTTGGGCGCCGTGATGGCGTCGACGGATGATTGGACTGGCAAGGATGATGCATATCTCTTTCCTGAAGATGGGTCAGTGGTTCGAGGATGATGGCGGCTGGTAAAACGTGTGCGTGAGGTGTGCGTTTTAGGTGTGCTGCACCGGCTGTTGTTCCCGATACGTTATGTGGATGGATTAGAAACAACACTGGTCTTAGATATGTGGAGTGAGATCACTCCACATTATCGAGCTTGTAGGTGTGAGTGGTGGCTTTGGATGGATTGATGTGTATTCTTGTTATACCTTTGTGGAATAATTAATAAGATGGATGCATATGCATCGATTGATGCAGAGGCCGGGGGTTTAACCTCCTCCTCTAAAAAAAAATCTTTCTACCACATTAAGACATCTCGATTCCTTTGAATCTTTATCACAACAAACCTGTTAAGACATGCAGTTTCACAATTCGGACATGAAAATTCTACACTATAGCAAAGCTGCACATGGAGGGGAACAAATATGGAACCTGGGTGAGGATGCACCTGTTTCTCAAAATAGAAAAAATAATTTTAAAAATGATTATAAAACCGTGAAATATTTGGCAACCAATTTGATGAATTGTTACACTCATAAATAAATTCAGGACGAAGTGACTTTCGTGGTATTGTTGGCGCAAAAAACAAAGTCACCATTATATTAGAGGTACTGTTTACTATGTATTGTCCTGGACAACTTGTATTTTAGGTTCACATTTTTTACGGTAGTTTTTCTTTATCGATTTTTTTTATATGAGTATGTCAGTCGGATAAGTTTTCGGCCGAGGAAAAACTTTTTTTCCTGAATTGTTAAAAAGAAACGCATGCAGAAGTTACTTTATGACTAACTTGTGCTTGCACCTAAATTGAGCAACATAGATTATACAGAAAAATCAACTACCCTAAGGTGCATGATTCAGACTCGAGGTTACACATAAAGATGATATCGAGTGGATGAACAAGCAGCTTGGGGACTTCAAAGAATAGAACCGTGTACGATGTTTGATCCATCGCGCACTATTTGAGTAAAGGAACTATGCGCGTTGTGTTATACATGTTTTCTTTGGGCTGGATGTATGCGGCGAGGGATGATATCGAGCGGATGAACAAGCATCTTGGGGACTTCAAAGTGACTTCTATACTTTATCTTGCTAAATTTTTTAAATATTATTTTTTTAATTCTTTTTGAAAAATATTGCTCAAATTACAAATCTTTCAAAAATATTACAGCCTCGGCCCAGTCGTGATCGATTGGAACCATTCGGCCCACGTGCGGCCGATAAGGACCCACTCGGCCACGTGACGGCCGACTACTGGCCAGGCCACGTCGTTGCTATCCTTTTGGCCGGTGGGCAGGCCAATCGGCTTCGGCCAGGCCGATAAGGCCCAATCGGCTGCGGCCAGGCCGATTAGTGTCCGGCCACCCAACCAGCCGCTCGGCTCGCCCCCGAGCCCCTTCTTCCTCCTTCCTCCTTCTCCCATTCTTCCTTATCTCCTTTCTCTCTTTCTCCTCCTTCCTTCTCTCCCCACACAAAAAATCTCTAAACTCTACACCAAATCTTACCCGGTTTTTCCCATATTTTGCATCATAGTTTTATTGTGTAAGGTTAGGGCAGCCAACCATCTGTCTCACTCGCGATGTGATAGTTCGTGGTGGTTGTGTTCAAGCTTTTTTTGGTGGTGGTGGTGGTGGAGGTGGAGGTTGTAGTGGTGGTGGTGGTGGTGGTGGTGGTGGTGTGGGTGAAGGTGGTTGTTGGGGTGGAGTTGAAGGTGGTGGTGGCAGTTGCTCGTTCGTCATTATTCTCTCGTTCGTCGTTTCTGCGCACACTTCAAGGGTAAAATATTTTTAGTTTATGGAAGTAAGTAGTTTAGTGAAGTAAGTAGTTTAGGACATATTTAGTTTAATGAAGTAAGTAGTTTAAAAATTTGTAGGTGCTCCTGTAGATTAGGACATATTTAGTTTAGTGAAGTAAGTAGTTTAGTGAATTAAGTAGTTTAAATATTTGTAGGTGGTCCGGTAGATTTGTATATATTTAGTTTAGTGAATTAAGTAGTTTAAATATTTTTAGGTCATACGGTAGATTTGTATATATTTAGTTTAGTGAATTAAGTAGTTTAAAAAAATAGGTGCTCCGATAGATTTGTATATATTTAGTTTAGTGACTTAAGTAGTTTTAAAAAATTAGGTGCTCCGATAGATTTGTATATTTTTAGTTTCTCCGGTTAGATTCGGATATATTTAGGTCTGTCAATTAAGTAGTTTAAATATTTTTAGGTTCTCTGATAGATTTGGGAAATATATTTAGGTTTGTCCTTCTTCTAAATTTTTTCCTTGTGGAATAATTTGTTAGGTCATTAGAGATGTCTGATTTAATGAAGTTATGTTTGCACTATGGTCCCGATACTGTTCAAACAAATGAGATGGGAGCTGATCTTAGTGAATTTCAGTACATTGAGGTGCCAGTGTCTTCCCCTGAAACATGGTCTGTTAGTCAGTTGACAGAATGGCTGGCCCGATGTTTAGGTTTCAATATTGAAACACACACCGTCGGTGTTCATGCATTATGGACCCGGACCAGTGCAAATATTTTCTGGTATTTGAAGCATATAGGGCGGGACGACTAGTGGGTGCACTGGTTAAAAGCTTGCGGGCGTAGGGGATGTAATCCTGTGACCTTACTGCTCCCCGTGCTAAAGCCGGTGAGTGAACCTCAAGCCGAGTGCAGCTACGAGTATGGTCAGAGCAGTGTAGGGATGCATGATTCAGAATCAATTCATGCGTCCCATGCTGGAGATGATGTTTACGAAGTAGACTAGAGTAGTTAGGCAGAAGGGGGAGATGCAGATGATTATGTCAGCAGCGAGGCAGATGCTGACGAGATAGATGGGCACATGCAAAACCAGATGCATGAAGAAGATATAGAAGGTGATATTTCCGATGATTCCTCCGAGTCAGATGAAGAAGAGAACGCACATGAAGTGCATATTCCTGCATCATGGAATCAAGACTTCTCATCTGCAATGTTGGTGAACGATGGTCATGATTCTGCCTGGCAGTATCACCAGAACAACAATGCGATAGGTGCCCTCTACCCGAACAAACAAGCTCTGAAGGATGCCATCCTTGATTGGGCAATGTCCACTCAAAGGGTTTTTGTAGCTCAAGTTTCTTGCACGAAAAACTTGACAATGGTATGCAGAAACCAGGGTTGTCCCGCAAGGGTGCATGGCTATCTCCCTAAGTATGGCACAAGTTGGGTCATAAGTGACATAGTTAGTCATAATTGTGTTATTCCGTGTATCCCTCAAGATCATCCTAACCTTACTTCCACGGTGATTGCTCGCTTGCTTTACATCGAGATAGTGGAGAGCAAGGCGATGGAAGTGAAGGCTATCCAGACAAAAGTCTTCGTGAGGTTAAAGTACAACATATCATACGGCAAGGCTTGGAGGGCTAAGCAGAAGGCACTTGAGACCAGATTCGGTTCGTATTTCGATGCATATGACTCTGTTGTTCAGCTCCTCCACACACTGCAGAACCGAAATCCTGGCACCTATGTTGACATCCAAGACTTGTACCTGCCAGAGTTCCCAACGGTTAGGGTGTTGCATCGGTTGTTCTTCTCTTTTGGTGTCTGCATCGAAGATTTGAGACATTGTCAAACTGTGATATGTGTAGATGACACTTTTCTCACTGGCAAGTACAAGGGTCAGATCCTCACAGCCATAGGTCAAGATGGACAAAATCAAGTCGTCCCACTTGCATTTTCTTTTGTGGAGAGCGAGAACATCGAGAGTTGGACATGGTTCTTCAGGCAGTTGAAAATAGCAGTTGTGCATAATAAGCAGAATGTGTGCATCCTTCATGACAGGCATGCAGGTATACTCAGCGCGATCAAGACATTGTCAAACCCTGCTCCTGATGAACAAACTCCTTGGCGGGACATTCAGAGCCGTTGGTGCATGCGCCATCTAGGGGCAAATTTCTTCTCACAGTTCAGAAATAAGAACCTCGTGAATCTATTCAAGAAACTCTGCAAGCAGAACCAACAATGGAAGTATGAGCTGATACGTAACAGACTAAATGTTTGCACACAGAAATATGTTAGGGACATGAGAGCTGCAAGAGATGCTACTGTCAGGGCACATGTTGAAGCAGTAGCTGCACAACTAGCTATTGGATCTGCTACCGTGGAGGAAGAGCAGGTTGGGCTTTGTGACTTGCCAGGATTTGACCCACCTAGTGCAAGGAGATCGAAGGCTTGCGAGGACGATTAAAACTTTTGATCAGTGGATAGAGCATGAGCCGTTGGAGAGGTGGTCTCTGTTGCATGACATACATGGAGCGAGGTACGGTGTCATGACTACCAATCTTGCTGAAACATATAATTTCGTCCTCACAGGAAACAGAGCTTTGCCACTTACAGTGATCGTTGAGGGAATTTTCTATGGCACAGTGAAGTATTTCAAAGAAAGACGTAAAAATGTTGCGGAGCATATCACAAACAATCTGAACACACGTTACTGTGAAAGGGTTATGAAGTGCATGGATGAAAAGATGAAGAAAGCCCGGTCACATAGTGTTGTCGCCATTGGAAATCTAGAGCAAAGGTTTGAGGTCCGCTTAGCTAACAACAAATTCGGATGTGGAAATGAGATGAGAACACATGAGGTGAAAATTGGAAATGAATTGTGGCCAACGTGCGAGTGCACATGCAAAAAACCGAAGTTGCTTCACCTACCTTGCTCGCATGTACTTGCTGCTTGCGGACTGATAGGCCTTGATGCAATATCGTTTGTGTCTCCATATTTTTTGAAAGAGGCGGTCCTCAATACCTAGACAGGTGAGTTGAGGGGTTTCCGATCAATGGGTAACTTCAACACTATTGAGCCTGCTGAAAGGCGATACATTCCAAACCCTGGGAATATGCGTACAAGTAGAGGGAGACGGCAGTGTCAGCGCATCCGGAATGACATGGATGAATCTGAGGCCGGCGGGCGCACCGTGCAATGCATTCTATGTAATGAATTTGGACATAGGAATTTTCAAGTGTGGCTGGATGATGGAGGAAGGCAGTCCAATGCCTCCTTTTATAGACCCAGATGACAAGGGCGATGGCGGAAAAACGAGGAGGGAAATGAGGTGGGAAAAATTTGGCAGGAAAGGAGGCGGGAAAAATTTGGCGGGAAAGGAGGCGGGAAAATTTTGGCAGGAAAGTAGTGGGGATAAATTGGTGGGAAACGAGACGGTAAATGCAATGGCGCGAAAGTCTAGCGGGAAATGGTGCGTGGAAAATATTACATGAAAAAGAATTCATGCACCTATTGGCCTAGCTAACACCAATTAGTCATTATTGGCCTAAGCCAAGGCTGATAAGGGACTTATTGGCCTAGCCAAGGATGACAGGAGCTTATTGGCTTAGCCAAGGCCGATAGGCTGCTGAAAGCCAGTCCGAGAGGCTTATCAGCCTAGCCAAGGTCGAGTGGGACTTACTGGTCTTGGCTAGGCTGAAAGGTTCCAATCGGCCACACCTCGGCCGAGGCTGCAATATTTTTGAAATATTTGTAATTTGCGCCATATTTTTTAGAAAGAATAAAAAAGTAATATTTTAAAAAATAGGCTTTATCTTAGGATGGCTAAATGTTAGTTGACTGAATTTCAAATTTGAGCCAGCCGATTTTGAGAAGGAAGAAGGATGCGCCGGCGGAGGTAAAGGAGACTCTGAGGCTGCTGGCAAGGGGAAAGAACACCCCCACTATCTATCTTAGGATGGAGGGTACATGTTCACCGGGGAAGCAACCCCACCTTCTATCTTAGGGTGGCGGTGCAAGCTCGTTCAGGATTTTAGGGTAGTCGCTAGCCTTAGAGGGATGGACGAGGGGTCATACTGACGGTTGAGGGTAGGGTGAGGCTTGCGCGGGAGTGTCACTCGGTGTGGGGGCAGCTGCAGGCGGCGGCTAGTTTGTTCTAAGGAAGAAGCTGGACATGAGGACAACAGAAGGTTGCACAAAGATATCTAGCCCTTCATTTCACATTTGATGGTTGGGAAAATTGATTGACCCAATTTATTTTCACGCGACTAACATATAGCTAGTCCTTTAGATAATTAATTGTTTTCTTCCATCATTTTTTACTTCTCTAACCATACTGCCCAACAAAAATATTAATATATAAATAACCAATGGCCAATGAAGTTGTCCACTTCAAGTTCTCGGAGATCTGATCATTCTCCTCACATTAATTTGGCATTGGCATTAGAAATCAAAGCAAAACCTGGCAAATCATCTAAGGCAATATAAAATGAGGAAAATGGTTGGGCAGCTCACCCCCCCTTCACACCCACCCACCCACCACCACCACCACCACTACACACACATGCCGAATTTCAATGTACTCTCACAACAAATTTCTGGAGAGAAAAGGCTAAAACATTTCTCCAACACAAGGAGAGAACACATCAATGATTCATTTCCGCAACACAAAAACAAAAAACAACGGAGCGTTAAGAGTCTAAAATCATCTGTTCAGAGACAAAACCGTTGCCGCACTTGTATGTATTTTAAATACGACACACATGTAGTAAAGAAAAACAAGGTCATTATTCAGGAATCATTTTTCTTTTGGTTTGCTAGAGAGGTTGCGCCTATCTTTTCCCCTCGACCCAAGGGCACTCGTGGGTTCCCCTCGCCTCTGCCGGTCATTATGGTTGTTGAAGGACGAGGAAACACGGATCCGAGGCTCTTGGTTCGTGTTTAATAGGGTTTTCGAGTTTTTCATCATGGTAAGCTGGGGCGACAACGACAATGGTAATAATGGTATTTAGACTTTCCCCATATCGATGTCCATCTTCAAGGCTGCATCGATGAGTCTTGTCAATTACCACACACTCAGTTTGATCTGCTTAGCGTTTGTTCATGGCGACAATGCCTGATGGAATTTTGTCAAAAACTATTTTAGGCCAGCCCAATAACAATTTTAGAAATTTCTAATAAATCATAGAGGCCCACGCAGCCCATTCGTACAAGACAAGAGGTGTAATCAAAGTTTAGTCCCACATTGCTAGTTTAGTGGGAGTTGGACCTCCTTATAAGGGAGGTTCTTTCCCCCACATGTATGAGCATGAGAAAAAGTGGGACATTCACGCGCGCTCCTCCTCCGCCGCCCGCCTCACCACGCCTCGTCGTGACATGCTACGTCGACAGAAATCCCCGGCAACGGCGCCAGAAATCCTTCTGCTGCCTCTTGAGCTTGCGTTGGTTTTCCCTTGAAGAGGAAAGGGTGATGCAGCACAGGAGCAGTAAGTATTTCCCTCAGTTTGAGAACCAAGGGGTATCAATCCAATAGGAGAATCAAGCCAAGTGTCCAGAGTACCTGCGCAAACACAACGAGCTTGCACCCAACGCTATAAAGGGATTGTCAATCCCTTCAAGATTGATTGCAAAGTGAGATCTGAAGGCGGAAAGTGCAACAAAGTAAAAGTGTAAGGCTGAAAATATGATGTGAAGTAGACCCGAGGGCCATAGTGTTCACTAGAGGCTTTGTTGGGGAACGTCGCATGGGAAACAAAAATTTTCCTACGCGCACGAAGACCTATCATGGTGATGTCCATCTACGAGAGGGGATGTTTGATCTACGTACCCTTGTAGACCGTACAGCAGAAGCATTAGTGAACGCGGTTGATGTAGTGGAACGTCCTCACGTCCCTCGATCCGCCCCGCGAACCGTCCCGCGATCAGTCCCACGATCTAGTGCCGAACGGACGGCACCTCCGCGTTCAGCACACGTACAGCTCGACGATGATCTCGGCCTTCTTGATCCAGAAAGAGAGACGGAGAGGTAGAAGAGTTCTCCGGCAGCGTGACGGCGCTCCGGAGGTTGGTGATGATCTCGTCTCAGCAGGGCTCCGCCCGAGCTCCGCAGAAACGCGATCTAGAGGTAAAACCGTAGAGATATGTGGTCGGGCTGCCGTGGCAAAGTCGTGGCAAATCAGCCCTAAAACCTCCGTATATATAGGGGGAAGAGGGGGAGCCTTGCCTTGGAGTCCAAGGACCCCTAAGGGTTTCGGCCGAGCCAAGGGGGGCAGCCCTCCCCTTCCAAACCGAGTCCAACTAGGTTTGGAAGGAGGAGTCCTTCCCCCTTTTCCCACCTCCTCTTTTTTTTTCTTTTCTCTTTGATTTTCTTCCTATGGCGCATAGGGCCTTCTTGGGCTGTCCCACCAGCCCACTAAGGGCTGGTGCGCCACCCCCAAGGCCTATGGGCTTCCCCGGGGTGGGTTGCCCCCCGGTGAACACTCGGAACCCATTCGTCATTCCCGGTAACTCCGAAAACCTTCCGGTAATCAAATGAGGTCATCCTATATTTCAATCTTCGTTTCCGGACCATTTCGGAAACCCTCGTGACGTCCGTGATCTCATCCGGGACTCCGAACAACATTCGGTAACCAACCATATAACTCAAATACGCATAAAACAACGTCGAACCTTAAGTGTGCAGACCCTGCGGGTTCGAGAACTATGTAGATATGACCCGAGAGACTCCTCGGTCAATATCCAATAGCGGGACCTGGATGCCCATATTGGATCCTACATATTCTACGAAGATCTTATCGTTTGAACCTCAGTGCCAAGGATTCATATAATCCCGTATGTCATTCCCTTTGTCCTTCGGTATGTTACTTGCCCGAGATTCGATCTTTAGTATCCGCATACCTATTTCAATCTCGTTTACCGGCAAGTCTCTTTACTCGTTCCGTAATACAAGATCCCGCAACTTACACTAAGTCACATTGCTTGCAAGGCTTGTGTGTGATATTGTATTAGCGAGTGGGCCCCGAGATACCTCTCCGTCACACGGAGTGACAAATCCCAGTCTCGATCCATACTAACTCAACGAACACCTTCGGAGATACCTGTAGAGCATCTTTATAGTCACCCAGTTACGTTGCGACGTTTGATACACACAAAGTATTCCTCCGGTGTTAGGGAGTTATGATCTCATGGTCATAGGAACAAATACTTGACACGCAGAAAACAGTAGCAACAAAATGACACGATCAACATGCTACGTCTATTAGTTTGGGTCTAGTCCATCACGTGATTCTCCTAATGACGTGATCCAGTTATCAAGCAACAACACCTTGTCCATAATTAGAAGACACTGACTATGATTGATCAACTGGCTAGCCAACTAGAGGCTTGCTAGGGACAGTGTTTTGTCTATGTATCCACACATGTATATAAGTCTTCATTCAATACAATTATAGCATGGACAATAAACGATTATCTTGATACAGGAATTATAATAATAACTATATTTATTATTGCCTCTAGGGCATAATTCCTACAGGCTTCTCTCAAAATAGCAAAGGTTACGGTGGGTGAACAAATTACTGTCGAGCAATTGATAGAACCGCGCAAAGTCATGACGATATCTAAGGCAATGATCATACATATAGGCATCATGTCCGAGACAAGTAGACCGATACTTTCTGCATCTACTACTATTACTCCACACATCGACCGCTATCTAGCATGCATCTAGTGTATTGAGTTCATGAAGAACAGAGTAACGCCTTAAACAAGATGACATGATGTAGAAGGATAAACTCAAACCAATGATGTAAACCCCATCTTTTTACCCTTGATGGCAACAACACGATGCGTGCCTCGCTACCCCTTCTGTCACTGGGTGAGGTCACCGCACGATATGAAACCAAAACCAAGCACTTCTCCCATTGCAAGAATCATAGATCAAGTTGGCCAAACAAAACCCACAACTCGAAGAGAATTACAAGGATATGAAATCATGCATATAAGAGATCAGAAGAAACTCAAATAAGATTCATAGATAATCGGATCATAAATCCACAATTCATCGGATCTCGACAAACACACCACAAAAGAAGATTACATCAGATAGATCTCCATGAAGATCATGGAGAACTTTGTATTGAAGATCCAAGAGAGATAAGAAGCCATCTAGCTACTAGCTATGGACCCGAAGATCTATGGTGAACTACTCACGCATCATCAGAGAGGCTGCTACTGCGACAACATACCTTCTTTGACAACGGTGCCAGGAATCCTGCTCCTACGGGCTACGCCTTTAGGGACTTCCTTGGAAAGTATGCAAAGGATTTCCCCGCGGCCTTGGACCCTTGCGTTGGTGTTTCCTTGAAGAGGAAATGGTGATGTAGCACAGCGGCGGTAAGTATTTCCCTCAGTCTGAGAACCAAGGTATCGATCCAGTGGGAGGATCACGTCGAGTCACAAGTACCTGCACAAACACAAAGAGCTTGCACCGAACGCTATGAAGGGGTTGTCAATCCCTTATAGATTGTTTGCCAAGTGAGAACGGAAAGCAAAAAGTAAACAAAGCAAAGTAAAAGTGAAAGCGGAGACGATAGTTGTGAATAGACCCGGGGGCCGTAGTGTTCACTAGTGGCTTCTCTCATGAAAGCAAGTAGATGGTGGGTGAACGAATTACTGTCGAGCAATTGATAGAACCGCGCAAAGTCATGACGTTATCTATGGCAATGATTATATCTATAGGCATCACGTCCAAAACAAGTAGACCGATACTTTCTGCATCTACTACTATTACTCCACACGTCGACCGCTATCCAGCATGCATCTAGTGTATTAAGTTCATAAGAACAGAGTAACGCCTTAAGCAAGATGACATGATGTAGATGGACAATCTCATATCTACGATAAAAGCCCATCTTGTTACCCTTGATGGCAACAACACGATGCGTGCCTTGCTGCCCCTTCTGTCACTGGGAAAGGTCACCACACGATATGAACCCAAAACCAAGCACTTCTCCCATTGCAAGAATCATAGATCTAGTTGGCCAAACAAAACCCAAGACTCGGAGAGACTTACAAGGATATCAAATCATGCATATAAGAAATCAGCAAAGACTCAAATATAATTCATAGATAATCTGATCACAAATCCACAATTCATCGGATCTCGACAAACACACCGCCAAAGAGGATTACATCGGATAGATCTCCATGAAGATCATGGAGAACTTTGTATTGAAGATCCAAGAGAGAGAAGAAGCCATCTAGGTACTAACTAAAGACCCATAGGTCTGAAGTGGACTACTCACGAGTCATTGGAGAGGCGATCATGTTGATGTAGAAGCCCTCCAACTCCAAAGTCCACTCTGGCAGGGCACCGGGAAGGGTCTCCAGATGAGATCTCGTGGAAAAGGAAGCTTGCGGCGGCGGAAAAGTGTTTTCGTGGATGCCCTGATTTTTTCTGGGATTTTAGAGAATTTATAGGCGAAAGAGCTAGGGCAGGGGTGCTCCAGGAGGGCCACAAGCCTGGTAGCCGCCGACCCCCTGGTGGCGGCTACAGGGCCTGTGGGCCCCGTGTGGCGCTCCTGCCTTGGCCCTCAAGTCCCCTGATCTTCTTCTGTTCTGGAAAAATTTATTCCGGGGATTTTATTCCATTTGGACTCCGTTCCAAAATCAGATCTGAAAAGAGTAAAAAACACAGAAAAAATAGGAACTGGCACTTGGCACTAAGTTAATAAGTTAGTCCAAAAAAGATATAAAAGGTATATTAAACATCCAAAGTTGACAAGATAACAACATGAAACCATAAAAAATTATAGATACGTTTGAGACGTATCAAGCATCCCCAAGCTTAACTCCTGCTCTTTCTCGAGTAGGGAAGTGATAAAGAATGAATTTTTGATGCTTTCATGCTACCTAGCATATATGTCCTTTGTAACTCCTCTTATGTGACGTGAATGTTCACATCCATTAGATTCAAAACAATAGTTTGCTATTGATGTGGAGACAATAGTACTTCAAGCAAACTAGCAAGGTAATCATGAACTTTCAAAATAACAAGGCCAAAAGAAAGTTATCCCTACAAAATCATATGGTCTGGCTATGCTCTATCATCCTTGCACAACGAATTTAAATCATGCACAACCCCGGTATTGGCCAAGTAATTGTTTTCACACCTTTACTTTCTCAAACTTTTTCAACTCTCACGCAATACATGAGCGTGAGCCATGGTTTTAGCACTATAAGTGGAATGGAGTGTGGTGGAGGTTGCAAGACAAACAAGGAGAAGATGATCACATTAACTAGGCATATCAATGAGCTATGGAGATGCTCATCAATAGGTATCAATGTTAATGAGTAGGGATTGCCATACAATTGATGCACTAGAGCTAAGAGTATGTGAAAGCTCTTAAAGAAAACTAGTGGGTGTGCATCCAACTTGCTTGCTCACGAAGACCTAAGGCAAATTTGAGGAAGCCTATCATTGGAATATACAAGCCAAGTTATATAATGAAAATTTCCCACTAGCTATATGGTGGTGACAAAACGAGAGACTCTCAATCATGAAGATCATGGTGCTTAATAAGCACAAGTGTGGAAGGATAGTAGCATTGTCCCTTCTCTCTTTTTCTCTCATTTTTTGGTGGGCTCTTTGGCCTCTTATATATATATATATATATATTGATGGGCATCTTTGGCCTCTTTTATTTATTCACATGGGACAATGCTCCATCAATGATGATCATCACACTTACAACTCAAAACTTAGAGCAATGATGACTCTATATGGAATGCCTTCGGTAGTGTACCGTGACAATGATCTAGCATGGCATAGACATTAATGGAAACATCATGCTAGCTATCTTACAATCATGCAATGTCAATGTAGAAGCTGTGGCACATGTCATGGTGGTAGTTGCATGGCAATATATCTCGGAATAGCTTTGAAAAAGCCATAGTAGGTAGGTATGGTGGCTATTTTGAGGGATTCTAACGGTGGGTTTTGTGCACCGGCGAAAGTTCCATGGCACTAAAGAAGATAGTGATGGTGGAAGGTGAAAGTGCATCTAAACCATGGACTCAACATTAGTCATGAAGAACTCATATACTTGTTGCAAAAGTTTTAGTAGTAACCGAAACAAAGCATTCAACGCATACTCCTAGGGGAAGGGTTGGTAGGTATAAACCATCGCGCGATCCTGACCGCCACACAAAGGATGACAATCAATAGACTAATCATGCTCAGAGTTCATCACATAGCGGTTCACCATACGTGCATGCTATGGGAATCACTAACTTCAACACAAGTATTTCTAGATGCACAACACCATACTAACATGACTTAAATATTACCACAACCACAACTCAAAACTAATTGAGAGGAATCAAACTTCTCTAACTATTCAATGCACATGAAGGTGGAAATTTTAATATCCCTTTGGATAACTACCCCTTTTGAGACTACTATCATAGCATAGATCAACTACCAAGCCACACGCTTCCGTGCTCTAAAAGATATAAGTGAAGCACATAGAGCAAAATCAACTAGCTCAAAAGATATAAGTGAAGCACATGTGAGCTGAATTGTCTAACCAAAGGATATAGGTGAAGCTCGACAAAATCACGGTGAGTGCATGCCTCTCTCTCTAGGTGTGCAGCAAGGAAGATTGTGACACAACAAAAATAAAAGACTCCTACAATACAAGACGCTCCAAGCAAAACACATAACATGTGGTGAATAAAAATATAGCCCCAAGTAAGAAGGCATCCCCAATCTTAGGCTTTTATGACATCCTTGAATAAACTTGGGGTGCCTTGGGCAGCCCCAAGCTTGAGCTCTTGCCGCTCTTTATCTCTTTGTCCATAAGAACTTCACCCAAAACTTGAAAACTTCACAACACGAAACTTAAACGGAAACTCGTGATATCATTAGTATAAGAAAGCAAACCACCACTTCCTTAGGTACTGTAGAAAACTTAAATTCTACTTATCTTGATGTTGGGTTACTGTATTTTCAATCTTCCATGGCTAATACCCCCTGATACTATCCATAGTTTCATCAAAATAAGCAACCAACTCAACAAAAACATAATTTGTTAACAGCAGACCAGTCTGTAGTAATCTGTATACTTCGTATACTTATGATACTTCAAAAATTCTGAAAAATTACGACAATGTGAAGAATTTGCGTAGGAATCAACAGAAAAAAGAATCAACTCAAAAGCTATTACAGAAAAAAAGGAAAATTCTTTTCGTGAGTAGAAAGTCTCTGTCTTTTCCAGCATGACCAAACGATCATCCCCAAGACTAATCATAACGGTTTTATTTGGCACAAACGCAAAAAGAAACACAAAAAACACAATGATAAAAGAATTATGAAAGTGTGGAAAACACAAAACAGAAAGAAAAAGGATAGATTCGTTGGGTTGGCTCCCAACAAGCGCTATTGTTTAACGCCCTTAGGTAGGCAAAAGGTGATGGAATCACGTATAGTCATCTTTGGTGCTCAAACCATAAGTAGCCCTCATCATAGATTCATAAGGCAATCTTATTTTCTTTCTAGGAAAATGATCCATGCCCTTCTTTAGAGGAAATTGAAATCTAATATTCCCTTCCTTCATATCGATGATAGCACCAATAGTCCTTAGGAAAGGTCTACCAAGAATAATGGAACATGAAGGATTGCAATCTATGTCAAGTACAATGAAATCCACGGGTACATAGTTCTTATTTGCAACAATAAGAACATCATCGATCCTTCCCATGGGTTTCTTGACAGTAGAATCCCCAAGATGCAAATTAAGAGAACACTCTTCAATCTCATGAAAACCAAGAATATCACATAAAGACTTTGGAATTGCGGAAACACTAGCACCCAAATCACACAAAGCATTGCATTTGTAGTTTTTGATTTTGATTTTGATAGTAGGTTCCCACTCATCATGAAGTTTTCTAGGTATAGAGACTTCTAATTTGAGTTTCTCTTCAAGAGATTTCATCATAGCATCTACGATATGTGCGGTAAAGGCTTTGCTTTGGCTATAATCATGTGGAGAGTTTGCAATGGATTGCATCAAAGAAATGCATTCAAACAAGGAGCAACTATCATAATTGAATTCCTTGAAATCCAAAGTGGGAGTTTCATTACTACCCAATATTTTGATTTCTTCTACTCCACTCTCCACACCTTCATGATCAAGATAGGTGGACTCCGAATCATTGGGCCGTTTTTCAACCAAAGTGGATTCATATCCAGCCCCTTCATCAATAGGTTTCACACGCGAAAACAAAGATTCAAGAGGAGTCGCACCAAGCACTTTAAGATCTTCGTGATTTGCATCACTAGAACACACACTTTTAAACCATTCATGCCTAGCACGAATTTGGGCGGTTCTTTCTTTGCTCTCATTCGTGGAGACACGCATAGCTTTTAAAGTTTCATCCAAGTTGACCTTGGGAGGAGCACATCTAACTTTCAAAGCATCAATATCACAAGGCATCCTATGAATGCTCTTAGCCAAATCGTCTATTTTGAGTAGTTTTTCCTCTATGGACGCATTGAAAATCTTTTGAGAGTTGACGAACTCTTTGATATTACTCTCTAAATCAGAGGGTAATTTGTTGTGATTTCCATAAGTGTTGTTGTAGGAATTGCCATAATTTTTGGAGGAGTTACTAGGAAAAGGCCTAGGAACATAGTTTCCTCTAAAAGCATTGTTGTTGCCAAAATTGTTCCTACCAACAAAATTAATGTCCAAACTAGCATTGCTACTCTCAATCAAGGAAGATAGTGGCATGTCATTAGGATCTAAAGGAGCATTTCTACTAGCAACCAAATTCATCAATTCGTCCATCTTAGCACTAAGTGAGTTAATTTCTTCTATAGCGTGTACCTTTTTGCTAGCAGGTGACCTTTCAGTGTGCCACTGAGTGTAGTTGGTCATGATATTGTCTAGGAGTTTTGTAGCGTCTCCTAACGTGATTTCCATGAACGTTCCACTTGAGGTGGAGTCCAAGATATTGCGAGAAGCAAAATTCAAACCAGCATAAAAGATTTGTATAATCATCCACAAACTCAAGCCATGAGCGGGACAATTTCTAATCATTAACTTCATCCTCTCCCAAGATTGTGCAACGTGTTCATGATCAAGTTTCTCAAAATTCATGATATCGTTACGTAGAGAGATAATCTTAGCCGGCGGAAAATACTTGGATATGTAAGCATCTTTGCACTTATCCCAAGAATCGATACTATTTTTAGGCAAAGAAGAAAAACCAAGTCTTTGCGCGATCTCGCAACGAGAAAGGAAAAAGCTTCAACTTGATCACGTCATTATCCACATCTTTTTTCTTTTGCATATCGCAAAGTTCAATGAAGGTATTGAGATGGGATGCGACATCTTCACTAGGAAGGCCAGAGAATTGCTCTTTCATAACAAGATTCAGCAAGGCAGCGTTGATTTCATACGATTCCGCACTAGTGGCGGGAGCAATCGGAGTACTAATAAAATCATTTTCATTGGTACTCGAGAAGTCGCAAAGTTTGGTGTTTTCAGCCATGATGACTTCAACAAACCAACAAGAGCACAAGCAAGCAAGAAAACTGGCAAAGGAAAACGGCAAAAGGCAAAAGAAAACGGCAAAGGATAAAGGCAAATGAAAACGGCAAAGGAGAAAGGCAAATGAAAACGGCAAATGTGAAGTGGGGGAGAGGAAAACGAGAGGCAACTGGCAAAAAAAAGCAAATGCAAGAGTTGAGTTTGTGACACCTACTTGGATAGATCTTGACTTGATCTCCTCGGCAAGCGATCCTCCTCCCCGGCAACGGCGCCAGAAATCCTTCTGCTACTGCGACAACAGACCTTCCCTCACAACGGCGCCATGAATCCTGCTGCTACGGGCTACGCCTTTAGGGACTTCCTTGGCAAATATGCAAAGGATTTCCTCGCGGCCTTGGAGCCTTGCGTTGGTGTTCCCTTGAAGAGGAAAGGGTGATGTAGCACAGCGGCGGTAAGTATTTCCCTCAGTTTGAGAACCAAGGTATCGATCCAGTGGGAGGATCACGTCGAGTCACAAGTACCTGCACAAACACAAAGAGCTTGCACCCAACGCTATGAAGGGGTTGTCAATCCCTTGTAGATTCTTTGCAAAGTGAGAACTGAAATCAAAAAAGTAAACAAAGCAAAGTAAAAGTGAAAGCGGAGACGATAGTTGTGAATAGACCCGGGGGCCGTAGTGTTCAATAGTGGCTTCTCTCATGGAAGCAAGTAGACGGTGGGTGAACGAATTACTGTCGAGCAATTGATAGAACCGCGAAAAGTCGTGACGTTATCTATGGAAATGATTATATCTATAGGCATCACGTCCAAAACAAGTAGACCAATACTTTCAGCATCTACTACTATTACTCCACACGTCGACCGCTATCCAGCATGCATCTAGTGTATTAAGTTCATAAGAACAGAGTAACGCCTTAAGCAAGATGACATGATGTAGATGGACAATCTCATATCTACGATAAAAGCCCATCTTGTTATCCTTGATGGCAACAACACGATGCGTGCCTTGCTGCCCCTTCTGTCACTGGGAAAGGTCACCACGCGGTATGAACCCAAAACCAAGCACTTCTCCCATTGCAAGAATCATAGATCTAGTTGGCCAAACAAAACCCAAGACTCGGAGAGACTTACAAGGATATCAAATCATGCATATAAGAAATCAGCAAGGACTCAAATATAATTCATAGATAATCTGATCACAAATCCACAATTCATCGGATCTCGACAAACACACCGCCAAAGAAGATTACATCGGATAGATCTCCATGAAGATCATGGAGAACTTTGTATTGAAGATCCAAGAGAGAGAAGAAGCCATATAGCTACTAACTACAGACCCGTAGGTCTGAAGTGGACTACTCACGAGTCATTGGAGAGGCGATGATGTTGATGTAGAAGCCCTCCAACTCCAAAGTCCCCTCCGAGAGGGCACCGGGAAAGGTCTCCAGATGAGATCTCGCAGAAACGGAAGCTTGCGGTGGCGGAAAAGTGTTTTCGTGGATGCCCTAATTGTTTCTGGGATTTTAGGGAATTTACAGGCGAAAGAGCTAGGGCAGGGGAGCTCCAGGGGGGCCACAAGCCTGGTAGCCGCCGCCCCTGGTGGCGGCTACAAGGCTTGTGGTCCCCCTGTGGCGCTCCCGCCTTGGCCCTTAAGTCCCCCGATCTTCTTCTGTTCTGGAAAAATTTATTTTGGCGATTTTATTCCGTTTGGACTCTGTTCCAAAATCAGATCTGAAAAGAGTCAAAAACACAGAAAAACAGGAACTGACACTTGGCACTGAATTAATAAGTTAGTCCCAAAAGACATATAAAAGGTATATAAAACATCCAAAGTTGACAAGATAACAACATGAAACCATCAAAAATTATAGATACGTTTGAGACGTATTGGAGGCCATGGTGTTGATGAAGAAGCCCTCCGTATCTGAATCCCCCCTCCAGCAGGGCACCAGAACATGCCCGAGATGGGATCTTACGGAGACAGAAGCTTGCGGCGGCGGAAAAGTATTTTCGTGGATCTCTCTTGCAGTTTTGGATTTTTTGGGAATTTATAGGCGGAAGAGGTAGGGCAGACGAGCCACACGGGGCCCACATGCCTGCTAGGCGCGGGCCCCCTGGACGCACCTAGGGGGCTTGTGGCCTCCCCTGGTGGCCTCTGCCTTGGTTCTCACGTCCCGTGCGTATCTTCTGTTCCGAAAAAAATCTTTTCAGAAGTTTTATTCCGTTTGGACACCGTTTAAAATCCTCCTCTGAAAAGGGTCAAAAACACGGAAAAAACAGGAACTGGCACTGAGTTAATAAGTTATACAAAACATCCAAAGTTTGACAAGATAAGAGCATGGAACCATCAAAAATTATAGATACGCTCGAGACGTATCATGACGCGCCGCGCTTCGTCATGACGCGCCGCGGGTTGCGAAAACGAGCCGATGTCTAAATTTTTGCCACACACGATTGAATACGAACACTGCACCCTTCGGCGGCTGCATGTTCGTTTCATCTCCCTCGTTCCCTTCATCTCCCGTCGCTGGCCTCTCGCCTCCTTCTCTTGCACCTATAAAAGGGAGGTCGCTCATCTCGAGGGAGACGCATGAGAACTTCTTCTTCCTCTCGCCACCGGTTCCAATCTCTGAGCTGCCATTGTCTTCCTCATCTTGGCTTGCGGCGTGCACCGCAGGTCGGGACAGTAGGCCTTCAAAACTCCACCTCTTTGAGTCATGTAAGGGAGAAGGGTGATAAGCTTTTTGGGGAGCGCTCCGCACGACTACTGACTTCTTTATCACGGATGCCCCGGATTCCGACGACTACTTCCCCGACGACAACTTCTTCCCCGACGTTGAGAACCTCTTTGACAACATAGCTGGTGAGAACACCGACCCCAAGACCAGTGCTTCCGCCGTTGTTCTGTATGTCTTCGTGTTCTCTGTGTTTAATATCTTACCTTAGTTTCTTGCTCTACCGTTTCTGGTTCTAGCCCATGTTCTACATATGTTCTCTCCTAGTTCATATATGCACATGCCATTTGCTGCCTCATCTTTATATTACATGACTTGTTTCATCTATACTATGATAGTCACGTTTTATCTATATTTTCTGTTAATAAAATCCTATGATAAATTGTTTATATTTCCAACATGCCCTACAAAGTAGATAGTGTTGCAACACATTTTTTGTTCTCTGGTTCTATCTCCGCTTATTGAAGCTTCGGTGAGACCGAGATCCATATAAAATTGTGTGTATTTCTCATGTCCTGTTGTGGATGGATGCAAAAAGAAGGCATGCTGGTTTTCTATACCTCACTAGCTTATTTCTCTAAACATGTAAGCATGTCATCTCATGATGCATCATGCAGGGGAAAACCTTACCTCAACATGCAAACATGCATGAATCTTTTACTTTATTATGATATTTAAATTGAATAAATATTTATGACAATAAAATAATCAAACACAATAAATTATTTGTATTTTTAGTTTTAGTCTCATACCACTTCAAATGTGCTTGTTTCACACAACCAATCTCTGCCTAATAATAAAGCAAATGTTGTTTCTGATCGTACGTTGTGGCGTTTTTCGAACCCCCCTATGTTTCTTGGAAATCAACCCACAATACTTCATTAAGCGGAAAAAATGTTCCGCCTTTTTATAGAACACCCCCTGCACAGAGTCACTCCGCCACATCTCTTCGGCTGCGCGAGCGCGTTCGCCCCTCCTCCTTCCCCCTCCCCCTTCTCCTCCTGCGAACGCTGCCCGGATTCATCGACGGCGGGGTTTTGCATGCCGACGGCTCGGCTTCGAGCAGGATCTGGTTTGAGCGGGGTCAACGACCGGGGAGTCGAGGCGGGCATTGGCTGCGGCGGGCGTGAGCCAGGCGAGGGACGACGACGACAATACCAGGGGAGGACGAGGGACACCGACGCGTCGCGGCGGCCGTTTGCTGTGGAAGCACACATGGAGCGGGCGCTACGAGAGGGGGTGACTGAAAGTGCGTTATATCGACTAGAGGGGGGTGAATAGGCGATTTTTCGAATTTCATCACTGAGGAAATTCCTTTTGAGGAAATTCCTCACTTATGAATAACTTGCAGCGGAAATAGCAAAGGATCAGAAGTGCAAAGACTACAACAACAGTTTTCTCAACGAGGATTATGAAAAATAGTTTGCACAGTACGCATGCCCAGAGTAAGCAGGTGAGGATTAAGTTGTGTGAAGAATTTGGGTTGAGGAAGTTCAGAGAAAATCTTCAACAAATTCTTCAAACAGAGACAATGAAAGTCTTCAACATACAATATTGAGGAATTAAAAGAGTTGAAGAAATAGAACCCGTATCACAGTGAAGACAGTTGTTTGATGACCCAGTTCCAACTGTTGTGATAGTCGTACGTCTGGTTTGGAGCGCCTTGGTATTGAAACCAAAGGACACACAGTCCCGGGACACATAGTCCCTACCGTATTCTCCTTGAGCTAAGGACACATAGTCCTCGCTCAACACTCGTGGTAAGTCTTCAGGGCATACTTCCAAACCCTCACAAACTCGGTCAGCCGGTGATCCACAATTGACTGCTGGATTGCTATAGACCATGACGCCTAACCGTCTGGAGGATGCACAGTGCTCAAAGGTAAAAGGCTTCAGTTCCACATAGGAACAAATTCTTCAGTGATGCTCAATCACTTGGTTTTTGGTTTGTGGTTTGGTGTTTGGGGTATTTCCTCACTGATGATTTACTCTCGAAGACTCTAAGGAATTTGGTTTGCTCTAAATGACAAGTGTCAGTTTCTCGCGGAGCAGCCAACCATCTAATTGTTGTGGGGGCGACTATTTATAACCTGGGAGCATCCCGACATGATTTGACATAAATGCCCTTAAATATTATGACCGTTGGTGTGGATAAGATCGGTGAGGTGGCGCGAATCGTAGAAATGGTCGAGACTCTCAACTGTGAGAGTCCTCATGTCTCTCATATTCCTCACTTGAGGCTTTTGTAGGATTAGGCTTGGGTTGAGCATCATGAGGAAATTCATTCCGTAGTGTTACCTCGACCCCCTTTAACAGTACGGTGTTCCTATGACTCAAGAGTGAAGAAAATGAAACACAAACAAATCTTCACGCTTCAAAGTCTTCAGACTGATTTTCTTCAGGACACACCGAGTTCCTCATCATCAGTATCTTCATGAGGAAAATCAATTTCATCGCAATTTCTTCGCGATCCAAATCTTCAGCATAAGACCAATTTCTTCAGCCGAAGATATACATTTTTAGGGGTCGATATTCATCGTATAACTCAAACTCCTCAGCGACTTATAGAGCTTGTGTACACTTATAAACACATTAGATACTTAACCTATAAGTCTTCAAACCACCAAAATCACTAAGGGCACTAGATGCACTTACAATCTCCCCCTTTTTGGTGGTTGATGACAATTAGGTTAAGTTTTCAACGGGCATAAGAATATGAAGTGTAAGTACTCAGTTTGAGGAATTTGAAATCAAGATACTGAGAGACTCCCCCTGAAGATGTGCACATTTTGAGGAAATTGCTTTTCACAGCAGATGCACATTGATGATTTATATCATGGACATTTTCCCCTGTATATTGTGAATCATGCATACATTTGACATATAAAATGAGGAATTTGAGAATACATGATGAGAAATGGTATGTGACGAATTTCAGCATGCGTGCATTAATATTTTGAGGAATAAGCATGCAAAGAAAAACGTTCAAAAGCGTC
The DNA here is from genome assembly GCF_904849725.1 of Hordeum vulgare subsp. vulgare. Classification (NCBI taxonomy): domain Eukaryota; kingdom Viridiplantae; phylum Streptophyta; class Magnoliopsida; order Poales; family Poaceae; genus Hordeum; species Hordeum vulgare. The sequence goes on along the minus strand of NC_058522.1, from coordinate 439,559,183 downwards.
AGAGTACTATCCGGCTTAAGTTACCACTCATTACATAAAACACTTCAGAAGAACCAAGAGTTTGTAACTTAATAAAGTTCATAAGCCCCAAAATATATCCCGTGTGAAGACTAACTCAGATTTCTCCCCCTTTGTCATCAATTGATGAAAAAGGGACAAAACTGAGGACTAACGCCCCATGAAGACTTTCACTTCTTGGCAGATGAAGAGGTGTGAAGATTCTTGGTCGTGGGCTTCTTCCTTGGTCCAATAGCAGTGCCTTCTTGTTCTTCATTGGACTGTGAGTGCGGAATGAAGAAAAAGAACTGTCCTCAAGGTCTGGAACTGGAATTGGCTTCAATTTCTTCTTGGGAGGCCACGCCCAGTCAAAGTCCTGAGTGAACTCCAATTCATCAAGTTCCTCTTGAGTCTTCAAATGAGCCAAGGTGGCCCTGGTTCGATCAAACACCTCATGAAGATAGTAGTGATTTTTCTTCAGTGCATTCTGAGTAGCGTTGAGGGTTTTCACAATGGCACGGAATTGATGTTTACCCATTTGTGATTGCGATCGACCTTCTGATGAAGACTGAGGAGTAGCTCTTTGTAATTCGTCACTCTTGGGGCAACATGGCTTGGCGGATCTTGGGTAGCAGTGTCATCATATGAAGAACATGACTCTGCTTTATGGAACTGGCCATCTAGGGGCCTTTTTCCTTCATCAATGATAGATTTTCCTTTGAACTCAACTGGCTCAAATGTCTTCTTGATGACTTTGACAGGCGGCAGCTATCCAATGTGGTTAGGAAAATCAGCAAGGTAGTTGATGCCAGACCTGCTTCTGATGAATCTCATGATCCAAGGAGCATAAATCTTCATGTCGAAGGGTGACAGAGCATTATCAGCCAGAGTCCTCAGGAAGAAGTCGTGAAGGTTTATTGGTATGCCATGGATGATGTTGAAGAGGATATTCTTCATGATGCCTACAACATCTTCTTCATCATCATGTCCTTTGATAGGAGCGATGACATTGCACATGATTCTGTAGATGGTTCGGGGTTCATACTTCAAGTCTTGAACCAGAAAGCTAGTCCTTGGAGGTTGGTCCTTGGCCAAAGGCTTCATGATGACTTCCATCAGTCTATTGGGAAACTTCTATTCATCATACATTAGCACTGCATTTTCTGAGGGAATTGAGACTGGAAGCGCACGAAGCAATTCAGTGGCAGGTGCTTTGTAGTGCGTGTGCTGAGTCATCCAGTCCAACACCCAAGTGTTGACATCCTTCGGGTCTCCAGAGATATGCAAAGTAGCGTAAAACTGAAGAATTATGTCACTGTTCCAGTCACCTATGTCAGTGCAGAGAGGCAGCAGTCCATTTTCATGAAGAACATTGAGGACTCGAATGAAGCAAGGAATTTCTTCCATGTCAACATGAGGATTATGCTTGTGCTGAAATATTTTGTTCCTCCCACAAAGCACAGAGGCATAGTAGTTGAGCTGAGTCCTCGTCCAGAATTTCCGGTGCCTGATGCGAAGCGTATCATACGAATTTGCACCTGTGAAGTACATCCGTTCTTCATAGAAAGCTTCCTTTTGAAACTTTGGCCTCCTTGACAAAGGCTGATTTTGCTGCGGTTGAAGATTATGCTGCTGTTCTTGAAGAGGAGCTACTATCATTGTTGTTTCTATGTTGACCACAACAATAGCAGTTTCGGTGTTAGGTGCAGGGGCATTTTCTTCATTTTGACCTTTTTCCTTAGGTTGAGAATTTTCCTCGGCTTGAGGAATATGCTTGGTGGAGGAGGCAAAATCTTCAGCTCATGCAGCTGATCCTTGAGAAGATTCATCACAGACGGTCTTCCCATCAGAACCTGTGAGGATTTCTATTGCAGCAGGAGTAGGAGGGATTTGGGTTGACCTTGGTGAGCGATGAGTCTCTTCCCAGAATTCATCACGGAAAATTGGAGTGGTGCAAACAATATCATCATATGTCCTTTGAGGAATGGAGGATTGAGGAATGTCATCGATTTGTATTTCCTCATCCATGATTTCTTCAGATTTAGCATCTTTCATTTCCTCATCTTCTTCAGGAATGACACAGTCAATTCCGAAAGGAACAAGCGCGTAGGATGGAGCTACATTCAGAGGCATAGCATCCACTAGGGCAGTTGAACACTCTGTCTGAGTGACCTTTGGGCGCTTGGCCTCTGATGATTCTGAGGTCATTGAAGCTTTTCGTTTCTTTGCTTCTTTCTCAGCAGCCTTGGTCTTCTTCACGTCTGATGCAGACGGAACCATCTTCTTCACTTTTGAGGGTTGAGGTGAAGGAATTCTCTCTTCAGGAGCTGGTGCAGTCTCAGTCCTGACAGTTTCCTTAGCTAAAGCATTTTCTTCAGCTGGAACATTTTCATCAGCTGGAGCAGATTCATCAGCTGGAGTCTCTTGAGGAATTTACTGAGCAGTAGGTTCATCATCTTCCTCGGTCAGCTGAACTGAATAGCTGGACTCAGGTAGATTTTGTTGCACAGGAGGAACAACCTTCTTGTTGTATTCATCAACTGCATCAGTTGCAAACTTGACGAAATTCACCTTGAGACTTTGACGATCAGATAGATTTGTGTACTTGTCAGTCAAAGTCTTCAGTTAAGACTGGGTCGATGATCTGCAATCTCTGGTGTTAGCTAGACGAATGCTTATGACAACAAAGCTTCTCCTGAAACGGCACCAGAAGAATGCTGATAGCACTCCCTAGTAATGAAACTAGAAGAATGTTGTTGACGGCCCACCAACGCGTGGGTTCGCAGCAGCTTTCGAGGGTAGAGTATTCGACCCAAATTTGTTGGTTTGCCAATCAGGAGGTGAGAGTATACTCTCAAGTATTAGCAGCTGAATTTGTCAGATTCAACCACACCTGAAAGATTAGTATCTGCAAGCACAGTAGTAACAGCAAAGTAATATGATAACAACGGTGTCAGAAACGATCTGTTGACGGCAGACTGTTCCTAACGATTGTATCAATGGCACCTCCGTTGCCACGTTGACGGAAGTTGTCAGTTCCCGTCAACGGTCAGTGAATCAACAATGTAGCAGGTAGTAGCAGTGTAACGAGCAATAGCAGTGGCAAGGAACAGCAGTAGTGACAGCAGTAGCAAGTAGCGCCAGTAGCAAGCGACAGTAGTAGCATCAGTAGCAGCAGAGCAAGACAAGTAACAACAGTAGCAAGAGTAGTAGCAGCAGAAGTAGTAGCAGCAGCAGAGCAAGACAAGTAACAACACTAGCAACAGTAGTAGCAGCAGTAGGACAAACTCGTAGGCAATGGGTCAGTGATTTGTTTGGATGATATTCATCATGCAACAACTATAACACGTAGAGATATATGGCTAGCTCCCGTTCGTTAATGTGATGTAGGCATGCATTCCTTGTGTCGTCATACGTGCTTAGGGAAAAGAACTTGCATGACATCTATTGTTCATCCCTCCTGTGGCAGCGGGGTCCAAAAGGAAACTACGGGATATTAAGGTTCTCCTTTTAATAAAGACCTGGACCAACGCATTAGCACTTGGTGAACACATGAACTCCTCAAACTATGGTCATCACCGGGAGTGGTCCCGGTTATTGTCACTCCGGGGTTGCCGGATCATAACACATAGTAGGTAACTACAACTTGCAAGATCGGATCTAAAACACACATATTTGGTGACAACATAATAATTTCAGATATGAAACCATGGCACTCGGGCCCTAGTGACAAGCATTAAGCATGGCAAAGTAGTAGCAACATCAATCTCAGAACATAGTGGATACTAGGGATCAATCCCCATCAAAACTAACTCGATTACATGATAGATCTCATCCTACTCATCACCGCCCAGCGAGCCTACGAATAGATTACTCACGAACGAGGAAGAGCTTCATGTAATTGGAGAGGGAAGAAGGTTGATGATGACGATGGCGACGATTTCCCCTCTCCGGAGCCCAAGACGGACTCCAGATCTGCCCTCCAGATGAAGAACAGGTGGTGGCGGCGCCTTCGTATCGAAAACGCGACAAAAACTTCTCTTTTTATTTTTCTGGGATGAAAGGGATCATATAGAGCTGGAGTTGGGGGCGGCAGAGCCGTGTGGGCCCCACAAGCCTGCCAACCGCCACCAGGGGGGTGGTGGCGGAGCAGGGGCTTGTGGCCCACTGGCCCACCCCCTGAGGTGGAACTTGGCGTGGATATTTTTGATATTTTCCCAAACTGCTCCCCGTAAATTTCCAGGACGTTTGGAGAACTTTGATTTCTGCACAAAAATAACACCAAGGCAATTATGCTAAAAACAGCGTCAGTCCAGGTTAGTTCCGATCAAATCCTGCAAATTAGAGTCCAAAACAAGGGCAAAAGAGTTTGGAAAAGTAGATACGATGGAGATGTATCAACTCCCCCAAGCTTAAAACCTTGCTTGTCCTCAAGCAACTCAGTTGACAAACTGAGAGTGAAAGAAAAACTTTGACAATCTCTATTTGATCTTGTTGTTGCAACTATGTCTAACTTATAACCAGAATTTCATCAAGATCACAAGTTAACCACATAAGAAAATGACACAAAGGTCTCACGGTAAACTAATATCAATGGCATAATCAGCTAACGAGCAAATAATAGTGAGTTTCAAATACCAACACTTCAATCAAAACAAGCATGAAGCAATATGAATAGGTGGTATCTCGCTAGCTCTTTCTGAGACCGCAAAACATAAATGCAGAGCACTTTCAAAGATCAAGGGCTGACTAAACATTGTAATTCATAGCAACGAAGATCCAGTCATAGTCATACTCAATATCAATCAAAAGCAAAGCATAAAAATGACAAAGGTGCTCTCTAATTGGCACTTATATAAGAGGAGGATGACTCAATAGGAAAATAAATAGACAGGCCCTTCGCAAAGGGAAGCATTGATTTGTGGAGGTGCGAGAGCTCAAGCTTTGAAAACAGAGATAATAATTTTGGGTGGCATGCTTTCATTGTCAACGCAATGACCAAGAGTTCTCAATATCTTCCATGCTACTCATGCTATATGCGGTTCCCAAACAGAAAACTAAAGTTTTAACTCTCCCACCACCAATCAATCACACTCCACGGCTAGCCGAATCCTTGGGTACCATCCATACTAACATCAATCCGGGGGGAGTCTTGTTTTACAGTTATGTTTTCGATTTAAGCGTGGAACTGGGCATCCCAAATACCGACCCCTTTCTTGTGAATGACTGTGAATAAACACATGTCGAGGATAACACTCCTAGCATGGAAGATACCAATAGCCCTTTGTCACCACATGAGCGGTTCGGGCATGCAAAACAGATTTATTTCTTGAAGGTTTAGAGAATGGCACATGCAAATTTACTTGGAACGGCAGGTAGATACCGCAAATAGGTAGGTATGGTGGACTCTCATGGAAAAACTTTTGGGTTTATGGAAGTGGATGCACAAGCAGTATTCCCGCTTAGTACAAGTGAAGGCTAGCAAAAGACTGGGAAGCGACCAACTAGAGAGCGACAACAGTCATCAAGATGCAATGAGTTTGACTAACATTAAATGCAAGCATGAACAGGATATAAATCACCATGAACACGAACATCATAGAGGCTATGTTGATTTTGTTTCAACTACATGCATGAACATGCGCCAAGTCAAGCCACTTGAAACATTCAAAGGAGAATACCATCCTATCATACTACATCATAGTCATCTCAAAATCTATGTTGGCAATCAAGACAAACCAGTATAAGCTCTCAGCTAAATAAGCATGGCATCAGAAACTATGATCTCTAAGCTGTCACTGCAAACATGGTTCTCTCACAACAAAGCTAAATCTGGGTCGACAAGCTAGTCATATTTACAAAAAACAAAATAGATAGAGCTCATACCAACTTTTCAGTCTCAGTCACTTCATCATATATCATCATTGTTGTCTTTCATTTGCACGATCGAACGATGTGAACAATAATAAGCGCATTGGACTAAGTTGAATCTGCAGGCAAACACAAAGGAGAAGACAAAATAATATGGCTCTTTGAAAGCTAAACATGTAAGCATGTAAGAACCACTAAACGTTGTAACCAATACCTTCTACCTTGACACAAAGAAAAATAAAACTATTTACACGGGAAAGCTCCCAACAAGCAAAAGAAGAAAGAAAAATCTTTTTGGGTTTTCTCAAAAGGACACAAAACAAGAAAATAAGAAAACGAAAAGAAACTGGCATGGATAATACAGTGGCAAAGTGAAAGCATAAGCATGAATGTAAAGTCGGTGAGAACACGTACTCCCCCAAGCTTAGGCTTTTGGCCTAGCTTGGTCTACTCCCATGGTTGGAAATAACTAGCTCCAGGGTACTCCGGAGCAGACTGTGGATGCCACTGCTGTGTGAGCTCCTCTGGCTCCCACTGATAAACTGGCGTCTAGTACTTGACTGGTGGCTCGGGCACGGGCGCCTGTGGTTGGGCCAAGCCCCAATATGCGTAGATGTCCACGGGCATAATAATGTACCTACCTGCATGAAGATAAAACAAAGAAGGAGCAGGCAAAGTAATAGTCTCTCTAGTACCCTGACTAAACACCAGGTTATAAATCATCCGTCTACTTGCATCTCTATCCAAAAAATCATGGCGAACCATGCTGTCATAATCCAGCTATCTCTCAGGGAGAAGCATCTCTGCTTCCTCTCCCAGTCTAATGGGTATCTCAAAGTGTCTGGCAAGACGGGTAGCATAGATACCTCCATAGACAACACCTTTAGAACAACTCAGGTTCAACCGTTGAGCTACTATAGCGCCCAAGCTATAAGTCTTATCGTTATAAAGTCCTTCATGCAAAACCGCAAGGTCTGGAGAACTAAGTGATCCAGCCTCCCCACGACCAATCAAACATTTTCCCACAAATAGTGAGAAGTACCGAAGCACAGGAAAATGTATGCTAGCAATTCTAGCGCGAGACACTCCTCTCTCCTCTCCAACAGCAATAGAACCAATGAAATCCTCCAAGTCCCGTGGACGAGGGTCACAGATATCCCCAACATAAGGTAATTTGCATACATTGCAAAAAACCTGTAGCGTCATGCACTAGGGAACATCGTATATCATGAACTCAACCATGGGAGGATTCTTCCTCGGATAAAAGTTGAAGCTTTGAACGAAAATATTGGTGAGGAGGAGATATTGTGGGTACTTATCTTCAACGAGCGCAATAAGACCTGTGTTCTCCACCAAGTAATAAAAGTCTTCATAAAGTCCGACGACGCGCAAAAAATCATCACTTGGCCACTCGCACGCTCGAATTTCTGTGACCCGAGGGACTACGTACTTGGGGTGATTCTTCTCATCCTCCTTGGTGTTACGGCTTGAAGAGCCTCTCAAGAACCTCCTCATCTTTTCTTTTTCTAGCTCTGAAAAATTCTGAAATTTTTAGAGATTTTGAAAGAAAAGTGAATAAGGATTAACCCAACTTGTAGCAACTACTCCTACTAGTGCCTAGAGACCGTATCATGCACTAAAACTACTTGGGACCAGCTAAAATCAACATTTCTAGCTCAAGAACAAGGTCACCAAGGTAGCAAGAATACGCGAAGGATAAAGCACTAGAGCAAAAACTAATTGGACCAATGGAGGAGTCACTTACCAAGGAGTAATTTCCCCAAAATGGTTCGGAGAATGGTGCTTTGCGCAAGGAGATCGAAAATCACAGCCAAATGAGCAAGAACACGGGTTTGAGCTGCGAAACAATTTTTTCTGGAGGTGGAAGAAGAGGCTGGGAGCTGGAATGAGTGGAGGGGGTGCCTGTGGGCCCCACAAGCTTGCACCACGCCACCAGGGGGTGGTGGCGGAGCAAGGGCTTGTGGCCCACTGGTTAGACCCCCAGGCCAGCTCCCAGGCCCAGAAATTTTCAAAAATTCCAGAAAAAATCATACTAAATTTTCAGGACCATCGGAGAACTTTTATTTTCGAGGTATTTTTCTCTGGGATGCTAAAACCAAAAACAGGAAAAACTAACTAATTCTATCAATTTTCTTCTAAGAAAAAGAAAAGGAAAACTTAAAACACAGGTATGTGACTCTTTGATTCATCCATCTCATGGTCATCGAAAGAAATCCGTCAATGGTATTGATCAAGTCCTTATGACAAAACCTTCTCGAATCGCAAGAGAGAACGGAGAATTTTCGAATAGCCACTAAGTCACCTCAATGGGGATATGTATCTCCCCAACAAGCAAACCATACTTCATCTTGACAGAAGGAATAGGGCATTCAAAGCTCCCAATGAGAATCGATGAAGTCTTTTCGATAGCATTGATGCAATGTACTGGATATCGTTTCTTCGGAAAGTGCACGGTGTGCTCATTACCGTTGAATGGAAAGTGACATTGCCTTTGTTGCAATCTATAACAGCCCCTGCAGTGTTTAAAAAGGGTCTTCCGAGGATGATAGCCATGGCATCGTCCTCGGGAATATCCAAGATAACAAAGTCTATTAAGATAGTGGTATTAGCAACCACAACAGGCACATCCTCGCAAACGCCGATAGGGAAAGCAGTTGATTTGTCGGCCATTTGCAGAGAAATTTCAGTGAGTGTCAACTTATCCAACTCAAGTCTACGATAAAGAGAGAGTGGCATAACACTAACACCGGCTCCAATGTCACATAAGGCAGTTCTTACGTAGTTTCCTTTAATAGAGCAAGGTATAGTGGGCACTCTCGGATCACCAAGTTTCTTAGGAGTTCCACCTTTAAAAGTGTAATTGGCGAGCATGGTGGAGATCTCAAGATCTGGTATCTTCCATTTATTAGTCACGATATCTTTAATGTACTTGGCATACGGGGACACCTTGAGCATATCAGTTAACCGCATCTGCAGAAAGACGGGTCTTATCATCTCAACGAAGCGCTCAAAATCCTCATCATCCTTTTTCTTGGATGGCTTAGGAGGAAAGGGCATAGGTCTCTGAACCCATGGCTCCCTTTCTTTACCATGCTTCCTAGCAATGAAGTCATTCTTGTCATATCTCTTAGGTTGTGGATTATCAGGATTAACCGTAGGTTCAATCTCCACATACTCATCATTGCTAGGTTGAGCATTATTATGAACATCACTGTCCATGTTGTCACCAGGTTCATGTTCATCACCTGATCGTGTTTCTGCATCAGACGCAGAAATATCATTAGGTTCTTCAGGTGTGATAGTATTTGGTGAACTGGCGTGCAGATTTCTATCATCCTTATTCTTCTCCTTAGGATGACTGGGTGTATCAGCATTGATTCCTTGAGAATCTTGATCAATTCTCTTAGGATGACCTTCAGGATACAAAGGTTCCTGAGTCATTTTGCCTCCTCTAGTAATGACTCTGACGGAATTGTCATTTAATTCATTGAGTAGGTCATTCTGAGCTTTAAGTACTTGTTCTACCTGAGTAGTAACCATTGAGGCATGTTTACTCAGAAGCTTCAGAGCATTGACATTTCTGTCTACACAAGCACTTAAATGGCTAAGCATACGAGTACTTTGTTCCAAATGTGTGCTAACATAATCATTGAACTCTGTTGTTTGGCAAAAAAGTTGTCAAATTCATCAAAGCATAGGCTAGTATGTTTATCAAAAGGAATATCACTCTCATCAAACCTACGCAGAGAATTCACTTCTACTACCTGTATCGGGTTATCGAGACCGTGGATCTCTTCGATAGGTGTTAGATTTTTGACATCTTCAGATCTAATGCCTTTCTCTTGCATAGGTTTCTTGGCTTCTTGCATATCTTCGGGACTGAGGAATAGAATACCGCTCTTCTTAGGAGTTGGCTTAGGAGGTGGTTCGGGAATAGTCCAAGCATTATCGTTGATCAAGAGGTTATTCAGTAGAGTCTCGGCTTGTTCTACAGTTCGTTCCCTAAAAACACAACCGACACAACTATCTAGGTGGTCTCTAGAGGCATCGGTAAGTCCGTTATAGAGGATATCAAGTATCTCGTTCTTCTTAAGAGGGTGATCAGGCAAAGCATTCTGTAGCTGGAGGAGCCTCCCCCAAGCTTGTGGAAGACTCTCTTCTTGGAGTTGAGCAAAGTTGTATATTTCCTGCAAAGCAGCTTGCTTCTTATGGGCAGGGAAATATTTCTCACAGAAGTAATAGACCATCTCTTGCGGACTACGCACACATCCAGGAACAAGAGAGGTGAACCAAGCTTTAGCATCATCCTTTAGAGAGAAAGGAAACAACTTAAGGATATAGTAGTGGCGGATCTTCTCCTCATTAGTGAAAAGGTTGGCTATTTCGGATAGTTTGGCAAGATGGGCTATGACCGTCTCAGACTCATAACCGTGAAAAGGACCAGATTCGACTAGAGAGATTATCTCAGGGTCGACACAGAATTCATAATCCTTATCGGTGACAAAGATAGGCGAAGTGGCAAACTTCGGGTCATTTTTCATCCTAGCTTCCCAAGATTTTTCCTTCCACTTGAGAAGTAATTTCTCAGCGTCATCGGCATCCTTACACGCAAGAAAATCCTCAGCTATCTCTCCCTCCATAAAGTAATCCTCAGGTATAACATGCAATTCATATCTAGGAGAGCTAGATCTAGTAGGAGCAAAAGTAGGTTCTATCTCAATAGTATCGGCACATTCATAAGCATCACGAGCATTGGTAGTAACTCTAGAAATATGAGCATCAAGGAACGCTCCTAATGGAACATCAGGCAAATGGGCATCTCTAGCAGTATCAAGCATTTCATCATCAGGCAAAATAGCATCTCTAGCATCATTAGGCAAAGCAGTATCAAGCATAGCATCTCTAGCAGTATCAGGCATAGTATCATCAGGCATAGCATCTCTAGCAGTATCAGGAATAGTATCATCAAGCATAGTATCAAGCATAGCATCATCAGGCATAGTATCAAGCATAGCATCTCTAGCAGTAGTATCACAAGCATCATCAAGCACATGCGACATATCAAGATTTCTAGCAGGAGTTGATGTTGCAAACTTACTCATAACTGAAGGTGAATCAAGTGCAGAGCTAGATGACAATTCCTTACCTCCCCTCGTAGTTGAGGGCAAGACTTTGGTCTTCGGATCCTTCAGATTCTTCATAGTGATCAGCAGATATAAATCCCAAGTGACTCAGAGAATATAGCAATACCTCCCCGGCAACGGCGCCAGAAAAATGCTGATCTGCAATCTCTGGCGTTAGCTAGACGAGTGCTTATAACAACAAACCTTCTCCTGCAACGGCACCAGAAGAATGCTGATAGCACTCCCCAGTAATGAAACTAGAAAATGTTGTTGACGGCGCACCAGCGCGTGGGTTCGCAGCAGTTTTCGAGGGTAGAGTATTCGACCCAAATTTGTTGGTTTGCCAATCAGGAGGTGAGAGTATACTCTCAAGTATTAGCAGCTGAATTTGTCAGAGTCAACCACACCTGAAAGATTAGTATCTGCAAGCACAGTAGTAACAACAAAGTAATATGATAACAACGGTGTCAGAAACGATCTGTTGACGGCAGACTATTCCTAACGATTGTATCAATGGCGCCTCCGTTGCCGCATTGACGGAAGTTGTCAGTTCCCGTCAACGGTCAGTGAATCAACAGTGTAGCAGGTAGTAGCAGTGTAACGAGAAATAGCAGTGGCAAGGAACAGCAGTAGTGACAACAATAGAAAGTAGCACCAGTAGCAAGCGACAGTAGTAGCATCAGTAGCAGCAGAGCAAGACAAGTAACAGCAGTAGCAATAGTAGTAGCAGCAGCAGAGCAAGACAAGTAACAGCAGCAGCAACAGTAGTAGTAGCAGTAGAGCAAGACAAGTAACATCAGTAGCAACAGTAGTAGCAGTAGTAGGACAAACTCGTAGGAAATGGGTAGGTGATTTGTTTGGATGATATTCATCATGCAACACCTATAACACGGAGAGATATATGGCTAGCTCCCGTTCGTCAATGTGATGTAGGCATGCATTATGTGTGTCATCATACGTGCTTAGGGAAAAGAACTTGCATGACATCTATTGTCCATCCCTCCCGTGGCAGCGGGGTCCAAAAGGAAACTACGAGATATTAAGGTTCTCCTTTTAATAAAGAACCGGACCAACGCATTAGCACTTGGTGAACACACGAACTCCTCAAACTATGGTCATCACCGGGAGTGGTTCCGGTTATTGTCACTCCGGGGTTGTCGGATCATAACACATAGTAGGTAACTACAACTTGCAAGATCGGATCTAAAACACACATATATTGGTGACAACATAATAATTTCAGATCTAAAATCATGGCACTCGGGCCCTAGTGACAAGCATTAAGCATGGCAAAGTAGTAGCAACATCAATCTCAGAACATAGTGGATACTAGGGATCAATCCCCATCAAAACTAACTCGATTACATGATAGATCTCATCCTACTCATCACCGCCCAGCGAGCCTATGAATAGATTACTCACGAACGACGAAGAGCTTCATGGAATTGGAGAGGGAAGAAGGTTGATGATAATGATGGCGATGATTTCCCCTCTCCGGAGCCTAAGACGGACTCCAGATCTGCCCTCCAGATGAAGAACAGGTGGTGGCGGCGCCTCCGTATCGAAAACGCGAGGAAACCTTCTCTTTTTATTTTTTCTGGGACGAAAGGGATCATATAGAGCTGCAGTTGGGGGCGGCATAGCCGTGTGGGCCCCCACAAGCCTGCCCACCGCCACCAGGGGGTGGTGGCGGAGCAGGGGCTTGTGGCCCACTGGCCCACCCCCTGAGGTGGAGCTTGGCGCAGATATTTTTGATATTTTCCAAAACTGCTCCCCGTAAATTTTCAGGACGTTTGGAGAACTTTGATTTCTACACGAAAATAACACCAAGGCAATTCTGCTGAAAACAGCGTAAGTCCAGGTTAGTTCCAATCAAATCATGCAAATTAGAGTCCAAAACAAGGGCAAAAGAGTTTGGAAAAGTAGATACGATGGAGGCGTATCAGTCGACACAAGAGCTTTAGGCGTCAGATTGAGGAGATTCTGCGTGAGGAATTTCTCCTTCTTCAGTTTCGTAGCCTTTTGCTTGCTTGGCTTGCTGCTCTTTCCATTTTGCCTCATTGATGAATGTGGCAACCATGTGGCTGAGACCAGGGGGAAGCTTCAAATCATCAATGGGGGTGTTTGGGTTTTCATACCAGACATTGATGAAGTCCAGCAGAACCTTGGGATCCATGGGAAGAGGAATAGAGCTGCCTGAGGCTTGTGCAGCTCGTTCCTACTTGTTTCTGATGATTGCTTAAAGAGTTTCATCATCGAATTCCTCACCCCCTTCTGACGCAGAAGGGATGTTGATGACTTTGCTTGGGCAGGGCCTGATGCCCCTTCTAGCTGTCACTTTAGTCTTCAAAAGAGTTGGTGAAGACTTTGTCGCACAGCTCGTGGCAGATGGCAAACAGGAGCTAGAATGAGTAGGCTGATACTTGACTATCTGCTTTTGTTCAGGCTTTGAGGCCTGTGTTGCTGTTGAAGGTTTTGGCGCTGGTGCAGCCTTCTGAGGCAATTGCTCTTTAGGCATTGAGGCCTTTGGTTTCTTTGGCACAGTCTTCATTTGAGGAATAGTTGTACCAGAAGCTTCAGCAGCAGAAGGGTAGCTGCAGTGGCAACATCGGATTCCTCATTGAATTTCTTTACTATAGCTTCTGCTTTCCTTTGTAGTTTAGACAAGTGTTTTTCTTTCTCCTCGGGGTAATCCTCAACTGTTTTAACGCTTGAGGGATGTGCAACCTGTTGATTACCAAGAGGATGCCTCTTGCAAGGTGGCTTGAGGGTGAATTTCTTCGCATACTTTGGAGTGACATAGCGATATTCCTTCCACTCCTTAGTCCACCTGCGTTCTATTTTCTGAAGCCTTATTTTAAGCTTCGAGATGGGTTCTTTGCCATGTATTTCCTCATCTGGCGTGCATTAATCAGCGTATATGTCATCAGGAATATCAAATGTAGTGTTCTGTTCAAGTTTCTTTCCTCCTTTTTTCTTTCTGTCATCAACCATTTTCTTCAAGTGATGCTTTTGCTCAGGAATTTGCACTCTTGAAAATTCTGATGACCCTGGTAAAGTTTCTTCGAGGAACGCTGCAAATGAGTTAAGTTGATGAGAACCTAGTGATTCATCAGCTGACATTTTGTAGGTGTGAACATAGCATGGGTGCGAGGAATTTGGAGAGTTCATATGCATTATCAGATTTGAAGAAATTGAAATTTTAGAAGTTGAGGAATTTGACCACTGGGTTGAGGAATTTGACTAAGCATTCTGATTTTGGGTTCCAGAGTTGTGCAGATTCGAGAATTTACACAATTGAGGAATCTCATGAAGAATTTTAGTTTCTTAGTGAAATTCATCAAGTGTTTGAGGAATTGAGTGTGCCAGGCTGACAGACACTGAGGAAAAATAGATTTTTCGAATCAAAGTTGAAATAGTATATCAACAGGGGTAGTAAAATAAGATTTTAATTACCCTGAGTGACGAACATGAAGAACAGAAGCAGTAACAGTGAGAAGATCTTCGGTTCAGGTCTGCTGGGCCCTAACTTGGCGGCAAAAGACAGCTACGGCGGCGGCGGAGGAAGATATTCCGCTTCCGGCGTGAGTTCGGCAACGACGAGGTCAAGGCAGTGAAGTTGTTCCTCACCGGCGACGAGATTGCTAGCGGTGGCGCTAGGTTTGAGCTCGAGCGGAGAGATGAAGAGAGGTCGAAGGGTTTTAACTGAGGGGGTAAGGACCTATTTATAGCTCAGGTGGAAAACTGTCCGAGTGAATCTTTAGGACCAAACTGACCTTGCCTATTCATCTCCGCACGACACGTGTAGCCCACGATAGAAGAAGTGGAGATCGTGCTTATCCTAGCGTGGGAAGTGGGTTCAGTTACTGTGTAACGTCATAAAATTCATTTTTGAAGATTTGAGGATTTCGTTGCAAAATCCTCAGCTGACAAGGACATTGTGAGGATTTTGAACAAAGTTTCAAGTAGAACGCATATGAAGAATTGAATAGACTGGGTTGAGTATAGCATAGAGGAAGTAGGGTTCGATCACATTCACTTAGATGAAATATCAAATTCAAGGTATAACTATAAGTGAATGTTGTTGAGGAGTTTGAAATCTCAGTCTTTTTATATATCTAGGAAAATGAAAATCATCAAGTGTTTTGAAGATTTTGAAAAACTTGAGGATTTTGTGACAAAGCGTCAGGTTGACGAATTTCAACTTTGAAGAAAAATAGCTTGAAGCTTTTCAAAGTTGAGTGGTGGCGTGATCCACCGTATAAGAATGATGATTTCACACGCAGCGTAGAATTGTCGTAGGGCCCTGAGAACCAAATTCTTCATTAATTTCCTCACACTAAGAGTGATATTCTTCATTGGTTGAAGAAAATCGATTCTTTGTGTGTTGCACATCTAAGTCATCAATTTTGCATAAGTGTTGGGATGTCTGCATGTTTTCACAAAACATTTGTAGACTCTAAGATATTTAGCTCACACCTCAACTTGCAAAACCTTTTCTCATCCAAGGGCTTAGTGAAGATATCTGCTAGTTGATCATTGTTAGCAGATCCCTCACAATGGCTAGAAAAATGTTGTTCTCGATTGCTCAACAATTAGAAATTGTCTTGCAATAGTCCACCAGCGCGTGGGATCGAGGCAGTTTTGGAGGGTAGAGTATTCAACCCAAATTTTTTGGTTCGCGCGACGGGAAGTGAAAGTATATTCTCAAGTATTAGCAGCTGAATGCGTCAAATTCAACCACACCTGAAAGATTAGTATCTACAAGCAGAGTGTCAGCAGCAAAGTAGTATGATAACGAAGGTGCTAGAAACGATATGTTGATGGCAGACTATTCCTAATGGTTGTATCAATGGTGCCAGAAGTTGCCCGTAGATGGAAATAGTATTTTCCCGTCAACGTCGAGCGAAAAAGTATTGTAGCAGGTAGCAGCAGTGTAACGAGTAGCAGTAGTGGCAGGGAACAGCAGTAGTGACAACAGTAGCAAGTAGCAACAGCAGCAGAGCAAACCAAGTAACAGCAGCAGCAACAGTAGTAACAGCAGCAGATCAAAACAAGTAATAGTAGCAGTGGGACAAACTCGTAGACAATGGGTCGGTGATTTGTATGGATGATATTCATCATGCAACAGTTATAACACGGAGAGATATGTGGCTAGCTGATACATCTCAAACGTATCTATAATTTTTGATGGTTTCATGTTGTTATCTTGTCATCTTTGGATGTTTTATGTACCTTTTATATCTTTTTTGGGACTAACTTATTAATTTAGTGCCAAGTGCCAGATCCTGTTTTTTCTGTGTTTTTGCCTCTTTTCAGATCTGATTTTGGAACGGAGTCCAAACATAATAAAATCCCCGAAATAAATTTTTCCAGAACGGAAGAAGATCAGGTGGCTTGAGGGCCAAGCGAGGAGGGCTACATGGGGCCCACAAGCCCCTATCCGCCACCAGGGGGGCGGCGGCCAGCAGGCTTGTGGCCTCCCTGGCGCCCCCTGACCTAGCTCCTTCGCCTATATATTCCCTAAAATACAGAAAAAAATCAAGGGATCCACGAAAATACTTTTCCGCCGCCGCAAGCTTCCGTTTCCGCGAGATCTCATCTGGAGACCCTTCCTAGTGCCCTGCCGGAGGGGACTTTGGAGTTGGAGGGCTTCTACATCAAGATCACCGCCCCTCCAATGACATGTGAGTGGTTCACTTCAGACCTACGGGTCCGTAGTTAGTAGCTAGATGGCTTCTTCTCTCTCTTGGATCTTGAATACAAAGTTCTCCATGATCTTCATGGAGATCTATCCGATGTAATCCTCTTTGGTGGTGTGTTTGTGGAGATCCGATGAATTGTGGATTTGTGATCAGATTATCTATGATATATATTTGAGTCTTTGCTGATTTCTTTTATGCATGATTTGATATCCTTTTAAGTCTCTTCGAGTCTTGGGTTTTGTTTGGCCAACTAGATCTATGATTCTTGCAATGGGAGAATTGCCTAATTTTGGGTTCTTGCCATGTGGTGACCTTTCCCAGTGACACTAGGGGTAGCAAGGCACACATCGTGTAGTTTCCATCAAGGGTAACAAGGTGGGCTTTGTCGTAGATATGAGATTGTACATCTACATCATGTCATCTTGCTTAAGGTGTTACTCTGTTCTTTTGGACTTAATACACTAGATGGATGCCCGATAGCAGTCCACGTGTGGAGTAATAGTAGTAGATGCAGAAAGTATCGGTCTACTTGTTTTGTACGTGATGCCTATAGATATAATCATTGCCATAGATGACGTGACGACTTTGCGCGGTTCTATCAATTGCTCGACAGTAATTTGTTCACCCACCGTCTACTTGCTTTCATGAGAGAAGCCACTAGTAAACACTACGACCCCTGGGTCTATTCACACCTATCGTTTCCACTTTCGCTTTTACTTTGCTTTGTTACTTTGTTGCTTTCAGTTCTCACTTGGCAAACAATTTATAAGGGATTGACAACCCCTTCATAGCGTTGGGAGCAAGCTTTTTGTTTTTGTGCAGGCACTTGAGATACTCCTTCACTAGATCGTTACCTTGGTTCTCAAGCTGAGGGAAATACTTACCACCACTGCGCTACATCACCCTTTCCGCTTCGAGGGAACACCAACGCAAGGCTCCAAGGCCACGGGGGAAATTCTCTGCATATTTGCCTAGGAAGTCCCTTAAGGCGTAGCCGTAGCAGAAGGATTCCTGGTACCGTCAGCACGTTTCTGGCGCCATTGGAAGGTCTTTTGTTGTAGTAGCAGAAGTATTTCTGGCGCCGTTGCCGGGGAGGAGAGATCTATCCAAGTAGGTCTCACAAACTCATCTCTTGCATTTACTTTTTTTCCAGTTGCCTCTCGTTTTCCTCTCCCCCACTTCACATTTGCCGTTTTCATTTGCCTTTCTCCTTTGCCGTTTTCTTTTGCCTTTTGCCGTTTTCCTTTGCCGGTTTTCTTGCTTGCTTGTGTGCTTGTTTGTTTCTTGAAGTCATCATGGCTGAAAACACCAAACTTTGCGACTTCTCGAGCACTAATAATAATGATTTTATTAGTACTCCGATTGCTCCCGCCACTAGTGCGGAATCGTATGAAATCAACGCTGCCTTGCTGAATCTTGTTA
Organism: Hordeum vulgare subsp. vulgare; assembly: GCF_904849725.1. Taxonomy (NCBI): domain Eukaryota; kingdom Viridiplantae; phylum Streptophyta; class Magnoliopsida; order Poales; family Poaceae; genus Hordeum; species Hordeum vulgare. Next base: position 439,541,044 of record NC_058522.1, on the reverse strand, counting down.
TGAAAGAGCAATTCTTTGGCCTTCCTAGTGAAGATGCCGCATCCCATCTCAATACCTTCATTGAGCTTTGTGATATGCAAAATAAAATAGATGTGGATATGACGTGATTAAGTTGAAACTTTTTCCTTTCTCGTTGCGAGATCGCACAAAAACTTGGTGTCGTGGGTATAAGCTTGACAGTAGATGTGTAGGGTACGAAAGGGATGGGCAGAGCCTTAGCTATGGCGAGGTTGTATGTGTTCAGGCCCCTCTACGGTGGAGGTAATAGCCCTACGTCTCAGTGCTCAGGGAGCTTGTTGTCGAGTGGAAGTATGGAATACAATGAGTTGCTAACCCTTGCACCAGTGGGGAAGGGTGGCTTATAGAGAGTGCGCTGCCCTTCACAACGGTCGGTGCACAGGGGTGGAACAATGGTGAATAAACACCTACGTTACAGGTAACGTACGGCCTAAATGCTAATAAAAGCATCAGGAAACGTACGACCGTTTCCCTCCTGGGGGGTTACGATGTACAGAGTGGAATCCAGTCGGTCCAATCGATACGCTCCGAATGCTCGCCTTCGACTGGATAGTCGGATGTCTGTTACTGACTGGATGATGGGAATTCCTTAGTTCAGTCGGAACGGACAAAGGGCTTTGTCCCTTATGAAGGGTAGTCCTTGGGTAGGATCTATAAGGTAGGCTTATGACCCTACCCTAGGACTATAACCCCATCATTAGTCCCCGAATGGATCGAGGTTGAAACGACGAAGTGATGCCTGTGGTTTGGATCCGACTGGCGCGGACGTGACTTTGGCGTTGCTTGCCTCGGTCCATTTTATCTTTTCCGATCGACGATCCGAGTGGAAGTACTCGCGAAACAGACTGTCGGAATCCGAGTGCTTCTGCGGCATCTTCTGACGCGACCGGTCAACTGACAGCGGCGGATTTTCCGAGATCCTCAAATTTCGGTTTCCGCGCGCTCAGCGGTGATGACGCCATCGCGCTCGAGTAGCGCGTGACGCCTCGATTCCCGCCCCTTCAACCTCTCCACTAATATCGCCGCGGTGGGTCGGAGGGATAAGATTTCGGGGCCACCTGCCAGCGACCCAGTCGGAACCCTACTTAAATCTCGGCGGCGAGGCTTCTTCGTTACGCTCGCCGAATCTCTCGCTCTCGCCTGCTCCGTCCTTCTCGCCACCTCCAGCGCTTCTACACTCCTTCCTCCTCCTTACTCTCGAGGGTTCGCAGTTGCCGCCATGACCAAGGGTCAGACCAGCAAGATGGAGGCGAGGAAGAAGAAGGGGAAGGCGGCGGCTCCTGCTCAGCGGCGGCAGTTGCCGGCGGGGTGGATCCAAGGCGACTTCCTCCCCTCCACGGTGATGGAGGGAGATCTGCTGCAGCTGGTGGAGCACGGGATGATCGTGCACAAGTCCTGGAGGCTGCCGGCGGAGAACGAGGTCGAGCCGGCACCCCGGGAGGGGGAGCGCGTCTTGCTGCTCAGCCACGTCCATCGAGGTTTTTCCTTGCCCCCGCATCCTTTATTCAAGGGCATCATGAACCACTTCGGGGCACAACTTCACCACTTTCCCTCGAACGCCATTGCCCATATCTCTGCTTTTATAGTTCTTTGCGAGTGTTTCATCGGCTGCCCTCCCCATTGGGGACTGTTCAAACACATATTTTTTGCTAGATCCCAAATCATCAAACGACTCAGCCAGTCGGATGATAAGACACATCTTCTCCAGCTCTGCGGGGGCTTAGGTTTCCAGAAAAAGAGTCAGAGTAGTTATCCTGCTCTTCAGTTAAGTGAGTCGGTCAGGAACTGGCAGTCGACGTGGTTCTACTGCCAGGATATCGCATGTCCGAATGCGGCGACAGGGCTGCCTCCCTTTAGGTTAGATCGGCCCGCCCCACCTAAGCAGCTCGCGCTCACGAAGGCGGAGAAGAACGACATCCAGCCCCTGGTTGAGGCGCTCGTAGACGTCGTCAGGAGGGGGGTCACTGGCATAGACTTGCTGGAGGTCTTCCTCGGTCGGCGTATCCAACCTCTGCAGGCCTGCGACCACGCCATGTGGCATTATACGGGGCCCGAGGATTCCACTCGGACCAACGTTGTGGGCGTGACCAAGGAGAAGGTGACCTCGTGGGTGCTCCAGATCACAGGCCCCTGCGAGAATCCCAAAGGATCTCGGCGAGTGAAGCCTTACTGCGCGGATCATCCTCCTCCGAATCAGGTGAGTGACACTTGTCGAGTGCGCTGAACTGTCTTAATTCTTATCGTTTGTTTGAATCTCTGCGTGATGTCTGACGTTGCCGAATGAATTTCATGCAGAAGTGGACCAACTGGTTTTCTCCCGTCTCGAACGGGAACCCGACCGAGGAGGAGGAGGAAGGCAACGTGGAGAGCACTGAGTATGTCTCTGACAGCGGGGAATCGGAGGAAGAGACTAGCGAGGAAGAAGAGGAAGACGAAGAGCAGGACTCGCCGCCTCCGCAATTAGAGCATCGGACCAAGCGCCATCATGAGCCTGCCGTTCCTTCGGTCCCTCCGGCATCTTCGAGTGCTCCGCCCACTGCCCCAGTGGCCCTGAGTGCTCGGAGCGCCAAGAGGGCCAGGGATGCTGCCGCTGAGCCTGCGGGTCAGTCTTCCAAGGCGGTCAAACCGAGTGGGCCCAAGCCTCGGAAGGCTCTGCCGCGGATGAGGGTTGCTGTTCCCGTCACCTCCACGTAAGTGTATCGATCTTCTAATTTCTTCTGATATCCGAGTGAACTCCTGTTTATTGGTTGAATGGATCTCACTCGACAGAGTCGCTACTTCTGCCACCTCTCCGGCGCGTCAGGAGGATGACCCCATGGACACGGACAACGTCGTCTCATCCCAGCCAGGTGCGTTGTAGTGACTCCGAGTGTTTTATGCTATCGCGTCTCGAATTCTATCATAGCTTCTGCCTCTTTCTTTTTCTGAGATCTCGCGCCATTCGGTCTATGAGGGGCGATTTGCATGGACGAGGGTGATCAGGGGAGAGCCGAACAAGTTGCGGAGCCTGTTCTTGAGGCTGCTCCGCCTGTTGCTTCTCTCGCCACCGACGTGCTGCCAACTAAAGCGCTGCTGCGGACTGAACCGGCGCTGGTGGTTGAGGAGCCGACTGGAGCGGACCTTGTGATGCCTCAGGAACTTCCGATGGTGCCAGGCTTGTCGAATGTCGAGTTCAACATCCAGCGTCTCCCGGAGGAGCAGGTGGGAGCGGCCAAGGGAGCCATGGTGCAGGCGGAGCTGATGGCTGGAGAAGCCAAGAGGGCCTACGACTTCGTCGCATCCTTGTACCAGCGGAGCTTGGAGCTGCGGGATGATATCCGAGTAAGTGGGCTAGTAAGTATTTATTTTTCTCTTGTAACCCACTGGGTGTTCTTGGATAGCATCTGCTGTTTGCAATGGGTTCACTATGAGTGAACCCAGTGGGTGTAGTCCCCGAGACTTCTGTCGAGTGCTTGCACCGGCAGTTGTCTTTATACATATTGTCTTAGCTTTGGTCAGGTCTGTAAATAATATGACCGACTGCGAGTAGTTGTAGCACTCGGAGTGCACTTACTGTCAGAATCTCCGAGAGTAACTTGTACTCAGGTCGGGTAGTATTGGCTTCGTAGGCGTAGGTGGTAACATGCATCTCAATAGGGCAGGCCTGCTTGAGTTGCATGCCAGTGGGGTCACTCTTAGTGATACCACTAGGTGTAGTCCCCGAGACCGCTGTCGACTGCTTGCGTCGGCAGGGGTCTGAAGAACTTAGACTTTTATTGTTGAATTTGCTGATTGTCCCTTGGTGTTTGCTGGCAGAAAACTTGTGAAATGGGAACAACCTATGAGACTCTCAGGGCTGAGAGGAATCAGTTCGCTGGTGAGCTGGAGCCGGCGCATCTTGCAATGGCTGGCATGAAGGATGCTCTGGAGGGATGAGAGAAGTCGTTGGAGCAGGCTCGGGAAGCAAACAAGGTGCTGACTGAGGAAGTTGAGAAGATGGGGAAATAGAGGACTGCTCTGATGGGGCAGATGGACGTGCTGAACAAACGATGCATAGCTCAGGAGAAATACGTCAGCGACTGGGCTCGGCAGATGATGACGCGTCTGGCTGGTAAGTCCTGTTTCTTGCCGAGTGCTTGTCATATGTACGTCACACTCGGCGCTTATTGTTTGCTTGTCCTTCTGTTGCAAATTTTTGCGTTGATGCTGAAGTTGAAGCAGCGGACGTGGAGCGATCGATTCGCGAGAACGTGCCACTTGGTGAGGACGCCAATCGGGATTTACTCTGGGCGCACATCCGCGTGGGCAAAGTTGGCCCTTTCATCGGTCGACTGAGAGAAGTCGTCGGCCGAATCGATAAGGAGCTTTGGCCAGAAGATGAGTCGCGGCAAGAGATGGAGAACCTGATGGCTCGACTGGAGGAGATTCCAAACCGAGTGCAGTCGTGGAAGAAATCTGCAGCTCGTTGCGGTGCAGATGTTGCTCTGTCCCTGGTCCGAGTCCATTGCAAGGAGGTGTGCGAGGAGAAGCTGAAGACATTGAAGGTTGCCAACACGAAGAAACTTCGATTCGAAGACTTCATGGAAACTTTCCTTGAGAGTGCTACCCGCATCGCCGACGGTATTGATCTGGACACGTTCGTAGAGCCCTCCAGTCCTGGCGTTAATCCAGATGATGCGTAAAAACACTTTTATCCTCGGTATGCCGAGTGTTTATCTGTAAGTTACTTTAGCCACTGCTGTTGGCCGTCACTTTCTTAGATCGGTGCGGGTAAGCTTGACCTGCACCGATTGAACTATCTTTGCTAGAACTTTTGAATCGGAATCAAAGCGTTTGCTCTTGTGTTGCAATGTTGTTTCGAGTGCGACGTTTAGTGCATACTCGGAAGAAGTTAATACTTAGGTGATTCTTGAACACAAATAAGTCCCCGAGTGCGACGTTGAGTGCACACTCGGAGGAAGTTATTACTTAGGTGATTCTTGATCAGAGCTAAGTCCCCGAGTGCGACGTTTAGTGCACACTCGGAGGAAGTTATTACTTAGGTGATTCTTGATCACAGCTAAGTCCCCGAGTGCGACGTTTAGTGCACACTCGGAGGAAGTTATTACTTAGGTGATTCTTGATCACAGCTAAGTCCCCGAGTGCGACGTTTAGTGCACACTCGGAGGAAGTTATTACTTAGGTGATTCTTGATCACAGCTAAGTCCCCGAGTGCGACGTTTAGTGCACACTCGGAGGAAGTTATTACTTAGGTGATTCTTGATCACAGCTAAGTCCCCGAGTGCGACGTTTAGTGCACACTCGGAGGAAGTTATTACTTAGGTGATTCTTGATCACAGCTAAGTCCCCGAGTGCGACGTTTAGTGCACACTCGGAGAAATTTAGAACTTAGGTGATTCTTGATCACAGCTAAGTCTCCGAGTGCGACGTTTAGTGCACACTCGGGGGAAGTTAGAACTTAGGCGATTCTGGATCGCAACTAAGTTTTTTTTGTGTGACCGGAGTCTGCGACCGCGGAAGAATTCTAAATCTCCCAAAACTGAATCTGCTTTATATTATTTCATCAATATTTGTTCTTTACACTGCTTCAGTCGACGATCATGTGTAGAAGCGCTTCAGGAGGTCTCTGTTCCATGCACGCGGCTCGTCTGTCTCTCTCTCGATGTTGTAGAGTCTGTATGCTCCGTTGTTCAGCACCTTGGAGATGATGAAAGGTCCTTCCTAGGCTGGAGCCAACTTGTGAGGTCTTTGCTGATCCACTCGGGGCACCAGGTCGCCTGCTTGGAACGTGCGACTCCTGATGTGGCGTGCGTGAAAACGCCGCAGATCTTGTTGATAAATGGTTGAGCGAGTCAGTGCCATCTCGCGCTCTTCCTCCAGAAGGTCCACTCCATCTTGCCTTGCTTGTTCTGCTTCAGCTTCGGAGAAGAGTTCGACTCGTGGCGCATTATGAAGCAAGTCGCTCGGAAGGACCGCTTCTGCTCCATAAACGAGGAAGAACGGTGGTCGTCCTGTAGATCTGTTCGGGGTTGTGCGGAGACCCCAAAGTACCGAAGGTAACTCGGTGACCCATGCGCCAGCGGCGTGTCCCACCTCTCGCAGGAGTCGGGGCTTCAAACCTTGAAGAATAAGTCCATTCGCCCGCTCCGCTTGTCCATTGGATTGAGGATGTGCTATGGAAGCAAAATCTACTCGGATATCTTGGCTTGCACAGAAACCTTTGAATCTGTCCGTGTCAAAGTTTGTCCCGTTGTCCGTGATTATGCTGTGAGGTACACCAAATCTGGAGATGATGTCCCTGACAAACTTGACGGTTGTTGAGGCGTCGAGTTTCTTGATGGGCTTGGCTTCGATCCATTTCGTGAACTTGTCGACTGCCACCAACACATGTGTGTATCCTCCCTGGCCTGTCTTGAATGGTCCGACTGTGTCTAATCCCCAAACTGCAAACGGCCACACAAGCGGGATTGTCTTCAACGCAGATGTCGGCTTGTGGGACTTGTTGGAGTAGAGCTGACAGCCCTCACATCGGTCGACCATATCTTTAGCCATCTCGTTCGTCTGCAGCCAGAAAAAACCAGCCCTGAATGCCTTGGCAACGATTGCTCTCGAAGACCGCAGGTCCCCGAGTGAATATCTTCCAGGATCAGTTGCCCCTCCTCTGGGGAGATGCATCGTTGGGGAACGCCTAAAACGCTCTCTTTGTACAATTGACCATCAATGACAGTGAATGACTTCGATCTGCGGACTATCTGCCTGGCCTGGACTTCATCCTCTGGTAATTCCTGTCTCAGGATATATGCAATGATCGACACAGTCCAATCGGGGATGACAGCAAGAATCTCCATGACCAGATCAACCACAGCAGGCACATCGACTTCAGTCGGGTCTATTGAACTCTTTGGTTGCACTGGTTCTTCTGTAAAAGGATCTTCTTTGACTGAAGGGAGGTGAAGGTGCTCGAGGCAGACGTCACTCGGGACTGGTCTCCGAGTGGATCCGAGTTTCGCCAATTCATCTGCTGCTTGGTTTTTCAGTCGCGGAACATGGTGAAGTTCCAGACCTTCAAACTTTTTCTCGAGCTTCCTCACTGCATTGCAGTATGTGGTCGTGGTGGGGTTCCTGACATCCCACTCTTTCATCACTTGATTGACCACCAAATCTGAATCGCCGTAGACCATCAGGCGACGGACGCCGAGTGAGATGGCCATGCGCAATCCGTAGAGGAGAGCTTCATACTCTGCCTCGTTGTTGGAGGAATCGAAGTGTATCTGTAGCACGTACTTGAGTTTGTCGCCCTTTGGCGATATGATCACAACGCCAGTGCCGGAGCCATTCAACATCTTGGACCCATCAAAGAACATTGTCCAATGGGACGAGTAGATGTGGGTCGGTTGCTGTTGTTCTACCCATTCTGCTATGAAGTCAGCCAGAGCTTGAGACTTAATAGCTTTCTTGGCCTCGAACTTGATATCGCAGTACAACATCTCCATTGCCCACTTCGCCACTCGGCCTGACGCGTCTCGATTGTGGAGAATTTCCGACAATGGAGCATCAGAAACGACAGACACCGAGTGGTCTTGGAATAATGAGCCACCTTCTTCGCAGTCATGTAAATCCCGTAGATAAGTTTTTGATAGTGGGGATACCTCTGCTTGGAAGGAGTCAGGACCTCGGAGACGTAGTACACTGGCCGCTGAACTTTGTATGCTTTTTCTTCTTCTTCTCGTTCGACTATAAGAACAGTACTGACGACTTGATTTGTAGCCGCGATATACAGAAGAAGGGGCTCTTTACTGAGCGGAGGAGTAAGAACCGGCTGGGTGGAAAGTAGGACTTTGAGGTCGTCCAATGCGACTTGGGCTTCGTCTGTCCACTCAAAAGTATCTGATTTCTTCATGAGTCGGTACACAGGAAGTGCTTTCTCGCCGAGTCGACTGATGAACCTGCTCAAAGCTGCTAGGCAACCTGTGAGCCGTTGAACATCGTGTATTCTGACCGGCCTCTCCATTCGAACGATGGTCCCGATTTTTTCGGGGTTGACATCGATCCCTCGTTCGGAAACGAAGAAACCGAGTAACTTTCCGCTGGGAACGCCGAATGAACATTTGGCGGGGTTGAGCTTGATATCGTACCTACGAAGATTGGCGAATGTTTCTGCCAAGTCAGTCAGCAGGTCGGAACCTTTGCGTGACTTGACTACGATATCATCCATATATGCCTCCACATTCCGACCGATCTGGTCAAGAAGGCATTTTTGGATCATGCGCATAAAGGTAGCTCCTGCATTCTTCAAACCAAATGGCATAGTGATGTAGCAGAAGCACCCGAATGGGGTGATAAAGGCTGTCTTTAATTCATCGGGGCCATACAGACGGATCTGATGATAGCCCGAGTAGGCATCAAGAAATGAGAAACGCTCGCACCCCGCAGTCGAATCGACAATTTGATCTATGCGAGGGAGCGGAAAGTGGTCCTTCGGGCAGACCTTATTGAGGTGCTTGAAGTCGATGCACATTCGGAGTGACTTGTCCTTCTTGGTCACCATGCCGACATTGGCGAGCCACTCGGAGTGGTGAACCTAGCGAATGAAGTTGGCTGCTAGCAGCTTGGCCACCTCCTCTCCAATTGCTTTCCTCTTGTGCGCGACGGACCGGCGCAAGCACTCTCGGACGGGCCGAGCGACGGGGTCCACATGCAGTCGGTGCTCAGCCAACTCCCTGGGTACACCTGGCATGTCAGAGGGTTTCCATGCGAAGATGTCCTAGTTCTCACGGAGGAATTGGGTGAGCTCGGCTTCCTATTTAGGATCGAGGGTGGTGGAGATGTTCGTCGGGGCAGCAGTGTCGTCCGTCGGGTGAATGCTAACCTTCTTTGTCTCTCCCGCCGACTGGAATGCGGATTCTGAAGCTGGCTTCTTTGAGCGCATCAGGTCGGCGGGGTCGACTGTTTTCTTGTACTTGTCGAGCTCGAGGACGGCCATCTGCTGATCAGCGATTCTTGATCCCTGCTGCAGGCACTCTTCGGCTCGCTGTCAATTGCCCGTGATGGTGATCACGCCTTTTGGGCCTGGCATCTTCAGCTTCAAGTATACGTAACATGGTCGGGCGATGAAACTCACATACGCTGGGCGGCCCAGAATTGCGTGGTAAGCGCTCTGGAAATCCACCACCTCAAACGTGAGCTTTTCCTTGCGAAAGTTCTTGTCGGAGCCGAAAACGACGTCCAACGCGATCTGGTCGAGTGACTTGTCCTTCCGTCCAGGGACGACTCCATGGAATTGCATGCTGCTTTCGCTGAGTTTGGACATCGGAATGCCCATCCCCTTGAGAGTGTCAGCGTACATGATGTTCAAACCGCTGCCACCGTCCATGAGGACTTTGCGCAGTCGAACTCCTTCTACCACCGGGTCGACGACCAGAGCTTGTCTTCCTCGGGTGGGAACATGCGCTGGATGATCCGACTGGTCAAAGGTGATCGCAGTCTGAGACCATTTAAGGAACTTGGGGCTGGTAGGAGTGGCCATGTTCACCTCCCTGTTCACCAGCTTCAGTCGACTCTTGCTTTCGACGTCAGCAAAAATCATGAGCGTCGCATGTACTTGGGGGAACAGATTCTCCTTATCCTCCTCATCTTGTTCATTGACCGTCTCACTCGGTTGCCCTTCGCCGAACCCCTGGATCAGGAGGCGGCACTACCGAGTGGTATGCTTTGGATATATGGGGTTGCTCTCTTCGTCCATCTTCGTATGAACCGGGCATGGCTGGTCCAGGATGGGATTATTGAACTGCTTCTTTTTGGGGGTAAACTGCGCCTTCCCTTTGCCCTTGAACTTGGCATTGGTCATGACTGCAGCTTCCGCCTGCGGAGTGGATGGAGCTTTTTGCTTTTGCTTCCGAGTGTTGCTTCCATCTCCGTTGCCGACTATCTTGTGCTTGCCGCTTCGTATGCGGTCCTCTTCTTCGCCATTTGCGTAGCGAGCTGCTATCTCCATCATCTTGCTCATGGAGATGTCGCCTGTTCGGCCGAACTTCAGGTACAACTCTCTGTACCGCACGCCTGCCCTTGAAGGCGCAGACTGCTTGATGCTCGGTGACGTTCTCCACCGTGTGGTAGAGAGTTGTCCAACGCTGAATGAAGTCGCGCAGGGGCTCATTCGGCTTCTGGACGCAATGCTGGAGCACCACGAGGCCCGCAGGGCGCTTGCACATCCCTTCAAAGGTCTTGATGAACACTCGGGCCAGATCTGCCCAACTGTAGATGCTCGAGGGGGCTAACTGATTCAGCCACACTCGTGCCGAGCCGTCGAGCATCAGAGGGAGGTGCTTCATGGCGACATGGTCGTCCCCTCCTCCGATATGGACTGCCACTCGGCAGTCGTCTAGCCATGTTTCTGGCTTGGACTCTCCTGTAAACTTACTGATTCCCGCTGCCAATCGGAAGTTGGGCGGGATGTCAGCCGAGCGGATGGCTCGACTAAAACACTCGGGACCAGTCACGATGGTCCTGCTTCCACTTGGAAGGTCCATATCGTGACCATCGCGGTGGGCTAGGCCCCTGTCGACCCTTCGCTGGGCGATACGTCCTCTTGCGTCGGGTCTTGAGTCATAAGTGTCGCCGACTGAACGCCGATCATCATGATGTCGGGACCCATAGGGCCCACCCCGCGGAGGGGTGCGTGAGCGGCGGCGATCTTCGTGAATCATGGAACGACTGCCTCCCCTGTGGCACTGATGGGAACCAGGGATGTGAACCGACCGATGCGTATTTGCATGAACGGAACTATTATGGATCCTGTTGTGCGATTGGGAGACCGCCGAATTCTGCTGCTGCGCCATGTGCAACAGGGCTTGGATCTGCTCGATCCCTCTCCCTGCCTCTGAATGAGTCGGCTGGAGGGAATCGGCTATCTTGGCAGCCGCAGCCAAGTTGAGGAGGGGTGTGCGAACAACTCTACGTTGCTCCGACGAGTGTGCCGACTGGCAGAACGGCGAGGTGGACGGCGCGCACCGGACGTTTCGCGGACCTCGCGCTCGCTTCGGCCAGCTTGACGGGGATCTTCATGGGAGTTGGCCATGTGTACTTCTGCTGCGGGCCCGCAGACCGCATACTCGGAAGGAAACTCAGTCGGAACCGAGTCCGAGTGCTGGGACAGCGGGGCAACCACAACAGACTCTAGAACCGCCACTTGTGAAGATGCGTTCTGGCGCGCCTGGGCGTGTTGCACCCAACGCTGGAGCCGCGGACGGCGAGACCGCTTGCTGCGGCGCGTAACGGCGGTGTAGGTCGACACCGGAGTCGACTGTTGGAGAAGAAGGATGCCGCGGGCGCCGGCACGGAAGTGCGTAGCCCCACGACGGGGAAGCGCCTCGACGTCGAGAGGAGCGTCCCGAAGCCACGCCGAATCATCGACGATGAAGGAGAGAGCGCCGAAGAAGATCTGATGTCCCATGCTCGAACCTCCACTGGGCGACATGACGCAAGGAAGTAGTCGCAAACTCACCGGAAGTCGCTTAGACGCCTGCCCCACGGTGGGCGCCAACTGTCGTGGGTATAAGCCTAAATGCTAATAAAAGTGTGAGGAAACGTACGACCGTTTCCCTCCTGGGGGGTTATGATGTACTGAGTGGAATCGAGTCGGTCCGATCGATACGCTCCGAATTCTCGCCTTCGACTGGATAGTCGGATGTCTGTTACCGACTGGATGATGGGAATTCCTTAGTTCAGTCGGAACGGACAAAGGGCTTTGTCCCTTATGAAGGGTAGTCCTTGGGTAGGACCTATAAGGTAGGCTTATGACCCTACCCTAGGACTATAACCCCATCACTTGGTTTTCTTCTTTCCCTAAAAATAGTATCGATTCTTGGGATAAGTGCAAACATGTTTACATATCCAAGTATTTTCCGCCGGCTAAGATCATCTCCTTACGTAACGATATCATGAATTTCAAGCAACTTGATCATGGCTCATGGCACAATCTTGGGAGAGGATGAAGCTTATGATTAGAATTGTACCGCTCATGGCTTGAGTTTGTGGATGATTATACAAATCTTTTACGCTGGCTTGAATTTCGCTTCTCGCAATATCTTGGACTCCGCCTCAGGTGGAACGTTCATGGAAATCACGTTAGGAGACGCTACAAAACTCCTACAGAATATCATGACCAATTACTCTCAGTGGCACACTGAAAGGTCGCCTCCTAGCAAAAAGATATACGCTATAGAAGAAATTAACTCGCTTAGTGCTAAGATGGACGAGTTGATGAATTTGGTTGCTAGTAGAAACGCTACTGTAGATCCTAATGACATGCCACTATCTTCTTTGACTGAGAGTAGCAATGCTAGTTTGGACGTGAATTTTGTTGGTAGGAACAATTTTGGCAACAACATTTCTTTTAGAGGAAACTATGTTCCTAGGCCTTTTCCTAGTAACTCCTCTAACAATTATGGCAATTCCTACAACATCACTTATGGAAATCACAACAAATTACCCTCTGATTTAGAGAGTAATATCAAAGAGTTCATCAACTCTCAAAAAAATTCAATGCGTCCATAGAGGAAAAACTACTCAAAATTGACGATTTGGCTAAGAGCGTTGATAGGATGTCTTGTGATATTGATGCTTTGAAAGTTAGATGTGCTCCTCTCAAGGTCAACTTGGATGAAACTTTGAAAGCTATGAGTGTCTCCATGAATGAGAGCAAAGAAAGAACCGCCCAAATTCGCGCTAGGCATGAATGGTTTAGAAGGGTGTGTTCTAGTGATGCAAATCACGAAGATCTTAAAATGCTTGGTGTGTCTCCTCTTGAATCTTTGTTTTCGCGTGTCAAACCTATTGATGGAGGGGCTGGATATGAATCCACTTTGGTTAAAAAACGCCCCAATGATTCGGAATCCACCTATCTTGATGATAAAGGTGTGGAGAGTGGAGTAGAAGAAATCAAAATTTTGGGTAGTAATGAAACTCCCACTTTGGATTTCAAGGAATTCAATTATGATAATTGCTCCTTGTTTGAATGCATTTCTTTGATGCAATCCATTGCGAACTCTCTACATGCTTATAGCCAAAGGAAAGCCTTTACCGCGCATATCGTAGATGCTATGACGAAATCTCTTGAAGAGAAGCTCGAATTAGAAGTCTCTATACCTAGAAAACTTCATGATGAGTGGGAACCTACTATCAAAATCAAAATCAACAACTATGAGTGCAATGCTTTGTGTGATTTGGGTGCTAGTGTTTCCACGATTCCAAAGTCTTTATGTGATATTCTTGGTTTTCATGAGATTGAAGAGTGTTCTCTTAATTTGCATCTTGCGGATTCTACTGTCAAGAAACCCATGGGAAGGATCGATAATGTTCTTATTGTTGCAAATAAGAACTATGTACCCGTGGATTTCATTGTACTTGACATAGATTGCAATCCTTCATATCCCATTATTCTTGGTAGACCTTTCCTAAGGACTATTGGTGCTATCATCGATATGAAGGAAGGGAATATTAGAATTCAATTTCCTTTAAAGAAGGGCATGGAGCACTTTCCTAGAAAGAAAATAAGATTGCCTTATGAATCTATGATGAGGGCTACTTATGGTTTGAGCACCAAGGATGACTATACGTGATTCCATCACCTTTCGCCTAGCTAAGGGCGTTAAACAAAAGCTCAAGATTGGGGATTCCCAAGGCACCCCAAGAGATTCAAGGATGCCGTAAAATCCTAAGCTTGGTGATTCCCCGGGAAGGCATCCCCTCTCTCGTCTTCAATCCATCTGTAACGTTACTTGGGGCTATATTTTTATTCACCACATGTTATGTGTTTTTGCTTGGAGCGTCTTGTATCGTAGAAGTCTTTTATTTTTCTTGTGTTACAATCATCCTTGCTTCACACCTAGAGAGATAGACATGCACTCACCGTGATTTTGTCGAGCTTCACTTATATCCTTTGGTAGACAATTCAGCTCACATGTGGTTCACTTATATCTTTTGAGCTAGTTGATTTTGCTCTATGTGCTTCACTTATATCTTTTAGAGCACGGCGGTGCGTGGCTTGGTAGTTGATCTATGCTATGAAAGTAGTCTCAAAAGGGGTAGTTATCCAAAGGGATATGAAAACTCCCACCTTCATGTGCATTGAATAGTTAGAGAAGTTTGATTCATCTCAATTAGTTTTGAGTTGTGGTTTTGGTAATATTGAAGTCATGCTAGTAAGGTGTTGTGGATCTAGAAATACTTGTGTTGAAGTTAGTGATTCCCGTAGCATGCACATATGGTGAACCGCTAGGTGATGAAGTCTGAGCATGATTAGTCTATTGATTGTCATCCTTTGTGTGGCGGTCGGGATCACGCGATGGTTTATACCTACCAACCCTTCCCCTAGGAGTATGCGTTAAATGCTTTGTTTCGATTACTAATAAAACTTTTGCAACAAGTATATGAGTTCTTCATGACTAACGTTGAGTCCATGGTTTAAATGCACTTTCACCTTCCACCATCACTATCTTCTTAGTGCCGTGCAACTTTCGCCGGTGCACAAAACCCACCATACCTACCAACTATGGCCTTTTCAAATTCATTCCGAGATATATTGCCATGCAACTACCACCATGACATGTGCCACCACTTCTACATTGCCATTGCATGATCGTAAGATAGCTAGCATGATTTTCCATTAATGTCTATGCCATGCTAGATCATTGTCATGGTACACTACCGAAGGCATTCCATATAGAGTCATCGTTGCTCTAAGTTTTGAGTTGAAAGTGTGATGATCATTATTGATGGAGCATTGTCCCATGTGAGAAAATAAAAGAGGCCAAAGATGCCCACCAAAAAAAATAGAGGCCAAAGAGCCCACCAAAAAAATAAAAAAAAATGAGAGAAAAAGAGAGAAGGGACAATGCTACCACCTTTCCACACTTATGCATATTAAGAACCATGATCTTCATGATTGAGAGTCTCTCGTTTTGTCACCACCATATAGCTAGTGGGAAATTTTCGTTATATAGCTTGGCTTGTATATTCCAATGATAGGCTTCCTCAAAATTGCCTTAGGTCTTCGTGAGCAAGCAAGTTGGATGCACACCCACTAGTTTTCTTTAAGAGCTTTCACATATTCTTAGCTCTAGTGCATCATTTGTATGGAAATCCCTACTCATTCACATTGATATCTATTGATGAGAATCTCCACAGCTCATTGATATGCCTAGTTAATGTGATCATCTTCTCCTTTTTTGTCTTGCAACCTCCACCACATTCCACACCACTTATAGTGCTAAAACCATGGCTCACGCTCATGTATTGCGTGAGAGTTGAAAAGGTTTGAGAAAGTAAAGGTGAGAAACAATTACTTGGCCAATACCAGGGTTGTGCATCATTTAAATTTGTTGTGCAATGATGATAGAGCATAGCCAGACTATATGCTTTTGTAGGGATAACTTTCTTTTGGCCTTGTTATTTTGAAAGTTCATGATTACCTTGCTAGTTTGCTTGAATTATTATTGTTTCCACGTCAATAGCAAACTATTTTTTTGAATCTAATGGATCCGAACATTCACTTCACATAAGAAGAGTTACAAAGGACATCTATGCTAGGTAGCATGAAAGCATCAAAAATTCATTCTTTATCACTTCCCTACTCGAGGACGAGCAGGAGTTAAGCTTGGGGATGCTTGATACGTCTCAAACATATCTATAATTTTTTATGGTTTCATGTTGTTATCTTGTCATCTTTGGATGTTTTATGTACCTTTTATATCTTTTTTGGGGCTAACTTATTAATTCAGTGCCAAGTGCCAGTTCCTGTTTTTTCTGTGTTTTTGGCTCTTTTCAGATCTGATTTTGGAACGGAGTCCAAACGGAATAAAATCCCCGAAATAAAATTTTCCCGAACAGAAGAAGATTAGGGGGCTTGAGGGCCAAGCCAGGAGGGCTACAGGGGGCCCACAAGCCCCCTATCCGCCACCAGGGGGCGACGGCCAGCAGGCTTGTGGCCTCCCAGACGCCCCCTAACCTAGCTCCTTTGCCTATATATTCCCTAAAATACAGAAAAAAATCAAGGGATCCACGAAAATACTTTTCCGCCGCTGCAATGACTCTTGAGTAGTTCACTTCAGACCTACGGGTCCGTAGTTAGTAGCTAGATGGCTTCTTCTCTCTCTTGGATCTTCAATACAAAGTTCTCCATGATCTTCATGGAGATCTATCCGATGTAATCCTCTTTGGCGGTGTGTTTGTCGAGATCCGATGAATTGTGGATTTGTGATCAGATTATATATGATATATATTCGAGTCTTTGCTGATTTCTTTTATGCATGATTTGAAATCCTTGTATGTCTCTCCGAGTCTTGGGTTTTGTTTGGACAACTAGATGTATGATTCTTGCAATGGGAGAAGTGCTTGGTTTTGGGTTCTACCATGTGGTGACCTTTCCCAGTGACAGTAGGGGCAGCAAGGCACACATTAAGTAGTTGCCATCAAGGGTAAAAAGATGAGGTTTTCATCATTGGTTTGAGATTATCCCTCTACATCATGTCATCTTGCTTAAGGCGTTACTCTGTTCTTTGGGACTTAATACACTAGATGCATGCTGGATAACGGTCGATGTGTGGAGTAATAGTAGTAGATGCAGAAAGTATCGGTCTACTTGTTTTGGACGTGATGCCTACAGATATAATCATTACAATAGATGACGTCACGACTTTGCGCGGTTCTATTAATTGCTCGACAGTAATTTGTTCACCCACCGTCTACTTGCTTTCATCAGAGAAGCCACTAGTAAACACTACGGCCCCGGGGTCTATTCACACCTATTGTTTCCACTTTCTCTTTTACTTTGCTTTGTTACTTTGTTGCTTTCAGTTCTCACTTGGCGAACAATCTATAAGGGATTGAAAACCCCTTCATAGCGTTGGGAGCAAGCTTTTTGTGTTTGTGCAGGCACTTGAGATACTCCTTCACTGGATCGATACCTTGGTTCTCAAACTGAGGGAAATACTTACCACCGCTGCGCTATATCACCCTTTCCGCTTCGAGGGAACACCAACGCAAGGCTCCAAGTCCACGTGGGAAATCCTTTGCATATTTTCCTAGGAAGTCCCTTAAGGCGTAGCTGTAGCAGAAGGATTTCTGGTGCCGTCAGCACGTTTCTGGCGCCATTGGAAGGTCTTTTGTTGAAGTAGCACTAGCTCCCGTTCGTCAATGTGATGTAGGCATGCATTCCGTGTGTCGTCATACGTGCTTAGGGAAAATAACTTGCATGACATCTATTGTCCATCCCTCCCGTCGCAGCGGGGTCCATAAGGAAACTACGGGATATTAAGGTTCTCCTTTTAATAAAGAACCGGACCAACGCATTAGCACTTGGTGAACACATGAACTCCTCAAACTATGGTCAGCACCGGGAGTGGTTCCGGTTATTGTCACTCCGGGGTTGCCGGGTCATAACACAAAGTAGGTAACTACAACTTGCAAGATCGGATCTAAAAACACATATATTGGTGACAACATAATAATTTCAGATCTGAAATCATGGCACTCGGCCCCTAGTGACAAGCATTAAGCATGGCAAAGTAGTAGCAACATCAATCTCAGAACATAGTGGATACTAGGGATCAATCCCAGTCAAAACTAACTTGATTACATGATAGATCTCATCCTACTCATCACCGCCCAGCGAGCCTACGAATAGATTACTCACGAACGATGAAGAGCTTCATGGAATTGGAGAGGGAAGAAGGTTGATGATGACGATGGCGACGATTTCCCCTCTCCGGAGCCAAAAACGGACTCCAGATCTCCCATCCTGATGAAGAACAGGATGTGGCGGCGCCTCCGTATCGCAAACGCGACGAAATCTTCTCTCCTGATTTTTTTCTAGGACGAAAGTGAATTTATAGAGCCGAGTTTGGGGGCGGCAGAGCCACGTGGGCCCCACAAGCTTGCTAGCCGCCACCAGGGGGTGGTGGCTACAAGGCTTGTGGCCCACTGGCCCATCCCCTCTGGTGGATCTTTGCGCAGGTATTTTTCATATTTTTCAGAAATATTCTTCGTAAATTTTCAGGACGTTTTGAGAACTTTCATTTCTGCACAAAAACAACACCAAGGCAATTCTGCTGAAAACAACGTCAGTCCAGGTTAGTTCCATTCAAATCATGCAAATTAGAGTCCAAAACAAGGAAAAAAGAGTTTGGAAAAGTAGATACGATGGAGACGTATCAATCGTCAGTCTTCACATGGTCGATGATGATATTGCCCTTGAGGACATGGTCCCGAAGAAAATGATGACGAATTTGGATGTGCTTAGTCTTCGAGTGTTGTACTGGGTTGTATGCGATCTTGATTGCACTCTCATTGTCGCAGTAGAAAGGCACATTCTTCATGTTGATGCCGTAGTCCTTGAGGGTTTGCTTCATCCATAGCAATTGAGCACAGCAGGATCCAGCAACAATGTACTCAGCTTCGGCAGTGGAGAGAGAAATGCAGTTTTGCTTCTTTGAGGACCAGTAGACTAATGATCTTCTGAGGAAATGACAAGTGCCAGAAGTTGACTTGCGATCCACACGGTCACCTGCATAGTCAGAATCACAATATCCCACGAGATGAAGATTTGAGCCCTTGGGGTACCATAATCCTAGTGTTGGTGTGTGAGCTAAGTATCGAAGAATATGCTTCACAGCCTTATGGTGTGATTCCTTTGGTTTTGCTTGAAAACGAGCACACATGCAAACACGAAGCAATATATCTGGCCTAGATGCACACAAATACAATAAAGAGCCAATCATCGAGCGATATACCCGTTGATCGAAATCTTTACCAATTTCGTCAGTGCAGAGGTGGCCGTTGGTAGGCATGGGAGTCTTGGTGCCTTTGCATTCATGCATGTCGAATTTCCTCAGAACATCCTTGAGGTATTTCTCCTGTGATGTGAAGATGACATTGCGTTGTTGACGAATTTGAAGACCTAAGAAGAATTTCAGCTCCCCATCATAGACATCTGATATTCTTCACTCATCATGTTAGCAAATTCATCACTGTAACGTTTGTCAGTACAACCAAATATAATGTCATCGACATATATTTGGCACACAAATAGTTCACTGCCATAGTATTTTGTGAAAAGAGTTGGATCGAGTGAACCAGGTTTGAAGCCTTTCTTCATGAGGAATTCCTTCAATGTATCATACCACGCCAGAGGGGCTTGCTTGAGGCCATAGAGTGCCTTTTTTGAGTCTGAAGACTTTGTCTGGATTCTTAGGATCCTCAAAACCTGGGGGCTGAGCACATACACTTCTTCCTCTAGCTTACCATTGAGGAATGCAATTTTCACATCCATTCGATATAAAGTAATGTTATGATGATTAGCATAAGGAAGTAGAATTGCAATAGCTTCAAGTCTAGCAACAGGTAAAAAAGTTTCATCTAAATCAACTCGTTCAACCTGTGTGTAGCCTTGGGCTACAAGTCGTGCCTTATTCCTCACCACTTGACAATCCTCATCTTGCTTGTTTCGGAAAATCCACTTGGTGCCGATGATATTGTGCTTGCGAAGATCTGGTCGCTTGACGAGCTCCCACACGTCATTTAGCTTGAATTGAAGAAGTTCATATTGCATGGATTGAATCCACTCAGGTTCCATAAAAGCCTCAGCAACTTTTGAAGGTTCTGTGATAGACACAAAAGAGGAATGCCAACAAAAGTTAACTAAGTGTGAAGCTTTTGAGCGAGTGAGAGGACCTGGCGCGTTGATGTCATCGAGGATTTTGTCAAGTTCTACTTCATTTGCAATCCTTGGATGAGCTGGTTGAGGATTTCGTCTGAGCTGGTTGAATTTCATCAGTGTTGCGAACGATTTCTTCAGCAATTTCCTCAGTAGGAATAATGTCTTAAGTAGCTTTGAACTTGATTGCTTCCTCATGAGATAATTTATGTCGATTAGGAGGCAATTGCTCTCTTTGCGAGTCATTAGTTTCATCGAACTGCACATCTACAGTTTCAACAACCTTGTTGTGATAGTTGTTGAAGACTTTGTAGGTGTGTGAGTCCTTTCTATAACCGAGCATAAAACCCTCATGTGCTTTAGGTGCAAATTTTGAGCTATGGTGAGGATCTCTAATCCAGCATTTTGAACCGAAGACTTTGAAATAACTTAGATTGGGTTTCTTGTCAGTGAGGAGTTCATATGAAGTTCTCTTGAGGAATTTGTGAAGATATACCCTGTTGATGATATGGCAAGTAGTGTTGATTGCTTCAGGCCAGAAACGACGAGGAGTCTGATATTCTTCAAGCATAGTCCGTGCCATTTCAACCAGAGTCATGTTCTTTCTTTAGACGACGCCATTCGGTTGAGGAGTATAAGGAGCAAACAATTCGTGAGTAATACCAAGTTCATCAAGACAATCATCAAGACCAGTGTTTTTGAATTCTATCCCATTATCACTCCTGATGTGTTTGATATTGACGCTGAAGTTCGTCGAGGCCCTTGAGGAAAATCGTTTGAAGACTTCCTGCACTTTAGTTTTATACAGAATGATATGCACCCAAGTATATCTAGAATAATCATCAACTATGACAAAGTCGTATAAAGATGCTGCATTTGTTAGAGTGGCATAATGAGTAGGTCCAAATAGATCCATGTGAAGCAATTCAAATGGACGAGTAGTAGTCATGATGGTCTTCGAGGGGTGTTTGGATCTGGTCATTTTTCCAGACTCACAAGCACCGCAGAGGTGGTCCTTGAGGAATTTGACTGATTCGATGCCAATGACATGCTTCTTCTTCGCCAGTGTGTGCAGATTCCTCATGCCTGCATGACCAAGTCTTCGATGCCATAGCCAGCCTTCTGAGGTTTTTGCTAGTAAGCATGTGGCTGGTTGAGGACCTGTGGAAAAATCAACAATGTACAAATCTCCTCTCCTAACACCTTCGAAGACTTTGGATCTGTCAGATTCCATGATGACTACACATCTATATTTTCCAAAGATAACAACCATACCAAGATCACAAAGCATTGAGACTGACATGAGGTTAAACCCAAGGGATTCAACACGCATCACTTTGTCCTTGTGCCTGTCCTTGGAGATAGCCACTTTGTCAAGTCCCAATACCTTGCTTTTACCTTTGTCAGCATAAGTGATTTTCTTCAGTGGTGATGGAGTCAGTGCCATATTCATTAGCAAGCTTTTGTCACCAGTCATGTGGTGTGTGCACCCACTATCAAGAACCCACCCAGTGCTCTTGAGTTTGTCATCCTGCAGATGAATTAGTACGGCTTACCATTCATATGCTTCAGACTTGAAGAATATGATATCAATTTCATCACATAGGAATTTCATCATAAACAGTAAATTTTTAGGACGTGTGAAATGTTATCATTTCATCAATGTTAGCTTGCGTCCAATCAAGCATTTTCCTCAGGTCACTAGCAAATTCTTCAAATGATGATTTTCATATGGAGACCTAACCTGCAGAAGTGATTAGTTCAATTTCTTAACCACCCACATTTGAAGGGGTGGCAAAGAGTTCATCATCCTGCGAGCACCATATGATAAAGGGGGCACTGAAACTAATGCAGCTCTCTTCCCAATAGTGGGGTTAGAGTACTCAAATGAATAGGCAGAGAAGTTCTTTGAGGATTTATGAACATAATGATTTGAGGAGTAATGCTCATATTCATATCCCTTGTAATTTCCCTGCATATCAGAAGCATTAGCACGAGTACGAGCATAGTTTTGACCAGTTGAGGATTTTGACCCTCTTGAATACTTTGGTTCACCTAAGGAATTTGATCTGGGATTCAGATTCTTCATGGGTGGTTTCATGAGGACATTCACCTGAAGATTTTCCAAGCAACTTTTGGGGACCCAGATTTTCCTCAGGGGTGGTCTATTTCTGTAATTAGTTCCAACATATCGAGCAAATACTTCACCAGATTGATTTTTGAACAATTTATAGTTGGAGTCAAATGACTCATCCGAGGACTAGGATAATTCACATGCAAAGCCTGTTAGATTGGATGGATCAACAAGAGGTCCTTTAGCACCAACCCATGAGGTTTTGGGATACTGCTCAGGTTTCTCGTATGATCCATCAGCATTCAGTTTCCTTTCAAAGGCAATTCCTTCTTTCCTCGGGTTCCTGTTCAATATCTGCTTTTTGAGCACATCGTAAAGGGTTTGATGCCCTTTGAGACTTTTGTGCATGCCTGTCACATAAAATTGCTTCGGCCCTGCATTTTTGTCAGTAACATTTGTGGTTTCCTCAAGTGAGGAATTTGATACCACATGAGCAGCTGAAGAATTTGTAGCAATAGAAGCATTTGATGATTCAGGTGAAGAATAGGAAGTATCACGTTCCATGCATTTGAGACATGGTGGAATGAATTCAACCTGAGCGACACTTATCTGTTGAGCAGGTAATGAATCGTTTTCCATTTGAAGATCATCATGAGACATCTTCAACTTTTCAAGATCAAGTTTCCTTTGAAGAAATTCATAGGAAAGTTTCTCATGATCACCCAAGAGTGTGCCATGACGATCTTGAAGATTATCAAATCTGGACTGAAGACTTTTCATATCTTCAGTGAGGATTTGGTAAGATTCATTTCATCATTCAACAGGTCATCATTTTGTCTAGCAGTTTTTTAAGCTTTTCAAGGGCAGTTTGTTGTTTACTTGCAATGTTGGCAAGTTTACTGTAACTGGGTTTTTTTATAATCATCAGGTTCACTGTCACTTGAATCAGAGGAGGAAGTGTCATTCGGTACCTTTGAACCTTTTGCCATGAAGCAATAGGTTGGAGCGAAGTCATAAGTGTAGATGGCGTTGTCGTTTTCTTCAAGGTTGAAGATTGATTTGCTGACGAATGTGGTAGCAGTGCAAGACTTGCCACACCAGACTCCGAGTCTTCTTCAGATCCTTCCTCTTCATCACATTCCTCAGATTCTTCCTCAGAATCCATTTCCTTGCCAATGAGTTCCAGAGCCTTTCTGAAACTAGTCTTCTTGTGCGATGAGGACTTTGAGGATGAGGATTTTGAAGATTTCTTCTTTTTCTTCGAGTCATCAGAACTTTCATCCTTGTATTTCTTCTTCTTTGATTCCTTCACCCAGCGAGGACAATCAGCAATATAGTGACCTGCTTTCTTGCATTTGTGGCAGGTTCTTTTCTTGTAGTCCTTAGATGAAGATTCTGATTTCCTCGTATCTCTTCTTGAAGATTTTACCAAACTGACCATGTCTTGTAACTTTCTGGAATTTCCTCACGAGCATTGCAAACTCCTGCCCAAGTTCTTCAGGACCACCAATGCTGCAATATGAGTCTTCTTCTTCAGATGAGGAAATTGCTTTGGCCTTCAGTGCACGAGGTCTAGAATAGCTTGGTCCATATAGATCTCTCTTTTCTTCCTGTTGGAATTCATGAGTATTGAGTCTTTCGAGTATATCAGCAGGATCAAGCATCTTATAGTCTGATCTTTCTTGAATCATCAAAACCAAAGTATCAAATGATGAATCCAAAGATCTTAACAGTTTCTTCACAACTTCATGGTCAGTAATGTCTCGAGCTCCCAGTGCTTGTAGTTCATTTGAGATGTTAGTGAGGCAATCAAAGGTATCTTGGCAGCTTTCATTGTCAAGCCTCTTGAAGCAATTGAAGAGATTTCGAAGAACATCAACACTAGAGTCACGCTGAGTCGATATTCCTTTATTGACTTTGGACAACCTATCCCAGATTTGTTTTGCTAAGCCCAACGCACTAACTCTGCCATATCGGCCTTTGCTCAGATGGCCACAGATGATATTCTTCGCTTGAGAATCAAGTTGCTTGAATTTCTTCACATCAGCGGCAGAGACAGTACCAGCAATGGATGGAACGTCATGTACCACAATATACCAGAGATCATTGTCAATAGCTTGAAGATGCATCCGCATCTTGGTCTTCCAGTAGGGAAAGTCCTTTGTTTTGAAGGTAGGACATCCTGCAGTAACTTTCATCATGCCTGCGGTCAACATAACTAAAACTCCAGGTGGTTAAACCAAAATCACACAGAACAAGGGAGTACCTTTCTTTGTTACCAATTGAAAGTGCGTTATATCGACTAGAGGGGGGGTGAATAGGCGATTTTTAGAATTTCATCGCTGAGGAAATTCCTTTTGAGGAAATTCCTCATTGACGAATAACTTGCAGCGGAAACAACAAAGGTTCAGAAGTGCAAAGACTACAACATCAGTTTTATCGATGAGGATTATGAAAAACAGTTTGCACAGTACACAGACCGAGAGTAAGCAGGTGAGGATTAACGAGTGTGAAGAATTTGAGTTGAGGAAGTTCATAGAAAATCTTCAACAAATTATTCAAACACAGACAATGAAAGTCTTCAACATACAATATTGACGAATTTAAAGAGTTGAAGAAATAGAACCCATATCACAATGAAGACAGTTGTTGATGACCCAGTTCCAACTATTATGACAGTCGTACGTCTGGTTTGGAGTGGCTTGGTATTGAAACCAAAGGACACACAGTACCGGGACACACAGTCCCTACCGTATTCTCCTTGAGCTAAGGACACACAATCCTCGCCCAACACTCGTGATAAGTCTTCACGGCAGACTTCCAAACCTTCACAAACTCGGTCACCCGGCGATCCACAATTGACTGCTGGATTGCTTTAGACCATGACGCTTGACCGGTTGGAGGATGCATAGTCCTCAAAGGTAAAAGGTTTCAGTTCCACACAGGAACAAATTCTTCAGTGATGCTCAATCACTTGGTTTTCGGTTTTTGGTTTGGTGTTTGGTGTATTTCCTCACTGATGATTTACTCTCGAAGACTCTGAGGAATTTCGGTTGCCCTAAATGACAAGTGTCAGTTTCTCGCGGAGCAGCCAACCAGCTAATGGTTGTGGGGGCGGCTATTTATAGCCTCGGAGCATCGCGACATGATTTGACATAAATGCCCTTAAATATTACTCCCTCCGTCCGAGAAAAGTTGTCATCACGATATTTTTAGAAAAATAACCTTGACGTTTTCCCGACCAAACCCGCAATCCCCCTCCATCTTTCTCTAACATCGCTCGGTTCCTCCGTGTCGCCGCGCCATGCAGTTCCTGCGCCGCCGTGCCGTGCAGGTCCTCCTCGCCACCGCACCGCGACGGTGCGTAGCTCCATCATGCCGCGTCGCCGCACAACTCCCCGCACAGTTCCTCCGCACTTCCCCGCAGCTCCCCCCATGCCGCACAGCTCCTAAAAATCCCCTCTTTCCCGCGGTGATGACAGCCAGGGTTCCGGGCAACCAACCCTAGCCGAGCGAGGCGAATCGCGAGCAGCCGTGCTCAGCTTATCACCATTGGTCGGCGCCCAGCTTCTATCCACTGGTCGTCTCTGTCCTGTTTGCTTCTGTCCACAGCGTGCTGGCAGCGCCGTTGCTCGAGCTCGACCCCCCACACAGGAAGCCGCCTCACCCTCACTGTCGGATTCCGCCTAGCCCTCGCCGCCGGACACCGCGTCGCCCTCACCGCCGGGTCCCGTGTCGCCCTCTCCGCCGGTATTGTTGTTGGTACTGAACATGTGGCTACTGAAACTGTGGTTAATGTTTTTGGAGTACTGTCTATTCTCGGTGCAAGCCTGAATTTTTAGCTGCAATCAAGAGTAGATAGTGCCAATCTAGTGCTAAACTTCAATTCTAGTGTATCCTGTCAGTGTAAATCTTTGCTGCATTGTGGAGATCACACACACACAGTTAACTGGGATTTGACTCTGAGAGGGAATAAATTATTGTAGTTTACTGCAGTTTATTGCATAATTGTGCACTATTCGGAGCACAATACTACAGTTTTATCTTCCTGTACATGCTGGTTAGAGGGAGTATAGTTACTGTAGATGCCGATGAGTGTAGTCGTTCAAAGATGAAGCTTGGCATTAGATTCAGAGATCAAGCTTGGCATTATAAAATACAGTAACATTGTTGTTAACTTGTGAATTTGCAAAAATCAAGAGAAAAAATTTCTGCCAATTGTTTCAATCATTATTGGAGTGTTTGCAAAAATGAACCAATACAGTTTTCTACCAATTGTTTCAATCAAGAGAACAATTTTCTGCCAATTGTTTCAATCATTATTGGAGTGTTTGCAAAAATGAATCAACATAGTTTTCTCCCAATTGTTTCAATCAAGAGAACAATTTTCTACTGGATGTAGGAGTAGTCTGCTATGCCATATGCCAAAAATTCAGTTCAGCTGCCGAAACTTCAGTTAACTGCCTTTTTTGCAAATGTTGATGGCCAATAATTTGCATGTTCATGGATTGACATGAACATGTAATGTAGGCTAAGTATGACAAACAAATTCATCTATGAAGAAAAAGTAGAAGTAGAAGAAGAAGAAAGAAGAAGAAAGAAGAAGTAGTAGAAGAAGAAGAATCTAGATAATTCAAATAAATCCTATTTGTGCAATGTTTGTTAGTGTTTTTGTTTGCTACGAACAGTTTTCAAGTGCAAATTGTATGTTAGTGTATTGTCTAGCTAAAGATTATCTTGCTAAAGATTACCAAGATGCTGAAGATTATCAAGTTACCTAATTGGTGCAATTTCAAATAAATTCAAATAAATTCAAATAACCCAACTATTCCAAATAAATCCAGTCAAGTAACCCAACTAATTCAGTTAATTTCAGATAACTCTTGTAGTTAACTTTCCCATCTAGAGGGTTCAGTTAATTTTAGTTAACTCATGTAGTTAACTTGCCCATCTACAGGTTTTTGTCCGTAGAAATTGCAACAATAAAGTAGTGAAGATGCTCAAATTTTTATAACCTGTAGATGCCATGGTCAATTGTTTTTGGTAAAGCTACTCGAGTTGCCAGCAATGATGATAAGAACAATGCAGAGTTTCAGCGGCCTGAAAGAGTTTTAGCACATTGCTCAGCCTTCTTCCTCAAAGAAATTGATCTAGGAGCAATAGGCATTAATACACAATTTGCTTTAACAACAAATTTCTGATTTATAACTCAGGCTAAGTACGACAAATAAATTCATCTTCTTAGTCCTTGTAGTATCCCTGTTGATCTGTTACTGTGAAATTAACAGTTTAATTGGATTCTTTCAACTGGAGTTTTGACAGCAAATTGGTCTGGTTGGAATTCAGATATCAATAGTAACAGAGCATTTGACAACCAATTCATCTGGTTGTAACTGAACTTACTTTTTTGAACATTTCTTTAGAGGACAGAGCAATTGACAGATCAATTGTGCTTGAAGTTACAAAGCAAGCAAGGTCCGGCACTGGATATGAAAAAGCAAGGAGCCCTGCACTTCTTCTTACGAGCAGCAGCACGAGCAGGGGACCTCCGGGCGGCAACACAAGAGGGGACAAACAACAACTTGCAGAGGAGTAGCTGAAGGAGCTCGAGCTTGAGGTCCAGGACGAGCTTGAGTGAGCTCGAGGTCCGGGCGCGGCGGGAACTCGCAGTCCAGGTGCTTGAGACCCAGGCGCGTGCAGGTCCTGGGCGGTCGCGGCACAGATTTTGGGTGGCGGGAGAGGATATCTGCCGCACAGGCCTGGCGGCGGCAACCCAGGTCCTGGATGCCGGAGGAGCACGTCTTGGGAGACGGTGGAGCAAGCACTTTCGTGCGCAGGTCTTGGTCGACGGACGAGCACGTCCTTGGCGGCGGCGGAGCAAGCAATTGGGCGGCGCGGGTCCTGGGCGTTGGAGGGGCACGTCCTGGGCGGCAGCGGAGAAGCAATTGGGCGTTGGAGGAGCTCGTCCTGGGCGGCTGCGGAGCAGGTCCCTGGCGACGCCCGCGGGCGACACGAGGAGGAAGAAGGAAGGAGACGACTTACCTGTTTGTAACAGATTTTAAGCTATAAGGATGTTTTTGTAAAATTCGCATTACACTAAGCTGGTGACAACTTTTTACGGACGGAGGGAGTATGACCGTTGGTGTGGATAATGTTGAGTTATGTGATTGCTTAAGAAAGCATAGATAGATTAGGATTTGTTCCTGCCTTGACTTGTACTCCAAGATGATCATGTACTCCTATATATATGCCCACGAGGCTCAAGCAATACAATCAACTATTCCACCAATCCCTATTCTCCCGTTCAACATGGTATCTCCCGCAAGGTCCTTGACCTAGCCGTCGCCGCCGCTTCCGCACCGCGCGCCGCCCCGGAGCGGTCGGCCTCCATGACCGCCGCCGGGGACCGCGCCGCCCGTACCTAGGGTTCGTCCGCCGGTCGTGTTGACCGGCTTCACTAGAGAGTCTTTTCCCGATCTCTTGATCTAGGGTTTCTCTCCTCCGTCGGTCACTTTGATCGGCGTTTTCTTTTTGTTTTTTCCGATCTTAGATCAGATTGCGTCGCCCGCCGTCGCCGTCGACCACCGCGCCCCTACTCCGACATCGGCGCGACCCGGCTTCTCCTTCGACTCAGCGGCCTCGCGCAAACCCGGCGACCCCTCAACGCCGCCGTTCAAGCGCCGACACGCTCGTCGATCTCCGCCGATCGTCATCGCCCTACTCCGATCGGGACTCCTGCATCGCCCCGACCTAACGGCCACGCGCCATGCGGTGGCCCATCACAGCCGCCGTTCGCGCACCGCTTTCCCGTCGATCAGCACCGTCGCCCCGTCCGATCACGCCACCGCCTGCCTCCGGCCCGACTGCATCGGGCCGGCTGCCGCCTCCGGCCGCACTACCTACCTCAGGACGGTTGCGTCGGGCCAGCTGCGTCGGGCCGGCTACCGTCTGCGGCCGCGCCGCTTGCCTCGGGCTGGCTACGTCGGGCCAGTTGTGGCCTCCGCCACACCGCCTGCCTCGGGCCGACTGCCGGCTTCTCGGCCGCCGCCACCCCGCCTCCATCGAGCGACGTCCACGACCTCGCGTGCGATCGGATTGATCACCCCCCGCCCGCGATCCGCCTCATCTATGTCGTGCGACCGACCTGGCCCGTTGGTTAGGCACGCCTCTGCAGGCCCCGTGAAGACTTTTCCGAGTGCAGCGCGCCCCTCCATCGATCGAGCATCGAGCTGCCGCTGCGTGCCCCATCGGGCCGCAGCGCCGCCGCCAAGTGGTTATCCCCGCGGTTGCCCTATCTGCGTGCTACCGCTGCGTCGGTCCTTCGGGCTGCAGTGTCGCAGCCCGCGGTCTACTGCCGCCTCTAGGCCGTCCTTTGCAGGTTGTCCCCGTGGTTGCACCGACCCTCGCGCTGCCGCTGCATCGCCCCATCGGACCGTAGCGAGCGTGGCACGTGGTCCCCGCCGCCGCCCAAGACCGTCCCCGTGGCTGCACCGACCCGCGCACCGCCGCTGCGTCGCCCCCTTCGGGCCGTAGCATTGCGGCACATGGTCTACGCCGCCACCCCGAGGTCTTCCGTCGTCGTCCTGACCCACGTGTTGCCCCTTCGTTGCCCCTTCGGGTCGTAGCGCCGCGACACGTGGTCCACTCCGCCGTCCCCACACGTCGACTTCCTGTGGTATGCGCCGCGCCGTCTCCTTGGGCGCGGTAACGCCATTGTCCGCGCCGGTCCTCGTCATGTTGTCAGGCTCTTCCTCGCCTGCTTCGAGCATCGCCGTCGCGCTCCTCATCCGCCGCCGCTCTTCTTTCGCGCTGCTGCAGCTCGCTCACCCGAGTCGCACCGCCCGCCAACCTCCTTCATCTTCGTCCAGCACCAGCCAATCGTCAGCGTCACTGTCGTCTTCCCCGACCGCTTCATCTACTCCGACCACTGCGGGCAACATCAGCCCCCGCCGATTTGCGCCGCGACCGTCGTCGAGTCCTTCTCTGCTAGCCTCCTCGGCATGGCGTACAGGTTGTGTGTAGGTCCCCGTCTCCGCATGTCCGATGCTGGCAACACCGACGTGTGCCTTCGTCCCGGGTGTGTTCCAAGGCCTAGCAAACCTGGAGCGACGCATTGTCAACATCGACTTCGTCCGTCTACGCATGCGCGGTGCTGGCAACACCGATGCGTTCCTTCGTCCATGATGTGTCCCCGGGCTTGGCAAACTCGGCGCGACGAATCTCAACTACGTCTTCTTCCCGGCGCACCACTACTTCGACACCACTGCGCCCATGACTAACTCGGCGCCTCCTTGCGCCCGCGGCTCTACGGCGACTTCCTCGACACCGGCTACCCCGACTCGACATCAACCACGGCGTTCTTCGCACGGATACCTCAACCACGGCTACACCATCCTACGCTCTCGGCTACCTCGACCAACGCACAAAGGGCTACCGCCTTGCTTGAGCAACCTCGTGAGCTTACCTTCGGATTCTTCTCCAGTCTCACCGTGTGCGTCGTTACCGTTGTGACTGCGGGGGATGTTGAGTAACGTTATTGTTTAGGAAAGCATAGATAGATTAGGATTTGTCCCTGCCTTGACTTGTACTTCAAGATGATCATGTATTCCTATATATATGCCCACGAGGCTCAAGCAATACAATCAACTATTCCACCAATCTCTATTCCCCCGTTCAACAGATAAGATTGATGAGGTGGCGCGAAGCGCGGCAAAGGTCGGGACTCTCAACTATGAGAGTCCTCATGTCTCTCATATTTCTCACTTCAGGCTTTTGTAGGATTAGGCTTGGGTTGAGCATCATGAGGAAATTCATTACATAGTGTTACATCGACCCTCTTTAATAGTACGGTGTTCCTATGACTCAAGAGTGAAGAAAATGAAACAAAAAAAATATTCACGCTTTAAAGTCTTCAGACTGATTTTCTTCATAACACACCAAGTTCCTCGTCATCGGTATCTTTATGAGAAATATTAATTTAATCGCAATTTCTCCACGATCCAAATCTTCAGCATAAAACCAATTTCTTCAGTCGAAGATATACATTTTTATGGTCGATATTCATTGTATAACTCAAACTACTCAGCGACTTATAGAGCATGTGTACACTTTTAAACACATTAGATATCTAACCTATAAGTCTTCAAACCATCAAAATCAGTAAGGACACTAGATGCACTTACAATGACGAAGGCGGACGCACCACACCTTCCCAGGACGGGCTCCGACCGAACTGTGGGACGTGGCAGAGCTGCTTCTCCGGGTGGGGTCAGAGCTGCCGGGCGTAGCGGCGCTACCCGCGAGCAGACGCAGGACGAGCGGGAGGGAGAGCGCGCTCCGAATCGATCTTGGGCCTTGGATGGGAGGCGTGAGATGCGAAGCTGGAGCAGAATTGCAAGGCATCATCGAGGGGCGCGTTGGATCATCCATGGCATGGTCGTCGGGTGCAGGAGGCAGCCAGAGCTGCTGGTCGTCGGCGCCATGTGCCGAGGAGCTGCGAACCTCGAGCGGAGCAGCATGGAGGCATGGCGGCCGCTGTGGAAAAAATCCAAAAAGACACAGCCGATCTGAAGATATAAAAAGAAGCGATGCAGTGTGCCCAGCCTAATCAAAAGGTCGCGGCTAATTTGCCATATAGGTGAATCTATATGCCACAGATCTCTACACTACAGAGATGAGCTCACGAAAGCATCTAATTTTCTATATTTATTAGTACAAAGATGAATGGCTGATGATCTCACGAAAGAGAAAACTAGAGGCTTTCACGGGAGGCAGCTTCGCCACTAGCACATCCGCGGCACCGGCAGACGAGCAGCAGCACCACGAGTCCGCCTCCCGCGCCTCCGCACAGGCCCAGCCAGCCCCCACGTGTGCTGGCCGACCTCCAGATATGACGATCAACCAAACAACTACACACAGACCCCGTATCCCCCTTTGCATCCAGCCATCCACTGGGTTTGTTCCAACGCACCACACCACAGGATTGTTAGTCATGATGTTTCCTACGCGATTCTTGCTTCGGCCGGCTACTTGACGAAACTTACGTAACTAGCGACACGAATAAAACTGATCGATGGATTTGATGGCTAAAGGTCCGTGTTAAGCCTTTTCTTTGTATTGCTTTTCGTTTTTTTCTGATGTTACAAGCAACACCCCTAGGGTGCCTTTTATACACGTTCACAAGGGACTATGAAAATAGACTAGGACTAAGAATCATAATACTACTAGGACTTGGTTTGGCTTTCTTTCCTAATTCTACAGGGAACAACATGATTTGCTCACATTCATCCCCTAATCATGATGTCCTTAACTTCCGACCTGGGTCCCAAACACGATTGCTGCTTCTCATAACTGTTATCCTCGGCATGACATTTGCCGTCCCTTGCAGCATTTCATGGACCATTTTTACTGTCGTCGGTTCGTCCGTAGCTTGATGACGACACTCCTTTTTGGTCGTGTCTTCAATCTTCACCTCTTCTTTGGTGCTTTGTAGACTGTCCTTTGGATCATCGAGGGCACATCTTTTGAACCTGAGCGTGACCATACTTTGGTCTAACTTTAAATTCCAAGCTCTTGGCGCTTGCATCAGCCCATAAAGTGCCTTCTTAAGCTTGTCAACTTCCGCTTGTTCGTCTTTCTTCTCATAGCTGAGGGATTGTTCTACGTACACTTCTTCTGTGAGATCGTCGTTGAGGAAAGCGGATTTAACATCCATATGATGAACCTTCCAATCCTCTTGTGCTGCCAAAGCTAGGAGCACCCTCACCGTCTCGATTCGAGTAACCAGTGCAAACACCTCATCATAATCAACTCCTTGACGTTGTACGTAGCCCTTTGCAATGAGTCTTGTCTTGTACTTCACAATGGCACCCTCTGTGTCCTTCTTTAACTTGTAAACCCATTTCAAACCAATAGCCTTTTGGTTCGAAGGTCGGGTTACCAAAGTCCACGTGTCATTGCTCTCAATCGCATTCATCTCCTCATCCATGGTGTGCGTCCAACTACGGCTTTTGCTCGCCTCTACGAAGTTCGCCGGCTCCTCAACTCCGAACAGACATAGTCCGGAGTACTCGAGCGTAACTGGCTTTGTGTACTTGTAGACTTTCTTGAGTGTCTTGTAGCGACGAGGCCGTGAGAAATCCGTTGTGGCCTGTGAAGGAGGCGACACAAATTGTGTCGGTGTTGATGCACTTGAGGAAGATGGCTGAGACCCGGGCATGTCATCGACATCCGTGTCGTCGGCGTAGTCGTCGTGACCGTGACCATCATCTTGATTGTCGTCGTCACCATGCGCCTTATTGTCGATGTTGTCATGGAGATCTCTGCCCGTGCCGTGCGCGTCGTTGTCGCTATCTCCTTGCGACCTATCTACGTTGTCGTCGGTGTCGGTATCATGATGATCGCTACCATTGTGGTCACCTTGGTTGGGCGTCTTGCCAACCAGCTGGACATCCTCCCATGCATCATCATCAGTTGGAAATTCAACCGTGAATATGTTATCGTTTGGAGCATCGTCGGCTGCAGTGCTCCAATTCCACGCTTGGTTTTCTTCAAACACGACGTCGCGTGAAATCCGTAGACGCTTGGTTTGTGGATCGTAGAAGCGGTATGCCTTGGTGCCAGAACTCCTCTCGTATCCGATGAACACCATCTTGGTGCTACGATCGGCAAGCTTTGAGAGATGTGGCACCGCCGTCTTCACATGTGCCACGCACCCGAACGTCCGTAGATGAGACACATTCGGCTTACGTCCGTGAATTGCTTCATACGGAGTCTTGCCGATCACCGCCTTCACTGGAGCCCGGTTGAGAAGATAGACCGCTGTCGAGACAGCTTCTCCCCAAAAAATCCCCGGGAGATTCTTGCTCTTGAGTAAACTCCTTGCCATGTCAACGACGGTTCGATTGCGCCTTTCAACGACCCCGTTCTGCTGTGGCGTGTAAGGTGCCGTGAGGAACCTTTTTATGCCAATCTTCTCGCATTAGTCGTTGAACTCATTCGACGTAAACTCTCCGCCGCGATCAGTCCGTAGAGCGCGAACCTTCAGCTTGTGTTCCATCTCCATTGCAGCCTTCAGCTTCTTGAACGCTTCAAACGCCTCATCTTTAGATCGTAGGAGAATGACCCACATATATCTCGAGTAGTCGTCTACCACAAGGAAGAAATACTTCTTTCCCGCGTGAGTTGCCGGGGTGATAGGGCCACATAGATCATCATGGAGCAGCTCGAGTTCATCACTTGCACGATAGGTAGACTGAGCAGGGAACAAATACCAATTGTTGGCTTTTGAACGTGCATATGCAGCCGTACAGGCGTGCCTATGCGATTCTTGCTTCGGCCGGCTACTTGACGGAACTTGCGTAACTAGTGACACGAATAAAACTGATCGATGGATTTGATGGCTAAAGGCCCGTGTCGAGCCTTTGCTTTGTATTGCTTTTCTTTTTTTTCTGGTGTTACAAGCAACACCCCTAGGGTGCCTTTTATACACGTCCACAAGGGACTATGGAAATAAACTAGGACTAGAAATCCTAATACTACTAGGACTTGGTTTGGCTTTCTTTCCTAATCCTACAGGGAACACCATGATTAACTCACACATGCTTCACGCCAACTTTTATACCTTGCTTCCTTCAGTTTTGCTTTTGATCTTGCATCTTGAGCTGCTGCTACTGATATTAAGAAAACACCAACGTATCTTTAATATTTTTTGTTTATCTTGCTTTGCTATTTTTGTAGTCGATTTCCAGGAAAGTTTTTTACATGGTGTATTCAATGTGGGAACCGCTGCTCTGAAAAGATTTGATGTTGGATTTGAGTTTCTTTTAATTCATCTCCAAATGATACAGGAAGCCAGCAAATACCATTCCCTGGTTTCATAATTTTGATATTTCTAAAAGTTATTAGGATTTATGATCTTTTAAAAATAAAGAGATCAATTTAGGATGCATATGTGGAGATGCATATGTACCACTTTTTTCAACGGTACCGATAGAGTAATTTTCTTAACTTAATCTCAAATGATGAATATGCTGAGATTTGTGGTTCGCTTAGTGGTTCCCTGTAGAACTGAATGAATAAAAAATATAATCAAATGGTTTTAAGTTCAAATATTATAATTAGTTGAAACGAAATATTCTTTTTTCTATGCATACTTATTCTTCTTTTTTACCAACAAAAGAAGTTGTGTTACAAGAAACTCCTTGCTCACATTTAGTGCAATAAAAATATCATGGATCGTATTTTGTAATGTAAAAATTCTGTTTTAGTAGGTTTGAATATGTTTCAAAGGTTTTGCTTAGCTGAGATAATTAATGATGATCCAATTAAGGAACATGCAAAAAAACTTTCCCGTTCCAACACACATACATTAATAATATAATTAAGGAACAATGGATATTTCTTAAATATATATTGCAGAATATACCGCAACAACCTGGGTAGTTCTTTTTATAGCAAAACAACGTGTATCGTCAATTTTTTAGGGTGTGTTTGATTACTCACAGTGCTTTTGGGCTTCTTTGGGCTTCCTCCAAAGTTGGCGTGGTGGATCCTACATTGAATTCATGCTTTGTCCATGTACTACACCAACTTGTTAGCCCACAAAGCCCGACGTTGCATAAGAGCATTTACAAATGGAACCCTCAAATTCGGCCCCTCAAACGTCCACGGACGCGTCCGGACGCATCTGCGGACACTGACCGATCACGTCTTCCATATTTCATTCTACATCCGCATATGTTAAATTAAAAATCTCAAATTTATACTATTACATGCAACTTAAACCTAATACTAAGAGGAGCTCATCTGGCTCCGCTGTGTCCATGTCCGGCGGCTGGCAGTGCCCTTCATAGTATCGATCCGGTCGCCGACGAGGTAGAGTAGGACATGGGACACTAGCCGGTTCACGGAAGTCGAGCTCCCGCCGTCTCCAATGCCCCACTCTTCCTCGTCGGAGCCTATAACCCGGACGGTGCCACTCGACGTGAGGTCGATAACGGATCCTTCTTGGGAGGAGCCGACGTCCATCACGACGCGATTGCGTCGAGGGTACGACATGGGACACTAGCCGGCTCACGGGGAGCCGAAGAGTGTGATTCCACCTCTCCAACATCTACCGCCGCGAGGGCCTTCGCCACATCCCGTGATCGCTGCCACGCCCGGCAGGCACGCCACGCCATGACATGGTCTGAGGTCGGCCATGCTTCGTGCTCGGCGCGCCAACGTATGGTTTGCGCTTTCGCCACGGCGTTCGGATGCCAGACAGACCGCACCGCCTCCTGTGAGGCAGCAACGCCGGATCCAAGCACCGGTTGTGCGGAAGCAATGTATTCCCGACGTTGTAAGTCTGAGCGCTGCCGTTGTGCGGCCGCTCCGGGAGCGGTGGAGCGCAAGCCGGATGACCATCTCCTCCTCGGGGCCGCGTGAGACGAGCTCGTGATCGATGGATCTGGAGGTGAAGGACTCAGATCCGCTGCCAGCCATGTCGGATGTGAGCTTGGGTGGCGGATGGGAGTGGAGTAAAGTGGCCAGGGTTTGGTCCGACGAGCTTGAACGAATATATATGGGATAGATACGGACCAGTACGGGTCAGGCGGGCGTGCCCGAGCTCCTCCATCCGCCCCATGTTTAGGGAAATGTTTATTTTTTGTTAGTGTACCTTAAAGAGAAATGGTAAGCACTACAAAATGTCTGTGACATTAGAAAAATGTTCATGCATTTCAAAAAAAATGATAAGTTTGTTGTCTATTCTGGAGTCCCCCTTCGCAACTTTTCTGCTGTTTGGCTTTTCATGGAGCCCTCCGCAGTCCGCACGGTGGCCTCCACGTCCGCCTAGTCGCTGCCTTGCTCCACGTAGAGGCTAATTCACGGCCGGGAGCAGCTCGCGACGTGGGCATCGCCGCGGCCACCGCGCGCAGCTCGTCACGGGTTGGCCCTCGCGGAGCACGGCCTATAAATTTGTGTCCACTCTCTCGAAATAATACATCAGCAAACACATCAGGAACGAGACAACAACAAGCAGCAGTGTACTAGCAATCATCTTTGCCGGTTGCAGCATCTGTGGCTTGTTTCTGTCCTCTCGTACGTGCACCTTCCGTCCGCAGCTGATCAATGGCGACCATGATGTCCATGAGCTCCTTCGCCGGTGCGGCCGTCGTGCCGCGCAGCTCGGCCAGCAGCTTCGGCGCCCGGTCTCTGCCAGCGCTGGGCCGACGCGCCCTCGTCGTCAGGGCACAGACCGAGGGCCCGAGCGCACCACCGCCAAACAAACCCAAGGCGAGCACCTCGATCTGGGACGCGATGGCGTTCAGCGGCCCTGCGCCGGAGCGCATCAACGGGCGGCTAGCCATGGTGGGCTTCGTGACGGCGCTTGCGGTGGAGGCAGGGCGCGGCGACGGGCTCCTCTCGCAGCTCGGCAGCGGCACCGGGCAGGCGTGGTTCGCCTACACCGTGGCGGTGCTGTCCATGGCGTCGCTGGTGCCGCTGCTCCAGGGCGAGAGCGCCGAGGGCAGAGCCGGCGCCATCATGAACGCCAACGCGGAACTCTGGAACGGCCGCTTCGCCATGCTCGGACTCGTCGCGCTGGCCGCCACCGAGATCATCACCGGCGCGCCTTTCATCAACGTGTAGAATAAAATAGCTTTGCTGTCGACAGGATAACACAACATGTACTTAGCTAGTAGGACATGTAAATGGTCAGATTTTTTTTAGAAAAAAAGGAGGTTCAATTCCGACCTCTGCATCAATCGATGCATACAACCATTTTTATTAATTATTTTATAAAGGTCTGACAAAAATATACAACAAACCATCTGAAGCCACCATTTTCACATACCCCTGTTCAAAATATCGGTTGATATACCGATTTATTGATCGATTTATCGCTTATCAGGGTCCGACCGATAAGATAAGTGAATATCTTCGGTATTTACCGGTCTGACTGATATATCGGTCTCACAATCGATATATCACCGATATTCGTCGATAAATCTGCGGGACCCAACCGATTTAGCTTTTGATTTTTTATTTTGTTTGAGTTATTCTAGTCTGATACATGGTTGATGCCTTCTATTTGTGTAGATGGCTAGTTTCGGCACATCTCGGGTCGCTTATGTGGAATATGGATGACATGGCTTACGGAATTGCCATGTTGATCGATCTCGATGATACGAAAACCTCAGGTTTCTTGATAACCTTGCCGATAAATAGTCAACCGATAAAATCGATAAATCGGCTGATAAACCGATTTATCTTTCATCTTGGGTCGGCCGATAAGTTAACGAGAAGCGATATCCCGAACATTGTTATATACAGAGTCGGTAATGTGGAGTGCTCTCACTCCTCATATGTAAAACCGATGTTGTCGCCAATTCATCCATATAATGTATCGGGACCAACAACCGGTGTAGCATACCTAAAGCGCACATCACATGCACACATTAGAAGCCGACATCATCATCGGTCCACTGACTCATCTTCAGGAGAGAGATCCGTATCATTTTTGTCAATCCGAACATCCGTCGACGCCACCACGGCGCAAACAGCGCCACTGCCCTGCGCTCATTCGCCCAGACGCGAAGATTCTAAAAAAAATGTCGTGCGTAGCACCTACCAACCAGGCATGACTCAGCGTAGTACCTGTCGGCCAGGCATGGCTTGACAGCTCCACCAAATCTCCGGGCCAGATGAAGCCGCTCCATCTCCTGCCTCTGTCATCCAGCACTGCTCCACAAACGATGCTCGCAAGAGAGAAACGGCACCGCAGTACTGCCATTGTACGATCTGGAAGGTCAGATCTTAGGGTTTCCCCCAAAGCAGTGCCCAACACGAGCAACCGTCAAGGACCCACATAGTGCCCACCACCATTCAGCCCTCAAAACGACGCCTTCAGGAAGGTCACGGCGTCAAGGACGCCGTCGTCGCCCACCAGAGTTAGGGTTTTCATCCGAGAGACAGTGAGGTAGGAAGTGGAGGAGCAGACGTATACCGACATCTCCAAGAAAAACAACAACGCCCTTGAGCGTCGTCGGCTGCGTGGCCAACCAGGGCCGACCAAGGGGTTTCCCCTTATCTGAATCTCCTCCACCAGCTTCATCCGCGACCACGTCGGCACCACCAGGAACCCGCGGGGAGAAGCACAATTCGTAAGTAATACCAAGTTCATCAAGATAATCATCAAGACCAGTGTTTTTGAATTCTATCCCATTATCACTCCTGATGTGTTTGATCTTGACGCCGAAGTTCGTCGAGGCCCTTGAGGAAAATCGTTTGAAGACTTCATGCACTTTGGTTTTATACAGAATGATATGCACCCAAGTATATCTAGAATAATCATCAACTATGACAAAGTCGTATAAAGATGTTGCATTTGTTAGAGTGGCACAATGAGTAGGTCCAAATAGATCCATGTGAAGCAATTCAAATGGACGAGTAGTAGTCATCATGGTCTTCGAGGGGTGTTTGGATCTGGTCATTTTTTCAGACTCACAAGCACCGCAGAGGTGGTCCTTGAGGAATTTGACTGATTCGATGCCAATGGCATGCTTCATCTTCGCCAGTGTGTGCAGATTCCTCATGCCTACATGACCAAGTCTTCGATGCCATAGCCAGCCTTCTGAGGTTTTTGCTAGTAAGCATGTGGTTGGTTGAGGACCTGTGGAAAAATCAACAATGTACAAATCTCCTCTCCTGACACCTTCGAAGACTTTGGATCTGTCAAATTCCATGATGACTACACATCTATATTTTCCAAAGATAACAACGATACCAAGATCACAAAGCATTGAGACTGACATGAGGTTAAACCCAAGGGATTCAACACGCATCACTTTGTCCTTGTGCCTGTCCTTGGAAATTCAACCGTGAATATGTTATCGTTTGGAGCATCGTCGGCTGCAGCGCTCCAATTCCACGCTTGGTTTTCTTCGAACACGACGTCGCGTGAAATCCGTAGACGCTTGGTTTGTGGATCGTAGAAGCGGTATGCCTTGGTGCCAGAACTCCTCTCGTATCCGATGAACACCATCTTGGTGCTACGATCGGCAAGCTTTGAGAGATGTGGCTCCGCCGTCTTCACATGTGCCACGCACCCGAACGTCCGTAGATGAGACACATTCGGCTTACGTCCGTAAATTGCTTCATACGGAGTCTTGCCGATCACTGCCTTCATTGGAGCCCGGTTGAGAAGATAGACCGTCGTCGAGACAGCTTCTCCCCAAAAAATCCCCGGAAGATTCTTGCTCTTGAGTAAACTCCTTGCCATGTCAACGACGGTTCGATTACGCCTTTCAACGACCCCGTTCTGCTGTGGCGTGTAAGGTGCCGTGAGGAACCTTTTTATGACAATCTTCTCGCATTAGTCGTTGAACTCATTCGACGTAAACTCTCCGCCGCGATCTGTCCGTAGAGCGCGAACCTTCAGCTTGTGTTCCATCTCCGTTGCAGCCTTCAGCTTCTTGAACGCTTCAAACGCCTCATCTTTAGATCGTAGGAGAATGACCCACATATATCTCGAGTAGTCGTCTACCACAAGGAAGAAATACTTCTTTCCCGCGTGAGTTGCCGGGGTGATAGGGCCACATAGATCATCATGGAGCAGCTCGAGTTCATCACTTGCACGATAGGTAGACTGAGCAGGGAACAAATACCAATTGTTGGCTTTTGAACGTGCGTATGCAGCCGTACAGGCGTGCCTATGCGATTCTTGCTTCGGCCGGCTACTTGACGGAACTTGCGTAACTAGTGACACGAATAAAACTGATCGATGGATTTGATGGCTAAAGGCCCGTGTCGAGCCTTTGCTTTGTATTGCTTTTCTTTTTTTTCTGGTGTTACAAGCAACACCCCTAGGGTGCCTTTTATACACGTCCACAAGGGACTATGGAAATAAACTAGGACTAGAAATCCTAATACTACTAGGACTTGGTTTGGCTTTCTTTCCTAATCCTACAGGGAACACCATGATTAACTCACACATGCTTCACGCCAACTTTTATACCTTGCTTCCTTCAGTTTTGCTTTTGATCTTGCATCTTGAGCTGCTGCTACTGATATTAAGAAAACACCAACGTATCTTTAATATTTTTTGTTTATCTTGCTTTGCTATTTTTGTAGTCGATTTCCAGGAAAGTTTTTTACATGGTGTATTCAATGTGGGAACCGCTGCTCTGAAAAGATTTGATGTTGGATTTGAGTTTCTTTTAATTCATCTCCAAATGATACAGGAAGCCAGCAAATACCATTCCCTGGTTTCATAATTTTGATATTTCTAAAAGTTATTAGGATTTATGATCTTTTAAAAATAAAGAGATCAATTTAGGATGCATATGTGGAGATGCATATGTACCACTTTTTTCAACGGTACCGATAGAGTAATTTTCTTAACTTAATCTCAAATGATGAATATGCTGAGATTTGTGGTTCGCTTAGTGGTTCCCTGTAGAACTGAATGAATAAAAAATATAATCAAATGGTTTTAAGTTCAAATATTATAATTAGTTGAAACGAAATATTCTTTTTTCTATCCATACTTATTCTTCTTTTTTACCAACAAAAGAAGTTGTGTTACAAGAAACTCCTTGCTCACATTTAGTGCAATAAAAATATCATGGATCGTATTTTGTAATGTAAAAATTCTGTTTTAGTAGGTTTGAATATGTTTTAAAGGTTTTGCTTAGCTGAGATAATTAATGATGATCCAATTAAGGAACATGCAAAAAAACTTTCCCGTTCCAACACACATACATTAATAATATAATTAAGGAACAATGGATATTTCTTAAATATATATTGCAGAATATACCGCAACAACCTGGGTAGTTCTTTTTATAGCAAAACAACGTGTATCGTCAATTTTTTAGGGTGTGTTTGATTACTCACAGTGCTTTTGGGCTTCTTTGGGCTTCCTCCAAAGTTGGCGTGGTGGATCCTACATTGAATTCATGCTTTGTCCATGTACTACACCAACTTGTTAGCCCACAAAGCCCGACGTTGCATAAGAGCATTTACAAATGGAACCCTCAAATTCGGCCCCTCAAACGTCCACGGACGCGTCCGGACGCATCTGCGGACACTGACCGATCACGTCTTACATATTTCATTCTACATCCGCATATGTTAAATTAAAAATCTCAAATTTATACTATTACATGCAACTTAAACCTAATACTAAGAGGAGCTCATCTGGCTCCGCTGTGTCCATGTCCGGCGGCTGGCAGTGCCCTTCATAGTATCGATCCGGTCGCCGACGAGGTAGAGTAGGACATGGGACACTAGCCGGTTCACGGAAGTCGAGCTCCCGCCGTCTCCAATGCCCCACTCTTCCTCGTCGGAGCCTATAACCCGGACGGTGCCACTCGACGTGAGGTCGATAACGGATCCTTCTTGGGAGGAGCCGACGTCCATCACGACGCGATTGCGTCGAGGGTACGACATGGGACACTAGCCGGCTCACGGGGAGCCGAAGAGTGTGATTCCACCTCTCCAACATCTACCGCCGCGAGGGCCTTCGCCACATCCCGTGATCGCTGCCACGCCCGGCAGGCACGCCACGCCATGACATGGTCTGAGGTCGGCCATGCTTCGTGCTCGGCGCGCCAACGTATGGTTTGCGCTTTCGCCACGGCGTTCGGATGCCAGACAGACCGCACCGCCTCCTGTGAGGCAGCAACGCCGGATCCAAGCACCGGTTGTGCGGAAGCAATGTATTCCCGACGTTGTAAGTCTGAGCGCTGCCGTTGTGCGGCCGCTCCGGGAGCGGTGGAGCGCAAGCCGGATGACCATCTCCTCCTCGGGGCCGCGTGAGACGAGCTCGTGATCGATGGATCTGGAGGTGAAGGACTCAGATCCGCTGCCAGCCATGTCGGATGTGAGCTTGGGTGGCGGATGGGAGTGGAGTAAAGTGGCC
Organism: Hordeum vulgare subsp. vulgare; assembly: GCF_904849725.1. Lineage (NCBI taxonomy): Eukaryota > Viridiplantae > Streptophyta > Magnoliopsida > Poales > Poaceae > Hordeum > Hordeum vulgare. The sequence continues at coordinate 439,498,357 of NC_058522.1, read as the reverse complement.
AGGGTTTGGTCCGACGAGCTTGAACGAATATATATGGGATAGATACGGACCAGTACGGGTCAGGCGGGCGTGCCCGAGCTCCTCCATCCGCCCCATGTTTAGGGAAATGTTTATTTTTTGTTAGTGTACCTTAAAGAGAAATGGTAAGCACTACAAAATGTCTGTGACATTAGAAAAATGTTCATGCATTTCAAAAAAAATGATAAGTTTGTTGTCTATTCTGGAGTCCCCCTTCGCAACTTTTCTGCTGTTTGGCTTTTCATGGAGCCCTCCGCAGTCCGCACGGTGGCCTCCACGTCCGCCTAGTCGCTGCCTTGCTCCACGTAGAGGCTAATTCACGGCCGGGAGCAGCTCGCGACGTGGGCATCGCCGCGGCCACCGCGCGCAGCTCGTCACGGGTTGGCCCTCGCGGAGCACGGCCTATAAATTTGTGTCCACTCTCTCGAAATAATACATCAGCAAACACATCAGGAACGAGACAACAACAAGCAGCAGTGTACTAGCAATCATCTTTGCCGGTTGCAGCATCTGTGGCTTGTTTCTGTCCTCTCGTACGTGCACCTTCCGTCCGCAGCTGATCAATGGCGACCATGATGTCCATGAGCTCCTTCGCCGGTGCGGCCGTCGTGCCGCGCAGCTCGGCCAGCAGCTTCGGCGCCCGGTCTCTGCCAGCGCTGGGCCGACGCGCCCTCGTCGTCAGGGCACAGACCGAGGGCCCGAGCGCACCACCGCCAAACAAACCCAAGGCGAGCACCTCGATCTGGGACGCGATGGCGTTCAGCGGCCCTGCGCCGGAGCGCATCAACGGGCGGCTAGCCATGGTGGGCTTCGTGACGGCGCTTGCGGTGGAGGCAGGGCGCGGCGACGGGCTCCTCTCGCAGCTCGGCAGCGGCACCGGGCAGGCGTGGTTCGCCTACACCGTGGCGGTGCTGTCCATGGCGTCGCTGGTGCCGCTGCTCCAGGGCGAGAGCGCCGAGGGCAGAGCCGGCGCCATCATGAACGCCAACGCGGAACTCTGGAACGGCCGCTTCGCCATGCTCGGACTCGTCGCGCTGGCCGCCACCGAGATCATCACCGGCGCGCCTTTCATCAACGTGTAGAATAAAATAGCTTTGCTGTCGACAGGATAACACAACATGTACTTAGCTAGTAGGACATGTAAATGGTCAGATTTTTTTTAGAAAAAAAGGAGGTTCAATTCCGACCTCTGCATCAATCGATGCATACAACCATTTTTATTAATTATTTTATAAAGGTCTGACAAAAATATACAACAAACCATCTGAAGCCACCATTTTCACATACCCCTGTTCAAAATATCGGTTGATATACCGATTTATTGATCGATTTATCGCTTATCAGGGTCCGACCGATAAGATAAGTGAATATCTTCGGTATTTACCGGTCTGACTGATATATCGGTCTCACAATCGATATATCACCGATATTCGTCGATAAATCTGCGGGACCCAACCGATTTAGCTTTTGATTTTTTATTTTGTTTGAGTTATTCTAGTCTGATACATGGTTGATGCCTTCTATTTGTGTAGATGGCTAGTTTCGGCACATCTCGGGTCGCTTATGTGGAATATGGATGACATGGCTTACGGAATTGCCATGTTGATCGATCTCGATGATACGAAAACCTCAGGTTTCTTGATAACCTTGCCGATAAATAGTCAACCGATAAAATCGATAAATCGGCTGATAAACCGATTTATCTTTCATCTTGGGTCGGCCGATAAGTTAACGAGAAGCGATATCCCGAACATTGTTATATACAGAGTCGGTAATGTGGAGTGCTCTCACTCCTCATATGTAAAACCGATGTTGTCGCCAATTCATCCATATAATGTATCGGGACCAACAACCGGTGTAGCATACCTAAAGCGCACATCACATGCACACATTAGAAGCCGACATCATCATCGGTCCACTGCCCTGCGCTCATTCGCCCAGACGCGAAGATTCTAAAAAAAATGTCGTGCGTAGCACCTACCAACCAGGCATGACTCAGCGTAGTACCTGTCGGCCAGGCATGGCTTGACAGCTCCACCAAATCTCCGGGCCAGATGAAGCCGCTCCATCTCCTGCCTCTGTCATCCAGCACTGCTCCACAAACGATGCTCGCAAGAGAGAAACGGCACCGCAGTACTGCCATTGTACGATCTGGAAGGTCAGATCTTAGGGTTTCCCCCAAAGCAGTGCCTAACACGAGCAACCGTCAAGGACCCACACAGTGCCCACCACCATTCAGCCCTCAAAACGACGCCTTCAGGAAGGTCACGGCGTCAAGGACGCCGTCGTCGCCCACCAGAGTTAGGGTTTTCATCCGAGAGACAGTGAGGTAGGAAGTGGAGGAGCAGACGTATACCGACATCTCCAAGAAAAACAACAACGCCCTTGAGCGTCGTCGGCTGCGTGGCCAACCAGGGCCGACCAAGGGGTTTCCCCTTATCTGAATCTCCTCCACCAGCTTCATCCGCGACCACGTCGGCACCACCAGGAACCCGCGGGGAGAAGCACATCGTGGGTATCTGGATCAATGAAGATCCGATCTGGACAATGACGAGTACCACCACCCTGCGCTGGCGAACGACGTCCGGGCGCTGGATCCAGAAGGATTTGACCCGAACTCGACGACGCACACGACTACTGTGTGTTGCCCCTCCCGCAGCCGGCACACCGCGTCGCAAGAACGAACCCCAGTCGTCGACGCGCTCCGCACGTCGCCGCTAGGATCCACATGCAGCTCCGCCGCACCGCGCGCTAGTTTGGCGCCTTCTCACGAACGACCATCCCGCGCCAGCCATGTTGCGTGAAGGGGAGAGGATCCCCGTCGCCGCCCCTGTCGGCAAGGCTTCGCCCGGCGGCGCTACTGGCGGCGACGAGGAGGAAGGAGGGGCGAGGGAGGACCGGCGACGGCGCCTAGGGTTATCCCCTGGTCGCCCACGGGGCGACGGAAGGGGGTTGCAGGATGCAGACCAAATGGTCAGAACTGGTAATTCTCGTATTCTTTGTTGTATTTTGCTAATTAAAGACGGTTCGCCTTTCTTTTTTCTCATCCAAATATGTTGACATGATTTCATCTTTCTATCACATTTGTTACATTTGAATGTTTTTATCACAAAACAAAAAGTTAAGACATGTAATTTCACAATTGAGACATGAAAAATATACTATAACACTGAGCTTCCTAGCTTTAAAGAGCCCACATTTAATTGAGGTCTTCAATTAATATTATATCATCCAATTTTGATGGGGTCAATAATTTTTTAATGCTCTCTCATTTAACTCTTTTATATTCTATAACACTATGTTTCTTAATTTTAAAGATCCCACATTCAATTGAGGTCATTAATTAAAACTGATTTACCTGATTTTGACCTGGTCAACAGTTTTTCCAAGCTCTCTCATTTAATTCTTTTACACTCCTTTATAACACTATGCTCCTTAGTTTTAAAAAAATCACATTCAATTGAGGTCTTTAATTAAATTTGGGTTACCTTGTTTTGACCGAGTCAATAATTTCTCAAATCGCCCTCATTCAATTATTTTATACTCCTCTATAACACTACACTCCTTAGTTGTAAAAATCCCACATTCAATTGAGGTCTTTATTTAAAATTGGGTCACCCGATTTTGACCGGGTCAACAGTTTCTCAAATCTCTCATTCAATTCTTTAGGCAAAACACTATGCTTTCAAATGGGTTTGGTTTACGATTTTGACCATACAATTTCTTTTCAAATCAATCAGCAACAACCGTCCTATAAAAACATATTAATCACGAGCATACAGCCACCAACGCAGAAATTCTCCCACATATATAATGTTGGTTAGCAATAATACAGAATCACATTATGAAAGGCCCATCAAACCATTGAATTATAAATAAAAACAAAACACACTATTATCTCCCCGACCCACCAAACTAAATATTTCATTAGTTCCGAAAATGAGGGCCATTAGTTTTCTGGAAAGTCAAATTTCTTCAACTCTGGCCACGTTCAAAGCAAAAGTATGGACACCCACAATATTAAAAGTATCGAAATCCATTTCATGATAAATCTAATCATAGTGATCGGACATTATGGATTTTGATATGTTTCTATACAAATTTGATCAAACTTAAAAGTTTGAACATTTGAAAAAAAGTAACACATGATTGTATTTTAAAATAGAGTATTAGTTTTTTTAACTTAACGACGCAACAAAGGGCGTCCAACCTTTATAGTACACATTAAAGCTAACTTATAACTTGTAGTTGCACCTACACTATTGCGGAATATAGATTATATTAAAAAAAGTCAACTACTCCAAGTTGCACTTTTCCATCTCGAGGTTACACATAGTGATGAAATCAGAGTGGATGAACAATCAGTTTGGGGCTTCTTAAAAAAAAGCAAGGGGGCCCACGTGTCGTCCTCTCGGTAACACGGGAGGTGACTAGGGTTTCCTAGAGTCATCGCCCCTCCCCCCTCCCGCCCCGCCATCTCAGGAGGTCACCAGGAAAAAAAACACACAATCAGGGTGACAATTAGTGGCTAGGATTTTTCCATCGTGTCGTGAGGTTCTCGCTGGCGTCCTCAAGTGCACAACTCGCGATACGTTGGTGGATGGCTGTTGTGGAGCGAACATGGGAGGGGGTCATGATTGGTTTATGTTGTTTTTTAGTGAAAAATAGGCCTGATACAAAAGGATATATGCATGTTTTCTTGTGAGCTCGGGGCATGGCTCAAGTTGCCCCATTGGCAACCTTACTACTCCCTCCTATCTGGTTTATAGGGTTTTAATCTGAAATCTCATCAACCAAAGTGGATTATGAGTGAATGGCATTAGTTTTAACTAACCAATGAAATATTTCTCACACATTTGATTTTCGAAGCAATAAATGTATCATCTTACCTTTCATTAGACTGCGTGATGCATGTAGAAAAAGATGCATTCATAGCCACTAATTTCCTTTCTTTTATCTCTATGAATTAAATATGGTGTGAGACTAAAAGCACTTTAACTCATTTAGACTTAAAATGAGCCTAATATATTGAAAATCTTAAATTTTTTAGATGAGTCATGTAAACTGGAAAGGAGGGAGTAGTTACAAGTATTAATGTATTGTGTGATTAAAAGTAGTGATTGCAAATAAATAACAGAATAGTTTATATTGTAAGCAACAAGAAAAAGAATTGATCTAAGTCGTATTTACAAGGAATAATGCATTAGGATCCAAAACTTCACTAGTGTCTTAAATCATGATGGTGTTGGGGAACGTCGCATGGGAAACAAAAATTTTCCTACGCGCACGAAGACCTATCATGGTGATGTCCATCTACGAGAGGGGATATTCGATCTACGTACCCTTGTAGATCGCACAGCAGAAGCGTTAGTGAACGCGGTTGATGTAGTGGAACGTCCTCACGTCCCTCGATCCGCCCCGCGAACCGTCCCGCGATCAGTCCCACGATCTAGTGTCGAACGGACGGCACCTCCGCGTTCAGCACACGTACAGCTCGACGATGATCTCGGCCTTCTTGATCCAGCAAGAGAGACGGAGAGGTAGATGAGTTCTCCGGCAGCATGACGGCGCTCCGGAGGTTGGTGATGATCTTATCTCGGCAGGGCTCCGCCCGAGCTCCACAGAAACGCGATCTAGAGGTAAAACCGTGGAGATATGTGGTCGGGCTGCCGTGGCAAAGTTGTCTCAAATCAGCCCTAAAACCTCCGTATATATAGGGGGAAGAGGGGGAGCCTTGCCTTGGGGCTCAAGGGGCCCCAAGGGGGTCGGCCAAGCCAAGGGGGGGGAGTCCTCCCCTTCCAAACCGAATCCAACTAGGTTTGGAAGGAGGAGTCCTTCCCCTTTTTCCCACCTCCTCTTTTTTTTCCTTTTCTCTTTGATTTTCTTCCTATGGCGCATAGGGCCTTCTTGGGCTGTCCCACCATCCCACTAAGGGCTGGTGCGCCACCCCCAAGGCCTATGGGCTTCCCCGCGGTGGGTTGCCCCCCCCCCCCGGTGAACACCCGGAACCCATTCGTCATTCCCGGTACATTCCCGGTAACTCCGAAAACCTTCCGGTAATCAAATGAGGTCATCCTATATATCAATCTTCGTTTCCGGACCATTTCGGAAACCCTCGTGACGTCCGTGATCTCATCTGGGACTCCGAACAACATTCGGTAACCAACCATATAACTCAAATACGCATAAAACAACGTCGAACCTTAAGTGTGCAGACCCTGCGGGTTCGAGAACTATGTAGACATGACCCGAGTGACTCCTCGGTCAATATCCAATAGCGGGACCTGGATGCCCATATTGGATCCCACATATTCTACGAAGATCTTATCATTTGAACCTCAGTGCCAAGGATTCATATAATCCCGTATGTCATTCCCTTTGTCCTTCGGTATGTTACTTGCCTGAGATTCGATCATCAGTATCCGCATACCTATTTCAATCTCGTTTACCGGCAAGTCTCTTTACTCGTTCCGTAATACAAGATCCCGCAACTTACACTAAGTCATATTGCTTGCAAGGCTTGTGTGTGATGTTGTATTGCCGAGTGGGCCCCGAGATACCTCTCCGTCACACGGAGTGACAAATCCCAGTCTCGATCCATACTAACTCAACGAACACCTTCGGAGATACCTGTAGAGCATCTTTATAGTCACCCAGTTATGTTGCGACGTTTGATACAAACAAAGCATTCCTCCGGTGTCAGTGAGTTATATGATCTCATGGTCATAGGAACAAATACTTGACACGCAGAAAACAGTAGCAACAAAATGACACGATCAACATGCTACGTCTATTAGTTTGGGTCTAGTCCATCACGTGATTCTCCTAATGACGTGATCCAGTTATCAAGCAACAACACCTTGTTCATAATCAGAAGACCCTGACTATCTTTGATCAACTGGCTAGTCAACTAGAGGCTTGCTAGGGACAGTGTTTGTCTATGTATCCACACATGTATATAAGTCTTCATTCAATACAATTATAGCATGGATAATAAACGATTATCTTGATACAGGAATTATAATAATAACTATATTTATTATTGCCTCTAGGGCATAATTCCAACAGATGGATGATTTTGTTGGTTGGCGGTTTAGTAAGAATGGAGTTGCGGGAATGACCCCACGTAGGCTCAAGCACACGTGTCCCTTCTTCAAAACATCGGGGTTGCCTATGCCCCTCTGTTGGAAATATACCTTAGAGGCAATAATAAAATAATAATTATTATATTTCCTTGTTTAAGATAATAATTTATTATCCATGCTAGAATTGTATTGAATGGAAACTCAGATACATGTGTGGATACATAAACAACACACTGTCTCTAGTAAGCCTCCAGTAGACTAGCTCGTTGATCAAAGATGGTCAAGGGTTTCCTAGCCATAGACAAGGGTTGTCACTTGATAACGGGATCACATCATTAGGAGAATGATGTGATGGACAAGACCCAAACTATGAATGTAGCATGTGATCGTATCGTTTTATTGCTACTCTCCTTATGCATATCAAGTATATGTTCCTATGACAATGAAATCATGTAACTCACTGACACCGGAAGAATGCCTTGTGTGTATCAAACATCGCAACGTAACTGGGTGACCATAAAGGTGCTCTATAGGTATCTCCAAAGGTGGCCGTTGAGTTAGCATGTATCAAGACTGGGATTTTTCACTCCGTATGACGGAGAGGTATCTCGAGGCCCACTCGGTAATACACCATCACAACAAGTCTTGCAAGCAATGTGACTAAAGATTTAGCCACATGATTTTGTATTACGGAACTAGTAAAGAGACTTGCAGGTAACAAGATTCAAATAGGTATAGAGATACCGACGATTGAATCTCGGGCGAGTAATATATCGAAGGACAAAGGAAATGTTGTACGACATTAACTGAATCCTTGACATAGAGGTTCAAACGATAAAGATCTTCGTAGAATATGTAGGAGCCAATATGGACGTCCAGGTCCCACTATTGGTTATTGACCGGAGAGTGTCTCAGGTCATGTCTGCATAGTTCTCGAACCCGCAGGGTCTGCACAGTTAAGGTTCAGTGATATTTTGGTACAGTTGAATTATGTATGTTGGTGATTGACTGTTGTTCAGAGTCCCGGGTGAGATTCCAGATGTCATGACGAGTTCCGGAATGGTCCGGAGACAAAGATTGATATATAGGAAGAGTACATTTGGCTTCCGGAAGAACTTCACGCATTACCGGTAAAGTACGGGGAGTGACGAATGGGTTTCGGGGTTCCACCGGGAGGGGCCACCCACCCGGAGAGGGACCAAGTAGGCCCAAGGGTGGCGCACCAGCCCCTAGTGGGCTGGGAAGCCATCCCAAGTGGGCCTATATCGGCTGAAGTGGAAAGAGAGAGAGAGAGAGGTGGGGCAAACCTACTAGGAGAGGACTCCTCCTCCACCAAACCGAATTGGAGGAGGACTCCTCCCCCTCCTTGGTGGGCCGGCCAACCCTAGGGGTTTTTCCCTAGGGCGCCACCCCTCCCTCCCACATATATATAGTGGGGTGAGAAGGGCTTTTGGCACCTCAAGCCACAGCGCAACCCTCTCTCCCTCCACTGCTTCGTGACATCCCGTAGGTTATTTTGGTACGGCACGACAAAGCCATGCCGGAGTAACTCCACCATCATCCCCGTCACGCCATTGAGCTACCGGAGAATTCAGCTACCTCTTCGTCTCTCTTGCTGGATCAAGAAGGCGGAGATCATCACTGAGTTGTACGTGTGCTGAACACGGAGGTGTCGTCCATTCGATGCTAGATCGGGACGGAGTTCGTGGGACGGATTGCGATTTGGATCGTGAAGACGTTCAACTACATTAGCCGCGTTTCTTAATGCTTCCCGCTTAGCGATCTACAAGGGTATGTGGATCCGATCTCTCCTCTCGTAGATGGCCATCACCATGGATAGATCTTATGTGTGTGTAGGGAAAAAATTTGTTTCCCATGCAACGTTCCCCTACACCCTCAAGGCCAGCTCGATGCCTTCGGCCCTTAGGCCCGGCTGGCCCTGACCGGCTCCCATGGTGCGGTCCGGCTCAACACGCCCCTCCCCCCTTGGGTCGGGTCTGGGATGATTTGCCAACCGACAGGTCATCTCCCGTCCTATCGCTCCGTATGACAAGATCTCACCACGACGGAGAGGCATGGCTACAATGACCCTGGTACCGTTGGCCAGGGCACACGTGGCTACAGTGGAGGCGGTCGTACCGCTGACTGGGGCCATCTGCAACCGGGCGAGGCGAAACTACGGAGGCATAGTGCCAATTACTCAATGATGCCATGGACGTATGGCTATAGTGGCGGCCAGCCGACGGGCCACCACACCAACAGGACCCTGCAGTCGGCAGGCCCTACATGCGACAAGAACGCACAACCGGCGGGTCCATGACCTACCAGAGAGGGTGCCATCCAAGGACCACCCAATTATCCTTGCATACTATATGCTGGAGGGTTAACCTATAAACCCCCCAGCCCCCTCCTAGTTCGGGGTTGATTCAGTTTACACACACGCACGGACATGCATAGGACAGGTAGAGAGCAAGCTAACTTCTTATTCCTCCTCCAACAGACAGCTCAGGGAGCACCATTGTACTACCATATCCCCATATAATTGATCCGGCAGTACTAGGGGTGTTACCTCCCATTCAGGGCCCCGAACTTGGGTACATCGTGTCTCATGCACTGCCTGTTCCTAATCTCGCCTCTGAAACCCACCAATGCATTTTGGCCTCAACCACACTCGATAAGCCACCCCATGACATCTGTCGTGAACACACCGACAAATGGTATGTTCTTGGCCAGACTGAATATCACTATGACTGGGAGAACCAGCATGGGAGGAATCTTAGTAGACAAATCCCCTTGGATCTACATCTAATCCGAGTTGGAATATTTATGGTCCTTGAATGATCCTTGTAATGACTAAGATGCGGTCCTTTCCGATTTAGGGAACGAGGCTCCAAAATGGAAAGAAGCGCATCTAAGCATTTCGCAAGCACGATAACATAGCACATACATAATAATAGAATGACAAATAGGGGTTCATATGCCATCTCATAAATAATATATCAGAGTTTACATCACGCATTTATTCAAACAAGGTAGTTTTGCTACGGACTACATAACATGAGAAAAGGCTATGCTACCCTGCATGCTTGCCCACGATCACGACCATGCCTTAGTCTTCTGGATAGTTCACGTACAGGCGGTCGTTCTCCTCATCGTACTGCCACGCCAGCTGCGTGCCATCGGGATCACCTGTGTTGGGCGTACATGTACCTGTTGGTGTGTTGAAGTAATCTGTGAGCCATAGGGACTCAGTAATCTATGACCTCGGTGCCAGAACTAGGCAAGTTATTAGGTAAGGAAGGTTTAGTGTTTAGGTTGCAGCATCCTAAGCATTTATAGTGGCTAACTTACGTAGAACAAGTTATTGATGGTGGTCTACGCTAGCGGGCGATAACTTGCTGATCACTAAGTGATCCTGAACACCTACTTACGTCAATCATAACCCCATCGTGTTCCCATTCGAAGAGAGGTCTTCGAAGGGGACAGTCACGGTTACGCACACAGTTGGCAATTTTATTAGATTAGGTTCAAGTTATCTATAACCGGATGTTAACAAATATTCCAAGTTGCCACATAACCGCGGGCACGGCTTTTCGAAAGATTAAACCCTTCAGGGGTGCTCCAACTAGTCCATCACAAACGGTCACGGGCCGCAGAGTAATCCTCTATCACGAATCTCGTGATCTCGTCGGATTCCTCAGAGGAAAACCTCAACTCTGGGGAGAACCAAAGCTTCACCGGGATTCCTATACGCAAGATATATCGCTAAGGTAAGACAAGACTAGTAGGACCTCCCATCGTGTCGACGACCCCGATAAGAGCCGCGTATCTCAGTCTCAGGACACGACGGATGAGTCGCACTACGGGTATACCAAACCTCAGGTTGCCCTATGGTGGCCCCATAGTCTGCTCAATTTGGACCAACACTCATGAGGAGCACTGGCCCAGGTTGTTGATTAAATCCTCGGGGTAGCTATTCCCTATGCAGATTATTATTAAGTGATAAGCAAATTAACACCAATGTTGGGTCGTGCCGGACAAGTCTTAACACTACACGATTTATCAAGGGGAGCCCCATAACAACCCCGAACGTGTTAGGAGCGACCAGTTATGGAATCAAACACCGGTAGCCGGTAACTATGGCAGCAATAACGGAACAAAACACCCGGCAAAAGGCTAGGCCTTCCGTTATTTACCAAGTATATAGGTGCATTAATTAAATAACAGATTTAACACAATGATATCAAGCTCATGTTATCACATGAGACAAATGCACCTGCAACTAGCAACGCTAACATTAGAAGTTGAGCAAAGCCTACCTAGCCATTCAAGATTTGCTGGGAAGGGTTAAGTGTTTGGGTTTCATGGCAATATCAGGAGGCAATTATTTCAGTGGTAGGCAGCGAGCATATGACGAAGGAAACGTGAATCTAGCATAACAAGTCTAGAGATGGAATCAAGGTCATATCATCTTGCCTGTGATGTCCTCAGCTTGGAACTGCTCTTGTTCGTCCTGCACGTACTCTCTCGGATCCACGTATTCATTCTCCAATCCCGGTGCTACCCAACATAAAAATAGCATCCAATGAACAACAGCACAACAAGATGCAACAAGCACATGATGCATGAGACGAAAATGAACATGCATCTCTATTCTAGCTACTTGCACATGCATGAGAAGTAAATACAACTTCTGGACAGAACTGCACTCTAAGCTATCTTGACATGCATGGAGATGTCATGAACAGATGCATCACGCGAAAATGATGCAAAAGCATATAAAGAACGTTACGAACGGAACTACGGATCATCCGGAAACAACGAAACAAGAAATGGAGACCTACGTATCAAATCCATCACAACGCACTCCAATGTCATACTTCTGGTATTCCTAGGTTGCCAAATCACAAAACAAACAAGTATGGATGGGGTGGTGCAAGGAATATCACCACACCATCAACTATGCACTCACAAGCATCAAAACATCAAAACATCAAAACTATACAATCTGTCCTAAACAACATCATAGCAGTTTGAGGGCTACATGCAAAGCACCTACAGCCACCCAAATGTGCCAAATAAGATATGTGGCAGAATCTATTCAAAATCTCTACAAGCATGAGCAAAAAGATAATACAAAGTAGTTTAACACAGAAAGATCTACAGCTGCTAACTTGGACAAAAATATCAGTTTTCAGGGACTTAGTGAAAATCTCAGTTTCTCACTAGCTCTTTATGCTCTGAAACATTTTGACAGCACCCAAAACAATATATACAGGAAGCCAACTGGAATGAAAATTGAGAGAGAGCTAAACAAACACAAAAGCTACAACTTCTCAGTTGATTGCAGGGGCTGAATCCCAACACATAAACTTCTACAAGCACAACTACAAGGGAAGAAAAATAACAACAGTTTCTCAGACTTAGTGAAAATCATAGATTTTTCACTAAACTGGAATTTTCAGCCACATGCCTACTTTGACTAGGCACAACTTTCACATATGAATTCCTAAGCATGAAACAAAACCAACATGTTGTAGAGGGGTTCACCCTCTACTGCCACAACAAGGAATCAACCTCTTGGGCTCATCACATCACATGGAACCAAGCTCTAAACATTGAACAAAACAGAAATATGACATTCCCAGAAAGTGTTACAAAGTGGAATCTAAACCCACCATTGGATTCCTGGGATGATTCTACCCCAAAAACATATAAAATAAATAGGCACTTGCATAGAACAAATAGGCACAAACTTGAAAGGAAAATCTACATGGAATACATAGAGGTGAATAGTGCATCATCACATGTGCTTCTCGCTAGAACACCACCTACACATGCACTTGCACACTCTCACAAAACCCATGGTGCACATGAGGGGTAGACCTCATGTTCATGTGCCTTAGCACAACACCACACTCTCACATACAACAAGCACACACATAATATCACCTACACATGCTAGTTATCTCACACACACTAGCTTACACTCACATATGCACTCCTACACCTACACACACAAGCTTGCACATGTGATCATCAAGGCACACCATGCCTTGGGCATGTGTGAGACACACACAACATCACATGAACAACTATACACACACACATAAGAACCACTACTCCTACACCACAAAGTATGTGGGGAGGGGGTGAACCCACACACACACACACACTCACACACTTTCACAAGCTAGTGCATAAGCTCATCATCATGCCCATGAGAAACACACACACACATGCATAACTATTCTAGTGCAAAACCCACAAGCTAATACACACACATTGTTACACCACACATATCTCTACACATGCATTTCTAGCAACATAAACAAGGTGTTGCATACTGGTGGTGAGGTAAAAATAAATTCCACAGGTGCTGTAGAGCATACCACAGAAAATAGTATAGCAAGCAAATGCCAAACATCAAAAAGGAATGCAAAAAACTAAAAGGGGCTAGCCTGGGATTCGATCCCAAGACCCCCTGGTCCAACAAACCACCACACACCACTATGCTAAGTCTCTCTGGCTCGACGGAACCAAGGAGGGAAGCAGGGTAAGCTGTTCCTATGCGCTACTGTGCCGAAATTAACACCAAAAAGGGGTGCTGTCGCTGGGGCTCGAACCCACACCCTCAAACCAACACACGCACTGCAAACCACTGGCTACGAACGGATACTCGACAGAACACAGGGATTCTACAAGGTAATCTAAACCAGAGCATAGATCGCCCTGCTCTGCTCTGCACAGAGGGACGACGGCATCAACGCCACCGGAGCAAGGCCTTCTACTCTACTGCTGCGCCAGAGGAATCACCTACGGCTACCTCTCCTACTGCGTGGGACGTCTGCCCTCAGGAACGGGACGAGAAGAGCACATACACACAACACCTCACATGGAACCAGACGTTCTCTTTTCTGATCAGAGAAGCACGACAAAGAACCCTAGGCAGATCTAACGAGTGGGAAGGGAGGAAGAGGGCAGCCTCACCGGGGGGAAGAAGAAGAGGGCGATACGATCGGAGGGAGGTGCGTGAAGACGATCTGACGACGACGTGTTGCAGAACCGAATCAGGGGTCGAGGCCGCCGGGAACACACCGGAGAGGAGGAACTGCCCGTCAGTGTGGTCGCTCCCCGGCCTCACCGATGATGGGAATGGAATGCGGGGGCCTTCCCCGAGCTCCCTGACATGTTGGTCGGCGCCGGAGGCAAGGGATGCGCGGTGGACGAGGGTGGCGTGCTACCTCTCTCTCTCTCTGCTACCTGATCTACAGAGAGCTTACCTGGGGAGGAAGAAGGAGATGGAGGAGAGGTGGCGGCGCAAGGAGGGGGACGCGGAACCCTAGGCCAAGGGGGGCACACACGCCGAGGATAAATAGGGGCCTCGACGTCCGTGAGCCTCACGGCGTCGCTCGCTCTCTCCTGAAGTTCTGACGGAAAGCGTGCACAAGGGCGACGGCGTCAGGAGGAAGGGGAAGGTGGCGCGCCTGGGCTGTCACGGGGAAACAAAGAGGAGGAATGGGCCTCGGGAGGGGGAAGTGGCCTATCTTGGCGACAGGTAAGAGAAAAGAAACCCTCTGGGGTTTCTTATTTAAAACCAACGCAGACAAAGAAAAATAAATACACAGGCTAAACTGTGATGCTAAAAAATAAAGCAAAAATACCCCTGGTCATAAGGAATTATGACCTATTTGAATAAAATATAAAAGGAATATTTGGAGCAACTAAATATTTACAAAACAGAATTTAATCCTCTATTTTGTGAATATTTGCACCTCTCAAACAAAGTTTCAAATCATTAAAACCATAGCCTCACATCCACCACAAAACATACTAAAACATGGACATTTTTAAAACAGGGAAGGAGCAAGTGAATATTGGGCTTGAGACAAATGAGAGGAAGAAGGTTTTGAATCCTATTGCAAACTAACATAGAGCTTCCTACTTTCAAACAACACTACTCCACATCATCTCACTTATCAACATCACATCATCACAGCACATACATATGATCACAAGGCAACAAACACTATAGGCATGGATGAATGGATGCATGAATACAAAAGGGAAACAAGACAAGGTGACATCACATGAAATAACACATGCATTGAGCTCTCATGGCAATGACAAGATGGACCCACATACAGAAGGTTCCAATATGGCAAGTTACACTCTTGGGGCATTACAAACTCTCCCACACTACAAAAAGATCTCGATCCGAGATCTAAGACTGAAAGAACTCTGGGAATTCAGAACGGAGGTGATCCTCACGTTCCCAAGTGGCCTCTTTATCGGAATGGTGTGACCATTGCACCTTGAGAAATTTGGCAGTCTTGTTGCGGGTCTTGAGCTCAGTCGCCTCGAGAACCGCATGTGACACCCCAGTTTTTGGCCTTCCTGACTAATGAACTTATTTCAAAAATTAGGACCAATTAAAAAAAATTGTGAGTGCTTGTGATGCTTGGAGTGACTATTGTTTGCCTGTTTGCTTGAATGCATGTGATTGATTCCCATTAATTCTTGCCATCCTCCTAATCACCTCCTCATTCCATGATCTCGTGCCTAATGATCATGCCATGTGTTTAGGATAAATATCTATTTTCACCAAAAAGCATTTCTTTGAATTAAACTTTTAAAACCCTAAGATGAGGTTTGTACTACATGTCCTCAAATTAGGGAATTTATTTTGCACCAATACTTTTATTTAAAACCTATTATCAAAATGTCTTCCAAAAACCATCATATTATTATTTTAAAAGTTATTTTATTATTTTACTTAAAAGCCTCTTTGTGAGGCGAGAAATGGACTCCTATGAAGGGAAGTTATTTTTATTGCTTTCAAAATATTTAAGAAAATTTAGGGGAACTGAGTGGATATATTTATTCCATATTTATGAGTTTCAACACATGGTCATGTTCAAAATATTGGGCAAATCCCTCCAAAACCATTCCTGTCTATTTGAAGCTTTTGGAATATTTCTATAAGAAATATTCTCAATAAATTCCAGTAAAATTCTAGCATGTCATCTATGATATTCTTGATGAGCTTGCCAAATTTCATTTTAATACAGGTTGATTTGACTCCCAAATCACTCTAAAACCCTATCTGTCCAGAATCAAATTTGAGCAGCTCTACTTTGTGAAGTGACTCCAATTGTGCTCCTATTTGGTCGACATGTTCCAATACTCCAATAAGGCATCCACTCTAAGTGGTACACCAAGGAGAATAGAAGAACTTGTCCTAAGACCCTCAAAACCCTCTCTGTTGATTTCTGAATTTAGTAAACTTTACATTATAAAGTTTCTCCAATTGACGTCAAACTTTTTGTGCATGCCTTAATGCTCAAATAATGCCCCTACACCAAATATTGGATTTGTGGGAATTTATTTGAATAGGGTCATAAGCAGATATTCATTTCTGCCCATTTCAAGGGTTTTCCAAGTCTACATTGGAAAACTTCTCCAGCAAATCCCAAATTTGGTGTGCAAGCCTATTTTCATATATTATTTGATCCTGTAAAAATTCATAGCCATTGGATTTCATCTAGTAGCCCAACCACAAATCAAACACCTTGTGTGCACTCACTAATTTGGCTTCTTTTGCCCCTTCCACTTTTTCCCTTGAGCTCAACTTTCTACCACAGCCTCATATAGTTACATTTTATCTCCAGTAACATCTCCATGGCCACTGGTCAATTATTGGGGAAGGAACCTTTGTAACTTTCTTTCATTTTCACCCTTGGAATCACTATTTTACGTCTCTTCCCATGCTTCTGCTTAACCCAAAGCCCCCAACTCTTTCCAGAGCATCTATTCTATGCCAAAGCTTCATTTAGAACCAAGAGATGGCATGCTCATGTAGGAAAAATGAGCAGCACCTCTTCAAGTTCATTTCTGGCTGAAAATTAGCTTTGTACAGCAAGTGCTAGCTACACTTCTTTTCTTGAGCTGAATTTTTGCAGGTGTGTAGTCCTTCCATACCACATGCTCGAGGACATGGTTTCACCTCCCATCCCTGCCTGTAAAAACCATTTGTTTCAGCCCGTAGTTTCCTGCTGAAATGTTTACCTCGGTCAAGAGCCGATCAAATCAACTCCACTTGCAACCAAACTCCTCAATCACCTTCCAGGTACCATGCCCCACCTCCCAGACAAGTTGGACTGGCCATTTGGACCCTGTAGGAACAGGTGACCGTGGTGACCACCACTCTGGCCTGCAGTATGGGTGCTCTGCGCTTTGTTTCTTTCCTCTAGACCCCATCCGACCGTTTCTTAGTATCTCAGAGCACCAGGGCATCTCGTTTGACTGGTCCAAGCTCCTCCCGACGCTGGCTGACATCCAAGACGCCCAGGGACGCGTGTCTTCATGCATGACAGAGAGCTCCGGGAGCTCTCGAGCTCTCCCTGCAGACTCCCCCTCCATCTACCCTTCTTCCCCAAGCATTGCTGCCACATGCTCCTCTCTCCCTCTCCCAGAAGCACTCCAGAGCCTCCTTGGCCCTCCTCCTCTAGGCAAGCGCGGCAATGGCCGAACCTGCCATAGGCCTCCACGCAGGGCCGCGCCTAGCCGAGCCCTCCCCATCTCTCGTGAAGCCTCCGCGGCATGCCCCGGCGCCTGGGAGTTTTTCCCCCGCGTTCCCTGCAGTCCAACAGCGGCCCATGCGCCAGTTAGCACAGCCGGGGTCGCCAGCATCCTCGTGGACGGGATCTCTCCCCCCCTGTAGGCATCCGACAGAGCTAGGGCTCCAGGCCGGCGCAGCAGCTTTGCGCCGAGGGAGCCGCCAGCCGGGGCGCAGCCGTGCGTGGCCGGAGCCGCGGGGAAGGGCGCGGGCATGCCATCGGGATCGGGCCTCTGCTCCTCCCTAGCCGAGCGGGAGGTTGAAGAAAGGCTGTGGGCCCGCTCGTCAACAAGTCGGCGAGGCCGCCAAGTGGGCCGCGCCACTTAAGTGGCCGCGCCTCGGTGGAAGGTCGTCTCCCCGCGTGGGAAGTGCATTTCGCGCAAAGGCGTCTCCTGCGTGGCTCGGCTGGCCAAGCCAAGCCAGTGGGCCGGCCGAAGGCCTATCCAATGCCTGAGCGTTAGATAAACCAAAGCTAAGCCTTTCCCCATTTTCTATTTGGTTAAACTTATAAATTCCATATTAAATCTATTCTAACTCCAAATCTGATGATTCAAATTTCTGCAGGTCCCTAAAATAAAGATCTATCAAAATATTGACTTTGCACATTTTTCCAAACAACTTTCATAATGTATTTATATTTAAATACAAATTTGGGATGTTTCTATCTCCCCTTTCAAAAATCCCATAGGCTTCAGATCAACTCCAATTGGAGTGATTCAAATTTCCAGAGCCTTCTTAAATCATTCCCTATTTTTAGAACCCTCGTCAACATTTTTGTGTGACCTATTTCTGTTATAATAAATAAATAGCTTCCTATTGCTATTTATTCCACATTAGAAAATTCCTAGTATATTCATTTCAACTCCAAATCCAGTGAAACCACTTCCTAAATATTTCTAAAATCATGCTCTGTTGAATGGGTGCCTTCACTCATTTTTAACAGAATGATTTCTGTTGGCTCCTTCAATAATCACCTATTGCTCCTTTCACCTATTCAAAAATCCTTGATGATCCAAATCTCCTATGAAAAGATTCAGGTATTTTTCTTACGACCATAGAGGTCCAAGAAAAATAAAACTTCTATTTATAGAACACTTTTATTTCTGCTTGCTGTGTGGCTTACCGTGGTTGTTTCCGACGATAGTTGCGGGTAGATGGAGTATTCGGAGTTGGAGCGGAAGACCTCGAAGACCTCGGGGACTTAGGTGAGCAAGGCAAGCAGCCCTTTCACCATGACTGAGCATATGTTACTTTGCATGATAGAATAGCAAGTATTTCTGTTGCATATGATCATAAGTGCCGGTAATCATTTGATATGATTTTACCGAAGGCTCCTCGAGAGCATTTGCATTGAGCTTGACTCTACCCCTTGAGGGTCATGCTAATACCATGTTGACAAGTAAAGATAGCAGTAGTAACATCATGAGCATGTGTTGTCACAAAGCAAGAGTTTATGAAAACCCCGTCGGGTGCCACTAATGCCCGAGGGTGACGATGAGTTAGGTGGTCACTTTTGGTGAAGTGATGCACCCGGTATTTGTGTGAGTAAGGTTTCAGATATGGGATTAGATTTATGATGTGTCGACCGTCCCAACCTTACCAGTACGACCATGTTACCCCTTATGGGACGGGGCTATGTTAATTACTCTGTCGGTGCTAGCAAAGAGCCACATTACTAATGGCGGGAGTGATGTGTGGTCACTCTCATGATGGGGTCGTGCCGGGTAGGACGACTATGCCATTTTTATGAGTTCCAGTCACACCGTTGGTCCCCGCATGGTCGGTACGGTCCAGAGTTGGTGCTCGTAAGACGTACGACATGTGGGCTGGGTACCAATAGAGTGGACCTCTTTGTCTAGTATCGTTAGGGGAAAGGCATTGATTGGGTACTTACCTTGGGTATGTGATATACCGCGAGTCGTGGATGACACGGAAGTTTCCCAGATCTCGTGGGTCCAGCGTACTACCTCTACAGAGTGTAAACTATTCGAATAGCCGTGTCCACGGTCAAGGACGGTTGGGTAATCCTGCTTAAACTACATCCTGATATTTCCGCATAAACCTAGTGTGTGTGAGTGTGTGTGCGTGTATGGTGTTGAGAAAGGTGTTGCTTTAATAGCAAGGATATGCCCAAGTTTGGTGACTTGGCATATAGGGCGAACCCGGATGGTTCAGCCCTCGACAGATATATTGATATCTGTAACCTGTTCTTCAAGAGTAATTCTTTAACTTGATGCATATTCATGACCATTCCACCCGGATGAGTTACACTAAAGATGCATGATATTGTTATCCTTCACTTTCATTGTTCATGTCATGTACTGTTTGCGAGTACATTCAAAGTACTCATTGGCTTGCCACTGGTTATTTCATTGACCAGGTGTGAAAGACAGGATATGGTGAAGATTAACTCGATGACGTTCATGCGAGCTAGGATGTTTCCCAGTCAGAATGCTTGTAGGTTAAGGCTGATGGCATGGGTTCACGCTTTCAACCAATAATTCCACTATTGGTTCGGTTTCAGGTGTAGGCCTTTAAGGCCCTATATATGTAAGAATCGACCGAAGTGGTCATTTATTGTATCAAACGGTATGTATGGATGTAAGACTCTTTTATTTGGTATCTGTGTTCGGTGAGCATTGATCTCTGGGATCCCTGAGCACGGCGATCTCGACTCGTAAGTCGGGGTCCCCACAGAGCTGGTATCAGAGCCATCCTGACTGTAGGAAGCCCTTAGTTAGCACGGACGTTAGTTAGGATAAAACTGCCTTCCAGATCCTTCAAAATACTTACAAAACCTATATGTATTCTCGACTCTCCTAAATCTTCAAAGAAATTGAAGGTTATGCTCTAGCCTTCCACTCTTATTTCCTTGACACTCCTCGTCTACTTTTTCAAAACTTGCAAATGGTCGCTAGTACCTTATGCCCTCTGACCACGGGATAAATTGAAATCCGCATGGGCAGCCCGGAAGGAAGTAACCTTTCCAGGAAAACACCTGTGCTGAAAGAAAGAGAAGACAACTCTGCGACCAGACGACACCAACAGAAGTACCTCCATGAGGAACAAGACGTCGAGGCTAAGAAGATGGTGAAACCCTGGGCACTGCTCTAGAGTGATGCCACTTTCGCCTACGATAATCTTGATATAATATATGCAAACCTTGATCTGCATCACTAATAGAGTGACCCTGTCAGTTATAAGTAATTGTGTCGACCACCACGGGTGGATGAGAACCTTTCCATTTGGTCCGCCTCACCTTAGTGAGCAGGCAAACGGTTCTCTTCATCTCCCGCTCTAGGTGTCGATATCGCAATTAGTATGATTGACAGATCAGAACTCTATCATGTCATGCAAATATCGATGCATGAAGATGTCCACTTGAGACTCTCGGAGCCTCGGAAGACAAGAAGACACTGACAAGATCATGAAGACACCAGAAGACCCTGTCAATGACAGCAATGAAGAACTATCTTCGAAAGCAACTTCCCAGACAAGAAGACAACAAGAGTTCTTTACAGCCCAAGCGAAGTGCTTCGACAAGCAACAACAAGAGACGTGACAACACCATGAGAAGATCCAAAAGTGAAAGTGCGTTATATCCACTAGAGGGGGGTGAATAGGAGATTTTTAGAATTTCATCACTGAGGAAATTCCTTTTGAGGAAATTCCTCACTGATGACTAACTTACAACGGAAACAGTAAAGGATCAGACGTGCAAACGTTCACAACAGTAGTATTTCAGAGTGAAGAATGTGAAAACAGATTGCACAGTAAGCAGGCACGCATAATACAGATGATGATTAACTATTGTGAAGAATTTGGGGATGAGGAAAATCAAAGAAAGTCTTCAGCAAATCCTTCAAACTGTCACAGTGAAAGTCATCAACACATAATACAGGGAAAGTAAAGAGTTGAGGAATTAGAACCCGTTTCTCAGTGAAGACAGTCGTTGATGACCTAGTTCCAACTGCTGTGATAGTTGTACATCTGGTTTGGAGCGGCTTGGTATTGAAACCAAAGGACACCCAGTCCCGGGACACACAGTGTTGGAATTATGCCCTAGAGGCAATAATACATATAGTTATTATTATAATTCATGTATCAAGATAATCGTTTATTATCCATGCTATAATTGTATTGAATGAAGACTCATTTACATGTGTGGATACATAGACAAAACACCGTCCCTGGCAAGCCTCTAGTTGGCTAGCCAGTTGATCAAAGATAGTCAGTGTCTTCTGATTATGAACAAAGTGTTGTTGCTTGATAACTGGATCACGTCATTAGGAGAATCACGTGATGGACTAGACCCAAACTAATAGACGTAGCATGTTGATCGTGTCATTTTGTTGCTACTGTTTTCTGCGTGTCAAGTATTTATTCCTATGACCATGAGATCATATAACTCACTGACACCGGAGGAATGCTTTGTGTGTATCAAACGTCGCAACATAACTGGGTAACTATAAAGATGCTCTACAGGTATCTCCGAAGGTGTTAGTTGAGTTAGTATGGATCAAGACTGGGATTTGTCACTCCGTGTGACGGAGAGGTATCTCGGGGCCCACTCGGTAATACAACATCACACACAAGCCTTGCAAGCAATGTAACTTAGTGTAAGTTGCGGGATCTTGTATTACGGAACGAGTAAAGAGACTTGCCGGTAAACGAGATTGAAATAGGTATGCGGATACTGACGATCGAATCTCGGGCAAGTAACATACCGAAGGACAAAGGGAATGACATACGGGATTATATGAATCCTTGGCACTGAGGTTCAAACGATAAGATCTTCGTAGAATATGTAGGATCCAATATGGGCATCTAGGTCCCGCTATTGGATATTGACCGAGGAGTCTCTCGGGTCATGTCTACATAGTTCTCGAACCCGCAGGGTTTGCACACTTAAGGTTCGACGTTGTTTTATGCGTATTTGAGTTATATGGTTGGTTACCGAATGTTGTTCGGAGTCCCGGATGAGATCAAAGACGTCACGAGGGTTTCCACAATGGTCCGGAAACGAAGATTGATATATAGGATGACCTCATTTGATTACCGGAAGGTTTTCGGAGTTACCGGGTATGTACCGGGAATGACGAATGGGTTCCGGGAGTTCACCGGGGGGGGGGGGGGGCAACCCACCCTGGGGAAGCCCATATGACTTGAGGGTGGCACACCAGCCCTTAGTGGACTGGTGGGACAGCCCAAGAGGGCCCTATGCGCCTAGGAAAGAAAATCAAAGAGAAAAAAAAGAGGAGGTGGGAAGGGAAGGAAGGACTCCCACCCACCAAACCAAGTCCAACTCGGTTTGGGGGGGGGGAACCTTCCCCCTTGGACTCGACCGACCCCCTTGGGGCTCCTTGAGCCCCAAGGCAAGGTCCCCTCCCTCCCACCTATATATACGGAGGTTTTAGGGCTGATTTGAGACGACTTTTGCACGGCAGCCCGATCACATACCTCCACGGTTTTTCCTCTAGATCGCGTTTCTGCGGAGCTCGGGCGGAGCCCTGCTGATACAAGGTCATCACCAACCTCCGGAGCGCCGTCACGCTGCCGAAGAACTCTTCTACCTCTCCGTCTCTCTTGCTGGATCAAGAAGGCCGAGATCATCGTCGAGCTGTACGTGTGCTGAACGCGGAGGTGTCGTCCGTTCGGTACTAGATCGTGGGACTGATCGCGGGATTGTTCGCGGGGCGGATCGAGGGACGTGAGGACGTTCCACTACATCAACCGCGTTCACTAACGATTCTGCTGTAGGATCTACAAGGGTACGTAGATCACTCATCCCCTCTCGTAGACGGACATCACCATGATAGGTCTTCGTGCGCGTAGGAAATTTTTTGTTTTCCATGCGACGTTCCCCAACACACAGTCCCTACCATATTCTCCTTGAGCTAAGGACACACAGTCCTCGCCCAACACTCGTGGTAAGTCTTCAGGGCAGACTTCCAAACCCTCACAAACTTGGTCACCCGACGATCCACAATTGACTGCTGGAATGCTCTAGACCATGACGCCTACCCGTCTGGAGGATGCACAGTCCTCAAAGGTAAAAGGCTTCAGTCCCACACAGGAACAACTTCTTCAGTGATGCTCAATCACTAGGTTTGGTTTGTAGTTTCGGTGGGCGGTGTATTTCCTCACTTATGAATTACTCTCAAAGACTCTGAGGAATTTGGATTGCTCTTATGACAAGTGTCAGTTTCTAACGGAGCAGCCAACCAGCTAGTGGTTGTGGGGGGTGGCTATTTATAGCCTGGGAGCATCCCGACATGATTTGACACTAATGCCCTTAAATAATATGACCGTTGGAGTGGATAAGACCGGTGACTTGGCGTGGTTATCGAAACGGTCGGAACCCTCAAATGTGAGAGTCCTCATGTCACTCATATTCCTCACTTGAGGCTTTTGATAGGATTAGGCTTGGGTTGAGCATCATGAGGAAATTCATTCCATGGTGTAACTTCGACCCCCTTTAACAGTACGGTGTTCCTATTACTCAAATCCGAAGAAAGTAAAACAGAAAGTGTAAATCTTCATGCTTCAAATTCTTCAAAATGATTTTCTTCAGGAACCACCGGTCTTCTCAATATTAGTATCTTCATGAGGAATATCAATTTCATCACAGATTCCTCGCGATTCATTTCTTCAGCTTCAGACCAATTTCTTCAACTGAAGACATATAATTTTAGGGGTCGATATTCTTCAAATATCTCAAACTCCTCAATGACTTATAGATCCTGGGTACACTCACAAACACATTAGATACTTAACCTATAAGTCTTCAAACCACCAAAATCACTAAGGGGCACTAGATGCACTTACAATCTCCCCCTTTTTGGTGGTTGATGACAATTAGGTTAAGTCTTCAACAGGGATTGAAAATATGAAGTGTAAATAATCATTTGAGGAATTTGAAACCAAGATTCAGAGAGACTCCCCCTGAAGATGTGCATATCTTGAGGATTTTGCTTTTCACAGCAAATGCACATTGATGATTTATATCATGGAGATCTCCCCGTGAGTCTTGTAAATCATGCATACATATAACATATCATATGAAGAAAATGAAGATGCATGATGGCAAATGGTATCTCACGAATTCCAGCATGCGTGCATTAAAACTTGAGGAATAAGCATGCGAAGAAAAACGTTCAAAAGCGTCAGAGTACCATCGGGCTTAAGTTACAACTCATTACATAAAAACTTCAGAAGAGCCAAGAGTTTGTAACTTAAATATAGTTTATAAGCCCCAGAAATATCCCATTTGAAGACTAACTCTCGAGTTTCTCCCCCTTTGTCATCAAGTGACAAAAAGGGAGAAACTGAGGACTAATGCCCGTGAAGACTTCATTCCTTGGCGGTTGAGGAAGAGCCGTGATGCTTCTTGGGAGTAGTCTTCTTCCTTGGGCCGGTTGCAGTGTCGATCTGTTCTTCATCAGATTCAGCAGTGCGGAATGAAGAAAAGGAGCTGTCTTCAAGGTCTGGCACTGGAATGGGCCTGAACTTCTTCTTGGGAGGCCACGACCAGTCAAAGTCTCGCTCAAAGTCCATTTCTTCAAGCTCAGTCTGAGTCTTCACATGTGCAAGTGTAGCCCAGGTGCGATCGAAAACCTCATGCAGATAGTGATGGTTAATCTTCACAGAGTTCTGTGTTTCAGTGAGGGTTTTCACAATGGCACCAAACTGACGTTTGACCCATTTGTGGTTGCGATCGACCTTCTGGTGAAGACTGAGGAGGTGCTCTCTGGTATTCAGCACGCGAGGAGGAACTGGGCTTGCTGGACGAGTCTCAGTATCGTCCCATGAAGAATATGCTTCTGGCTCTTTGAACTGGCCATCAAGGGGCCTGCTGCCTTCTTCAATCATAGATTTTCCTTCTCCTTCAATGGGCTCGAAGGTCTTCTTCTTGACCCGGATAGGAGGCATATAACCCATGTGGTTTTGGAAATCAGCGTGGAAGTTGATGCCTGTCCTTGTCCTGATGAATCTCATAATCTACGGGGCATATATCTTGTGATCAAAGGGGCACATGGCATTGTCGGTCAAAGTCCTCAAGAAGAAATCATGGATATTGATAGGAATACCGTGAATGATGTTGAAGAGGATATTCTTCATGAGGCCTACAACATCTTCTTCATTGTCATGGCCTTTGATCGGTGCGAGCACACTACAGAGGATTCTGTAGACAGACCGGGGTGTGTACTTGAGCTCGTGGACGAGGAAGGTTGTTCTTGAAGATTTTCCTGCAGCCAAAGGCTTCATGAGGACTTCCATCATTCCATTTGGCAGCTCACGCTCACCATAAAGCTTCACAGCCCCATCTGAGGGAATTGGTACGGGTAGTTCTCTGAGGAGTTCAGAAGCAGGAGCCTTGTAGTGAGTGTTTTGTGACATCCAGTCAAACACCCAAGTGTTGATGTCTTCAGGGTTGCCAGATATGTGAAGAGTGGCATAGAACTGAAGAATAAGCTCGTTGTTCTAGTCTGCTATGTCTGAGCACATTGGGAGCAAACCTACATCGTAGAGTACACTGAGGACTGGCTCCAGGCAAGGTATTGCTTCAAGCTCAACATGAGGAATATGCCTGTGCTGGAATATCTTGTTTCGTCCACAGAGCACAGAGGCATAGTAGTTCATCTGAGTCCTTGTCCAAAACTTCAGATGCCTCATTTGAGGCTTGTCATAAGGGTTCTCTCCGATGAAGTACATGCGTTCTTCAAAGAAATTTTCTTTCTGAAACTTTGGACGCTTGGAGAATGGCTGACGCTGAACTGGCTGAAGATTTTGCTGAGGAATAGGGGGGAGACAACCATAGCAGTCTCTAGGTTAAGCACAATGAATGCATTGTCTTGGGCGGGTGCATTTTCTTCAGGGTGAGGAATTTCAGCAGCTCGTACTTCAGGCTGATCTTCAGGGTGAGGAGATGGTGCTTGCTCTGGCTGAGCTTCAGGCTGAGGAATTTCTGCTTCTTTCTCAGTTGAAGGAGTTGGATCAGCCTGTTCCTCATCTTGAGGAGTCTGCTCAGAGTGCTGAATTTCGTCAGCTTGAGGATTTTCAGCATGTTTTTCCTCAGCTGGCTTTGTGGCAGAGGCAGTTTCATCAGCTGGTGCAGCTGATGCTTGAACATTTTCTGTCTGAGGAATGAGAGGTTGAGGACTGTCGTCTATCTGAATTTCCTCGTCAGTGTGTTCCTCAGGGGCGACATCCTTCATTTCCTCGTCTGCCTTCATAGCTGGGTCATCAACGACGACCATCTCATAGGAAGGGGCGACATTGAGAGGCACCGGGTCCAGAGGAGCAGTTTCTTCAATTTCTTTGAGGCTCTTTGCCTCTGTTTCTTCTACTGCTGAGGAGGCTTTTCTCTTCTTGGCTTCCTTTTCAGGAGCCCTTGTTTTCTTCACGTGTGATGCAGACGGAATTATCTTCTTCACCTTTGAAGCTTTTGGTGAAGGTGTTCTCTCTACAGTTTCTTCAACTGGTATTGAGGAACCAGCTGGAACAGAGTCATCAGCCTGCTTTGATGAAGCAGCTGGATCAGGAGAAGTCTCATCAGCGGCAGCAATTTCATCAGTTGGAGTTTCCGTGATGATTTCTTCAATGGCCGGTTCATCAACATGGCGCTCTTGGTGTACTTCCTCAGCTTGAGGAGTTTCCTCCTCCTGAGGAGATTCATCTGCTGGCTCCTCAACCAAGGGCTGAGGAGTTGGTGCTGGGGGTGCGGTTCTCTTGTTGTAGTCACCAACAACACTAGTGGCCAGCTTGATGAAATTGCTTTTGAGGTTTTTGCGATCTGACAGCTTGGTGTACTTGTGAGTCAATTTTTGCAGCTCTCACTGTGTTGTCACCAGTGCATCAGGAGTCAGTTTGAGGAGATTCTGCCTGAGGAATTTCTCCTTTTTGATCTTTGCAACTTTGGCCTGCCTGACCTGCTATTCTTTCCACTTGGCTTCATTGATGAAAGTGGTCACCATGTGACTGATGCCAGGCGGAAGCTTCAAGTCATCAATAGGAGTGTTTGGGTCCTCATACCAGATATTGATGTAGTCAAGGAGGACTTTGGGGTCCATGGCCAGAGGAATAGCACTGCCTGATGCTTGAGCTACTCTTTCTTGCTTGTTTATGATGATGGCTTGCAGGGTTTCATCATCATATTCATCACTTCCCTCTGATGCAGACGGGACTGTGATGATTTTGCTGGGGCTGGGCAGAGGTGCACGTTCAGCAGTTGCCAAAGTCTTCACAGGAGGTGTTGAAGACTTTGTCTCTGAGCTGGTTGCAGCTGGGAGTGAGGAGCTTGAGCTGGCGGTCGTAGGCTTCACGACATGCTTCTGTACTGGTCTCTCTTGAGGCTTTGGAGGTGGAGCTGAGGATTTTGGTGCTGAGGAGATTGGTACTGAGGGTTTTGGCACTGATGGTTTTGGTGTTGAAGGTTTTGGTAATGAGGGTTTTGGTGCTGAGGGTTTTGTGACAGAAGCCTGAGCAGACTTCTCGTGAGGCTTTGGAGCCCTTGGCTTTGACGGCACAGACTGCATTTGAGGAATTTCTGAGCCTGAGGTTTCTGCAGCTGAGGAATTTGCAGCACCGGAGGCAGCAGCTGAGGATTCATTAAATTTCCTCCCTGCAGCTTCTGCCTGCTTCTTGAGCTTGGCCAGATGCTTTTCTTTCTCATGTGGATAGTCATCAATTTTCATGAGGCTTGAGGGATGTGCTACTTGATGATCCTCAAGTGGGGCCCTTCTGCCAGGAGGCTTCAAAGCGAATTTCTTCGCATATTTGGGAGTCACAAACCTGTACTCTTTCCATTCCTTCGCCCATCGGCGTTCAATCTTCTGCAGCTGTATCTTTCTCTTGGCCATTGACTCATTTTCATCAGGCGTGCAATAGTCCAAGTAAATGTCCTCGGGGATATCAGCAGCTGTGTTTTGCTCAAGTTTTTTTCCTCCCTTCTGTTTTCTGGCTTCCTCCATTTTCCTCAGTTGAGGATTTTGCTGATGATTTTGAACTCTTGAGGATTCTGATGAAGCTTGAAGAGTTTCTTCCAGAAACGTTGCAAATGAGTTAATGTGATGAGAACCGAGAGATTCATCAGCTGACATGTGTGTACCTATGAACAGAGTATAGTTGCGAGGAATTTGGAGAGGTCATATGCGTTCTCAGATTTAAAGAAAATGAAAAAGTTTGACAGTTTGAGGAATATAACCAGTGGTTGAGGAATTTGCCTAAGCATACTGTTCTTGGGTTCCAGAGTTGTACAGATCCGAAAATTCGCACAATTGAGGAATCTCGTGAAAATCTTAGATTCTTAGCATAGTTCATCAATGATTGTGGTGATAGGTAGTGTTTGAGGAATCAAGTGTGCATCGTATCTTGAGGAAAAACAGATTTCACATAGAAGATGTAAAATTTTAGATCTAACCTTGCTGTAAAAATGGGATATATTTACCCTGGAAGGTGCGCACGAAGAACATAGAAAGTTGTGTGTTGGAGAGGCTCTTCGTTCGAGTGTCCATTGCACCCTAACTCGGCGACAGCGGACGTCTACAGCGGCGGCGGACGAAGATGGTCCGACTCCGGTGTGGTTCCGGCGACGGAGAAGTCGAGGCAGTGAAGCTCTTCCTCACTGGCGACGAGACTACCAGCGGTGGCGCTAGGGTTCGGTGGAGTGTGCTGTGGCAGGAGAGCGATGAGGCGAAGAAGAGGATGCCGAGGGGGATAAGGACATATTTATAGCCAAAAGTTATTGTTGGCGCGAGAATGTCGGACCAAATAGCCCATGCCTCTACGTCTCCGCAGGACACGTGTAGCTCCCGTACGATGCGGTGGAGATAGTGGAGATCGTGGTTATCCGATCGTGGGAAGTGGGGGTTCAGTTACTGTGTCTTTAAAGAAACAATTTTTGAAGATTTGAGGATTTTTGTTACAAAATCATCAGCTGACAAGGACGCAATGAAGATTTTGAACAAAGTTTCAAGTAGAATGCATATGAAGAATTGAATAGACTGGATAAGTATAGCATAGAGGGAAAGTAGGGTCCGATCACATTCACTTATGAGAAACATCAACTTGAAGAAATAGCAATAAGTGAATGTTGTTGAGGACTAGAAATCACAGTCTATCTAGTCAAATGAAAGTCATCAAGTGTTTTTGAAGATTTTGCAATGAATCATCACAATGAAGAACAACTGTTTTGAAAAAAAAAACATTGTGAGGAAATTGATCATTTGAAGAAAATCAACTTGAGGAATTTCACATTGGGCGGTGGCGTTACCCACCATATAAGAATGTTGATTACAGACGCCGCGTACAATTGTTGTAGGGCCCTGAGAATCAATTTCTTCGTTAATTTCTTCACATTCAGAGTGAAATTCTTCATCAGTTGAAGAAAATCGATTCATCATGTGTTGCACATCTAAGTCATCAACTTTGCATAAGTGTTAGGATGTGTGCATGTTTTTACAAAACATTTGAAGATTCTAAGATATTTAGCTCACATCGCAACTTGCAAAACCTTTTCTCATCCAAGGTCTTAGTGAAGATATCTGCCAGTTGACCATCAGTCTTCACATGGTCGATGAGCATATTGCCCTTGAGGACATGGTCCCGACGAAAATGATGACGAATCTGGATGTGCTTGGTCTTCGAGTGTTGTACTGGGTTGTATGCAATATTGATAGCACTCTCATTGTCACAGTAGAGAGGTACATTCTTCATGTTGATGCCGTAGTCCTTGAGGGTTTGCTTCATCCATAGCAATTGAGCACAGCAAGAACCAGCAGCAATGTACTCAGCTTCAGAAGTGGAGAGTGATACGCAGTTCTGCTTCTTTGAGGACCAGCAAACTAGTGATCTTCCGAGGAAATGGCATGTGCCAGAAGTTGACTTGCGACCCACACGGTCACCAGCATAGTCTGAATCAGAATACCCTACCAGATGAAGATTGGAGCCCTTGGGATTATACCCTACCAGATGAAGATTGGAGCCCTTGGGATACCATAATCCTAGTGTTGGTTTGTGAGCTAAGTATCGAAGAATATGTTTCACGGCCTTATGGTGTGATTCCTTCGGTTTTGCTTGAAAACATGCACACATGCAAACACTAAGCATTATATCTGGCCTAGATGCACATAGATACAATAAGGAGCCAATCATAGAACGGTATACCTGCTGATCGAAATCTTTACCATTTTCATCAGTGCTGAGGTGGCCGTTGGTAGGCATCGGAGTCTTGGCACCTTTGCATTCGTGCATGTTGAATTTTCTCATAACATCCTTGAGGTATTTCTCCTGTGATATGAAGATTCCATTGCTTTGTTGACGAATTTGAAGACCTAAGAAGAATTTCAGCTCCCCCATCATGGACATCTGATATTCTTCACTCATCATGTAGGCAAATTCATCACTATATCTTTTATCAGTACAGCCAAATATGATATCATCGACATATATTTGACATACAAATAGCTCATTATCATAGGATTTTGTGAAAAGAGTTGGATCGAGTGAACCAGGTTTGAAGCCTTTCTTCAGGAGGAATTCCTTCAATGTATCATACCATGACCGAGGGGCTTGCTTGAGGCCATACAGAGCCTTTTTGAGTCTGAAGACTTTGTCTCGATTCTTTGGATCCTCAAAACCTGGAGGCTGAGCAACATATACTTCTTCCTTAAGCTTACCATTGAGGAATGCACTTTTCACATCCATTTGATATAAGGTGATGTTATGATGATTAGCATAAGCAAGTAATATTCGAATAGCTTCAAGTCTAGCAACAGGTGCAAAAGTTTCATCGAAATCTATTCCTTCAACCTGGGTGTAGCCTTGGGCTACAAGTCGGGCTTTGTTCCTCACCACTTGACCGTCCTCATCTTGCTTGTTTCGAAAAATCCACTTGGTGCCGATGATGTTGTGCTTGCGAGGATCTGGTCGTTTGACGAGCTCCCATACGTCATTCAACTTGAATTGAAGAAGTTCGTCTTGCATAGCTTGGATCCACTCCGGTTCTAGAAAAGCATCAGCAACTTTTGAGGGTTCTGTGATGGATACAAAGGAAAAGTGCCCACAAAAGTTAACTAAGTGTGAAGCTTTTGAGCGAGTGAGAGGACCTGGTGCGTTGATGTCGTTGAGGATTTTGTCAAGTTCTACTTCGTTTGCAATCCTCGGATGAGCTGGTTGAGGATTTTGTCTGGGATGAGGAAGTGGTGCTGGTGCAATTTCCTCAGGAGCATCTTCTTGGTTTTTATCAGTGATGGGGATCGTTTCTTCACCAATTTCCTTAGTGGGAACAATGTCTTCAGTAGGCTTAAGCTTTATTGCTTCCTCCGGAGATAGCTTATCTGGATCAGAAGGCAATTGCTCTCTTTCCGAGCCATTAGTTTCATCGAACCGCACATCTACAGTCTCAACAACTTTGTTGTGATAGTTGTTGAAGACTCTGTAAGTGTGCGAGTCCTTTCCATAACCGAGCATAAAACCTTCATGTGCCTTAGGTGCAAATTTTGAGCTATGGTGAGGATCTCTAATCCAGCATTTTGCACCGAAGACTTTGAAATAACTTACATTGGGTTTTTTGTCAGTGAGGAGTTCATATGAGGTTTTCTTGAGGAATTTGTGAAGATATACCCTGTTGATGATATGACATGCAGTGTTGATTGCTTCAGGCCAAAAGCGACGAGGAGTCTGATATTCTTCAAGCATAGTTCTAGCCATTTCAACCAGAGTCATGTTCTTCCTTTCGAGGACACCATTCTGCTGAGGAGTATAAGGAGCAGACAATTCGTGAGTAATACCAAGTTCATCAAAATAATCATCAAGACCAGTGTTTTTGAACTCGGTTCCATTATCACTCCTCATATGTTTGATCTTGATGCCAAAGTTCGTCGAGGCCCTTGAAGAAAATCGTTTCAAGATTTCCTGCACTTCAGTTTTATACACTATGATATGCACCCAAGTATATCTGGAATAATCATCAACTATGACGAAGCCATATAAAGATGCTGCATTGGCTAGTGTGGCATAGTGAGTAGGTCCAAATAAATCCATATGAAGCAATTCGAATGGACGTGTAGTGGTCATGATGGTTTTAGAGGGATGCTTGGATCTAGTCATTTTCCCAGATTCACAAGCACCGCAGAGAAGATCCTTGAGGAATTTTACTGATTCGATGCCGATGACATGCTTCTTCTTCGCGAGCATGTGCAAATTCCTCATGCCTGCATGACCTAGTCTTCAGTGTCACGGCCATCATTCTGAGGTTTTTGTTAGTAAGCAAGTGGCTGGTTGAGGACCTGTAGAGAAATCAACAATGTACAAATCCCTCTTCTTACACCTTCGAAGACTTTGGATCTGTTAGATTCCATGATGACTACACATCTATATCTACCAAAGATGACAATCATATCAAGATCACAAAGCATCGAGACTGACATGAGGTTAAAACCAAGGGATTCAACAAGCATCACTTTGTCCATGTGCCTATCCTTGGAAATAGCCACTTTGCCAAGTCCCAATACCTTGCTTTTACCTTTGTCAGCATATGTGATTTGCTTCAGAGGTGATGGAGTTAGTGGCATATTCATCAATAAGCTTTTATCACCAGTCATGTGATCTGTGCAGCCACTATCAAGAACCCACTCAGTATTATTGGGTTTGTCATCGTGCAGATGAATTAGTACAGCTTACCATCTCATATGCTTCATATTTGAAGAATATGATACTAATTTCATCATATCAGTAATTTCATCATAACAGAAATGTAAGGACGTGTGAAATATTTCTATTTCATCATCAATCATTAGCTTGCGTCCTATCAAGCATTTCTTCAGGTCTCCAGCAAATTCTTCAGATGATGATTTTCATCTGGAGACCTGACCTGCAGAAGTGATTAGTTTGATTTCTTCACCACCCACATGTGAAGGGGTGGCAAAGCATTCATCATCCTGCGAGCACCATATGAGAAAGGTGGCATTGAAGCTAATGCACTTCTCTTAACAGTAGGGGGATTAAAGTACTCATATGAATATGCGGAGAACTGGTTTGAGGATTTATGAACATAATGATTTGAGGAGTAACGCTCATATTCATATTCCTTGTAGTTTCCCTGCATGTTAGACGCATAAGCACGGGTACGAGCATAGTTTTGACCAGTTGAGGATATTGATCCTCTTGAAGACTTTGGTCCTCCTGAGGAATTTGATGTGGGGTTCAGATTCTTCATTGGTGGTGTCATGAGGACATTCACGTGAAGATTTTCAAGACAGCTTTTGGGAACCCAGATTTTCCTCAGAGGAGGGCCATTCCTGCAGTTAGTTCCAACATATCGAGCAAATACTTCACCAGATTGATTTTTGAACAGTTTATAGTTGGAATCAAATGACTCATCCGAGGAATAGGATAATTCACATGAAAAACCAGTTAGATTAGATGGATCAAAAGGAGGCCCAGTAGCAGCAACCCATGAGCTTTTGGGATATTGCTCAGTTTCCAATAAGATCCATCAGCATTTAATTTCCTCTCAAAGGCAATTCCTTCTTTCCTCGAGTTCCTGTTCAAGATCTGCTTTTTGAGCACATCACAAAGGGTTTGATGTCCTTTGAGGCTTTTGTACATGCCTGTCACGTACAATTCCTTCAACCCTGCATTTTCATTAGTAACATTTGTGTTTTCCTCAAGTGAGGAAATAGACACAACAGGTGCAGTTGAAGAATTTGTAACAATGGTAACATTTGATGATTCTGGTGAGGAATTAGCAGTTTCGTATTCAATGCATTTAAGACATGGAGGAATAAATTCAACTTGACTAGCGCTGATCTGTTGAGCTAGCAATGAATCATTTTCCATACGAAGATCATCATGAGACATCCTCATCCTCTCAAGATCAAGCTTCCTTTGAAGAAATTCATAGGAAAGCTTCTCATGATCAGTGAGCAGTGTATCATAACGATCCTGAAGATTATCAAATCTAGACTGAAGACTTTTCATGTCATCAGTGAGGATTTGGGTAAGGTTCATTTCGTCATTTAACAGATCATCACTTTTGTCTAGTAGTTTTTGAAGCTTTTCCAGAGCAGTTTGTTGTTTAGTGGCAATGATAGCAAGTTTACTGTAACTAGGTTTCTTATAATCATTAGGTTCACAGTCACTTGAATCAGAGGAGGAGGCATTATTTGGTACCTTCGAACCCTTTGCCATGAAGCAATAGGTTGGAGCGAAGTCATCAGCATAGTCATCAGTATGGATGGTGCAATCATTTTCTTCAAGATTGAAGATTGACTTGCTGACGAAAGTGGTTGCTAGTGCAAGACTAGCCTGTCCAGATTCTGAGTCTTCTTCAGAACCTTCTTCTTCATCCCCTTCCTCTGATTCTGCCTCGGAGTCCATTTCCTTGCCAATAAGTGCCCGAGCCTTTCTGAAACTAGTCTTCTTGTGTGATGAGGGCTTTGAAGATGAGGATTTTGAAGATTTCTTCTTCTTCTTCAGATGAGGAAATTGCTCTTGCCTTCAGTGCACGCGGTCTGGAATAGCTTTGTCCATATAGATCTCTCTTTTCTTCTAGCTGGAATTCATGAGTATTTAGCCTTTCAAGTATATCAGCTGGATCCAGCATCTTGTAGTCTGGTCTTTCTTGAATCATCAGAACTAAAGTGTCAAATGAAGAATCCAAAGATCTCAGCAGTTTCTTCACAACTTCGTGATCAGTGATGTGTCGAGCTCCCAGTGCTTGCAGTTCATTTGATATGTCAGTGAGGCGATCAAAGGTGTCTTGGCAGCTTTCATTGTCATGTCTCTTGAAGCGATTGAAGAGATTGCGAAGAATATCAACACGAGAGTCACGCTGAGTTGATACTCCTTCATTTACCTTGCACAGTCTCTCCCAGATCAGTGTTGGAGAGCCCAAAGCACTTACTCTTCCAAACTGGCCTCGGCTCAGATGGCCACAGATGATGTTCTTCGCTTGAGAATTGAGTTGCTTGAATTTCTTCACATCAGCTGCAGTGACACTGGCAGAGATGATGGGGACACCATTTTACACAATATACCAGAGATCATTATCAATAGCTTGTAGATGCATTTGCATTTTGTTCTTCCAGAAGGGAAAGTTCTTTCCTTCGTAGGTAGGACATGCTGCAGTCACCTTAAACATGCCTGCAGTCGACATAACTAAAACTCCAGGTGGTTAAACCAAAATCACACAGAACAAGGGAGTACCTTGCTCTGATACCAATTGAAAGTGCGTTATATCGACTAGAGGGGGTGAATAGGAGATTTTTAGAATTTCATCACTGAGGAAATTCCTTTTTTGGAAATTCCTCACTGATGACTAACTTACAACGGAAACAGTAAAGGATCAGACGTGCAAACGTTCACAACAGCACTATTTCAGAGTGAAGAATATGAAAACAGATTGCACAGTAAGCAGGCACGCAGAATACAGATGATGATTAACTATTGTGAAGAATTTGGGGATGAGGAAAATCAGAGAAAGTCTTCAGCAAATCCTTCAAACAGTCACAGTGAAATTCATCAACACATAATACAGGGAAAGTAAAGAGTTGAGGAATTAGAACCCGTTTCTCAGTGAAGACAGTCGTTGATGACCCAGTTCCAACTGCTGTGGCAGTTGTACATCTGGTTTGGAGCGGCTTGGTATTGAAACCAAAGGACACCCAGTCCCGGGACACACAGTCCCTACCATATTCTCCTTGAGCTAAGGACACACAGTCCTCGCCCAACACTCGTGGTATGTCTTCAGGGCAGACTTCCAAACCCTCACGAACTTGGTCACCCAGCGATCCACAATTGACTGCTGGAATGCTCTAGACCATGACGCCTACCCATCTGGAGGACGCACAGTCCTCAAAGGTAAAAGGCTTCAGTCCCACACAGGAACAACTTCTTCAGTGATGCTCAATCACTAGGTTTGGTTTGTGGTTTCGGTGGGCGGTGTATTTCCTCATTGATGAATTACTCTCAAAGACTCTGAGGAATTTGGGTTGCTCTTATGATAAGTGTCAGTTTCTAACGGAGCAGCCAACCAGCTAGTGGTTGTGGGGGGTGGCTATTTATAGCCTGGGAGCATCCCGACATGATTTGACACTAATGCCCTTAAATAATATGATCGTTGGAGTGGATAAGACCGGTGACTTGGCGTGGTTATCGAAACGGTCGGAACCCTCAATTGTGAGAGTCCTCATGTCACTCATATTCCTCACTTGAGGCTTTTGATAGGATTAGGCTTGGGTTGAGCATCATGAGGAAATTCATTCCATAGTGTAACTTCGACCCCCTTTAACAGTACGGTGTTCCTATTACTCAAATGCGAAGAAAGTAAAACAGAAAGTGTAAATCTTCATGCTTCAAATTCTTCAAAATGATTTTATTTAGGAACCACCGGTCTTCTCAATATCAGTATCTTCATGAGGAATATCAATTTCATCGCAGATTCCTCGCGATTCATTTCTTCAGCTTTAGACCAATTTCTTCAACTGAAGACATATAATTTTAGGGGTCGATATTCTTCAAATATCTCAAACTCCTCAATGACTTATAGATCCTGGGTACACTCACAAACACATTAGATACTTAACCTATAAGTCTTCAAACCACCAAAATCACTAAGGGGCACTAGATGCACTTACAAAAAGAATCAGCGGACTCCTCTCCGGAGCAAGAAGCAAGCACGACTGTCGAGTCCCAGAACCTAGGATAGGATGAGTCGTGAATTCCCTATGCGAAGTCGAGTCTGTAAGATGGTTCGGATGGACCATGTTATGTGTGGTTTGTTTTTGTTGTTTGTGCTTTGATTTAAGCCGCACTTATGCTTAGGCTACAAGCATGCAGTTATATCACTCGTCTTATTTTGATGTTCAAAACGGTTTTGGCACTTGTTTGAGTTGACTTTTCAACGCTTGTTTGACTGCACTAAGACCCTTAGACACTCCTCTCTGTGCTCTCTCTCTCTCTCTCTCTCACCCCTCTCGACAACTGGAGACGGCAAGGCAAGATGCGCCAAGGATCCGCTTCGAAGGACGGCTGACACTGAAGACACTGACTGTGCTATGCCTAATCACACGCAACCCGTAGGAGTGTGCTTTTCCCTCAAGATTGGAAAACCACACTAGACCAGACTAACCTCCACAAGCCTTTCCGGCTCAAATTTTCTGGTCACATGTCTAGTACACGGACTTACCAGAACACCTGTAGGTCCCCGATAAACCCCGCTTAGCACCAGGTTCTTAATGGAACGAGTGATCGCAGTGAACCAGTATCCTTCAATCTAAAGATAGTACCACAACCCTCATGCCATAAGTAGGATCGTTTTTGGATATGGAGTATAGATTAAAGACTGTCATGGTGATGATGATATGTGTCTTAAGGATACAGCTAGACTATTTTGGTGGATCATGAGACCCTTATAAAGGTAGGTGAACTTGGTGGAACAAGTTGGTATAGTAGCATAACCTACATAATCTGGAGTAAGATTGGATTTACTAGGACGATTATGATCGCGAACATTATTCTTGGTGGTATACATGACTTTAGCAAGTAGTTGGCATGGTTTGGAGATAATTATCATGATGACTCAGAGCATCGAGTAAGAGTCCTTATTAGACATAAGTTTTGATTTAATAGGTAGTCCCAAAGGCTGTTAGTGGTATATGAGGCCACATGGTTCGGAGTAAATTGGATTTAGCCCGATAATCTTAATCGTGATACCATGTTTCTCGATGGATATAGAGTGCGTGTACTTGGAGTTGTTGGATTGGTTTACAGCCTATGTAGTTTGGCCTTGGGGATTAGCTGGCCATGATTATTGAAGTTGGTGGATATACTACGACGTAATCCTTGCAGTAATATGTGAATTATGAGGACTCTAAGAGATTATGTAGAACCCCATCAATGTTGGATTTGTAGGAGTGATAGGTCCAGTGTTGATTGATCGGATTGATGGATCACTTGATCGGATTCATAGGAAGGGAAACAAGATATTGGATTGGTGTACTACGTGTTTCCTTAATATAGTAATGCAGTACCCTGTTCATTATATGATCTAGCTGGACATTGGATTTGTAGCATCCCAGTGCAACCTTAGCAGCTTATATACCCCCCCCCCCGAGGTTCTTGCATAGTAATGCATGTGCATTTGGGGCTACACCATACTTGTAGTGTTTGGGTTTAGTTCTTCCTTCAACCCGGAGTTGACTAGCATGAGCGGTGTGGAGTTGACCCAGGTGGGATGATATCCTTGATGAGATGAGGTGATGTTGTCTCAAGTTAGCGGTCGAACTACTGGCATCTAGGGAAAGTGCTTAGAGATAAGATGATAATTGTTCGCCACATCCTAAGTTCCTTGAGACCCTAAAGCTTTGCTCAACCACAAGATGGACGGACTACGACCATAGAAGACGACTCTAAGTCGTTGAAATGTGGCTAGTACCCGCCCATAGCAAGCCCCGTTCTCCTCACCTGACTTTTGAGCACTGTGTTTATGTCTTGTTTGGGGAAAGTATGTGATCATCCTCACTGATGACACACTTACTCACCCAGTAAGAGGAAGAACACCTTAGTCCTGTTTGGACGAATCCAGGAACGCCGATTGTTATGCCTCTTGAGAGTATAGTGTTATCTCGAGAAGGTGGGCTTCTCAAAGCAGTCCCAAGACGACGGAAGTCTAACCTACTCAAGTCAAGACGAAGAACCGCCGTGACAAGGAAGCCACGACAATGACGATAAATGCAACAGAAGTCAACCATCGACCGTGCACCGACCACATCAACGACGTCAAGAAGCCTCGACGATTCAAGATGACGAAGCCCTTGGACAAGCGAAAGAATCAGACGACCTCTCCTTGGTCCATATTAAGGACGCAAGTACTAGTAGGTCGTGGTGGACACCTGCTAAAGGTGATTTCCGCTTGTCGAGTCGCAGACCTTGGGAATGGATGGCTGGTCTATACTCTTGGGTAGCTAGTGATACGTCTCCATCGTATCTACTTTTCCAAACTCTTTTGCCCTTGTTTTGGACTCTAATTTGCATGATTTGAATGGAACTAACCTGGACTGACGCTGTTTTCAGCAGAATTGCCTTGGTGTTATTTTTGTGCAGAAATCAAAGTTCTCCAAACGTCCTGAAAATTTACGGGGAGCAGTTTTGGAAAATAAGTAAAATATCTGCGCCAAGTTCCACCTCAGGGGGTGGGCCAGTGGGCCACAAGCCCTGGCTCCGTCACCACCCCCTGGTGGCGGTGGGCAGGCTTGTGGGGCCCACACGGATCTGCCGCCCCCAACTCCAGCTCTATAAGATCCCTTTCGTCCCAGAAAAAGTAAAAAAGAGAAGTTTTCGTCGCGTTTTCGGTACGGAGGCGCCGCCACCACCTGTTCTTCATCTGGAGGGCAGATCTGGAGTCCGTCTTGGGCTCCGGAGAGGGGAAATTGTTGCCATCATCATCATCAACCTTCTTCCCTCTCCAATTCCATGAAGTGTTGGAAATATGCCCTAGAGGCAATAATAAATTAGTTATTACTATATTTCTTAGTTCATGATAATCCTTTATTATCCATGCTATAATTGTATTGATTGGAAACACAATACTTGTGTGGATACATAGACAAAACACTGTCCCTAGTAAGCCTCTAGTTGACTAGCTCGTTGATCAAAGATGGTCAAGGTTTCCTGGCCATAGGCAAGTGTTGTCACTTGATAACGGGATCACATCATTAGGAGAATCATGTGATGGACTAGACCCAAACTAATAGACGTAGCATGTTGATCGTGTCATTTTGTTGCTACTGTTTTCTGCGTGTCAAGTATTTGTTCCTATGACCATGAGATCATATAACTCACGGACACCGGAGGAATGCTTTGTGTGTATCAAACGTCGCAACGTAACTGGGTGACTATAAAGATGCTCTACAGGTATCTCCGATGGTGTTCGTTGAGTTAGTATGGATCAATACTGGGATTTGTCACTCCGTATGACAGAGAGGTATCTCGGGGCCCACTCGGTAATACAACATCACACACAAGCCTTGCAAGCAATGTAACTTAGTGTAAGTTGCGGGATCTTGTATTACGGAACGAGTAAAGAGACTTGCCGGTAAACGAGATTGAAATAGGTATGCGGATACTGACGATCGAATCTCGGGCAAGTAACATACCGAAGGACAAAGGGAATGACATACGGGATTATATGAATCCTTGGCACTGAGGTTCAAACGATAAGATCTTCGTAGAATATGTAGGATCCAATATGGGCATCCAGGTCCCGCTATTGGATATTGACCGAGGAGTCTCTCGGGTCATGTCTACATAGTTCTCGAACCCGCAGGGTCTGCACACTTAAGGTTCGACGTTGTTTTATGCGTATTTGAGTTATATGGTTGGTTAC
The DNA here is from genome assembly GCF_904849725.1 of Hordeum vulgare subsp. vulgare. NCBI lineage: Eukaryota > Viridiplantae > Streptophyta > Magnoliopsida > Poales > Poaceae > Hordeum > Hordeum vulgare. Next base: position 439,457,247 of record NC_058522.1, on the reverse strand, counting down.
CGAATGTTGTTTGGAGTTCCGGATGAGATCACCGACGTCATGAGGGTTTCCAGAATGGTCCGGAAACGAAGATTGATATATAGGATGATCTCATCTGATTACCGGAAGGTTTTCGGAGTTACCGGGAATGTACCGGGAATGACGAATGGGTTCTGGGAGTTCACCGGAGGGGGGCAACCCACCCCGGGGAAGCCCATAGGCTTTGGGGAGACACACAAGCCCTTAGTGGGCTGGTGGGACAAAGAAAAAGAAATCAAAGGAAAAGAAAAAAAAAGAGGGAGGAAGTGGGAAGGGAGGGGGACTCCTCCCACCAAACCAAGTCCAACTCAGTTTGGGGGGGGAGTCCTCCCCCCCTTGGCTCAGCCGACCCCTTGAGGGTCCCTTGGACCCCAAGGCAAGGTCCCCCTCCCTCCTCCTATATATATGGAGCTTTTAGGGCAGATTTGAGACGAATTTTCTCACGGTTGCCCGACCACATACCTCCATAGTTTTTCCTCTAGATCGCGTTTGTGCGGAGCTCGGGCGGAGCCCTGCTAAGACAAGATCATCACCAACCTCCGGAGCGCCGTCACGCTGCCGGAGAACTCTTCTACCTCTCCGTCTCTCTTGCTGGATCAAGAAGGCCGAGATCATCATCGAGCTGTACGTGTGCTGAACGCGGAGGTGCCGTCCGTTCGGTACTAGATCGTGGGACTGATCGCGGGATTGTTCGCGGGGCGGATCGAGGGACGTGAGGACGTTCCACTACATCAACCGCATTCTCTAACGCTTCTGCTGTACGATCTACAAGGGTACGTAGATCACTCATCCCCTCTCGTAGATGGACATCACCATGATAGGTCTTCGTGCGCGTAGGAAATTTTTTGTTTCCCATGCGACGTTCCCCAACAGTGGCATCATGAGCTAGGTTCATGCGTAGATGTCTTCTCGAGTAGAACACAAAAGGTTTTGTGGGCGGTGATGTGTGTTTTGCTGCCCTCCTTAGTCTTTTCTTGATTCCGCTGTATTGTTGGATTGAAGCGGCTTGGACCGACATTACTCGTACGCTTACGAGAGACTGGTTTCATCGTTACGAGTAACCCCCTTTGCTCAAAGATGACTGGCAAGTGACGGTTTCTCCAACTTTAGTTGAATCGGATTTGACCGAGGAGGACCTTGGATGAGGTTAAATAGCAACTCATATATCTCCGTTGTGGTGTTTGCGTAAGTAAGATGCGATCCTACTAGATACCCTTGGTCACCACGTAAAACATGCAACAACAAAATTAGAGGACGTCTAACTTGTTTTTGCAGGGTATGATTGTGATGTGATATGGCCAACGATGTGATGTGATATATTGGATGTATGAGATGATCATGTTGTAATAGAAATATCGACTTGCACGTCGATGGTACGGCAACCGGCAGGAGCCATAGGGTTGTCTTTATACTAACGTTTGTGCTTGCAGATGCGTTTACTATTTTGCTAGGATGTAGCTTTAGTAGTAATAGCATGAGTAGCACGACAACCCCGATGGCAACACGTTGATGGATGATCATGGTGTGGCGCCGGTGACAAGAAGATCGTGCCGGTGCTTTGGTGATGGAGATCAAGAAGCACGTGATGATGGCCATATCATGTCACTTATGAATTGCATGTGATGCTAATCCTTTTATGCACCTTATTTTGCTTAGAACGACGGTAGCATTATGAGGTGATCTCTCACTAAAATTTCAAGACGAAATTGTGTTCTCCCCGACTGTGCACCGTTGCTACAGTTCGTCGTTTCGAGACACCACGTGATGATCGGGTGTGATAGACTCAACGTTCACATACAACGGGTGCAAAACAGTTGCGCACGCGGAACACTCGGGTTAAGCTTGACGAGCCTAGCATGTGCAGACATGGCCTCGGAACACATGAGACCGAAAGGTCGAGCATGAATCGTATAGTTGATATGATTAGCATAGAGATGCTTACCACTGAAACTATTCTCGACTCACGTGATGATCGGACTTGAGATAGTGGATTTGGATCATGTACCACTCAAATGACTAGAGATATGTACTTTTTGAGTGGGAGTTCTTAAGTAATATGATTAATTGAACTAATTGTCATGAACACAGTCTAATGGTCTTTGCGAATTACGATGTAGCTTGCGCTATAGCTCTACTGTTTTTATATGTTCCTAGAGAAAATTTAGTTGAAAGTTGATAGTAGCAAACTTTGCAGACTGAGTCTGTAAAACCGAGGATTGTCCTCGTTGCTACACAGAAGGCTTATGTCCTTAATGCACCACTCGGTGTGCTGCACCTCGAGCGTCGTCTGTGGATGCTGTGAACATCCGACATACACGTTTCTGATGACTACACGATAGTTCAGTACAAAATACTTAATGGCTTAGAAGCAAGGCGCCGAAAACGTTGTAAAACGTCACGGAACATAAGTGATGTTCTAAAGAGATGAAATTGTGATTTCTTGCTTGTGCCCTTGTTAAGAGGTACGAGACCTCCGACAAGATTCTTTGTCCACAAAGTAAAGGAGAAAGGCTAAATCGTTGAGCATGTGCTCAGATTGTCTGAGTACGACAATCGCTTGAATCAAGTGGGAGTTAATCTTCCAGATGAGATAGTGATAGTTCTCCAAAGTCACTGCCACCAAGCTGTGAGAGCTTCGTGATGAACTATAACATATCAAGGATACAAACAATGATCCTTGAGCAATTCGCGATGTTTGACACTGCGAAAGTAGAAATCAAGAAGGAGCATCAATAGTTGATGGTTTGTAAAACCACTAAGTTTCAAGAAAGGCAAGGGATAGAAGGGATACTTCGTGAAACGGCAAAACAGTTGCTGCACTAATGAAGAGACCCAAGATTAAACCCAAACCCGAGACTAAGTGCTTCTGTAAATGAGGGGAACAGTCACTGAGGCGGAGCAACTCTAGATACTTGGTAGATAAGAAGGCTAGCGAAAGTCGAAAGAAGTGTATTTGATATACATGATGTTGATGTGTACTTTACTAGTACTCCTAGTAGCATGAGGGTATTGGATACCGGTTCGGTTGCTAAGTGATTAGTAACACGAAATGAAAGCTACGGCATAAACGGAGACTAGCTAAAGGCGAGGTGACGATACGTGTTGGAAGTGTTTCCAAGGTTGATATGATCAAACGTCGCACGCTCCCTCTACCATCGAGATTGGTGTTAAACCTAAATAATTGTTATTTGGTGCTTGCGTTAAGCATGAACATGATTGGATCGTGTTTATTGCAATGCGATTATTCATTTAAAGAGAATAATGGTTACTCTATTTTATTGAATAATCACCTTCAATGGTTTATTGAATCTCGATCGTAGTGTTACACATGTTCATGATATTGGAGCCAAAAGATACGAGTTGATGATGATAGTACCACTTACTTGTGGCACTGCCGCTTGAGTCATGTTAGTATAAATTGCATGAAGAGACTCCATGCTGATGGATCTTTGTACTCACCTGATTTCGAATCACTAGTGACATGCAAATCATACCACATGAGCAAGGCCTTGTTTTCATTGAGATGAAATAAGATAGTAACTTGTTGGAAGTGATACATTTTGATGTATGCAGTCCAATGGGTGCTGAGGAACGCAGTGGATATCATTATGTTCTTACTTCACTGACGATTTGAGTAGATACAGGAGTATTTACTTAATGAATCACAAGTCTGAAATGTTGAAAAGTTCAAATCCGTTTCAGAGTGAAGTTCGTCGTAACAAGAGGATAAACTGTCTACGATATGATCATGGAAATGAATATCTGAGTTACGAGTTTTGGTACACAATTAAGACAATGTGGAAATTGTTTCGCAGTTCATGCCACCTGGAACATCATAGTGTGATGATGTGTCTGAACGTCATAGCCACGCACTATTTGGTATGGTGCATACTATGATGTCTCTTATCGAATTACCACTATCGTTTATGGGTTATGCATTAGAGACAACCACACTCACTTTAAATAGGGCACCTCGTATTTCCGTTGAGATGACACAATATAGACTGAGGTTTAGAGAAATCTAAATTGTCGTTTCTTGAAAGTTTGGGGTTTCGACACTTATGTGAAAAAGTTTCAGTCTGATAAGCTCGAACCCAAAGCGGATAAATGCATCTTCATAGGATATCCAAAACAGTTGGGTACATCTCCTATCTCAGATCCGAAAGCAAAGTGTTTGTTTCTAGAAACGGATCCTTTCTCGAGGAAAGGTTTCTCTCGAAAGAATTGAGTGGGAGGGTAGTAGAACTTGATGAGGTTATTGAACCATCACTTCAACCAGTGTGTAGCAGGGCGCAGGAAGTTGTTCATGTGGCGCCTACACCAAATTGAAGTGGAAGTTGATGATGATGATCATTAAGCTTCAAATCAAGTTACTACAAACCTCGTAGGTCGACAAGGTCGCGTACTGCTGCAGAGTAGTACGGTAACCCTGTCTTGGAGGTCATGTTGTTGAGCAACAGTGAACCTACGAGTTATGGAGAAAGCGATGGTGGGCCCAGATTCCGACAAATGGCTGGAAGCCATGAAATCCGAGAGAGGATCCATGTGTGAAAACAAAGTGTAGACTTTGGTGGAACTACTTGATGGTCATAGGACTATTGAGTAAAATGGATCTTTAAAAGAAGACAGACGATGATGGTGATAAGTCACTATTAAGAAAAGCTCGACTTGTCGCAAAGATGTTTTCGACAAGATCAAACAGTTGACTATGATGAGACTTTCTCACTCGTAGCGATGCTAAAGGTCTGTTAGAATTATGTTAGTTGTTGATGCATTATTTATGAAATATTGCACGTAGGATGTCAAAACATTGTTTTCTCGACGGTTTCCTTGAGCAAACATTGTATGTGATACAACCAGAAGGTTTTGTCGATCCTAAAGATACTAGCAAGTATGCAAGCTCCAGTGATCCTTCAATGGACTAGTGCAAGCATCTCGGAGTTGGAATATACACTTTGATGAGATGATCAAAGATTTTGGTTTTGTACAAGGTTTATGAGAAACTTGTATTTCCAAAGAAGTGAGTGGGAGCACTATAGAATTTCTGATAAGTATATGTGATTGACATATTGTGGATCAGAAGTAATGTAGAATTTCTGTAAAGCATACAAGGTTGTTTGAAAGGAGTTTTCAAAGGAATACCTGGATTGAGCTACTTGAACGTTGAGCATCAAAGATCTATGGAGATAGATCGAGAGCGCTTAATGGAAGTTTCAACCAAGATGCATGCCTTGACAAGTTTTTGAAGGAGTTCAAAATAGATCAGCAAAGAAGGAGTTCTTGGTTGCGTTGTGAGGTGTGAATTTGAGTAAGACTCAAAACCCGACCCCGGCAGAATAAAGAGAATAGACGAAGGTCGTCTTCTATGCCTTAGCCGTAGAATCTAAAGTATGCCATGCTGTGTACCACACCTAATGTGTGCCTTGACTCAAAGTATGTTGAGAGGTACAGAGAGTGATCCATGATTGAATCACTAGCAGCGGTCAAAATTTATCCTTAGTAACTAATGGACTAAGGAATTTTTCTCGATTATGGAGGTGGTTAAAGAGTTCGTCGTAAAGGGTTACGTCGATGCAAGCTTTGACACTAATCTGAATAACTATGAGTAGTGAAACGGATTCGTATAGTAGAGTAGATATTTGGAGCATTTTCGAAGAGCACGTAGTAGCAGCATCTATAAGATGACATAAAGATTTGTAAAGAACGCACGGATCTGAAAGTTTCAGAACCGTTGACAAAAACCTCTCTCACGAGCAAAACGTGATTAGACCCCATAACTATATGGGTGTTGGATTCGTTGGAATCACATGGTGATGTGAACTAGATTATTGACTCTAGTGCAAGTGGGAGACTGTTGGAAATATGCCCTAGAGGCAATAATAAATTAGTTATTATTATATTTCTTAGTTCATGATAATCGTTTATTATCCATGCTATAATTGTATTGATTGGAAACACAATACTTGTGTGGATACATAGACAAAACACTGTCCCTAGTAAGCCTCTAGTTGACTAGCTCGTTGATCAAAGATGGTCAAGGTTTCCTGGCCATAGGCAAGTGTTGTCACTTGATAACGGGATCACATCATTAGGAGAATCATGTGATGGACTAGACCCAAACTAATAGACGTAGCATGTTGATCGTGTCATTTTGTTGCTACTGTTTTCTGCGTGTCAAGTATTTGTTCCTATGACCATGAGATCATATAACTCACGGACACCAGAGGAATGCTTTGTGTGTATCAAACGTCGCAACGTAACTGGGTGACTATAAAGATGCTCTACAGGTATCTCCGAAGGTGTTCGTTGAGTTAGTATGGATCAATACTGGGATTTGTCACTCCGTATGACGGAGAGGTATCTCGGGGCCCACTCGGTAATACAACATCACACACAAGCCTTGCAAGCAATGTAACTTAGTGTAAGTTGCGGGATCTTGTATTACGGAACGAGTAAAGAGACTTGCCGGTAAACGAGATTGAAATAGGTATGCGGATACTGACGATCGAATCTCGGGCAAGTAACATACCGAAGGACAAAGGGAATGACATACGGGATTATATGAATCCTTGGCACTGAGGTTCAAACGATAAGATCTTCGTAGAATATGTAGGATCCAATATGGGCATCCAGGTCCCGCTATTGGATATTGACCGAGGAGTCTCTCGGGTCATGTCTACATAGTTCTCGAACCCGCAGGGTCTGCACACTTAAGGTTCGACGTTGTTTTATGCGTATTTGAGTTATATGGTTGGTTACCGAATGTTGTTCGGAGTTCCGGATGAGATCACGGACGTCACGAGGGTTTCCGGAATGGTCCGGAAACGAAGATTGATATATAGGATGACCTCATTTGATTACCGGAAGGTTTTCGGAGTTACCGGGAATGTACCGGGAATGACGAATGGGTTCCGGGAGTTCACCGGAGGGGGGCAACCCACCCCGGGGAAGCCCATAGGCTTTGGGGAGACACACCAGCCCTTAGTGGGCTGGTGGGACAGCCCCAAGGAGACCTATGCGCCAAGAAAAAGAAATCAAAGGAAAAGAAAAAAAAAGAGGGAGGAAGTGGGAAGGGAGGGGGACTCCTCCCACCAAACCAAGTCCAACTCGGTTTGGGGGGGGAGTCCTCCCCCCCTTGGCTCGGCCGACCCCTTGAGGGTCCCTTGGACCCCAAGGCAAGGTCCCCCTCCCTCCTCCTATATATATGGAGCTTTTAGGGCAGATTTGAGACGAATTTTCTCACGGTTGCCCGACCACATACCTCCATAGTTTTTCCTCTAGATCGCGTTTCTGCGGAGCTCGGGCGGAGCCCTGCTAAGACAAGATCATCACCAACCTCCGGAGCGCCGTCACGCTGCTGGAGAACTCTTCTACCTCTCCATCTCTCTTGCTGGATCAAGAAGGCCGAGATCATCGTCGAGCTGTACGTGTGCTGAACGCGGAGGTGCCGTCCGTTCGGTACTAGATCGTGGGACTGATCGCGGGATTGTTCGCGGGGCAGATCGAGGGACGTGAGGACGTTCCACTACATCAACCGCGTTCTCTAACGCTTTTGCTGTACGATCTACAAGGGTACGTAGATCACTCATCCCCTCTCGTAGATGGACATCACCATGATAGGTCTTCGTGCGCGTAGGAAAATTTTTGTTTCCCATGCGACGTTCCCCAACATGAAGCTCTTCGTCGTTCGTGAGTAATCTATTCGTAGGCTCGCTGGGCGGTGATGAGTAGGATGAGATCTATCATGTACTCGAGTTAGTTTTGATGGCGATTGATCCCTAGTATCCACTATGTTCTGAGATTGATGTTGCTACTACTTTGCCATGCTTAATGCTTGTCACTAGGGCCCGAGTGCCATGATTTCAGATCTGAAATTTTTATGTTGTCACCAATATATGTGTGTTTTAGATCCGATCTTGCAAGTTGTAGTTACCTACTATGTGTTATGATCCGGCAACCCCGGAGTGACAATAACCGGAACCACTCCCGGTGATGACCATAGTTTGAGGAGTTCATGTGTTCACGAAGTGCTAATGCATTGGTCCGGTTCTTTATTAAAAGGAGAACCTTAATATCCCGTAGTTTCCTTTTGGACCCCGCTGCCACGGGAGGGATGGACAATAGATGTCATGCAAGTTCTTTTCCCTAAGCACGTATGACGACACACGGAATGCATGCCTACATCACATTGACGAACGAGAGCTAGCCACATATCTCTCCGTGTTATAGCTATTGCATGATGAATATCATCCAAACAAATCACCGACCCATTGCCTACGAGTTTATCCTACTGATGTTACTTGTCTTGCTCTGTTGTTGCTACTACTGTTGCTACTGATGTTACTTGTCTTGCTCTGCTGCTGCTACTATTGTTGCTACTGATGTTACTTGTCTTGCTCTGCTGCTACTGTTGCTATTACTGTCGCTTGTTACTGTTGCTACTTGCTACTGCTGTCACTACTGTTGTTCCTTGCCACTGTTGTTGCTCGTTACACTGTCATTACTCGTTAGTTTGCTGTTACTACTGTGCTTGCAGATACTAATCTTTCAGGTGTGGTTGAAACTGATAAATTCAGCTGCTAATACTCTTGGGTATTCTCTCACCTCGTGCCTGGCTAACCAACAAATTTGGGTCGAATACTCTACCCTCGAAAACTGCTGCGAACCCACGCGCTGGTGGGCCATCAACAACATTCTTCTAGTTTCGTTGCTGGGGAGTGCTAGCAGCATTCTTCTGGTGTCGTTGCAGGAGAAGGTTTGTTGTCATCAGCATTCGTCTAGCCATCGCCAGAGATTGCAATCAACATTTTTCTAGCACCGTTGCCGGGGAGGTATTGCTATATTCTCTGAGTCACTTGGGATTTATATCTGTTGATCACTATGAAGAATCTGAAGGATCCGAAAACCAAAGTCTTGCCCTCAACTACGAAGGGAGGTAAGGAATTGCCATCTAGCTCTGCACTTGATTCACCTTCAGTTATGAGTAAGTTTGCGACATCACGTCCTGCTAGAAATCTTGATATGTCGCATGTGCTTGATGATGCTTATGATGCTACTGCTAGAGATGCTATGCTTGATACTATGCCTGATATTGCTAGAGATGCTATGCTTGATACTGCTAGAGATGTTATGCTTGATACTGCTTTGCCTGATGATGCTAGAGATGCTATTTTTCCTGATGATGCTATGCTTGATACTGCTTTGCCTGATGATGCTAGAGATGCTATTTTGCCTGATGATGCTATGCTTGATACGGCTAGAGATACTCCTTTGCCTGATGATGCTAGAGATGCTATTTTGCCTGATGATGCTATGCTTGATACGGCTAGAGATACTCCTTTGCCTGATGTTCCACTAGGAGTGTTCCTTGATGCTCATATTGCTCGAGTTACTGTCAATGCTCGTGATGCTTCTGATACTACCGATACTATTGTGATAGAACCTGCTTTTGCTCCTGCTAGATCTAGCTCTCCTAGATATGAATTGCCTGATATACCTTAGGGTTACGTTATGGAGGGAGAGATAGCTGAGGATTTTCTTGTGTGTAAGGATGCCTATGACGCTGAGAAATTACTTCTCAAGTGGAAGGAAAAATCTCGGGAAGCTAGGATGAAAAATGACCCGAAGTTTGCCACTTCGCCTATCTTTGTCACCGATAAGGATTATGAATTCTCTGTCGACCCTGAGATAATCTCTCTAATCGAATCTGATCCTTTTCACGGTTATGAGTCTGAGACGGTCATAGCCCATCTTGCCAAACTATCCGAAATAGCCAACCTCTTCACTAATGAGGAGAAGATCTGCCACTACTATATCCTTAAGTTGTTTCCTTTTTCTCTAAAGGATGACGCTAAAGCCTGGTTCACCTCTCTTGCTCCTGGATGTGTGCGTAGTCCCCAGGAGATGGTCTATTACTTCTGTGAGAAATATTTCCCTGCCCATAAGAAGCAAGCTGCCTTGCAGGAAATATACAACTTTGCTCAACTCCAAGAAGAGAGTCTTCCACAAGCTTGGGGGAGGCTCATCCAGCTACAGAATGCTTTGCCTGATCACCCTCTTAAGAAGAATGATATACTTGATATCCTCTATAACGGACTTACCGATGCCTCTAGAGACCACCTAGATAGTTGTGTCGGTTGTGTTTTTAGGGAACGAACTGTAGAACAAGTTGAGACCCTACTGAATAACCTCTTGATCAAAGATAATGCTTGGACTATTCCCGAACCACCTCCTAAGCCAACTCCGAAGAAAAGAGGTATTCTATTCCTCAGTCCCGAAGATATGCAAGAAGCCAAGAAATCTACGCAAGAGAAACGCATTAGATTTGAAGATGTCAAAAATCTACCACCTATCGAAGAGATCCATGGTCTCGATAACCCGATACAGGTAGTAGAAGTGAATTCTCTATGTAAGTTTGACGAGAGTGATATTCCTTTTGACAAACCTGCTAGCCTATGCTTTGATGAATTTGACAACTTTGTTGCCAAACAACAGAGTTTCAATGATTATGTTGGCAGACATTTGGACCAAAGTACTCGGATGCTTAGCCATTTAAGTGCTTGTGTAGATAGAAATGTCAATGCTCTGAAGCTTCTGAGTAAACATGCCTCTATGATTACTACTCAGGTAGAACAAGTACTTAAAGCTCAGAATGACTTGCTCAATGAATTAAATGACAACTCTGTCAGAGTCATTACTAGAGGAGGCAAAATGACTCAGGAACCTTTGTATCCTGAAGGTCATCCTAAGAGAATTGATCAAGATTCTCAAGGAATCAATGCTGATACACCTAGTCATCCTAAGGAGAAGAAGAAGGATGATAGAAACCTGCACGCCAGTTCACCAAATACTGTCACACCTGAAGAACCTAATGATATCTCTGCGTGTGATGCAGAAACACAATCTGGTGATGAACATGAACCTGGTGACAATATGGACAGTGATGTTCATAATAATGCTCAACCTAGCAATGATGAGGATGTGGAGATTGAACCTACGGTTAATCCTGATAATCCACAACCTAAGAGATACGACAAGAATGACTTCACTGCTAGGAAGCATGGTAAAGAAAGGGAACCATGGGTTCAGATACCTATGCCCTTCCCTCCTAAGCCATCCAAGAAAAAGGATGATGAAGATTTTGAGCGCTTCGTTGAGATGATAAGACCTGTCTTTCTGCAGATGCGGTTAACTGATATGCTCAAGATGTCTCCGTATGCCAAGTAGATGAAACATATCGTGACTAATAAACGGAAGATACCAGATCTTGAGATCTCCACCATGCTTGCCAATTACACTTTTAAAGGTGGAACTTCTAATAAACTTGGTGATCCCGGAGTGCCCACTATACCTTGCTCTATTAAAGGAAACTACGTAAGAACCGCCTTATGTGACCTTGGAGCCGGTGTTAGTGTTATGACACTCTCTCTTTATCGTAGACTTGAGTTGGATAAGTTGACACCCACTAAAATTTCTCTGCAAATGGCCAACAAATCAACTGCCTTCCCTATCGGCGTTGCGAGGATGTGCCTGTTGTGGTTGCTAATACCACTATCTTAACAGACTTTGTTATCTTGGATATCCCCGCGGATGATGCCATGGCTATCATCCTCGGAAGACCCTTTTTAAACACTGCAGGGGCTGTTATAGATTGCAACAAAGGCAATGTCACTTTCCATGTCAACGGTAATGAGCACACAGTGCACTTTCCGAAGAAATGATATCCAGTGCATTGCATCAATGCTATCGAAAAGACTTCATCGAATCTTATTGGGAGCTTTGAATGCCCTATTCCTCGTGTCAAGATGAAGTATGACTTGCTTGTTGGGGAGATACATATCCCCATTGAGGTGACTTAGTGGCTATTCGAAAATTCTCCGTTCTCTCTTGCGATTTGAAAAGGTTTTGTCATAAGGACTTGATCAATCCCGTTGACGGATTTCTTTCGATGACCATGAAACGGATGAATCAGAGAGTCACATACCTCTATTTTGAGTTTTCCTTTTCTATTGCTTAGAAGAAAAATGATAGAATTAGTTTAGTTTTTCCTGTTTTCTGTTTTAGCGTCCCGGAGAAAAATACCTCGAAAATAAAAGTTCTCCGATGGTCCTGAAAATTTAGTATGATTTTTTCTGGAATTTTTGAAAATTTCTGGGCCTGAGAGCTGGCCTGGGGGCCTGACTAGTGGGCCACAAGCCCTGCCACCGCCACCTACCCCCTGGTGGCGGAGTGCAAGCTTGTGGGGCCCACAGGCACCCCCTCCACTCATTCCAGCTCCCAGCCTCTTCTTCCACCTCCAGAAAAAATTGTTTCGCAGCTCAAACCCATGTTCTTGCTCATTTGGCTGTGATTTTCGATCTCCTTGCTCAAAGCACCATTCTCCGAACCGTTTTGGGGAAATTATTCCTGGTAAGTGACTCCTCCATTGGTCCAATTAGTTTTTGCTCTAGTGCTTTATCCTTCGCGAATTCTTGCTACCTTGGTGACCCTGTTCTTGAGCTAGAAATGTTGATTTTAGTTGGTCCCAAGTAGTTTTAGCGCGTGATACGGTCTCTAGGCACTAGTAGGAGTAGTTGCTACAAGGTGTGGTGGGTCTTTATTCACTTTTCTCTTGTACTTCAAAAATTTCAGCATAAGGAAACTATGTTCAGGAGGAAGTTTTATGGTGGTTCCTCAAGTAAGAAGGGTCCTCGTCTTTCCTTTCGGGAAACCTTTTCAACTAAGGGACGCACCGGTACAACCATGTGAATGGCCTTCCGATGAGTTTATGATCGAAGCAGGTTTCAAGGATGAGTTTGATGCACTTGTCCGCAATGTCGGGTTAGCAGAATTCCTCTTAGATAAATGTGAACAGTATGTTATGCTCACTGCCTCTTTCGTGCGTAGATTTAAATTTTTAGCTGGCCGTGAATCATCCATACTGTTTGACCTGTACGATAAATCCTATACCGTGGATCTGGAGGATTTCAATAGGATTTGCAAGATACCCGATTGGGGTAGTGTTAATGATCCTCCTAAGTCTTCGGTCAGAGACTTTGTCTCCAGTATAACTGTTGGAGAAACCAGAGATATCACGCAAGCCACCATAGGAAGCATCCATTTCCCTGCCTTGCACTACCTTGCCCTCTTCATAGGTAGGTGCATTAACGGCAAGGGTGCACATTGTCACCTATGCGCTTCCGACCTTAGTATCCTTAAGAGCGCAGTAACAGGTGACACGAGCTTTAATATGGGAGCTATTACAGCAAGGAGGCTGAATAAAAATGCCAGTGAGGGGGATTTCTTTGGTGGAGTTTATGCTACATGCTTAGCAAATTTTCTTGGAGTATCCATCCGTCTAGAAGACCCTCTTCTTCGTACAGCCTACCTTGATCGTGTCGCTCTAACATGCTACCAGTTCCTTGAGACAGATCATGGATCCCTCCTATACCGCTTGATATTTAACTGGCAACGTGTTTTCCATATTATCCTTCCTACTCGTGCTTTCTTTGACTTTCAGGTAAAACGAAGATACTACATAACCATAGGAGAGGCAGAGGAGTATGAGAGGGAGGCGACTGCTGCTTGACTTCGTGAGGCAGCTATTCAAGCAGTGGCTGCCGCACTCCCGTATAACACCCATTATGACTTTGGGTTTCGCCAGGATCATCCATGGGAGTAGACCAAGCTAGGCCAAAAGCCTAAGCTTGGGGGAGTACGTGTTCTCACCGACTTTACATTCATGCTTATGCTTTCACTCTGTTAGCCGGTGTTTACACTTTGCCACTGTATTATCCATGCTAATTTCTTTTCATTTTCTTGTTTTGTGTCCTTTTGAGAAAACCCAAAAAGATTTTTCTTTCTTCTTTTGCTTGTTGGGAGCTTTCCCTTGTAAATAGTTTTCTTTTTCTTTGTGTCAAGGTACAAGATATTGGTTACAATGTTTAGTGGTTCTTACATGCTTACCTGTTTAGCTTTCAAAGAGCCATATTATTTTGTCTTCTCCTTTGTGTTTGCCTGCAGATTCATCTTAGTCCAATGCGCTTATTATTGTTCACATCGTTCGATCGTGCAAATGAAAGGCAACAATGATGATATATGATGAAGTGACTGAGACTGAAAAGCTGGTATGAACTCTATCTATTTTGTTTTTGTAAATATGACTAGCTTGTCGACCCAGATTTAGCTTTGTTGTGAGAGAACCATGTTTGCAATGACAACTTAGAGATCATAGTTTCTGATGCCATGCTTATTTAGCTGAGAGCTTATAATGGTTTGTCTTGAATGCCAACATAGATTTTGAGATAACTATGATGTAGTATGATAGGATGTTATTCTCCTTTGAGTGTTTCAAGTGGCTTGACTTGGCGCATGTTCATGCATGTAGTTGAAACAAAATCAACATAGCCTCTATGATGTTCGTGTTCATGGTGATTTATATCCTGTTCATGCTTGCATTTAATGTTAGTCAAACTCATTGCATCTTGATGATTGTTGTCGTTCTCTAGTTGGTCGCTTCCGAGTCTTTTGCTAGCCTTCACTTGTACTAAGCGGGAATACTACTTGTGCATCCACTTCCATAAACCCAAAAGTTTTTCCATGAGAGTCCACCGTACCTACCTATTTGCGGTATCTACCTGCCGTTCCAAGTAAATTTGCATGTTCCATTCTCTAAACCTTCAAGAAATAATCTATTTTGCATGCCCGAACCGCTCATGTGGTGACAGAGGGCTATTGGTATCTTCCATGCAAGGAGTGTTATCCTCGACATGCGTTTATTCACAGTCATTCACGAGAAAGGGGCTGGTAATTGGAATGCCCAGTTCCACGCTTAAATCGAAAACATAACTGTAAAACAAGACTCCCCCCGGATTGATGTTAGTATGGACGTTACCCGAGGATTCGGCTAGCCGTGGAGTGTGATTGATTGGTGGTGGGGGAGTTAAAACTTTACTTTTCTGTTTGGGAACCGCCTATAGCATGAGTATATGGAAGATATTGAGAACTCTTGGTCATTGCGTTGACAATGAAAGCATGCCACCCAAAATTATTATCTCTGTTTTCAAAGCTTGAGCTCTGGCACCTCTGCAAATCAATGCTTCCCTCTGCGAAGGGCCTGTCTATTTATTTTCCTGTTGAGTCATCCTCTCTTATATAAGCACCAATTAGAGAGCACCTCTGTCATTTTTATGCTTTTCTTTTGATTGATATTGAGTATGACTGTGACTGGATCTTCGTTGCTATGAATTACAATGTTTAGTCAGCCCTTGATCTTTGAAACTACTCTGCATTTATGTTTTCGGTTTCAGAAAGAGCTAGCGAAATACCACCTATTCATATTGCTTCATGCTTGTTTTGATTAAAGTGTTGGTATTTGAAACTCATTATTATTTGCTCGTTAGCTGATTATGCCATTGATATTAGTTTACCGTCAGACCTTTGTGTCATTTGCTTATGTGGTTAACTTGTGATCTTGCTGAAATTCTGGTTATGAGTTAGACATAGTTGCAACAACAAGATCAAACAGAGTTTGTCAAAGTTTTTCTTTCTCTCTCAGTTTGTCAACTGAGTTGCTTGAGGAGAAGCAAGGTTTTAAGCTTGGGGGAGTTGATACGTCTCCATCGTATCTACTTTTCCAAACTCTTTTGCCCTTGTTTTGGACTCTAATTTGCATGATTTGAATGGAACTAACCTGGACTGACGCTGTTTTCACCAAAATTGCCTTGGTGTTATTTTTGTGCAGAAATCAAAGTTCTCCAAACGTCCTGAAAATTTACGGGGAGCAGTTTTGGAAAATAAGAAAAATATCTACGCCAAGTTCCACCTCAGGGGGTGGGCCAGTGGGCCACAAGCCCTGGCTCCGCCACCACCCCCCTCTGGTGGCGGTGGGCAGGCTTGTGGGGCCCACACGGCTCTGTCGCCCCCAACTCTAGCTCTATAAGATCCCTTTCGTCCCAGAAAAAATAAAAAAGAGAAGTTTTCGTCGCGTTTTCGATACGGAGGCGCTGCCACCACCTATTCTTCACCTGGAGGGCAGCTCTGGAGTCCGTCTTGGGCTCCGGAGAGGGGAAATCGTCACCATCATCATCATCAACCTTATTCCCTCTCCAATTCCATGAAGCTCTTCGTCGTTCATGAGTAATCTATTCGTAGGCTCGCTGGGCGGTGATGAGTAGGATGAGATCTATCATGTAATCGAGTTAGTTTTCATGGGGATTGATCCCTAGTATCCACTATGTTCTGAGATTGATGTTGCTACTACTTTGCCATGCTTAATGCTTGTCACTAGGGCCCGAGTGCCATGATTTCAGATCTGAAATTATTATGTTGTCACCAATATATGTGTGTTTTAGATCCGATCTTGCAAGTTGTAGTTACCTACTATGTGTTATGATCCGGCAACCCCGGGGTGACAATAACTGGAACCACTCCCGGTGATGAGCATAGTTTGAGGAGTTCATGTGTTCACCAAGTGCTAATGCGTTGGTCCGGTTCTTTATTAAAAGGAGAACCTTAATATCCCGTAGTTTCCTTTTGGACCCCGCTGCCACGGGAGGAATGGACAATAGATGTCATGCAAGTTCTTTTCCCTAACCACGTATGACGACACACGGAATGCATGCCTACATCACATTGACGAACGGGAGCTAGCCACATATCTCTCCGTGTTATAGCTGTTGCATGATGAATATCATCCAAACAAATCACCGACCCATTGCCTACGAGTTTGTCCTACTGTTGTTACTTGTATTGCTCTGCTGCTGCTACTACTGTTGCTACTGCTGTTACTTGTCTTGCTCTGCTGCTACTACTACTGTTGCTACTGTTGTTACTTGTCTTGCTCTGCTCCTACTGTTGCTATTACTGTCGCTTGTTACCGTTGCTACTTGCTACTGCTGTCACTACTGCTGTTCCTTGCCACTGCTGTTGCTCGTTACACTGCCGTTACTCGTTGCTTTGATGTTACTACTGTGCTTGCAGATACAAATCTTTCAGGTGTGGTTGAATCTGACAAATTCAGCTGCTAATACTCGAGGGTATTCTCTCACCTCCTCCCTGGCTAACCAACAAATTTGGGTCAAATACTCTACCCTCGAAAACTGCTGCGAACCCACGCGCTGGTGGGCCATCAACAACATTCTTCTAGTTTCGTTGCCGGGGAGTGCTAGCAGCATTCTTCTCGTGCCGTTGCAGGAGAAGGTTTGTTGTCATCAGCATTCGTCTAGCCATCGCCAAAGATTTTGTATCCTCCAACCCCTAGCCTAGAAATATCGGGGACGAGATTTTCTTAAGGGGGTAAGATTGTCACACCCCAGTTTTTGGCCTTCCTGACTAATTAACTTATTTCAAAACTTAGGACCAATTAAAAAAATTGTGAGTGCTTGTGATGCTTGGAGTGACTATTGTTTGCCTGTTTGCTTGAATGCATGTGATTGCTCCCCATTAATTCTTGCCATCCTCCTATTCACCTCCTTATTCCATGATCTCGTGCCTAATGATCATGCCATGTGTTTAGGATAAATATCTATTTTCACCAAATATTATTTTCACCAAAAAGCATTTCTTTGAATTAAACTTTCAAACCCGTGTGATGAGGTTTGTACTACAAGTCCTCATATTAGGGAATTTATTGTGCACCAATACTTTTATTTAAAACCTATTATCAAAATTTCTTCCAAAAATCATCATATTATTATTTTAGAAGTTATTTTATTATTTTATTTAAAAGCCTTTTTGTGAGGCCAGAAATGGACTCCTATGAAGGGAAATTATTTTTATTGCTTTCAAAATATTTAATAAAATTTAGGGGAACTGAGTGGGTATATTTATTCCATATTTATGAGTTTCAACAGATGGTCATGTTCAAAATATTGGGCAAAACCCTCCAAAACCATTCCTGCCTATTTCAAGCTTTTGGAATATTTCTATAAGAAATATTCTCAATAAATTCCAGTAAAATTCTAGCATGTCATCTATGATATTCTTGATGATCTTGCCAAATTTCATTTTAATACAGGTTGATTTGACTCCCCTAATCACTCTAAAACCCTATCTGTCCAGAATCAAATTTGAGCAACTCTATGAAGTGTCTCCAATTGTGCTCAAATTTGGTGGACATGTTCCAATACTCCAATAAGGCATCCACACTAAGTGGTACACCAAGGAGAATAGAAGAACTTGTCCTAAGACCCTCAAAACCCTCTCTGTTGATTTCTGACTTTGGTAAACTTTACATTATAAAGTTTCTCCAATTGACCTCAAACTTTTTGTGCATGCCTTAATGCTCAAATAATGCCCCTACACCAAATATTGGATTTGTGGGAATTTATTTGAGCAGGGTTGTAAGCAGACATTCATTTCTGCCCATTTCAAGGGTTTTCCAAGTCTACATTGGAAAACTTCTCCAGCAAATCCCAAATTTGGTGTGCAAGCCTATTTTCATATATTATTTGATCCTGTTAAGTTTCATAGCCATTGGAATTCATCTAGTAGCCCAACCACAGATCAAACACCTTGTGTGCACTCACTAATTTGGCTTCTTTTGCCCCTTCCACTTTTTCCCTTGAGCTCAACTTTCTACCACAGCCTCATATAGTTACATTTTATCTCCAATAACATCCCCATGGCCACTGGTCAATTATTGGGGAAGGAACCTTTTTAGCTTTCTCTTATTTTCACCCTTGGAATCACTATTTTACCTCTCTTCCCATGCTTCTGCTTAACCCAAAGCCCCCAACTCTTTCCAGAGCATCTATTCTATGCCAAAGCTTCATTTAGAACCAAGAGATGGCATGCTCATGTAGGAAAAATGAGCAGCACCTCTTCAAGTTCATTTCTGGCTGAAAAGTAGCTTTGTACAACAAGTGCTAGCTACACTTCTTTTCTTGAGCTGAATTTTTGCAGGTGTGGAGTCCTTCCATACCACATGCTCGAGGACATGGTTTCACCTCCCACCCCTGCCTGTAAAAACCATTTGTTTCAGCCCGTAGTTTCCTGCTGAAATGTTTACCTCAGTCAAGAGCCGATCAAATGAACTCCACTTGCAGCCAAACTCCTCAATCACCTTCCAGGTAGCATGCCCGACCTCCCAGACAAGTTGGACTCGCCATTTGGACCCTGTAGGCACAGGTGACTGTGGTGACCACCACTCTGGCCTGCAGTATGGGTGCTATGCGCTTTGTTTCTTTCCTCTAGACCCCATCCGACCGTTTCTTAGTGTCTCAGAGCACCAGGGCATCTCGTTTGACTGGTCCAAGCTCCTCCCGACGCTGGCTAACCTCCAAGACGCCCCAGGGACGCGTGTCTTCATGCATGACAGAGAGCTCCGGGAGCTCTCGAGCTCTCCCTGCAGACTCCCCCTCCATCTACCCTTCTTCCCCAAGCATTGCTGCCCCATGCTCCTCTCTCCCTCTCCCAGAAGCACTCCGGAGCCTCCTTGGCCCTCCTCCTCTAGGCAAGCACGGCAAAGGCCGAACTTGCCATCGGCCTCCACGCAGGGCCGCGCCTAGCCGAGCCCTCCCCATCTCTCGTGAAGCCTCCGTGGCATGCCCCAACGCCTGGGAGTTTTTCCCCCGCGTTCCCTGCAGTCCAACGGCGGCCCGTGCGCCAGTTAGCACAGCTGGCGTCGACAGCATCCTCGCGGACAGGACCTTTCCCCCCTCCCCCCCGTAGGCGTCCGACGGCGCTAGGGCTCCAGGCAAGCGCAGCAGCCTTGCACCGAGGGAGCCGTCGGCCGGGGCGCGGCCGTGTGTGGCCGGAGCCGCGAGGAAGGGCGTGGGCATGCCGTCGGGATCGGGCCTCTGCTCCTCCCTGGTCGAGCGGGAGGTTGAAGAAAGGCTGTGGGCCCGCTCGTCAGCATGTCGGCGAGGCCGCCAGGTGGGCCGCGTCACTTAAGTGGCCGCGCCTCGGTGGAAGGCCGTCTCCCCGCGTGGGAAGCGCATTTCGCGCAAAGGCGTCTCCCGTGTGGCTCGGCTGGCCAAGCCAAGCCAGTGGGCCGACCGAAGGCCTATCCAACGCCTAAGCGTTAGATAAACTGAAGCTAAGCCTTTCCCCATTTTCTATTTGGTTAAACTTATAAATTCCATATTAAATCTATTCTAACTCCAAATCTGATGATTCAAATTTCTGCAAGTCCCTAAAATAAAGATCTATCCAAATATTGACTTTGCACATTTTTCCAAACAACTTTCATAATGTATTTATATTTAAATACAGATTTGGGATGCTTCTAGCTCCCCTTTCAAAAATCAAATAGGCTTCAGATCAACTCCAATTGGAGTGATTCAAATTTCCGAAGCCTTCTTAAATCATTCCCTATTTTTAGAACCCTGGTCAACATTTTTGTGTGACCTATTTCTATTATAATAAATAAATAGCTTCCTATTGCTATTTATTCCACATTAGAAAAATCCTAGTATATTAATTTCAACTTCAAATCTAGTGAAACCACTTACTAAATATTTCTAAAATCATGCTCTGTTAAATGGGTGCCTTCACTCATTTTTAACAGATTGATTTCTGTTGGCTCCTTCAATAATCACCTATTGCTCCTTTCACCTATTCAAAAATCCTTGATGATCCAAATCTCCTATGAAAAGATTCAGGTATTTTCTTATGACCAGAGAGGTCCAAGAAAAATAAAACTTCTATTTATAGAACACTTTTATTTTTGCTTGCTGTGTGGCTTACCGTGGTTGTTTCCGACGATAGTTGACGGGTAGACATAGTATTCGGAGTTGGAGCGTAAGACCTCGAAGACCTCGAGGACTTACGTGAGCAAGGCAAGCAGCCCTTTGACCATGAGTGAGCATATGTTACTTTGCATGATAGAATAGCAAGTATTTCCGTTGCATATGATCATAAGTGTCGGTAATCATTTGATATGATTTTACCGAAGGCTCCTCCGGAGCATTTGCATTGAGCTTGACTCTACCCCTTCAGGGTCATGCTAATACCATGTTGACAAGTAAAGATAGTAGTAGTAACATCATGAGCATGTGTTGTCATAAAGCAAGAGTTTATGAAAACCCCGTCGGGTGCCACTAATGCCCGAGGGTGATGATGAGTTAGGTGGTCACTTTTGGTGAAGTGATGCACCCGGTATTTGTGTGATTAAGGTTTCGGAAATGGGATTAGATTTATGATGTGTCGACCGTCCCAACCTTACCAGTACGACCACGTTACCCCTTATGGGACGGGGCTATGTTAATTACTCTGGTCGGTGCTAGCAAAGAGCCACATTACTAGTGGCGGGAGTGATGTGTGGTCACTCTAGTGATGGGGTCGTGCCGGGTAGGACGACTATGCCATTTTTATGAGTTCCAGTCCGGTACGGTCCAGAGTTGGTGCTCGTAAGACGTATGACATGTGGGCTGGGTACCAATCGAGTGGACCTCTTTGTCTAGTATCGTCAGGGGAAAGGCATTGATCGGGCACTTACCTCGGGTATGTGATATACCGCGAGTCGTGGATGACACGGAAGTTTCGCGGATCTCGTGGGTCTAGCGTACTACCTCTGCAGAGTGTAAACTATTCGAATAGCCGTGTCCACGGTCAAGGATAGTTGGGTAATCCTGCTTAAACTACATCCTGATATTTCCGCATAAACCAAGTGTGTGTGAGTATGTGTGTGTATGGTGTTGAGAAAGGTGTTGCTTTAATAACAAGGATATGCCCAAGTTTGGTGACTTGGCATATAGGGTGAACCTGGATGGTTCAGCCCTCGACAGATATATTGATATCTGTAACCTGTTCTTCAAGAGTAATTATTTAACTTGATGCATATTCATGATCATTCCACCCGGATGAGTTACACTAAAGATGGATGATATTGTTATCCTTCACTTTCATTGTTCATGTCATGTGCTGTTTGCGAGTACATTCAAAGTACTCATTGGCTTGCCACTGGTTATTTCATTGACCAGGTGTGAAAGACAGGATATGGTGAAGATTAACTCGGTGACGCTCATGCGAGCTAGGATGTTTCCCAGTCAGAATGCCTGTAGGTTAAGGCTGATGGCATGGGTTCACGTTTTCAACCAATAATTCCGCTATTGGTTCAGTTTCAAGTGTAGGCCTTTAAGGCCCTATATATGTAAGACTCGACCGAAGTGGTCATTTATTGTATCAAACGGTATGTATGGATGTAAGACTCTTTTATTCGGTATCTGTGTTCGATGAGCATTGATCTCTGGGATCACTGAGCACGGAGATCTCGACTCGTTAGTCGGGGTCCCCACACCGCAACTGGATGCTCACGATAGGATAGGTCGGGTTGAAGGTCGATGTCTTGAATATGAACAGTGCGCTCAGGAGTCTTGAAGCATCTCCGGAGTAGAGAGACATGGAACACGTCATGCACATTTGCAAAGTGAATATTGGGCATGAGACAAATGACAGGAAGAAGGTTTTTAATCCTATTACAAACTAACATAGAGCTTCCTAATTTCAAACAACACTACTCCACATCATCTCACTTATCAACATCGCATCATCACATCATCACACCACATACATATGATCACAAGGCAACAAACACTATAGGCATGGATGAATGGATGCATGAATGCAAAAGGGAAACAAGACAAGGTGACATCCCATGAAATAACACATGCATTGAGCTCTCATGGCAATGACAAGATGGACCCACATACAGAAGGTTGCAATATGGCAAGTTACACTCTTGGGGCATTACAATCCTCCCAAGGTAAAAAAACTATTGTTGGAGATCTCCTTTGGGGTTCTATTCCTTGTTATGCATTCCTAGCGAACAAACATATGCAAATCTCTGAAGAATGCCTGTTATGTAATCTAGATTGTGAAAGCATCAAGCATGGTTTCTTCCCATGCCCTCTTGATTGAAAAATCTGGCAACAATTGGGACTAGGATAGGTTATCAATATTTGATGTCCTATTGACATGGAAGAGTCTTTAGTTCTTGAATGGCTATTGTTGGAAAAATCGGCGTCGATGCCCCCTTCTCCCAAATGTCTCCCGGGTGGACCTTATTGCCACATCTTTCTAGTATGTTTGGTTGGAACATTGGCACTCCATTCATAGTGGGGGAGTGCAACTTCATTCGGTCTTCTTAGGCGACAAAAACAATTACAAACTTATTGATGGCAGTGTGACAATTACTTACTTCCAGCTATTCAAAGGCATTCCCTCCTAGCGCTCACCTCCCCCTAACTTGCCGCCAGCCACTCCGGCTACAGCATCCACCAAAAAACCTTCTGTTGCCGGCCACTTCGGCCTCGACAGTTGATGATGAGATGATGTATATACTTCTCGCACCTCATTGGTTACCCCAAGTGGAAGGTTGAGATGTAGTGAGAAGCAAGTTTTCCCTCACACGAAGACTGTAATGTTTATCGAACCCGGAGGACTCCTAGGATCAACAAGTAGGTGTCTCCCACCCTGGCGCAAGCAGAAGACGTGGACCTGCACACACAACAAATAACTTTGCTCCCAACGAGTACACAGAGGTTGTCAATCTCTCCGGCCTTGTAGTTTGCAAAGGATCAAAACACAAGCGGAAAAAGTAATAATAATTGCAACGGAAAAGTAAATGAAAGCAGCAAATGATGGAGGTGTAAACAATGGTGTTGATATGGACCGGAGTCACATGATGTTCACTATGATGTCTCTCTCCCAAAAGACGGTAAACAACTATGCTTGGGTAAACAAATTACAGTTGGGCAATTGACACAATTATGAATGCACCGCAATGCTAATTATGCTACTTGATAGTTAGAGGTTCAATAGTAATGGGCAGTACGCCAAGACAAGTAGACCGTTTATTCATCAGCATCTACTTACTAATCATCCACCTTGAGATATCTATCCAGAACATCTCTCCGGTATTAAGTTGCGAACCCCACCCAAAGTGTAAACTAAAAGCAACGGACAACTGCATTAACAAACTATGTGTAAGGTAAACAATCCTTGCAACCGTGGTCACAAGCACCGTTGTTTTCTCCCTGGTGGCAATAGCACATCCCCTAGTCTCATGTTTCTATCACTCAAGCTAGACATTGAGGGGCATGAACCCACAATCATGCATAACGCTCCCTCTTGGAGTTACAATCTACTACTCGGCCAAAGCAATGAATAGCAACGGAGAACATGCATGAATTACTAAGGAACAAAATATAAAAGGATAATCAAATATATAACTCATAACAATCTGAACATAATCTCATAATCCATTGAATCCCAACAAACCGAGCATAGCAATAGCAAGAGAATTACATAGATGCCTTGATCATGTAGGTCAGCTCATAAGGACTAACCATTGAAGCACAAGATTGGAGAGAAGACATCACATAGCTACTGGTCATGGACCCATGGTCCAAGGAGGACTACTCACGACCGGTTCAGGAAGCGTACATGGTGGTGGAGAAGCTCCCGGAGGTCAATCCTCCCTCCAGCAGGGTGCCGGGAAGAGGTCTCCTGACACTCCCGATCTCGGAAGCGCTACGGCGACGGAGCGATGGAGAAATTCGCGATTCTGGGTCCCTCATGGGGTTTTTCTCGTCAAGGGGTAAATATAGGCGAAAGGAGGGCACCGGAGGAGGTGGGACCCACCCAGGCGGCCTCTTGGCGCGGCCAGGGGGTAGGCCAAGCCCACAAGTCGACTGGACAGCCCCTGGCCCCCCTCTGTCCCATCTTCGGTGATCTGGAAACTTCCGGTACGCTGATTTTCTATATATTTTTCTCGGGATTTTTTGGGCTTTGGAAAATTGGGTAAAATCCCCTGCAAAATAGACATCAGCACACAGAAACTGGCACTAGGTTCATTGAGTTAGTAGGTTAGTCCAAATATGTGTAAAATGATATAGAAGTGTAGCAAAACATATAAAAATGTCACCCAAAAGATCATGGAACAAGCAGAAATTATAGATACCTTTGGGACGTACCAATATCCACCAAGGCCCTTCTAGCACCGGCCATTCCGGCCTCGGCAGCCACCAAGTCCCTCCTGCCGCAGGCCGCTCCGGCTGTGGAAACCATCTTGTTCCTGCTGTCACCATTATCTTTGGTTGAGGCTTCCTCTTTCATCTCGATGTCTTTTGTTGTGTTCCCCTGGTCCTAAGTTCTTCCGACATGTCTTTGGCGTATATTTTCTTTGAACCCAACCATGAGTTTGAAGATAAGATCTAGAGAATGCTCAACCTTCCCATCAACTACTCACAAGGTTGTGGGTTCAGTGAATTCTTCCTGGTTGCGAAATTCACACAATCAAGGATTCGCCTTTTTGAAGAAGCAGTAGGCACTATTCTTCTCTGTTGCTTTGGTGGAAGAGCTTCACTGTTCAAAGTGTGCAAAATATAGGATAAGTTATTCAAGTTTTTGGTTTTGTCTTTGGACGTGGATTTGCGATCCTAATGGCACTAAGAGTCAACCTTTGCCTGATCCTGATCGTGATCTTCGATGGTCTTTGGTTTCTCGTCGACGATCTTCAAATTCATATTCTGATGTTGTTCGTCAGCCAAGGATCTTTGATCATTCTTCACCGAGCATCAGGCCACGTCAGCAGGCGCAATCTACGATCCCAGTCTCTATGGTCTTTAGTCGTCTTCAATACCCGGATATTAATCGAGTCAATGGTACTATCAACCAAGTTAATGGAGCGGGAATGGCGACCATTAAAACAAAGGAGGTTTCCACTGGGCGAGTGATTGCGCAGAAGAAGGATCCACGAGCTTTTTGTGTTTGTTGCCTCTTTGTGGGCCATAAGAGGCTAGCCTTCCCCAACAAGATCAGATGTCGCCGTTGTAAAAAGTGGGGGCATACTGCTATCGATTTGAGTTCTTGTCTTTGGCAAAGTCAAATGAATTGATCTCCATTGGCTCGATTCCCTCAGTTCCTACCGGGATTAATGGAGATATAATTGCTCCTTCCGCTGGTCGGCTAGACGTTGTCCCTGTGCTGCAGGCAAATTCCACCCCTAACCTACCCCCATACATCTCAAGGGCGTCGCCAACCTCTTCTTTGTCGCCTCCGCCTCCTCTGCTCCATTGTCAGGGGTTTCCTGCCGATCGTGGGGAAGTTGTGCCACCAATTGTTAACTTCCCTTTTGATCCTGCGGCGTTCCCCCTGCATCATCACGCGATTCAGGTTGCAGGGCGTCCAACTCATATGAGGGTGATCTCTGCTCCGACGGCTGCTTCTCATGAAGAATGGGAAATTGCCACGGTAATCCCAATGCGAAATCTTCAAGTTCATTTTCCTACTGTAAGGCATCTCATTGGGGAATTCATCACTGAGATCAAGCACCTCGGGTTTAGTGAGATCTGTCCATGCCCTTTTGGCCAAGCTTATGTTCGATTCCACTCTCCTTTTGATAGAGATGCATTGTACTGCAAAGTATGCATGCTTTCGGACATGTTCATGTTATTTTTCAACGCCACAATCAGGGAATGAGTTGGAGAAATTTGCAACTGCATAGTGATGTTTGCATACTTCTAATTGGTTTCCTTTTGATAAGAGGGAAATGCATGAAATTGCCAATTCTGTCAGGTACTTTGGTAAGTTAATCCTTTGGGATCGAGCTAGAAGCACCAAAGTTGTTGTAATGGTGAAAGTAAGAGTTGATGAAGTAATTGATGAGCCATCAGGCATTGTAGTCGGGGAATCTGATGATTTGAATTCTGAATCTTGGATTGTGCCAGTGGTCATAATATAGCACGAGATGATTGCAGAAGGTCCACCCGGAGAAGATCATGTTCCTCGGGATGGGAACCTCCATCCATTGCCCTTCAATCTCAATTTTCATCCAAACTAGCTTAATCACTTTATTGGACCTATCATGGAACATCAAGCTCATGATGATATAGTAAATGGGCTTCACCGTGCTCAAGAGAATGGTGACCAGGGTGAGGAGGATGAAGACATGCCAGGGTGGGGCCACTGGGCTATGCGTGCAGATGAGGATGATATTATGGACCATGAATTGGAGGAGGGGAGTTCATGGAACTTGTTGATCTACTTCAGCCACTGAACGATCACATACATGATGAGATGCCAGATATGGACAACTAGGGTAATATTACTTTATCTTTGGGATCTAATGAACTAGGACCAGAGATTAAAGCACATGGACAACTACCTCAAGTGGAGGGAAATGATATTTTAAATAATTTGGGCCAAGCCCATGTCATCCCTTTTGAAATGCGTGATCTAAATCTGGCCATTTGACCTATTGAAGCCCATCAGCCCATTGCTCTGCAACTGCTTCCACAAGAGCTAGTTTTCTTGCAATGTGACCTTCACTTGGGTGTTGGACCCCAGAGGTGCAGCATGAAGTTAACATTAATGTTGATTCTCACAATGAAGAACTTCCAAGCCTCAAAGATTTTAGAGCAGCTTCTCTTTCTCAGAATTTTATTTCAGAAAATGATAAGGAATGTGATGAGGAGCTCGAAGCCTCTCGAGATTTCTTTGCTCTGGATCTGGCACAAGGGGAGGACCCTATTTTACAACTTGCTGATCATTGGAAGCAACCTGCATCTCCTGACAGAAACTCAAACTTTAGTCTGCGAGTGGATGAAGAACTTGAAATTACTAAGGAAAGTGTCAATCACAATAATGCTGAAATCAACTCCTTTGTGCCTCAAGTATCTGAATCTGAATTATTAGCCTCATCTGCCCCTCCTGGTTACAACACTAAAGGAAAATACCTCCCTATTGATAACAGCTTGCAATTCGTACAGAATAAAGGTCATGAAGGCCTTGCTGTTTGGAAACAATACTTTTCAGTTGCTAAGGATAATGCATTTGCTATCCAGGTACCATATGATTGGATTAATTTCATCTGTAGCACTCTTCTGACTCCAAACAATTTGATTGGACCAAATCATTCCTTCTATCTCCAATGTGGAAAATAATTATTGAGGACCCTTCTGCTTCAGAACATTTACTCTTCTTCATTCATGATGTTTGTCGTGTTGTTAGAGCATATTTCTCCATATGTGGTTTTGGTAATTGATGACAATTCCTATGGACTAATGTTTTCCTTGAGTTATATTTGTAGGATTTGTCCATAGGCACTTCTTGAAGTCCATCTCTTGGTTTCAAGGAGTTTATATGATGACCAAGGTGGTATTCAAGGTTTTATCCAAAGATTGGTCTTAAAGACATAAGGTTGATCAAGACTAAGTCAAGAGTGAATCAAGTTGATCAACACACAAAGCGTACAAGATGTACCGATAGGGATCAAGTGATCACATGGTATGGTAAGCATTGTCCATTACGCTTTGTGTACTAGCCCATGGTTTTTGTGAGAGTTCTGTGTGGGGTTAGGTGTGTTTCCATGGGCTTGCATCAAGAGGAAGAACTCATACAACCCATGAAGGATGACATCAAGTGGTGACCGTCACCAAGATTGCGGTGTGCAAGTTCAAGTGGAGCATCACGAAGATATCATGCTTGAAGCTTTCCATCCATTGTGGTGGCAATGTACTTGTGAAGATGTGCTGAAGAGTGGCTCACCCATAGTGAGTATGGGGGAGCAATCAACTAGTCTTCATCAAGCCAACGCAATCAAGAAAGGTGGTGCATCTTAAGGAAGTCAAGATCTTCATCATCTAGCTCAAGTGAACTATGTGCAAGGTATAGGTTTGCCCTTAATAGGTTTTCTATTTTACCAGTCTCACGATGGTATTAGTTGGGAGACTGGGTTATAGGATAGATTGCCGAACTATCAAGGGGGGCACTCAAGTGAGTAGCTTGATCGTATCGTTTGTTGAGAGCTCAAAGATTTGCATCCTTACATCATCTTTCTTGGTTATTGTTTGGTAGTTCTCTTTGTGAGTTGTAGAGCTTATGGTCATCTTCATGACAAGCTCGAGTTCATCGAAAATGAATTCCATATGCATACTCTATGATGTTTTTTCTGTTGGAGTTTTTGCTCATTCTTCATTCATAGAGGTTTCACATCTCTATATCATTGGCACTTTAATAACTACATGTTTTTAAGATTGAGTTTGCTCAATTCGGAGCTCATACACGAAAGTTATGGCACTTCCATTGCCAGAGCTGTTTTTCTTTAAACGAGCGATAGTAACGCTCGATACCACGGTAGTACCGCTTGAGCGGTACTTCCGTTGTGCACTACCACTGCTACTTCCGCTTACTTTTTTCATCTGTTGCATTCTGTTTCGAGTGGATTTTTGAGCGGCAGTTCTTAGCGGTAGTACCGCCCGTGCGGTACTACCGCTTATTTTTGGGTTCTGGGGTCTTACTGCTTCCCAGCGGAAGTACCGCTGGGCAGGGCGGTAGTGCCGCTCCGGCGGCACTACCGCCTCGAGGTTTCTGCCATTTTTCTCATTTTCCATGAATCTACCGCTCCAACGGTAGTACCGCTTGTGCACGACTAGTGCACATAACGGTTGGATTTGGGGAGCACTATAAAAGGAGGTATTCTTCCCAATTGCTCTCCTACTCTTGTGCTTGTATCCCCCCCATTGTTGACCTCCTTCGAGCTTGCTAACTCTCAATCCCTCCAATGATTCTTGTTAGTTCTTGAGGAAAAAGAGAGAGGAGATCTAGATCCACATTTCCACCAATCACTTTCTCCTCTATGTGAGGGGAACCCCTTGGATCTAGATCTTGGAGTTCTTCGTGTTCTTCTTTGTTCTTCCTCTCATTTTCTTCCATAGCATTAGTTGTTATGGAGGGACTTGTGAGAGAAGGACTTGGGCACTCCGTGTGCCCTTGCCATTGCATTTGATGCATAGGTTTGAGTTCTCCATGGTGATACTTGAAAGTGAAGTTTGAGAAGCTTATTACTCTTGGATGCTTGGTACCTTAGAGCTTGTTCTTCTTGGGTGCTTTGGCGTCCTAGAAGCTTGGTCCTTCCTCGGATCTCAATCATTGTGGTGTAAAGCTTCGGGCAAGCGTCGGCGTCCCTAATTAGGTTGTGGAGATCGCCCCGAGCAATTTGTATGGGCTCGGTGACCGCCCTAAAGGGTCCCTTAGTGGAATCACGGCATCTTACATTGTGCGAGGGTGTGAGGAGATTACGATGGCCTTAGTGGAATCTTGGGGATCATTGTGCCTCCACACCACTCCCAACGGAGATTAGCATCCACAAGGGTGTGAACTTCGGGATACATCATCATCTCCGCGTGCCTCGGTTATCTCTTACCCGATCCTTTTACTTATGCACTTTACTTTGTGATAGCCATATTGTTTCTTGTTATATATCTTGATATCCCTTAGTTGGTTATCTTACTTAGCATAAGTTGTTGGTGCACATGGGTGAGCCTAGTTGTTTTAGGTTTTATGCTTGACTAATTAAACATTAGTTTTATCCGCCTTTGTTCAAGCCTAAATCGTAATTATTTTAAAGTGCATATTCATCCCCCTTTAGGCGACATTCACGTCCTTTCACCTGTTTCTATGCTCTCAGATTTTAGAGAGGGAGGATCAGAAGATGACCCCTAGTGAAGCTACTACTGTTGCTCCTGAATCTGCTTTCTCTCAAGGACAAAGGAATACTAGAGTACATGTTGTGGAGTCTGAGGTAAGAAGAAGTACCAGACTGCAACTTATTTCAAAAGGTTTTAAGCACAAAACCTGTGAAGATGCTCTTTTCCTCGCTTGTTCTACAAAATTCCCAATATGCTCAAGTAAAGTTGTTAAAAACCTGAATTCCTCTTACTACAAGGTGGATGGCAAAGCCCGTGCTGAGGGTGGACTTCACAAGAAGAAGGCTAAAAAGGGTGCTAAGCAGCTAGCTTGGAAGGAATGAAAAAGGCTGCTGAGATAGATCTAGTTCTTATGTTCTGGGAAATGAGTTCTTTTGTAATGGACTTAAAACTCTTTAGGGCCCTCAGCTATATTTATTTTGTAACATATTCGTACTATGTAAAGAGCACAATGTTTATCTATGGCTATATGAAAGTCAGTTGGGCCTTAGTTGCTATCCTAGATCCATTGTTACTTCATGAACAGAAACTGGAAAATCCTAAACTGGAATATTAGGGGAATTAATTCAAGCAACAAATGGCTTGCTCTGTCAAACAAAATAGATGAATCTGATTGTTCGGCGGTTTGTCTTCAGGAAACAAAGAGAAAGAGCTTTGACATTGCCTATTTAAAAAACTTCTGCCCTAGGAGAATGTCCAAATTTGAATTCTCTCCCTCTGATGGAGCCTCTGGTGGATTGCTAATTGCTTGGAATGACTCTGTTTTTCATGGAGAATGCCTTTTCAAAAATTAGTTCTCTTTATCTGCAAGATTTACATCCAATCAAAATGGAAGTTTTTTATTCTAACTAATGTATATGGACCTTGTGATTCTTATGGTATAGTTCTTTTCTTGGACTGGCTTAAGAATGTCCAAATGGATGATGACACAGATTGGATTTTAGCAAGGGACTTCAACTATATCAGATATCCACATAATAGAAATCAGGGTAATGGGGGATTTTACAACATGTTAAAATTCAATGAAATGATTAGTTCCTTTGCCCTTGTGGAGATCCATTTGAAAGGAAGAAGTTATACATGGAGCAATATGCAGCTAGCTCCCTTGTTGGAAAAAAATGATTGGGTGTTTACTTAAGAATGCTCGTCTGCTCACTACCCTAACACCATGACCACCCCTCTAGCCAAGCCTGATTAAGATCATATTCCATGTGTGATCTCCATTGGAACCAACATTCCAAAATCTCGGATTTTTAGGTTTGAGAATTTCTGGTTAGAACACAAATATGTCAAACACGTAGTGCAAAGTATTTGGTCACAACCCATGCAGGAAAATAACAGTGCCAAACTCATAAGTGCAAAGTTTAAGAGATTAAGAAAAGGCCTCAAAATTTGGAGAAAGAACCTTCCCAACTTGGCTAGAACAATCAAAGCAACAAATGAGGTGATTGAAATGTGGGATTGCTTTGTAGAGTATAGACGATTATTGGATAATGAAATCTCTGGCAGAAACATCCTAAAACACCATTTGCTCAAATTGCTTTCTTTCCAAAGAATATATTGGAGACAGAGGGCTACCATTAGATGGGTCAAATTTGGGGATGAGAACTCCAAGTTTTTTCAAGCCAAGGCAACTATTAAATATAGAAGTAATTTCATCAATGTCATTCAACATGAATATGGTAATGAGCATACTGAACACTTTTCCAAAGCAGCAATTCTCTGGAAGGCTTACAAAAATAGGCTTGGTCAGACTTCCCCCACAAGCAACTTATTACCTCTCACATCCCTTATCAAGAAAATTCATGGGCTAGAAGACTTGGAGGTTCCTTTCTGAAAAAAGGAAATTGATGAGGTGGTTAAAAACTACCCAATAGATAAAGCTTCTAGACCATATGGATTTAATGGTGCTTTCATCAAATCTTGCTCAGACATTATTGCTCCTGATTTCTATAAGATGATACATGATTTCTAGGAAGGCAAAATCTCTCGAGAGAGTATCAATGACTCCTTCATCACCTTGGTTCCAAAAATAGATAATCCTCAAACTGTCAATGACTTTAGACGAATTTCGTTGGTGAACTCCTCCGTCAAAATTATCAACAAATTTCTTGCCAACATATTGCAGAAAGTAATCCTTAACCTGGTTCATATCAATCAATATGGATCCTTGAAGCAAAGGTCTATTCAAGACTGCTTGGCTTGGACATTTGAATACATTCATCAGTGTCACCAATCCAAACAACCAACAATGCTCCTTAAGATGGACTTTGAGAAGGCTTTTGACATGATTGATCATCAAGAAATTATTGACATTTTAAGAGCAAGGGGTTTTGGGGGAAAGTGGTTACCCTGGATCTCTCTCATCCTATCCTTTGGCACATCTTCTATTCTGCTAAAGGGAGTACCAGGGAAAAGTTCCAATGTGAAAGAGGAGTCAAGCAAGGAGGCCCTTTGTCCCCCCCCTTCTATTTGTTATTGAAGCAGACCTTTTGCAAAGTACTCTGAAAGAAGCCATGAACCATTAGCTAATCAACCCCCAATCCCAAGTTTCTCATGTCTAGATTTTCCTATGATACAATATCCTGATGACACCATTGTTGTCCTTCCAGCAGTCCCATCTCACGTCATGCAGCTTAAGAACCAATTTCTCCATTATGCGATTGCATTGGACTTAAATTTAACTACAACAAGTTTATCATTGTGCCAATCAATGTACCTGAGACTCTAATGACCTCACTGATAACTATCCTAAACTGCAAGCAAGGCTCCTTCCTATTTACATATTTGGGCTTGCCTGTGAGCACCTCCATGCTGAAAATTGAAGACTTCAACCCCATCATGCAAAGGATTGAGAGAAGACTATTTGGTTGCTCCACGACGCTTTCCTATGATGGCACTTTTAATTAATCAAATCTGTATTTGCCTCCCTCACAATTTTCTTCATGTCCACTCTTCCACTCCCTATTGGGGTGATGGAGCAGATTAATAAATATCTCAAGCACTTCTTTTGGAGAAAATATGGAATCTTTAACAAAGGAACTGTCTTAATTGATTGGGCGAAGGTCTGCAAACCCAAAGAACAAGGAGGGTTGGGTATTCTTGATATTCTCACTCATAACAAAGCCCTAATGATGTAGAACTTATATAAGTTTCTCAACAAGGAGGACATCCCCTGGGTCAACCTTATCCGGGAGAAATATTACAATAGCTCTGCTCCTTTTGAGAAGATGGAAGGTTCATTCTGGTGGAAATCTCATCTAAAAATATTGTCTGAATTCAAAACTACAAGTACGTGCCAGATTTCATCAGGACGGACTGTCCTTTTTTGGAAGGATTGCTGGGCTTTTTTGGAAGGATTGCTGGGCAACTGAACCTTTGGACCAAAAATTCCCCGAACTCCATTCTTATGCCATCAAAGACTCCTTCTTTGTTCTTGAGTTCAGTCTTTCTGAAAACTGAATTGAGCATTTCCACACACCCATGTCCACTCAGGCCTATGACAGTTTTTGCAATTGGAGGAGATGATGCCAACCATCAACTAGGAAGGTAAAGATAAATGGATATGTAATGGATTGACAAACACATGTTGATCTATGAAGATGTACAAATTTCTCATGGGAGATGATATTGGCCATCCAATCTTTAACCTAATCTGGGGAACATCCAATAGGCTCAAACATAAGATTTCCTTTTGACTGGTGGCTCATTGCAGAATAAACACTAGATTTCTCCTTCAGAGAAAAGGGTTGCAGCTTGATAATCCTTTTTGTCCTCTCTGCAATCAAAATGATTAAGAAACATATTTGCATTTGCTCTAGGATTGTGCATTTACCCACGATTGTTGGAAATCTGTGGTTCCAAATAAGAAGAGAGGGACCTCCTTCTATGAGGAAACCTTATTTGCAATTGAGTAGTTCCCAAGAGATTTTGCGACATAAATTGTTAGTGTGGGATGCTCGACCACTTGGAATCAGAGAAATGACAAGATCTTCAAAGGATTTCAACACACACTTCAATCATGGAGATTTCATCTCAAGAAAGATCTAAAGCTTCTTCGGTATAAGCTCAAAAAGAAGCATTCAGAGGAATACAACCAGTGGTTGAATAATAACTTCTAATATCTTAGTTACCATGTTTACAAGAACATGCATTGGTTAAATTTTCTTTTGTCTAGATCTCTATGATCCTTTTATTTGTATTTTGTATTTTCTGATTTTTTTAATGGAAAATATCGTAGAACTATCGTTTTATGGTTTGTGCTTAAAAATACAAACTTCTTGAGGGTGAAGAAGAAGAACATTGCTTCTATCCATAGACAAGGGTGGATTTGACCAAAGGAAGATTATGTGAAATTGAATGTATACACAATGTTTCATATTGATTATGGAGTAGGGGGATCGTGGTTATTTTGTAGTCGCCTTGAACTGGCTGGTTGATGTTGATAGTGACGGGACCACTGCTAAGGCGCTTGCCCTCGAGGATGGTCTATCTATCACAAATTCAATGAGATGCACCTTCAAGTCTTAATGTCAATATATACATTTCATGTCCGACTATGTGGAAGTTGTTGATATCATGAATACGAGAGGACACACGCTAGGACCTACGACGACGATCTACGCCAACTATTTCTTGCTATGTGATGCGTTAGTGATGTTATTTTCTAGTTTTGCTCTAGGGAATTCAATATCGTAGCACATGTTTTAGCTAGTAAGTCGGCGAGCTCTCTTCCATTTGTCTCGCAAGGGGAACCTCTTACATATCGTGTGCATGTATTGACAAACGTTTGTAGTGTTTTCTGTAATGAATAAAAACTGTCATGTGGGGTTTTCCTCAAATAAAAAAGAGTCAATTACGCCATAGGTGTCTGAACTTGACAAAAAAAATCAGCTTGATGCTAAAATTTACGGCATACATTGAGCCGGTGACAAAACTTGGCTTGGGCATGCATCTACAATGCTAATCACGTACTGTATACAAATAACGTGCTGATGAGGTACGCCACCATGGCATGGGACCCAATATGAGTGACGAGAAGGCGAGGACGGGCATGTGGCCTGATATTTTGCAAAAACACCCTGATATTTTACCTTTTCTCACAAAAACCTTCTCATTTTTTCTTAAAATAACAATAAAAAGTGACTATGACAATTGGGCCCCACTCGTCCGGACACAATGCAACAAAGGGAAATGAGAAGGAAAATGTAAGCATTGTCCAGGTTCAAATACACGACCTTCGACATCAGCTCGAACACACTAGCCATCACACCACATATCACTTGTTGTATAAATATGATTTATATCCGTATTGACATATAAACAAGCACGTACATAGGCCTTAAATGACTTGCAGTCAGGGCGGATCATTTTCACATGTTAGTTTATTTATTTTTCATAGCACTTTGTAAGAATATGTGAAAAGAAATTATACATACAAATAAATTAACTTATTTAAGATAATGTTCTTATAGTTATAAGAAAAATATTTAAGATAATGTTCACATAATTCTAAAAATATATTGTTATTTAACAAAATGTTCATGTAATTCTAAAAATAATTATTGTTGAAAATAATGTTCACATAATTCTAAAAAGGTGCTTATTTAAAAGAATGTCAATCTCATCCTATCAAATATTACATTATCTTGTAGAAATATTTACATAGTTAAAATAGTATTTATGAATTATAATAATTTTCGCAAATTATAATAGAAATCATGCATTATTAATGTATTTGGAAAAATATTCATGTGTTTTTGGGTTGTATTCATGCATTAAGGTAAATAGTCATGTATTTACTTTATGAGAAATATTATTACTTAAAATACTGTTAATGTAATTCTAAAATATATATAAGCATTATTCAAAAATATTATCTAATTTCAATAGTAATATGAATTATAATGATATATATGAATTAAAAACAAGATCATGGTAAATATGAGTTGTGGTCATTGGAGTCCATTTAAGACCCATCTCGGTCATTATTTGCAAAAGACTTAGGTCGCACGTTCATCCCTGCCTTTCCTGTCACTCACATTGGATGTCACGTCATGTTGGGGCACCTCGTCAGTATGTTTTATCTGTACAAAACGTGATTAGCACCGTAGATGCACGCCCAAGCCAAGTTCTATCACCGGTTCAATGTATGTCGTAAGTTTTAGTACCAAGCTGACTTTTTTGCCAAGTTCAAGCACTTGTGATGTAATTGACTCGATAAAAAACTTACCGGAAGGATACCTTGGGCCTCTTATTTCCCATAGGCATCTAATCAACCGATGCTCGGGGAGACGAGACCCATATACTGATGCTAAGAGCAAGGCTAACACGGTCGATATATGTGTATTATCATCATAATAAGCACCCGTGTGGAGATTTTGGCCACAAAGGGCGATCCAGCAGAGTCACCTACAAATCATGCCTGCAAGCCTCCATATTTAGCGACTCTGTAGGGGATATTTGGTGCACACTCCATCCTGAAAAGAGTTTGGTGTGAGCGACATTTCTCCTCTTGATGTTTTTTTCGCCCAGCTGACACCTCACCTTGCTCATCATAGAGCATCTTGTGACACTTCCAACATCCCCCAATCCCCACAGGCGACACCGACACCATGGACGCCACCTCGAACCCCACATCCTAGTCTGTCGGTTTGGAGTCATATCGCATGGCTTCAATATTTGCTATGCCTCCCACGCTTTCGTCGGCCGCCTGCCACCTCCTAGGCCAGCACCTCATCCAGCCCCGTCGGCAACGAGTTGGATGTGGAGGTGAAAATGGTATGCTATCGTGCGCAGACACCATCCTCCTTGCTAGTGCCAACGTGGAACTCTATGAAAAGACATAATAATAATAATAATAAAAGAAGAAGAAGAAGAAGAAGAAGACGGGCCTCGTCGTTTCCCCTCCTATCGGCCCCTTTCCCTTCATCCTGATGCCACGCGAAACTTGGACGCCTTCCAAGTCCTATGTGGTACCAGAAAGGATGATGAGGTAAAATCCATTATTTTCTCTGTATTAGGTTTGTTTAATTGAATGCGAGTGGTCATGGATTTTTTGGCAACTCTGCAATGTTTGCGATTTAGGGAGGATCTTGTGATGTTAGGGGAAAGGACCATCAACGATGAATCGCTTCTTAAGGGTATGACGGCTGATCCCGAGCAAAAAAATGATCTTGAGGGCCATTGTTGTCGCTTTTTGATCAATTGTATGCAACCGAATAAGATACTGAACTATACCAATTTCAAC
Source organism: Hordeum vulgare subsp. vulgare (assembly GCF_904849725.1). NCBI lineage: Eukaryota > Viridiplantae > Streptophyta > Magnoliopsida > Poales > Poaceae > Hordeum > Hordeum vulgare. The sequence goes on along the minus strand of NC_058522.1, from coordinate 439,419,570 downwards.
CATCCGGCTCATCGAGCTAGAAAGCAATTCACGTCACAAACTACACCATGGATGAGGCTATTGCTCTTGTGATGGTATGGCAAGAGATCTCTCTTGGTCCGGTTGTCGCGAGAGTGAAACAAGCACAAAGTATTGAATCACATTGAGGAGCACTTCCATCGTTGCCTTGGGCATAAATCCGGTTGTACCCGCAAATCTCTCACAAACCGATGGGGTGCTATTCAACATATGTGCAACCATTGGGTGGGCTGTTTGGAGCAAGTGAAGCACACTCCTCCTAGGAGTGTCAATATCGTCCAATATGTGAGCGATCTTGTTTTTTTATTGCTACGTTGCATTACTCATTGATTTGAGCATTTGTTTGTTTTAGGAGAATATAAATCCATCGAAAGGAAACCACATGTGGAAATCAAGGAATAATGACACTCCTCCAAAAATTTGATGTGCAATAATTCCTCTCCGGAGATGGACATAAGTGAATATGATGATCGTGATTGGAAGGAAATAGTGCCTACAAGTACCATTCTCGTGTCTAGCACGGGTCAGCCAAACGGGAGGAAGGTAGCAAAGGAGAAGCTGAAGAGAGAAAGAGAGGTGGAGGCCAAGAAAGAAAGATCAATGACATGACGAGGACAAGGGACAAGTATAAACAAAAAGAAGAAATAACATATGAAATGGAGGAGAAGAAGACCCAAAATAAAAGGATGAGGTGAGATGTGATGCAAGCGAGTAGACGATGTTAGAACGATATGGAGGCACATAGGCTCGAAATGGATGAGTGTCGGATGACAAATGAACGGATAGCCTAAATCATTTCATCATGTTGGATCCGAACGTCATGGATCTAGTGGCGTGAGAATTTTTGGAGAAGACGCGAAAGTTGATCATATGTTCTAGGTCGCGAGAGCAAAGGAAGGTGCGCACGTGGAGGAGAAGGGGACGATGCACACACGAAGGAGATTGGGACAATGCACACACGAAGAAGGGGGCGGTGCACAGGGTGGCAATGTTGAAAAAATGAGCGATTTACCAAGTGATTTTACTAGTAGAAATAATAGATAAACCACGACTACCATAGCAAACATATGATAAGCCATGCAGTTATAGAGAGATGAACAGGAACGAAACATATCTAGAAAAGAAACTACAACAAGAAGTTAAGGCATGAATTCAAACAAGAAGAATATGAGAACGTACTGAGTTGCAGCTGCAGCAGTAGTGGTGTTGGTGTTGTCATTGGACATGTTGTTGAAGAGGTGGTCGACGTCATGGAAGAAGTCGTCGTCCGGGAAGAGATCGTCAGTGTCCGTGATGAAAGCCATTAGTCGCGTGGAGCGCTCCCCAAAAACCTTATCGCCCTTCTCCCGTACAGGACCCAAAGAGACAGAGTTTTGGAGGCCTACTATCCCGACCTACGGTGCATGACGTAAGCCGGGATGGGGAAGAATGTAGCAGTAGCACAGAGTTTGGAACCGATGGCGAGAGGAAGTTCTGATGCATATCTCTGGAGATGAGCGACCTCTCTTTTATAGGCGCAAAAGAAGGAGGCGAGAGGCCAGCGATGGCAGCCGAAGAGAACGAGGGAGACAAAATGAACACACAGCAGCCGAAGGGTGCAGCGTTCGTGTTCAATATCCATTAGAGCAAAACGTTCAGCTTCCGAGTGACCTATACCAGTCGTGCGTGGCAAAAATTTAGTTCAGCTCATTCCTGCAATCCGCGGCGCGTCGTGTCGAGGCAAGGCGGATAACGGAGGTGGAGGAGCGCGCGTGTATGTCTCTCTTGTTCTTATGCTCATACATGTGTGGAAACATCCTCCCTTATAAGGAGGTCAAACTCCCACTAAACTAGCAATGTGGGACTAAACTTTACACCTCTTGCCTTGCACAAATGGGTTGTGTGGGCCTCTAGGATTTATTAGGAATTTCTGAAATTATATATTGGGCTGGCCCAAAACTAAATAAAATTCCAGCAATCCCCCACCAGATCCCAGAGGCACACAAAATTTGCCTTTGATTCAAAACATTGTTTTATATACTGATACTGCAGTGGAGACTGTTAAGTTGAACTTCCACCTAGAACTCTATGCTACACTAGTAAGCAACTTGAACAGTGGACTAGGCCTTGAACTGCAAGTTTTCTGCGAATCTAGCTTCACACAAAGCCTTGACCAATACTAGGCTACCGTGGGACTTCCCCGTGGGTGGAGGTTATGCGCCATACTCCGAGACCTTTCATGAGTTTACTAGAGAGCACCCTACTCTCATAGATTGCGACTTTAACAATCAGACTCATATAGGTTGTTCTTCAAAATATGTTCTGCAGGACAACATTTCTACTTCTATAAGCCACTTAGAACATATTAAGATGTATATCAACCTGCCATGCAGTTTAGGAAAGTATTGCATCTTCATGGAGTGGTATTATCAATGATAAGGATACTTTCCTCTCAGTTGACCAACAACTTGTCTTCCACATCTAATTCATGGGATCTCCAATCACAAATAATACGTTACCACAGTGAACAACTCATATTGTGTGTCTCATACCCATCTCCCTCGATGCATTACCTATCACATTACGTGATAGACCCTTAGTAAAAGGATCTGCCAGTTTTTTGATGTTTGGATATAATCCAATGCAATAACTCCAGAGTTTCTCATTTTCCTGACATATTTTAACCTTCTCTGAACATGTCTTGATGACTTAATCTTATCCTTTGAGTTGCTCACCTTCGTGATTACATTTGATTGTCGCACTTCATAAGGATACCCGACACAGATTTCTCAACAACCGACAAGTCATTCAAGAGCTGGTGAAGCCAATCTACTTCGACCGTAGTTGTATCTAGTGTTGTGAGTTCTGCTTCCATTGTTGACCTTGTTAAGATCGTTTGCTTGCAAGACTTCCAAGAAACAGTGCCACCTCCATGAGTGAATACATATCCGCTCGTAGCCTTTATCTCATTAGCATCAGAGATCTAGTTTGAATCACTATACCCTTCAAGCACCTTTGGGTGTCCAGTATAGTAAATTCCATAATTTGTAGTGCCTTTCAAATGGCGAAAAACTCTCTCTAGAGCTTTCCAATGCACATCTCCTGGTTTTGAGACAAACCGACTCAGTTTGCTAACAACAAAAGAGATGTTGGGTCTTGTAGCACTGGCTAAGTACATAAGCGAGCCAATAATCTGAGAGTATTTCAATTGATCTCTAGCAATTCTTCGATTCTTTCGAAGCAGCACGTTGGCATCATATGGTGTTGGAGAGGGCTTGCAATCACTATATCCAAAGCGACTCGAGATCTTTTGCACGTAGTGAGACTGAAGCAATGTAATCCCACCATCATCGTCTCTCAACAACTTGATGTTCAGAATGACATCAGCCACTCCTAAATCCTTCATCTCAAAATAGTGAGATAGGAAATCCTTGACCTCCTTAATAACATTCAGATTTGTTCCGAAAATCAGTATGTCATCAACATACAAGCAAATGATAGCTCCCTCGCCCCCACCATGGCGATAGTACACACATTTATCAGCTTTGTTTACAACAAAGCTTGCATATGTTAAAGTTCTTTAAAACTTCTCATGCCACTGCTTAGGTGCTTGCTTAAGTCCGTATAAATACTTCAGCAACTTGCACACTTTTCCTTCCTGACCATCTACTACAAACCCATCTGGTTGTTCTATGTAAATTTCCTCATCCAACTCTCCATTTAGGAAAGCAATCCTAACATCCATTTGATGAACGAGAAGACCATGTGAGGCAACTAGTGAAAGTAGCACTCGAATAGTGGCCACTCGAGCCACGGGTGAGTAAGTATCAAAGAAGTCTTCACCTTCCTTTTGGGTATAACCCTTGGCTACGAGTCGTGCCTTGTACTTCTCGATAGTACCATCAGGCCTAAGCTTCTTCTTGAGTACCCATTTGCATCCTATAGATTTACACCCATAAGGACAATCAATTATCTCCCAAGTTTCATTTGCCAAGATGGAATCCATCTCACTACAGACTGCTTCCTTCCAGTAGTCAACATCTTTAGACGCATAGGCTTCTGAACTAGAACTGGGAGTGTAATCTATGAGATACACAAGAAAGTCATCACCAAAGGACTTTGCAGTCCTCTGTCTCTTGCTCCTCGTAGGAACTTCATTGTTCTCCTCCACATGATTTTCAAAGTTTTCCATCGAAATGGTGGGTTCAGTAATTGTAACTAATTCATGACTCGATGAACTAGGCATCTCCTGATTAGATGAGGTAGCCTTATGTTTCATGGGAAAGATATCTTCGAAGAAAGTCACATTATTCGATTCCATGATTGTACCTACATGCATGTCAGATACCTCAGATTTTACAACCAAGAATCTATATCCAATGCTATGAAAAGCATATCCCAGGAAAACACAACCCAAAGTTTTTGGTCCTAGCTTGCGCTTCTTTGGAATTGGCACATTGACTTTCGCCAAACAACCCCACGTTCGTAGATAAGAGAGTTTTAACCTTTTCTTCTCCCATTCCTCGAATGGAGTTATCTCTTTGTTCTTTGTGGGAACTCGGTTTAGGACATGACATGCAGTCAATATCGCCTCTCCCCACCATGCCTTGGAGAGACCCAATGTGTCTAACATGGCGTTAACCAAATCAGTTCGAGTATGGTTCTTTCTTTCGGCTACCCCATTTGACTGAGGTGAACAGGGATGCGTCCTCTCATGGATTATACCATGTTCCGCACAGAAAGAATCAAATTCATTTGAGAAATACTCTCCACCACGACCGGACCTAAGCCTCGTGATCTTTCGATCAAGTTGGTTTTTAGCTTCAGCTTTATATATCTTGAAATAGTTCAAAGCCTCATCCTTAGACTACAGAAGATACACTTGGCAGTATCTAGTGGAGTCATCAATTAACGTCATGAAATATTTCTTTCCACCTTTTGTCAAAATGTCATTCATTTCACATAGATCTGAATGTATGAGCTCTAGTGGTGCAAGGTTTCTCGTTTCGGCAGTCGTGTGAGACTTACGAGGCTGCTTGGCTTGCACACAAACTTGACACTTAGATCCCTTTACGGTGGTGAAACTAGGGATTAAGTTCAATTTTTCTAGTCGCGACATACAACCAAAATTAACATGACAGAGACGCGAATGCCACACATTTGAGTCACTATTGTTGCAAACATGATTAACAAGTTTATTGCAAACATCTGCCAAGGATAAACGGAACATGCCTCCTGACTCATAGCCTTTACCAACAAAAGTTCCATACTTGGATATTACAAATTTATTCGACTCAAAGACAATCTTGTAGCCATCTCTACACACAAGAGATCCTCTAACAAGATTTTTATTGACGGAGGGGATATAATGCACGTTCTTCAACCGCACGACCTTCCCCGAAGTAAACTTCAGATCAACCGTGCCAACACCACGAACAGAAGCACTTGAACCGTTGCCCATCAGCACGGTGAAAGTCCCTGTGGTTTGATAAGATGAAAACATCGAAATATCACCGCATACATGCACATTAGCACCCGTGTCAATCAACCAATCGGGGAAATGACATACTGAAAGGATAGTGGGAAATATACATTACGCATCATCCTCCAAGCCAGTGTCACCAGTGACAACATTAGCGGTCTTGCCGCCTTTCCCATGTTGACGCTTGTCATAACGGTTAGGGCGGCTAGGTTCCCAATGATCAGGATCTCCGCACACATGACAAACACCTTTTTTCTTGTCATTCTTCTTCTTGAAGTTGGTGTGTTGTACAACCTTGTTCTTCCCATCGAACTTTGCTTTACCATCAAACTTGCCCTTGTTCTTGAAATTGTGGGGTTGGAAGTTTTTCTTCTGTACCGGATTGGCACTAGATCCTCCCTCAATACCTCGAGCACGTGTGTCTTTTGCTCCCGCCTTTTCTTCCACATCAAGAGTACCAATGAGATCCGAAACAGAAAAACTCATGCCTCTTATGCTTCAGTAAGGTAGAAAAGTTCCTCCACGAAGGAGGAAGTTTAGTGATGATGCCTCCGACAACAAACTTGCCTGGTAGCATGCAATTGAAGTGCTCAAGTTCTCTGGCAAATGACTGTATCTCGTGAGCTTGCTCAACCACGGAGCGCTCTTCAGTCATCCCGTAGTTATAGAATTGTTCCATGATGTACAACTCAGTGCCAGCATCCAAGACCCCAAACTTGGCCTCGAGTGCACCCCACATATCTATTCCATTATCAATTGACACATAAGCATCAACTATGTTCTCATCAAGAACACTCAAGAGAGCAGCCTTAAACAAGGTATCCATTTTTTGAAAAGCTAGTTCCCGTTGAGCATCATGATCTCCTTCAGGTTTGTCAAGAGTGGCGTCATAGCAGCTCATGGTTTGAAACCATAGAACGGCTCGGGGAAGCAGGAAAACATAGGAGGTCTCATGGAAGCAGGAAAACCACTCGGGGTAAATTGCCTATAATAAGGTTTTTGGATTGTTGGAAAAATGAGCAATTTACCAAGTGATTTTACTAGCAGAAATAATAGATAAACCACGACTACCATAGCAAACATATGATAAGCCATGCAATTATAGAGAGATGAACATGAACGAAACATATCTAGATAAGAAACAACAACAAGAAGTTGAGGCATGAACTCAAACAAGAAGAATATGAGAACGTATTGAGTTGCAGCTGCAGCAGTACTGGTGTTGTCGTTGGCTCGGCTCATTCCCGCAACCCGGTTCATGACGAGGCGGGCGGCGGAGGAGGAGGAGCGCGTGTGTATGTCTCTCTTGTTTTCATGCTCATACATGTATGGAAACATCCTCCCTTATAAGAAGATCCAACTCTCACTAAACTAGCAATGTGGGATTAAACTTTCCACCTCTTGCCTTGCATAAATGGACTGTGTGGGCCTCTAGGATTTGATAGGAATTTCTGAAATTATATATTAAGTTAGCCCAAAAGTAGATAAAATTCCGACAGGCAATACGATTTGTACATGAAAGATTATGCGGGTTATTGCTTTTGAGATAATGTGATAAATTGTTTGAATTTAGAGGTAATCTAAACGTGTGAAGAAAAAAAATATCAATCATGAGATATACTCGTATCATATATCGATCCTGAGTATGCATGTCATCATCTCGGCCGTCTCTAAATGCACCGCATACGGAACGCTCCTTGTACAATAGGACAAACCACATATTTTTAAGGGATGGACAAACGGGAGATATGAAGTGTTTGACTTGCTTAAGGCCGACTTCAACACATGGTTCGTGTTCGTTTACAGTCGTCCGCCCATTGATGCGTTCATCCGACCGCCGCATTTCACAAAAAATGTACGGATTACGAGCTTATTTTTTACAAAAACATTATAAATAATTTAAAATAATCTATATTACATTGAATTTAAAAGGTCCAAAATGTCACGGCCGCACATTGAAATTAAAAAAGAAACTAAAAACAATAAACTGGGATGTAGCAACTGTGGTCGCTTGAGTCGTTGCCGTCCTCGTCCTCGTCCTCGTCCTCGTTGTCCATGCTGAGATCAATGTACGGTGATGGCTGCCAAAGGTGCGTTGGCAGCCCCTATGATGGCTGCCAAAGTGGGTAGGGCAACGCCTGTGGCTGCTAATGCACGGTGGCCGAGGGTGCTGATCACGGCTCGACGCTCACCCACGAGAGGGCGGTGGCTCAGCAGGCGGCGAGGGTGGGTTGCATGGCACCGCGGATGTCCACGTCCACGACCGCCCCATAAAGGCTGGGCTCGAGGGCGGGCTGGGAGGCCCCTCTTCAACCTGCTCCTCCTTCACCTCCAGCTCGGGAATGGCAACGTCGCCTGTGATTGACAGTGCCATCATTCCCTTCAGGGAGTCCCACTGCTCCCACTCCATGCCCGTGTATTCCCTTTCGGAGTCCTCCATCACCCTCCTCACTAGCCGCTCCTCCTCTTTGAAGGCCATGATGGGAGGTGGTGGTGGTGGATACGACGAGGGGGAGGGCGTCGTCTTAGCCTGCGCATGACCGTGATAGGCCGAGAACGCGTCCACGAACTGCGTTGGGAGCACACACATCACATGACGGGCTATGAGCGCGACAGGCAAAGGAAGTTTGTTGACACTTGTCGTTCTTGTCCCGGAACCACGTGTCCCGCAAGGGGGAGTCAGCGTTGTACCTGTTGTTGGCGAGGAGGTGATGCATGATCTATGCCCGTCTACGGTTGATCTCCAAGAGGTGGGTGTTGTTACTCGTCGGGATGGACGACACCCGATCTGGGCTCACATCCCACCCATTGGGGGGAGGGGTGAGTATCGGGCCAAAGGAGTGGGGTCTCCATCTCCCAGTACCGCTGACAGATATCCACCTTATTGTACGAGCGGTTTCGCGGCGCGACGATGGGAGCTAAGAGGGAGAAGGCGGGCATGAGGTGGAATTCACGATGACGCGGGACGATGAACCTGCTTCGTGGTTGTGCTTTCTCTTATTGTTGGGGATTCACTTCCACATTTCCATTGTGGTCATGGGCGGAGCTAGGATTAAGCCAAGCCCCCGGCCCTAGGCGTGCTACAGTGCTTAACTGTATCGCTACAGTGCGTGTGGTTCTACAATAAATACCGTGGTGATTCTTCACATTTCGAACCAAGCCCCCCCCGCCATCCTTGATCCGCCACTAATTGTGGTCGTGGGCGATGGACGACAGGCGACGACATGCTCTACGGTTTGTTAGGGCTCGAGGAGGCAAGAAGGCGATGGAAGCTAGGCGAAGCGGCGGAGTGAAACGGATGTGGATTGACCGGTCCACAACTTCGTCATAAAAAGGACGCCGCATGGGGCGGTTGGGTGGTCGACAAGCGGGTCCGTCCTCGCGTGCTGATTAAATGGATCGGCGAGAAGTTGTTGCGTGGCCGACATACGGGGCCAGGGCGCATGCGTGTTTGTCTCGTGTCCGTCTGGACGTAAATTCAATTTAAATTTATCATGAATATGAATCAAGGCGGACGAAGAGAATATAATTTGAGGAGTCCAAACGGACTAGAACAGACGCAATGGGGCCTTGATTTGGAGTTGGTCGAAGGCCCGTGCTTCAAGGAGCTCCTAATCGGCGCCTTCTGTGCCTATTAGGGGAAGTGGCGCGTGAGAGAACCTTTATGGGTTGTTTTCTTCAAGGCCCATTAGACAACTCCGTTTCTTTGACTGTTTCAGGCGTTTGACTATTTCGTTTGTTCGACTATGTTGGACGTTTGACTGTTTTTCAAATTCAACGAAATTTACAAAAAGTTCATCCGATTTTAAAAAAGTTTACAAAATCAAAAACAAAATCATTGGATTTGAAAAACACTTCATCGATTTGCTTTCAATTTATCAAACTTGAAAAAAGTTCATCGAAATTGAAAAAAGGTCATTGGATTATTAAAAATAGTTTAGAAAATTTGAATAACATTTCATCTATTTTGAAAATAGTTCATTAATTTAGAAAAAAGTTCACCGATTTTCAGAAAATGTTCATGATTTTTTTTAAAAAGTTCACAAAATTTGAAAAGAGTTCACGATTTATGAAAAAAGTTCATTGATTTTAATAAATGTTCATCTAATTTGAAAAGAGTTTAAAAATTTGGAAAAGTGCTTCAACAACTTTGAAAAAAGTTCATCGAATTTGAAAAAAATGTACAGAAAAATCCAGTGAACTTTTTGACAGATTTAAAAATTCAACAAATTAGTTCATGAATTTGAAAAAAGTTTTAGAAAATTCATTGAACTGAAAAAAAGTTCTCATATCTGAAAAAAGTTCATCGTTTTTGGAAAAAGTTCATCTATTCCAAAAAAGTTCATCATATTTTAAAAAAGTTCATAAAAACTTTAAAAAAAATCATCGATAATAAAAAAATTCACGGATTTTGAAAATTAATTCATGAATTTGAAAAAGAAATTAATCAAAACAAAGCTGCACTTTTTCAAAAAAAATAAATAATTATATAAGAAATAAAATGAAAATGAAAAGGTAATAAAAAAGTAAAGAAAAGAAACAAAAAAGAAAAAGAGAGAAACCGATGAAAAAACAGTCCTAAAAAACCTAAATGAACAAAAAAGAAAAAACTACTTTCTACTGGGCATGTCCATTACCGACCGCTGCAGGCGTCGGTTAAGAAAAATACACTTTAACCGACGCCTGTAGCGCCAAATAGGATTAGCCCGATGGAAGCCACCCCAAGAGGAGTTCATCAAAAACAATCTGGATGGAGCCTTCACACCGGGCAACTCTTTTAGTGGATGGGGAATCGCGGCTCGCGACTGCCTTGGTCGGCTCTTACTTGCGCGGGCTGGGAGACAAGAGCATGTTTCCTGCGCCTTCGGAGCCGAACTCCATGCCCTGTCGGCAGCAGTAACGACAGCAACCGAGATGGGCACGACCAGAGTGGTCTTCGAGACAGATTCGCAGCTGCTCGCGGAGGCCATGGACACTTCCCGCGCCGACGCATCACCCTACACAGCTATCATCGAGGACCTGAAGTACCAGCTAAAGCTATGGTTCACCCACTGGAGTGTTATCACATGTAATCGTAGCTCGAAGATGGTAGCTCATGTATTAGCCCAAATTAGTAGCACCTGTGCCGCCGATAATTGTGTCGAATGGGACTCGGTTGCACCGTCCAATGTGACGTTTCACGTGTCAGGCGATATGCGTGTACGTAGTTGATTTATAAAGCTATGCTTTCCTAAAAAAAATAGGATTAGCCCGTGCCCCACATCCCGTGTTTTCTGTTTGCCCCAAATAGGTGTCCGCAATGTTTTCTGTTTGCGCGCGCTCGGCGTGTGGGCCCTGTGGCGGGCGCCGGGCGGGGAGGTCGCCTGCGCCGCCGACATCGCAGCGACTCTCCGGCTGTGCTCTGCTCCACCACCCAACCACACTTTCGACGTACTCCAGGAGGATTCAACCGGCTGTTACTGGAGCCCGCGCCGTGCTGCTCCCATTTGACGACCACGCGACAAGGTACGAGCCTCTCTCAGTTCTGCAAAACCCGGAACTCTTGGTCTAACCCTCGTCGGTCAAACCCTTCCTCTCTTTCTAATTTTGGGACATGTTTTCCGAAGGATTTTTATTCTGCATGCAAAATGGTGTAAAATACCAACTCCGCGCGAAACATGAGCGTAGCTGAAGTAAGCCAAAGCCAGATGTCCCAATGCATGCCAGGTGTTTGTTGGAATGCCGATTTATGGATACACTCGAAAACATGCCTGTTCTTGGTGCGAGACAATGCCCCACACCTATGACAATCCCTAAATCCCCAAACCATCCGAGGAGACAACATGTGACAAGCTGTATGGGGCTGAAGTTCATGATAAAAAAGAATGTAGACTTGCACGAAGCAAACACTTGAATAAATGGTTCATTTCAACCAGGTTTGAATAGGTATATATGCTGGTGCTTAAGCAAGATATACACACGAAAATTAGCACAAACAATGACCGGACTGGCACCAGTGTTGGCAGACTGGATGCCTAGGATAAGTTGAGCTTTATGTATGAACCATAAACATAATTAGCTGTTGTATGTGGAGCTACTTCACAAACTTTTACCATTTTAGTAATTTATCTATCTGGAGGCTGCTTTATGTAATACCAGCTGAGCTGAGCTAGAAACGACTTGAACTTGAAACAGGCGCCACTCTTGTGCCAAAACTTCTTCTAAACACCCAAGGGACAGCTGAAGCATTGCGCCTGTGGTCACTTGGTTGTAAACCTACGTTTTGCGTCTCTTCTCCGGCTTCATTACCTCTTTCATTTCCTTCTGCCTGATCTCCCTTTTGGTCAGGTTGTGTCTTGGTTGCTGACTTTTTCTTTTCATAAAAGTAAATCACCACGGCTATCAGAAGAGCAGAAGTCGAGACAACTCCACTAAGTATGAAAAGTCCTGTAAAACCATCAGGTGTGAGTTTTTCGGGATCAGGTGCACGCCCCGCATTGTTGCAGTTGTTTTGGTATCCGATTCCGATCCATTTCTTCTCAATTTGATTAATAGTGTCTCCTCCTATTACGCTAAGGATTGCCTTTGAGATGTCCCCAACTTGAGGAGATCCTTTTGGGAATGCCTGTTGAAGAAATTTAGTTTTTTGTTAGCTTATATCATAGCTCTATCACACTTCATATCCTGCTACGATGATGCCTAAAGCAAGATGAAATTGAACCCATGTGGTAGCAAAGAAGTCCAGATTGTCATTAGCCTAAGTGTTATACTCCCTCCATCCCAAAATAAGTGTCGCTGGTTTAGTACAAAATTTGTACTAATTTAATGTTAAGTTTGCGACACTTATTTTGAGATGGAGGGAGTAGAAACTAATTCTGGTGCACATACATGGACTTATGTGGCAGCGCATATTTCTTGGTAAGAGCTAAGTTTTTTTAATGTATATGAACATATGTGGCAGCACAGATTAACTTGGGGAAGAAGTAAGAAACTATTGAGCACCCATTCATGGGCATAAAATATAAATGATCATGCATAATTATATTATATATTTATGTGATAAACAAAGATAATTTTTCACTTGTATGGCTGAGTTGCACACGATTTTGAATTGAGTACTTGTGCATCTTCAAGAAAAAATAATAGATGCACAGCATACTAGATACAGGTGCTACTAAAAGCTAAATATTAACATTTTGTAATCACAAATACATGTGGTCATATGTTTGCACATTTTTTTGCTCGTGTTAACAAAACATGTTACAACCTCGATTTGAATATTTTGAAGACGAAACTTTCTGTCAGATGTTGGAAAGTCCTCTTTCAGCAGAAGGTTGCTATACACTCGTGTAGGTTCAAGTAAGTTCCCCTCTCTCTTGTAAATATTTTCTTACATATTTACCCCCTCCGTTCCATATTAAGTGCCAGTGTGCCACTGATTTAGTACAAAGTTGTACTAAATCAGCAGCACTTAATATGGAACAGATGGAGTATACTATTGGGACCTTCCACTCAATTTTGTCAAAAATATTTTTTATGCACAAAGTGCATCCAGAATTATGTAGTACCCATAGAAGCACATTTTTTTCCCATTGACTAGTGGTGATACCTGTTAAGCTTCATGCACTAGCCAATGCAATCAAAAGTCCGAACTGGTGGAAAGGGCTAGGCAATCCACATATACACTTCAACACCCCCTCTCACGTATGACGCAGAAAGTCAATACGTGGACAGACTCAGAGGTATGGCTCAAGAGGCCTATACATGGACACATAGGGGGGACAATAATTTTTGAATAAACTACGAAAGCCAGAATTTGAACTCAAGACCTTAGTCTCTGATACTATGTTAAGCTTTATGCACTAGCCAACGCAACCAAAAGTCCGAACTGATGAAAAGGGCTAGGCAATCCACATATACACTTTAACAATACCATCCTCTTACTCAGGGAATAGCAGTATAGCACCTGCGGTGGCATAAATCATTATAAATTTCAATGATAAAATCGATCATTTGTCACTTCATACAATGGTCTTTTAGGCTATGCCACAGTATAGAATGTAATCCATTATTTGCCACTCCACAGGTTGATTACTTCATGATTTGACACTATTGACTTTAGCTGTTCATATTTATTTCTCTATTGTTTTTCTTGAGAACTGCATATCTTTTCATTAAGAAGAGATTAACAGTCAACACATGACTGGCTCGATATGGCCTGTATTTATGGATTAAATGAAAGGAAGAAATGTATGACCTGAGGAAAATGAACCGAGCTGCTAAAACGACAGAGTTAAAAGAATAATCAACAACTCGAACTACCCAACTGCCTAGCACACAATCCATGCAGGATACTCTGACAATAAACCATTTTTTGGATTCTTCCTTGATCGTTGACACTAAGCACAAACAGAAAATTGTAGTTAATTGAAAACCCTGTTATTCCTCTCCTTCCGCCCCATCCGAGCAACCAGGATGAAAAGGAACCAAAGCCCTTTCTTAAAATACGATTGAGTACGGTGCACATGCGTCCTGGAAGTGATCCATCAATCACCATACTATAACTCTCCTTATGAGATGCAAAAAAAGGGGCTTCTTCTCTCGTTCACTCCACACTGCACATTCTCAAGGAATCTGGTGGTTCTCGCTGTCTCACCTATATGACCACTCTATGAACTGAAATGATGGCTTTTCTCGACTTTATTTGGATAAGATTGTTTGTATATGTAAGCTGAATTTTGATCTTCCTTGTCAGTGTGTTTGTTCTTAAATTCATTTTCCAACCGTCTCCCAAAATTTATCTCTTCGAAGTATTCTTTTAGTTTGATTTCTGATTATATTAACTTGTAATTTGACTATTTCCCTACTAGCATGTCCCTTCGACTACATGTAGCCTTTAGTTCATATGTATGTAGAGTTGATCATTTTAATTGCAATAGTATTCACTTAGCTCTCTTCTGCCCTTCATTGCCACACCTGGTCATATTTATGGATGGTTTTCTACAAGTTCATGTATTATGGAATGCACCATAATACTATATTCATGATTGTTTTCATATTTTTTTAAAACCTTTGATATACATCAACCTGATATGGTAGTAGCAACTGTACCCAAGCTCATATGCGACTTTCTGAAAGAAAGAAAAACAAAATATATGATACTACTAGTAGTAGGCTAGTAGCACAACTTTGTTGATGTGGTGTAAAGGAGCTATGTGATTGACAGCCATTTTATTAGTAAACATCAAATGTTCACGAAAGTGCATATGCTAATTATGTGACCATTGGTTCAATATCATCTGCCCTCCACCCATTCACTTAGGAATTAGGTGTGCAAAGCTAGCAATAGTCCCATCTTAAATAAAATTAGCAGCAATGAGATGCGTACAAGAATTTCTATGATATATTTTGTCTCAAACAAATTTAATGACTGTCGGCTTCAGAGATATATTGTAAAGAGGTAGATGAAAGTTTACTTACATATCCAAAACCTGCTGCTTTATAAAATGGAACCATAGTGTACCCTTTGCAGTTCCTTGCAAGAAATAATCTGATGTATGGGACTTCATGAATGAACGCAGCAATTCCACCATTTTTGCTTCCCTTCGAGAGTGCACTGTAAAATCCATCATAGGTATTATAGGTCTTGATCTTCGATCTGTCAAAATTGAGTTGTTCCAATATTCTCTCGACGTAGGAACCATGAATGCATCCTACATAGTCCCCACTTTTACGGAGTTCATGGATATCAGTTATAGTTGGATTTAGCTGTCGTATGGTAAGCATTGTTGCCAAGTTTGCAGTGTAGCTTGCTGACAATACAAGGAAGAAAAATACCCATACAATCAAAACTATCCGAGATAGTAGCCGTTCCACTCTGTCCTCTGAAATTTTTTATATGGAGTTCAATTAGTTTTTCAGTCATATGAAAGGAAAATGCAGGAACCCACATAACTGCATAATGTAGATGAAAGTCATGAAACTTAATATGTAAATTTCTACGTATTGTGCTATTAAGTTTTTTCAGATAGTGGGAATTATTTAGTAGTCTAGTTATCGCGCAGAACAAGGTTCAAATCCTGGACAACCATTGCTGCAAATTTTACCCCACCCCCACCCCAAAATTATGGATGAGAATCAAACTTGGATCATCAAGCAGAGGCAAGTTACCATACTGCTTGGCTATGGTAGGTTTAATTATCAGTAATATGGATTGGAGGGACAATTAATATGGATCGGAGGGAGTATGTTTCTACGACAGAAGCTATTGCGTTAAATAAGGTACTGAAATGACTTACAAAGTAACTTAGCCACTTGAGCTTTGTTTTATACACCCCAGGCCTATCCAACTCCAGCAGAATCTAATTTTCTAAGCTATCTCTACACATTCACATTCTTGCATCCTTCAGGCAACTAGAAGCATGTCTATTCACTACAACTTTATAGCTTTGTTAGTTCCACCAACATTAAAACATTGTTTCTTCATGCAACTTCATACTTCGTGTAAGATGCTATTCAGAAGTTCATTTTCTTTAAGGAATGAAAGTATTTTGATAAATATACTCACTGTCTCCAAACAGGGAAAAGAAGGTCATAATCCCGAGCTTTCTGGGAACTTCTCCAGGGATATTTGTGTTATTTCCGAGAAACTCCAATAGCCAGAGAACAACCCATGTGTAGAAAAATAATATGATACTTCCGAGCCACAGGTCACGTGATAATGGTTCAACGAAAATCCATGTGTTGTTAGTTCTGCTGCTCTTGGCTGGAACAACCATTGCCACTCCTGATTCTGTGTATGGTAGAGTGAAGTCGACGTAGGACATTCTGTTCTCTGAGATTGTTATGTCTCCAATTGCTATATCATATTTCTGCAAGTGCATCAAACAGAGTTACCTTACTGACCAGCAAAATGATGATGCTTAATATTTGTTATGAAAGTTGTAACTATGCCATGAGGATATGAATAGGTAAACTAAGAAGAGCCTGACTATGCCATGTGCTCTTATCATAAAGACAGCATGTATATTCCTCTGATATACTTCCTCCGTCCCAAAATAAGTGTCTCGAGCTTAGTACAACTTTGTACTAGAGCTAGTATAAAGTTGAGACACTTATTTTGGGACGGAGGGAGTAGTACTTTACCTTATGAGTTGCAGGCAATAGATGGCATGCTAATACAATTTTTTGCTACAATAGCATAGTACATTAGTACTTACAAGAATAATTACCAGACCAATAGGGAGGCATTATATGGTGGTTACACACTACTCCCTCCATTCCTAAATATAAGTCTTTCTAGAGATTCCACTACGGACTAAATACGGAGCAAAATGAATAAATCCACACTCTAAAATATGTCTATATACATCCGTATGTAGTTTGAAGTGAAATCTCTAAAAAGACTTATATTTAGGAACGGAGGGAGTACAATGGAGAAATATGGCCCCAATTAGAATTCAAGTTAAAGTGGTCTTTATCCTCGACTTATCCTTTATATGGAAATCTGGGGCCAGGGGATCATTCCCTTGACTCTTACTGATGATAATTTTTTTACTCCACGAGAAATTGAACAAAAAGCTGCCAAATTGGCCTATTTCTTGCATGTGCCAATTGAAATATTTTGAGGATTTTTTAAACTGAATTGAATGGAGAAATAAGAATTACTTCCTCCGATCCTTTGATCTTACTGATTTAGTACAAAGTTGTACTAAATCAGGGACAATTAATATGGATCGGAGGGAGTAAGAAGAGTTTTCTCAGCACGGGGAGGAACTCTCTTTGAAATTGGATCTGTTATTGTAAGGGGGTTTTCAAGTATTTATCTAAGGAAGGAACAAACGAGAATAAGAGAAAGTTGCTTTTAATTTATTTTGTCCAAGTTAGATGCATTGCGTATTATTCTTCCATTTTCATCCGAAAGGACTTTCTTTTATTCTATTTCACTATCTCATTCCATCTAGATCTAAGAAATAACCCAATGCACTGAAATTCCTGATAACATACCTCTAAATTGCAATAAACTTAAATGTAGTACATAAATGTGGGAGTGGTGAAATCATGGCATGCATATAAAATTACTTTTTTTCAAATTCGATGCTGGAAGTTGAATCCCTGATGCACTTACTACCTTAAGGTAAACTTGGTAAACAAAATCATCATAACCTCCAGTGCTTGTGTCATTGGTGGTGCCAAATGCGACATATTCATAAGGTACTGCATAGGGAAGTCTTTTAACTGCCTCTTCGAATACATCAATTGAAAGGCCCTCTGCTTTAGTTGCCCCTGTGATAGGATCCTTTCCACTTGTCATAAATTGTGGGTATACACTTACGTGCACTCCCACTCGAAGCTTCTTCCCATTTACAGCAGCTTCCCACCCTTTGGGTACCTCTGTTGATTTTCCTGGCCAAATCACGGGATTTAGTTCAGGAACTAAGCCTGAATGCTCTGTCATTGACTCTCCTTGATATAGTCGCCGGGAAATACCATTTTCTGCAGTCCAAAACCCAATTTCTTTCCACCCTTTACCAACTACATTTATTATCTGAAATGTAGATGCTTGGAGCTGCCTGCCTGAAAGGTCAAAATGACCACTCAAACCTCTAAATTTGTATTGCAAGATGGTCTTTAGGAGATCCGGACCATAAACAGATGTTCCCAGGCTTGTCATGTTTCTTGCAACTGCTGGTTTTTGAAAGGATGTCTTGTTCTTAATACCAAGGTTTTCAACTGCTTGTGCTACCGCCCATACAGTATCATAGCTCCAGAGTTCAAATATGCTTAGTTTCACTGATGGATCATTTGGGTTATCAATTTGTAATCTCCTGTTCCATCGTATGGTGAAGCTATCCAGTTCTGCTGATTTAGGTGTATAAAACTTCACACCTAAAACACCATTCATTGCTTCCATGACAGAAGGGTTCGTGGAGTCTATGACATTAGTTAGTCCATCTGTCGTAATCCATACGAATCCTTTCTTCATCATACCAACCTCTTTTGCCTTTGTGAAGAGGACCGAAGCCAAATCAGGTGACATATGCACCACGAAGACCCTTGTTTGCATTGTCATTAACTTATAGAGTTCTTGGGTAATTTGTTCATTAGATGCTGACAGAGGGATCACACTCCGATAGGGAACACGGGCATCAATTTCTTGGAGGGCGTCAATGAAATATGGTATGACACCTCTACCATAGTCAGTTTCTTCATAAATTGGCACCACCTGTCTCCACCCGTAGGCCTTGATTAGGGAGGCAATGCTATTCACTTGTGTAGAGTCACTCAATGTTGCACGAACAAAATATGGAAGGCTGCCAGAGTAAAGAGACGGGCTTGTTGCTGTGAAGGAGATGATAGGGACCTGACTTTTATTCCCAAGATCCGATACAAATGCTGCTTGTGAAGATGTTTGAGGGCCTATGATAACTTGGACATTATAATTCTCTAGCAGGTCGAGAGCTGTAAAGGTTCATAATAAAATTTTAGTTGAACGTAAATTTGTGCTGCTAGAAGCTGCATAAATTCAAAATTGAAGAGTAAAAAAAATGACATATAGTATTTACAAAATATATGTTGGTTCAGAGCACTCTGTAGCGTATGCTTTTGATGTCCTAGTTAACTTAAACTTGTGCAAAACACTGCAAAACAGGATTGAAAATTATCACAGATTTGCAGATGAAGCTACAAATTTGAACCCACAATATATGGATGAATGTAACTAAACGTGTTGTCAGTATAAAGGATAATTACACTTCACTCTCTTTACTTGAGTTGCTTGTTTTGAAATATGACATTTATAACCTGTATTACTAGTTATGCTGATAAATAGTGTTTATTTTACCTTTGATTCCATCACATAACTTTTAGAAGCCTTTTATGGAGTATATTCAATGTTCTTTTACTACAATAACAATTCTATGGAATGCTTGAATCTCCTTTTTCCATTTCAGGTCAGATCATTATAGGGATATTTCCTAGATCTATCTGGAGGATTTTTTTTAAGGTATTTTAGTGATTTTTCAATTGGAAATAAACTTCATATTTCCATTGACAAAAGAGGGTCCTCGAGTAGAAAGATTATTTGCTAATGATACCATTCGATTTCTAAGTCCACATCCTACAATCTTTTTACTATTTCCTACTGATCTGCTATGTTCTGATTTTCTTGTATGAATAGAAACAGTTGATTGGTGAATCTCTCTGTTAGTACGGAGAGAATAGTCCAGATATGAAGGGACTTCAATACTGTGGCTCAGGTCAAGCAACCGCATCCACAGAACCTTATCATAAAAAGCACACTAAAGCACTTGCCCAGCAAAGGTTAGCTATGCATTGTCGAAAATTTATGTAATGAATATGTTATACGATTAAATTTCACAAACTACAGATGACCATACATCTGAAACCATGAGTAAATCTATAATCTCTGGGCATTCAAATTTGAACCCAGTCACCTATGTCAAGGGAAAGCTAAGCTAAACATAATCAGGTTATTAAATATGCATGCACTAACTTTTCTGAGAGTAAAACTCATATAATATTTCCTTGCAAATAAGTGTAAATATGTGTTGGCAATAGTAAGAGTTTAGTAGCCAAACGTTGTCCTTTTGATGTTTCTGAACTTTAACAGGAGATATATGCTCAAAGTACTTCGTGTAACAGGAATGTAATAAATTAGCCTTGTTAGTGTTTATGTATTTGATTTACAACTGTTCTTTCCATGGGCATTTGTTAGTTGGATGTCTATTGTTAAACAGATGAGGTATAATGGAGCACATGGAAAGTTTGCCAAAAAACACACTCATTCCTAAGTAAAAACCATTAAATCCTTTTGATATATATTACTATCGAACGGTTCCAACTTTGTCCATTAGAAGTGACACATTGGTAAATAACCATGTTATTTTCCACCAGAACCGTGTTCATAATATTGCAGTTCTGTAGCTTGTACTAAGTTGAATGAATAAAGCCAGTTATACTCCTTTGCTCACTGTGTTGAGAGTTCTTGCCCTTTCCACCAGCCTGATGTATGGCTTGGGGTGGAATTTAAACTTTTCTGGCTCAGCTACTTTGGTTTAGCCAGGGCGATGTGAACAGTAATCTGTGGTCTGCTTGCCTCGTTTAATAAAAGTAGGGGCGGGGGAAATCCCTTCCGATAAAAAATAAATCAGTTATATATAAGTTGTTTTTTTACGACAGTGTAAAAAGACGTTGTACTTCAGAGACAATAAGAAGTTGAGAAAGGAAAGTGCTCCTCTACACCCGAGCTCAAATGAGCTCGGATGAACAGTAAATTCGAAAAATATTTTTAAATTGTTCAAAAAATCTGATTTTTTTTAGAGCAAACTTTGACAAATGTTTTAATAGATTGCACAATTTCAGTATGAAATCACATTTTTTAAGTCGTGGCAAAAAAAAAATTAATGCTTCAAAATGCTTTTGAAAGTAGCATTTTGGGAGTTCCGATTTTGTTTTTTTGTCACGACTTTGACAAATGTGATGTCATGGTGAAATTTTACGAGCACTTAGAACATTTGTCAAAGTTTGCCTAATTTTTTTTATTTTTTTAAACATTTTTACAATATTTTTCGAATTTACTGTTCACCCGAACTCATTTGAGCTCGGGTGCAAAATACATGTCCGTTGAGAAAGCATATTTGTGATGCCTACAAGGCTACTTTCCACGGTTCCATCCCATGCGATGCCTAGAAGCTCACATGGAAGTGCTGGGCGCCGCCGCGGGTCCGCTTCTTCCACTGGCTCGCCCGGCTCGATCGTTGCTGGACGGCAGACAGGCTAGCCAGGAGAGGGCTGCAGCACCACCCACGATGCCTCTCTGCGACCAAGAACCGGAAACTATGCACCACCTCCTCCTTGCCTGCCCATTCTCCCGACAAGTATGGCATGAAACCCTGGCCTGGCTAAGGATTCCCTGTCGCCCACCGGATGGCGAGGAATCGCTCAATGCTTGGTGGTCCACCGCGAGACGAGCCGCGCCGACGCTTATGCGCAAAGGGCTCGCATCAATGACGCTGCTCGTACCTTGGATGACATGGAAACACAGAAATGCCTGCGTGTTTGACAATGAACAACCCTCGACCACGAGCTTGATTGCGAAGATCAAGGAGGAAGCGACACTTTGGGCTAGGGCAGGCGCGCTCGGCCTCAAAGCCGCGATCCCACAGACTTGGGATGTTCACTGATTTTCTCTCTTCCTGGCCCTGTAACCACCTCCTAGGAGGATTGTAACATAAACCCTATCTTTTCAATACAATGAAACGCAAAAGTCTTTTGCGTTTTCTAGAGAAAGCATATTTGTAAGCAACGGAGGCAGTAGGAAAGTTTTTCTTTTTCATAATAGGCTGCAGAACTTTTACCTGCTGATGCAGCTTCGACGCTGTTACTTTTGGAGTCCCTGATGTGGAGAACTACCTTCGGGCTGTAGTTTCTGTGGACCGTATAGAAGTCTTCCAGAGCCATCAAAATGCTGGTCCGTGCCATCTTGCCCCCCAATGATTCCAAGTCGAGAATCACTCCAACGGGGAACTCATCTGTTCCGCTCGTCGTAGCATTCTGAGCTACGCCAGAGTGGATGATGAGTAACAGGAGGAGGGTGATTTGACATGCTCTCTCCATTGACGGTGCTGCAAGGTTTGTGAAGTATTTTGTGCCCAGAATCTAAGCCCACCGTGGCTTTTATGAAGTTGGTTTCTTCAAGCTAAAAGCTTGGCATGAAAGCGTAGGTGACTACCCTTCTATGCCTTGATCCATGCATATTTTATTGCAGATGGAATGGTTCTCATTTCTACCTCATTTCAGTTGTAGTTTCCGAAGGTCAAATGATGTAGCATGGCCGGCCAAGCAATTTAAGTACGAGTACGTAGTTTAGTACATGTTGCAATGATATGAGTTCTATAATAGTGGAGTACTCCGTTTCTGCATGTTACCCAGGTACTTAAATACTAACTGACCAGTAGCTCCTTCCATTCAATCTTGTAGTATATCACTTGAAAGTGACAACAGCTGTTATCTAATTGTTTTCAAACGTTTGCTCTATTTCCTGAAGCAACTGAACTCTGTTGACATGATTTTTTTGCTGTTTATCTAAATTCCAATTGCCACCTCTAATATGTATGTCAAAATCAGATGAATGTGACAATCGGATTTCTCTACGTCAGAATGCGTGTGTTGACATTTGACAATGGGAAATTTGTGGAATTATCTTGACCGCTTACTTATACGAGAAAACTTATTGTCCGGTAGTCACGCTGTCCAAAGAATTGTACGTATGTACGTGAACTACCAAAACCTATATGGTGGTTCGTTAAAAAAAACTAATTTTCAATTTAATCTAGTTTAGCACGGCTGTTGAGTGGAAACCCTAATTTCTAAACCAGTGATAACAAAGTCAGGCACGAACTTGCACATGCATTTGAGCTGTCTGATCTCTATAATCAAATTTTAGATGTCAAGGAGGTGTATTTCAGTTTGAGTGCACTACATAATGAAAATCATATTAGCGACCAACAGAGAAATTGTCTATTTATCTATTTATTTTGTGCGTGGTGAGAAGTTGTGTGCTGATGAAAATATTGACAGACCATCTGCAACTGGCAAAGTTGAATCACCTTCTGTGCCATAATATGCGAGTTCGGAACAACAAAAAATGGTGCAAAAGCATGACTATTTAGGAAGTGATGGCTGCGCAAATTCAAGGAAATTCCTTAGCCCAAGAAGACTGAGCTGGAGCTGGAGCTGGACAGGTTCCTCAATTAATTAACTAGTGGGGTCGCGAGGAAGAAGTCAAGGAACTCGCATTTGACATTGCCATGCCAGATTCTCCTCCTGCTCTGCTACTATAGTTGTGCGTGTGTGTGTACTACGTGTATGTCTTTTGTGTGTAAAAACTAAAAACTATGCACCATTTTAGCCGCTTATGTAAATGTAGCTAGTCGACTTCTCTAAAAAGTGGAAAGCAATGAGCTAATCAATGACGATGCAGTTTCAAGGATGATTTTTTCGTGAATCCATCTTAAATTTTATTCTATGAATGACCTCATACTTTGGCCCCAGAAGCATGTCATGTTGTAATGCCAGGTTAGTGCGCCTTTTTTTGTGTGTGTTCGCAATGATTTTGTTGGACGTTTGAGAATCGGGGCCTCTTTGATTCAAACGAATTTTGTAGAAATTTTGAAATCTTGAATCTTTATGTTTTTGTTTAGAGTAAATTCCGCTTTTTACCCTGTAGTTGTACACTTCTGACACTAATTACCCCATCGAGTGAAAATTCGTCTATAATACCCCTTTTGGAAGCTTGGACAATCGTTTTTTGATGCAGGTGTAAGGTGACGTCTAAGGTCAAAAATATATGGACGACGACGAGGAATGAAACGGATGGACAAGAGAAGTCTGAACATGATCGTTAACGATGTCCTCTGATCTTTATAGATTTTTCTACGAATCATTAACGCAACATGCCGATCATATCTAATATAAATAAAAAAAATGTAAATCTAAGAAAATACCGTGTTAAAAGTCACCAAAATCTGGTATGTCGATAGAAGTTCCACTAAATGGAGTAATATGTGTTATAAATGTACAACTACAGAGTAAAAGCGGAATTCACTCTTTTGTTTACGCTGGTTGTTTGATTTGTAGGATTGAATTCTACATGTCTTTTTCCAAGGATTCCGTGTACTTCTGTGTAACTTAATATAAGATATTTTTTGACGCTGTTATGGACTCTAAAAACATCTTATAAAAAGTTACAAAGGGACTATTATGTTTCATAGGAATTTCAGCATCCACTTGAACCTTATAGAATGATTTTTAATGCAATCAAATAAAAGATAATAATGTATGATTCAAAAAGGCATGACATTGCAATTCTTTTGCTTTTTTTATTTCTACTTTTTTTAATCTTGTGGATGCTGATAATTGGAAAAAGTGTAGCCGCTTGGCTTATACTCTCTCTGTTTCAAAATAAATGTTAAGGGCATCTCCAAGATTGACCCACAAACCTCCCGCAATCGTCCGTACAGTGTTGTACGGACCGCACAAGTCATCCAACGCGGTCCTGTATGGTCCACGGAGCGGTCCGAACGTAATTTCTCCCGCAAACCGGAGACAAACGTGGGAGGGGGGACTTGCGTGAATCCGGACACGAGAAACGTCGCTATCTACACCCTTCCCGGCCCCGGTCCACCCAAAAGGAAGGCAAAGCTCGTGCTTTTGTAGCATCATGCATTGTTTTTGTGCCAAAATCCCACCTCTTTTCTTTCATTCCCCGCCGCTCTCCGTCCACTTTCCTCTCTTTCTCCCACCCTCTCCTTCCTTCCTTTGTTGACACATGCAGCCGTCGGAGAACGTGTCGGAGATGGAGTCGGTGGATGTGCTGGAGGATCTGCACATCACGCTCGCCCGGAAGATCAACTTTTTGACGCGACAGGACCGACGCGTCAAAGCGAAGGTCGCAAAAGAGGAGAAGCTCAAGAAGCAGTTGGCCGCCGGTTGGCCTGCTGGTGGCGATGGGCGTGGAGGTCGTGGCGGTAAGACGGGCACGCAGACAGTACAAAAGGTGTCGTGGCCGGAGCCTTACAAGCCTTCGTACTACTACGTCGCCAAGTAGCTCGGCACCTCATCCGGTACGGTGCTTTACATCGTCGACGTTAAGTGATGGGGAACGTCGCATGGGAAACAAAAAATTTATTACGCTCACCAAGATCAATCTATGGAGACTAACATCTACGAGAGGGGGAGTGCATCTACATACCCTTGTAGATCGCTAAGCGGAAGCGTATATAACGCGGTTGATGTAGTCGAACGTCTTCACGATCCAAATCGCAATCCGTCCCGCGATCCCATCGCGATCCGTCCCGATCTAGTACCGAACGAACGACACCTCCGCGTTCAGCACATGTACAACTTGATGACGTCTCCACCTCCTTGATCCAGCAAGCGAGGGCGGATTGGTAGATGAGTTCCCCGTTAGCGCGACGACGTGACAGTGGTGGTGGTGTAGCTGTCCCGACAGGGCGTCGTCAAGCACTGCCGGAATATCTAGAGGAGGAGACAATCTAGAGGGAGAGGGAGAGGCTGCGTCGTGGCTTGTGTTGTTACAGCCCTCCCTCCCCTCACACATATATAGTAGGAGAGGAGGAGGGAGGTGCCCTAGGGTTTCCCCTGGGGGTGGGGCGGTTGCCAAGGGGGTGCCTTGGCCCCCAAGGCAGGTGGGGCGCCTCCCCTCCTGGCCCAACCCTTTCCCTAGCCGCATGGGCCTTAGGTGGGAGGGGCGGCCAGCCCACCAGGGGTTGGTGCGCCCCCTCTCATATCTCATGGGGCCCTCCGGGGCAGGTGGACCCTCTCGGTGGGCCCCCGAAACACTTCCGGCACTCCCATCACAAAACCGATAAATAATGAAACTTTTTCGAAACTCGAATACCAACTTCCCATATATAAATCTTTACCTACTGGCCATTTCGGAGCTCCTCGTGACACCCGGGATATCATTCGGGACACCGAACAACTTCCGGTTATCACCACACGTAACTCGTAAGTGTGTAGACCCTGCGGGTTCAAGAACTATGCAGACATAACCGAGACACTCTCCGATCAATAACCAATAGTGGGACTTGGTGTTGGAATTATGCCCTAGAGGCAATAATAAATGAATAGTTGTTATTATAATTCCTGTATCAAGATGATAGTTTATTATCCATGCTATAATTGTATTGAATGAAGACTCATTTACATGTGTGGATACATAGACAAAACACCGTCCCTAGCATGCCTCTAGTTGGCTAGCCAGTTGATCGATGATAGTCAGTGTCTTCTGATTATGAACAAGGTGTTGTTGCTTGATAACTGGATCACGTCATTGGGAGAATCACGTGATGGACTAGACCCAAACTAATAGACGTAGCATGTTGATCGTGTCATTTTGTTGCTACTGTTTTCTGCGTGTCAAGTATTTATTCCTATGACCATGAGATCATATAACTCACTGACACCGGAGGAATGCTTTGTGTGTATCAAACGTCGCAACGTAACTGGGTGACTATAAAGATGCTCTACAGGTATCTCCGAAGGTGTTAGTTGAGTTAGCATGGATCAAGACTGGGATTTGTCACTTCGTATGACGGAGAGGTATCTCGGGGCCCACTCGGTAATACAACATCACACATAAGCCTTGCAAGCAATGTAACTTAGTGTAAGTTGAGGGATCTTGTATTACGGAACGAGTAAAGAGACTTGTCGGTAAACGAGATTGAAATAGGTATGCGGATACTGACGATCGAATCTCGGGCAAGTAACATACCGAAGGACAAAGGGAATGACATACGGGATTATACGAATCCTTGGCACTGAGGTTCAAACGATAAGATCTTCGTAGAATATGTAGGATCCAATATGGGCATCCAGGTCCCGCTATTGGATATTGATCGAGGAGTCTCTCGGGTCATGTCTACATAGTTCTCGAACCCGCAGGGTCTGCACACTTAAGGTTCGACGTTGTTTTATGCGTATTTGAGTTATATGGTTGGTTACCGAATGTTGTTCGGAGTCCCGGATGAGATCACGGACGTCACGAGGGTTTCCGGAATGGTCCGGAAACGAAGATTGATATATAGGATGACCTCATTTGATTACCGGAAGGTTTTCGGAGTTACCGGGAATGTACCGGGAATGACGAATGGGTTCCGGGAGTTCACCGGGGGGGGGGGGGGCAACCCACCCCGGGGAAGCCCATAGGCTTTGGGGAGACACACCAGCCCTTAGTGGGCTGGTGGGACAGCCCCAAGGGGGCCTATGCGCCAAGAAAAAGAAATCAAAGGAAAAGAAAAAAAAAAGAGGGAGGAAGTGGGAAGGGAGGGGGACTCCTCCCACCAAACCAAGTCCAACTCGGTTTGGGGGGAAGTCCTCCCCCCCTTGGCTCGGCCGACCACTTGAGGGTCCCTTGGACCCCAAGGCAAGGTCCCCCTCCCTCCTCCTATATATATGGAGCAATTAGGGCTGATTTGAGACGACTTTCTCACGGCTGCCCGACCACATACCTCCATAGTTTTTCCTCTAGATCGCGTTTCTGCGGAGCTCGGGCGGAGCCCTGCTGAGACAAGATCATCACCAACCTCCGGAGCGCCGTCACGCTGCCGGAGAACTCTTCTACCTCTCCGTCTCTCTTGCTGGATCAAGAAGGTCGAGATCATCGTCGAGCTGTACGTGTGCTGAACGCGGAGGTGCCGTCCGTTCGGTACTAGATCGTGGGACTGATCGCGGGATTGTTCGCGGGGCGGATCGAGGGACGTGAGGACGTTCCACTACATCAACCGCGTTCTCTAACGCTTCTGTTGTACGATCTACAAGGGTACGTAGATCACTCATCCCCTCTCGTAGATGGACATCACCATAATAGGTCTTCGTGCGCGTAGGAAATTTTTTGTTTCCCATGCGACGTTCTCCAACACTTGGATGCCCATATTGGCTCCTACATACTCTATGAAGATCTTTATCGGTCTAACCACGATGTCAAGGATTCAATCAACCCCGTATATTGTTCCGTTTGTCCATGTGTATGTTACTTGTCCGAGATTCGATCGTCGGCATCTCCATACCTAGTTCAATCTCATTACCGGCAAGTCTCTTTACTCGTTCCGTAATACAAGATCCCGTAACTAACTCCTTAGTCACATTGCTTGCAAGCTTCTTGTGATGTTGTATTACTGAGTGGGCCCAGATATACCTCTCCATCATATGGAGTGACAAATCCTAGTCTCGATTCACGCCAACCCAACAAACACCCTCGGAGATACCTGTAGAGCACCTTTATAGTCACCCAGTTACGTTGTGATGTTTGATACGCACAAGCATTCCTATGATGTCCGGGAGTTGCATGATCTCATGGTCATAGGAACAAATACTTGACATGCAGAAAACAGTAGCAATAAACTAACACGATCATATGCTACGTTCATAGTTTTGGGTCTTGTCCATCAATCATTCTCCTAATGATGTGATCCCGTTATCAAATGACAACTCATGTCTATGGTCAGGAAACCTCGACCATCTTTTGATCAACGAGCTAGTACATTAGAGGCTCACTAGGGACATTGTGTTTGTCTATGTACCCACACATGTATCTGAGTTTCCAATCAATACAATTATAGCATGAATAATAAACGATTATCATGCACAAGGAAATATAATAATAACCAATTTATTATTGCCTCTAGGGCATATTTCTAACAGTCTCTCACTTGCACTAGAGTCAATAATCTAGCTCGCATCACTATATGTTTTACATTGTAATGAATCTAACACCCATACAACTCCGGGGTTTGTTCATGTATTGCTTGTCAGAGAGGTTTTTAGTCAACCGGTCCGAAATATTCAGATCCGTGTGTACTTTACAAATCTCTATGTCATATTGTAGATGTTGCTACCACGCTCCACTTGGAACAATTCCAAATGACTACTCCACTATACGAATCCGGTTTGCTACTTAGAGCCATCCGGATTGGTTTCAAAAGCTTGCATCGACGTAACCCTTTACGACAAACTCTTTTATCACCTCCATAGTCGAAAAACATTTCCTTAGTCCTCAAGTTACTAAGGATAATTTTGACCGTTGTCGAATGATCCAATCTTGGATCACTCTTGTACCCCTTGACACACTCATGGCAAAACACACATCAGGTGTGGTACACATCATGACATACTATAGAGCCTATGGCTAAGGCATAGGGGACGACCTTTGTCCTGTCTCTTTCTTCTACCGTGGTCGGGCTTTGAGTCTCACTCAAACTCACACCTTACAATACAGACAAGAACTCCTTCTTTGACTGATCCATTTTTGAACTCCTTCAAAATCTTCTCAAGGTATGTATTCATTAAATTTTTTATCAAACGTCTTGATCTATATATATATATATATATACACACGTTCAAGTAGCTTAATCCAGGTCTTCCTTTGAAAAACTCCTTTCAAACAACCCTATATGCTTTCCATAAATCCTACATCATTTCTGATCAACAATATGTCAACCACATATACTTATCAGAAATTCTATAGTGCTCCCACTCACTTTCTTGGAAATACAAGTTTCTCATAAACTTTGTACAAACCCGAAAGCTTTGATCATCTCATCAAAGCGTATATTTCAACACCGAGATGCTTGCTCCAGTCCATAGAAGGATCGCTGGAGCTTGCGTACCTGTTAGCATCCTTAGGTTCAACAAAACCTTCCAGTTGTATCACATACAACCTTTCCTCAAGGAAACCGTTAAGGAAATAATGTTTTGACATCCATCTGTCAGATTTCATAATTGAAAAATATAGCAACTACTAACATAATTCCAACAGACTTTTACCATCGCTACGAGTGAGTAAGTCTCATCATAGTCAACTCCTTGAACTTGTCGTAAACCTCTTTGCGACAAGTCGAGCTTTCCAAATGGTGACATTTACCATCATCGTATGTCTTCCTTTTAAAGATCCATTTGTACTTAATAGCCTTACGACCATCAAGTAGTTATTCCAAAGTCCACTATTTGTTTTCATACATGGATCCTATCTCGGATTTCATGGCCTCCAACCATTTGTCGGAATCTGAGCCCTCCATCGCTTATTCATAGCTCGTAGGTTCATTGTTGTCCAACAACATGACCTCCAAGACAGGATTACCCACTCAATTCTTTCGAGAGAAACTCTTTCTCGAGAAAGGACCCGTTTTAGGTAGCGAACACTTTGCTTTCAGATCAGAGATAGGAGGTATACCCGACTATTTTGGGTATCCTATAAAGATGCATTTACCCGCTTTGGGTTTGAGCTTATCAGGCTAAAGCCTTTTGACATAAGCATCGTTGCCCCAAACTTTAAGAAACGTCAGCTTAAGTTTCTTGCCAAACCATAATTCATATGGTGTCATCTCAAAGGAATTATATGGTTCCCCTTTTAAAGTGAATGTGGTTGTCTCTAATGCATAACCCTGAAACGATAGCGGTAATTCGATAAGAGACATCATAGTATGCACCGTATCCAATAGGGTGCGGCTACGACGTTCGAACACACCATCACACCATGGTGTTCCAGGAGGCATGAGTTGTGAAACAATTTCCACATTGTCTTAAATGTATACCAAACTTGCAACTCACACATTCACTTCTACGATCATATCATAGACATTTCAACCTCTTGTCACGACGATCTTCAACTTCACTCTGAAATTGCTTGAACTTTTCAACATTATAGAATCGTGATTCATCAAGTAAGTACATCTGTATCTACTCAAATCATCTGTGAAGTAAGAACATATCCACTGCGTGCCTCGGCACTCATTGGACCGCATACATCAAAATGTATTATTTCCAATAAGTCACTTGCTCGTTCCATCTCACTGGAAAATGAGGCCTTTAGTCATCTTGCTCATGTGGCATGGTTTGCATGTCTCAAGTGATTCGAAATCAAGTGAGTCCAAAAGACTCATTTGCATGGTATTTCTTCATGCGTTTACACCAATAGGCATGGTTCACATGTCTCAAACGATTCAAAATCATGTGAGTCCAAAGTTCCATTAGTATGGAGCTTCCTCATGCATTTTATACCAATATGACCTAAGCGGCAGTGCCACAAGTAAGTGGCACTATCATTACTAACTTTGTATCTTTTGGCATACATACTATGAACGTGTGTATCACTACGATCAAGATTCAATAAACCATTCACATTGGGTGCATGACCATTGAAGGTATTATTCATGTAAACAGAATAACCATTATTCTATGACTTAAATGAATAACCTCATTGCAATAAACACGATCTAATGATGTTCATGCTCAATGCAAACACCAAATAACATTTATTTAGGTTCAACACTAATCCCGAAGGCAGAGGGAGCGTGCGATGGTGATCACATCAACTTTGGAAACACTTCCAACACACATCGTCACCTCACCTTTAGCTAGTCTCCGTTTATTCTACACCTATTATTTCGAGTTACCAACATTTAGCAACTAAACCGATATCTAATACCAAGGTGCTACTAGGGGTACTAGTCATGTACACATCAATAACATGTATATCTAATATACTTCTGTTGACGTTGCCAGCCTTCTTATCTACCAAGTATCTAGGGAAGTTCCGCTTTAGTGACCATTCCCCTTATAGAAGCACTTAGTCTCGGGTTTGGGTTCAATCTTGGGTTTCTTCACTAGAGCGACAACTGACTTGTCATTCTCGAAGTTTCCCTTCCTGACCTTGCCCTTCTCGAAACTAGTGGTTTTACTAACCATCAACACTTGATGCTCTTTCTTGATTTCTACCTTCGTGGTGTCAAACATCATGAATAGCTCAGGGATCATCTTCTCCATCCCTATTATGCTATAGTTCATCATGAAGCTCAGTATCTTAGTGGCAGTGACTTTGGAGAACTATGTCAATCACTATCTTATCTAGAAGATCAACTCCCACTTGATTGAAGCGATTGTAGTACCCAGACAATCTGAGCACATGCTCACCGATTGAGCTATTCTCGTTCATCTTGTAGGTAAAGAACTCGTCGGAGGTCTCATACCTCTCAACACAGGCACGAGCCTGAAATCCTAATTTTAGCTCTTGGAACATCTCATATGTTCGATGACGTTCAAAACGTTTTGGAGCCTTAATTCTAAGTCATAAAGCATGACACACTGAACTATCATGTAGTCATCAAAACATGTCTGTCAGATGTTTGCAACATCCACAGACGATGCTTGGGTGGGGGAGGGGTAGCATATCGAGCGGTGCATTAAGGACGCAAGCCTTCTGTGCAGCAATGAGGACAATCCTCGGTTTACGGACCCAGTCCGCATTACTGCTACTATCATCTTTCAACTTAGTTTTCTCTATGATCGTATTAAAAATACACGGGAGCTACATCGCAAGCTATTAATCTACAACATAATTTGCAAAGATTTTTTTACTATGTTCATGATAATGAGTTCAGTTAATCATATTAGTTAAGAACTCCCACTCAACTCAATATCCCTCAGGTTGTTCGAGTGTGACATGATCCAAATCCACCAACCTATGGCTGATCATCACGTGAGATGAGGTGGTTTCAATGGTGAACATCTCCATGTTGATCATATCTACTATATGACTCATGTTCGACCTTTCGGTCTCCTGTGTTCTGAGGTCATGTATGCACATGCTAGGCTCTTCAAGTTTAACCCGAGTGTTCCGCATGTGCAAAACTGTCTTTCATCCGTTGTATGTGAACGTAGAGTCTATCACACCCGATCATCACGTGGTGTATCAAAACGACGAACTTTTGCAATGGTGCACACTCGGGGAGAACACAATTTTATCTTCTAATTTTAGTGAGAGATCACCTTATAATGCTACCATCTATAATGCCCCAAGTGTGTACTTGCCATAATTGGAACCTTCTCTATGTGGGTCCACCTTGTCATTGCAATGAGAGCCTATGCATGTGTTATTTCATGTATCACCTTGTTTTGTTCTTCCTTTGCATGCATGCATCTATCATTCACCCATGTCTTGTGTTTGTGCCTTTGTGAATCCATGTGTGTATGTGGTGTGATGAATATGTGATGATGTGATGGTGTTATGTGAAATGATGGAGTGCAAGTGTTAGTAGTAAGCACTATGTGGATTTCCCATAGGGTTTAAAACTTCCCCCCTCTCTTTTATCTCAAGCCCAATTTTTACTTGATCCTTCCCTGTTTTAAAAATGTCCATGATTTAGTGTATTTTGTGGTGGATGTGAAGAGGTGAATTGGCTGTTATGGATCTATATTTTAAAGGTGCAAATATTCCCAAAACAGATCATATAAATGCTGTTTTGTAAATATTTAATTGCTCCAAATATTTCTTTTCTATTTTATTTAAATAGGACTTAATTCCTTATGACCAGGGGTATGTTTGCTTTATTTTTAGCATCTTCAGTTTTGCCTTGGCTTATTTTTCTTTTCTCTGTTCTTTTGGTAATTGGAAAAACCCAAAGAACTATTTTCCCTCTACCTGGTGCCAACTAGTGGGCCTGCTCCCACTAACAGGCCCAGCCTCTCTGTCCCCGCGGCAGTCCAGCGGGCGACCTCCTCCTCCTTTCTTCAGACGACGTTCCCCAGTGCTTGCTTTTCGTCAGTGCAACCGAGAGAGAGAGCGAGATAGATGACGGCGCCGTCCCCCGCGGCTCATAAAGCCTTGGCGTCCGTGCCTCTTGGTCTAGGGTTCTGCGCTTCCCCATCTAGCGCCGCCACACCTCCCTCCACCTCTCTCTTCCTCTCCAAGGTAAGCTCTGTAGTCCAGTTGCAGAGAGAGAGAGAGAGGTAGTAGACGCCGTCGTCCTTCGCGCGTCCGTCGTTTCCGGCGCCGGCCACCATGTCCGGTGGCTCGGGGAGGATGCCCGAGATCCATTCCCGCCGTCGTTGAGGTCGGGGAGCGACCACAACGACGGGC
Source organism: Hordeum vulgare subsp. vulgare (assembly GCF_904849725.1). Classification (NCBI taxonomy): domain Eukaryota; kingdom Viridiplantae; phylum Streptophyta; class Magnoliopsida; order Poales; family Poaceae; genus Hordeum; species Hordeum vulgare. The sequence continues at coordinate 439,385,653 of NC_058522.1, read as the reverse complement.
AGGAGCTCGTCCATGGCCTGTACCCGGCGATCTCCTTCGTCTTCTTCGGTTCGGCGACAGAACACATTCAGTCTTCTTCAGATCGTCTTCGTCGTCTTCAGGGCTTCTTCTCCGATCAGATCGCCCCCTTCTTCTACCCTAGGTGAGCCTAGCTCCTTTCCCCTTCCCCCTCGGTAGATGCGGCGTAGAGATCGTTGCCGTACTTCTCTAATCAGGGAAGAGAACGACATGCCATGGTTGTTCTTGTGTGTGGGGTGCTCGGCTCGTCGGTGCTCAGGGGCGTCCAACAGTGCGGTAGGAGAGCAAGCGTAGGTGTACTCCCCCTCGCACAACAGTAGGAGTAGCAGGCATGCTCCGGCGACGTCTCTGTCGTCGGCTCGCTGTGCAGAGAAGAGCAGGGCGTCGTAGTAGTTTACCTTGTTTAGATCCTCCTCTCTGTCAAGTTCCGAAGCGCAGCGTAGTGGTAGTTTGTAGGTGTGTAGTTGCAGGTGGTGCTGGGTTCGAGTACCCATGGCGCCAACCCCCCTTTTTTGGGTTTATTTCGGCACAGTAGCACAATGGCGCATTGGACATCTTACACTGCTTGGCTTCCCTTCTAAGTCGAGCATGTTGTCAGTAGCAGAATGGTGTTGGTTCAGTGTTGGTGACCAGGGGGGTCTACGGTTCAAAACCCACCCCATTCATTTTTATTTTCTTTTTATTTTCTTGCTGTTTTTCTTTTGTTTGTTATGTGTGTTTCTATGGTGTGATCTACACCATGTGGGGATTTTATTCTCCTCACAAACAACATGTGTTGATAGTATTTTGCTAGCTTAGTAGATGTGTGTTCATGCTTAGAAGTTATGCATATGTGCCATGTGAGCTAGATACTATGTGTGTGTGTGTGTGTGTGTGTGTTTTAGCTTATGGGTTTGCACTAGAATAGTTATGCATGTGTGTGTATGTGATACATGTGTGCAAGATGTAGGGCTGATGCACTAGCTTGTGCTAGTGTGTGATCTTGTGTGTGTGTGAGGGTTCACCCCTCCCCACATACTTTGTGGTGTAGGAATAGTGGCTCCTATGTGTGTGTGTAGATGTAGTGATCATATGATGTTGTGTGTGCTTGTGTGCGTGAGACACACACATGACAAGGCATGAGTGCCTTGATGAGCTCATGTGCAAGTCAGTGTGTGTATGTGTAGGAGGCATGATGTGAGTGTAAGTAGAGTGTGGTGATAACTAGCATGTGTAGGTGCTTCTTATGCATGTGTTTGATGTATGTGTGTGTGTGGTAGTGTGCTAAAGCACATGAACATGAGGTCCACCCTCATGTGCACCATTGGACTTGTGAGAGTGTGCGTATGCTTGTGTAGGTGGTGTTCTAGTAAGAAGCACATGTGATGATGCACTATTCACTCTATGTGATTCCATGTAGATTTTCCTTTCAAGTTTGTGCCCAATTATTCTATGCAAGTACATAGGTATTATATATGTTTTTGGGGTAGAATCATCCCAGGAATCCAATGGTGGGTTCAGTTTTCACTTTGAAACACTTTCTGGGAATGTCATATTTCAGTTTTGTTCCATGTTTAGAGCTTGGTTCCATGTGATGTGATGAGCCCAAAAGGTTGATTCTTTGTTGTGGCAGTAGAGGGTGAACTCCTCTACCACATGTTGGTTTTGTTTCATGATTAGGAGTTCATGTGTGCAAGTGGTGCTTAGTCAAAGTAGGCATGTGGCTGAAATTCCAGTTTAGTGAAAATCTGTGATTTTCACTAAGTCTGAGAATCTGCATATATTTTCTTCTCCTCTTGTTGTGCTTGTAGAAGTCCATGTGTTGGGAATCAGCCTTGGCTATCCACTGGAAAGTTGTAGATTTTGTGTTTGTCTAGCTCTCTGTCAATTTTCATTCCATTTGGAATCCTGTAGATAGTTTTTTGGGTGCTGTCAAAATGCTTCAGAGCGTAAACAGCTAGTGAGAATCTGGATTTTTCACCAAGTCCCTGAAAACTGATATTTTTGTCCAAGTTAGCAGCTGTAGAACTTTCTGTGTGTAACTCCTTTGTATTATCTTTTTCCTTGTGCTTGTAGTACTCTTGGATAGCTTCTTCCACATATCCTGTATGGCTTATTTGGGTGGCTGTAGGTGCTTTGCATGTAGCCCTCAAACTGCTATGATGCTCTTTATGGCAGATTGTATAGTTTTGATGTTTTGATGCTTGTGAGTGCATAGTTGATGGTGTGGTGATATTATTTGCACCACCCCATCCATTCTTGTTTGTTTTATGTCTTGGCAACCTGGAAATACTAGAAGTATGCCATTGGAGTGTGTTGTGATGATTTTGATACGTAGGACTTCATTTCTTGTTTCGTTGTTTCCCGTTGATCCGTAGCTCCGATCGTGACGTTCTTTATATGTTTTTGCATCGTTTTCGCGTGGCGCATCTGTTCATGTCATCCTCATGCATGTCAAGATAGCTTAGATTACAGTTCTGTCCAGGAACTTGTATTTTCTTCTCATGCTTGTGCTAGTAGCTAGAATAGAGGTGCATGTTCATTTTCATCTCATGCATCATGTGTTTGTTGCATCTTGAGGTTCTGTTGTTCATTGGATGCTATTTTTATGTTGTGTAGCACCGGGATTGGAGAACGAGTACGTGGATCCGGGAGAGTACGTGCAGGACGAACAAGAGCAGTTCCAAGCTGAGGACATCACTGGCAAGATGATATGACCTTGATTCCATCTCTAGATTTATTATGCTAGATTCACGTTTCCATCATCTTATGCTCGCTTCCTACCACTGAAATAATTGCCTCCTGAATTGCCATGAAACCCAAACACTTATCCCTTCCTAGCAAATCTTGAATGGCCAAGTAGGCTTTGCTCAGCTACTAATGTTAGCGTTGCTAGTTGCAGGTGCTTTGTCTCATGTTATAACATGAGCTTGATATCATATGTTAAATCTGTTATTTAATTAATGCACCTATATACTTGGTAAATAACGGAAGGTCTAGCCTTTTGTCGGGTGTTTTGTTCCGTTATTGCCGCCATATTTACCGGCTACCGATGTTTGATTCCATAACTGATCGCTCCTAACACGTTCGGGGTTGTTGTGGGGACCCTCTTGATAAATCGTGTAGTGTTAAGACTTGTCCGGCAGGACCCAACATTGGTGTTAATTTGCTAATCACTTAATAATAATCTGCATAGGGAATAGCTATCCCGAGGAATTTAATCAACAACCCTGGCCAGGGCTCCTCATGAGTGTTGGTCCAACCCAGAGCAGCTTATTACGCTCCCCGGGGCAACTTGGTGTTTTGGCGTGGTAACCATCGCTCATCCGTCGTGTCCTAAGACTGAGATACGAGGCTCTTATCGGGGTAGTCGACACGATGGGAGGTCCTGCTAGTCTTGTCTTACCTTAGCGATATATCTTGCATATAGGAATCCCGGTGAAGCTTTGGTTCTCCCCAGAGTTGAGGTTTTCCTCTAAGGAATCCGACGAGATCACGAGATTTGTGATAGAGGATTACTTTGCGGCCCGTGACTGTTTGTGATGGACTAGTTGGAGCACCCCTGCAGGTTTTAATCTTTCGGAAAGCCGTGCCCGCGGTTATGTGGCAACTTGGAATATTTGTTAACATCCGGTTATAGATAACTTGAACCTAATCTAACAAAATTGCCAACTGTGTGCGTAACTGTGTCTGTCCCCTTCGAAGACCTCTCTTCAATCGGGAACACGGTGGGGTTATGATTGACGTAAGTAGGTGTTCACGATCACTTAATGATCATCTAGTCATCGACCGCTAGTGTAGACCACCTTCAATACTGTTCTACGTAAGTTAGCCACCATAAAAGCTTAGGAAGTTGCAACCTAAACACTGAACCTTTCTTACCTAATAACATGACTAGTTCTGGCACCGAGGTCATAGATTGCTGAGTCCCTGTGGCTCACAGATTACTTCAACACACCAACAGGTACAGGTTCCCCCGACATAGGTGATCCCGACGGCATGCAGCTGGCGTGGCAGTACGATGAGGAGAACGACCGCCTGTACGTGAACTAACCAGAAGTCTGAGACGTGGTCGTGATCGTGGGCAAGCATACAGGGTAGCATAGCCATTTCTCATGTTTTGTAGTCCGTAGTGGAACTACCTTGTTTGGATGCGTGATGTAAACTCTGATATTATGTATGAGATGGCAGTTGAATCCCTAATTGTCATTCTATTATCATGTATGTGCTATGTTACCGTGCTTGCGAAACGCTTAGATGCGCTTCTTTCCAATTCGGGGCCTCGTCCCCTAAATCGGAAAGGACCGCATCTTAGTCGTTACAAGTTGGTATCAGAGCCTTACGACCATAGGAGCCTTTGTGTGATCATACTTGGCCGAGTCGAGTCTAGTAAAATGTTTTGAGTCTTAGTTATATCGGAGAGTAGGATTCTTTTTTCTCCTCTTCCATGCTCTGGTGAGGTTCCCGACTTAGGAAATCTTAATTCTACTCCTCTTCTCGCTCAAAAAAAATTTAGGATCACGCGGGTATTTTTGAAATCTATATGATTTCGATGTGAAGGAGTTCTATCTTGGTGCTTCTTGTCTGCCTTGATTTCTTCCGGGGAGTTGAGCTCGAGGGGATTCTTGCGCACATCACCATCATTCATATTTCTGAGTACCTAAGAATGAAGGATGTTCGTTATTGCTTCAATACTAGTAGTGGCGAGATAACCCCGATGTCCCCAGTACTGGTGCAGATTGTTCGGGAGTACTGCCATACTTTGTATCATTGTGATCACGAGGGTCTGTTGTAGATGAAGGTCCGAGATTCTGGTTATGTGTTGACGGATGTGATACAGTGGACGAGTTAGTATAGGAGTTGTGTGATTATTACTCCTTGTATCCGTGTACCAAATTGCATGACCAGATATTTCGGGAATTCATAGGTGGGATATCAAGTAGTGACTTATAGGACAATCTTCCTACAGATGCATGATGTGAGGTTGGGATTCGATATTCAGTCGGTATGTTTGTTCACGGTCGTCTTACAACGGTTCTCGTTGTGTCTTAAAGAGACCTTTTAGCTCGCTACGACTCGGGGATACTTCGTAAGTCGTGTGCACTACCTTGCACAGGATGGCTACTGTAAATTCGAGCCCGTGCGATCTTATCCACTAAGATATCGGATGAAATCTCGATCATATGTTTGTTCCAAGCAATTCTAGCTCATACTTGTTTGCAAGTTGTCTTAATCAGAATTTTGTCAACCGTCACTTTGAGGAAGCATTCTTACTATTTTGTTCGAGTGCAATTGCTAATATTCCTGTTCAGATATTCCCGCCATTTTGATTCAGCTATACCGTCAATTTATTCTGTGGGCTAACGTGTTGTCCGTCTTCAGGATGGCTCCACCAACTCGTCAGAATCCAGGGCGTGAGGATGAGCCACCACCACCTCCTCCTCCGGAGAATCCTCCTCCGCCGCCACCTCCTCCTGCAGAGGCTCGGCAAGCAGTGATGGCTGCTACAAATGCAAACACTCAGATGTTGCTACAGTTGTTGCAAGAGAGGGCTAATCAGCAGCAAGGGAATTTCTAGCATGGTGGCAATCAGTTTGCTAATCTGAGTCAGTTCCTGTCAAATCAGCCGAAGACTTTCACTTCCTGTGACCGGCCGTTTGATACGGAGGATTGGACCCGTGACATGAACAAGCACTTTGAATACAACAATGTTCGTCCTGAGGATTTCGTCAAGTTTGCTACATTCCAGCTGAAGGGGGCAAGCTTCTATCTGGTGGCAACAGTTGAAGGATTCCAGAGGTGCTAGAGTGATCACTTGGGATGAGTTCTGCCGTGACTTCAGATCCCACTACATTCCGTCCAGCTTCGTGGAGGAAGTGCATGAGAAGTTCATGTGCTTGAAGCAGGGTGGTAACTTCGTGTACAAGTACAACGCCGAGTTCCACGAGCTAGCCCGATACGCCTTGCAGGATATCCCTGATCAGAAGAGCAAGATTTATCAGTTCAGAGGTGGCTTGAAAGAAGATTTGGAGTTAGCTCTTGCTTTGCACGATCCTGAGGAGTTTGATAAGTTCTACAACTTAGCTCTTAGGGCAGAGGTAGCTTTGCTCAGGGTGGAGAATTCTAAGAAGCGCTTCAGAGATTCCAGCTCGTCTTCTACTCAGGTGGTTCAGAAGCAACATAAGTTTTGGGTGTCTCCTCCTCCTCCTCGAAACACGCAGCAGTTCAAGCATTCCGGTGGCCGTGGTTCTTCCCACCCACCCAACCCAGCTTTCCAGCAGAGGTTCCAGCAGCAGAAGCAAGGGCCTCCTCAGACACAGTACCGTCAGCCAGCAGATGTTACTTGTCACAAGTGTGGGTAGAAGGGTCACTATGCCAAAAAGTGCACTTCTCAGCTCCGTCTTCCACCTCCTCCTCCAGGCAAACCACCAAGCAATGCTCTCGTGAATTTCAACCCCAGGTCTGCTCGAGTCAACATGGTGAATGCGGCTGAGGCAGAAAACTCATTAGATGTGATCATGGGTAACCTCCTCGTTAATGATATTCCTGCTAAAGTGTTATTTTATTCTGGTGCATCGCATTGCTTCATCTCTAAGCCTTTCATTGCTAAGCATGATATTCCTGCAATTCACTTGGATAATCGCTTCCGTGTGGTTTCTCCGGGCATGCGCATGAGTTCTCACATGTTGGTTCCAGATGCTTCTGTCAAGATAGGCAGTTATTCTTTTCTGGTGTCTCCTATTGTCTTGGGCAATTCCGACATTGATTTGATCCTTGGTATGGACTGGTTAGCCATGAACAAGGCATCGATTGATTGTGAAGCTAAAGAAGTGAAGCTTACTCACTCTTCGGAGGACGTGATTATATTCGCGGCGCGCGATGATACAATCCGTTTGTTCTCTTTGAATGAAAAGGGTGAGATTAATCCTATTTCGCAAGTCCCAGTGGTCTGCGAATATGAAGACGTGTTTCCGGAAGAACTGCCAGGAATGCCTCCGCACCGAGAAGTTGAATTTGTTATTTAGCTTGAACCAGGTACTGAGTCTGTGTGCAAACGGCCGTACAAATTGGGTCCAGAAGAATTGAAGGAACATAAGAGGCAACTCGATGAGCAGGAGCGTTTGGGTTTGATCAGACCGAGCTCGTCTCCGTGGGGCTGTGGAGTTCTGTTTGTCAAGAAGAAGGATGGCACGGACCGGTTGTGTGTCGATTACCATCCATTGAACAAGAACACAATCAAGAACAAATATCCACTTACGAACATAAATGAGTTGTTTGAGCAGTTGAAAAGGGCTAAGATCTTCTCCAAGCTCGATCTCAGAATTTGCTATCATCAAATTTGCATTCGCGAAGAGGATATTCCGAAGACTGCTTTCAGGACTAGTTTTGGCTCATATGAGTATACGGTCATGTCTTTTGGTCTGGAAAATGCTCCTCTGACATTTTGTCGATTGATGAACTACATATTCTCTCCGTTCAAGAATGACTTCGCCTTGTTGTATCTCGACGATATTCTGGTTTTTTCTGAAACTGAGGAAGAGCATGAAGAACATCTCAGATTGGTGCTTGATAAGCTGAGAGAGTACAAATTGTAAGCCAAGTTTTCCAAGTGTGAGTTCTGGTTGAAAGAAGTCGTCTATCTTGGGCACATCATCTCTGGCGAGGGCATCGAAGTTGATCCGTCGAAGGTGCAGGCCATTGTTGGATGCGAGCCTCCGCAGAATGTGACACAGCTTCGAAGCATTCTCGGGCTTGCAAGCTATTGCAGAAGGTTCATTGAGAACTTCTCCAAGATTGCGAAGCCTCTCTCAAATCTTCTTCAGAAAGGTGTGAAGTATGCTTTGTCTCCAGAGTGTCGGTTGGCCTTCGACACACTCAAAGAGAAGCTCACCTCTACTCCAGTCTCGGTTCCTCCTGATGATTCCAAGCCTTACCAGGTGTTCTGCGACGCCTCTCTTCAAGGTCTTGGTGCAGTTCTGATGCAAGAGAAGAAAGTGGTTGCTTATACCTCCAGGCAGTTGAAGCCAACGGAGAAGAATTATCATGTGCATGATCTTGAGCTAGCAGCTGTGGTACACGCTCTGATGACTTGGAGACACCTCTTGTTGGAACGAAAGGTTGAAGTCTTCACCGATCACAAGAGTCTCAAGTACATCTTCACCCAGCCTAACCTGAATCTCCGACAAACTCATTGGGTGGAAATGCTCCAAGATTTTAATCCAAGTGTTGAGTACACGCGAGGCAAAACTAATGTCGTGGCAGATGCTTTGAGCAGGAAGGCTTACTGCAATAGTCTCATTCTGGAGCCTCTCCAGCCTGACCTTTGTGAGTCTTTCAGGAAGTTCAACCTTTAGTTAGTACCTCAGGGATTTCTTGCAAATCTTCAGATCTCTCCTACCTTGGAAGATCAGGTCCGAGCAGCACAGCTCCTTGATGCAATGGTGAAGAAAGTCAAGATTGGCGTGGCAAAGGGACTTCCCAAATATAAGTGCTTCAGTGTTGATGCCAGAGACACGTTGTTCTTTGAGGATCGTCTTGTCGTTCCGAAAGGTGATCTCAGAAAGGTAATCATGGAAGAAGCTCATAACTCCTTGCTCTCAATACATCCTGGAAGCTCCAAGATGTATCAGGACTTGACACAGACCTTCTGGTGGACTGGCATGAAGCGTGAGATTGCTCAGTTCGTAAATGAATGTGATGTATGTCGAAGGGTGAAAGCAGAGCATCAACGTCCAACAGGTCTTTTGCATCCATTGCCCATTCCCGAGTGGAAGTTCGACCACATTGAGATGGATTTCGTCACCGGGTTTCCGAAGTCCAAGAAGGGTAATGATGCCATCTTCGTCGTCATCAACAAGTTGAGTAAAGTGGCTCATTTTCTTCGAGTCAAGGAATCCATTTCGGCAGCTCAGCTTGCACAGTTGTACACTTCCAGAATAGTGTCTTTGCACGACGTGCCTATGATGATTTCTTCGGATCGCGGAAGTATCTTCACTTCCAATTTCTGGGACTCTTTTCAGTCTGCGATTGGCACGAAGATACGCTTCAACACAGCTTTTCATCCTCAGACTAGTGGTCAAGTGGAGCGAGTCAATCAAGTTCTTGAGGATATGCTGAGAGCCTGTGTTATCTTTTTTGGCAAGAAGTGGGAAGATTGCCTGCCTTTCCCTGAGTTCTCGTATAACAACAGTTATCAAGCTAGTTCGGGCAAAGCTCCGTTTGAGATTCTCTATGGCAGGAAGTCCCGTACCCCGCTCAACTGGTCCGAGATCGGCGAGCGTCAGATTCTTGGGAATGACTTGATAGAAGAAGCTGAAGAGATGTGTCGGGTCATTCGGGATAATCTCAGAGCAGCTCAGTCCCGTCAGAAGAGCTATTATGATAGGAAGCATCGTGACATGTCTTATGAGCTTTATGACTTCGTCTATCTCAAGGTGTCGCCTATGAAGGGTACACAGCGCTTTGGCATCAAAGGCAAGCTTGCGCCTCGTTTCGTTGGCCCTTTCAGAGTTGTTGGCAAGAGAGGCGACCTTGCGTACCAGCTCGAGCTCCCGTCAAACTTTGCAAATGTGCATGACATGTTCCATGTCTCTCAGCCCCGGAGATGCTTCAAGACTCCCGAGCACACTGTTCATCTTCAAGACATCGACCTTCAACCCGACCTATCCTATCGTGAGCATCCAGTTGCGGTTCTCGAGGCGACTGAGCACAAGACCCGCAACAATACTGTCAAATTTCTCAAAGTGAAGTGGTCACACCATTTCAATAAATAGGCTACTTGGGAACGCGAGGATCACCTCCGTTCTGAATTTCCGGAGTTCTTTCAGTCTTAGATCTCGGGGCGAGATCTTTTTGTAGTGTGCGAGAGTTTGTAATGCCCCAATTGTGTACTTGCCATAATTGGAACCTTCTCTATGTGGGTCCACCTTGTCATTGCAATGAGAGCCTATGCATGTGTTATTTCATGTGTCACCTTATTTTGTTCTTCCTTTGCATGCATGCATCTATCATTCACCCATGTCTTGTGTTTGTGTCTTTGTTAATCCATGTGTGTATGTGGTGTGATGAATATGTGATGGTGTGATGGTGTTATGTGAAATGATGGAGTGCAAGTGTTAGTAGTAAGCACTATGTGGATTTCCCCTAGGGTTTAAAACTTCCCCCCTCTCTTTTATCTCAAGCCCAATTTTTACTTGATCCTTCCGTGTTTTAAAAATGTCCATGATTTAGTATATTTTGTGGTGGATGTGAAGATGTGAACTGGCTGTTTCGAATCTATATTTTAAAGGTGCAAATATTCCCAAAACAGATCATATAAATGTTGTTTTGTAAATATTTAATTGCTCCAAATATTTCTTTTCTATTTTATTTAAATAGGTCTTAATTCCTTATGACCAGGGGTATGCTTGCTTTATTTTTAGCATCTTCAGTTTTGCCTTGGCTTATTTTTCTTTTCTCTGTTCTTTTGGTAATTGGAAAACCCGAGAGAATTATTTTCCCTCTACCTGGCGCCAACTAGTGGGCCTCCTCCCACTAGCAGGGCCAGCCTCTGTGTCCCCGCGGCAGCCCAGCATGCGACCTCCGTCTCCTTTCTTCAGACGACGTTCCCTAGTGCTTGCTTTCCGTCAGTGCAACCGAGAGAGAGAGAGAGAGAGATAGATGACGGCGCCGTCCCTCCCGCGGCTCATAAAGCCTTGGCGTCCGTGCCTCTTGGTCTAGGGTTCCACGCTTCCCCATCTAGCGCCACCACACCTCCCTCCACCTCTCTCTTCCTCTCCAAGGTAAGCTCTGTAGTCCAGTTGCAGAGAGAGAGAGAGAGGTAGTGTTGGGGAACGTCGCATGGGAAACAAAAAATTTCCTATGCGCACGAAGACCTATCATGGTGATGTCCATCTACGAGGGAGATTTCAGATCTACGTACCCATGTAGATCACACAGCAGAAGCGTTAATAAATGCGGTTGATGTAGTGGAACATCCTCAATTCCCTCGATCCGCTCCGATCTAGTGCCCCGCGAACCATCCCACGAACCGTCCCACGATTTGTCCCACGATCCGCTCCGATCTAGTGCCGAACGGACGGCACCTCCGCGTTCAGCACGCGTACAGCTCAACGATGATCTCGGCCTTCTTGATCCAGCAAGAGAGATGGAGAGGTAGATGAGTTCTCCGGCAGCGTGACGGCACTCCGGAGGTTGGTGGTGATCTAATCTCAGCAGGGCTCCGCCCGAGCTCCGCAGAAACGCGATCTAGAGGAAAAACCGTGGAGGTATGTGGACGGGCTGTCGTGGAAAAGTTGTCTCAAATCAGCCCTAAAACCTCCGTATATATAGGTGGGAGGGGAGGGGCCTTGCCTTGGGGCTCAAGGAGCCCCAAGGGGTTCGGCCGAACCAAGGGGGGGGGGTCCTCCCCTTCCAATCCTAGTCCAACTAGGATTGGAAGGTGGAGTCCTTCTCCACTTTCCCGTTTCCCCCTTTTTTTCTCTTTGATTTTTCTTTCTCCTGTGCATAGGGCTTCTTGGGCTGTCCCACCAGCCCACTAAGGGCTGGTGTGGCACCCCTAAGGCCTATGGGCTTCCCCCGGGTGGGCTGCCCCCCCCCCCCCCCCGTGAACATCCGGAACCCATTCGTCATTCCCGGTACATTCCCGGTAATTCCGAAAACCTTCCGGTAATCAAATGAGGTCATCCTATATATCAATCTTCGTCTCCGGACCATTCCAGAAACCCTCGTGACGTCCGTGATATCATACGAGACTCCGAACAACATTCGGTAACCAACCATATAACTCAAATACGCATAAAACAACGTCGAACCTTAAGTGTGCAGACCCTGCGGGTTCGAGAACTATGTAGACATGACCCGAGGGACTCCTCGGTCAATATCCAATAGCGGGACCTGGATGCCCATATTGGATCCTACATATTCTACGAAGATCTTATCGTTTGAACCTTAGTGCCAAGGATTCATATAATCCCGTATGTCATTCCCTTTGTCCTTCGGTATGTTACTTGCCCGAGATTCGATCGTCAGTATCCACATACCTATTTCAATCTCGTTTACCGGCAAGTCTCTTTACTCGTTCCGTAATACAAGATCCCGTGACATACACTAAGTCACATTGCTTGCAAGGCTTGTGTGTGATGTTGTATTACCGAGTGGGCCCCGAGATACCTCTCCGTCACACGGAGTGACAAATCCCAGTCTTGATCCATACTAACTCAACGGACACCTTCGGAGATACCTGTAGAGCATATTTATAGTCACCTAGTTACGTTGTGACGTTTGATACACACAAAGCATTCCTCCGGTGTCAGCGAGTTATATGATCTCATGGTCATAGGAATAAATACTTGACACGCAGAAAACAGTAGCAACAAAATGACACGATCAACATGCTACGTCTATTAGTTTGGGTCTAGTCCATCACATGATTCTCCTAATGATGTGATCCCATTATCAAGTGACAACACTTGCCTATGGTCAGGAAACCTTGAACATCTTTGATCAACGAGCTAGTCAACTAGAGGCTTACTAGGGACAATGTTTTGTCTATGTATCCACACAAGTATTGTGTTTCCAATCAATACAATTATAGCATGGATAATAAATTATTATCATGAACAAAGAAATATAATAATAACTAATTTATTATTGCCTCTAGGGCATATTTCCAACAGTCTCCCACTTGCACTAGAGTCAATAATCTAGTTCACATCACCATGTGATTTCAACGAATCCAACACCCATATAGTTCTGGGGTCTGAGCACGTCTTGCTCATGAGAGAGGTTTTAGTCAACGGTTCTGAAACTTTCAGATCCGTGTGTCCTTACAAATCTTTATGTCATCTTATAGATGCTGCTACTACGTGCTATTCGGAAATACTCCAAATATCTACTCTACTATACGAATCCGTTTCACTACTCATAGTTATTCGGATTAGTGTCAAAGCTTGTATCGACGTAATCCTTTACGACGAACTCTTTAACCACCTCCATAATCGAGAAAAACTCCTTAGTCCATTAGTTACTAAGGATAACTTTGACCGCTGATTAGTGATTCAATCCTGGATCACTCTCTGTACCTCTTAACAGACTTGCTGCAACGCACACATCAGGTGCGGTACTCAGCATGGCATACTTTAGAGTCTACGGCTAAAGCATAGAAGACGACCTTCGTCTATTCTCTTTATTCTGTCGTGGTCGGGTTTTGAGTCTTACTCAAATTCACACCTTACAACACAGTCAAGAACTCCTTCTTTGCTAATCTATTTTGAACTCCTTCAAAAACTTGTCAAGGCATGCATCTTGTTGAAACTTCTATTAAGCGTTTCGATCTATCTCCATAGATCTTGATGCTCAACGTTCAAGTAGCTCAATCCAGGTATTCCTTTGAAAAACTCCTTTCAAACAACCTTGTATGTTTTACAGAAATTCTACATTACTTCTGATCAACAATATGTCAGCCACATATACTTATCAGAAATTCTATAGTGCTCCCACTCACTTCTTTGGAAATACAAGTTTCTCATAAAACTTGTACAAACCCAAAAAATCTTTGATCATCTCATCAAAGTGTATATTCCAACTCCGAGATGCTTGCACCAGTCCATTGAAGGATCGCTAGAGCTTGCATACTTGCTAGTATCCTTAGGATCGACAAAACCTTCTGGTTGTATCATATACAATCTTTCCTCAAGGAAACCATCGAGGAAACAATGTTTTGTCTTCCTATGTGCAATATTTCACAAATAATGCAGCAACTACTAACATAATTCTAACAGACTTTTAGCATCGCTACGAGTGAGAAAGTCTCATCATAGTCAACTATTTGATCTTTGTCGGAAACATGTTTGCGACAAGTCGAGCTTTTCTTAATAGTGACGATTCACCATCATCGTCTGTCTTCCTTATAAAGAACCATCTTTACTTAATAGTCCTACGACCATCAAGTTCTTCCAAAGTCTATACTTTATTCCCACATATGGATTCTCCCTCGGATTTCATGGCCTCCAGCCATTTGTCGGAATTCGGGCCCACTATTGCTTCTCCATAACTCGTAGGTTCATTGTTGTTCAACAACATGACCTCCAAGACAGGGTTACCGTACCACTCTGTAGTAGTATGCGACCTTGTCGACCTACGAGGTTTGTAGTAACTTGATCCAATGCTTAATGATCACCATCATCAGCTTCCACTCAATTAGTGTAGGCGCCACAGGAACAACTTCCTGCGCCCTGCTACACACTGGTTGAAGTGATGGTTTAATAACCTCATCAAGTTCTACCACCCTACCACTCAATTCTTTCGAGAGAAACCTTTCCTCGAGAAAGGATCTGTTTCTAGAAACAAACACTTTGCTTCCGGATCTGAGATAGGAGATGTATCCAACTGTTTTGGATATCCTATGAAGATGCTTTCATCCACTTTGGGTTCGAGCTTATCAGACTGAAACCTTTTTCACATAAGCATCGCAGCCCCAAACTTTCAAGAAACGACAGCCTAGATTTCTCTAAACCTCAATCTATACTGTGTCATCTCAACGGAAATACACGGTGCCCTATTTAAAGTGAATGCGGTTGTCTCTAATGCATAACCCATAAACGATAGTGGTAATTCGATAAGAGACATCATAGTATGCACCATATCAAATAGGGCGTGGCTATGACGTTCAGACACATCATCACACTATGGTGTTCCAGGTGGCATGAACTGCGAAACAATTTCCACATTGTCTTAACTGCGTACCAAAACTCGTAACTCAGATATTCATCTCTATGATCATATCGTAGACAGTTTATCCTCTTGTTACGACGAACTTCACTCTGAAACAGAATTGAACTTTTCAATATTTCAGACTTTGTGATAAATCAAGCAAATACTCCTGTATCTACTCAAATCGTCGGTGAAGTAAGAACATAACGATATCCACTGCGTGCCTTAACACTCATTGGACTGCACACATAAAAAATGTATTATTCCCAACAAGTTACTCTCTTGTTCCATGTGGCATGTTTTGTATGTCTCAAGTGATTCAAAATAAAGCGAGTCCAAACGATCCATCTCTCATGGAGTTTCTTCATGCATTTATACCAACAGGTATGGTTTGCATGTCTCAAACGTTTCAAAAATGAGTGAGTACAAAGATCCATCAGCATGGAGCTTCTACATGCATTTTATACCAACATGACTCAAGTGGCAGTGCCACAACTAAGTGGTACTATCATTATTACTTTGTATCTTTTGGCACTAATATTATGAACATGTGTAACACTACGATCGAGATTCAATAAACCATTGAGGGTAATTATTCAAGCAAATAGAACAACTATTATTCTCTTTAAATGAATAATCGTATTGCAATAAACACAATCCAATCATGTTCATGCTCAACGCTAACACCAAATAACAATTATTTAGGTTTTACCACCAATCCCGATGATAGAGGGAGCGTGCGACGTTTGATCACATCAACCTTGGAAACACTTCCAACACTTATCGTCACCTCGCCTTTAGCTAGTCTCCGTTTATACCGTAGCTTTCATTTCGTTTTACTAATCACTTAGCAACCGAACTAGTATCCAATACCCTCACGCTACTAGGAGTACTAGTAAAGTACACATCAACATCATGTATATCAAATATACTTCTTTCGACTTTGCCAGCCTTCTTATCTACCAAGTATCTAGAGTTGCTCCGCCTCAGTGACCATTCCCCTCATAACAGAAGCACTTAGTCTCGGTCTTGGTTTTAATCTTGGGTCTCTTCATTAGTGCAGCAACTATTTTGCCGTTTCACGAAGTATCCCATCTAGCCCTTTCCTTTCTCGAAACTTAGTGGTTTTACTAACCATCAACTATTGATGCTCCTTCTTGATTTCTACTTTCGCAATGTCAAACATCGCGAATCGCTCAAGGATCATTGTGTCTATCATTGATATGTCATAGTTCATCACGAAGCTCTCACAGCTTGTTGGCAGTGACTTTGGAGTACCATCACCATCTCATCTGGTAGATTAACTCCCAATTGATTCAAGCGATTATCGTACTCACACAATCTGAGCATACGCTCAACGATTGAGCTTTTCTCCTTTACTTCGTGGACAAATAATCTTGCCGGAGGTCTCATACCTCTTAACAAGGGCACAAGCATGAAATCACTATTTCATCTCTTTAGAACATCTCTTATGTTCCGTGACATTTCAAAACGTCTTCGGCGCCTTGCTTCTAAGCCATTAAGTACTTTGCAATGAACTACCGCGTAGTCATCAGAAACGTGTATGTCGGATGTTCACAATATCCACAGACGACGCTCGAGGTGCAGCACACCGAGTGGTGCATTAAGGACATAAGCCTTCTGCGCAGCAATGAGGACAATCCTCAGTTTTTACAGACTCAGCCCGCAAAGTTTGCTGCCATCAACTTTCAACTAAATTTTCTCTAGGAACATATAAAAACAGTAGAGCTATAGCACAAGCTACATCGTAATTCGCAAAGACCATTAGACTATGTTCATGACAATTAGTTCAATTAATCATATTACTTAAGAACTCCCACTCAAAAAGTACATCTCTCCAGTCATTTGAGTGGTACATGATCCAAATACACTATCTCAAGTCCGATCATCACGTGAGTCGAGAATAGTTTTAGTGCTAAGCATCTCTATGATAATCATATCAACTATACGATTTATGCTCGACCTTTCGGTCTCATGTGTTCCGAGGCCATGTCTGCACATGCTAGGCTCGTCAAGTTTAACCCGAGTGTTCCGCGCGTGCAACTGTTTTGCAGCCGTTGTATGTGAACGTTGAGTCTATCACACCCGATCATCACGTGGTGTCTCGAAACGACGAACTTTCGCAACGGTGCACAGTCGGGGAGAACACAATTTGAGCTTGAAATTTTAGTGAGAGATCACCTCATAATGCTACCGCCGTTCTAAGCATAATAAGGTGCATAAAGGATTAACATCACATGCAATCCATAAGTGACATGATATGGCCATCATCATGTGCTTCTTGATCTCCTTCACCAAAGCACCAACACGATCTTCTTGTCACCGGCGTGACACCATGATCTCCATCATCATGATCTCCATAAACATGTCGCCATCGGGGTTGTCGTGCTACTCATGCTATTACTACTAAAGCTACGTCCTAGCAATATAGTAAACGCATCTGCAAGCACAAACGTTAGTTTAAATACAACCCTATGGCTCCTGCCGGTTGCCGTACCATCGACGTGCAAGTCGATATTAACTATTACAACATGATCATCTCATACATCCAATATATCACATCATGTCGTTGGCCATATCACATCACAAGCATACCCTGCAAAAACAAGTTAGATGTCCTCTAATTGTTGTTGCATGTTTTACGTGGTGACCATCGGTATCTAGTAGGATCGCATCTTACTTACGCAAACACCACAACGGAGATGTATGAATTGCTATTTAACCTCATCCAAGGACCTCCTCAGTCAAATTCGATTCAACTAAAGTTGGAGAAACCGACACTCGCCAGTCATCTTTGAGCAACGGGGTTGCTCGTAGCGATGAAACCAGTCTCTCATAAGCGTACGAGTAATGTCGGTCCGAGTCGCTTCGATCCAACAATACCACAGAATCAAGAAAAGACTAAGGAGGGCAGCAAATCGCACATCACTGTCCACAAATTTTTTTGTGTTCTACTCGAGATAACATCTACGCATGAACCTAGCTCATGATGCCACTGTTGGGGAACGTCGCATGGCAAACAAAATTTTTCCTACGTACCCTTGTAGATCGCACAGAAGAAGCGTTAACAAACGTGGTTGATGTAGTGGAACGTCCTCACGTCCCTCGATCCGTCCCGCGAACCGTCCCACGAACCGTCCCGCGATCCGTCCCACGATCCGATCCGATCTAGTGCCGAACGGACGGCACCTCCGCGTTCAGCACACGTACAGTTCGACGATGGTCTCGGCCTTCTTGATCTAGTAAGAGAGACGGAGAGGTAGATGAGTTCTCCGGCAGCATGACGGCGCTCCGGAGGTTGGTGGTGATCTAATCTCAGCAGGGCTCCGCCCGAGCTCCGCAGAAACGCGATCTAGAGGAAAAACCGTGGAGGTATGTGGTCGGGCTGCCGTGGAAAAGTTGTCTCAAATCAGCCCTAAAATCTTCGTATATATAGGTGGGAGGGGAGGGGCCTTGCCTTGGGGCTCAAGGACCCCCAAGGGGGGGAAGTCCTCCCCTTCCAATCCTAGTCCAACTAGGATTGGAAGGTGGAGTCCTTCTCCACTTTCCCACTCCCCCCCTTTTTTTCTTTGATTTTTCTTTCTCCTGCGCATAGGGTTTCTTGGGCTGTCCCACCAGCCCACTATGGGCTGGTGTGGCACCCCTAAGGCCTATGGGCTTCCCCCGGGTGGGCTGCCCCCCCCCCCCCCGGTGAACATCCGGAACCCATTTGTCATTCCCGGTACATTCCCGGTAATTCCGAAAACCTTCCGGTAATCAAATGAGGTCATCCTATATATCAATCTTCGTCTCCGGACCATTCCGGACACCCTCGTGACGTCCGTGATGTCATCCGGGACTCCTAACAACATTCGGTAACCAACCATATAACTCAAATACGCATAAAACAACGTCCAACCTTAAGTGTGCAGACCCTGCGGGTTCGAGAACTATGTAGACATGACCCGACAGACTCCTCGGTCAATATCCAATAGCGGGACCTGGATGCCCATATTGGATCTTACATA
Organism: Hordeum vulgare subsp. vulgare; assembly: GCF_904849725.1. NCBI lineage: Eukaryota > Viridiplantae > Streptophyta > Magnoliopsida > Poales > Poaceae > Hordeum > Hordeum vulgare. Next base: position 439,366,916 of record NC_058522.1, on the reverse strand, counting down.
TTCTACGAAGATCTTATCGTTTGAACCTCAGTGCCAAGGATTCATATAATCCCGTATGTTATTCCCTTTGTCCTTCGGTATGTTACTTGCCCGAGATTCGATCGTCAGTATCGGTATACCTATTTCAATCTCGTTTACCGGCAAGTCTCTTTACTCGTTCCGTAATACAAGATCCCGTGACATACACTAAGTCACATTGCTTGCAAGGCTTGTGTGTGATGTTGTATTACCGAGTGGGCCCCGAGATACCTCTCCGTCACACAGAGTGACAAATCCCAGTCTTGATCCATGCTAACTGAACGGACACCTTCGGAGATACCTGTAGAGCATCTTTATAGTCACCTAGTTACGTTGTGATGTTTGATACACACAAAGCATTCCTCCGGTGTCAGCGAGTTATATGATCTCATGGTCATAGGAATAAATACTTGACACGCAGAAAACAGTAGCAACAAAATGACACGATCAACATGCTACGTCTATTAGTTTGGGTCTAGTCCATCACATGATTCTCCTAATGATGCGATCCCGTTATCAAGTGACAACACTTGCCTATGGTCAGGAAACCTTGACCATCTTTGATCAACGAGCTAGTCAACTAGAGGCTTACTAGGGACAGTGTTTTGTCTATGTATCCACACAAGTATTGTGTTTCCAATCAATACAATTATAGCATGGATAATAAACGATTATCATGAACAAAGAAATATAATAATAACTAATTTATTATTGCCTCTAGGGCATATTTCCAATAGGTAGTAGCCGTCGTCGTCCTCCACGCGTCCGTCGGGTCCGGCAACAGCCACCATGTCCGGGGGCTCGGGGAGGATGTCCGCACTCCATTCCCGCCGTCGTTGAGGTCGGGGAGCGACCACAACGACCGGCAGGAGATCATCCATGGCTTGTACCCGGCGATCTCCTTCGTCTTCTTCAATTCGGCGACAGAACACCTTCAGTCTTCTTCAGATCGTCTTCGTCGTGTTCAGGGCTTCTTCTCCGATCAGATCGCCCCCTTCTTCTACCCTAGGTGAGCCTAGCTCCTTTCCCCTTCCCCCTCGGTAGATGCGGCGGAGAGATCGTAGCTGTACTTCTCTAATCAGGGAAGAGAACGACATGCCATGGTTGTTCTTGTGTGTGGGGTGCTCGGCTCGTCGGTGCTCAGGGGCGTCCAACAGCGCGGCAGGAGAGCAAGCGTAGGTGTACTCCCCCTCGCGCAGCAGTAGGAGTAGAAGGCATGCTCCAGCGACGTCTCTGTCGTCGGCTCGCTGTGCAAAGCAGAGCAGGGCGTCGTAGTAGTTTACCTTGTTTAGATCCTCCTCTCTGTCAAGTCCCGAAGCGCAATGTAGTGGTAGTTTGTAGGTGTGTAGTTGCAGGTGGTGTTGGGTTCGAGTACCCACGGCGCCAACCCCCGTTTTTTGGGTTTATTTCGGCACAGTAGCACAATGGTGCATAGGACATCTTACCCTGCTTGGCTTCCCTTCTGTGTCGAGCATGTGGTCAGTGGCAGAATGGTGTTGGTTCAGTGTTGGTAACCAGGGGTCTAGGGTTCGAAACCCACCCCATTCATTTTTTATTTTCTTTTGTTTTTCTTGCTGTTTTTTTTGTTTGTTATGTGTGTTGCTATGGTGTGATCTACACCATGTGGGATTTTATTCTCCTCACAAACAACATGTGTTGATAGTATTTTGCTAGCTTAGTAGATGTATGTTCATGCTTAGAAGTTATGCATATGTGCCATGTGAGCTAGATACTATGTGTGTGTGTGTGTGTTTTAGCTTATGGGTTTGCACTAGAATAGTTATGCATGTGTGTGTATGTGATACATGTGTGCAAGATGTAGGGCTGATGCACTAGCTTGTGCTAGTGTGTTTAAGTTGTAGGGCAACTAGTGTGTTTAAGATGTAGGGCAAGATGTGTACAAGTTTGTGCCCAATTATTCTATGCAAGTACATAGGTATTATATATGTTTTTGGGGGTAGAATCATCCCAGGAATCCAATGGTGGGTTCAGTTTCCACTTTGAAATACTTTCTGAGAATGTCATATTTCAGTTTTGTTCCATGTTTAGAGCTTGGTTCCATGTGATGTGATGAGCCCAAGATGTTGATTCTTTGTTGTGGCAGTAGAGGGTGAACTCCTCTACCACATGTTGGTTTTGTTTCATGCTTAGGAGTTCATGTGTGCAAGTGGTGCTTAGTCAAAGCAGGCATGTGTCTGACATTCCAGTTTAGTGAAAATCTATGATTTTCACTGTCTGAGAATCTGCTTATATTTTCTTCTACTGTTGTTGTGCTTGTAGAAGTCCATGTGTTGGGAATCAACCTTGGCTATCAACTGGAAAGTTGTAGATTTTGTGTTTGTCTAGCTCTCTGTCAATTTTCATTCCATTTGGAATCCTGTAGATATTTTTTTGGGTGCTGTCAAAATGATGTTTCAGAGCATAAACAGGTAGTGAGAATCTGGAATTTTCACCAAGTCCCTGAAAACTGATATTTTTGTCCAAGTTAGGAGCTGTAGAACTTTATGTGTGTAACTCCTTTGTATTATCTTTTTGCTTGTGCTTGTATTACTCTTGGATAGCTTCTGCCACATATCCTGTATGGCATATTTAGGTGGTTGTAGGTGCTTTGCATGTAGCCCTCAAACTGCTATGATGCTGTTTATGGCAGATTGTATAGTTTTGATGTTTTGATGCTTGTGAGTGCATAGTTGATGGTGTGGTGATATTCTTTGCCCCACCGCATCCATTCTTGTTTGTTTTATGTCTTGGCAACTTGGAAATACCAAAAGTATGCCATTGGAGTGTGTTGTGATGATTTTGATACGTAGGACTTCATTTCTTGTTTCGTTGTTTCCCGTTGATCCGTAGCTCCGATCGTGAAGTTCTTTATATGTTTTTGCATCGTTTTCACGTGATGCATCTGTTAATGTCATACTAATGCATGTCAAGATAGCTTGGATTACAGTTCTGTCCAGGAACTTGTATTTTCTTCTCATGCTTGTGCTAGTAGCTAGAATAGAGGTGCATGTTCATTTTCATCTCATGCATCATGAGCTTGTTGCATCTTGAGGTGCTGTTGTTTAGTGGATGCTATTTGTATGTTGGGTAGCACCGGGATCGGAGAACGAGTACGTGGATCCGGGAGAGTACGTGCAGGACGAACAAGAGCAGTTCCAAGCTGAGGACATCACAGGCAAGATGATATGACCTTGATTCCATCTCTAGACTTGTTATGCTAGATTCACGTTTCCTTCGTCTTATGCTCGCTGCCTACCACTGAAATAATTGCCTGCTGAATTGCCATGAAACCAAAACACTTATCCCTTCCTAGCAAATCTTGAATGGCTAAGTAGGCTTTGCTCAGCTACTAATGTTAGCGTTGCTAGTTGCAGGTGCTTTGTCTCATGTGATAACATGAGCTTGATATCATATGTTAAATCTGTTATTTAATTAATGCACCTATATACTTGGTAAATAACGGAAGGCCTAGCCTTTTGCTGGGTGTTTTGTTCCGTTATTGCCGCCATAGTTACCGGCTACCGGTGTTTGATTCCATAACTGATCACTCCTAGCACATTCGGGGTTGTTATGGGGACCCCCTTGATAAATCGTGTAGTGTTAAGACTTGTCGTGAAGGACCCAACATTGGTGTTAATTTGCAAATCTCTTAATAATAATCTGCATAGGGAGTAGCTACCCCGAGGAATTTAATCAACAACCCGGGCCAGTGCTCCTCATGAGTGTTGGTCCAACCCAGAGCAGCTTATTACGCTCCCCGGGGCAACTCGGTGTTTTGGCGTGGTAACCATCGGTCATCCGTCGTGTCCTAAGACTGAGATACGCGGCTCTTATCGGGGTCGTCGACACGACGGGAGGTCCTGCTAGTCTTGTCTTACCTTAGCGATATATCTTGCGTATAGGTAAACGTGAGAATGATTATTAAAAAACCGGGTGTAACGGTTCGGTTCTTACTTTGGGTTTGATTGGTTTAGGTTTTATTGGGTTGAGATTTTTTTAGTTTGGTTTTGGTTTGGGTATGTGGAGAAACCAGTTTGGGTATAGTTGGTTATGGGTTTAAACGGTTTGGTTATTAGCGGTTATAAACTATGGGTCCAAACCGGTTTCTAGGCATTGGTTATATGCAATAATCAACTATGACCGAGAACGAGTATCTTTGATCCGCGTGCAGGCTGTAATGCACTATGTAATTATGTATTATGGGGAAACAACAGCTGAAAATCGGAAGTGTTTTCTTGTGCTTTCGCTAAGCAATTTGTTTTTAATACACTTGTTAATGAGCTTATCAGCCATGAGCATGTTCTTTTTGCCTCTTACTGTGTGTTGACTGTATCTCAAGGATTACTTTGTTTCTAAACTGTTCTAGATGCACTTATGCCTTTTCTATCTTATTTGTTTCTTAACATGTCAATTTACGCAATCATATGTACATTAAAGCAAACTCATGGTTATGTACTGGGTTTAAACCCATGGTTATGTTTTGGGTTTAAATTGGTTTGGGTGGAAAAAATAGTGGGTTTGGTTTTGGTTGGGCTAAAAATGACACTAAATGGGTATGGTTCAAGTATGGTTTTGAGAGATAAATGAATGGGTATGGTTCAAGTATGGTTCAAGTATGAAACCATTCTCAGGTTTACGTATAGGAATCCCGGTGAAGCTTTGGTTCTCCCCAGAGTTGAGGTTTCCCTCTAAGGAATCCGACGAGATCACGAGATTCGTGATAGAGGATCACTTTGCGGCCCGTGACCGTTTGTGATGGACTAGTTGGAGCACCCCTGCAGGGTTTAATCTTTTGGAAAGCCATGCCCGCGGTTATGTGGCAACTTGGAATATTTGTTAACATCCGGTTAGAGATAACTTGAACCTAATCTAATAAAATTTCCAACTGTGTGCGTAACCGTGACTGTCCCCTTCGAAGACCTCTCTTCGACCGGGAACACGGTGGGGTTATGATTTACGTAAGTAGGTGTTCAGGATCACTTAATGATCATCTAGTCATTGACCGCTAGTGTAGACCACCTTCAATACTGTTCTACGTAAGTTAGCCACCATAAAAGCTTAGGATGCTGCAACCTAAACACAATACCTTTCTTACCTAATAACTTGACTAGTTCTGGCACCGAGGTCATAGATTGTTGAGTCCCTGTGGCTCACAGATTACTTCAACACGCCAACAGGTACAGGTACCCCCAACACAGGTGATCTCGTCGGCATGCAGCTGGCGTGGCAGTATGATGAGGAGAACGACCGCCTGTACGTGAACTATCCAGAAGACTGAGACGTGGTCGTGATCGTGGGCAAGCATACAGGGTAGCATAGCCATTTCTCATGTTTTGTAGTCCGTAGCGGAACTACCTTGTTTGGATGCGTGATGTAAACTCTGATATTATGTATGAGATGGCAGTTGAATCCCTAATTGTCATTCTATTATCATGTATGTGCTATGTTACCGTGCTTGCGAAACACTTAGATGCGCTTCTTTCCAATTCGGGGCCTCGTCCCCTAAATCGGAAAGGACCGCATCTTAGTCATTACACCATCGTCCTAAGAAAAACAAGGTGCATAAAAAGGATTAAAATCACATGCAAATCATAAGTGACATGATATGGCCATGATCTTGTGCTTTTGATCTCCATCTCCAAAGCACCGACATGATCTCCATCGTCACCGGCACAACACTATGATCTCCATCATCATGTTGCCATCAAGGTTATCGCGCCAACCATGTTTATACTACTATTGCTACCGTTTAGCAATAAAGTAAAGCATTACATAGCCCTTAATGATTGACACACAGGTCATACAATAATTAAAGACAACCCTATGGCACCTGTCGGTTGCCATAGCATTGACATGCAAGTCGATATTAACTATTACAACATGATCATCTCATACATCAAATATATATCATCATGTCTTTGGCCATATCATATCACAACATACCCTACAAAAACAAGTTAGACATCCTCTCACCACTAGGGAAAAGCTTAGAGATAGACGCTTATTAGTAGCGCGACTTTTTGCCCCTCGCTACTGGTACTTACTAGTAGCGTGGATTTTTAGCCCTCGCTACTACTAAGTTGATAGTAGTAGCGCGGGTTTCTACCCCTCGCTACTACTAATTGGTTTCAACCGTGCCCCGCAGGACATGCAATAGTAGTCGCGGGGTATAAACCAGCGCTACTACTAAGTTGTTAGTAGTAGTGCGGGTTTTTACCTCTCGCTACTACTAAGTACAAGGTAGGTTACCAGCCCTGAAGTCCCCGTATATCCTCCCCTGAATCCGTACCCTCTCCCGTCACACTCCCCCTCTCTCCGATTCATTTCTCCCATCCCCTCCACTCAGGCATTGGCGAAGGCGAATCCCCCTCACCTCGCCACTTATCCCCACCCACATACCTCCCTTCCTTCCTCCCCATCCCAACGCCGGCTGCCTCGCTGCCTCACCGTGCTGCCACCGGTGCACCCGGACCCATAGGGGCACGCGATGGACGCGCAACCGCACCTCCTCCTAGCAGTGGCGGCCGCGGTCATCATCGGCGCATCGATCCACCCGGGCGACCTAGGCGTGCTCGAGGACCTGCGTGGCACGCTCACAAACCCGGACGTCCTCGCCTAGCCAAAGGGTGCCGACCCGTGCGGCAGAAGATGGGCGCACGTCTCCTGCGACCGCGACGGTCGGGTCAACAACCTGGATCTCAAGAGCGTCGGCCTCGCCGGCGCCTTATCTCCTCCCCATCTTCGGTTGGTGGTGCACAGGACCTACTCCTCGAAGTAGCCCCCTTCTCCAGCATGGATCATGATTTTTTTTGGTTTTTCAAATTAATAGTAGTAGCGCGGGTCACAGACAAGCGCTACAGATAGTTAGTAGTAGCGTGTGTGGCACCCGCGCTACTACCAACACATCTACTAGTAGCGCGGGATGCACTGCGCTACTACTACGAGTTAGTTGTAGCGCCGTAGTAGTAGCGCGGGCGCCCGCGCAACTACTAGTTGTTTAACCCGCACTACTAGTAGGCTTTTTCCTAGTAGTGTCTAATTTGTTGTTGCATGTTTTACATGGTTGCTATGGGTATCTAGCAAGAACGCTTCTTACCTACGCAAAACCACAACGGTCATATGCAAGTTGCTATTTAACCTTCTACAAGGACTGCCTATGTCGAATCTGATTCAACTAAAGTGGGAGAGGCAGACACCCGCCAGCCATCTTTATGTAACAAGTTGCATGTCAGTTGATGCAACCGGTCTCTCGTACATGTACGAGTAAGGTTGATCCGGGCCGGTTCATCCCACAATACCGCTGAATCAAGAAAAGACTAAGGAGGGAAGCAATATGAATATCAACGCCCACAAACACCTTTGTGTTCTACTCGTGATGTCATCTACGCATAGACCTGGCTCATGATGCCACTAATGGGGACCGTCGCATGGAAAAAAAAATCTACGCTCACCAAGATCAATCTACGGAGACTAACATCTACGATAGGGGGAGTGCATCTACATACCCTTGTAGATCGCTAAGAGGAAGCGTATATAACGCGGTTGATGTATTCGAATGTCTTTGCGATCCAAATCTCAATCCGACCCGCGATACCATCACGATCCATCCGGTGATCTCATCACGATCCGTCCTGATCTAGTGCCGAATGGACGACATACCCGCGTTCAACACACATACAACTTGATGACGTCTCCGCCTCCTTGATCCAGCAAGCGAGGGCGGAGTGGTAGATGAGTTCCCCGTTAGCGCGACGGCGTGACGGTGGTGGTGGTGTAGCTATCCCGATAGGGATTCGCCAAGCACTACCAAAGTATCTAGAGGAGGAGACAATCTAGAGGGAGAGGGAGAGGCTGTGTCGTGGCTTGTGTTGCTGCAGCCCTCCCTCCCCTCACATATATATAGGAGGAAAGGAGGAGGTAGGCGCCCTAGGGTTTCCCCTAGAGATTGGGTGGCGGCCAAGTGGGGTGCCTTGCCCCCCAAGGCAAGTGGGGCGCCTCCCCTCTTGTCCCAACCCTTGCCGCAACCGCATGGGCCTTAGGTGGGAGGGGCGGCCAGCCCACCAGGGGTTGGTGCGCCCCCTCTCACAGCCCATGGGGCCCTTCGGGGCAGGTGGACCCTTCCAGTGGACCCTCGGAACACTTCCAACACTCCCGTCACGAAACTGGTAAATCCCGGGACTTTTCCGGAACTCGAATACCAACTTCCCATATATCACTCTTTACCTTCGGACCACTCCACAGCTCCTCATGACGTCCGGGATCTAATCGAGGACTCCTTACAACTTTCGGTTATCACCACACATAACTCGTTAATACCAATTCGTCACCAAACCTTAAGTGTGCAGACCGTGCGGGTTCGAGAACTATGCAGACATGACCGAGACACTTTCCGGTCAATAACCAATAGCGGGACCTGAATGCCCATATTGGCTCCTACATACTATACGAAGATCTTTATCGATCGAACCACGATGTCAAGGATTCAATCAATCCTGTATAGTGTTCCCTTTGTCCATCGGTATGTTACTTGCCCGAGATTCGATCGTCGGCATCTCCATACCTAGTTCAATCTCGTTACCGGCAAGTCTCTTTACTTGTTCCGTAATACAAGATCCCACGACTAACTCTTTAGTCACATTGCTTGGAAGCTTCTTGTGATGTTGTATTATTGAGTGGGCCTAGAGATACCTCTCCGTCATACGGAGTGACAAATCCCGGTCTCAATTCACGCCAACCCAATAAACACCGTAGGAGATACTTGCAGAAGACCTTCATAGTCACCCAGTTACGTTGTGACATTTGATACACACAAGGCATTCCTCCAATATTCGGGAGTTGCATGATCTCATGGTCATAGGAACAGATACTTGACATGTAGAAAACAGTAGCAATAAACTGACACGATCATATGCTACATTCAAAGATTTGGGTCTTGTCCATCACATCTTTCTCCTAATGATGTGATCCAGTTATGAAATGACAACTCATGCCTATTGTCAGGAAACCTCGACCATCTTTTGATCAACGAGCTAGTCCATTAGAGGCTTACTAGGGACATTGTGTTTGTCTATGTATCCACACATGTATCTGAGTTTCCAATCAATACAACTATAGCATGGATAATAAATGATTATTATGAGCAAGGAAATATAATAATAACCAATTTATTATTGTCTCTAGGGTATATTTCCAACATTAAGGCAGTGCCTCTCTTCTCCAGGCATTCTTCATTGTAGCTCACTCGGGCGTGGCCGGCGCCCGGGGAACAGTGGGTGCCCGCACGTTGTTCACTACAATGCCTAGAGTGGGGGAGCAGGCGTACGACACGGACATGGAGATGCTCGACATCATCCATGACGGAGGCGAGGGAGGGGGTGGCTATGAGGATGAGAAGGTGAAAGACTCATACCCCACCTAGTCTGACAACTACCAACAACATTCCTACACCCGGATGACCACGCAACAGACATACACCCAGATCGGCGATGGCACAGAGCAACAACAACATTGGGTCGCCAGAGAGTAGCAACCCGATGGGGAGAAGGAGGAGGAGGAGGGCGACAGCGACGACAATGATCCGAATGATACAAGAGGTGATCCAAAGAAGAAGGGAAGAGGAGAAAGCTTCAACATCGGGGAGGACGAGCTGATGTGCGAGGCATACCTCAATCCGTTCCATGGCAGGAGCAAAATGGCACTACCTTTGGGAGGAACATTCACATATGGTTCCATGAATAGAAGCATTTCGTGCCCTACTCTGTCGCGCTCATACGCAACCGTGAACGAATATCCCTCAACCATTGATGTACGCCATCCAAGAGGCCATGTCCAAGTATTGGAGGCACTTGAAGCATATCATCGCACGGTGGCCTAGCGGTGCACAAATCACAGAGCAAGTAAGTTGATCATTAGCCAGATATGCTTTAGTTTTATTGATCACTAGCCAGACATGTATTATTTTTATTGCTCACTAGACGGATATGCATTCTCGACATTATTTCACTTTGTACCATACTAGTGCTTGTTTGGTGTACAAGAAGTTGGAGAAGAAGTCCTTCATCGTTGATTGAAGTTGAATGGGCAACCGAAGTTGAACCTTTTCATTGCCAAGACCGCCATCCAAGCCAACAAGGAAGAAACCGGTGACCCTACCGACCCAACCCAACAACCGCATAAGAAGGTTAGAAGAAATCTACAGGGGAAGAAGTGGGAGGAGGAGAGGGTTAAGCAAGAAGGTGCGGCAACCAAGTTGACGGAGAGGTTCCAGGACATCTTGGCGAGGAAGGAGAAGGCATGCTGTAACGCCCAAGATGCGATCCTATCCTTATTTTGGCACGAGGGCCTCGACAGGGATAGAAGCACATCTCGTCGTTTTGCAAGAATGAATATCATTACAAGTACATGTACAAAATAGATGAATATATGGAATTGGCTTACACTCGCCACAGGCTACAACAGGTTCACAACAATACATTAACATGTTCAATCATCATGTGGAAGAGCAGGGTCTGACTACGGATGAAAAACAAACAATAAAAGAACAACGTCATCCTTGCTATCCCAGGCTGCCGGCATGGAATCCATTCTAGATCGATGAAGAAGAAGGAGAAACTCCAAATAGCACAATCATCGTGCTCACGTCATAATATCACCTTACTTGTACCTGTAACTGGTGTTGTAGTAATATGTGAGTCATAGGGACTCAACAATCTCATTTCCAAAGGTATCAAGACTAGCAAAGGCGCCATGCCTCACCACTTAACCATACCTCACCCATTAAGCTTGAAGAGAGGAGGACCATGCTCGAAGATAGGAAGGTCACACTCGAGGAAAAGAGGGTGAAGATCGTCGTCAATGCGGAGGAGGCCAATATGTTGACCTTGAATCTCGACTCTTTGGATGCCAATACAAGAATCATCATGCAATCCGTCCGCTACAAAATGTTATAACGTTAGAAAGATGAATTGGCGACGACACACTATGAGGACACAACGGAGGCTGCCTCCGTGGAGGCGACGACACCTCCTTAATCGAGAAATAGTTGGTTGGGATTACCAATCAGACAGGGACAAAAATACATGATCCATTGGACTAATGTTGTTTTTGGATTCGGGCATGTAAAAAATAAGCATATTTACCTTTTTTTTTGTGATCGGACATGCAATATGACGCGTCGTGTGAATCATATTAAAGTATATTTAGATTTAAATTTACTAATGGATGTATATAGAATAATACTGGATATCGTCCTCCTGCATATGCATTCATTTTTATGGATTGGTCTCCTATCCGTAAAAGAATGCGAAATAAAATTTATAGGGAAACACTTGTTATCTGTAGTCTCGTAGAAAGCCAACGTCAGACCACTCCATGTCCTTCTATTCCGATTCAATCCCACGATGGAGAAATTAAACACTAACCCTTGTTCCTATAATTCCTCTCAGCAGTTGCTAACCACCCGTACATCACGCACAAATGATTGCATATCCTCTCTCGTCTGCTTCGTCTCTCCCGCTCCATTCCCTCGTCTCTCCCACATGCGGCCCAGATCCAAACCTAAACCCATGAGTGACCCGCCCTCCATGATGCTGCCACCGATGAGACCTCTAGTGGAACATCCGTTACATCCCTACAGTAGGTGGTTGTGCTTGCCATCTCGGTCGTTGCATTACCAGGTTGGACAGAGGATGTAAGGTGTGTCCGACATCGCCACCCCTCCCCTCGAATTGTGAACTAGCAGTGGCCTCCTGACCTTCGTTCTTCCCCTTTTGTTTCTTGATTTGATTCCAAGTTTACCTTTGATTGATGGTAATTTATTCTAATTGATTCCACGATTTGATCATGTTTTGCCTTGTGTTTTATGCGTGCATAAAAAACAGAACCAAACAGTTTGGATGGAATTGGTTTGCCAACCACGAAATGATGTGCCTGCATGTTGGCAGCAAGCATTGCCAATTTCTTCTCTAAGATTTCTGTGCTTCCGGGCTTATGTTGAGATAACATGAAATTGATGCTTCGAGATATCGATGCTTCCTAATCTGACCTATATTTTTTCAGTTCACATAGCTGACCACAATATAGAATCATGCTTCGAAATATTTATTATTAAGCATCCAACATTTTTAGAACATGTATTTTGAATCTTCTTTCTAGTACTTGTTGTTGCTTCTTACCTTCTATTGTTATGCCTCATGCCTAAACATTTTATGCTTCAAAGGTACTTATAGGTTGCCGAAGCCGGCCAGGTGACATGCTAGCCAACATGCGTGGGGAGCTCAAGGATAGGGGGCACCAGTGGCATGCAGACGAGTCATGACGACACAAGTAGACGAGTCGGCAATTAAAATTGGCGGCAAAGGCGATGAAGGCTTCTCCCACCATGACAACTTAGCTCAAGATGATGGCCGATGGGCCTGCTTGTTTCCCATCACATGGAATAATAAGCGACACGGCTGCATCGTCAAGCTCCATGAAGCAAAGAGGAAGCATATATGTATCTTGGAAATATGAAACGACATAGATAGACAATTTTCAATGTTTACGAAAGCAAACGAGACCCTATTAGGAAGCATGTGACACAATCAAAAGAAATATTAGTGATTGCCTTTTTTCAATCTAACAAAAAAGGTTGTGATTATAATTTGAGGCATTTTCTTTAAGAAGAAAATTCACCTTACGAAGGGAGCAAAATTTCTTTTCACTAGATGCACACTCCCGATTCGGTTGAAGCATGTGTAATTATCATAGTGAATTGATGGAAGCAAATTGGAAGCAAATTCCTATTATATATGAAACAGTACTTGGTTTCTGGAACAATATTGTGATTCTTTTCACCAAATTGAAGCATATCTAATTCACCCTGAAAGCTAATTATCCAATCGGCATAAGCACAACTAAATTTTATGGAAGCAAACAAGCAAACAAAAACGTTAAGGAGTAGAATAGTTGACAACAAATTAAAATACAGGAAAACAATATTTTCTACGTGACTAAATAGGAGGCTAATAATTCATCAATCCCACATGCCAGACACCGTGCTCCTTCCCTACCTTCGAGCCCCGCTGCCGCCGTCGTCCGCCTGCCACCGCAACGACTCCTCCGCATGCCGCGCTAGGCGTTCGATCACCCGCCGTCGCCACGGATGAAGGAACTCATCCGGCGCCCGGCGGCCCTGCGGGTAACCAGCAAGGTACGTCGAGATTCGATCAGTTCGGCCGAGTGCAAACTTCCGAAATGAACTCTTTCTTCCCGTCCCTCCTTAAGATCGAATTTCGATTCCCTACTACATATATGCGTTTGCAAATATGCTACGGGAATTCGCAGAATGCTAGTTTGATGTACGCTAAAATTTATGAGGACAGACGAATAGGGCAGCCAAGGTGTTCGTTAGAATGCCTGCCTCGTATTTTCTTGCTCGCGAAAAGAAGCGATGATAATTGGATGATCCACGCCCACTTCCTTTCCATGCGCAAACTTGAATTTTAATTATTTAAGGAAATAGTCTCTACAATGAGTGTACAGCCTGATTTTTCCTGGAAAAGTACAACAGCACATGATATAACGAGACAGGTGATGCCCAATAGGGTGAAGCATAATAAAACAGACTGAAACTTTACTTGATTTTGCATCCATAGGAAACTCCACACACCCAAAGTTCAGCCAGGCTTTTCCCGCAGTTAGTTGTGGTACTTTGAGCTTGGAACTGACTTGATCCACTTAATGACATGCGACTCTTGTCTCCCCTGAGTCAGTGACGTTTCTTTGTTATTATGTGTGAATCGACAGCTTATATTGTTGTTCTTACTCTCTGGTAGCTGGTCACTCTGTGTTTGAACTGAGTGACACTGTCAATGTTGTCTGCTTCTCTATATCACTGCAATTTCCGTGTTCATTGCTGTTCTGATCTCCTTGTTCTTCCTGTGAATCTCCATTTTCTCCTTGTTTCCCGTGTCCACATTCATTTTGGTCATCTTCTTTGCTCCATGCATTTTGTTGATATTTTTTGTACCAGTTCATCAGCATGGCTACAGCAAGGGAACAGGTTGTCACAACCCCAGTTAGGAGAAATAACCCCCCAAAACTTTCAAAAGTGATAGCGCCTGAACCATCAATTTTATCCTCATGTTGATGGCTGTTTTGATATATCCATTTCTTTTCAATTTCATTGATACTATCTTCTCCTGTTATGTTGAGTATTGCCCTTGATATTTCAGCTCTTAGTGGTGATTGCTTGGGAAGCGCCTAAATGCCAAAGAGATCATTATTATAAGCTTGCACAAGCTAACATACAAATAATTCTATTCATCGTAATATCTGACTATAAAAGCCTGAAAAGTAAAATTTCCATCGGGCTGAATATTCTTATCTAACAAGATATAATGGAAGATGGTCAATGATGGTTTTGCTTAGCAGCAGTAACATACTTTCACACAACCATAGTACTAAAAGTTGCTCAAGCAGTACAAATCCAGTAATCCAGTAGTCTTTCATTCTGAGACTACTTATTTTTGAAGTTGTTTTAGGAAGGAAGTTGTGAAAAGTCTATTACTCTGTTTGATAAATCAGACTAGTGTTGGATATAGTGTTATCGAATGGTTGACCTCCCACATACATCTCATATGTTCTCGAATGCAGATTGTGCAATTCGTTTTAGAAGAGGAAAAACATATTAACTAAACACCCAGGTTATCTAGAAGCAACCCATCCAACAGAGATTATTTATCACAAAAATGAATGGCTTAAAGGAGTGAAGTCCCTCGATGCTTATTAATAAAGACGGATGTGGTTCCTGGAAATTTGACCACGAAGGGTCGATCCTGTTAGGAAAGCAACTTGTATTCCCATGAGGCCATAGGCCGGTATATATACATGTACAGGTGATGGACTATATGCAGGAAACCCCTTATATATTGGGATAAATACAAAAGGGTACATGACTTATATTATAACTCTAACACCCCCCCTCAAACTCATGGTGGATGAACAACACCGAGTTTGGAGAGATAAAAGCCATGTTGTGCTCTAGTCTGGGCCTTCGTCAGGAAATCCGCCAACTGTAACTCGGAAGGCACATACTGAAGAGCAACAACCTGATCCAGCACAGCAGCGCGCACATAGAAAGTATCAACACCAGTATGCTTGGTGAGCTCATGGTTCACAGGATCGCGCGCAATGCTAATAGCACCTGTACTGCTAGATAAGAGCAGAGTTGGTGTAGTGACAGAAACACCAAAATCCTGAAGTAACCACCGTAACCAAGTCACCTCTGCCGTCAAAAGAGCCATCGCTCGCAACTCAGCCTCTGCACTCGAACGGGAAACTGCAATCTGTTTCTTCGTCTTCCAAGCAATGAGAGAACCACCAAGAAAAACACAGTAAGCAAAAAGTGAACGGCGATCTGAAGGATCACTAGCCCACGTAGCATCTGAATAGGCCTGAAGCTGTAAAGAACTGGAGCGAGGAAAGAATAGACGGTGAGAGATCGTGCCCCGAAGATATCGGAGAATACGGAGGAGATGACTATAGTGAACCGATGTGGGAGCAGAGACGAACTTACTCAAAATATGAACCGGATAAGAGATATCCGGACGAGTGACAGCTAGATAAACAAGACTGCCAACAAGATGACGATAACGCGTCGGGTCAGGCAGGGGATCACCATCAGTAGCAGAGAGGTGAACATTGAGCTCCATAGGAGTCTCAACAATGCGCTCATCAGTAAGAGCAGCACGAGCAAGAAGATCCTGGATATACTTTTCCTCGGATATAAAGAAGCCATCAGAGGTAGAAGAGACTTCAATCCCAAGAAAGTAGCGAAGAGGTCCAAGATCAGAAATAAGGAACTGCTCACTAAGGCGGGCCTTGACAAAGGCAATATACTCGGGGTCATTCCCAGTGATGACCATGTCATCAACATAGAGAAGAAGAAGAGTCCGACCACGAGGAGAAAGGTGAATAAACAATGCTGGATCATGAACACTGAGTGAAAAACCAGCGGCAGTCACCACAGAGGCAAAACGCTCAAACCAGGCGCGGGGGGCTTGCTTAAGGCCATAGAGAGAGCGACGAAGACGACATACCATGCCATCAGGAACAGAATACCCAGGTGGTGGCTGCATGTGCACCTCCTCACGCAGCTCACCATTAAGAAAAACATTCTTAACATCAAGCTGAGAGATAGACCAGTGGCGTGTAGAGGCCACGACAAGAAGTGTACGAACAGTGGTCATATGAGCCACAGGGGCAAAAGTCTCGTCATAATCACGACCATGCTCCTGCTGAAAACCACGAGCCACAAGACGAGCTTTGTGACGCTCAAGAGAACCATCGGAGCGAGTCTTAACCTTGTAGACCCATTTACAAGTGATGGGACGGACTCCGGGAGGAAGGGAAACAAGATCCCACGTACCAGTGCGTTCAAGAGCAGCAATCTCCTCTGCCATGGCGAACTGCCATTCAGGATGAACAACAGCCTGATGATAAGTAGTCGGCTCAAGAACAGCAGCACCAGCGGTGGAAAATCCAAAACGATCAACAGGCGGACGAGAACGAGAACGCAAGCCATAAGTAGGCTGAGATGAGGATGACGATACATCCACAGAGGCATCCACAGAACATGAATGACGAGTGTAACACTGAGGAAAAGATGGAACAATGGAAGGAGGAATCGCCAATGTAGAATCGGGGAGTGGCGACGAAGAAGTCACCGGAGATGAAGGTGTAGAATCCGGTGACATGCTAGACGAGGAGACCGTGGAAGATGGTGGTGACAAATCGACTGGAGGTGGAGAAGCAGAGGGAGCGGAATGAATAGGCAAAGGCTCGACGGGTGTGATAGGTGTGTCAGGAAAAATGAGGAAAGAGATATCCTCCACTGAAAAAGTCGAGGAAGATGGGCGTGGGTAGAAGGGACGAGACTCATCGAAAGTCACATCCCGAGAGATACGCATCCGACGACCGATAGGATCCCAACAACGATAGCCCTTATGCTCATCACTATAACCTAAGAAGACACACTCAATAGACTGAGCGGTCAGTTTGGTGCGTTCGCGGGGGGCAAGAAGAACATAGCAAACACAACCAAACAAGCGAAGCATCGAATAATCAGGAGAACGATCAAAAAGACGCTCGACAGGAACACCACCCTGTAGAGCAGCGGAAGGCTGGAAATTGATGAGATAGGTGGAGGTGGAGACGGCCTTAGCCCAAAAATGAGGCGGGAGAGAGGTAGCAATCATCAATGCACGAGCTATCTCAAGAAGATGACGATGCTTGCGCTCAGCCACGCCATTCTGAGCGTGAGCACTAGGACAAGAGAATTGAGAGAGAGTCCTTGCTCAGCAAGAACACCACGCAACATCTTAGAGATATACTCGCCAGCGGAGTCAGCACGGAACACACGAATGGGAGAAGAGAACTGAGTATGAACCATGGCAGCAAAACACTTATAAATGGACAACACCTCACTCCGAGAAGTCATGAAATAAAGCCATGTCTAACGAGAGAAGTCATCTATGAAATAATATAGTATTTATGACCCCCTTTCGAAGCGAAGGGAGCCGGACCCCACACGTCGGGAACTAAATCAAAAGGACGCTTATACACTGACTCACTATGTGGATATGATAACTGAATCTGCTTGTCAAGACGACAACCCTGACACTCTAAAGAGGCATCTCCTAAGACAGACCCCAGAAGATCTCGACGAACTAACGACGACAAACGAGAACCACACAGATGACCAAGTCGATGATGCCACTGCTGGAAGGAACTAGTAGCTGAGGCGACCGAAGCGGAGGAACTGGCGATAGTGGTGGCAGCGGAAGGAACATGAAGCCAGTCCAACTCCCAAAGACCCTCAGAATCACGGCGGCGAGGACCAGCCCCAACCAGAGTGTGCGTGCGACGGTCCTGGACAGAACAAGAGTCAAGGTCAAGGATGACACGACAACCAGAATCAGCAAGTTGACCAACGGAAAACAGATTCATGGTAAGTCGAGGAACATGAGCAACATCCGGAACAAAATAAGGAGTGGTAAGAGTGCCTCTACTAACGACAGGAAGGGGAGTACCATCAGCGGTGAGGACATGAACAGGAGAATCAAGCGATCGAAGGGAGGACAGAGTGGAAGAATTAGAAGTTATATGAAAGGAAGCTCCAGAGTCCAGAACCCATGGGGATCTACCTGACTGTGAAGAAGGTGGTTGCTCAGTGCGGGAAGCCTCAGTCACAGAACCAACAGTACCCGTCGAGGAAGAACCTGAAGCGGCGAGCAGACGCTTAAGTCTCAGAATGTCCTGCTCAGTCAAAGCGATGGCTGAAGCTGTCGAGGTAGATGACGAAGTCGCTGTAGATGATGATCGCGCCTTGCGCAAATGTTTTTTCTTTGTGTAGCAGTGGGACTCAATATGACCATCATTGTTGCAGTAGTCACAATGTGGACGGGGGCGACCTGAGCCTCTAGAAGGAGTGGGCAAGAGCGGCGGAGCACTCGAGCGAGAAGGGGTCGGTGCAGCAGGTGGCGGAGAAAAAGTCCGAGTAGCGAGCACCGAGGGAACCTCCAGCAAACCAGCACCACGTAAGCGAGTCTCCTCAGCACGAATCTCAGAAAGCGCCTCCATGAGAGAAATACGGCCACGAGCAAACAACTGAGCACGCCGGGGCTCAAACTCCTTACGGAGCCGAGACAGGAACTCGTAGACGCGATGAAACTCCAAGTCGGCCTGGACAACCTGGCAACAGGGGCAAGTACGACAACCAGCACTGCGGAGAGAATCAAGCTGGCGCCAGATAGCAGAACTCTGTGCATAGAAGTCATCAACAGTAGAGTCACCCTGCTGAAGAGCATGCTCCTGACGGACCATAGAGAGGTATAAGGCATCACCAGAGGGCTCATAGCGCTGACGAAGGCGAGTCCACATCTCAAACACAGTAGGAAGTCCTAGAAACTCAGAGGCAAACTGAGGCAGAACACTGGCAGTGAGAATAGCTGCAGCACGGGCATCATCATCAAGCCACTGGGTGTAAACAGACAGAG
The DNA here is from genome assembly GCF_904849725.1 of Hordeum vulgare subsp. vulgare. NCBI lineage: Eukaryota > Viridiplantae > Streptophyta > Magnoliopsida > Poales > Poaceae > Hordeum > Hordeum vulgare. The sequence goes on along the minus strand of NC_058522.1, from coordinate 439,347,861 downwards.
CACCATGATACACCTGAAGAGCCTCCTCATAAGTCAAAACCTTCTCATCATAAGCGCGAATAGCAGCCTCATCAGCAACCTTAGTTGCATCCTTCGCAGCCTGAGAAGCATCCGCGGGAAGAACCGGTGGAGTCGGTGGAGTGGGAGCTACAGGAGGAACCGGACGTGGCGGACAACAGACCTCGCCAGAGAGAACTCCCCAGAGACGGATGCCACGCATGTGAATGCGCATGAAGCCAGTGAACTCGGTGTAGTTAGTACCATCGAAGATCACCGAACGACGAGGGAGAGCAACATAGCCAGATGCAGTAGACATTCTTTTTTCTTTTTTCTTTTTTTTAGGACAGGAAATTAGTCAACGGGATGAGAAACCACGTGGACAGCAGAGAGAACGAGCCGATCGTTCTCGAGGGCAGAAACCACGTCGGCTGGGTCGGAACCGCGAGATCCCGGTCCAGGCGGTTGGAGCGATCCCGAGCGATTCCGTAGGCGGTACCTGGTCCAGGCGGTGGGAGCGATCCCGTAGGCGGTTGGTGGGGAGGCTGGTCCCTCGATACAGCCAGGCACGGCCCCTGTCCCGCGATGCGCCGGGGCAGATCGAGACTGGATCGTACAGCGGCACAACCCTTGTCCCGCGATGCGCCGGGGCAAATCGAGGAGACTGGATCGGGGCGGGCGGGAACGGCAGGGACTCGCGCGAGCGACTGTGCGGCGGGAGGACTTGGCGACGAGATCCAGCGAGACCGAGGCAGCCACGGGAGAAGAAACTGCGCCGGCTAGAAGATTGGATCTGGAAGAGCACGAGTTGCGCGTGCGAAAAAGAACCTAAGCTCTAATACCATGTTAGGAAAGCAACTTGTATTCCCATGAGGCCATAGGCCGGTATATATACATGTACAGGTGATGGACTATATGCAGGGATAAATACAAAAGGGTACATGACTTATATTATAACTCTAACAGATCCCAGGCTGGTGGCCAGACCACCAGCATGGCTACCATCCAAGCTATTGCTTGGTCTCCGAGATTATTTATTATAATCCACTTCAGTGCCAAATGGGAATATCATCTCATATAATTTTCCTGATAGAAAATGGATGGATCTATTGTTATGTGATGGTTGTTGCTAGCCTCTTCCATGTTGTTGTATATGGTAGTTAAACTTACATAGATAAACCCCATAGGGCACGGTCAGCTAGAGTTCATTATTGGGGACAAACAAACTGGAAAAGGACATCATGTTCATTTTGCCATTTATCTCTCTGGTCTGACCCTTTTTTCAACTTTTCATCAGACCACTAGAAAATACATTTATTCATCATATCTATTAGATAGCCCTACTATTTTTATTTTTATTCTGTAACTTACATTATACAATATACTTTAACTTTGATTTTGTAAATATCAATCTTAGGGGACATCGTATGTAGAATTGAAGGAGACACATGAACATAACATTTTACTTGACTTGCTAGCAAACTTCAAGGCAGATATTTTTGTTTTTGTTTCAAGAGATTAAAAGAAAGCGTCCTAGTAGGTGTAGTTAAACTTACAAATGCAAAACCTGCACTCTTGTAAATAGGCCCCACCATTGCGTAACCTTTGCTATACTTCGCGAGAAACAGTTTGATGTATGGGACTTCATGTACAAGCGCAGCAATGCCACCATTTTTGCTTCCTTTAGAAAGAGCAGCAGAGAAATCTTCTTGTGTTTCATAGGGCCTGATCTTTGATCTTTCAAAACCAATATCCACCAGTAGACCCTCTATATAGGAACCGCGGTGGAACCCTACATATTCTCCTTTCCTCTGGAGTTCATGAACGTCAGTCACTGTCGGTGAAAGCTGCTGCACAGTCAGCATTGATGCAAAGCTTGCAGTATAACTTGATGTAAGTACCAGAAAAACAAACATCCATACAAGCAGAACAATTCTGGATAGAAAGCGTGTCAGCTTCTCCTCTGCAATAACGATGAAGATATTATTGAGACAGTAAACAAACCTGAAAGCTGGGATACTGCAATGCATACCATTTCAGGACTTGATTGAGATACTGCAATGCATGCCATTGCAGGACTTGCTTGAAAGCATATTCAATATTTATTTCTTGATATGATAAATGCAAGTCTTACCATCATTGTTTCAACTGATGCTATAGATTTTTCCTTTAGTGAAGTGCAATTATGAAGAACAGGTGTATTGCTTTCATGGTTTTAAAGCAGATACATACTAGCATTAGTTCGTCCCCAGTTGGATTTGAACTAAAACCATGACAATAATTACGAAATGGAGGAAGTACTAATTAGACTAGACAGATCTATGTTCTTATGCTGAGAAACATTAAGATACGTTTAATAAAGCAGAGTCCTACAGAGGATTTTCTTTACTGAAAGTTGTGGAGTTGCAGTTTAGTTATATCACTGATTCACTCTAGTAATCTTTTTTGAAGGAATCTTTTGGCGCTTCTTATTTTCATGTAGTGCAACGTATACTTTGTCTATGCAACTGAAATACTTGTTCAAAATTAAGCAAAGATCTAGGAAACTGTAACGTTTACTCAACTCTCTTCGAAAATGGAGAAGAATATTGTAATCCCCACTTGTTTGAGTGAAAAGGGACCATGTACATGTTGATTGCCATTCAGATACTCCAGAAGCCAGGCAACAACTCCTGTGTAAATAAAGAATATGATGCTTCCAAACCACATTCCAGTGCTCAATGGTTTCAAGAAAATCCACATGTTCTTGATCATGTTTTCCTTGACTGGGACAATCATCCCTACTCCAGATTCTGTGTATGGTACAGTGAAGTCGACATACAATGATCTATTGTACCTTACAGTAATATCTCCAACCGCTATGTCGTATTTCTGCAATGGCATGAATCGGCTTCATATATTTGAGGAATAAGAAAGTGATGATCTACTTTTAAGAATGATTAAACACTGGAAGATCAATTGTTCAACAACAGGAAAATATTTTAGCATGCAATAGACTTTTGATTTCTTCGAGAAAAACAAAATATAATGAGTCATTCTGTCTGACATCCTTTATGTAAAATAAAATAGAGGTTGGTTTCAATTGAAAACAGAACAAAACACTGGTGGAAAATGTGGAACATAGTTAATATCTTGTAAAATGTTTTAGCTACTAGAGTTTCTTCTTAACAGTGGAATGTATGCAGCTTCTAGTTTCTGCAATGGTAGATTAAGAAAATGAAACTAAATCTTTCGTAATGTCTCTCTTACCTGAAGATAAACTTGGTAAATAAAATCGTTGTAGCTTCCTGTACTTGCTGTATCAGCTGTGTCAAATGCCAGATACTCATAAGTAAGTGCAAAAGGTAGCCTCTTTATTGCCTCCTCAAATATATCAACTGAAAGGCCACTCGCACTTGTTACATTTGTAACAGGATCTCTGAATGTCTTTATAAACTCTGGGCAATTGCTGGTGTGCACACCGACTCTAAGCTTCTTACCACTTATAGGAATTTCCCAGCCCCTCGGTATTTCAGTTGACTCTCCTGGCCAAATTACAGGATTTAGATCAAGTATTGAGGCTGATCCTGTTGTTTTTAAGCTATTTTGATTCAACTGCCGTGAAAGTCCACTTTTTACACTCCAAAACCCGATTTCTCTCCAACCTCTCCCAACCACATTTATTATTTGGAACACAGAAACTTTAAGCTGTCTATCTGTAAGGTCAAAGTCACCACTTATACCTCTAAACTTATTTTGTACAATTGCTGTTAAGAGTTCCGGACCATTTGTGGAGATAACCATGGATTCCAAGCATGTGGAGTTCTTGACGGGCCATGGTTGCTTATTTGTGGCACTGGATATCCCAACCTTTTCTGCTGCCTGTGCTAATGCCCATATCGTATCATAGGCCCATAGTCCAACAATGCTTAGTTTATTGAAGGGTGATTCATCTGGGTTATCCTGTTGGTACATTCTGTTCCACCTTATGGAGAAATTATCAAGTTCTCTTGATTTGGGGACATGATACCTTACTCCCAGTACACCATTCATTACCTCGATCACACTTGGATTGAGTGAGTCGATGATGTTTGCTACTCCATTTGTAGTAATCCATGCAAATCCCTTGTCCATCATCCCTGCCTCTTTGGCCTTCGTAAAAAGAAGGGAAGTCAGCCTGGATGACATATGAACAATAAACACCCTTGTTTGCATTGTCATCAACTTATAGAGTTCTTGCATCATGATTTCACTTGTTGCTGATGAAGTGATAACACTCTGATACAGGACATGGATATCACTCTCTTGAAGTGCACTAATGAGATATGGTAGAATGCCTCTACCATAGTCGGTGTTGTCATATACTAGCACCACTTCTCTCCATCCATAGGCTTTTACAAGTGAGGCAATGCTACTCACCTGAGCTGAGTCATTCAATGTTGCACGCACAAAATATGGCATAGTATCTGAAGTGAGAGAGGGGCTTGTTGCTGTGAAGGATACTATGGGGACTCGAGTTATATTTCCGATCTTGGAGATGAGTACAGCTTCTGATGATTTCTGGGGACCAATGATGGCTTGCAGTTTGTAATTATCCAGTAACTCAATCGCTTTTGAAATTGCATAAGGAAATTTTGATCAGATAGTATTAGTGTAATAATGTAGAAACATGATCATAACACATAACAAGGCATAATATATAATAGTATTAAAAAGGTGACTTTAGGTTTTTGTGTGTTTGTGCTGCTTGTGTCGTTTTCTCTTTTCTTGATCATTTGACGCCTGTTTGCCTAAGCCTTATATGACTCCTATAACTAAGATTGCTTCTATCCTTAATGAAATGATTAGACAGACTCTGTTTACATGTTCTTCTTTCATACTATCAAAAGGGCTTTGATTTGACTCATTTGGAGAATTATGTCATTGTAGGTTATGGTTTGTAATGGAAGATAAATATATATTTTCTCCATCTGTGATTTTTATAGATTCTGCTTGGCCTAATAATTAGGGTTTCCCTACAAAGGAACTGATCAGATGCTAATCTGAATATGGCTCTTCGTTAAGGTTACAAATGCTTAATATGCTTTTCTTAAAACTCTAAATAGTTTAAGTGCAACTCTTGTTTAAGGTGTCAAATGGTACTTTAAATATGTCTTTCTTGTTTAAGGTGTCAAACCATGGAAAGTAGGAAAACAAAGTCCTTCCGTTTTCCTGAATCCTGACAACTTGACCTTGACATACTGCAGACACATACCTGCTGATGCAGCCTGGATATCATTGCCCATGGAATCCCTGACATGGAGAACAAGCTTTGTGCTGTAATTCCGGTGGGCCGCGTAGAAATCTTCGACGGCCAAAGAAATGCTGGTCCGTGCCACTTTTCCCACCAGCGAGCCCAGATTGAGGATCACTCCGACATGGAACTCGTCTGCTTTGCTGGTGGTGTCCTGAGCTACTCCGAGATCGCCAAGGAGCAAGAGCAACAGGAAGAGGATGGTTCGGGGTGTTTTCTCCATTCCGCGGGGCACCACAAGGTCTTAGATTCTTTGGTGCTGAGATGCACTGAATTGCACCCTCTTATGTAGGATTATACTTGTTGAAGACTTTTCCGTTTAACAATAGTGCCACTAGTCAAACTGAAAGTTGCAAGGCAAATCCGCACAGCTGTGACAGATAAGTTGTCTATTACCAGCATCTTTCTTCGTGTGCTGTTTCTCTCTTTGACTTTGGTGTTCATTTGCAGTTAAATTACTGGGAACATCAACCGGAGTTGCCTCTGCATAAACTAGTAGTTCGCCAAGAACATATAAACAAACAGAGGAAGCAAGATTGCATAATGCCCCTATCGGGGTTTATAAGTGGGGCATGGGTTTTTAGATTTTTAATTTGACCAGCAAAACAATAAAAAATATTTCTTTAGATTCGTCTTGAATGAAGTTTCTGAACATATACGTCTTGTTGAAAATTTACATATGTTTTGCTAATCAAACTGAAAACCTAAAAATCTGTGCTTGACTTATAAACCCGGATGAAGAGAGTAGAATGAATTGGTTGATGGATTATGTCCTTGGAATCTACATAAGGGTGACGTGCCTACATATATTTGTTTTTCAATTTGTATGTTCTAATAAACGAGATTTATATTGTTTTCCTTGGGGGCTCGTACAAATAAACGTCGACGTTAAATTATTTTGAGGAGCGTTGACATTTCCTGATGTTGAAACGTTAAAATATTTTAGCATACAAGGCAAGTCCGAAGATTATAAATGGAACAAATGGATCTCTTTGAGATTATAGGCATCCTCCTCCTTTATGAGATAAGGGCAAGGGCTAGCATAAAGACATCCGATCTTTTTTTTTTTTTTTTTTTGAGGAGAATAAAGACATCCAATCTAATAGTTTTGATAGAGCTTGCTATTCTCGGATTGTAATCCCCTCTCACAAGGCATCTTTACCATCAATCCAATCCAAACAGTAGTAAGGTATTACCTCCAACATGATGGCCTAAACCTGGATAAAATCTTCGTGTACTGCCCCACTGATAGGTGGCGCGCCAGGAACTGGTTGTGTGGCCTAATAAACCGATCTACATGGGGTCTCTGGTCCAAGGTTGTGTGGCCTAGTAAACCGATCTACATGGGGTTTCTGGTCCAAACTGACGTCTTTGCTCTGGGGCCAAGATCGCCCTTGGCTACTTGAGCTTAGTCGCCAACTCGGCAAGGAGACTCGTCATCATTAGCGAAGGAAGGTCTTGGCCATTTTTCTTGTCAAGGGAACTAAGACCTAGCAAATTGCCAGGTTTGTCGCCCTTGAGCATTGGACGATGTACTTTGACGCCTCCATGGTGCTTCGAGGCTTGGGGCCGGCGTTGTCATGATATCTTCGAAAGGGGCAAGATGAACTATGTGCTATAGATACACTTTCCAACCTCCAACCATGCAGTCGATTATGAAGTCCTCCTCCATGGTCCCTGCCTCGCTGTCTCCATGGGCATATGACGACTCGTCTATCCCAACGACTCCAGTCATGAAGTCCTTCGACATGAAGGATCGAAAGATGCCAATCTATTGGATGAGGTGCACCGATTCAAAGGCCAGTTCGACAACCTCGAGCTGCATCACGTCAAGCGCTCTGACAACATGGCGGTTGATGCTCTCACAAGGATGGGCACCCTTCGGGACCCGGTCTAGTCACACACCTTCCCCGAGCATCTCCATCAACCTTCCATCAAAATAGAGCTGTATTAAGAACCCGGAGGCTCGTGAGCGAAGATCTTGTCTGTAATCCCAGAGAGGGCCAAACCAGTCCTTGCTTATCTCCTAAACAAGCACTAGTGCAAGCGGCTCCTATATAAACGGTTTACCCCCTTTTGGTGACACAGTTTTAAACCGTCACCTTGCCTGTGTGGGTGATAGAGGGGGGGGGGGCTATCCCACACGACACGGATAAATCATCGGCGATGCCTCCATTTGGTCACACATGCTCGGCAAAAAGAGATCGTGTGCGATTGGAAGGCCCATCACAAATAGATATATTGTCGAAGTCATGTGAGATGTGCTTAGGATCCCACACAGGGAATTCCAAAGATATGTCTCCATTCATATTGTACATCACACACAATTTTCTGCATAACATCCTCATTATTAGGGGTGGCCATCACACATGGTGCCTAGAAAAAACTATTTGGCATAGGGTTGTCCATCACACACACTTTTTATGTGAAAACGTTTGTGAAAGGGTGGCTTAACGCACACAGTTGTCGGTCGGAAATCGTGTGCGGTTGTTCACTCATCCAACACGCCAACCTTCCAGAAACCGTGTGGGTTTGCTAAGGTCATCGCTCATGGTGTTTCCTAAGAAATCGTCTGCAATAGGAAACTCCAATAATCAACCTAATTGCTCTATTATTTATAATCCAGTTAGTAATCAAATTGACACTTCATATCAAGCACACAATATATTTCATATTCATATTACGGCAACCAAGATTCCATAATTGAAATCATCAGAGTACAAGATCATATAGGCATATATTGTTGGAAATATGCCCTAGAGGCAATGATAAAATAGTTATTATTATATTTCCTGTTTCAAGATAATCTTTTATTATCCATGTTATAATTGTATTGAATGAAAACATAGATACATGTGTGGACACATAGACAAAACAATGTCCCTAGCAAGCCTCTAGTTGGCTAGCCAGTTGATCAAGGATAGTCAAGGTTTTCTGACTATATGCAAGTGTTGTCACTTGATAACTAGATCACATCATTAGGAGAATCATGTGATAGACTAGACCCAAATTGTGAACGTAGAATGTGATCGTGTCATTTTGATGCTATTGTTTTCTGCGCGTCAAGTATTTATTCCTATGACCATGAGATCATATAACTCACTGGCACTGGAGGAATACCTTGTGTGTATCAAACGTCGCAACGTAACTGAGTGACTATAAAGGTGCTCTACAGGTATCTCTGAAGGTGTCCGTTGTGTTAGTATGGATCAAGACTAGGATTTGTCACTCCGTGTGACAGAGAGGTATCTCGGGGCCCACTCAGTAATGCAACATCACAATCAAGCCTTGCAAGCAATGTGACTAAAGTGTAAGTCACGGGATCTTGTATTACGGAACGAGTAAAGAGACTTGCCGATAACGAGATTGAAATAGGTATGCGGATACCGACGATCGAATCTCGGGCAAGTAACATACCGAAGGACAAAGGGAATGACATACATGATTACATGAATCCTTGGCACTAAGGTTCAACCGATAAGATCTTCGGACAATATGTAGGATCCAATATGGGCATCTAGGTCCCGCTATTGGATATTGACCGAGGAGTGTCTCGGGTCATGTATACATAGTTCTTGAACCCGCAGGGTCTGCGCACTTAAGGTTCGACGATGTTTTAGTATAGTTGAGTTATATGTGTGGTTGCCGAATGTTGTTCGGAGTCCCGGATGAGATCACGGACGTCACGAGGGTTTTCGGAATGGTTTGGAAACAAATATTGATATATAGGATGGTTTCATTTGGTCACCGGAAAGTTTCGGGCATTATCGGCAGAGTATCGGGAGTGACGAATGGGTTCCGGGTGTTCACCGGGAGGGGCCCACCCACCCGGGAGTGAGCCCATGGCCTTAGGGTGGCGCACCAGCCCTTAGTGGGCTGGTGGAATCAGCCCAAGAAGGCTATGGCGCCACAAGTGAAAAAACCAAAGGAAAGAAAGAAAAAAAGGAAAGAGGGAGGTGGGAAGGAAGATGGGGACTCCTCCTTCCCAAACCGAATTTGAGGAGGAGTCCTCCTCCCCCTTCGGCCGGCGCACCCTCGGGGCCCTTGTGCCCCAAGTCTAGCCCCTCCCCTCCTCCTATATATACTGGTGGTTTTAGGGGTTTTGAGACACAATTTTGCCACGTGCAACTCAAACCTATTCCACATAGTAGTTTTGCCTCTAGATCGGATTTCTGCGAAGCTCGGGCGGAGCCGTGCAGGAGTAGATCAACACCACCACCGGAGCGCCGTTACGCTGCCGGAGAACTCATCTACTTCTCCGTCTCTCTTGCTGGATCAAGAAGGACAAGATCGTCATCGAGCTGTACGTGTGCTGAACGCGGAGGTGCCGTCCGTTCGGCGCTAGATCGGAACAGATCGTGGGATGATGGTGATTTTAATAACGAAGCTGTACCACTACATTAACCGCATTTCTTAACGCTTCCCACTTAGCGATCTACAAGGGTATGTAGATCTAATCTCCTCTCGTAGACGGACATCACCATGATAGGTCTTCGTGTGCGTAGGAAATTTTTTGTTTCCCATGCAACGTTCCCCAACAGTGGCATCATGAGCTAGGTTCATGCATAGATGTTATCTCGAGTAGAACACAAAAGGTTTTGTGGACGTTGATGTTCGATTTGCTGCCCTCCTTAGTCTTTTCTCGATTCGGCGGTATTGTTGGATTGAAGCGGCCCGGACCGACATTACTCGTACGCTTATGAGAGACTGGTTTCATCGACTAACATGCAACTCGTTGCTTAAAGATGACTGGCGGGTGCCTGTTTCTTCAACTTTAGTTGAATTGGTTTTGACTGAGGCGGTCCTTGGAGAGAGGTTAAATAGTAATTTGCACATCTCCGTTGTGGTTTTTGCGTAAGTAATATGCGATCATACTAGATACCCATAGCAACCACGTAAAACATGCAACAACAAATTAGAGGACGTCCAACTTGTTTTTGCAGGGTATGCTTGTGATATGATATGGACAATGACGTGATGTGATATATTGGATGTATGATATGATCATGTTGTAATAGTTAATATCGACTTCACGTCGATGCTACGACAATCGGCAGGAGCCATAGGGTTGTCTTTAAACTAACGTTTGTGTTTGCAGAGGTGTTTACTATATTGCTAGGTCGTAGCTTTAGTAGTAATATCATAGATAGCACGACAACCTCGATGGAGGCACGATGATGGAGATCATGGTGTGGCGCCGGTGACAAGAAGATCATGCCGGTGCTTTGGTGATGGAGATCAAGAAGCACAAGATGATGGCCATATCATGTCACTTATGAATTGCATGTGATGTTAATCCTTTTATGCACCTTATTTTGCTTAGAACGACAATAGCATTATAAGGTGATCTCTCACTAAAATTTCAAGATGAAATTGTGTTCTCCCCGACTGTGCACTGTTGCGACAGTTTGTCGTTTTGAGACACCACGTGATGATCGGGTGTGATAGACTCAACGTTCACATACAACGGGTGCAAAACAGTTGCACACGCGGAACACTTGGGTTAAACTTGACGAGCCTAGCATGTGCAGACATGACCTCGGAACACATGAGACCGAAAGGTTGAGCATGAATCGTATAGTTGATATGATTAGCATAGAGATGCTTACCACTGAAACTATTCTCAACTCACGTGATGATCGGACTTGAGTTACTGAATTTGGATCATGTACCACTCAAATGACTAGAGAGATGTACTTTTTGAGTGGGAGTTTATCAATAATTTGATTAGTTAAACTCTAATTATCTTAAACACAGTCTAAGTCCACTTTGCAATATTTGTGTTGTAGATAAATGGCTCATGCAACAGTCACCCTGGATTTTAATACGTTCCTAGAGAAAGCTAAGTTGAAAGTTGATGGAAGCAACTTTGTAGACTGGGCTCGTAATCTGAAGCTGCTCCTGCAAACTGGGAAGAAGGATTATGTCCTTAATGCTGCGCTAGGAGATGAACCACCCGCTACGTCTAGCCAAGATGTTTTGAACGCCTGGTTAACATGTAAGGAGGACTACTCAGTATTTCAATGTGCAGTCTTGTATGGCTTAGAGCCGGGACTTCAACATCGCTTTGAGCGTCATGGAGCATATGAGATGTTCCAGGAGTTGAAGTTTATCTTTCAGAAGAATGCCCGGATCGAGAGGTATGAGACCTCCGATAAATTCTATGTTTGCAAGGTGGAGGAGAATTCGTGTGTCAGTGAACATGTGCTCAAAGTGTCTGGGTACTCAAACCGTCTAGCTGAGCTGGGGATTGAACTCCCGCAAGAGGCTATCACTGACAGAATTCTTCAATCACTGCCACCTAGCTATAAGAGCTTTTTTTGAACTATTACATGCAAGGGATGAACAAGTCACCCAACGAGTTATTCGCGATGCTAAAAGTCACAGAGTCAGAACTCCGGAAAGAGCATCAAGTGTTGATGGTCAATAAGACCAGTGGTGTCAAGAGAAATGACAAAGGCAAGAAGGGTAACTCTAAGAAGAGTGGCAAGCCTGTTGCCAATCCGACGAAGAAACCCAAGGCTGGACCTAAGCCTGGATCAGAGTGTTATTATTGCAAGGGACTGGGTCACTGGAAGTGCAACTGCCCCAAGTATTTGGCTGATAAGAAGGCGGCCAAGGAAAAATCAGGTATATTTGATATACATGTTATTGATGTGTACTTAACCAACTCTCATAGTAGTGCGTGGGTATTCGATACCGGTTCTGTTGCTCATATTTGCAAGTCGAAGCTGGAACTGCGGAATAAACGAAGGCTGGCGAAGGATGAAGTGACGATGCGCGTGGGAAATGGTTCCAAGGTGGATGCAATCGCCGTCGGCACAGTTCCACTTCAGTTACCATCAGGATTAGTTATGAACTTAAATAATTGTTATTTAGTGTGTGCATTAAGCATGGACATTATATCTGGATCTTGTTTATTGCGAGACGGTTACTCGTTTAAGTCAGAGAATAATGGTTGTTCTATTTCTATGAGTAAAATCTTTTCTGGTCATGCACCTAATGTGAGAGGATTGTTCATATTGAATATTGATAGCGATGATACACATATACATAACATTGAGACCAAAAGATGTAGAGTTAACAATGATAGCGCCACGTTTTTGTGGCACTGCTGCTTAGGTCATGTTGGTGTAAAGCGCATGAAGAAACTCCATTCCGATGGGCCTTTGGAATCACTTGATTTTGAATCATTTGACACGTGCGAACCATGCCTCATGGGCAAGATGACTAAGACTCCGTTCTCCCGAACAATGGAGCGTGCAAGTGACTTGTTGGAGATCATAGATACCGATGTGTGCGGTCCGATGAGTGTGGAGGCGTGCGGTGGATATCGTTATTTTCTCACCTTCACTGACGATTTGAGTAGGTATGGATATATCTACTTGATGAAGCACAAGTCTGAAACGTTTGAGAAGTTCAAGCAATTTTAGAGTGAAGTTGAAAATCATCATAACAAGAAGATCAAGTTCCTACGTTCTAATCGTGGGGGTGAATATCTGAGTTTCGAGTTTGATGCTCACTTAAGACAATGTGGAATTGGTTCACAGTTGACACCGCCTGGAACACCACAACGTAATGGTGTGTCCGAACGTCGTAATCGTACTTTGTTAGAAATGGTGTGATCTATGATGTCTCTTACCGATTTGCCGTTATCATTCTGGGGTTATGCATTAGAGACAGCTGCATTCACTTTAAATAGGGCACCATCAAAATCCATTGAGACGACACCATACGAGCTGTGGTATGGCAAAAGACTGAAGTTGTCGTTTCTTAAAGTTTGGGGATGTGATGCTTATGTCAAAATGCTTCAGCCTGAAAAGCTGGAACCCAAAGCGGAAAAGTGCGTCTTCATAGGTTACCCAAAGGAGACAGTTGGGTACACCTTCTATCTCAAATCCGAGGGCAAAGTGTTTGTTGCTAAGAATGGAGCTTTTCTTGAGAAGGAGTTTCTCTCGAAAGAATTGAGTGGGAGGAAGATAGAACTTGATGAGGTTGTCGAACCTCTAACCCCTCTAGATGGTGGCGAAGGGCAGGGGGAAACCTCTGTCGAAGCGACGCCGGTTGAGGAGGAAGTTAATGATGATGATCATGAAACTTTGGATCAAGTTCCTATCGGACCTTGCAGGTAGACAAGATCACGTACTACTCCTGAGTGGTACGGTAATCCTGCCTTATCAATCATGTTGTTAGACAACAATGAACCTGCGAATTATGAAGAAGCAATGGTGGTCCCGGATTTCAACAAATGGCTGGAAGCCATGAAGTCCCAGATGGATCTATGTATGAAAACAAAGTGTGGACTTTGGAAGTATTACCTGAAGGCCGCAAGGCTATTCAAAACAAATGGATCTTTAAGAAGAAGACGGACGCGGACGGTAATGTGACTGTTTATAAAGCTCGACTTGTGGCAAAGGGTTTTTCACAAGTTCAAGGAGTTGACTACGATGAGATGTTCTCACCGGTAGCGATGCTTAAGTCCGTCCGAATCATGTTAGCAATAGCTGCATTTTTCGATTACGATATCTGGCAGATGGATGTCAAAACGACGTTCGTTAACAGTTTTCTTAAGGAAGAGTTGTATATGATGCAACCCGAAGGTTTTGTCGATCCAAATAATGCTAACAAAGTATGCAAGCTCCAGCGATCCATTTATGGACTGGTGCAAGCATCTCGGAGTTGGAATAAGCGCTTTGATGAGGTGATCAAAGCATTTGGGTTTATACAAGTGGTTGGAGAATCTTGTATTTACAAGAAAGTGAGTGGGAGCTCTGTGGTGTTTCTAATATTATATGTGGATGACATATTGCTTATTGGAAACAACATGGAGTTTTTGGAGAGCGTAAAGGATTACTTGAATAAAAGTTTCTCTATGAAGGACCTAGGAGAAGCTGCTTACATTCTAGGCATTAAGATCTATAGGGATAGATCGAGACGCCTGATAGGACTTTCACAAAGCACATACCTTGATAAAGTTTTTAAGAAGATCAAAATGGAACAATCCAAGAAGGGGTTCTTGTCAGTGTTACAAGGTATAAAATTGAGTAAGACTCAGTGCCCAACAACTGCGGAAGATAGAGAACAAATGAGTTCCGTCCCCTATGCTTCAACCATAGGTTCTATCATGTATGCAATGATGTGCACTAGACCAGACGTCAGCTTGGCCATAAGTATGGCAGACATGTTTCAAAGTAATCCAGGAGTGGATCACTGGATGGCGGTCAAGAATATTCTGAAGTACCTGAAAAGGACTAATTAAATGTTTCTCGTTTATGGAGGTGACGAAGAGCTCGTCGTAAAGGGTTACGTCGACGCAAGCTTTGACATTGATCCGGATGACTCTAAGTCTCAAACCGGATACATATTTATTCTTAATGGGGGTGCGGTAAGCTGGTGCAGTTCCAAGCAAAGCGTCGTAGCAGATTCTACATGTGAAGCAGAGTACATGGCTGCCTCGGAGGCAGCTAAGGAGGGTGTCTGGATGAAGCAGTTCATGATGGATCTTGGAGTTGTGCCAAGCGCACTAAATCCAATAACTCTGTTCTGTGACAACACTGGTGCCATTGCCTTGGCAAAGAAACCGAGGTTTCACAAGAAGACCAGGCATATCAAACGACACTTCATCCTCATCCGCGACTACGTCGAAGGAGAGGACATGAATATTTGCAAAGTGCACACGGATCTAAATGTAGCAGATCCGCTGACTAAACCTCTTCCACGTGCAAGACATGATCAACACCAGAACTATATGGGTGTTAGATTTATTACAATGTAAATCACATGACGATGTGAGGACTAGATTATTGACTCTAGTGCAAGTGGGAGACTGTTGAAAATATGCCCTAGAGGCAATGATAAAATAGTTATTATTATATTTCCTGTTTCAAGATAATCGTTTATTATCCATGCTATAATTGTATTGAATGAAAACATAGATACATGTGTGGATACATAGACAAAACAATGTCTCTAGCAAGCCTCTAGTTGGCTAGCCAGTTAATCAAGGATAGTGAAGGTTTTCTGACTATATGCAAGTGTGGTCACTTGATAGCTAGATCACATCATTAGGAGAATCATGTGATGGACTAGACCCAAGTTATGAACGTAGCATGTGATCGTGTCATTTTGTTGCTATTGTTTTCTGCGTGTCAATTATTTATTCCTATGACCATGAAATCATATAACTCACTGGCACCGGAGGAATACCTTGTGTGTATCAAACGTTGCAACGTAACTCGATGACTATAGAGGTGCTCTACATGTATCTCCGAAGGTGTTCGTTGAGGTAGTATGGATCAATACTGGGATTTGTCACTCCGTGTGACAGAGAGGTATCTCATGGCCCACTCAGTAATGCAACATCACAAACAAGCCTTGCAAGAAATGTGACTAAAGTGTAAGTCACATGATCTTGTATTATGGAACGAGTAAAGAGACTTGCCGATAACAAGATTGAAATAGGTATGCGGATACCGACGATCGAATCTCGGGCAAGTAACATACCGAAGGACAAAGGGAATGACATACGGGATTATATGAATCCTTGGCACCGAGGTTCAACCGATAAGATCTTCGGACAATATGTAGGATTCAATATGGGCATCCAGGTCCCGCTATTGGATATTGACCGAGGAGTGTCTCGGGTCATGTCTCGCAGGTTCTGCACACTTAAGGTTCGATGATGTTTTAGCATAGTTGAGTTATATGTGTGGTTGCCGAATGTTGTTCGGAGTCCCGTATGAGATCACAGACATCACGAGGGTTTCCGAAATGGTCCGGAAACGAATATTGATATATATGATGGTTTAATTTGGTCACCGGAAAGTTTCGGGCATTACCGACAGAGTACTGGGAGTGATGAATGGGTTCCGGGTGTTTACCGGGAGGGGCCCACCCACCCGGGAGTGAGCCCATGGCCTTAGGGTGGCACACCAGCCCTTAGTGGGCTGGTGGAAACAGCCCAAGAAGGCTATGGCGCCACAAGTGAAAAAATGAAAGGAAAGAAAGAAAAAAAGGAAAGAGGCTGGTGGGGAGGAAGAGGAGGACTACTCCTTCCCAAACCGAATTGGAGGAGGAGTCCTCCTCCCCCTTCGGCCGGCGCACCCTTGGGTCCCTTGTGCCCCAAGGCTAGCCCCTCCCCTCCTCCTATATGTAGTGGTGGTTTTAGGGTTTTTGAGACACAACTTTGCCACGTGCAACTCAAACCTATTCCACATAGTTTTGCCTCTAGATTGGATTTCTGCAGAGCTCGGGCGGAGCCCTGCAGGAGTAGATCCTCACCACCACCGGAGCGCCGTCACACTTTCAAAGAACTCATCTACTTCTCTGTCTCTCTTGCTGGATCAAGAAGGCCGAGATCGTGATCGAGCTGTACGTGTGCTGAACGTGGAGGTGTCGTCCGTTCGGCGCTAGATCGGAATGGATCGTGGGACGGATCGTGGGACGACGGTGATTTGAATCTCGAACTTGTACCACTACATCAACCGCGTTTCTTAACACTTCCTGCTTAGCGATCTACAAGGGTACATAGATCTAATCTGCTCTTGTAGATGGACATCAGCATGATAGGTCTTCGTGTGCGTAGGATTTTTTTTGTTTCCCATGCAACGTTCCCCAACATATACTACCTAGCTACCAATTATATGACAAGACCAAGTTTCACATGCAACATCTAAAACCTTTGGAAAGTAGCACCATAGACGGTAAATAGACAGATGAATCTCATCTAGAAGCACCATAAACTGTTGAAGCGGAAGGCAAATATTGAGCCTTCACTGATGTCAAAGGTCCTTGCAACTTTAGGCGAGTGCATGTGGATGATTGCCCGCCCATCCTTCATCCTCTTGAGGAAGACTTCAAAATTATACTGGGTGTTGTATGGGTACCTTCCTCGCCTCTTGACCGTATAGCTGATTTGAGACGTACTCGTCGATGAATTTCTTTGAAAAGGACTAGAAACAAAGGTGCGCTGCGACTCCATCGTCCGCGCCCGCGCGGCCTTCCGCCTCCTCCCAGGCTTTCTTGACAATATCATGGATGTCGCCCACCTGTGCGTGGAGTGAGTATAGCTCCCCTTAAGCTTCTTCCTTGCCTTTGAGGGCAAGGTGGAGGTTGGCCTTGACCTGCTGGAGCTGTTCCTTGAGCTGGGTGATCTCCTTTTGGAGCTCATGCACTTCGACTGCAAGTGGGCCTCTTGCCGCTCCATCTTGCCGTGGTGCTCCTTAAGGAGGTCCGCGTGCTCCTTGGCCACCCGGGCGTCGGCGTTGTCCTTGATCTTGGCCTCCCTCTTCTCGAGCAAGGCGTTGTCCTTGACATGTACCTTGTCGTAGGCGGTTGTGTCAGCAGAGACTTGGTTCTCCAAGGTTATGAGACGCTCACACTCCGCCTCTTGGTCAGAGGCGGTTCGAGCAGCCTCCCGTTCCCGGATGGCCATGTCCCCTCGTGTCCCGCAATGGCCTTCTCCCTCTTGGCTAGCTTCTCCTCACGGGCGGCATAATGACGCTAGTGCATCTTCATGATCCCGGAGCTCCTGCTCCCGGAGAAAGATCTGCTCCTGCACTGTGTGGGCGTGAACTTCGACCTCCTGGCGCCGCAGGTCAGCCGCCTCCACATCGCGGGCGGCGTTATCCCAAAGATCCTTGGCGTCATGGGCGGTCTTGTTCCTCCTCTCCTGGACGGCCTAGTCCTCTTGGTGGCCCAGCTTGATGGCTACCTAGAGTTGGCGCCATGCAATGGCCAGGCTTAGGCGCTTGACCGCGAGGCACACCTCCTCCGCTTTGAGGTCATCGTCGAGCGTGTCGAGGGTAGGGCGGGCATTCTCGAAGGCCCGACGCCTGACCAAGGCGCTTCTGCTGATACTATGAAGGACCAGGCATGGGTGCATCTCGACGCCGCTTCCTAAGACCGCCACACTTGAAGTCCAGGCGGAGGCCTCCTCCTCCGTAGGCCCTTTTCCCTTGGCAAGGTCCTCCTCTCCAGACACACACCGGGGGATGCGCACATGCTCTTCTTTGACCTACCGCGACTATGGGGAGCCTGCCACGCCGTCTCGGTGGGCATCATCACCCCAGCAGGTGCGGAGCTTGCCTAGGGGTCCGCCCTAGACCCCTAGTGTCCATTTCCATATTGGTGACACCTTTGGTGTTTGGCATCTTGAGAGCCGCCGCCTCCTACTCTAGGGGCTTATCCCTAGGCTGGCCCTCCTCACGAGGAGGATGCAGGTCTTCATATGGGACATGAGGCACCTCGTGCTCCTCCATCACCACATGCTCCGCATCGGCCTCTCGCCAGCAGTCAATGTCTTCAAGCCCCGCACGGGATGGTGGGGGCGCGCTGGCTCCCCCGACAGACGATGTGGGTGAGGGTGACCCAAACGTTGTCTCCCTTTGCCTCTTGCACGCACGGGCCGTGATGATTCAGCGACTCAATATCTGGGCCCCAAGCAGAACAAACAGAAATCAAAAGAGATGAGCATGGAACATTTACTCATCCGTGGCAACCCATCGCTTCTTCTTCTGAAGGGGCTTGGTGCGGCTCTCATTGCCACTCCCGTGAGGACCGTTTGAGTTCCCTCGTGAGGGCACCCCGCAAGGCCAGCTGTAGCCGCGCCAGCTCCGATGGGCTGGCCCATCTCCTTTGGGAGCTTGGCGCCCCCTTGGTCACCCCCATGCAGGGGTCTTCCACCACTGCCACATCATTGTCGTGGTTGTCACATCTCCCCAGTAGCAGCTTGCAAAAATTGGTGTCAGAGATTGGTTTTGTGTCTACGGGAAAACCTCTCAAAAACCCGGTTCAAACAATGGGGATCTGGGTGCACCTACAACCTCGCTTCTCTCCTATGACCAAGGCACACACGCGGAGCACAAGAAGGACATTAGAGTTTACCCAGGTTCAGGCCACCTTGCGGTGTAAACCCTACCCCTGCTTTGTGTTTTCCTCTTTGTTGTGTTGCACATGTGTTACAAGCTACGAGGAAGAAGAAGCCTTCTTCTGAGGAAAAAAATGTGAGCTCCATCATCCATCCCTCTATATGGTAGCTGTATGCCCCTCCTATCCTTGCAATGGGCCTCTCATCCCAAAATATCGGCGGGAAAAGGGCGACCACAGGGTGACAATTTGAAGGGGGACAAGCGTGCAAAATTTCCTCACAAAGACGGTCTTTGGCCCGCCAAAGGCGCCGCCCATGACGGGCTCGTGGGCTCGCAAGTGATGTCCTCATGGAGACCGGTGTCACATTGGTCTGCTCGCACCAATTGGGTAAGCCTTGGAAATCGCCTTCCGGGAGGACAGCCGATTGCCATCCTTTTAGAACCAAATGGGAAAGATTCTTCTATGACACCTACTGGCACCATCCTTGCCTCCTCTGCTAGAGTTGCACGTCATCCATGTGGAGTGAGGACTGTTGTCAGGCAATATTTGAACGACCCCTCTAAGAAGAGAGACTTGCGGGTAACAACCTAGCAGGGAGAGAATGATTCTCGTGAATCTGGAGCCTCATGGGGTGCTTCCAAGTTCCTACAGTGGGCTGGACGCCGCACTCGGCCTTTTCCACTTGGATTACTAGGCCGACAGTAGATGGGCCATGGTACCCTAGTTCCACTGGACTGATAGTAGCCCCCGGGCCTGCGGCGTGCATGTTCTACAAGTGAAGCACGAAACAGCACGGGTCGAAATGCCATGGGTCCTGACGAACTGTCGGGCCAGAAGGTGACGCGTGTTAGCTGCGATGGGATGGGACGTACCCACTTCTCCCACGACACCTCGGGAACTACACCTCTACCTTAAAACTGTCGCACGCGCTTGGTGGAACCATCATTACTTGCCTTTTGCTAGACGCTTCCCTTGCACACTACTTCTCCTTCCTTGCGCACGTACCGCTCGCCATTCTCCTTCCCCACCTCCGCTATCGATGCTCCATTGCTATGGTTCCGAAGAGGAGCGATGTTGCTGTCCGATCATAGGTAGAGCCAGTGCTGCTGCCCTCCATTATCAAGAATCTGAAGGGGATGCAGAAGCTCATCCCGCTGATGGCCAGTGGTCACAATGAGAACGGGGTCACCAAGATCTGGTTGGGCACGATGCCGGCTTGGGGGCTGTCGACGATGATGTTCCCCTTCTTCTTCCTTCGTGTCTTCGTAGGTCCGCTCCCTCCCTTCTCGGACTTCTTTAGAGTGGTTCTGTAGCACTACCAGATCCACGTGCTCCACCTCCACCCTGACTCCGTCTTCCTCCTCGCCACCTTTGCCTACCTATGCAAGGGATTCCTGGGGGTGATACCCTCGCTGGCCCTCTTCTGCACCTTCTATATCATGAGGTGCAAGGAGGGATAGACGATGGGGCGCGCCTCCTTACGCATGAGGCACCGCATGTTTGAGCGGTTCATCGTTATGACACTGCTCAACAAGGTGGAGAACCTCACGACACGTTGGATCTACATGCAGGTAAGCTAGTGCATCCCCTTGTTCGTGCCGCCTACGGGACCCGTCGTGAGGAGCTCGGGTTGGGGGCACTCCAAGATGGAGGATGCCCAGCTTGGGCCAATCGTCGCCAGGCTGCAGGCACTCCATGCAGCAGGGCTCACGAGTGCCATGGTGGCATGAGAATTCATGCTCTGCCGCATCGCCCCCTCCAGAGGCGCTCGCACCCGGTTTGGGAGTACGAGGGGCGTCAGGACCACACCAGGCTATGTGTTGACTCTCTGCACCTATAGGTGCTGGAAGCTATTGTACAGGTCCTCTTTGCCGAGAGCGTGCATGCAGAGGTACCATTTGGAGACGAGCCCTTGTACACCAGCGACGATGACGTGGCGCTCCAGGCTGTGATGTCGGCCTTCGACCGGTGGGTCTTTACCCCCTAAGGCCAGGAGGGGCCCGTGACAACCCCATCCTCGTGATGCCCACCACAGGGGGCTCTGAGGATGCCGGGCCCTCTTCCAGCATTGGCGCCACTAGCAGGAGGGGGCGCAAGAGGACACCGCCGTAGCCTGCTGCTGGCGAACATCAATGACGACGATGACGACAATGTCCCCCTCCACCAGTTCATGGTCGCCCCCTCTAGGAGCGTGGAAGAGGAGGATGAAGAGATGGTGGAGGTGATAGACCCCCACTGGGGGAGATTGAGGGAGCCTCCAGGCCAAGAAGGAGATGGGCCAGCCGGGTGGAGCTGGCGCGAGCTCCAGCAAGACTCGTGGAGCACCCTCCATAGGAAGCTCTAGAGGGGCCCATGGAAGTGGCGACAACAGCCGCTCGAGTTCCCTCCCAAAGAGGAGGCGCTGGCCCGCCAACGATGAGTAAGTTTACTAACCTCTCTTGTTCATTACTTCTTGGTGTGCTTGAGGCTAGTAGATTGAATTATTGATCCCACAGGGCGATCCGCACGCAAGAAGCAGAGGGCCGACAAATGCGCGACGCCCTCACACGCATCTCCTGCCGGGGAGGCCTCTACGCCCTCGTCAGATCTTGTGGGGCTTGAAGACCTTACCCGCCAGCCAGAGGCTGAGGCAGAGCAAGTGGTGGTGGAGGAGGAGCACGAGGTGCCTCCTGCCTCACGCAAAGACATCCATCCCCTATCTGGGAAGGGAGGTATGCCTCCGGAGGTACTCATTGATGAGGGCGCCTCCAATATTATGGTGGAGACTGAGGCGGACCCCAAGCGAGCACTACGCCTGACAGGGAGGATGATGCCCACATAGGGGCTGCACCGAGCCCCGAGTATGCATAGCCACAGTAAGGCGAGGAGGAGGCCGCACCAAGCGCCCATCGTGTGGCTGGCGATGCTGCCCTTGCCAAGGGCAAGGGGTGTGCGGGGGAGGAGGCCTCTGCAGGGACTTCACGGGCGGGCGCTGCTACCTCTTGAGCTTGCGTTGGTTTTTCCCTTAAAGAGGAAAGGGTGATGCAACACAGTAGCAGTAAGTATTTCCCTCAGTTTGAGAACCAAGGTATCAATCGAGTAGGAGTATCAAGATAAGGCACCAATGTACCTGCGCAAAAACAAACAAACTTGCACCCAACGCTATAAAGGGGTTGTCAATCCCTTCACGATTATTTGCAAGGTGAGATTTGAAGGTGAAAAGTGCAACAAAGTAATCTTGTGGAACTGAAAATATGATGTGAAGTAGACCCGGGGGCCATAGTGTTCACTAGAGGCTTCTCTCATGATAGCAAGTATTACGGTGGGTGAACGAATTACTGTCGAGCAATTGATAGAATCGCGCAAATTCATGATGATATCTAAGGCAATGATCATACATAGAGGCTGAAAGGATCGATATGGTTGACTAGAGGGGGGGGGGGTGAATAGGCAACGACCACTTTTTAATTAATCTTAGCAAGTTAGGGTAAACAACATACGGGTTCACAAATATGACAACAATGGGGTGAACCGTAATGAAGCTAGCAACGATAGCTACTGAGACAAGTAAGGGAAAGACAACAACATAAGCATACACAAAGTAAAGGTTAGAGATAACCACAAGTGGAACCAATGAAGACGAGGATGTGTTACCGAACTTCCTTCCCTTTGACATGAAGTACGTCTCCGTTGGAGCGGTGTGGAGGCACAATGCTCCCCAAAAAGCCACTAAGGCCACCGTATTCTCCTCACGCCCTCGCACGATGCAAGGTACCGTGATTCCACTATAGGTGCCCTTGAAGGCGGCGACCGAACCTTTACAAACAAGGTTGGGGCAAACTCCACACAAAGCTTGGAGGCTCCCAACAAGACCACAAAGCTTCACCACAATGGAATGTGGCTTCGAGGTGACCTCAACCGTCTAGGATGCTCAAACACCCAAGAGTAACAAGATCCACAAGGGATTGGTGGGGAATCAACTTTTCTCTTGGTGGAAGTGTGGATCTAGGCCTTCTCAACCAATCCCTAAAGAATCAACAAGGTTGATTGGCTAGGGAGAGAGATCGGGCACTTTAGAGCTTAGGGAGCAACAATGGAGCTTGGGAGGGTAGGAGATAGGGTTCCACAGCTAGAAGAACCCTTTATATAGTGTGGGGAAAAATCGAACCGTTTGCCCACTCACAGCCCGTGCCTAGCGGTACTACCGCTGGATGCAGCGGTACTACCGCTGGCACTCCAGCGGTACTACCGCTGGCTGCAGCGGTACTACCGCTGGGCCCCTGGTAGTGCATAAGCACTACCACCGCCAAGAAAGTCTTCGCAAAAAGGTCCGTCCACGTACAATCGCTAGGCAGGCGGTACTAAGCTCCTGGAGCGGTACTACCGCTGACCAGGGGTGGTACTACCGCTAGCTGCAGCGGTACTACCGCTAGCACTCCAGCGGTACTACCGCTAGGGCCAGCGGTACTACCGCTGGGGGATCATTTGCAAAGAAGAAGGAAACACTAAGGCGGGAGCCACTCCAAAGTTGCTGGCAAGGGGGAAAATATGTGAAGTGTGCGCGTGCAAGATTGATTCCACCCAAACCTTTCCACTATGGTTCCCCTCTTAATAGTACGGCTTTCCTATGACTCAAATAAAGAGAATCGTAGAGAACACCGTGCTTCTGTTCCACGAAAGAGGGGACGAGTCGTCTTGTGCCGTTCACGTGTGTTATCTGAAATCTTAATACACACGGTTAGTCCTTTGTGGTACTGTCATCAATCACCAAAATTACTTAGGCATAAACTATGCCCCAACAATCTCCCCCTTTTTGGTGGATTGATGACAATACCGGATTTGCACGGAGAATAATATGAGACCAAAAAGATAGAGATATATGAAAATAAGGAGCATATGACTCAGAGCATATGATGGAAATAAATCTCACACAATTTCATGTCTCACGAAAGATAGAAAAAAAGAAGCAAACCAAGTTCGAAGCAAAACACGAAAGATAAGCAAAGCTAAGCAAAGTTCAGCTCTCAAAGCAAATCCAGCTCCTAGACTCTCTCCCCCTTTGGCACAACACACCAAAAAGGGGCACACCTAACGCCATAGGTGGTTACTCCTCATCCTCAGCATCGCCAGACTCGTCCGTAGCCTCCGGATCGTCCTGCTCCTCTTCATTGTCCTCTTCCTCCTCAGCGCCAGACCACTGGTAACCTTGAGCCCGCATCCAAGCAGCCTCTGGAGTCATGTCGTCCTCTAATCCGCTGGAGATGTCCACATCAAGTGTCCTCAGGACACGCTTGTGCCTCTGACGGTTCTCCTTCTGAGCCACATGCGTCTGATACTGGGCCTTAGCCTGCATACAGAAGAGAGTCTTCATCTTATGCTGCAGTTTCATGGCCCAAGATGGCATGGCAGAAGAGCGGGACTGAGAGGCGGTTCCTCTGTCAGCAGCGGTCTCTGTGTCAGTGTCCATGTGCTGAGATGAAGTTGATGGGTTGGCCCATTTGTCCTTGACGCGAAGCTTGATAGGATCGTGCACAATGCAGTCAGCCTGAATGTATAACTCCTCATGTGGATAGGTGTCTTGTCACTTCTGACGGATATAAGCAAACAAGTAGGGCCCGTAGATGGGTACCTTGCACATCATGATGCAGTTCCAGAGCTCAGTGAACATCACATCAGAAATATCAAGAGGGGCAGACTCCTTAGTCATAGCCTCCTCACAGAGCAGTAGCATCTCAGCCAGAGAGCCATGTACCTCGTCGAAGTTGACAATGCGAGGAAAGAGGGTGTTGCGGAAATCCGATGCATGATGTCCAGATGCCTGGGGAGCACACCTTTCTTCACATAGAGTTGCTGCAATCTGTCCTTGGCGGAGGCCCTATCAGTGGGAGCTGCAGCATGAGGACGCGACCCAAGTGGAGTGTCAGCTCCCTGGAAATCAACCTTGAGGAATGCCATGAATTCACGCCAGGAACCGGTCATCTTCTGAGTCCCAGTCATCCACACCATGGAGCGCTCGTCATTAGGAGAAAAGTGAACCGTGACATAGAACTGGGCAACAACATTGGGGTCAAAGTCTGTCTTGAAAGAGATGATCTCCTTGATGCCCAGTTTGTCAATCAGAGAGAGAGAGCATCACCAAAGTAGTCCATGTTCCGCGGAAGGTGAGCCAGGTCAATCCACTGAATGGGGACAAAGTTCTTCTTGAAATGGTTGATGATATCACGGTAGATCCTGCAGTGATCCCTTGTCCAAACATGCTCGACATCCTTGATCACAGCCCGCTCTTGGAGATAGTGGTTTTGGTTGCGGAACCGCAGAAAATCCTTAGGGGGCATGGTGCGAACGTTGAGCCCCTTGTCCTTGTGAGCGGTCTTCTTGAAGGCCTGCTTTTTTGGGTTGCAGACCTGAAGTGGCGGAGCCCTCTGGAGCCTCTGGGTTGCGATAATGCTTTGACTGCGTGTCCCGTGGGGGGTTCGAGCGGCGAGCACCACCTGTGACACAAAACACACACCGAAAAAGAGCGACAAAAGGAGTCAAGGCAATGAACAAGAGAAGGCAGAAATGTAAACACACATTGCCAAGCAAATGAAAAGAATACACAGAAAATCCTCCTGGCGGTAGTACCGCTACCCCTGGCAGTAGTACCGCTGGGGTTTGATTTTTCAGATCTGAATATGAAGAGAACCCATAGAGATGGCTACATGGATTTTACGAGGGCTATGGGTTGTGTATAATCACTATGAACTCCACCACAGCCCTAACCATATGAGGATCACAAGTACCATCTAAATAAGGACATGCCTATTCAAGAGAATGCAAGTTTGAGATCTAATCCAAACATAGTCCAAGTGCTTGATCTAAAACATGTAAATCCTAGGGCATGACAATACAAAAGCAAAGATTCATAGGACCTACACTCCCCTCGAATACCTCCTTCATGCCATCCAAGAACAAAGCACAAAATCAAAGACATGGATCCAAACCACCAATGCTCCTAACCCTAGAACAAGAACATCAACCAAGAGAAGAAGGGGAGGAGCTTTACCGGGGTCCATGACACTTGGAGGAGGAAGGAGAAGTGGGGCAAACCCTCCAACTCAACGGAGAGAAGGAGCTCCATAGATAGAGATCCAAATAGGGGGAGTTCGGGGTTGGGGAGGGAGGAGCCGTGAGGAAGAAGAAAGAGGTAGGAAAAACGGGCTCCCCCTCCTTTATATAGCCCAAGGGGTACGGGCCAGCGGTAGTACCACCGTGGTCCTGGCGGTAGTACCGCTGGCTGCAGCGGTACTACCGCTGGGGTCCTGGCGGTAGTACCGCTCCCCCTGGCGGTAGTACCGCTCCCCCTGAGTCAGCCCTAAAAATGTCCTAGTTAGGTCGTGGTAGGTTGGGATCCTGGCGGTAGTACCACTATCTCTAGCGGTAGTACCGCTGGGGTCCTGGCGGTAGTAACGCTACCCCTGGCGGTAGTATCGCTGGGGTCCTGGCGGTAGTACCGCTACCCCTGGCGGTAGTACCGCTACAAATGTCATAACGGGACCTAGGAGAAGAGAAGAACGTGAGCAAATGACAAGTTAGTGAAAAAGAAGATAGTACCAGCAAGATATACTGACTTGTCATTTTATATCCTTTCTTCTATATGAGAGAAAGGTGGGGGGGGGGGGGGGCGGTGGCCGAGGCCACCTATGTTTGAGACAAAGGTATGACACCGCGAAGAATTATCCTTGGGT
The DNA here is from genome assembly GCF_904849725.1 of Hordeum vulgare subsp. vulgare. Taxonomy (NCBI): domain Eukaryota; kingdom Viridiplantae; phylum Streptophyta; class Magnoliopsida; order Poales; family Poaceae; genus Hordeum; species Hordeum vulgare. The sequence continues at coordinate 439,321,017 of NC_058522.1, read as the reverse complement.
TCATGACCAATGCTCGTCTTTGAAGCACAAGTGCCATTTGACAATGGCTAAAGTGAAAGACTAGATCGATTTATGCATAATGGGGGGAGGAAAAGTTCATTGAGAGAACAACACTCCCCCTATGTCCATGCCTACATCTAGAACAAGATAGAATGCATAGTAAGGTGCAACGTGCCTAGCTTCAATCCACATTACTTGAATCAATGATATTTAGCTCATGACTTAACTCCCGGAACCTTGCTTCATCTAGGGGCTTAGTGAAAATATCTGCAAGTTGCTCTTCAGTGTGGATGAAGTGAACCTCAATATCACCTAGCTTGATATGTTCACGAATGAAGTGATGGCGAATATCAATATGCTTGGTTTTGCGATGTTGCACTGGGTTGAGGGAAATCTTGATAGCACTTTGATTGTCACATAGAAGAGGCACTTTGTCACAAGTGACACCATAATCCTTTAAAGTTTGCCTCATCCATAGCAATTGTGCACAACAACTTGCAGCTGCCACATACTCAGTTTCGGTGGATGATAGAGAGACGCAATTCTGCTTCTTTGAAGACCAACTTACTAGTGAGCGACCAAGGAATTGGCATCCTCCAGAAGTTGACTTCCTCTCCACACAATCTCCTGCCCAATCTGAGTCAGAGTAGCCAACTAGATTGAAGTTTGCTCCTTTGGGATACCAAAGGCCAAAGTTTGGGGTATGAGCCAAATATCGAAAGATTCGCTTAACAGCCATATAATGACTTTATTTTGGTGCGGATTGAAACCGTGCACATATCCCTACACTCAACATAATATCCGATCTAGATGCACAAAGGTAAAGGAGGGATCCAATCATGGAGCGATATACCTTTTGAGCCACCGCTTTACCATTGGGATCACTGTCAAGCTTGCATCTTGTTGGCATGGGGAACTTGACCGGTTTGACATCTTCAAGCTCGAACCGTTTGAGCATGTCTTGAGTGTACTTGGCTTGTTTGATGAAGGTCCCTTCTAGGCCTTGTTTAATCTCGAACCCGAGGAAGAACTTTAACTCTCCCATCATGGACATCTCAAATTTCTCAGTCATTAGTGCAACAAATTCTTCATTGAAGGAAATGTTAGGAGAGCCAAAGATAATATCATCAACATATAGTTGGCATATGAACAAATCCTCTTTAACCCTCTTAGTAAAAAGAGTGGGATCTATCTTCCCAATTTCAAACCCACGATCTTGTAGCAACTCAGTAAGATACTCATACCACGCACGTGGGGCTTGTTTAAGGCCATAGAGTGCCTTATTAAGTTTGTACACATGATTGGGGAGCTTGGGATGTTCGAATCCCGGGGGTTGTTTGACATAGACCAACTCATTTAAAGGACCATTAAGGAAGGCACTTTTCACATCCATTTGTTGTAATTTGAAGTTATGATGAGAAGCAAATGCAAGCAACATGCGAATAGATTCTAGACGAGCAACATGGGCAAAGGTTTCACCGTAGTCGATACCCTCAACTTGGGAGTAGCCTTGAGCCACCAATCTTGCCTTGTTTCGAATCACAATCCCATTGGCATCTTTCTTGTTCTTGAATATCCATTTGGTCCCGATGACATTATGTTCCTCCGTTGGCCTTGGCACTAAATCCCAGACTTGGTTGCGCTCGAAGTTGTTAAGTTCTTCATGCATAGCCATGAGCCAATCCTCATCATCGAGCGCTTCCTGTACCTGTTGAGGTTCACAATACGAAACAAATGTGTGATGCTCGCAATAATTCCAAATCTGTTGACGGGTGGATACTCCCCTTTTTAAACTGCCAAGTACATTCTTCATAAGATGTGACTTGACTCTCAGCTTGTTCGCAATCTTGGCTGCTCGACGCTCCAAGAGTTCTTCATTGGATAACGGGGGAGCATCGACTTGTTTACTTTGCTTGCCCTTAAGTCTTGAGCCTCCCTTGGCACCGGCTGTTGGTGCTGCAGAAGGGAATTGTGAGACAATATCCTAATCATCTTGACTTTCGACTTGAGCAGGTTCACTTGTTTGTTCTTGTATTTGTGGTTGCTCTTGGTCTTGATCTCATGCTTCTATTTGGTCTGGATCTCGCGGTTGCACTTGATCTTGATCATGAGCAGGTTCGGAACCTTGGGTGAGAACTTGAATACCATGGGACACATCATCATTGTTGGGCAATTGATCTTGACCATGAGCTTGTTCATTTTGTTGAGAGTCTTCTCTTTGTTCATCGGAAGCGTGTGGGGATTGTGGAGGTGATGGCTCCATTTGAGTAGAGCATTGTCCTTCTCCTTCGGCCACAAGGGGTTCCTCAATGGGGAGTATTTGACCAATCCCCATTCTTCTTATGGCTTGGGGAGGAATTTCATCACCTACATCACAAAGACCACTTTGCTCCACTTGGGAGCCATTATTTTCATAAAACTCCACGTTACACGTCTCCTCAATGAGTCCAGTGGACTTGTTGAGGACATGGTAAGCATGAGAGTTTGTAGCATAACCAACAAAGATGCCCTCATGAGCTCTAGAATCAAATTTAGCTAAACGTGCACCTTTCTTGAGAATGAAACACTTACAACCGAATACCCGGAAGTACTTGAGATTGGGTTTGTTTCCAGTTAGAATCTCATAAGGAGTCTTGTTCAAGCCTTTGCGGATATAGAGCCGATTGGACGCATGACATGCTGTGTTGATGGCCTCTGCCCAAAAGTTATATGGAGATTTGAATTCCGCCATCATTGTTCTTGCAGCGTCTATCAAGGTCCGGTTCTTCCTTTCTGCCACGCCGTTTTGTTGAGGGGTATATGGTGCTGAATATTGATGTTTTATTCCCTCATCACCTAGAAACTCATCCAACGTGTAGTTCTTGAACTCGGTGCCGTTGTCACTTCTAATCATCAAGATCGTTGCTTCATGTTGACGTTGAGCTTCATTAGCAAAGTTGATGACAGTTTGTTGAGTTTCACTCTTCCTTTTGAAGAAATATACCCAGGTGTATCTTGAGTAGTCGTCAACAATCACCAAGCAGTACTTTCTGCCTCCAAGACTATCAAATGATGGAGGGCCAAACAAATCCATATGAAGGAGCTCCAATGACCTCTTAGTGTAGATGAGAGTCGTTGGACGATGAGCAGTTTCATGAACCTTTCCTTCAATGCAGGCACTGCAAACACGATCTTTAGCAAAACTAACATTTGTTAGTCCACGAATATGGTCCCCTGTTAGAAGACTTTGCAAAGATCTCATATTGACATGAGCTAAACGGCGATGCCAAAGCCAGCCCACATCAACTTTAGCCATTAAACACGTCGCGGTCTTAGTGGGTCGCTTTGAGAAGTTCACCACATAAAGACCATTGTCGACATATCCAACATAGGCTATTTTAAGAGTCTTGCTCCACAGGAGGACCATAGTATCAAGATTAAAGAATGTGGAAAACCCATAATTGCAAGTTGACGAACCGAAAGTAAATTGTAGGCAAGTGACTCAACAAGCATGACCTTCTCAATAGATAAATCTTGAGAGACGACCACCTTACCAAATCCCAATACCTTTGACGAGGATGCATCGGCGAATTGGACATGGGTGGGCATAGATGGAGAAGGATGCACATCCACCACTAAGTCCTTGCTTCCGGTCATATGATTTGTTGCTCCACTATCGAGCAACCATGACACCCCACCGGAAGCAAACTCCTGCAATAGATCAAGGCTTGGCTTTAGGTACCCATTTTTAATGGGTCCTTTCATGTTAGAGACAAGGGTCTTAGGAACCCAGATAGCCCATTCAATGTACTCATCGTAGGAACCAACAAATCTGGCATAAACATGCCCATCAGTAGCACGACATAAGACAGAAGAAGAATTGAGTTTGTCGGCTGTGTTAGTAGGAATGGTGTTTCCCTTCTTGTGGTTTCCATAGTCCACCTTGTTCCTATTCACCATCTGAGTCCCCTCACCCTCTTTGACAAAGATGTCCATGAGGGTAGGAGATCGTTTGTTCCTGTTTCTCCTTTTACCTTTTGACTTGGAGGTAAGTCCAAGTTCCTCCTTCCCTACAACACCTTTTTGAGTGCTCAAGAGATCGTTCAGGCTCTTCTCACCTTGTATGCATGCCACAAGGCCCTTCTCAAGTTTCTCCTTTAACTTGGCATTTTCCTCCACAAGATGTACATGCTCACAACAGGGATTAGTTGCACAAGCATTATCAATTAACACAAAGGGAGGACAAGTAGAGATCTCCTTGGTAAGCTTTGCTTGGAGTTGATCATGAGACTCTTTCAGAGAGAAATGAACACCTTTCAAGACCTTGTGGGCCTTGTCAAGTGTGTCAAACTCCACTTTGAGTCTGTCATGGCCAACCCCAAGAGCATACTTTTTAGACTTAAGCATACGAGTAAGAATGACATCATGATCAAGTTTCTTTTGCATTTTAGCGCAGTCATCATTATATGACTCCTCAAGAGCCAAACGAAGAGTGCGCTCCTTTTCTAGAGCAATAGATAATTCAGCAATTTCATCGGCATAGTCACGACTGTGTCCCTGAAGCTCAGAGATGGTCTCCTCATGAGACTCAATGAGGTCAGTGGCCTCACCCAGTTGTTCCAAGAGAGCAACAAAGTGCTTCTTGGATTCTCCCTTAATAGTGCACAGAAACTTGTCAAGATCATGCTCATTAAGTTCCCCAAGATCACTATCATCAACACAGTTTAACAATGAAGGAGCAGTAGCGATGTTGGTCTTAATGATGGGAGTTACCTCATTGATACCTTTTGCCATGAGGCACTTGGTGATGTGGTTCTCGTTGGGGGCGTTGAAGAGAGACACCTTCTGGGGAGAGGTAGTGGCAATAGCAACAGTTGCCGTTGCCACTACATCATCATCATGATCATCATCGGAAGGGTACTCTTCAAGGGCCACCATCCCTTTTGGGTGGGGTTTCTTCACAAAGTTGTTCTTGATTGGAAATGATTTGGTTTTGTCTTTGCGAATGAGCTTTCCCCCGTTGTATTCCCTTTTCTCATAGGGACATTCGGCCACGAAGTGGCTCACGTTACCACAGTTATAACATGTACTCACTCGTTGCTTGGGTTTGAAACCACTCGAGTTGTTCTTGGTGAAGGTGGGTCTTGAGTTCCTCTTGTTGCCCCAGAATTGCCTTGACACAAGAGCCATGTGCTCATGATAGGCATACTTTGTGTCTTCAGGGAAGCTCTCCTCTTCCTCATCCTCTTCTTCTTCTTCAAACATTGCTTTTGCTTTTAGTGCAAGGTTGGGTGAAGTTGTCTTTGAGCGAACACGAGCAAGCGCATTGTCGGTTGTTTCGTTCATGATTGACATTGCAATGAATTCATCCAACACCTCACTGGAAGACAAGGAGTGGAAGTCTGGCCGCTGACGAATGACAGATGACATGGCTTTGTTGAAAGGCATGATGGCTTTGAAAAACTTGCGCTTGACCCATGTATCATCCACATCCTTGCTCCCATGATCCTTGAGTGCCACAGCAATAGCAGTCACCCTCCGATAGAGATCACGAGGGTCCTCGTCTTCCTTCATCACAAACTCATCGGCCTTATCAAGGATCACTTCATAGTTGGATCGTTGAATGCTTCAGCTTCCCTTGTACAATACCATAATATGCTCCCAACAATTCTTGGCCAAAGTGAAGGGACGCAAGTGAGGAAGATCTTCAGGTGGCACTGCAGACTGGAGAATAAACAAGGCGGAGTGATTGTATTGATTGTCTGCATCTTCTCTTGGAGTGAGGTTTCTTGGATCATGGGGATAATATCCTTGCTCGATGATTCTCCACAGGTTTGTTGAGCTGTGATTCAAATGAGACTTAATAGAAAATACCCAGTTAGCAAAGTCACCTTTCACAAGCTTAGGAGGAGGACCAACAGGATTAAGACGCGGTGTGGGAACGGATCCTCCATAAACCATGGAGGTGGAACTGAGGCATATGTTCCAGTCCCATCCTTTTCGTGAGATGAGGAAGGTCGCATACCTTTAGCCGCTTCCTTAGAGGAATTGGCCTCCGAATTGGTGATGGTGGGTTTAACCACTAACGCCGGTTCGGGTGGACTTTTAAATCCCTCAATTAACTCTTTAAGCATGGTCTTGACTTTGTTGGTCAAGCACGTCTTGAGGGCGGCCATAGCCGTATTCAACTCATCCCTTGTGACCGAAGTCAAGTCCATGGCCTCGGGTTGCCCATGGTTAATTCCCTCTTCGCCTTCCATACTCTTCGGGTGGTGAAACCCTTAATAAAGAGACGTGGCTCTGATACCTATTGAAAGGATCGATATGGTTGACTAGAGGGGGGGGGGGTGAATAGGCAACAACCACTTTTTAATTAATCTTAGCAAGTTAGGGTAAACAACATACGGGTTCACAAATATGACACCAATGGGGTGAACCGTAATGAAGCTAGCAACGATAGCTATTAAGACAAGTAAGGGAAAGACAACAACATAAGCATACACAAAGTAAAGGTTAGAGATAACCACAAGTGGAACCAATGAAGACGAGGATGTGTTACCGAAGTTCCTTCCCTTTGACAGGAAGTACGTCTCCGTTGGAGCGGTGTGGAGGCACAATGCTCCCCAAAAAGCCACTAAGGCCACCGTATTCTCCTCACGCCCTCGCACGATGCAAGGTACCGTGATTCCACTATAGGTTCCCTTGAAGGCGGCGACCGAACCTTTACAAACAAGGTTGGGGCAAACTCCACACAAAGCTTGGAGGCTCGCAACAAGACCACGAAGCTTCACCACAATGGAATGTGGCTTCGAGGTGACCTCAACCGTCTAGGATGCTCAAACACCCAAGAGTAACAAGATCCGCAAGGGATTGGTGGGGGAATCAACTTTTCTCTTGGTGGAAGTGTGGATCTAGGCCTTCTCAACCAATCCCTAAAGAATCAACAAGTTTGATTGGCTAGGGAGAGAGATCGGTCACTTTTGAGCTTAGGGAGCAACAATGGAGCTTGGGAGGGTAAGAGATAGGGTTCCACAGCGAGAAGGACCCTTTATATAGTGGGGCGGGGGGGGGGGGGGGGGAATCCAACCGTTTTCCCACTCACAGCTCGTGCCTAGCGGTACTACCGTGGATGCAGCGGTACTACCGCAGGCACTCCAGCGGTACTACCGCTGGCTGCAGCGATACTACCGCTGGGCCCCTGGTAGTGCATAAGAACTACCACCGCCAAGAAAGTCTTCGCAAAAAGGTCCGTCCATGTACAACCGCTAGGCAGGCGGTACTAAGCACCTGGAGCAGTACTACCGCTGACCCGGGGCGGTACTACCGCCAGCTAGCGGTACTACCACTGGCTGCAGCGGTACTACCGCTAGCACTCCAGTGGTACTACCGCTAGGGCCAGCGGTACTACCGCTAGGCCCAGCGGTAGTACCGCTGGGGGACCATTTGCAAAGAAGAAGGAAACACTAAGGCGGGAGCCACTCCAAATTTGCCGGCAAGGGGGAAAATATGTGAAGTGTGCGCGTGCAAGATTGATTCCACCCAAACCTTTCCACTACGGTTCCCCTCTTAGTAGTACGGCTTTCCTATGACTCAAATAAAGAGAATCATAGAGAACACCGTGCTTCTGTTCCACGAAAGAGGGGGCGAGTCGTCTTGTGACGTTGACGTGTGTTATCTGAAATCTTAATACACACGGTTAGTCCTTTGTGGTACTTTCATCAATCACCAAAATTACTTAGGCATAAACTATGCCCCAACATAGGCATCACGTCTGAGATAAGTAGACCGATACTTTCTGCATCTACTACTATTACTCCACACATCGACCGCTATGCAGCATGCATCTAGTGTATTGAGTTCATAACAAACAAAGTAACTCCTCAAGCAAGATGGCATGATGTAGAGGGATAAATTCATGCAATAGATATAAACCCCATCTATTTACCCATGATGGCAACAACACGATGCGTGCCTCGCTACCCCTTCTATCATTGGGTGAGGACACTGCACATTATGAACCCAGAACCAAGCACTTCTCCCATTGCAAGAATTATAGATCAAGTTGGTCAAATGAAACCCACAACTCGAAGAGAATTACAAGGATATGAAATCATGCATATAAGAGATCAGAGGAGATTCAAATAATATTCATAGATAATCTGATCATAAATCCAAAATTCATCGGATCTCGACAAACACACCGCAAAAGAAGGTTACATCGGATAGATCTCCACGAAGATCATGGAGAACTTTGTATTGAAGATCCAAGAGAGAGAAGAAGTCATCTAGCTACTATATATGGACCCGAAGGTCTGTGGTGAACTACTCACGCATCATCGGAGAGGCAACGGTTTTGATGAACAAGCCCTCCATCTTTGCATCCCCCTCCGGCAGGGCACCAGAACGGTCCCTAGATGGGATCTTGTGGAGACAGAAGCTTGCGGCGGCGGAAAAGTATTTTCGTGGCTCTCTCTGGTGGTTCTAGATTTTTAGGAAATTTATAGGCGAAAGAAATAGGGCAAAGGAGCTACTGGGGCCCACAAGCCTGCTAGGCGCGGACCTCAGGCCGCGGCTAGGGGGCTTGTGACCTCCCCCGAGGTCCTTTGCCTTGGTTCTCAAGTTCCGTGCGTATCTTCTGTTATGGAAAAAATCCTCCCGCAGGTTTTATTCCGTTTGGAATCCGTTTAATATTCTTCTGTGGAAAATGTCAAAAACACGGAAAAAACAAAAACTGACACTTGGCACTGAGTTAATAGGTTAGTCCAAAAAAAGATATAAAATAGCATATTCATGCATACAAAACATCCAAAGTTGACAAGATAATAGCATGGAACCATAAAAAATTATAGATACGTTGGAGACGTATCAGGCGCCCCAAGAGGTGGGTCCGGGGCGCCCTCATGCCCGGTCCTTCAAAGGATCAGCGGTAGCGCCCTGGTTAGGCGTGGAGCCTTTGGGAGCACTCGCTCCGCTCTTGACGCACTCGAGGCCAACCTCCAGGCAACGGAGGGGCGCCTCGCGGCCAAGTGCCTGAGTCTAGCCGTCGGGTGGCGCCAGCTCGAGGTGGCCGTCAAGCTGGGCGAGCGACAAGATGAAGCGACCCAGGAGAAATGGAGCAAGACCGCCCATGATGAGGAGTTGTGTGAGAGCGTCGTCCATGAGGTGGAGGTGGCTGAGGAGCGGCGCGTGGAGGTCAAGTCCCATTCTCGCAGGGTGGAGCAGCAGATCACCCTCCATGAGAAGGAGTTTCGAGCATAGGAAGATGCAGCAGGTGCGCACGAGCAGCAGTACATCACCCATGAGGGGCACGTAGCCAAGTGGGAGGAGTCCGTCACTGGCCGGGAGGCCGACATGTCCATCCATGACCGAGAGGCCGCTCGGACCACTTCCGACCAGGAGGCGGAGCCCAAGCACCTCACGACCCTTGAGAGCAAGGTCCTTGCCGACAGGTCCACCTTTGAGACAACACATGCCAAGGCCAATGCCCAGCTCGAGAGGAGGGAGGCTGCGGTCAACACCAACACCGACGCCAGGGTTGCCAGGGACCGGGAGGCCTCTCTGGAGGAGTACCACAGCAAGATAGAGCGACAGGAAACCTGCTTCCAGCTGAAGCGCAACGAGCTCCAGAAGGAGGTCGGCGAGCTCAAGTCCCAGCTCTAGGATGCCGAGGGGGGCCTCCAAATTTCCCTCAAGGGCAAAGGAGATGTCGAAGAAGAGCTAACGACGCTCTAGGCGCAAGTTGGTGAAGCCTCTGACGTCATGCAGAAAGCCAATGACGATCCAACACATGCGCATATGATGCAAGCGCAATGCGCCAAGTTGTTCTTGAGCCTTGCCATGTGCGCCGGCGGATCTCTGAGTCGCTTTGTTGAAGATGTCCTGGCCCTATCCCACATGAACTATGACGGCGGCTACCTCGACTTCTTCACCAAGGTGGTGGAGGCACTGGAGTCGGGAGTCTCCAAGGTGGATGAAGCCATCGAGGGAGGCGTCTGCGACCTCCTGGACTATGCGGCGACGTGTATCTTCTCTAACCTTCGCCGCCACGATCCTACCTTCGACTTTGCTCGTGTGGTGGAGCCGGTGCCTGGCGAGGTTTAGGGCCCGCTCACGGATGAGGTGCGAGAGCACGTGGACTCCGTGATCGAGTGATTCCTACAGGTCGAGCCCTCCGAAGAAGGCGACAACCCCGGTGCGGACCTCTTTGACGACGATGACAAAGATGGTGCGTCCTCTGCTTGAAGATTTATCTTTCTTTTCCTGCTGCACCATGAATCACCCAGACCCATGGGGGCGTAAAGACAATTTAATTTTGTAATCGCAACCTTAAGTTCCTTAACTTTTAATCCCTTTTTATTTATCCTCTGCTTTCTTGTGATATTCGTTTCTCCTTTTTTACATTGCCTTATTGCTCTACGTCGCTTGGGCCCAGCCCTCGAGCGTACTACGACCGTCGCTCGTATGTTGTGGCATGGTCCAACAAGGCCAGAGGGTGTAGGGATCTCGGGGTGGTAAGAGCTCCTGAGGCGCGATGCTCAGAATACCCCCCTTTGACATGTGGGTGGCTCGTTCCAAGGAAGAAACAGAGGTGCCCAACAAGATAACAAAGGAGAAAATCTCAAGAAATTGGAGTGAATTTGCAAAGTGTTTGGACTTAGCTTCCTTCGGAACCTGATGCCTGACGCGCAGTGACTTGCGGGATGGGTGCCTCACAAGGCTTGGTCCTGCAAGCCCTTCGGTGGAACTTGTTGCTGGCGGCCGTTGTAATTAGCCTCATGGAGTAGTGCTCGTTAAGCTCCTTGAGTCCTTATACTGCGGCAGAAACACACCATCAAATGGTTGAGCCATGCACTCTTGTTAATTCGCTAGTGGGTATCACGCGAGGAGACAATCCACCAACAACCTTGGTGTGGTGACGTGCACGGGAGCAGGCCCGTGAGTCAGAGCTCAGTCACTTGGGTTTTGCAGCACTGCTCAGACTGACCCGAGAAGAGGCACCATCTCCAGCAACACATGAGGTAAATCACAAGCGTGAATAGGGATGGCAGTGGGTACCCACTACCCGCGTACCTAGTGGGTAAAACCCTATTATGATAAGGGTATGGGCCAAAAAATACCCATGCTTACATAAATGGGAAAATATGGAACCCATCGGGTATAGTGGGTACGGGTATAGTTTAGTATAACCCATACCCGTGTACCCATGTATCAACATATAATCTAAAAAGTAGACCTCAAATACTATTTATCGACATATTAAATGTATTATATATACAAAAATCCTGCAACTATTCCATGTCCAGAATGTGTTGTTGTTTAGGAGTATGTGTTGTTGCATAAAGTGTTGTTGTTTATACATTATTATTTCAAGTTGTTGTTTATGACTATATAATACTTGAATTGATGTGTTGCCAATTTGGGTAATTTTACCCGTGGGTACCCATTTACCCTGACGGGTGATGGGTATGGGGAAAAATTGTACTGTCGATAGGTATGAGTAGAGGTGATGGCTAAGGTTTAGGATGATGGCTAAGGGTATGGGGTCGCTCCTTTCGTAACCAAACCCGACGGGTGCCATCCCTAAGCGTGAAAGGCTCCTAAGGCCAACCAAGTATATAACAAAGTTGAGGAAATACCATTTTATTGCTGCATGAAAAGTACATTACACAACCAAAAAGGAGATTTGCTGCCATGTCGGACACAGGTCTACTTGAGAATGTGATGCAACCAGGCGGTGCCGTCAAAGATTGATAAAAATGCTTCTCTGAAGGACAGAGATCAGCTCGAGGATGTGATGGAGCCAGGCGGCACCGTCGTGTCTCATTCCCGCCATATCTGAGCGTGAGGGCCCCACTCGTGTTGGAAATGTGCCCTAGAGGCAATGATAAAATAGTTATTATTATATTTGCCGTTTCAGGATAATCGTTTATTATCCATGCTATAATTGTATTGAATGAAAGCAAAGATACATGTGTGGATATATGGATAAAACAATGTCCCTAGTAAGCCTCTAGTTGGCTAGCCAGTTGATCAAGGATGGTTAAGGTTTTCTGACCATATGCAAGTGTTGTCACTTGATAACTGGATCACATCATTAGGAGAATGATGTGATGGACAAGACCCAAACTATAAACGTAGCATGTGATTGTGTCATTTTGTTGCTATTGTTTTCTGCGTGTCAAGTATTCATTCCTATGACCATGAGATCACGTAACTCACTGACACCGGAGGAATACCTTGTGTGTATCTAACGTCACAACGTTACTGGGTTACTATAAAGGTGCTCTACAGGTATCTCCGAAGGTGTCCGTTGAGTTAGCATGGATCAAGACTGGGATTTGTCACTCCATGTGACGGAGAGGTATCTCTGGGCCCACTCGGTAATACAACATCACATATAAGCCTTGCAAGCAATGTGACTCAAGTGTAAGTCCCGGGATCTTGTATTACAGAACGAGTAAAGAGACTTGCTGGTAGCAAGATTGAAATAGGTATAGAGATACCGACTATCAAATCTCGGGCAAGTAACATACCGAAGGAAAAAGGGAATGTTATGCGGGATTATATGAATCCTTGGCACAAAGGTTCAACCGATAAGATCTTCGTAGAATATGTAGGATCCAATATGGAAATCCAGGTCCTGCTATTGGATATTGACCGAGGAGTGTCTCGGGTCATGTCTGCATAGTTCTCGAACCCGCAGGGTTTGCACACTTAAGGTTCGATGACGTTTTAGTATAGTTGAGTTATATGTGTTGGTGACCGAAGGTTGTTCTGAGTCTCGAATGAGATCACAAATGTCACGAGGGTTTTCGGAATGGTCCGGAAACGAAGATTTATATATAGGAAGATTTCATTTGGTAACCGGAAAGATTTCGGGCATTACCAGGAGTGTACCGGGAGTGACGAATGGGTTTCGGGTTTTCACCGGGAGGGGCCCACCCACCCGGGAGTGAGCCCAATTGCCCTAGGGTGGCGCCCCAGCCCTTAGTGGGCTGGTGAGGCCAGCCCAAGTGGGCGATGGCGCCACAAGGAGAAAAATCAAAAGAAAACAGAAAGAAAAAAAATGGGAGGTGGGAAGGAAGGAGTGGACTCCTCCTTCCCCAAACCGAATTGGGGGTGGGAGTCCACCTCCTCCTCTCTCGGACGGCGCCCTTGGGGCTCCCTTGAGCCCCAAGGCTAGCCCTTCTCCTCCTCCTATATATACTGCTCGTTTTAGAGTTTTTGAGAGACAACTTTGCCACGTGCAACTCAAACCTATACCTCGTAGTTCTTCCTCTAGATCGGATTTCTGCGGAGCTCGGGCGGAGCCCTGCAGGAATAGATCATCACCATCTCCGGCGCGCTGTCACGCTGCCGGAAAACTCATCTACTTCCTCGTCTGTCTTGCTGGATCAAGAAGGCGGAGATCGTCATCGAGATGTACGTGTGCTGAACGCGGTGGTGTCGTCCGTTCGGTGCTAGATCGGGACGGATCGTGGGACGACGGTGATTTGAATCACGAAGCTGTACCACTACATCAATCGCATTTCTTAATGCTTCCCGCTTAGTGATCTACAAGGGTATGTGGATCCGATCTCCCTCTCGTAGATGAACATCACCATGATAGATCTTCGTGTGCGTAGGCATTTTTTTGTTTCCCATGCAACGTTCCCCAACAGTGGCATCATGAGCTAGGTTCATGCGTAGATGTTATGTCGAGTAGAACACAAAAGGTTTTGTGGGTGTTGATGTTCAATTTTCTTCCGTCCTTAGTATTTTCTTGATTCGGCGGTATTGTTGGATTGAAATGGCCCGGCCCGACATTACTCGTACGCTTACGAGAGACTGGTTTCATCGACCAACATGCAACTCGTTGGATAAAGATTACTAGCGGGTGTCCGTTTCTTCAACTTTAGTTGAATTGGATTTGACCGAGGCGGTCCTTGGAGAGAGTTTAAATAGCAATTTGCACATCTCCGTTGTGGTTTTTTCATAAGTAAGATCCAATCATACTAGATACCCATAGCAGCCACGTAAAACATGCAACAACAAATTAGAGGACGTCTAACTTGTTTTTGCAGGGTATGCTTGTGATGTGATATGGCCAAAGACATGATGTGATATATTGGATGTATGAGATGATCATGTTGTAATAGTTAATATCGACTTGCACGTCGATGCTACGGCAACCGGCAGGAGCCATAGGGTTGTCTTTAAACTAACGTTTGTGTTTGCAGATGCATTTACTATATTGCTAGGTTGTAGCTTTAGTAGTAATAGCATAGATAGCACGCCAACCTTGATGGCGGCACGATGATGGAGATCATGGTGTGGCGTCGATGACAAGAAGATCATGCTGGTGCTTTGGTGATGGAGATCAGGAAGCACAAGATCATGGCCATATCATGTCACTTATGGATTGCATGTGATGTTAATCCTTTTATGCACCTTATCTTGCTTAGAACGACAGTAGCATTATAAGGTGATCCCTCACTAAAATTTCAAGATAAAATTGTGTTCTCCCCGAGTGTGCACCGTTGCGACAGTTCGTTGTTTCGAGACACCACGTGATGATCGGGTGTGATAGACTCAACGTTCACATACAACGGGTGCAAAACAGTTGCACACCGGAAACTCGGGTTAAACTTGACGAGCCTAGCATGTGCAGACATGTCCTCGGAACACAAGAGACCGAAAGGTCGAGCATGAATCGTATAGTTGATATGATTAGCATAGAGGTGTTTACCATTGATACTATACTCAACTCACGTGATGATCGGACTTGAGTTAGTGAATTTTGATCATGCCACACTCAAGTAACTAGAGGGATGTCTATTTGAGTGGGAGTTTATTAGTAATTTGATTAGTTAAACTATAATTGTCTTGAACATAGTCTAAGTCCACTTTCCAATATTTTATGTTGTAGATCAATGGCTCACGCAGTAGCAACCCTGAATTTCAATACGTTCCTAGAGAAAACTAATTTGAAAGATGATGGAAGCAACTTTGTACACTTGGCACGTAATCTTAGGCTTATCCTACAAGATGGGAAAAAGAATTATGTCCTTGATGCTGTGCTAGGAGATGAACCACCCGCTACGTCTGACCAAGATGTTTTGAACGCTTGGCAATCGCGTAAGGAGGACTACTCAGTAGTTCAATGTGTAGTCTTGTATGGCTTAGAACCGGGACTTCAACGATGTTTTGAGCGTCATGGAGCATATGGGATGTTCTAGGAGTTCAAGTTTATCTTTCAGAAGAACGCCCAAATCGAGAGGTATGAGACCTCCGATAAATTCTATGCTTGCAAGATGGAAGAGAATTCGTGTGTCAGTGAACACGTGCTCAAAATGTCTCGGTACTCAAACTGTCTAGCTGAGCTGGGGATTGAACTCTGCAAGAGGCTACCACTAACAGAATTCTTCAATCACTGCCACCTAGCTATAAGAGCTTTGTGTTAAACTATAACATGCAAGGGATGAACAAGTCACCCGGCGAGTTGTTCGCGATGCTGAAAGTCGCAGAGTCAAAACTCCGGAAAGAGCATCAAGTGTTGATGGTCAATAAGACCACTAGTTTCAAGAGAAACGACAAAGGCAAGAAGGGTAACTCCAAGAAGAGCGGCAAACCTGTTGCCAATCCGATGAAGAAACCCAAGGCTGGACCTAAGCCGGAAACAGAGTGCTATTATTGCAAGGGGATGGGTCACAGGAAGCGCAACTGCCCCAAATATCTGGTTGATAAGAAGGCGACCGAAGAAAAATCAGGTTTATGTGATATACATGTAATTGATGTGTACTTAACCAACTCTCCTAGTGGTGCCTGGGTATTTGATACCGGTTCTGTTGCTCATATTTGCAACTCGAAGCAGGAACTGCGGAATAAATGAAGGCTGCCGAAGGATAAAGTGACGATGCGCGTGGGAAATGGTTCCAAGGTTAATGCAATCACCGTCGGCACAGTCTCACTTCAATTACCATCAGGATTAGTTATGAACTTAAATAATTGTTATTTAGTGCATGTGTTAAGCATGAATATTATATCTGGATCTTGTTTATTGCGAGATGGTTAATCATTTAAGTCAGAGAATAATGGTTGTTCTATTTCTATGAGTAATATCTTTTATGGTCATGCACCCAATGCGAGGGGTTTGTTCATATTGAATCTTGATTGTGATGACACACATATACATAACATTGAGACCAAAAGATGTAGAGTTAACAATGATAGCGCCACGTTTTTGTGGCACTGCCACATAGGTCATATTGGAGTAAAGCGCATGAAGAAACTCCATACCGATGGGCTTTCAGAGTCACTTGATTTTGAATCACCTGACACGTGCGAATCATGCCTCATGGGCAAGATGACTAAGACTCCGTTCTTCGGAACAATGGAGCGTGCAAGTGACTTGTTGGAGATCATACATACTGATGTGTGCGGTCCAATGAGTGTGGAGGCGCGCGACGGATATCATTATTTTATCACCTTCACTGATGATTTGAGTAGGTATGGATATATCTACTTGATGAAGCACAAGTCTGAAACGTTTGAGAAGTTCAAGCAATTTCAGAGTGAAGTTAAAAATCATCGTAACAAGAAGATCAAGTTCCTACGTTCTGATCGAGGGGCCGAATATCTGAGTTTCGAGTTTGGTGCTCACTTAAGACAATGTGGAATTGTTTCACAGTTAACACTGCCTGGAACACCACAGCATAATGGTGTGCCCGAACGTTGTAATCGTACTTTGTTAGATATGGTGCGATCTATGATGTCTCCTACCGATTTGCCGTTATCGTTTTGGGGTTATGCATTAGAGACAATTGCATTCACTTTAAATAGGGCACCGTCAAAATCCGTTGAGATGAAACCATATGAGCTATGGTATGGCAAGAGGCCAACGTTGTCGTTTCTTAAAATGGGGATGCGATGCTTATGTCAAAAAGCTTCAGCCTGAAAAGATGGAACCCAAAGCGGAAAAGTGTGTCTTCATAGGTTACCTAAAGGAGACAGTTGGGTACACTTTCTATATCAGATCCGAGGGCAAAGTGTTTGTTGCTAAGAACGGAGCTTTTCTTGAGAAGGAGTTTCTCTCGAAAGAATTGAGTGGGAGGAAGATAGAACTTGATGAGGTTATAGAACCTCTACTCCCTCTAGATGGTGGCGCAGGGCAGGGGGAACCTCTGTCGAGGCGACACCGATTGAGGAGGAAGCTAATGATGATGATCATGAAACTTCGGATCAACTTACTATCGGACCTCGCAGGTCGACAAGATCACGTACTACTCCTGAGTGGTATGGTAATCCTGTCTTATCTATCATGTTGTTAGACAACAATGAACCTGCGAACTATGAAGAAGCAATGGTGGGCCCGGATTCCAACAAATGGCTGGAGGCCATGAAGTCCGAGATAGGATCTATGTATGAAAACAAAGTGTGGACTTTGGAAGTATTACCTGAAGGTCGCAAGGCTATTAAGAACAAATGTATCTTTAAGAAGAAGACGGACGCATACGGTAATGTGACCGTTTATAAAGCTCGACTTGTGGCAAAGGGCTTTTCACAAGTTCAAGGAGTTGACTACGATGAGACTTTCTCACCGGTAGCGATGCTTAAGTCCGTCTGAATCATGTTAGCAATAGCTGCATTTTTCGATTATGAAATCTAGCAGATGGATGTCAAAACGACGTTCCTTAACGGTTTACTTAAGGAAGAGTTGTATATGATGCAACCCGAAGGTTTTGTGATACAAAGAATGCTAACAAAGTATGCAAGCTCCAGCGATCCATTGATGGGCTGGTGCAAGCATCTCGGAGTTGGAATAAACGCTTTGATGAGGTGATCAAAGCATTTGGGTTTATAGAAGTTGTTGGAGAATCTTGTATTTACAAGAAAGTGAGTGGGAGCTTTGTAGCGTTTCTAATATTATATGTGGATGACATATTGCTGATTGGAAATAGTGTGGAGTTTTTACAGAGCGTAAAATATTACTTGAAGACATGTTTTTCAATGAAAGACCTAGGAGAAGCTGCTTACATATTAGGCATTAAGATCTATTGGGATAGATCGAGGCGCCTAATAGGACTATCACAAAGCAGTCCAAGAAGGGGTTCTTGCCAGTATTACAAGGTATAAAGTTGAGTAAGGCTTAGTGTCCAGTAACTGCGGAAGATAGAGAAAAGATGAGTACCGTCCCCAATGCTTCAGCCATAGTGTCTATCATGTATGCAATGTTGTGCACTAGACTGGACGTCAGCCTGGCCATAAGTATGGCAGGCAGGTTTCAAAGTAATCCAAGAGTGGATCTGTAACATCCCAAAATTATAAATTTTGGAATGTTAATATAATTATTAGATTGATTGTTTGTTTGTTTGCTGAGTGACTGAAACTTGTGTGAAATTTGAAACTTTTCGAAACTTTTGAATGAGAGGGAATAAAATGACTTTCCCCTTCTCCGGTGAATTCAAATTAAAGCTTTTAAAAGCAACGAGAGAAGATGACATGACTTCTTCAATTATACGGAATTTGAACGGAGATATTTGCATTTGAATTCTTTGCATTTTCATTCGTTTTCTTCGTGCAACAAAATGCCGGAAAATGCATTCTGTCAAACAGAAAAGAGCGGAGGAACATGACCCTCAAATACCCGGGCATTTTGAATGTTATTTACAACCTCAAACTTAGAGGATCATTTGAAAATTATTTACAAAAAGAAATAATGCTTTTAGGGATTTTGGAAAAAAATAATTTTTCTAAAGTTTTATTTTGGCTTTAGAAAAATGCTATTTGGGTAGAGATTTATTCTCTCATTCTTTTTATATAATGGCTTATATAAATATATTGATTTATTTTATTTCTTTGGCCTTTATATTTTTCTGTTTGGAAAGGTTTAAAAAAAAGGAAAAATCTTTTTTTTCTTTAACCACCAATGGCCCGAGCCTTTTTCCTGGGAATCAAATCCCATGCCCATGCATCGAGGCATGCATGCCCAGCATGCCCAGGCCCCACCGCCTCCTTTTTCTCCCTCCCCACGTCTCCTCTCTTTTCTCTCTCTCCTTTTCTCCACGTCACCTCCCATCTTCTCCTCCCTCTCCACTTTTTCCTGCCCAGGAACCGAGCCGAAGCTCTCCCTCTCCTCCCTTATTTTTCTCCTGCCCAAGCCCCGCGATCTCTTCCTTTTCTCTGCCTCTCCTCTCTTTTTTTTTCTCTCCCACGTCACCTCTCCTCCCTCCTCGCCTCCTTCCTTTTTTTTGTCCTGCCAGAAACCAAACCGAGCCACCTCCTGGGATTTTCTTCCTCCACCACCTCCCTCTCCTTCCTTACTCCCCTCCCCCATGGCCTATATAAGCCACCACCTCCTCCACCCCGTTCCTATCCTACCACCGTCACCAAGCCCCTTGCCACTACCCCCGCCACCCCTCCACCACCCCGCCGTCGCTGCACCACGAGCAGCAGCAGCATCGAGCTGCACCAGCCTGCCACCCTTCGGCCTCGCCTCCAGGAGCAGCACCCGAGCCGCCCGACGCCTCCCCGCGGAGGAGAAGGACACCGCCGCCGCCTCCCCGACGCCACTGCCGCCCCGGAGCTTCTCCTCCCTCGCCGGCGACGCCGTCTCCTCCACCACGGCCATTGCCAGCCACGGCCAGCAGGTAGATTCTCTCTCTCTCTCTGTTTTTCTTTTGATCCTATTCTTAGCCCTTAGATCCCCATGCAACGGCTAAGATTAAAACATTAGTACCCCTTCGGTCTAGTGAGAAAAACCAGTGGGTTTATTTTCACTTAGGAATTAACCAGCACCTTTGTTAGAGATAGGACGTTTGCTCCAAACCAAGAAACAAACACCTCCGCAGCTTGCCACGTGTTAGTACTAGATAGCAGGAGTTTTTTCCGTCAAAATTGCAAAAACAGCAAGTTTCAATCTTGTTTTGGCCACAACTTATGATCCCGAAGTCCAATGACTTTGATTCTTTTTCCAGTAGCTCACACATTTCCTGTAGTTTTTAAAAACGTATAATTTGTCTATGTTTGAAATTTTAGAATATAAGTTAGATCAGATTTAGTTTAAACCTTGTTCTGCCTATTCCAGGAGTTTATTAATAGCTTTTAATTTGATTCCTTTTGGTACTGATCACTAATGATCCTATGTATCAGTGGTAAAAATTTCAGATTTGTTTGAGTATTTTAACTCATTGTTTCATGTGAAACAATTTCTGTTTCACCGCTGTTAGGATTTCAGCTAATTCTTTTTCTACTTTTGTTTTAAAATATTTTTCTTTATTATTTCAGAAAGATTATTATTGTTTGCTTATGTTAGTTAACAGTAGTTTTGCAACGAGTTGTTATTTTATTTTTATTTGTTTTAATGAAATCAATTCTAGCTCCGTAGTAACGTGCAATTGTTTTCACCGTTGTTTCAAATCCCGTTTGGGAATACTTTCAAAAGATTTTGTGAAAAACACTTTATTTTCTCTTAGTTAGATTTATATATTAGTTCTTTGTTAATATTTTCTGTTAGACAAAACTATATAGTGTTTGACGTAGTAGAAGACTCCCTAGTCTTATTGGAAGTTTCTTTCGGATTTTTATTCGCTCTCTCTCTTTTGTTTTGATTGCTAGAATGATTGCTAGTATGAGTGCTTATGTGAATGCCATGTTTGCTATGTAGTTTTCATCGGAGAGTGACGAGTAGTCTATCAAGTTATTTTCTCGAGAAATTCTTCTTCGTCAACATCAGAGGCAAGTCACTTTGATCATACTTTCACCTATGTTTTATGCATTGTAGTTCTACCATCCTACGCCCAATTGTATGCTGCTTAGGTACTTGGAAACTTTAGTGTAAGATGTAGCATCATGTGGTAGGAACACAACAACCCCGACACTTGGCCCCGAGACGACAATTTCTTAATGCTATGCTTAAGTAGACGGGTTATCGGTTGAGTGTATACCACGAGTGATGCGAGGCTGATATAATAATCAAGACCGGACTAAGACAAGATTTTCAAGACCTCGGACGCAATGCAACACTGGGTGGAGGACGGTTGATCGGCTCCGTG
The DNA here is from genome assembly GCF_904849725.1 of Hordeum vulgare subsp. vulgare. Classification (NCBI taxonomy): domain Eukaryota; kingdom Viridiplantae; phylum Streptophyta; class Magnoliopsida; order Poales; family Poaceae; genus Hordeum; species Hordeum vulgare. The sequence goes on along the minus strand of NC_058522.1, from coordinate 439,300,006 downwards.
GAAAACCCAGTGGATGCCCGGGATGCTGGAGAGGCCATGTCATCCTGCGGAAAGCTTCACCCAGGCTCAAAGAGACGGACGGATATTTTCAAGACCCAATGCTTACCTGCACAGCCACAAGTCATTATGGGCTCTGGCTTGGTTGGAGAACGCGGCGACTCTGGACAGGCGGTGCTAGCAGATGTAGACGAACGGTAGGAATGGATGGGCACCGACAGGGATTCAGAGGGACCCGTTGAAAGACCATGTTTTGATCATCCGGTCTTCAAACACCCTGTAGTGCGAGGACATACACGGAGGCGATCAAATCTTGTGGGGAACGTGTGCAAAACTCTGCAGAGTACTCAAACCTAATCGATTAGCCGTGTCCACGGTCATGGACAACTTGAGCCAAAGGAACTGAAGTTATCTGGATTTCTCAACACCATTATATATTTGATGAGGGTAATTATTGACAACTCGGGTACGAGAACTGGTTGGCGGAACCATCTCGTTAACAACCAACAATGTAGTAACATTTTGCTTTTAGCCCACTCTTGTTGTAGGAGAAAATTGCTTTACGCCAAAACTTACAACACCACCTGCCATATATGCATATAGTATAGTTGATTACTTTTCACCCCTCTCGTATGTGACTTGCCGGCATATTCAATATGCTGACCTACACGGCTGCAACGTCTTATGTTGCAGATATTTTTCTTCGACGAGTAAGAGTACGATTCAGGGTTACGGTCTACACTCAACTTGCCGTTGGTGTTTATTGGGACTCCACTCCCTTGACCGCTTCCGCTGAGATATTTAAGGTATATATCAATTTTACGCTATTTACATGTGATTGCACTTTGATATATACATTGATGTACTGTGTGTGCCAGCATACTGATCCAGGGATGGCACAGAAACACAGAGGCTTGACTCGTCTTGAGTCGGGTCGCTACAGGATCACTGGACGGCGGTCAAGAATATCCTAAAGTACCTGAAAAGGACTAAGGAAATGTTTCTTGTTTATGGAGGTGACGAAGAGCTCGTCGTAAAGGGTTACGTCGATGCAAGCTTTGACAATGATCCGGATGACTCTAAGTCTCAAACCGGATACGTATTTATTCTTAATGAGGGCGCGGTAAGCTGGTACAGTTCCAAGCAAAGCGTCATAGCAGATTTTACTTGTGAGGCAGAGTACATGGCTGCCTTGGGGGCAGCTAAGGAGGGTGTCTGGATGAAGCAGTTCATGATGGATCTTGGAGTTGTGCCAAGCACACTAAATCTAATAACTCTGTTCTATGACAACACTGGTGCCACTTCATTAGCAAAGGAACCAAGGTTTCACAAGAAGACCAGACACATCAAACGATGCTTCAACCTCATCCGTGACTACGTCGAAGGAGAGGACGTAAATATTTGCAAAGTGCACACGGATCTGAATGTAGCAGATGCGCTGACTAAACTTCTTCCACGAGAGAAGCATGATCAACACCAAAACTGTATGGTTGTTAGATTCATTCCAATGTAAATCGCATAGCAATGTGAGACTAGATTATTGACTCTAGTGCAAGTGGGAGACTGTTGGGAATGTGCCCTAGAGGCAATGATAAAATAGTTATTATTATATTTCTTGTTTCAAGATAATCGTTTATTATCCATGCTATAATTGTATTAAATGAAAGCATAGATGCATGTGTGGATATATAGACAAAACAATGTCCCGAGTAAGCCTCTAGTTGGCTAGCGAGTTGATCAAGGATGGTTAAGGTTTTCTGACCATATGCAAGTGTTGTCACTTGATAACTGAATCACATCATTAGGAGAATGATGTGATGGACAAGACCCAAATTATAAACGTAGCATGTGATCGTGTCATTTTGTTGCTATTGTTTTCTGCGTGTCAAGTATTCATTCCTATGACCATTAGATCATGTAACTCACAGACACCGGAGGAATACCTTGTGTGTATCAAACGTCACAACGTTACCGGGTTACTATAAAGGTGCTCTACAGGTATCTCCGAAGGTGTCCGTTGAGTTAGCATGGATCAAGACTGGGATTTGTCACTCCATGTGACGGGGAGGTATCTTGGGGCCCACTCGGTAATACAACATCACATATAAGCCTTGCAAGTAATGTGACTCAAGTGTAAGTCACGGGATCTTGTATTACGGAACGAGTAAAGAGACTTGCCGGTAACGAGATTGAAATAGGTATAGAGATACCAACGATCAAATCTCGGGCAAGTAACATACCGAAGGACAAAGGGAATGTTGTACGGGATTATATGAATCCTTGGCACAGAGGTTCAATTGATAAGATATTCGTAGAATATGTAGGATCCAATATGGACATCCAAGTCCCGCTATTGTATATTGACCGAGGAGTGTCTCGGGTCATGTCTGCATAGTTCTCGAACCCGCAGGGTCTGCACACTTAAGGTTCAGTGACGTTTTAGTATAGTTTATTTATATGCGGTGGTGACCAAAGGTGGTTCAGAGTCCCGGATAAGATCACGGTCGTCACGAGGGTTTCTGGAATGGTCCGTAAACGAAGATTGATATATAGGATGGTTTATTTGGTCACCGGAAAGATTTCGGGCATTACCGGGAGTGAAGAATGGGTTCCGGGTTTTCATCGGGAGGGGCCCGCCCACCCGGGAGTGATCCCAATTGCCCTAGGGTGGCGCACAAGCCCTTAGTGGGCTGGTGAGGCCAGCCCAAGTGGGCTATGGCGCCACAAGGAGAAAAAACAAAAGAAAAAAAAAGAAAAAAAGGGGAGGTGGGAAGGAAGGAGTGGACTCCTCCTTCCCCAAACCGAATTGGGGTGGGAGTCCACCTCCTCCTCTCTCGGCCGGTGCCCTTGGGGCTCCCTTGAGCCCCAAGGCTAGCCCCTCCCCTCCTCCTATATATACTGGTGGTTTTAGGGTTTTTGAGAGACAACTTTGCCACGTGCAACTCAAACATATACCTCGTAGTTCTTCCTCTAGATCGGATTTCTGCGGAGCTCGGGCGGAGCCCTGCAGGAATAGATCATCACCATCACCGGCGCGCTGTCATGCTGCTGGAGAACTCATCTACTTCCTCGTCTCTCTTGCTGGATCAGGAAGGCGGAGATCGTCATCGAGCTATACATGTGCTGAACCTGGAGGTGCCGTCCGTTCGGTGCTAGATCGGGGCGGATCGTGGGACGGATCGTGGGACGATGGTGATTTGAATCACGAAGCTGTACCACTACATCAACCGCGTTTCTTAACATTTCCCACTTAGCGATCTACAAGGGTATGTGGATCCGATCTCCCTCTCGTAGATGAACATCACCATGATAGTGCGTAGGAATTATTTTTCCCATGCAATGTTCCCCAACAACTAAGACGTGGGCGGGTGATCTCGCAGCCTTGTGGTGACGTAGAAGAGAGGTTCTGGGGCATGTACAACCCCCAGTGTTTTGTACTCCATGAGGTTACAGATAGAACTTGCGGAAATATCGGATGTTCCATGTGTTTTGTACCAGAACACCATCCTCTGTCGCTAGCCATGTTACACCAGGCCGGGAAACATGGGTGACCCTGAACGGGCCTTCCCACATTGGCGAGAGCTTGTGGAGTCCTTCCATGGAGAGGATCCTTCACAAGAAAAGATCAATAACCTCAAGAGTATGTGGGCATATGTTGTGGTTGTGGTAGCGATGTAGTCCTGCTGATAACGAGCCGCACGAAGGGCGGCCTAGTGGCGTCCTTCCTTGAGGAGGAGGAGATCATCTTCCCGAATGCCCTCCCGACGCTCCTTGTTGAAGGCAAAGACCCACGAGGACCCGTGTTTGAGCTCGGTGGGCAGGACCGCTTCCGCCCCGTAGACGAGAAAGAAGGGTGTTTAGCTGGTAGGATTGGTTGCTGTTGTGTGGATCAACCATAGGACAGGCTGGAGTTCATCGACCCAGCCTTTACCGCAGGCTGCGAGTTTCTTGCTGAAGCTTCTTGTCTTGAGGACCTCAGCATTGGCACTCTTGACTTGGCTGTAGCTTCGGGGGTGCACCACAGAGGCTTAGCAGATCTACGTGCCAAGGATGGCACAATAGGCTTTGAAGACACCGCTCGTGAATTGCAAGCTGTTATCGGTGATGATGCAGTTGGGGATGCTGAAGTGGCACACCAAGCCGTTTATGAACTTAACAACACATGCAACCGGGATGGAGTAGACATGCTTAACTTCTGCCCACTTGGTGAACTTATCGACTGCGACGTAGAGGAAACGGTCCATTCCGCCGTGAAATTGGCTAATGCTGCACCCTTGATTGTCCTTGTGGTGAGGAATTCCAGCTCAAGTGATTGCAGCTTGATGTTCCATTCCACCACACGCATTGTGGCGTTGGGGCTGCAAGTACCTCCTCCAGGCGGTACAATGTGATCACCTTCACTGGATGTCCCTGGGAGTAGTGCCGCAACTTCCTAGAGGCGATGAGGAGCGTGAAGAGTAGTTTTTGTTGCATGAGGTACCACTCGCGTGCGTCTTGCCGCACTGTGCTCATGAAATAGACCGGGTGCTTGACTAGGCGTGAGGTCTTGAGGACCGCGGCTTGACCTTCTAGAGGTTCATCGGGTAGCTTCCCGGGGGTCTCTTGAAGTGGTACCTCGGCAGGCTTCGCCACTCTCGCGTGGGACTCCGTGAGGCCCTCAGTAGTTGCCGGAGGTGTGACATATGCAGACGCCGAAAAAGTGGCTTTGGCAAGCACCGAAAAAGTGTCCTCGGCAAGCGCCGGAGAGGTGACATTGGCAAGCGTTAGAGAGGTGACCTCGACAAGCGCCGGAGAGGTGGCTGATACGTCCATTTTGCAACATTAATTCTTATTGATATTTATGTTGTTCTTGTCCATTATTCCTCATCATTATACAATTCTTATGCTTTTTCTCACTCAATTTACAAGGTACATACAAAGGGGGAAATTACCGGAAACTAGAATTCTGGACGTGAAAGCCAAGAAAAATGTTGAAAACCCACTGCACTCCAAATGACCTGAAACTTCATGGAATTTTTGTGTGGAATAGATGTGAATTATTGGTCCATAAATATACCAAAGGGGGGCGACCTACTGGCCACAAGACAACAGGGGGCGCCCACCCCGTGGATGCGCCCTGTTAGCTTGTGGGACCCTTCTAGGTCCCCTGCCCCCCCCTCTGCTATAAGGCGTGTTTTGACCTAAAAATAGAAGAGATACTTTTGGGAAGAAGTGTCACCGTCTCGAGGAGGAAACCTGGACATAGGCCCTTTTGCTCTCCAGCACAACGATTCTGCTGGGCAAACTTCTCTCCTGGAGGGGGAAATCAAAGCCATCATCATCACCAACGCTTCCTCCTTCATGGGAGGACTAATATATGAACATCTTATCAGCGCCATCTCATCTCAAACCCTAGTTCATCTCTTGTATTCAATCTTTGTTTCACAACCTTAGATTGGTACCGGTGGGTTACTACTAGTGTCGATTACCTCTCGTAGTTGATGCTAGTTGGTTTACTTGGTGGAAGATATTATGTGAAGATCCTTAATTATCATTATTACACCTCTAATTTTGAACATCTTGATGATGTGTGAGTAGTTACTTTTGTTCCTAAGGACATGGGATAAGTCTTGTTATATGTAATCATATGAAGTTTGTATTCATTCAATATTGTGATGATATGTATGTTGTTGCTTCTCTTAGTGGTGTCGTGTGAACTTCGAGTACACGACACTTCACCATGTTAGGGGACTAAGGAAAGGAATTGTGGAGTAATAAGTAGATGATGGGTTGCAAGAGTGACAGAAGCTTAAATCCTAGTTTATGCGTTATTTTATAAGGGGCCGATTTGGATCCACTCGTTTCTTGATATCGTTAGATTTATCTTGATTCTTCTTTCGTAGTTGCAGATGCTTGCGAGAGGGGGTAATCATAAATGGGTTGCTTGTTCAAGTAAGAACACCACCTTAGCATCAGCTCACCCACATATCAAATTATCAAAGTAACAAACGCGAATCAACTCAACATGATGAACATCACTAGACAAAAATTCCCATTTGTCCTCGGGAGCGCTAGCTTCATATAAGAGTACTTTCATGCATGTCCTTTTCTACAAAAAAGGATTGGGATATCTTGCTGCACACTTGTAACTATTGTTACTTGTCACTTGTTACAAATTATCTTGCTACAAAACTACCTATCATTGTTATTCATAGAACTTGCAGAGAATACCTTCGTGAAAACCGCTTGTCATTTCCTTTTGCTCTTCGTTGGGTTCCACACTCTTCATTACAAAAAGGACTACGATGGATCCCCTATACTTATGGGTCATCAGTGGCCTCGACATGTGGCTTCTTATTGAAGGGGGCTTTGTCCTCCCGCTCCACCATCAGGGATGCACTGCCCGTTTGTGTGTGTGTGTGTGGGGGGGGGGGGGTAGCTGCCAACTACACATGTAGAGGATCGCGAGGTCATGGGGCAACCATGACAGGAGGTCTTATCAAGTACTTTTTTAGGTCCTCTAAGGCCACGTTGGCTTCAGGAGTCCACTTGAAGGGTCCCATCCACTTCAGGAGCTTGAACAAAAGGCAACACCCTTTCACCAATCTTGGAGATGAATCGATCGAGCGAGGCCACCCATCCAGTCAGCTTGTGCATCCCCTTGAGAGTGTGGGGAGGTTTCATTTGCTTGATGGCCTTTATCTTCTCAGGGTTTCCTTCAATGCCATGGTGGAGACCAGGAAGCCTAGTAGCTTCCCGGAAGGGACTCCGAAGAGGCACTTGGCGGGGTTGAGCTTGAGGTGGATCTTGTGAAAGTTGGTGAAGGTTTCCTCAAGGTCCTTGATGAGTGTGTTTGCTTGATGGGTCTTGATGATGATGTCATCCATGTAGGCCTCCGCTTTCCTCCCCATCTAGGGTCCGAGGCCAATAAACATCAACCTCTGGAAGGTGGCTCATCCACCCTTCAGGCTGAAGGGCAGGCATATGTAGCAATACACTCCAAAGGTGTCATTGTTTTGTCATGGTAGATGTCCTAGTGAAAGGACTTAGGTGTGAGGCCATCACAACTAGGTGGCTACTTGAATGGGGTTAGTCGAAGTCGAGAGATGCGAGTTTACCCAAGTTCGTCCCCTCCGATGGAGGTAAAATCCTACGTCCTCCTTTGGTGTTTATTGATGATCATCTCGATTACAAGGGGGTGGAATATCTAACCTAGCTCTCGAGTCTTTCTTACTTGTCATCTCCACCTCATGGGCTCCTCTTTATATATAAAAGACAGAGGCCCTGAGGTTACAATAGAACCTGGGTCGTATTGCAACCTGTGTCTTATTCTACTTCCTACTAACTTGGGAGACGGAGAATCACCACGTTTCCCTTGGTGAGTGCTACCTCTTGAGCTTGCGTTGGTTTTCCCTTGAGGAGGAAAGGGTGATGCAGCAAAGTAGATAAGTATTTCCCCTCAGTTTGTTGAGAACCAAGGTATCAATCTAGTAGGAGGAACAAGCAAGGCCCGAATCGTAGTACCTACACAAATAATCAAACTCTTGCACCCAACGCTAAAAAGGGGTTGTCAATCCCTTCAGAGTTATTTGCAAGGATGAGATCTGATAGAGATAGATATAAAAGATTGCGTAAACAAAAGTAAATAAATTACAACAATATGTTTTTGGTATTTTTGGTTTATAGATCTAAAAGTATAATATGGAAAATAGACCAGGGGGCCATAGGTTTCACTAGAGGCTTCTCTCATAAAGGAAAATAATACGGTGGGTGAACAAATTACTGTTGAGCAATTGATAGAAAAGCGAATAATTATGAAGATATCCAAGGCAATGATTATGCATATAGGCATCATGTCTGTGTCAAGTAGACCGAAATGATTCTGCATCTACTACTATTACTCCACACATCGACCGACTCCTGCCTGCATCTAGAGTATTAAGTTCATGAAGAACAGAGTTACACATTAAGTAAGATGACATGATGTAGAGGGATAAACTCAAGCAATATAACGAAAACCCCTTCTTTTTATCCTCGATGGCATAAATACAATACGTGCCTCGCTACCCCTACTATGTCACTGGGTGAGGACACTGCAAGACTGAACCCAAAACTAAGCACTTCTCCCATTGCAAGAATTACCAATCTAGTTGGCCAAACCAAACCAATAACTCAAAGAGACTTGCAAATATATGAAATGATGCATATAAGAATTTAGAAGAGACTCAAATAATATTCATGGATAATCTGAACATAAACTCACAATTCATAGGATCTCGACAAACACACCGCAAAAGAGTATTACATCGGATAGATCTCCACGAAGATCATGAAGAACATGGTATTGAAGATCAAAGAGAGAGAATAAGCCATCTAGCTACTAGCTATGGACCCGTAGGTGTGTGGTGAAATATTCACACATCATCGGAGGGGCAACGGAGTTGATGTAGATTCCCTCCTTGATCAATTCCCTCTCCGACAGATTACCGGAAAAGGCTCCCAAATTGGATCTCACGGGAACAGGGGCTCCCGGCGGCGTAAAAGTATTTTTGTGGCTCCTTTTGGCGATACCAGAATACTTTAGAATTTATAGGACGAAAAATAGGGTTAGGAGGCCTGAAGGGGAATGATAACCCATAAGTATAGGGGATCGCAACAGTTTTCGAGGGTAGAGTATTCAACCCAAATTTATTGATTCGACTCAAGGGGAAGCGAAAGAATATTCTCAAGTATTAGCAGTTGAGTTGTCAATTCAACCACACCTGAAAGATTTAGTATCCGCAGCAAAGTACCAGTAGCAAAGTAGGGTGATAGAAGAAGTAGCAACAGTAACCAGTAGCAGCAAAGCAACAGCAGTAGCAACAGAGTAACAGTAGCAACAGTGACATCAGTAGCGGCAAAGTAACGTAGCAAGGACTAATAGTAAAAGACTTGTAGGAATTGGATCGATGATGGATGATTATGCCGGATGTGATTCATCATGTAACAACTATAACATGGAGAGATAAGTAATTAGCTCCCGTTCGTCAATCTAATGTAGGCATATGTATTCCTTATGTAGTCATACGTGCTTAGGGAAAAGAACTTGCATGACATCTATTGTCCATCCCTCCCATGGCAGCGGGGTCCTAATGGAAACTACGGGATATTAAGGTTCTCCTTTTAATAAAGAATCGGACCAACGCATTAACACTTGGTGAATACATGAACTCCTCATACTATGGTCATCTCCGGGAGTGGTTCCGGCTATTGTCACTCCGGGGTTGCCGGGTCATAACACATAGTAGGTGACTACAACTTGCAAGATAGGATCTAAAACACACATATATTGGCGACAACATAATAGGTTCAGATCTGAAATCATGGCACTCGGGCCCTAGTGACAAGCATTAAGCATGGCAAAGTAGTAGCAACATCAATCTCAGAACATAGTGGATACTAGGGATCAATCCCCGTCAAAACTAACTCGATTACATGATAGATCTCATCCAACTCATCACCGTCCAGCAAGCCTACGATGAGATTACTCACGAACGGTGAAGAGCATCATGGAATTGGCGATGAAGGAAGGTTGATGATGACGATGGCGATGATTTCCCCTCTCCGGAGCCCAAAACGGACTCTAGATCTGCCCTCCAGATGAAGAACAGGAGGTGGCGGCGCTTCTGTATCGTAAAACACGATGAACTCTTCTCCTTGATTTTTTTCCGGGCGAGACGGACTAAATAGAGCTAGAATTGGAGGCGGTGGAGCAACATGGGCCCCACAAGCGTGGTAAGCGCGGCCAGGGGGGTGGTCGCGCCTCCTGGGCTTGTGCCCCACTGGCTCACCTCCTCCGGTGGATCTTTGGCAGGTATTTTTCATATATTCCATAAAAATTCCTCGTAAATTTTCAGGTCATTCCAAGAACTTTTATTTCTGCACAAAAACAACACCATGGCAATTATGCTGAAAACAACGTCAGTCCAGGTTAGTTCCGTTCAAATCATGCAAATTAGAGTCCAAAACAGGGGCAAAAGAGTTCGGAAAAGTAGATATGACGGGGACGTATCAACTCCCCCAAGCTTAAAGCCTTGCTTGTCCTCAAGCAATTCAGTTGACAAACTGAAAGAGACAAAAGAAAAACTATGACGAACTCTGTTTGATCTTGTTGTGGCAACTATGTCTAACTCATATCCAGAATTTCAGCAAGATCACAAGCAAACCACAAAAGCAAATGACATCTAGGTCTAAACTCATATCAATGGCATAATCAACTAGAGAGGAAATAACAATAAGTCTCAAATGTCAACACTTCAATCAAAACAATCATGTAGTACGAACAGATGGCATCTCGCTAGCTCTTTCTGAGACCGCAAAACATAAATGCAGAGCACCTTCAAAGACCAAGGGCTGACTAAACATTGTAATTCATGGCAAAGAAGATCCAGTCACAGTCATACTCAATCATAGTTAAAAGCGAAGCATAAAAATGACAGAGGTGCTCTCTAATTGGTGCTTTTACAAGAGGAGGATGACTCAACAGGAACATAAATAGACATGCCCTTCGCAGAGGGAATCATTGATTTGCAGAGGTGCCAGAGCTCAAGCTTTGAAAACAGAGATAATAATTTTGGGTGGCATGCTTTCATTGTCAACGCAATTACTAAGAGTTCTCACCATCTTCCACGCTACACATGCTATAGGCGGTTCCCAAACAGAAAAGTAAAGTTTTGACTCCCCCACCACCAATCAATCACACTCCACGGCTAGCCGAATTCTCGGGTACCGTCCGTACCAACATCAATCCTGGGGGAGTTTTGTTTGCAATTATCTTTTCGATTTCAGCATGGAACTGGGAATTCCAATTACCGGTCCCTTTCTCGTGAATGATAGTGAATAAACACATATCGAGGATAACGCGCCTAGCATGGAATATACTGATAGCCCCCTGTCACCACATGAGTAGTTTGGGCAAGAAAAACAGATTAGTTCTTGAAAGTTTAGAGAGTGGCACATGCAAATTTACTTGGAACGGCAGGTAGATACCGCATATAGGTAGGTATGGTGGACTCATATGGAACAACTTTGGGTTTATGGAAGTGGATGCACAAGCAGTATTCCCTCTTAGTACAAGTGAAGGCTAGCAAAAGACTGGGAAGCGACCAACTAGAGACCAACAACAGTCATCAAAATGCATTGAGATTAACCAACAATGAATGCAAGCATGAGTAGGACATAAATCACCATGAACATGAATATCATAGAGGCTATGTTGATTTTGTTTCAACTACATGCGTGAAGATGCGCCAAGTCAAGCCACTTGAATCATTCAAAGGAGGATACCATCCTATCATACTACATCATAGTCATCTCAAAATTCATGTTGGAAACCAAGACAAACCATTATAAGCTCCTAGCTAATTAAGCATGGCATCAGCAACTATGATCTCTAAGTTGTCATTGCAAACATGTTTCTCTCACAACAAAGCTGAACTAGGAACAGTGAGCTAGTCATATTTACAAAAACAAAATAGATCGAGTTCATACCAGCTTTTCCAGGCTCAGTCACTTCATCATATATCGTCATTATTGTCTTTCACTTGCACGACCGAACGATGTGAACAATAATAAGCGTGTTCATGCATTGGACTAAAGCTGGAATCTGCAGGCAAACACAAAGGAGAAGACAAAGTAATATGGCTCTTTGACAGATAAACAGGTATGCATGCGAGAGCCACTAAACATTGTAACCATGGTCTTCTACGTTGACCCAAAGAAAAAGAAAACTATTTACACAGGAAAGCTCCCAACAAGCAAAAGAAGAAAAAGAAAATCTTTTTGTGTTTTCTCAAACAAGACACACACACGAAAAGAAAACGAGAAAAAGAAAATAAACTAGCATGGATGATACAGTGGCAAAGTGTGAACACCAACGAACAAAGTGAAAGCATAAGCAAGAATGTAAAGTCGGTGAGAAACACGTACTCCCCCAAGCTTAGGCTTTTGGCCTAAGTTGGTCTACTCCCATGGATGGTCCGGGCGATACCCAAAATCACAATGAGGGTTGTACGGGATCACTGCCTAAATAGCTGCATCACGGAGACGAGCAACCTTTGCCTCCCTCTCATACTCCTGTGCCTCTCCTCTGGTTATGTAATATCTCTGTTTTACCTAAAAGTCAAAGAAGGCAGGAGCAGGAAGGGTAATATGGAAAACACGCTGCCGGTTAAATATCAAACGGTATAGGAGGGATTCATCATCCCTCTCAAGGAACTGATAGCGTGTCAAAGCGGTGCGATCAAGGAAAGCTGTATGAAGCGGGGGATCTCCTTCGCGGATGGGTACTCCAAGAAAATTTGCTATGCGAGTGGCATAGATCCCACCAAAGAAATCCCCTTCATTAGCATTATTATTCAGCCTCCTTGCTATTATAGCTCCCATGTTGAAACTTTTATCACCAGTTACTGCGCTCTTAAGAATACTAAGGTCGGGTGCGCAGAGGTGACAATGCTCAATCTTGCCATTGATGCATGTGCCTATGACGAGGGCAAAATAATGCAAGGCAGGAAAATGAATGCTCCCCATGGTAGCGTATGTAATATCTCTAGTTTCTCCGACAGTTATACCACAGAAGAAATCTCTAACTGAAGATTTAGGAGGATCATTGAGACTACCCCAAATAGGTATCTTGCAAATTCTATTGAAATCCTCTAAATCCATGGTATACGATTTGTCATAGAGATCAAACAGTACAGATGTATCATGGCCAACTGAAAATTTGAATCTTTGAACAAAAGAGGCAGTGAGAGCAACATACTGCTCACATTTATCGGAGACGAATTCTTCGAGTCCGATGTTGTGAACAAGTGTATCAAACTCGTCTTTGAAACCTGCCTCAATCATGAATTCATCAGAAGGCCATTCACATGGTTGTACCTGTGCGTTCCTCGGTTGGTAAGGATCGGGTTCCCGAATCGCAAGACGGGGACCTCTCTTGCTTGAGGAACCACCATAATAGTTTCTCCTGAACATCTTCCTTTTATGAAATTTTCAGTGACCCAAAGGAAAAGTGAACAAGGCTCAACTAAACTCGTAGCAACTACTCCCACAAGTGCCTAGAGGCCATATTACGCATCAAAACTACTTGGGACCAGCTAAAATTAGCATGCAAAGCTCAAGAACAGGGTCACCAAGGCAGCAAAAATACGCGGAGTATAAGGCACTAGAGCAAAAACTAATTGGACCAATGGAGGAGTCACTTACCAAGGAGTAATTTCCCCAAAACAGTTCGGAGAATGGTGCTTTGAGCAAGGAGATCGAAAATCCCAGCAAGAGGAGCAAGAACATGGGTTTGAGCTGCGAAACGATTTTTTCTGGAGGTAGGAGAAGTAGATGAGAGCTAGAATGAGTGGAGGGGGTGCACGTGGGCCCCACAAGCCAGGTAGGCGCGGCCAGGGGGGTGCCCGCGCCTCCAGGGCTTGTGGCCCACTGGTGCAGCCCCCAGACTAGCTCTTCGTCCCAGTATTTTTCAATAATTCGAGAAAAATCATACTTGATTTTCAGGATGTTCGGGGAACTTTTGTTTTCGGGGTATTTTTCTACCGGACGCTAAAACAGAAAACAAGGAAAACTAAACTAAATCTATCATTTTGCTTCTAAGCAACCTAAGGTGAAAGCTTGGAACAGAGGTTTGTGATTCCTCGAGTCATCCATCTCATGGTCATACGGAATTCATGCCTACATTAGATTGACAAATGGGAGCTAGTTACTTATCTCTCCATGTTATACCTGTTACATGATGAATCACATCCGGCATAATCATCCATCACCGATCCACTGCCTATGATTCTTTTACTACTGGTCCTTGCTACGTTACTTTGTCGCTACTAATGTTGCGACTGCTGTTACTCTGTTGCTACTGTTGTCACTACTGCTCTTCCTTGCTACTGCTGTCACTACTGCTGCTACTTGCTACTTTGCTGTTACCTGTTGCAAGACTTTTCTAGGCGCCATTGATACAACAAGTTAGAATAGTCTGCCGTCAACCGACCTTTTTCTAGCGCCGTTGCTATCATACCACTTTGCTACTGATACTTTGCTTGCAGATACTAATCTTTCAGGTGTGGTTGAATTGACAACTCAGCTGCTAATACTTGAGAGTATTCTTTCGCTTCCCCTTGTGTCGAATCAATAAATTTGGGTTGAATACTCTACCCTCGAAAACTGTTGCGATCCCTACACTTGTGGGTTATCAATTGCCACCTAGCTATAAAGGCTTTGTGTTGAACTACAATATGCAAGGGATGAATAAGACCATCGCCGAGCTATTTGCGATGATTAAAGTTGTTGAGTCAGAAATCCAGAAAGAACATCAAGTGTTGATGGTCAATAAAACCATTAGTTTGAAGAAAAACGGCAAGGGCAAGAATGGTAACTCCAAGAAGAGTGGCAAAGCAGTTGCTACTCGGATGAAGAAACCCAAGGCTAGACCCAAGCCGGAAAGTGAGTGCTTTTATGGCAAGGGGACTGGCCACTGGAACCGGAACTGCCCCAAGTATCTGGCCAATAAGAAGGTGGCCAACGCCAAACAAGGTATATTTGATATACATGTTATTGATGTGTACCTCACCAGCTCTCGTAGTAGTGCTTGTGTATTTGATACCAGTTCTGTTGCTCGCATTTGCAACTCAAAGAAAGAACTACGGAATAAACGAAGGCTGGTGAAGGATGAAGTGACGATGCACGTGGGAAACAGTTCCAAGGTTTATGTGATCGCTATCGGCACGCTCTCACTTGAGTTACCATCAGGGTTAGTGATGAACCTGAATAATTGTTATTTAGTGCCTTCATTAAGCATGAACTTTATAACTGGATCCTGTTTATTGCGAGACGGTTACTCATTTAAATCAGAGAATAATGGTTATTCTATTTATATGAGTAATATATTTTATGGTCATGCACCCAATGTGAGGGGTTTGTTCATGTTGAATCTCGATAGTGATGATACACATATACATAACATTGATGCCAAAAGATGTAGAGGTGATAATGATAGCACCACTTTCTTGTGGCACTGCCGCTTAGGTCATAATCGTATAAAACGCATGAAGAAACTCCATGCTGATGGAATTTTGGAGTCACTTGATTTTGAATCACTTGACACATGTGAACTGTGCCTCATGGGCAAGATGACTAAGTTCTCTGGAATAATGGAGCGTGCAAGTGACTTATTGGAGATAATACATACTGATGTGTGCAGATCAATGAGCATAGAGGCGCGCGGTGGTTATTGGTATTTTCTCAGCTTCATGGATGATTTGAGTAGATATGGTTATATTTACTTGATGAAACACAAGTCTGAAACGTTTGAAAAGTTCAAGCAATTTCAGAGTGAAGTTGAGAATCATCATAACAAGAAGATCAAGTTCCTGCGATCTGATCGAGGAGGTGAGTATCTAAGTTATGAGTTTTAAACTCACTTAAGACAATGTGGAATTGTTTCACAGTTGACGCCGCCTAGAACACCACATCATAATGGTGTGTCCGAATGTCGTAATCACACTTTATTAGATATGGTGCATTCTCTGATGTCTCTTACCGATTTTCCGTTATCATTTTGGGGTTATGCATTAGAGACAGTTGCGTTCACTTTAAATATGGCGCCATCAAAATCCGTTGAGAAGATACCATACGAACTATGGTTTGGCAAGAAACCAAAGTTGTCATTTCTTAAAGTTTGGGGATGTGATGCTTATGTCAAAAACCTTCAACCTGAAAAGTTCGAACCCAAAGTGGAAAAGTGTGTCTTCATAGGATACCCAAAAGAGACACTTGGGTACACCTTTTATCTCAAATTTGAGGGAAAAGTTTTTGTCGCTAAGAACGGAGCTTTTCTTGAGAAATAGTTTCTCTCGAAAGAATTGAGTGGGAGGAAGATGGAACTTGATGAGGTTATAGAACCTTTACTTCAACCAGATGGTGGCGCAGGACAGAAAGATGTTTCTATCGAAGCTAAATCAGTTGAAGAGGAAGCTAATGATGATGATCATGAAACTTCAGATCAAGTTGCTATCAAACCTCGTAGGTCTACAAGGGCACGTACTTCTCGTGAGTTGTACGTCAACCCTATCTTATCAATCATGTAGTTAGACAACGATGAACCTACGAGCTACGGAGAAGCCATGGTGGGCCCGAATTCCAACAAATGGTTAGAGGCCATGAAATCCGAGATAGGATCTAGGTATGAAAACAAAGTATGGACTTCGGAAGTATTACCTGAAGGGTGAAAGGCCATTCAAAACAAATGTATCTTTAAGAAGAAGACGGACGCGGACGGTAATGTCACTGTCTATAAACCTCGACTTGTGGCAAAAGGTTTTTCACAAGTTCAAGGAGTTGACTATGATGAGACCTTCTCACTCGTAGTGATGCTTAAGTCCATCAGAATAATGTTAGCAATAGCTAAAATTTTCGATTATGAAATTTGGCAAATGGATGTCAAAACATCGTTCCTTAATGGTTTTCTTAACGAAGAGTTGTATATGATCAACCACAAGGTCTTGTCGATCCAGAGAATGCTGACAAAGTATGCAAACTCCAGTCATCCATTTATGGAGTGGTGTAAGCATCTCGGAGTTGGAATCAGCGCTTTAATGAGGTGATCAAGGTGTTTGGGTTTATACGAGTTTATGGAGAACCTTGTATTTACGAGAAAGTAAGTGGGAGCTGCATAGCACTTCTAATATTATATGTGGATGACATATTGCTGATTGGAAACAATATAGATTTTTTGGGAAGCGTAAATGATTATTTGAATAAAAGTTTTTCAGTGAAGGACCTAGGAGCTGCTTACATATTGGGCATCAAGATCTATAGAGATATATCAAGACGCTTAATAGGACTTTCATAGAGCACATACCTTGACAATGTTTTGAAAAAGTTCAAAATTTAATAGTCCAAGAAAGGGTTCTTGCCTGTGCTACAAGGTGTGAAGTTGAGTAAGACTCAATGCACAGTAACTGCAGAAGATAGATAAAAGATGAATGTCATCCCCTATGCTTCATCCATAGGCTCCATCATGTATGCAATGTTGTGCACTGGACGAGATGTCAGCCTTGCCATAAGTATGGCAGGAAGATTTCAAAGTAATCCAGGAATGGAGCACTCGACAACGGTTTAGAATATTCTAAAGTACTTGAAAAGGACTAAGGAAATGTTTCTCGTTTATTGAGGTGACAAAAGCTCGTCGTAAAGGGTTACTTTGATGCAAGCTTTGACACTAATCCGGATGACTCTAAGTAACAAACCGGATACATATTTATTCTTAATGGGGGTGCGGTAAGTTGGTGCAGTTCCAAGCAAAGCGTGGTAGCTCATTCTACATGTGAAGTGGAGTATATAGCTGCCGCAGAGGTGGCTAAATAAGGTGTCTAGATGAAGCAGTTCATGATAGATCTTGGAGTTTTTCCCAGTGCACTAGATCCAATGACTTTGTTCCGTCACAACACTTGTGCTATTGCTCTAGCCAAGGAACCAAGGTTTCACAAGAGGACCAGACAGATAAAGTGACGCTTTAATTCCATCCACGATTACATCAAGGAGGAGGACATAATTATTTGCAAAGTGCACATGGATCTGAATGTTGCAGGCCCGCTGACTAAGCCTCTTCCACGAGCAAAACATGATCAACACCAGAACTGTATGGGTGGTAGATTCGTTACATTGTAAATCACAAAGTGATGTGAGCTAGATTATTGACACTAGTGCAAGTGGGAGACTGTTCGAAGTATGCCCTAGAGGCAATAATAAAATAGTTATTATTATGTTTCCTTGTTCAAGATAATCATTTATTATCCATGCTAGAATTGTATTGAATGGAACCTCATATACATGTGTGGATACATAGACAATACACTGTCCTTAGTAAGCCTCTAGTAGACTATCTCGTTGATCAAAGATGGTAAAGGGTTTCCTAGCCATAGAAAAGGATTGTCACTTGATAACGGGATCACATCATTAGGAGAATGATGTGATGGAGAAGACCCAAACTATGAACATAGCATGTGATCGTATCATTTATTGCTACTGTTTTTCTGCATGCCAAGTATATGCTCCTATGACCATGAGATCATGTAACTCACTAACACGAGAAGAATACCTTGTGTGCTCTACATGTATCTCCAAAGGTGTCCATTGAGTTTGCATGGATCAGGACTGTGATTTGTCACTCTGTATGACAGATAGGTATCTCAGGGCCCACTCGGTAATACAACATCACAACAAGCCTTGCAAGCAATGTGACTAAAGAGTTAGCCACTGAATTTTGTATTACGGAATGAGTAAAGAGACTTCCCGGTAACGAGATTCAAATAGGTATAGACATATCGACTATCGAATCTTGGGCAAGTAACATACCAAAGGACAAAGGGAATGTTATACGGGATTAACTGAGTCCTTGACATAGAGGTTCAACTGATAAAGATCTTTATAGAATATGTAGGAGCCAATATGGACATCCGTGTTCCGGTATTGGTTATTGACCGGAGAGTGTCTCAGGTCATGTCTGCATAGTTCTCGAACCCGCAGGGTCTGCACACTTAAGGATCGGTGACGTTTTGGTATAGTTGAATTATGTATGTTTGTGACCGAATGTTTTTCGGAGTCCCGGATGAGATCTCGCACATCATGAGGAGTTACAGAATGGTCCATAGATGAAGATTGATATATAGGAATGGTACATTTGGCTTCTGGAAGGATTTCGGTCATTGCCGGTAAAGTATCGAAAATGACGAATGGGTTCCGGGGTTCCACCTGGAGGGGCCACCCACCCGGAGAGGGCCCAACTAGACCCAAGAGTGGTGCACCAGCCCCTATTGGGCTGGGCAGCCAGCCCAAGAGGGCCTACTTCGGCCTAAGAGAGAAAGAGAGAGGAGGTGGGCCAAACCGACTTGGCGGAGGACTCCTCCTCCACCAAACCGATTTGGAGGAGGAGGACTCCCCCTCCTTGCACCGGTCGAACCCTAGGACAAGTCCCTAGGACACCACCCCTCCCCTCCATCCTATATATAGTGGAGGGTAGAGAGGCTTTTTGCACCTCAAGCCACGGTGCAACCCTCTCGCCCTCCACAACTGCGTGACACCGTGTAGGTTATTTCGGTACGGCACAGCGAAGTGATACGTCCATTTTGCATCATGCTTTTATATCGATATTTATTACATTATGGGTTGTTGATACACATTATGGTACAATACTTATGCTTTTTCTCTCTTATTTTACAAGGTTTACATGAAGAGGGAGAATGCCGACAGCTGGAATTCTGGACCGAAAAAGGAGAAAATCAGAGAGACCTATTGTGCACAACTCCAAAAGTTGTGAAAACTTACGAAGAATTATTTTGAATATATAAAAAATATTGGGTGAAAGAAATACATCAGGGGACCTACCAGGTGGCCACAAGCCAAGGGCGCGACCTACCCCCCTAGGCGCGCCATGCAGGCTTGTGGCCCTCCTGGCAGGTCTCCGGTGCCCATCTTCTCCTATATGAAGGGCTTTGACCTGGAAAAAATCATATCAGAACTTTCGGGGTGAAGCGCCGCCGTCTCGAGACGGAACTTCGGCAGAACCAATCTAGAGCTCTGGCGGAGCTATACTGCCGGGGAAACTTCCCTCTCAGAGGGGGAAATCGAAGCCATCGTCATCACCAACAATCCTCTCATCGAGAGGGGGTCAATCAACATCAACATCTTCATCGGCACCATCTCCTCTCCAAACCGTAGTTCATCTCTTGCATCCGATCTTTGTCTCAAAACCTCAGATTGGTACCTGTGGGTTGCTAGTAGTGTTGATTACTCCTTGTAGTTGATGCTAGTTGGCTTATGTGGTAGAATGTCACATCCCTAAACCTTAAGCTAGATAGCATTGTGCTCATGTCTTCTTTGCATTTGCATCCAAGAAGTTCCAACAAAAACAACAAAGTGGCAAAGGAAAAACTCTAAACCCTAGCCACCCTTTCAATTAAAGGAAAATTCAACTAGTTCAAAATCAATGAACCCAAAATGGCCTCAAGAAATGTTCAAACTTTCTGATAAATCATGAAAGCAAATGAGCATTGGAGGAAACTATTTTCTTGACACTTTAAGCATTTTAAATAAATGCAAAAGCCACTGGTTTCAAATTTAAAAATTTGAAAACAGAAGCTATAATTTTCCAAAAATGTTGAAAGTCTTGGAAATGAGTGGGGATATTATAACAAATATTTCAGGAGGTCAAAATTAGTTTTTACTTTTTGTTTTGGAGCTGAAATAAATAGCAAAGCAACAAATAGCAAAACAGAAAAACAGAAAAGGAGAAAATAGAAAAAATCTTACCTGACGCCCACGCCAGGCCCAGCCCATCTTGCCGCTCGTCCCCTTCCCCGCGCCAGTAGGCAGCAGGAGGTGGCCGCCGCCTCCTCCGGCGCGGCCACGCACCTGCGTGCCTGCCTGGCCGCCGGTTCACGCTGGCGACGGCGGGGATAAGCTCCCCAGAGCCTCCCCTATCCATTCCCCGCCTCGGTTCTTCCCCTCCGCCCGGATCTCCTCCCCCTCCCTGCTGCCGCCATTAGAGCCGAGCTCGAGCTCGAGCTGGCCGTTGCCCTGGCCATAGGAACCCCTCCCCGAGCACGCCATTAGATCCGCCTCGTCGCCCTGGTCGTCTCTGCAGAAGCCGAAGTCCCCTCGAGCCCAGCAACGCCCGCAACGCCGTCGTCTTCTTCCTCCGGCCGCCGGACCTCTCCCGTCGATTCGTCGCCCCCAGGCCTTCCCCGAGCCGTCTAAGCTCTTCTCTGCACTCCCTGTGAGCATGCGGTGGTTTTCCCTAAGCTTTCCCCATCGATCCCCTCCTCTAGCCCTAGTTCCACCGGAGCCCGACGAGCACCGCCGCTGTCGCTCGTCGCCGGTAGCCCTCCGATGTCCAGCTCGTCCTCCCGTGAGCACCAGAAGCTCCAGGACGACGCGTAGATGCCGTAGCAGCTAAGATCTAAGCGTGGAACCCTCTGTTTCAAGCCCCCCGACGACACCCGAGCTTCGGCCGCCGCTCCGGCTCGTCGCCGACGCCTCTTCCGGCGACCCTAGCCTCCCCAGTTGGTCCTGCCACATCGGCCGCTTCGCGAGCTAGCTGTAGCTGCCATCCACGTGCGATTTGGTGCTGTGCAGCGCCGTCTAGGTCGCCTCCGGCGAGCCCTCCGCCGCGGGTTTGGTCGCCGGCGACCACCCTCCGGTGGCCGTCGACGTGGCCGACCATTAGGGCCTAATCGCCCTCCTCTGAGTCGCTGACAGAGGGCCCCACGCCTGGTCAAACCCCAATTAGGGGCTGGTCAGCGCGGGATTAGTCCTAGAGAGGCTGACCAGTGGGCCCCCCTGTCAGGTTTGACCTGCACAGGTCGGCTGACCTGCTGACGTCAGCCTGATGCAATAAATGGAATTTCCAGTATAAAAATAATTCAGGAAATTGCTAAAAATTGCAAAAATCATAGAAATTAATCTGTAACTCCAATGAAAATAATTTATATATGAAAAAGTATCAGAAAAATTCAAGGATTCTGATTATGCTACTTTCAACTATGTTTGAAAAAGTTACAGAACCCTAAATTGTGAAATAAGGAATAATTCAATTCTTTTAATCACTTTATAAATGGAATTTGCAAAAATATCCAAATTTCATTATAAATGCAATGATCACACACTGCCCTAGATGTAAATCAGTACCATAACATGACATTCCATACATGTTAACATTAGGTTGATCTGAGCATCAGGCCGAATCAATTAAACCGGTATCCGGGAATACCCGTTTGAATTGCTATTCGAATGTGATTCAAATCAACTCTAAACCCAAAACATCTTGATTATAATAACTTATCACTTTGCATTGTCATGCCATGCTCATGCATCATTTTGATTGCATATGTTTGTTATTGAATGCTGCCGTTCATTTCGGTAGGCTCCGCACCCCCGGATTCCACCGAATATCCGTCCGACGGATATCGTTCCTCCTCTGAGCAACAAGGCAAGCACCCCTTTTGATCATCCTGATAATACCTATGTTCTTGCTCCTGCACCTATTTAATGCATTAGGATCAAATGCTTCAACTGCTTTTGCCACGATAGTTGGACCCACTTCCTTTGCATGACTTAACCTTGTCACAGTAAATAGCCGAACCTTGCAACCTAGCATACCTGGTAGTTGCTTGAGCTATGATGTGCCTTATCCTGCTATGCATGCTATGCTTAGAGTTGTGTATGGTCTGTCATCTGGGAGATGAGCAGAAATGTGGAATGTGTTCGGTGAGCAAAGGTCGTGTGTTGAACTTGATTTGGTAAAGGTACCGGTGAAAGGCTGTGTAGGAGTACATGGCGGGTTGTTTCATTGGAACCGTCCTTAGGACCTGAGTTCCGTGTATGTAATCCAAGACTAGATACTACCACATGCTGGGCCCTGAAATATGACCCCGCTCGGCCTATTAATCGCGTAGTACTCGGTCCAGGAGTTGTAAGTAGTTTCTGGTGTTTATAGTAATGCTGGAGGCCGTGCATGGTGCTGACCTGAGAGGTGGACCGTGATGCGGTAGGCAGTGGCACGGTGTACCAAGTGGCACCCGGATGGTGGGCTTGGGAACCCTGCGCACATCGTTTGAGGCCGTGGCGGAAACCTCGGCCGGACTTCCGTACGGGTTACTCTCAGATAGGCGATAAACCTGGACTAGGTACTAGCGTGGTTAACGGTCGTGGCCGACTCCCTCGCTGGGCTTCCGCTTGAAGGTTGCCGAGGTGCATGACGTGCACATGGCGATAAGTGGCGGGAGCGTGTGTGACGAAGTACACCCCTGCAGGGTTATGATCTATTCGAATAGCCGCGTCCTCGGATATGGACTACTTGGAGACATATGTTGTTCATAGATAATTTCAATGGCTACTCATAAAATTGTCAAGATAAGCGTGAGTGTCGTGGACGGCATTTCCGTATGGAGACGGAATGATTCCACGATAGTGTATTGTTATGGTGTTAGTGGACTCGTGTGCGAGAAATCAAATTGTCAAAACTAATTTCAAAAAGCAAGTTGTCTAGCCACGAGTCAAATGCTGGCTTCCCGCATGAAACCCCACAATACCTTCTTGATACCTTGCATGAGTAGTTAGCCATCCTAAAGTCTTGCTGAGTACCTTCGTACTCATGTTTGCTTAATAATGTTGCAGAGGTTGCTAATGACCCTAATGGAGGGTTCTTCGTAGACATCGACGACGACGAGTAGCTGGTGTCCCAGCTACGATCTGGCCCTACGTCGGCTCTGTAGTATAGTCAGGCCATGTGCCTCCTAGTTGCTCTGTCTGTACCCAGACAACTTATAACTCTTCCGCTGGCTTGTATTGTGTGACTGATATTATGGGTCGTGAGACCCTTAATGTGTAATAATATGTGTGTGGCTCTTCTGAGCCTCTTAAATAAAGCTTGTATGTTTATGGTTATGTTGTGATGCCATCGATGTATCTATACATATCGGTATGCCATGCGTACGTGTGTCTTACTTGATATGTATGGGGTTCGAATACCTAGTCGAGAACTTTAGTAGCACCCCTTACAAGGAAATGCCCCTTTGTGATCCAACGAGCCTTGGTAGTTCGCTACTGCTCCGGACACATTGGTTGACCGGCATGTGTCCTTCTTAGCTGCTGTGTCTGTCCCCTTTGGGGAAATGTCACGCGACGTAATGGAGTCCTTGTAGCTTGCTACGACTCGTCTACGTTCGTTGATGACCGACACCTGCTTTGTTGGGTCATGTATGCCTGTCCTTGTGCGGGACTGCCACTTTGGTTTATGACTAGACATGTCGATCCGGGTTCTTTGACATTGGAATGCTAGCGAAACTATCGCATACGTGAGTCAAAAGACGCAAACGGTCCCGGCTAAGGTAAGGCTGCAGCCGTGGAGTTAACCGTGCGTGAGACCACAAAGGGATGCGATGTGTTACAGGCTGGATTCCTATGGCTTAGGATCGGGGTCCCGACAGCGTTGGTATCAGAGCCTGACTGACTGTAGGATTACTAAGCCAAACTGGTCGAAGTTGAGTTTAGAATTGCTTTAGTTATATATAAGGGAATTGTTTGTGGAAGGGAACGTAACACTCTTGTTTTCTTCTCAAGATATTCTATTCTGGTCATCCTCGTCTTCTCCGCGGGAATTAAGGACTAGGTTACTCATCTTTTCCTAGGCTCGGATTTTGATCGGTAGATTATACGACTAAGGGTCGAGAGATATTGGGTTTCTTTTATTCCTAGGAAGCAGGAAGTAAGTTTGATGATCAGAGAGTTGAACTCGATAGTTGAGTGGTGACGCTATTTCATTTTGGATTGTCTCAAAATTTG
Organism: Hordeum vulgare subsp. vulgare; assembly: GCF_904849725.1. Classification (NCBI taxonomy): domain Eukaryota; kingdom Viridiplantae; phylum Streptophyta; class Magnoliopsida; order Poales; family Poaceae; genus Hordeum; species Hordeum vulgare. Next base: position 439,275,649 of record NC_058522.1, on the reverse strand, counting down.
TTTTTGAGCATTTACAGCCGTTATGCTGCCCAATTTTGCATTCAGAGCTCTAATGCTTCTGCATTACTCTCTATTTACAGATGCCTGGCCGTCCTTCTCGTCAGGTGGTACGTCTGACCAGGTGCATTGATGTACCGGGTCATACGGCCATGCTGGTCAGGATGATGTTGGTGTGCGGTTACCGCTGGTACCCCGAGTACACAGTGGAGGAACAGTACCGAGACTTCAACCAGAGCCAGTACATCTGCACTGTTAGGGTATTCCCAGACTACCCTGGAGCGGAGAAGCCAATCCATTGGTCCTATGGGTTGGGAGTCACTGTTGACATGGCAGTACAAGATGCTGCCTATTCAATGCTGACTATTATGAGAGCGAGACATGCACTGCTGCAGAATTCAAAGTTCTGCTATGTTCCGGCCTCTCAGTCTGGCGAAGAGGGATACCTCAGTGGAGTCTATTTTGATTCTTCTATGGAGGACCCACTTCTGCAGTCCACTGTTGAGATGCTAGAGAACAGAGACAGGGATGCTCGTGCTCTCCGCATGGAGCTTTATGCTACCCGTGCCCGTCTGTGGACAGCTTTGACGCAGCTGGCACCGGTAGTCCGGACAGGGTATGGAGAGATGGAGATGTTGAACCCTGTTAGGACCCATCTTCCGGCCCACGTTGACTGGCCAGCTATAGGAGGAGTCACACCTCTTCGAGGACCCCTCTTACCACCAGTCAGGGGACCAAGGCCACATCCGTGTCCCTATGGATCCCAGGGATCTCAGGCTAGAGTGTTTCCTGATCCGCAGGTTGAGCTTCCAGGTCATGGAGGTAATGTCTATGAGATGTTCTATGCGGATGCCTGAGCTGTGAGCGGAAGGATAGTTTGGTAGTAGCCGTACGTTCACAGTCCTGTGTGACTTGTGGAGTATGGTAGTAATGTGAAACGAATTCCGGAGGCCTAGATAAATAATGTATAGGAAGCTTGTAAGCCTCTGATGAGTAGTTCCACCATTTCAGTAGTTTGCTCTTCGAGTAAGTTTGTACTGAACTATGTAAGGGTGTGTATGAACCATGGTGTATATATAGCAGTTGCTTGTTACCATGTTGTTCGGATATTCATTTCCGCATTCCGTGTGTTCAGTACATTCTTAATCCATAGCTAGCAATGATATGATATTGGTCTAAGCTATGAGTTTGTTTGTCAGGATGGTGTTCACCAGGTTGAACCGTGCCCCAGCTCATGAGCAAGGTGAGGGTAGTCAAGCGTCGCAGGAAGACCTGCCTCACCCACCTTCTCTGGTAGAAGTGATGCTTGAGGCAGAAAGAAACAAAAGGGAGACCAACCGACTGCTAGAGCGTATTGAGCTGAATACGGCTCGACAGCCTAGGAATGCTGCAGTATCCCTCAATGACTTTGTGAAGCTAAATCCTCCAAAGTTTCATCATTCCGTCGATCCCCTCGACGCTGATGACTGGCTATGCAGCATTTCACGCAAGATTCGCTCTGCGAATGTGTCTGAGGCCGACAAGGTGACCTTTGCGACGTATTTTCTGGAGGGACCCCCCAATCTGTGGTGGGAGAATTTTGAAGATATGCGTCCCGCTGAACCAGTGGCCACATGGGCAGACTTCAGTGCAGCTTTTCGTATGCACCACATCCCAGAGGGTCTGATGGACAGAAAGAGAGAGGAGTTCTGTGCCTTCACTCAGGGCAAGTTGTCTGTGGATGCCTATAGCCGCGAGTTCGGTAATCTCGCCCGCTATGCAACAGAGGAGGTGTCTACCGACGCCAAGAAGCAAGCAAGATTCCATAAGGGTCTGAGCCCTGAGCTCCATCGAGATCTGCGCCTCCATGAGTGTGCAAGCTTTCAAGCCCTGGTCAACAAAGCGATCAGTGCGGAGACTGGTCATACTGACTTCGAAGCCACAAGGAAGCACTTCCGTGACTTTGGCTCGTCATCTGGTTCCGCGTTTCCAAAACGCAGGCTGTGGGTTCCAAACAGTTCTCTGCCGCCAAGATACACTCCGAGGCCATCCTACGTGGCGCCTCAGACGAATCAGGCCAACCCTCCAGCAAAAGTTTATGGTGGTCCAGCTAGCAATGCTGCACCACGTGCCAACCAGGTGATATGCTACAAGTGTGGAGAACCAGGGCATTATTCCCGTGAGTGTCCTCAGAATGTGGGTGCCAAGCAACCCGGAAAGTCTGTCGGGCAGGCCAAGTCGGGCAAAGCGTTTTATGTGAAGCCAACTCATGCACGTGGCCGTGTGAACTATGTGTCAGCAGAAGAAGCTGCAGAGGATCCCGACGTCATGCTGGGTACGCTTCTTGTTAATCATCACCCAGCGTCCGTTCTCTTTGACACTGGGTCTTCTCATTCCTTCATATCAGAAAGTTATGCACAGTTGCATAACATGTCATTTTGTGATATGCCAATCCCATTGGTGGTCCAAACCCCTGGTAGTAAGTGGCAAACCTCTAGGATAACCTATGACAATGAAATTCTAGTAGACAGGCTAGTTTTTCTAGCCTCATTGATAGCATTGAAATCTTCGGATATTAATATCATCTTGGGCATGGACTGGTTGTCAGCTCACTATGCCAAGATTGATACTCACTCTAGAAATGTCCAGCTTACCCATCCCTCGGGTGAGATAGTAAATGTCTCTACTCGAGTTGCCAAATGCCAACTCTATTCCCTAAATGCCAACCCTCTTCCGGAACTTGAAGACATTCCGGTAGTCCGTGACTTCCCGGATGTTTTTCCAGAGGAACTGCCAGGAATTCCACCTGACAGAGATGTAGAGTTTGTGATAGATCTTGTTCCGGGAACTGTTCCAATAGCCAGAAGACCTTATAAGATGGCACCCCTAGAGCTAGCCGAACTTAAAAAGCAATTAGATGAGGCCTTGAACAAGGGTTTCATTCATCCTAGCTCTTCTCCTTGGGCTTGTCCCGTCCTCTTCGTCAAGAAGAAAGACGGAACGGATCGGATGGTTGTAGATTACCGACCAGTTAACCTGGTCACCATAAAGAACAAGTATCCGCTCCCCAGGATCAACGATCTGTACGATCAGCTCGGTGGATCCTCAGTCTTCTCCAAAATGGATTTGAGGTTGGGATACCATCAAATCAAGATTAAGAACGGGGATATTCCAAAAACGGCCTTTGTTACTCGTTATGGCCAATATGAGTACACCGTTATGTACTTCGGATTAACCAATACCCCAGCCACCTTCTCTCGACTGATGAATTCAATCTTTATGGAGTATTTGGATAAATTCGTCGTAGTATACCTCGATGATATTCTCATCTACTCCAAGAATGAACAAGAACATGCCGAGCATCTAAGGCTGGTATTGATGAAACTTCGAGAGCATCGCCTTTATGCCAAATTTTCAAAATGTGAATTCTGGTTACCAGAAGTGACATATCTAGGCCACGTAATCTCTGGTAAGGGTATTGCTGTCAATCCCGAGAGAGTTCAAGCTGTCCTTGATTGGACTCAGCCTGAATCGGTTAAGCAAGTTAGGAGTTTTCTTGGTCTAGCGAGCTATTGTCGCCGCTTCGTCGAGAATTTCTCCAAGGTTGCAAAGCCTCTGACTGAACTCCTCAAGAAGGATAAAAAGTTCGAGTGGACACCACAGTGTGAGCATAGTTTTCAGGAACTGAAAAGACGCCTGACTTCCGCACCTGTGTTGCTACCACCAGATTTTTCTAAGGACTTTGTTATCTATTGCGATGCCTCGCGACAAGGATTAGGTTGCATTCTCATGCAAGATCGTCATGTGATCGCATACGCATCTCGCCAGTTGCGTCCACATGAGGATAATTATCCCACACATGACCTTGAGCTTTCAGCTGTGGTCCATGCACTAAAAACCTGGCGACATTACCTTCTGGGTAATCGTTGCGAAATATTCACTGATCACCAAAGTCTGAAATATATCTTCACCCAGCCGGATTTGAATCTCAGGCAAAGACGGTGGGTTGAGTTGATCTCGGATTACGACTTAGGGATAACTTACACCCCGGGGAAGGCCAATGTTATGGCCGATGCACTAAGTCGTAAATCTTATTGTAACAATTTGATGCTACAACAAGGTCAACCACTTCTCCATGAGGACTTTTGGAAGTTGAATCTTCATATCGTTCCTCAAGGATTCCTTTCGACCCTGGTGGCGAAGCCTACTCTTAAGGATCAAATTATAGCTGGCCAAAAGCGTGATAAGGGTATATCACGGATCAAGGAGAATATTTTTAGCGGAAACGCTAAAGAATTTTCCATGAATGATCAAGGTGTGGTGTTCTTCCAGAATCGTTTAGTGGTTCCTAAGAACCCACATCTAAGGCAGTTAATCCTTAAGGAGGCTCATGATTCTCCTCTCACCATTCATCCCGGTAGTACTAAGATGTATCAGGACCTACGCCAGAGGTTCTGGTGGACTAGGATGAAGAGAGAAATTGCTGAGTTTGTTGCTAACTGCGACGTTTGTCGTCGAGTTAAGGCAGAACATCAAAGGCATGCTGGCACCCTTCAACCTTTAGCTATTCCTGAATGGAAATGGGATAAAGTTAGCATGGATTTCATTACCGGATTTCCCAAGACCAAGAAAGGAAACAATGCTATCTTTGTGGTCATTGACCGTCTTTCCAAAGTGGCTCATTTTCTTCCTGTTCGTGAGAGTATAACAGCTAGCCAGCTAGCAGAGTTATATATCTCTCGAATAGTGTATCTTCATGGTGTTCCCCTGGAAATTAACTCGGACCGTGGAAGTATCTTTACTTCTCGCTTCTGGGGAAGTTTTCAGAATGCCATGGGGACTCACTTATCTTTTAGCACTGCTTTCCATCCCCAGTCAAGTGGTCAAGTAGAAAGAGTGAATCAAATCCTAGAAGATATGCTCCGAGCTTGTGTTATTTCGTTCGGTATGAATTGGGAGAAGTGCCTTCCATTCGCCGAATTCGCTTATAACAATAGTTATCAATCAAGCTTGGGCAAAGCCCCTTTTGAAGTTCTCTATGGACGAAGATGTCGAACACCTCTTAATTGGTCAGAAACCGAAGAGAGGCAACTCTTTGGCCCGGACATGATCCAGGATGCAGAAGAGCAGGTTCGCATTATTCGTGAAAAGTTGAAAACAGCCCAGTCTCGTCAAAAGAGCCAATATGATCGTCATCATAAGGCTGTGACCTTTGAAGTTGACGAGAAGGCTTATCTTCGGGTTACACCTTTGAAGGGTACCCATCGTTTTGGTATCAAGGGCAAGTTGGCTCCTCGTTACATCGGACCTTTCCGCTTTCTTGCCAAACGAGGAGAAGTTGCCTACCAGTTGGAACTTCCTCCGCATCTTTCCAAGGTTCATGATGTTTTCCACGTCTCGCAACTCAGGCGTTGCTTTTCGGATCCTATCCGTGAAGTGGACCACGAAACGCTTGATCTCCAAGATAACCTTTCTTACCGAGAATACCCCGTGCGTATTCTTGATCAAGCTGAGCGTACCACTCGACGTTGAAACCTCAAGTTTCTTAAAGTTCAATGGTCAAATCATTCTGAAAAGGAGGCAACTTGGGAAAGAGAGGATCGTCTCCGACTCGAATATCCTGCATTATTCCCGACGACTTCTAAATCTCGGGACGAGATTCTTTTGAGTGGGGGTGAGTTGTCACATCCCTAAACCTTAAGCTAGATAGCATTGTGCTCATGTCTTCTTTGCATTTGCATCCAAGAAGTTCCAACAAAAACAACAAAGTGGCAAAGGAAAAACTCTAAACCCTAGCCACCCTTTCAATTAAAGGAAAATTCAACTAGTTCAAAATCAATGAACCCAAAATGGCCTCAAGAAATGTTCAAACTTTCTGATAAATCATGAAAGCAAATGAGCATTGGAGGAAACTATTTTCTTAACACTTTAAGCATTTTAAATAAATGCAAAAGCCACTGGTTTCAAATTTAAAAATTTGAAAACAGAAGCTATAATTTTCCAAAAATGTTGAAAGTCTTGGAAATGAGTGGGGATATTATAACAAATATTTCAGGAGGTCAAAATTAGTTTTTACTTTTTGTTTTGGAGCTGAAATAAATAGCAAAGCAACAAATAGCAAAACAGAAAAACAGAAAAGGAGAAAATAGAAAAAATCTTACCTGACGCCCACGCCAGGCCCAGCCCATCTCGCCGCTCGTCCCCTTCCCCGCGCCAGTAGGCAGCAGGAGGTGGCCGCCGCCTCCTCCGGCGCGGCCACGCACCTGCGTGCCTGCCTGGCCGCCGGTTCGCGCTAGCGACGGCGGGGATAAGCTCCCCAGAGCCTCCCCTATCCATTCCCCGCCTCGGTTCTTCCCCTCCGCCCGGATCTCCTCCCCCTCCCTGCTGCCGCCATTAGAGCCGAGCTCGAGCTCGAGCTGGCCGTTGCCCTGGCCATAGGAACCCCTCCCCGAGCACGCCATTAGATCCGCCTCGTCGCCCTAGTCGTCTGTGCAGAAGCCGAAGTCCCCTCGAGCCCTGCAACGCCCGCAACGCCGTCGTCTTCTTCCTCCGGCCGCCGGACCTCTCCCGTCGATTCGTCGCCCCCAGGCCTTCCCCGAGCCGTCTGAGCTCTTCTCTGCACTCCCTGTGAGCATGCGGTGGTTTTCCCTAAGCTTTCCCCGTCGATCCCCTCCTCTAGCCCTAGTTCCACCGGAGCCCGACGAGCACCGCCGCTGCCGCTCGTCGCCGGTAGCCCTCCGATGTCCAGCTCGTCCTCCCGTGAGCACCAAAAGGTCCAGGACGACGCGTAGATGCCGTAGCAGCTAAGATCTAAGCGTGGAACCCTCTGTTTCAAGCCCCCCGACGACGCCCGAGCTTCGGCCGCCGCTCCGGCTCGTCGCCGACGCCTCTTCCGGCGACCCTAGCCTCCCCAGTTGGTCCTGCCAGATCGGCCGCTTCGCGAGCTAGCTGTAGCTGCCATCCGCGTGCGATTTGGTGCTGTGCAGCGCCGTCTAGGTCGCCTTCGGCGAGCCCTCCGCCGCGGGTTTGGTCGCCGGCGACCACCCTCCGGTGGCCGTCGACGTGGCCGGCCATTAGGGCCTAATCGCTCTCCTCTGAGTCGCTGACAGAGGGCCCCACGCCTGGTCAAACCCCAATTAGGGGCTGGTCAGCGCGGGATTAGTCCCAGAGAGGCTGACCAGTGGGGCCCCCCTGTCAGGTTTGACCTGCACAGGTCGGCTGACCTGCTGACGTCAGCCTGATGCAATAAATGGAATTTCCAGTATAAAAATAATTCAGGAAATTGCTAAAAATTGCAAAAATCATAGAAATTAATCTGTAACTCCAATGAAAATAATTTATATATGAAAAAGTATCAGAAAAATTCAAGGATTCTGATTATGCTATTTTCAACTATGTTTGAAAAAGTTACAGAACCCTAAATTATGAAATAAGGAATAATTCAATTCTTTTAATCACTTTATAAATGGAATTTGCAAAAATATCCAAATTTCATTATAAATGCAATGATCACACACTGCCCTAGATGTAAATCAGTACCATAACATGACATTCCATACATGTTAACATTAGGTTGATCTGAGCATCAGGTCGAATCAATTAAACCGGTATCCGGGAATACCCGTTTGAATTGCTATTCGAATGTGATTCAAATCAACTCTAAACCCAAAACATCTTGATTATAATAACTTATCACTTTGCATTCTCATGCCATGCTCATGCATCATTTTGATTGCATATGTTTGTTATTGAATGTTGCCGTTCATTTCGGTAGGCTCCGCACCCCCGGATTCCACCGAATATCCGTCCGACGGATATCGTTCCTCCTCTGAGCAACAAGGCAAGCACCCCTTTTGATCATCCCGATAATACCTATGTTCTTGCTCCTGCACCTATTTAATGCATTAGGATCAAATGCTTCAACTGCTTTTGCCACGATAGTTGGACCCACTTCCTTTGCATGACTTAACCTTGTCACAGTAAATAGCCGAACCTTGCAACCTAGCATACCTGGTAGTTGCTTGAGCTATGATGTGCCTTATCCTGCTATGCATGCTATGCTTAGAGTTGTGTATGGTCTGTCATCTGGGAGATGAGCAGAAATGTGGAATGTGTTCGGTGAGCAAAGGTCGTGTGTTGAACTTGATTTGGTAAAGGTACCGGTGAAAGGCTGTGTAGGAGTACATGGCGGGTTGTTTCATTGGAACCGTCCTTAGGACCTGAGTTCCGTGTATGTAATCCAAGACTAGATACTACCACATGCTGGGCCCTGAAATATGACCCCGCTCGGCCTATTAATCGCGTAGTACTCGGTCCAGGAGTTGCAAGTAGTTTCTGGTGTTTATAGTAATGCTGGAGGCCGTGCATGGTGCTGACCTGAGAGGTGGACCGTGATGCGGTAGGCAGTGGCACGGTGTACCAAGTGGCACCCGGATGGTGGGCTTGGGAACCCTGCGCACATCGTTTGAGGCCGTGGCGGAAACCTCGGCCGGACTTCCGTACGGGTTACTCTCAGATAGGCGATAAACCTGGACTAGGTACTAGCGTGGTTAACGGTCGTGGCCGACTCCCTCGCTGGGCTTCCGCTTGAAGGTTGCCGAGGTGCATGACGTGCACATGGCGATAAGTGGCGGGAGTGTGTGTGACGAAGTACACCCCTGCAGGGTTATGATCTATTCGAATAGCCGCGTCCGCGGATATGGACTACTTGGAGACATATGTTGTTCATAGATAATTTCAATGGCTACTCATAAAATTGTCAAGATAAGCGTGAGTGTCGTGGACGGCATTTCCGTATGGAGACGGAATGATTCCATGATAGTGTATTGTTATGGTGTTAGTGGACTCGTGTGCGAGAAATCAAATTGTCAAAACTAATTTCAAAAAGCAAGTTGTCTAGCCACGAGTCAAATGCTGGCTTCTCGCATGAAACCCAACAATACCTTCTTGATACCTTGCATGAGTAGTTAGCCATCCTAAAGTCTTGCTGAGTACCTTCGTACTCATGTTTGCTTAATAATGTTGCAGAGGTTGCTAATGACCCTAATGGAGGGTTCTTCGTAGACATCGACGACGACGAGTAGCTGGTGTCCCAGCTACAATCTGGCCCTACGTCGGCTCTGTAGTATAGTCAGGCCATGTGCCTCCTAGTTGCTCTGTCTGTACCCAGACAGCTTATAACTCTTCCGCTGGCTTGTATTGTGTGACTGATATTATGGGTCGTGAGACCCTTAATGTGTAATAATATGTGTGTGGCTCTTCTGAGCCTCTTAAATAAAGCTTGTATGTTTATGGTTATGTTGTGATGCCATCGATGTATCTATACATATCGGTATGCCATGCGTACGTGTGTCTTACTTGATATGTATGGGGTTCGAATACCTAGTCGAGAACTTTAGTAGCACCCCTTACAAGGAAATGCCCCTTTGTGATCCAACGAGCCTTGGTAGTTCGCTACTGCTCCGGACACATTGGTTGACCGGCATGTGTCCTTCTTAGCTGCTGTGTCTGTCCCCTTTGGGGAAATGTCACGCGACGTAATGGAGTCCTTGTAGCTTGCTACGACTCGTCTACGTTCGTTGATGACCGACACCTGCTTTGTTGGGTCATGTATGCCTGTCCTTGTGCGGGACTGCCACTTTGGTTTATGACTAGACATGTCGATCCGGGTTCTTTGACATTGGAATGCTAGCGACACTATCGCATACGTGAGTCAAAAGACGCAAACGGTCCCGGCTAAGGTAAGGCTGCAGCCGTGGAGTTAACCGTGCGTGAGACCACAAAGGGATGCGATGTGTTACAGGCTGGATTCCTATGGCTTAGGATCGGGGTCCCGACATGGAAGATCATATGTTTAGATCCTTAATGATTATTAATACTCCTCTGATTATGAACATGAATATGCTTTGTGAGTAATTATGTTTTTTCCAGAGGACATGTGATAAGTCTTGCTATAAGCAATCATGTGAATTTGGTATTCGTTCGATATTTTGATGAGATGTATGTTGTCTCTCCTATATTGGTGTCATGTGAACGTCGACTACATGACACTTCACCATTATTTGGGCCTAGGGGAAGGCATTGGGAAGTAATAAGTAGATGATGGGTTGCTAGAGTGACATAATCTTAAACCCTAGTTTATGCGTTGCTTTGTAAGGGGTTGATTTGGATCCATATGTTTCATGCTATGGTTAGATTTATCTTAATTCTTCTTTCATAGTTGCGGATGCTTGCGAGAGAGGTTAATCATAAGCGGAAAGTTTGTCCAAGTAAGGGAAGCACCCAAGCACTGGTCCACCCACATACCAAATTATCAAAGTAACGAACGCGAATCACATGAGCATGATGAAAACTAGCTGGACAAAAATTCCCATGTGTCCTCGGGAGCGTTTTGCTTTATACAAGAGTTTGTCCAGGCTTGTCCTTTGCTACAAAAGGATTGGGCCACTTTGCTGCACCATTGTTACATTTGTTACTTGCTACCTGTTACGAATTACCTTATCACAAAACTATCTATTACCGATAATTTCAGTGCTTGCAGAGAATACCTTACTGAAAACCGCTTGTCATTTCCTTCTGCTCCTCGTTGGGTTTGATAGCCTTACCTATCGAAAGTACTATGATAGATCCCCTACACTTGTGGGTCATCACGAAGCCCCGTCGGAGTAACTCCACCACCATCGTCGTCACGCCGTCGTGCTGCCAGAGAATTCAGCTACCTCGTCATCTCTCTTGCGGGATCAAGAAGGCAGAGATTGTCATCGAGTTGTATGTGTGCTGAACGCGGAGGTGCCAACCATTCGGTGCTAGATCGGGACGCATTTTGTGGGACAGATTGTGATTTGGATTGCAAATGCGTTCGACTACATCAACTGCGTTTCTTAACGCTTCCCGCTTAGCGATCTACAAGGGTATGTGGATCCGATCTCTCCTCTCGTAGATGGTCATCACCATGGATAGATCTTATGTGTGCGTAGGAAAATTTTTGTTTCCCATGCAACGTTCCCTAACAACTTCGCCGAGACAGAATTCACACTTGGAATGCTTGGCAAAGAGTTTATGCTCCCGAAGCTTTTCCAGTACAAGACGAAGATGTTCGGCATGTTCTTCTTTATTCTTCGAGTATACCAAGATATCATCCAGATAAACCATAATGAATTTGTCGTGGTAGTTGATACGTCCCAAACGTATCTATAATTTATGCTTGTTCTATGATCTTTTGGGTGAAATTCTTATATGTTTTGCTACTCTTTTATATCATTGTACACATATTTGGACTAACCTACTAATTCAGTGCACCCAGTGCCAGTTTCTGTCTGCTGATGTCTATTTTGCAAGGGCTTTTACCCAATTTTCCGAAGCCCAAAAAAATCCAGACAAAATATATAAAAAATCAGCGAAACAAAAGCTTTCGGATCACCGAAGGAGGGCCAGAGGGGGGCCAGGGGCATCCCACGTGGCCTGCTGGTGCGGCCAGGCCCTAGACCGCGCCAGGAGGTCGCCTGGGTGGGTCCCACCTCCTACGGGCCCTCCTTTGGCCTATACCGAGAGTCCCGATAGGAAACCCTTGCAGACTTTCTGGAATCGTGAATTTCTCCATCGTTCCGCCGCCGCAACGCTTCCGATATCGGGAGAGTCACGAGACCTCTTCCGGGCACCCTGTCGGAGGGAGGATTGACATCCAGGAGCTTCTCCACTATCATGGACGCTTCCTGGATGTGCCGTGAGTAGTCCTCCTTGGACCATGAGTCCATGACCAGTAACTATGTGATGTCTTCTCTCCAATCTTGTGCTTCAATGGTTAGTCCTTGTGAGCTGCCCTACATGATCAATGCATCTATGTAATTCTCTTGCTATTGCTATGCTCGGTTTGTTGGGATCCGATGGATTATGAGATTATGTTCAGATTGTTATGAGTTATATATTTGATTATCCTTTTATATTATGTTCCTTAGTGACTCATGCATGTTCTTCGTTGCTTTTTATTGCTTTGGCCGAGTAGTAGACTGTAACTCCAAGAGGGAGCGTTATGCATGATTGTGGGTTCATGCCCCTCGATGTCTAGCTTGAGTGACAGAAACATGAGACTGGGGGATATGCTTGTCGCCACCAGGGAGAAAACAACGGTGCTTGTGACCACGGTTGCAAGGATTGTTTACCTTACACATAGTTCGTTAATGCAGTTGTCCGTTGCTTTGAGTTTACACTTTGGGTGGGGCTCGCGACTTCATACCAGAGAGATGTTCTGGATAGATATCTCAAGGTGGATGCTTCGTAAGTAGATGCTGATGAATAAACGTTCTACTTGTCTTGGTGTACTACCCATTACCATTGAACCTTTAACTATCAAGTAGCATAATTAGCATTGTTGTGCGATCATAATTTTGTCAATTGCCCAACTATGATTTGTTTACCCAAGCATAGTTGTTTATCGTCTTTTGGGAGAGATACATCACTAGTGAACATCATGTGACTCCGGTGCATATCACCATCATTGCTTACACCTCCATCATTTACCGCTTTCATTTACTTTCCCGTTGCAATCACTATTACTTTCCCGCTTGTGTTTTGATTCTTTGCAAACTACAAGGCCGGAGATATTGACAACCTCTGTGTACTCGTTGGGAGCAAAGTTGTTTTTGTGTGTGCAGGTCCACGTCTTCTGCTAGCGCCAGGGTGGAAGACACCTACTTGTTGAGCCTAGGAGTCCTCTTGGTTCGATAAAACTTACAGTCTCCGTGTAAGGGAAATCTGCCGCTCACTACATCTCCACCTTCCACTTGGGGTAACCAACGAGGGGCGAGAAGTATATCCATCAACTCGTCATCAAGCAAATTTCTGGCGCCGTTGCTGGGGACTCCAGTCTTCAAGATAGGGGAGTTGCACACTATCTTTTACCTTTGCTTTTTAGTCTTGTTAGTTTTATTTTTAGTTTTTGCTTTAGAGACTTATACCAGAAACCACAAAAAATCAGTTGATTTTTTCTTGCTTGTTGCCGCTGCTATGGGTTCCACTGAGAACACCAAGTTGTGTGACTTCACTAGTCACAACAACAATGACTTTATTTGCACTCCTATTGCTGCTCTCGCCACTGGGGCCACGTCCTATGAGATTAAACCTTCTTTACTGAACCTAGTTATGAAAGATCAATTCTCCAGTGCTGGAGATGATGCTGCCTTGCACTTGAACAATTTTGTTGAGCTCTGTGATATGCAAAAATATAAAGAAATAGATGGTGATATTGTTAAACTTAAGCTTTTCCCTTTCTCTTTGTGAGGAGGATCTAAAGTGTGGCTTCAATCTTTGCCTAGGAATAGCATAGTTTCTTGGAATAAGTGCAAAGATGCTTTTATTGGGAAGTATTATCCGCGTGCTAAGATTATCCAGTTGAGGAGTAACATTATGAATTTTAGACAATTGGATAATGAACATGTTGCTCAAGCTTGGGAACATATGAAATCTCTTGTTAAGAATTGCCCTACACATGGTTTGACTACTTGGATGGTTATCAAACTTTCTATGCAGGATTGAACTTTACCTCACGAAATTTGTTAGACTCGGCTGCGGGAGGAACATTTATGTCAACTACACTTGGTGTTGCCACAAAGATATTGGAAGATATGATGACAAATTGTTCTGAATGGCACACCGAGAGAGCTCCAACAGGTAGGAAGGTAAATTCTGTTGAGGAGATCTCCACCCTTAGTGATAAGGTTGACATGATCATGACTCTATGCTACGGCGACAGAGATCTTCTGTCGTCTCTTGAGCTTGCGTTGGTTTTCCCCTTGATGAGGAAAGGGCGATGCAGCACAGGAGCAGTAAGTATTTCCCTCAGTTTGAGAACCAAGGTATCAATCCAGTAGGAGGATCTCGTCAAGTATAGAGTACCTGCACAAACACAAAAGAGCTTGCACCCAACACTATAAAGGGGTTGTCAATCCCTTCAAGATTGTTTGCAAAGTGAGATATGAAGGCGAAAAGAGCAACGAAGTAAAAGAGTAAGGCTGAAAATATGGTGTGGAGTAGACCCGGGGGGCATAGTGTTCAATAGAGGCTTCTCTTAAAATAGCAAATATTACGGTGGGTGAACAAATTACTACCGAGCAATTGATAGAACCACGCAAAGTCATGACGATATCTAAGGCAATGATCATACATATAGGCATCACGTCCGATACAAGTAGACCGATACTTTCTGCATCTACTACTATTACTCCACACATCGACCGCTATCCAGCATGCATCTAGTGTATTGAGTTCATGACGAACAGAGTAACGCTTTAAGCAAGATGACATGATATAGAGGGATAATCTCAAACCAATGATGAAAACCCCATCTATTTACCCTTGATGGCAACAACACGATGCGTGCCTCGCTACCCCTTCTGTCACTGGGTGAGGTCACCGCACGGTATGAACCCAAAACCAAGCACTTCTCCCATTGCAAGAATCATAGATCTAGTTGGCCAAACAAAACCCCCAACTCGAAGAGAATTACAAGGATATGAAATCATGCATAAGAGAGATCAGAAGAAACTCAAATAAGATTCATAGATAATCTGATCATAAATCCACAATTCATCGGATCTCGACAAACACACCACAAAATAAGATTACATCGGATAGATCTCCATGATGATCATGGAGAACTTTGTATTAAAGATCCAAGAGAGAGAAGAAGCCATCTAGCTACTAGCTATGGACCCGTAGGTCTATGGTTAACTACTCACGCATCATCGGAGAGGTCATGGTGTTGATGAAGAATCCCTCGTGTCCGAATCCCCCCCCCCCCGGCAGGGAACCAGAACGTGCCCCAGATGGGATCTTGCGGAGACAGAAGCTTGCGGCAGCGGAAAAGTACTTTCGATGATTTCCTTATTTTTTCTGGGATTTTAGGGAATTTATAGGCGGAAAACCTAGGGCAGAGGTGGCCCAGGGAGCCCACAAGCCTGGGAGGCGCAGGCCCCCTGGCCGCGGCTAGGGGGCTTGTGGGGTCCGTGCAGGCCCCCCGCCCTGATTCTCAGGCTTCCCAATCTTTTTCTGTTTTGGAAAAAATATTTTTGGCAGTTTCGTTCCGTTTGGACTCCGTTCAAAGTCCTCCTCTGAAAGGGGTCAAAAACATGGAAAAAACAGGAACTGGCACTTGGCACTGAGTTAATAAGTTAGTTCCAAAAAATATATAAAAGGCATACAAAACATCCAAAGTTTGACAAGATAATAGCATGAAACCATAAAAAATTATAGATACGTTGGAGACGTATCAAGCATCCCCAAGCTTAACTCCTGCTCGTCCTCGAGTAGGGAAGTGATAAAGAATGAATTTTTGATGTGGAATGCTACCTAGCATAGTTGTCCTTTGCAACTTCTTTCATGTGACATGAATGTTCAGATCCATAAGATTCAAAACAATAGTTTGCTATTGACATTAAAACAATAATACTTCAAGCAAACTAGCAAGGTAATCATGAACTTTCAAAATAACAAGGCCAAAGAAAGTTATCCATACAAAATCATATAGTCTGGCTATGCTCCATCATCCTCACACAACTAATGTAAATCATGCACAACCCCGATATTGGCCAAGTAATTGTTTTCGCACTCTTACTTTCTCCAACTTTTTATAACTATCATGCAATACATGAGCATGAGCCATGGATCTAGCACTATAGGTGGAATAGAGTGTGGTGGTGGTTGTGAGACAAAAAAGGAGGAGATGGTCACATTGACTCGGCATATCAAAAGGCTATGGAGATGCCCATTAATAGATATCAATGTGAATGAGTAGGGATTGTCATACAAAGGATGCACTAGAGCTATAAGTATGTGAAAGCTCAAAAGGTAAACTAGTGGGTGTGCATCAAATTTGCTTGCTCACGAAGACCTAGGGCAATTTTGAGGAAGCCCGTCATTGGAATATACAAACCAAGTTATATAATGAAGATTCCCACTAGCATATGGTGGTGACGAAATGAGAGGCTCTCAATCATGAAGAACATGGTGCTTTTATGAAGCACAAGTGTGGAAAAATATAGTAGCATTGTCCCTTCTCTCTTTTTCTCTCTTTTTATTTTATTTTATTTGGGCTCTTAGGCCTCTTTTTTTCTCTATTTTATTATTATTTTTGGGCTCTTTGGCCTCTTTTTTTCTCACATGGGACAATGCTCTAATAATGATGATCATCACACTTTTATTTACTCACACCTCAAAGCTTAGAATGATGATGAGTATATAGGAAATGCCTCCGGCAGTGTACCGGGATGTGCAACGATCTAGCTTGGCGTATGACGTTGAAACATCTCGGTAGCTATCTTACGATCATGCAATGGCAATATGAGAGTGGCGGCACAAGTCATGAGACGGAACGGTGGGAGTTGCATGGCAATATATCTCGGAATGGCTATGAAAATGCCATAGTAGGTAGGTATGGTGGCTGTTTTGAGGAAGGCATATAGTGGGTTTGTCTACCGGCAAAAGTTGCGCGGCACTAGAGAGGCTAGCGATGGTGGAAGGTGAAAGTGCATCTATACCATGGACTCACATTAGTCATGAAGAACTGACATACTTGTTGCGGAAGTTTCTATTAGTAATCGAAACAAAGTGCTAAACGCATACTCCAAGGGGAAGGGTTGGTAGGTGTTAACCATCGTGCGATCCCGACCTCAACACAAAGGATGACAATCAATAGATCAATTATGCTCCGACTTCCTAACATAGCGGTTCACCATACGTGCATGCTACGGGAATCACTAACTTCAACACAAGTATTTCTAGATTCAAAACACCCTACTAACACAACTCTTAATATTACCAAATCCACGTCTCAAAACTAATTGAGAGGAATCAAAACTTCTCTTTCTACTCAATGCACATGAAGATGGAGGTTTTGTATCCTCTTTGGGTACCTATCACGTTTGGAACTACTTTCATAGCAGAAGCCAACTACCAAGTCACGCACCGCCGTGCTCTAAAAGATCTAAGTGAAGCACATAGAGCAAAATTATCTAGCTCAAAAAATATAAGTGAAGCACTATGAGCATTCTAGCAAAATCACGATGAGTGCATGTCTCTCTCTAAAGGTGTGCAGCAAGGATGATTTTGACACAACAAAAAGAAAAGACTCCTACGATACAAGACACTCCAAGAAAAACACATATCATGTGGTGAATAAAAATATAGCTCTAAGTAACGTTACCGATGGATTGAACATGAAAGAGGGGATGCCTTCCCGGGGCATCCCCAAGCTTAGGCTTTTTGGTGTCCTTTAATTTGGCTTGGGATGCCTTGGGCATCCCCAATATTGAGCTCTTTCCACTCCTTATATCTTTGTCCATGAGAACATCACCCAAAACTTGAAAACTTCACAACAGAAAACTCAAACAGAAACTCGTGATATCATTAGCACAAGAAAACAAACTACCACCTCTTTAGGTACTGTAGCAATCTTGATTTCTATTTATATTGGTGTTTGGCTACTGTATTATCACTTTTCCATGGCTAGTACCCCCGATACTAACCATAGTTTCATCAAAACAAGCAACCAACTCAATAAAAACAGAATCTGTCAAAACAGACCAATCTATAGAAATCTGTATACTTCGTATACTTATGGTACCTCAAAAATTCTGAAACATTACGACTGCGTGGGAAAAAGGCATATCAACCAGCAGCAAAAATAATCAACTCAAAAGCTCTTTCTGAATAAAAATGAAAAATCATCTCGTGAGCGAAAATTTTCTATCTTTTTCCAGCAGGATCAAACAACCATTACCAAGACTAGTCATAAAGGTTTTGCTTGGCTCAAACACAAAAAGAAACACTAAAGACACAATCATAACAGAATTATGATAGTGTTGACACAACAAAACAGAAAGAAAAAGAAATAAATTCATTGGGTTGCCTCCCAAAAAGCGCTATTGTTTAACGCCCCTAGCTAGGCATCAGGCGATAAAATCACGTATCATCGTCTTTGGTGCTCAAACCATAAGTGGCCCTCATCATGGATTCATAAGGAAATCTTATTTTCTTTCTAGGAAAGTGCTCCATGCCCTTCTTTAAAGGAAACTGAAATATAATATTCCCTTCCTTCATATCGATGATGGCACCGATAGTCCTTAGGAAAGGTCTACCAAGAATAATAGGGCATGTAGGATTGCAATCAATGTCAAGCACAATGAAATCCACGGGTACATAGTTCCTATTTGCAACAATAAGAACATCATTGATCCTTCCCATGGGTTTCTTGACAGTAGAATCCACAAGATGCAAATTAAGAGAACACACTTCAATCTCATTAAAACCCAAAACATCACATAAATACTTTGGAATCGCGGAAACACTAGCACCCAAATAACACAAAGCATTGCATTCATATTTTTTGATTTTGATTTTGATAGTAGGTTCCCATTCATCATGAAGCTTTCTAGGGATAGATACTTCCAATTCAAGTTTCTCTTCAAGAGATTTTATCATAGCTTCGACGATATGATCGGTAAAGGACTTGTTTTGGCTATAAGCGTGTGGAGAGTTTAGCATGGATTTCATCAAGGAAATGCATTCAATCAAGGAGCAATTATCATAATTGAATTCCTTGAAATCCAAAGTAGTAATTTCATTACTACTCAAAGTTTTAATATACTCTACTCCACTTTCAAAGCTTTTAGCATCAAGATAGATGGACTCCAAATCATTGGGGCATTTTTCAACCAAGGTGGATTCATATCCAGCCCCCTCATCATTAGGTTTGACACAAGAAAACAAAGATTCAATGGGAGTCACACCAAGCACTTCAAGATCTTCGTGATTCTTATCACGAGAACACGCCTTTTTAAGCCATTCATGTCTAGCACAAATTTGGGCGGTTCTTTCTTTGCTCTCAATCATGGAAACATGCATAGCTTTCAAATTTTCATCCATATTGATCTTGGGAGGAGCGCATCTAACTTTCAAAGCATCAATATCACTAGACATTCTATCAACGCTCTTAGCCAAATCGTCAATTTTGAGTAGTTTTTCCTCTATGGACGCATTGAATTTTTTTTGCGAGTTGATAAAATCTTTGATATTACTCTCTAGATCAGAGGGTAACCTATTGTAATTTCCATGAGTATTGTTGTAGGAGTTGCCAAAGTTATTAGAGGAGTTACTAGGAAAAGGCCTAGGAGCATAGTTTCCTCTAAAAGCAATGTTGTTGCCAAAATTATTCCTACCAACAAAATTAACATCCAAGCTAGCGTTGCTACTCTCAATCAAAGAAGACAAGGGCATATCATTAGGATCTAAAGGAGCACTTCTACTAGCAACCAAATTCATTAACTCATCCATCTTAGCACTCAACGAGTTAATTTCTTCTACAGTGTGTGCCTTCTTACTAGTAGGTGACCTTCAGTGTGCCACTGAGAGTAGTTCTTCATGATATTGTCTAGGAGTTTCGTGGCTTATCCTAACGTGATTTCCATGAATGTTCCACCTGAGGCGGAGTCCAAGATATTTCTAGAAACGAAATTCAAGCCAGCGTAGAAGATTTGTATAGTCATCCAAAGAGTCAAGCCATGAGCCGGACAATTTCTAATCATCAATTTCATTCTCTCCCAAGATTGTGCAACGTGTTCATGATCAAGTTGCTTAAAATTCATGATATCATTACGGAGAGAGATAATCTTAACCGGCGGAAAATACTTGGAAATATAAGCATCTTTGCACTTATCCCAAGAATCGATACTATTTTTGGGCATAGACGAAAACCAAGTTTTTGCTCGATCTCGCAACGAGAAAGGAAAAAGCTTCAGTTTAATCACATCATTATCCACATCTTTATTCTTTTGCATATCGTAAAGCTCAATGAAGGTATTGAGATGGGATGCAGCATCTTCACTAGGAAGGCCAGAGAATTGCTCTTCCATAACAAGATTCAGCAAAGCGGCATTGATTTCGTATGACTCTGCACTAGTGGCGGGAGCAAACGGAGTACTAATAAAATCATTATTATTAGTATTCTAGAAGTCACAAAGTTTGGTGTTTTCAGTCATGGTGACTTCGGCAAGCCAGCAAGCAAACAAGCGAACAAAGAGCAAGCGAGAAAAAGGGCGAACGAAAAAAGGCAAACGAAAAAGGCAAATTGGTGAAGTGGGGGAGAGGAAAACAGGAGGCAACTGGCAAACAAGCTAAATGCAAGAGATGAGTTTGCGACACTTACTTGGATGAGTTCTTGACTTGATCCTCCCCGGCAACGGCGCCAGAAATTGGCACGTTGACGGGAGACTATTCTTGACTTGATCCTCCTCCCCGGCAACGACACCAGAAATTCTTCTACTACGGCGAGAGAGATCTTCTGTCGTCTCTTGAGCTTGCGTTGGTTTTTCCCTTGAATAGGAAAGGGCGATGAAGCACAGGAGCAATAAGTATTTCCCTTAGTTTGAGAACCAAGGTATCAATCCACTAGGAGAATCTCGTCAAGTCCAGAGTACCTGCACAAACACAAAAGAGCTTGCACCCAACACTATAAAGGGGTTGTCAATCTGTTCAAGATTGTTTGCAAAGTGAGATCTGAAGGCGAAAAGAGCAACGAAGTAAAAGAGTAAGGCTGAAAATATGGTGTGCAGTAGACACGGGGGCCATAGTGTTCACTAGAGGCTTCTCTCAAAATAGCAAATATTACGGTGCGTGAACAAATTACTGCCGAGTAATTGATAGAACCGCGCAAAGTCATGATGATATTTAAGGCAATGATCATACATATAGGCATCACGTCCGATACAAGTAGACCGATACTTTCTGCATCTACTACTATTACTCCACACATCGACCGCTATCCAGCATGCATCTAGTGTATTGAGTTCATGACGAACAGAGTAATGCTTTAAGCAAGATGACATGATGTAGAGGGATAATCTCAAACCAATGATGAAAACCCCATCTTTTTACCCTTGATGGCAACAACACGATGCCTGCCTCGCTACCCCTTTTGTCACTGGGTGAGGTCACCACACGGTATGAACCCAAAACCAAGCACTTCTCCCATTGCAAGAATCATAGATATAGTTGGCCAAACTCGAAGAGAATTACAAGGATATGAAATCATGCATAAGAGAGATCAGAAGAAACTCAAATAAGATTCATAGATAATCTGATCATAAATCCACAATTCATCGGATCTCGACAAACACACTGCAAAAGAAGATTACATCGGATAGATCTCCATGAATATCATGGAGAACTTTGTATTG
Source organism: Hordeum vulgare subsp. vulgare (assembly GCF_904849725.1). Taxonomy (NCBI): domain Eukaryota; kingdom Viridiplantae; phylum Streptophyta; class Magnoliopsida; order Poales; family Poaceae; genus Hordeum; species Hordeum vulgare. The sequence continues at coordinate 439,254,449 of NC_058522.1, read as the reverse complement.
AAGATCCAAGAGAGAGAAGAAGCCATCTAGCTACTAGATATGGACCCGTAGGTCTATGGTGAACTACTCACGCATCATCGGAGAGGTCATGGTGTTGATGAAGAAGCCCTCCGTATCCGAATCCCCCCCCGGTAGGGCACCAGAACGTGCCCCTGATGGGATCTTGCGGAGACAGAAGCTTGCAGCGGCGGAAAAGTACTTTCGATGATCTCCTTATTTTTTCTGGGATTTTAGGGAATTTATAGGCGGAAAACCTAGGGCAGAGGTGGCCCAGGGAGCCCACAAGCCTGGGAGGCGCGCCCCCTGGTCGCGGCTAGGGGGCTTGTGGGGTCCCTGCAGGCCCCGTGCCCTGATTCTCAGGATTCCCGATCTTTTTCTGTTTCGGAAAAATCTTTTTGGCAGTTTCGTTCCGTTTGAACTCCATTCAAAATCCTCCTCCGAAAGGGGTCAAAAAACATGGAAAAAACAGGAACTGGCACTTGGCACTGGGTTAATAAGTTAGTCCCAAAAAATATATAAAAGGCATACAAAACATCCAAAGTTTGACAAGATAATAGCATGAAACCATCAAAAATTATAGATACGTTGGAGACGTATCACTCTACTTACTAAGCAAGCTCCTATTGATCCTGATGATGTTCCCTTAAATTATTGGTGGCTCAAGAAAGAGAGAAAGTTGATGTTAATTTTATCTCTAGGAACAACTTTAAAAGCAATGCTTATAAGAGTAATTTTGGTAGCAATCCTAGACCATTCCTATCCAACAAGTATGGGAACAAAAAAAATTATCCTAGCACCAAAAACTTCACTTCTGAATTAGAGAGCATGCTTAAGGATTTTATCACCTCTCAAAAGGCCTTCAACAAGAGTGTAGAAGAGAAACTAGAAAAATTAGATAGTCTCTTGAAGGTGGACAACATAGCTCATGATGCAGAGATGCTTAAAATTAGAACTTCCCCACTTGAGGAAAGGAACACCACACCCATGAATGTTATCCAAGTCCAAATTAATGAGAACATAAGAATGCTAGAGAAACTTAAAGATAGATGGGCTAGAGAAAAGGAAGAAGAAGAGAGGATTAAGAGCCTTCCTACACACACTACCATTGCTACTATACAAGTTGTTGAGGATCTCAAAACTTTTAGCACCCATCACAATCCTAGTCGCAATGGACCTATTAATGGTGATGCTAATACCTCAACTATAGGACAACAAGGTCCTTTGAACTTAGAGACTACCAAAAGAATGAGCTTAGATGACATTACTACCACTTTAATTAATGGTAGTAACCTTGATTTTGACAATTGTAGTCTCCCGAAGTTATCACCTTTTTGCAAAGAATGGCTAAAGACCCCCCACACTAGTACACTCAATATTGCCTTCACCGAGCATATTACCAATGCTCTTATAAAACCTAGGGAGGAGAAGCTCAAGCTAGAGACTTCTATTCCTAGAAAACTAGAAGATGGTTGGGATCCTATGGTCAAGATTAAATTGAATAATATCTCTTGATTTGCATTGTGTGATGTTGGAGCAAGTGCCTTTGTTATGCCCAAAAGAATGTATGATATGCTTGATCGGAAACCTTATGATCCATGTTCTTTTGGTGTTCGTCTTGTTGATTCTTCCATAAAGAAACCTTTAGGGAGAATTGATGATGTGCTTATAATTTTCAGTGGTAATTATGTGCCCGTTGATTTTCTTATCATGGACATTGAATGTGATACTTCATGTCCAATTATTTTGGGATGTCCTTTTCTCCGCACCGTTGGTGCTATCATTGACATGAAAGAGGGAATTATTCAATTCCAGTTTCCTCTTAAAAAGGAATGGAACACTTTCCTAGAAAGAAGATTAACTTATTTTATGAGTCCATTACTCGGGCAAGTTATTATTTTGGAGTTGATAACACTTGATCTTCTTGCATTATGCCTAGCTCAAAGGCATAAAAGAAATCGCTTGCTGGGAGGCAACCCAATTTGTTTTTTACTTTATGTTTTAGTGGTCTTGATGCTTTCTACTACTATAGCAACATCATTGTATCTTTATTTTTAAGCCATGTGCCAAGTTATAGCCTCCAATTGCAAGAAAGTTCAAAAATTGTGACATGGTGTCCAGAAATAGATTCTGTCTAATTGACGAAAAAATTCGCCAAAAATCACCAGATCATCTTTTTGATCTGAATGTTTTTGACAGCATGATCTATATAATTTCCTTTCTGGCATTTGTTCTGAGTTTTTTATTTGAGTTGCAGAAGTGCCTCGAATAAATTATTTCCTACATGTTGTTCTGTTTTTCACAGATTCTATCATGTTTTGCGTTTTCATTGTTTTGCAAATCCTAAGCTTACTTTTTATTTGCAAAAACCGTTTGTCATTCATGAGAAGCAGTATCTTTTCGTGAAAACCTTTATCTCCAGCAGGTCATGAATAATTTTATTAAGGGTACTAACCACTCTAATCAGCTTATGATGAGTTTCGTATGAAGGGAGTTTTCAAGTATGCGATGCGAGAGATGATGAAAGAAGATACAGAAGTGTCAAGCGCTCAAGCTTGGGGATGCCCCCATGCACCCCAAGAAATATTCAAGGAGAATCAAGCGTCTAAGCTTGGGGATGCCCCCGTGCACCCCCTTCTCTATCAATAATCATCAGTTCGTCCATCTCCATGCTATATTTTTATCACTTCATATGATATGTGCTATGCTTGGAGGTCTCGCTCTTTACTTTTTAGATTGTATTAGTTTTGCTTGCTGTTCATAACAAGTAGGAACCTATCCTACCTTGTTTGGGAGAGATACATGCTCCATTCCACTCTAGAACACCACATAGGTTTTCATGCTTATCTTTTTGTGTGTTCTTCATCTTTTCGTAGCTATTGTCATGCTTAGCTCTTAGTTTTCATGCTTATCTTTTTAAGAGATATTATTTAAGTTTCTCCTGGAACATCTTGAGTTATCATGCTTATCTTGTTTAGAGAGTTGGCTCGTTGCACTGAGTTGTGTGTCTTGCATAAGTAGGTAACTGAGGTTGCTATTTAAGTACAGTAGTAACTTGCAATAGTTTTGAGGTATTGATTTGAGTAATGTTTGGACTATTGGTGCCAAGAGTTTGAGCCTATTAGTGATAGGTGTCGTATTTTGGGAAATCTGTGTGTTTTTCAAAAACTAAAAATTAGTTGAGAACTCTAGCTACTAAATTGATCGCTAACCTTCTAGAGGGGTTGGAATATATAGAGTACCCTCACATTACCATGAGTCGAGGATGCGCAAGGATAACCAAACGCCAAAACACTCCTCCTCGGGGTACTTGTCTCTTTGTGAATCTCCTAACTAGATAGATATTTACCGATAATAAGTGTATGAGTACTAATGTGAGTATTCGATTGTTGGCACTTCCACCATCCACATTTTGCTAGCCTCTTTGGTACCGTGCATTGCCCTTTCTCACATTGAGAGTTGGTGCAAACTCCGCCGGTGCATACAAACCCATGACATCATATGCTTTGTCATACATAAGCCTCATTATATCTTTCCTCAAAACATCCACCGTACCTACCTATTAAGGCATTTCCATAGCCTTTCCGAGATACATTGCCATGCATCATCCACCATCTCATGACTTGATATTCATGTCATACATGATTTTGCTTGATCATAGAGTCGCATGCTAGTTGGGCCTTGCCCTTATTACTGCCACATGACGCGCTAGTATCATTGCATATCCTGCTACACTGGCAGAGGCATACATTTGCATACATCATGATAATTTTCACTTGTCTTTATGTTGAGTACTTATTATGAAGTGTGATGATTTTTCTTTTATTCATGTAAAACATAGAGTGTTGCCCTTAAGAGAGGAAAAGATCCCAAAAAGGACAAATGAGAGATAAAAATAAAGAAATAAAAAGAGGGAAGGGGGCAACACTACTATTCCTTTTGAAAGATCCACACTCGTACTCCATTGCTATATTGGTATTACATAGAGATTTTCATTCATGCATAACTATGTGGGTACCTTTACACTATAGAACTTGGTTTGCATATTCCAATGATCAGCCTCCTCAAATGAGCTCTAGGTCTTGATGAGCAAGCAAGTTGGATGCACCCCCACTAGTTCCATTGGAGAGCTTACCTTAGCTCATATGTGCATCCGTTACATGGCAATCCCTACTCCTCACATCATATCTATCATTTGGCTTTCTCTCACCAATGGTTGACCTCATTGATGTGAGCCTTTCACACCTTTTTGTCTTTCTTCCCCATCATTATTCTATTTGCTATCCTAAGTGCCAACATATCTTGCTTACGCTCATCCATTGCATGAGTGCTCAAAGTCGAAAGGGAGAGGATCATTTTGACTTGTGCCTGACTAGTGGTCTGGGGATGAGTCAAAATAAGATTCTGAAGGAGACTAAGTGTGAGGTTTAGTAGATTGAGTTCTCAATTAAAAAATATTTTATGATCTCAACCCATCTCCCACTTCTTGCACGCAAACAACATTTGGAGACATTCGAGTCACGGATAGCGAGATCTCTTGCACCTTTATGTTCTTACTTTGCAAAATTCAATACTAGATATAAACTCTTGCTTGTTATTGTCTTGACTTGAATTGCATATCTTAATTGCTTTCCTTTTAAGTTCTTATATGTGTGTTAGCATGTCACCATAGAATTTATTGTGTTATCATTTATCTACTCGAGGACGAGCAGAAATTAAGCTTGGGGATGTTGATACGTCCCAAACGTATCAATAATTTCTACTTGTTCCATGATCTTTTGGGTGACATTGTTATATGTTTTGCTATATTTTTATACCATTTTACACATATTTGGACTAACCTACTAACTCAGTGCACCCTGTGCTAGTTTCTGTCTGCTGATGTCTATTTTGCAGGGGCTTTTACCCAATTTTCCGAAGCCCGAACAAATCCAGAAAAAATATATAAAAAATCTGTGAAACAGAAGCTTCCGTATCACCGAAGGAGGGACAGAGGGGGCGAGGGGCCTCCAAGGCGGTCTGCTGGCGCGGCTGGGCCCTAGGCCACGCTAGGAGGTCACGTGGGTGGGTCCCACCTCCTCCGGTGCCCTCCTTTGGCCTATATTTAGAGTCCTGGGAGGAAACCCTCGCAGACTTTCTCGAATCGCGAATTTCTCCATAATTCCGCCGTCGCAGCGCTTCCGAGATCGGGAGAGTCAGGAGACCCCTTCCCGGCACCCTGTCCGAGGGAGCATTCACCTCCGGGTGCTTCTCCACCGCCATGGCCGCTTCCTGGACGTGCCATGAGTAGTCCTCCTTGGACCATGAGTCCATGACCAGTAGCTATGTGATGTCTTATCTCCAATCCTGTGCTTCAATGGTTAGTCCTTGTGAGCTGCTCTACATGATCAAGGCATCTATGTAATTCTCTTGCTATTGCTATGCTCGGTTTGTTGGGATCCGATGGATTATGAGATTATGTTCAGATTGTCATGAGTTATATATTTTATTATCCTTTTATATTATGTTCCTTAGTGATTCATGCATGTTCTCCGTTGCTTTTTATTGCTTTGGCCGAGTAGTAGATTGTAACTCCAAGAGGGAGCATTATGCATGATTGTGGGTTCATGCCCCTCGATGTCTAGCTTGAGTGATAGAAACATGAGACTAGGGGATGTGCTTGTTGCCACCAGGGAGAAAACAACGGTGCTTGTGACCATGGTTGCAATGATTGTTTACCTTACGCATAGTTCGTTAATGCAGTTGTCCGTCGCTTTTAGTTTACACTTTGGGTTGCGCTCACAACTTAATAATGGAGAGATGTTCTGGATAGATATCTCATGGTGGATGATTAGTAAGTAGATGCTGATGAATAAACGGTCTACTTGTCTTGGCGTACTGCCCATTACTATTGAACCTCTAACTATCAAGTAGCATAATTGGCATTGCGGTGCGATCATAATTCTGTCAATTGCCCAACTGTGATTTGTTTACCCAAGCATAGTTGTTTATCGTCTTTTGGGAGAGAGACATCACTAGTGAACATCATGTGACTCCGGTCCATATCACCATCATTGCTTACACCTCCATCATTTACCAATTTCATTTACTTTCTCATTGCAATCACTATTACTTTCTCGCTTGTGTTTTGATCCTTTGCAAACTACAAGGCCGGAGAGATTGACAACCTCTCTGTAGTCATTGGGAGCAAAGTTATTTGTTGTGTGTGCAGGTCCACGTCTTCTGCTAGCGCCAGGGTGGAAGACACCTACTTGTTGATCCTAGGAGTCATCTTGGTTTGATAAACCTTACAGTCTCCATGTAAGGGAAATCTGCTGCTGACTACATCTCCACATTTCACTTGGGGTAACCAACGAGGGGCGAGAAGTATATCCATCAACTCATCATCAGTAGTCCATGAAGATATAATTTATCAACTAAGAGAAGGTTGGTGGAGCATTGTTTAAGGCGAAGGACATGACAATGTACTCATGCGAACCATATCGAGTAATGAAGGCGGTTTTTGGGATATCCTCTTCGTGAACATGGATGTGGACATGACGATGTACTCGTGTGAACCATATCGAGTGATGAAGGCGGTTTTTGGGATATCCTCTTCGTGAGCATGGATGTGGTAGTATCACAACGTCAAGTCAAGCTTAGAGAAGACTGAAAAACTAGCAAGTTGATCATACACATCATTTATCCGAGGAATAGGATACTTGTTCTGAATAATGGCCTGACTGATAGGACGGTGATCTTGAACCTAACAGTTTGTTCCATCCTTCTTCTTAAAAAAGAGAGAAGGTGCTCTCTGAGGGGAGGAACTTGGATGAATGAAACCCACGCGAAGCAAACTGTCAATTTCTTGCTAAAGTTCAAGGAGTTCATGTGGTGGCATTTTGTAGGGTCCTTTGGCTATAGGAGTGGTGCCTAGTACCAAGTCGATGACAAGCTCGATAGCTCTCACAGGAGGAATTCCTGGGAGTTCTTCTGGAAAGACATTCAGAAAGTCACGAACAACTGGAATGTGTTAAATTCCTTCAAGAGGTGACGCATTTAATGCATTCAAGGCATATAGCCGCGCTTCAGCATCTCAAACAAGATGAGCATGGTAGCTTATTATTTCATTTGAAGGATGTAGGAGACGGACCTTTTTGGTGACACAAATGATTGAAGCTGTATGAGCTTTTAACCAGTCCATTCCCAATATGAGATCAACATTGGAAGACTTCAGTAATATGGGAGTGGCAAGGAATTCCAATCCTTCAATTTCAAAGGGGACATTGGGGCAAACCACATAGGTTTGACGTTGGCCCGCGGGGGTGTTTACCACTATTGGAATGCCCACCTCTTCGCTTCTAATGTCATGCACGTATGAAAAAATGGACATAAAGGAATGTGATGCTCCTGTATCAAACAATACAGAAGCTGGTACTTAGTTAATAAGAAGTGTACCCATTACGGTAGCACACTGATCTTGAGCTTGACCTATTACAATGTTGTTTGCCTGACCATGAACATAATCAGGCTTGGTATTGTTGTTGCGATTTTGATTGTTGCCACTTCCAGTTGAGTGCAGTGCGAGCTGATTTTGATTTGGCCTGCATTCTTTGGCACGGTGACCTGGACGGCCACACTTGAAGCACAACCCATCCTCAGGACGGGAAAGAGGAGATCGAGGCGGTGGTGCTGGAAGCCTCGGGTGCCTCGGTGGTGGAGGAGGCAGACGAGTTGCAGCATATGACGGCCTTGGAGTAGGAGCAGGTACATAGTACATGTTGTGGGGAATCCAGATCTTCCGCTTGTGTGCAAATGATACAATGTCATGGTGATACGTCCAAAATGTATCTATAATTTTTGATGGTTTCATGCTACTTTTATGCTTTTGATAATTGTTTTATATTAAGTTTATGATTTATTTGGACTAACCTACTAACAGTTGTAAAAGTGCACAATGTTCTTGTTTTACACTTGGGCAGTACTACGCGTCAGCGCGCCGACGCGAACGCTCGCGCCGGTGGCAGCGCGACCGTCAGATCTGCGAGGGGGGCCGTTAGATCTATCCATGCAACATTTTTTCCTCGATGCAGCAAATTTCGGCGCGATGTAGCAATTTTCATCAACGGTTGCAAAAGAAAATTGTAGCAAATAAATATCTACGTGATCGTAGCAAAAAAACGAAGCTGATGATGCGTGGTAGCAAAAGTCAAACGTCGGTTGTAGCAAATATCTACGTGAACGTGTATGCAACTTTTTTAGTGAACGGTTGCAACAAAAAATGATGCCGGTTGTAGCAAAAATTAACACGGTTGTAACAAAAGTCAAACGCCGGTTGTAGCAAAAATCCAACAAACTCGAGTTGCAACCAACCGTGGATGCAGCTTTTTAAATGGACAAAATGTAGCAAAATGACAAACGTTTGAAGCAAAATTAAACGTGGTTACAGCAAATCGGATAAAAAAATGTTGCATGGCTGCCAGCGAGGCGCGCTGCCCGCGCGCGACCGGCCGAACGATTCGGCCGGCGCGCTGGGTGGAAGCAATTACCTTTACACTTTGGTGTGTAGGAACTATCAAAAATAGAAGAGGAAACCTTGTTGGAGTGGGACTCTAGCTTTCCTGAAATCTGTCTCCCCTACAGATTTCAGAAATCGTTTGTTTCCGCCTCGAAGATGACGTCAAATGGAAAAATTATAGATGCGGAACTTGTGGGGAATTTTATGCTGATAATTCTAGACAAAAATTAGGTCCATTAGAAGTTCAGATGCTCCAGGAAAGCCCGTTTTACTGCAGGACAAATATCTGATTACAAGATTACGGAAATCGGTGACGTGATTGAGTCCAACTCTTACCATATTAGATGGATTCGGCCAAGCCACGACTTGGCTACCTCATTAGGGCTGAGAGGGGTTCCTAGGAAGGTTCTAGAGGTTCCGAAGAGACCTTGGATCAAATGGGCATCCATCGGAGGGCCAAGGATGATCGTCCCGAGTCATATAAGGAGAGGAAAAAACCTGATTTCTGGAGGGCCACCAAGAGCTACGAGATTTCCTCCTGCCACGCAGCCACCTTCGAGTGGAGAACAAACCTCCATACCAGCACCATCTCCAAGGAAGAAGGGGGGCCAAGGGCCACCTCCCTCAAGGTCCGTGGCCGCCGCCTGCCGTCGTCTCCTCTCCGGGATGCACCTCTCCATCAACCTCTTGCTCACCATGGCCATGTGTGAGTAGTCTCCCTCGGGGCTGAGGTCTTCTACGTGTATTTATGTGGTCATCTCTCTCTCCCATGATGTGATATTTATTGTTATCATAGGCTATGTTAATCTAGGGGTGATCCCATGCTGTTTCCCCTTCTTCTATGTATTGGATTGATGTACTTACTTGATCTTATCTAGTATAATCCCCGAGACCATGGTGACAACGGTCTATTGAACATGGATTAGAAGAATCTTTTCATGAGTGATTTCCTCTTTTGTGAATTGATTGAAGATTGAGAGTCTCTTGGTGCTTGTCTTTGACTATCCTTGAGATATGTTGTGGTGATTGTGGTACTCTCTTTGGACGGCCGCGGTGTCATTGGGAAATCCATAGAAGAGAACTACGTACTCTGAGGTGTACTTTTGTAGCCCTACATAATTCTCGTCCTCTCTTGATCACAAAGGAATGACCCCCAAGTACATCTCCATTGCATGTTTTAGTGGAAATATCATGTGATTAGACTATGTTAATGTTGTTGGGAGTTGCCACTAGTGAAAGTATGAAGCCTATGCCCTATTTCTCACCATTGTTACATTGTGTATGCTCACTTTTGTCGCTTGCTACCTTGCTGCCATTTTTATTTCAGATCTATATTACCTTTCTTTGCCACACCTATCAGCCATATTTTACCATCACTTCACCGAACTAGTGCACCTATGCAATTTACCATTGTATTAGGTGTGTTTGGGACACAAGAGACTTTTCGTTTCTTAATTGCAGGGTTGCTTGAGAGAGACCATCTTCAACCTCTACTTCCCCGAGTTCGATAAACCTTAGGTCGTCCACTTGAGGGAAATTGCTGCTGTCGTACAAACTTCTGCGCTTGGAGGCCCAACATAGTCTACAAGAATAGAAGTGTGCGTAGACATCAAGCTATTTCTGGCGCCGTTGCCGGGGAGGTGAGTGCTTGAAAGTATATCTTTAGATCTTGCAATTAAATCTTTCTGTTTCTTGTTTTTATTTCACTAGTTAGGCTTAATAGAAAACATCAAAAATAGGAGAGAGCTTTATAAACTTTATCTCGAACTAGGACATGAAGTGTTTGAGGAGAGAATTAAAAAACCTATGGAACTTCATTATTTGCATACCAATTATGATGGTGGCAATGTTATTAGTATGCTTCCTTTGAATACCAATATTGCTAATGACATGGAAAGCTCTAAGCTTGGGGATGACGGGTTTGATGAACATGATATTTTTAGTCCCCCAACTTTTGAGGAGAAAATTTGCTATGATGATTATCATGATGATAATGATAGTCCTACTCCCACTATTACCAATGAGAAAGATTATGCTTATGTGGAGAGTAAGAGTACCTTTTTGCATGTGGATCATGGTAAGAATGCTTTATGTGATACTTATATTGTTTAGTTTATTCATGATCCCACTGAAAATTATTATGAGAAGGGAACATATGCTTATAGATATTTCAATAATATCAAGTTCCCTCTCTTTATGTCTAAGGTTTTGAAGTTGCACTTGTTTTGCCTTCCTATGCTTATTGCTTTGTGCTTCAATGAATTATTCTATTACAATATTCCTATGCATAGGAAGCATGTTAGACTTAAATGTGTTTGTTATTTTCTTCTTGGGCTGAGCTGAGCTGCAGGAAATTGCAAGGTTGAGGTGACAGAAGTCCTGCAGTGTCACGCCTTGTTGCTGGTTCATGTTCAACCTTGTGAATTGGTCAATGAGCCCTTGCATAAACTAGCGGTTCAGTTCAAACTGTTGGATCATCCCATCCATATATTCAGGGGGTGGAGGTGGTGGATTTTTGGTGGCACCACTCGGGCGACCAGCTGGTCTAACCATCCTGCTAAAAGTTAACACGTATAGTTTAGCATAGTGTAATTGTGGGGGTATGGAATCATTCATGAAGTAACAAGCATAAAAAAAGGGAAATGCGATAGACATTTCATAGGTAGCCAAGTTTGACATACAGATCCATACATAAGTTCGATTACAGACCGGAGATTACAAGGTCGAAATTTGACGATAACCTGGACTCACTAGGTGGCACGCATGCATGCGGTGGAGATATACAACAAGGGGACATAGCGATAAAGCTACATCAACGTCGGTGACAACCACTAAAACCAGGTAACTGACAGTGACCCCGAACGGAAAATGCAGCGATAGGATTCTACATCCCGTGAATACTCATGTGCAGGTACTGGCTCCGAACGACAAGCAGAGGGCCAAGTGCAGGGGTACGACCTCCAACAACAGACCACTCAAGGCCTGGTGGTAGCTCTATCCTGCGTGGGTAAGGGATGTACTCAGGATGTATCCTAGAGCTGACTGCTGGTAGCAACTGTGTCATCGCATCGTAAAGACAAGTATGCGTGACGTACAACTCAACAGTCAAAGCTCGGTAAGCACGATCTACTGCCTGAGTGTACTGAACCAGCACCTGTGGGTCATAGCGACGACTCACGTAGGGGGTATGGACAGTGGTGCACGATCGGTCGTTACGCTGCCGCACGTAAGGAGTGTAGGCAGCGAGGTCAGATCTAGTCTCGTCCCGAGCGGGAGCATACATGATGTATCTGAATGCAGTCCCCTCAAAGCGGGGGTGCTCTCCACAGAGAGGAGTGATAGAAGTGTAGGCAACATCATGGACTGCCATATCAATCGTCACCCCAACATCGCAGAAGGTGTGCACCTCACTGATGGAGATGTCCCGTCAATCAAAGATACGAACAACAACCTAGTACTGCTCCTGGTTGAACTTGTGATAGTCCTTGTAAACAGTGTACTCGGGGTACCAGCGATATCCTAGCCTAGTCAAGAGGTCAAATAAAATGGTCGGGAACCCAGTCGCATGGACACCATAGTCACGTCTACGAACTTTCTTGCTGGACACATCTGAAATGGAAGGTTCAAGGATGTCAAATGACGGTGTGTGCAATATACTTTCAAAAGAATAGCAGTAGATAATCCATCTCCCCGGCTTGATGTGATCATGAGAACCTAATGTTAGAGTTAGCAAAATATCTAACCCGAAAGAGAAGAGAGATCATAACCGAGAGTATAGAAGAGGAGTAAAAGGTCCTAATACCACCCAATTGAGATGTGGGCCCGTAAGACACACAACTTAGTGAAAAAATTCCAACTACTAAACTCAACTTCGGCCAAGGAGTTAAAAAGGGGGCTACCTACAGGCAATCGGCTCTAATACCAACTTGTGACGCCCCCATTTTGATCATATGCCAATCATACACGCAAATGCGTATGATCAAGATTAGGGACTCACGGGAAGATATCACAACACAACTCTAGACACAAATAACAGTCATACAAGCTTCATGTTACAAGCTAGGGGCCTCGAGGTCTTGAATACATAAGCTTGGAAACACACGAGTCAGCGGAAGCAAATAATATTTGAGTAAAAACATAGAAAACAAGTTTTTGCATTAGAGAAGGCTAGCACAAAAGATACATAGATCAAAAGAGGTGAGGCCTCCTACTTGGGAACCTCGTGAACTACTCATGGTCGTCAGTGGCCTCCATGTAGTAGTAGACACCATCGGGGTAGTAGTCGTCGGCGAGATACACCATCTCTTGGGCTCCATCATCTGATCACGGCAATCGTATCAAGGGGAAAAGAGGGAGCAAAGCAACAATGAGTACTCATCCAAAGTACTCGCAAGACTGACATCCGAACTATGCTAAGTATGCATCAGTATCAAAGGAATGGGGCTATATCACTGGACTGACTATAGCAACGCGAGAATAGAGAGAAGGGACTAGTCCTATCAAAGACTAGCATCTTCAGTGTTTGGCAACATTAGAAGAGTGTAGAGAAATAACACATTTATAGTCATATTGTTGCAGCAATTTAATTAAGTCACGCCCAGATATTCTTCCTCGACTCCCTACGAGAAAGCAATCTCGGAGCCAATCATTCTAGTTAAGTCACAGTTCTATTTGTATTAGATCGGGATACAATTCCAAGTCATCCTGTTATCGTGGACACGACTATGTGAATAGTTCAATCCATCCCTATAGGGGTGCACCACATTTACCAACATGCTCGATCAACTCTGGTCGGACACACTTTCCTGGGTCATGCCCGGCCTTGGAAGATCAACACGTCGCTGCCCTACCTAGGCACAATAGAGAGGCCAGCCTGCCGGTCTACATCCTAAGTGCAGCGGTCTTGGGACAATAGCACTTCGCGCTCCCACATGTTGCATGGACGGTCGAGATCAGTCCTCACACTTCTAATACAAGATCAATGCTTACGTGGCACTCGGGCGCGCGCCTCTCAAATACTGACATTCGAAGAGCTTCGGCCGATACAGCCAAGCTAAGTACCCATAACTTCTCCCACGTCAAGGTTAATATGAAAGAGGTCAATGACTGATGTCCCACAAGCGTATGGGATCGCAGCAGTTTTCGAGGGTAGAGTATTCAACCCAAATTTGTTGATTCGCCAGGACGGGAAGCGAAAGAATATTCTCAAGTATTAGCAGCTGAACATGTCAGATTCAACCACACCTGAAAGATTAGTGTCTGCAAGCAAAGTATCAGTAGCAAAGTAGTATGATAGCAACGGTGCCAGAAACTATCTGTTGACGGCAGACTATTCCTAACTATTGTATCAATGGCGCCAGTAGGTTGCACATGAGCGGAGAACTATTCTTTCCCGAAAACGGTGCTAGAAAAAGCCTTGGCAATTCCCAGCAGTGGTGCCAGAAAAGTCCCTATTGATGGGATGTTAACGCCAACAAAGTCTTGCAACAAGTAACAGCGGAGTAGCAAGGAACAGTAGTAGCAGCAACAGCAAAGTAACAAGTAACAGCAGTAGTGACAGCAGGAAAGTGACAGCAGCAGCAAAGTGGCCCAATCCCTCTTGTAACAAGGGACAAGCCTAGGCAAACTAACATAGCGAGAACCAGTAGTAAAAGACTCATAGGCAGTGGATCGGTGATGGATGAGTGTGACGGATGTGATTCATCATGTAACAGCTACAACAAGGAGAGATATGTGGCTAGCTCCCGTTCATAAATCTAATGTAGGCATGTATTCCTTATGTAGTCATACGTGCTTAGGGAAAAGAACTTGCATGGAATCTATTGTCCATCCCTCCCGTGGCAGCGGGGTCCTAATGGAAACTACGGGATATTAAGGTTCTCCTTTTAATAAAGAATCGGACCAACGCATTAAAACGCGGTGAATACATGAACTCCTCATACTATGGTCATCTCTGGGAGTGGTTCCGGCTATTGTCACTCCGGGGTTGCCGGGTCATAACACATAGTAGATGACTACAACTTGCAAGATAGGATCTAAAACACACATATATTGGCGACAACATAATAGGTTCAGATCTGAAATCATGGCACTCGGGCCCTAGTGACAAGCATTAAGCATAGCCAAGTAGTAGCAACATCAATCTAGAACATAGTGGATACTAGGGATCAATCCCCGTCAAGAACTAACTCGATTACATGATAGATCTCATCCCACTCATCACCGTCCAGCAAGCCTACGATGAGATTACTCATGAACGATGAAGAGCATCATGGAATTGTCGATGGAGAAAGGTTGATGATGACGATGGCGACGATTTCCCCTCTTCGGAGCCCGAAACGAACTCCAGATCTGCCCTCCAGATGAAGAACAGGATGTGGCGGCGCCTCCGTATCGCAAAACGCGATGAAACCTTCTCTCTGATTTTTTCCAGGCGAAACGGAAGATATAGGAGTGAGATTGGGGCGGTGGTGCCACGTGGGCCCCACAAGCCTGCATCGCGTGGCCTAGGGGGTGGCCGCGTCGTGTGGGCTTGTGGCCCACTAGCATACCCCCCTCACGTGGATCTTTGCACATGTATTTTTCTTTTATTCCAGAAAAAATCTTCGTAAATTTTCAGGACGTTCCGAGAACTTTCATTTCTGCACAAAAAAACACCATGGCAATTCTGCCGAAAACAACGTCAGTCCGGGTTAGTTCCATTCAAATCATGCAAATTAGAGTCCAAAACAAGGGCAAAAGAGTTCGGAAAAGTAGATACGACGGAGACGTATCAACTCCCCCAAGCTTAAACCTTGCTTATCCTCAAGCAACTCAGTTGACAAATTAAGAGATACAAAAGAAAAACTTTGACGAACTCTGTTTGATCCTGTTGTTGCAACTATGTCTAACTCACAACCAGAATTTCAGCAACATCACAAGCAAACCACATAAGTAAATGACATCTAGGTCTCACGGTAAACTCATATCAATGCCATAATCAACTAGCGAGCAAATAATAATAAGCCTCAAGTGTCAACACTTCAATCAAAACAACATGAAGCAGTACGAATAGATGGTATCTCGCTAGCTCTTTCTGAGACCGCAAAACATAAATGCAGAGCACCTTCAAACACCAAGGGTTGACCAAACATTGTAATTCAAGGCAATGAAGATCCAGTCATAGTCACACTCAACACCGTTAAAAGCAAAGCATAAAAATGACAGAGGTCCTCTCCAATTAGTGCTTTTGTAAGAGGAGGATGACTCAACAGGAACATAAATACACAGGCCCTTCGGAGAGGGAAGCATTGATTTGCAGAGGTGCCAGAGCTCAAGCTTTGAAAACAGAGATAATAATTTTGGGTGGCATGCTTTCATTGTCAACGCAATGACTAAGAGTTATCAACATCTTCCACGCTACACATGCTATAGGTGGTTCCCAAACAGAAAAGTAAAGTTTTGACTCCCCCACCACCAATCAATCACACTCCACGGCTAGCCGAATCCTCGAGTATCGTCCATACCAACAACAATCCTGGGGGAGTTTTGTTTGTAATTATCTTTTCGATTTGAGCATGGAACTGGGAATTCCACTTACCGGCCCCTTTCTCGTGAATGATAGTGAATAAACACATATCGAGGATAAAACGCCTAGCATGGAAGATACCGATAGCCCCCTGTCACAACATGAGCGGTCCGGGCATGCAAAGCAGATTATTTCTTGAAGATTTAGAGAGTGGCACATGCAAATTTACTTGGAACGGCAGGTAGATACCGCACATAGGTAGGTATGGTGGACTCATATGGCACAACTTTGGGTTTATGGGAGGTGGATGCACTAGCAGTATTCCCGCTTAGTACAAGGGAAGGCTAGCAAAAGACTGGGAAGCGACCAACTAGAGAGCAACAACGGTCATCAAAATGCATTGAGAGTAACTAACATTGAGTGCAAGCATGAGTAGGACACAAATCACCATGAACATGAACATCATAGAGGCTAAGTTTATTTTGTTTCATCTACATGCGTGAACATGCGCCAAGTCAAGCCACTTGAAACATTCAAAGGTGGATACCAGCCTATCATACTACATCATAGTCATCTCAACATTCATGTTGGCAACCAAGACAAACCATTATAAGCTCCTAGCTAAGTAAGCATGGCATAAGCAACTATGATCTCTAAGTTGTCATTGCAAACATGTTTCTCTCACAACAAAGCTGAATCAGGCATGATGAGCTCGTCATAGTTACTAAAACAAAATAGATCGAGTTCATACCAGCTTTTCCAGGCTCAGTCACTTCATCATATATCATCATTATTGCCTTTCACTTGCACGACCGAACGATGTGAACAATAATAAGCGTTCTCGTGCATTGGACTAAAGCTGGAATCTACAGGCAAACACAAAGGAGAAGACAAAGTAATATGGATCTTTGAAAGCTAAACAGGTATGCATGCAAGAGCCACTAAACATTGTAACCAATATCTTCTACCTTGACCCAAAGAAAAAGAAAACTATCTACATGGGAAAGCTCCCAACAAGCAAAAGAAGAAAAGAAAATCTTTTTGGGTTTTCTCAAACTAGACAGACACACGAAAAGAAAACGAGAAAAAGAAATAAACTAGCATGGATGATACAGTGGCAAAGTGTGAACACCGGCTAACAAAGTGAAAGCATAAGCAAGAGTGTAAAGTCGGTGAGAACACGTACTCCCCCAAGCTTAGGCTTTTGGCCTAACTTGGTCTACTCCGAAGGATGGTCCTGGCGAAACCCAAAATCATAGTCGGGGTTATACGGAAGCGCTGCAGCCACCGCCTGAATAGCTGCCTCACGGAGACGAGTAGCCGTCGCCTCCCTCTCATACTCCTGTGCCTCTCCTCTGGTTATGTAATATCTCTGTTTTACCTAAAAGTCAAAGAAAGGAGGAGCAGGAAGGGTAATATGGAAAACACGATGCCGGTTAAATATCAATCGGTATAGGAGGAATTCATCATCCCTCTCAAGGAACTGGTAGCGTGTCAAAGCGACGCGGTCAAGGAAAACTGTATGGAGCGGGGGATCTCCTGCGCAGATGGGTACTCCAAGGAAATTTGCTATGTGAGTGGCATAGATGCCGCCAAAGAAATCCCCATCAATAGCATTCTTATTTAGCCTCCTTGCTATAATAGCTCCCATATTGAAGCTTTTGTCCCCTGTCACTACACTCTTAATGAAGAACCACCATGATAGTTTCTCTTGAACATCTTCCTTTTTCTGAAATTTTCAGTGACCCAAAAGGAAGGTGAACAAGGTTCAACTAAACTTGTAGCAACTACTCCCACTAGTGCCTAGAGACCATATCACGCATCAAAACTACTTGGGACCAGCTAGAATCAGCATACAAAGCTCAAGAACATGGTCACCAAGGCAGCAAAAATACGCGGAGTATAAGGCACTAGAGCAAAAACTAATTGGACCAATGGAGGAGTCACTTACCAAGGAGTAATTTCCCCAAAACAGTTCGGAGAACGGTGATTTGAGCAAAGAGATCGAAATCCCAGCAAGAGGAGAAAGAATGGCGCGGCCAGGGGGTGCCCGGGCCCCTAGGGCTTGTGGCCCACTGGTGTGGCCCCCAGACAGACTCTTTGTCCCAGTATTTTTCAAATATTCCAGAAAAAATCATACTAGATTTTCACAGCGTTCGGAGAACTTTGATTTTCGGGGTACTTTTCCACCGGACGCTAAAACAGAAAACATGGAAAACTAAACTAAACCTATCATTTTTCTTCTAAGCAACCAAAAGTGAGAGCTTGGAACAGAGGTTTGTGACTCCTCGATTCATCCATCTCATGGTCATCGAAAGAAATCCGTCAATGGGGTTGATCAAATCCCCTCGACAAAACTTTCTTGAATCGCAAAAGAAGACGGAGAGTTTTCGAATAGTCACAAGGTCACCTCAATGGGGATGTGAATCTCCCCAACAAGCAAGTCATACTTCATCTTGACATGAGGAATAGGGCATTAAAAGCTCCCAATAAGAATCGATGAAGTCTTTTCAATAGCATTGATCCAATGTACTCGATATTGTTTCTTCGGAAAGTGCACCGTATGCTCATTACCGTTGACATGGAAAGTGACATTGCCTTTGTTGCAATCTATAACAGCCCCTGCGGTGTTTAAAAAGGGTCTTCCGAGGATGACGGCCATGGCATCATCCTCGGGAATATCCAAGATAACAAAGTCTATTAAGATAGTGGTGTTAGCAACCACAACAGGCACATCCTCGCAAATGCCGATAGGGAAAGCAGTTGATTTGTCGGCCATTTGCAAAGAGATTTCGGTGGGTGTCAACTTATCCAGTTCAAGTCTACGACAAAGAGAGAGGCATAACACTAACACCGGCTCCAAGGTCGCATAATGCAGTTCTAACGTAGTTGCTTTTAATGGAGCAAGGTATAGTGGGCACACCGGGATCACCTAGTTTCTTCGGAGTTCGACCCTTGAAAGTGTAATTGGCAAGCATGGCGGAGATCTCAAAATCAGGTATCCTCCTCTTATTAGTCACAATATCCTTCATGTACTTAGCATACAGAGACATCTTGAGCATATCAGTCAAACGCATCTGCAGAAAGACGGGTCTGATCATTTCAACGAAGCGCTCAAAATCCTCATCATCCTTTTTCTTGGATGGTTTGGGAGGAAAGGGCATAGGTTTTTGAACCCATGGCTCCCTTTATTTACCGTGCTTCCTAGCAATGAAGTCATTCTTATCGTATCTTCTAGTCTTAGGCTGTGGGTTATCAAGATCAACACTAGGTTCAATCTCCACATCCTTTTCATTGCTAGGTTGAGCATCATCATGAACATCACTATTGAGATTATCATTAGGCTCATGTTCATCACCAGATTGTGTTTCCGCATCAGAGACAGAGGCATTGTTTGGACTCTCATGTGTAGCGGCAACAGGGTTGCTAGCGTGCAGGTTCCTATCATCTTTCTTCTTCTTTCCAGGATCACTAGGTGCATCAATGCTAACTTCTTGAGAATCTTGTTCAATTCTCTTCGGATGACCCTCGGGATACAGAGGTTCCTGGGTCATTCTACCGCCTCTAGTGACGACTCTGATGGAATTGTCATTCAACTCATTGAGCAAGTCATTTTGAGCTTTAAGTACTTGTTCTACCTGAGTAGTAACCATAGAGGCATGTTTACTCAGAAGTTTAAGATCATTGACATTTCTGTCCACACAAGCACTTAAATGACTAAGCATACGAGCATTCTTTTCCAATTGTCTACTAACATAATCATTGAAACTCTGTTGTTTGGCAACAAAGTTGTCAAATTAATCCATGCATAAGCTAGCAGGTTTATCAAAAGGAATATCATTCTCATCAAACCTACACAGAAAATTTACTTCTACTACCTGTATCGGGTTATCAAGACCATGGATCTCTTCGATAGGTGGTAGATTTTTGACATCTTCAGATTTAATGCCTTTCTCTCGCATAGATTTCTTGGCTTCTTGCATATCTTCAGGACTGAGGAATAGAATACCTCTTTTCTTTGGAGTTGGCTTAGGAGGTGGTTCAGGGATAGTCCAAGCATTCTCATTGCACAAGATGTTATTCAATAGAATCTCAGCTTGTTCTACAGTTCGTTCCCTAAAAACACTACCGGCACAACTATCTAGGTGGTCTTTGGAAGCATCGGTAAGTCCATTATAGAAGATATCAAGTATCTCATTCTTCTCAAGAGGGTGATCAGGCAAAGCATTCAATAGCTGGATAAGCCTCCCCCAAGCTTGTGGGAGACTCTCTTCCTCAGCTTGAGCAAAGTTGTATATTTCCTGCAAGACAGCTTGCTTCTTATGGGCATGGAAATATTTTCCAGAGAAATAGTAGACCATATCCTGGGGGCTACGCACACAACCAGGAGCAAGAGAAGTGAACCAGGTCTTAGCATCATCCTTTAGCGAGAAAGGAAACAGCTTGAGCATGTAGTAGTGGCGGATCTTTTCCTCACTAGTGAATAGGGTCGCTATATTGTGCAGTTTGGTAAGATGGGCTACAACCGTTTCAGACTCGTAACCGTGAAAGGGATAAGATTCGACCAGAGTGATTAACTCAGGGTCGACAGAGAATTCATAATCCTTATCGGTCACAAAGATAGGCGAAGTGGCAAACTTCGGGTCGTATTTCATCCTAGCGTTCAGAGATTTTTCTTTCCACTTGCGCAGAAGTTTCTCAACATCATAGCTATCCTTACACGCAAGAAAGTCCTCAGCTATCTCTCCCTCCATAACATAGCGCGTATCAGGCGTAACAGGCAATTCAGGCATAGTAGCAGGTTCTACTTCAATAGTATCAGCAGTCTCAGAAGTATCATCACATCTAGAAGCAATTCTAGCAAGTTGTGCATCAAGGGCACCAAGTGGCAAAGCAGTATCACGCATAGCAAGCATAGTATCAAGCATAGCATCATCAGGCATAGTATCAAGCATAGCATCATCAGGCATAGTATCAAACACAACATCATCAAGCATAGTATCAAGCATAGCATCATAAGCATCATGGGAAGCAGAAGTAGCATCATCAAGCACAGACGACATATAAAGATTTCTAGCAGGAGGTGAAGTCGCAAACTTACTCAAAACTGAAGGTGAATCAAGTGCAGAGCTAGATGGCAGTTCCTTACCTCTCCTCGTAGTGGAACGCGGGATTTTAGTTCTTGGATATTTCGAATTCCTCATAGTGATCAGCAGACGTCAATCCCAAGTGACTCAGAGAATATAGATGTGCTTCCCCGGCAACGGCACCAGAAAAAGCCTTGATGTCCCACAAGCGTATGGGATCGTAGCAGTTTTCGAGGGTAGAGTATTCAACCCAAATTTGTTGATTCACCAAGACGGGAAGCGAAAGAATATTCTCAATTATTAGCAGGTGAACGTGTCAGATACAACCACACCTGAAAGATTAGTGTCTGCAAGCAAAGTATCAGTAGCAAAGTAGTATGATAGCAACGGTGCTAAAAACGATCTGTTGACGGCAGACTATTCCTAACTGTTGTATCAATGGCGCCAGTAGGTTGCACGTGAGCGGAGAACTATTCATTCCCGACAACGGTGCCAGAAAAAAGCCTGGGCAATTCCCAGCAGTGGTGCCAGAAAAGGCCCTGTTGACGGGATGTTAACGCCAACAAAGTCTTGCAACAAGTAACAGCGGAGTAGCAAGGAACAGTAGTAGCAGCAGCAGCAAAGTAACAAGTAACAGCAGTGGTGACAGCAGCAAAGTGATAGCAGCAGCAAAGTGGCCCAATCCCTCTTGTAGCAATGGACAAACCTAGGCAAAGTAATATAGCGAGAACCAATAGTAAAAGACTCGTAGGCAGTGGATCGGTGATGGATAAGTGTGACGAATGTGATTCATCATGTAACAGCTATAACATGGAGAGATATGTGGCTAGCTCCCGTTCATCAATCTAATGTAGGCATGTATTCCGTATGTAGTCATACGTGCTTATTAGGTAAAAGAACTTGCATGACATCTATTGTCCATCCCTCCCATGGCAGTGTGGTCCTAATGGAAACTATGGGATATTAAGGTTCCCCTTTTAATAAAGAACCGGACCAACGCATTAACACGTGGTGAATACATGAACTCCTCATACTATGGTCATCTCCGGGAGTGGTTCCGGCTATTGTCACTCCGGGGTTGCCGGGTCATAACACATAGTAGGTGACTACAACTTGCTAGATAGGATCTAAAACACACATATATTGGCGACAACATAATAGGTTCAAATCTGAAATCATGGCACTCGGGCCCTAGTGACAAGCATTAAGCTAGCCAAGTAGTAGCAACATCAATCTAGAACATAGTGGATACTAGGGATCAATCCCCGTCAAGAACAAACTCGATTACATGATAGATCCAATCCCACTCATCACCGTCCAGCAAGCCTACGATGAGATTACTCACGAACGATGAAGAGCATCATGGAATTGTCGATGGAGAAAGGTTGATGATGACGATGGCGATGATGTCCCCTCTCCGGAGCCCGAAACAGACTCCAGATCTGCCCTCCAGATGAAGAACATGATGTGGCGGCGCCTCCGTATCGCAAAACGCGAGGAAACCATCTCTCTGATTTTTTTCCAGGCAAAACTAAAGATATAGGACCGAGATTGGGGGCAGTGGTGCCACGTGGGCCCCACAAGCCTGCTTGGCGCGGCCTAGGGGGGTGGCCGCACCGTGTGGGCTTGTGGCCCACTGGCACACCCCCTCACGTGGATCTTTGCGCAGGTATTTTTCTTTTATTCCAGAAAAAAATCTCCGTAAATTTTCAGGATGTTCCGAGAACTTCCATTT
The DNA here is from genome assembly GCF_904849725.1 of Hordeum vulgare subsp. vulgare. Taxonomy (NCBI): domain Eukaryota; kingdom Viridiplantae; phylum Streptophyta; class Magnoliopsida; order Poales; family Poaceae; genus Hordeum; species Hordeum vulgare. The sequence continues at coordinate 439,231,626 of NC_058522.1, read as the reverse complement.
CTGCACAAAAACAACACCATGGCAATTCTGCTGAAAACAACATCAGTCCGGGTTAGTTCCATTCAAATCATGCAAATTAGAGTCCAAAACAAGGGAAAAAGAGTTCGGAAAAGTAGATACGACGGAGACGTATCAATGACCAACTCAGATCAAATACCCAAATCCCATTAATTCTTTAATTAACTTGCAGTGATGATCAGCAATCAACGACATGTGGTCTCGGCGCCCTGTCTCAGGGATGTGTGACAAGGGCCCATGTCGGGCCATGCCTCGTCACAATCTCGCGGAAATCCACCTGCAACACACCTTTCACCATGTTCCCACTAGTAAGGTCAAGTAGCCGTGTGGCTGTAACATCAGAGGAATCCGAGGTATCACCCTCGATGGATTCCAATCGATGTAACCGTCAAGGTGACCAGGGAGGAATCACCCTTGATGGTCCACGCTTGAGGGGTTACACAACAGAGTCGTTATCGGAAGTGGTGAAGGAGTGGTTCCGGCTAACTAAACTACAGAGCTAACATTAGGAGTACATAACAAGGTGTCACCCTTGATACTCAATAGTAGCCATGTAGAGTCGTACAACCAGGGGGGTGAATTGATGTGACGAGTCTTGGTTCGTCGATCAGTTGATCTAGTCTTCGATGATAAAGCAGGGGCAACTTAGACTAAGGGGTCAATGGGGATCATTAAGCCACCTATACTAAGCATTTAATGTGCAATAGAGTATAATAGCAGTTTATCGAAAATAGGCTATGCATCAGAATAGGAGCTATCTGTAACAGTAGCAAAATCTAATGCAACCATGAAGGAGAAGGAATGTGCGATATAGGGATGATCAATGGGGGGTTGCTTGCCTTGTTGCTCTGCTGCAAAAGGCTCGTCGTCAGGAGAGTAGTAGTACCTGGCAGTAGTGTCAGCTTCGACGTCTATCGGAGAGAAGAGGGAAAGAAACAATAAATAAAGGCAGACAAATGCATCACAATGCATGACATGGTAATATGCAACGCTAGGCATGAGTTAACACAGTACTACACGTCATGGACGGAACGGAAAATATCTGACGATATTTTGCGAGTTTGTGGCTACTACCAAACATGTGATCCTAACGCCAAAACGTCCATGTTCATTATGTTAGTGGCATGTGATAGATGAACAAACATTGTAATAGATTCATCTCGTTTTTCTGAGCAACTTTCATGTATAAAACTTTTTCATCCGAGCTACGGATTATTTTATATTAATTTTAAACTTTTTATTATTATTCTGAAATTAAACAGATTTATTTTAATTCCAAAATACAAATATGACATCAACATGACATCATACTGATGTTAGCAGTCAACAACCTACTTTGACTGGTCAAACTAACGAGTGGGTCCCACTATCATAGGGTGAGGGTTTTAAACAGGTTTAATTTTAATTTAATTAGGTTAATTACCAGGGGTCCCACATGTAAGACTATTAATTAATTAGTAGGATTAAGTTTAATTTAATTAAGTTATGTAATTAATTAATTAATCATCGTATTTATATTTATTTTAATTTCGTCTTAAGGTGGGTGGGCCCCTTCTATCATAGGGTGGGGCTAATTGGGGGGATTAGCCTCGAATTAAACAAGGGGTCGGGTCCGATCGGGCCGAGGCCAAGAGGGGCCAGCGGGGGCGGCCGGCAGGCAGCGAAGAACACGTCCCGATGGCCGTAGGTTGGTAGCGGCCATTGATACGTCCATTTTGCATCATGTTTTCATGTTGATATTTATCGCTTCTTTTGCTGTTATTTCACTTCACGGTACTATTCTTATGCCTTTTCTCTCTTATTTTGCAAGGTTTACATGAAGAGGGAGAATACCGGCAACTGGAATTCTAGCGTGAAAGTGGAGCAAAGTTGAGATACATATTCTGCGCAACTCCAAACGCCGTGAAAATCAACACAGATATTTTTTCGAATATATAAAAAATACTGGGCCGAAGAAGCGCCAGAGGGCCGCCAGGGGGTGACCACAAGCGTGCACGGCGCGGCCACCCCCCCCAGGCCGCGCCATGGGGGCTTGTGGGCACCCTGTTGGCCCACTTGCCCCCCTCTTTTGCTATATGGAGGGTTTCGTCCAGAAAAAAATCAGACGGGAGCTTTTTCGTGGTTTCGCCGCCGCCACGAGGCGGAACTTGAGCAGAACCAATCTAGAACTCCGGCAGGACGATCCTGCCGGGGAAACTTCCCTCACGGAGGGGGAAATCATCGCCATCGTCATCACCAACACTCCTCTCATCAGAGGGGACTCATCTCCATCAACATATTTATCAGCACCATCTCATCTCCAAACCCTAGTTCATCACTTGTAACCAATCTCCGTCTCGCGACTCCGATTGGTACTTGTAAGGTTGCTAGTAGTGTTGATTACTCTTTGTAGTTGATGCTACTTGGATTACTTGGTGGAAGAGTTTATGTTCTGATCCTTGATGCTACTCATTACACCTCTGATCATGATTATGATTATGCTTTGTGAGTAGTTACTTTTGTTCATGAGGACATGGGATAAGTCATGCTAATAATAGTCATGTGAATTTGGTATTCGTTCAGTATTTTGATATGTTGTATGTTGTTTTTCCTCTAGTGGTGTTATGTGAACGTCGACTACATAACACTTCACCATTATTTGGGCCTCGAGGAAGGCATTGGGAAGTAGTAAGTAGATGATGGGTTGCTAGAGTGATAGAAGCTTAAACCCTACTTTATGCGTTACTTCGTAAGGGGCTGATTTGGATCCACTAGTTTAATGCTATGGTTATACTTTGTCTTAATTCTTCTTTCGTAGTTGCGGATACTTGCGAGAGGGGTTAATCATAAGTGGGATGCTTGTCCAAGTAAGGTCAGTACCCAAGCGCTGGTCCACCCACATATCAAACTATCAAAGTAACGAACGTGAATCATATGAACATGATTAAACTAGCATGACAGAAATTCCCGTGTGTCCTCGGGAGCATTTTGCCTCCTATAAGACTTTGTCCAGGCTTGTCCCTTGCTACAAAAGGGATTGGGCCACTTTGCTGCACCATTGCAACTTTTGTTACTTGTTGCTTGCTATGAATCATCTCACCACACAATCACTTGTTACCGACAATTTCAGTGCTTGCAGATTTTTCCTTGCTGAAAACCACTTGTCAGATCCTTCTGCTCCTTGTTGGGTTCGACACTCTTACTTATCGAAAGGACTACGATTAATCCCCTATACTTGTGGGTCATCAAGACTCTTTTCTGGCGCCGTTGCCGGGGAGTGAAGCGCCTTTGGTAAGTGGAACTTGGTAAGGAAACATTCATATAGTGTGCTGAAATTTATTGTCACTTGTCACTATGGATACTAATCCTTTGAGGGGCTTGTTCGGGGTATCTTCACCTCAAAAGGAAGCACGAATGGTTGCTCCTCAACCTGCTGCACCTACTGAAAATATTTTCTTTGAATTTCCTTCGGTTATGCTTAACAAAATGCTGGCTAATCCTTTTACAGGAGATGGAACATCACATCCAGACTTGCGTCTAATCTATGTAGATGAAGTTTGTGGTTTATTTAAGCTTGCAGGTGTGCCCGAGGATGAGGTCAAGAAGAAGGTCTTTCCTTTATATTTGAAGGATAAGGCGTTGACATGGTATAGGATATGTGATGATACTGGATCATGGGACTACAATCGGTTGAAATTGGAATTTCATCAAAAGTTTTATCCTATGCATTTAGTACATCGTGATCGGAATTATATTTATAATTTTTGGGCTCGTGACAGAGAAAGCATCGCTCAAGCTTGGGGGAGGCTTAAATCAATGCTATATTCATGCCCCAATCATGAGCTCTCGAGAGAAATTATCATTCAGAACTTCTATGCTCGGCTTTCTCATGATGATCGCACCATGCTTGACACTTCTTGTACCGGTTCTTTTATGAAGAGAGAAATTGACTTCAAGTGGAATTTATTGGAGAGAATTAAACGCAACTCTGAAGATTGGGAGCTTGAAGAATGTAAGGAGTCAGGTATGAATTTGACTTTTGATTGTGTTAAATCCTTTGTTGAGACAAATACCTTTTGTGACTTTAGCGCTAACTATGGACTTGACTCTGAGATAGTAGCTTCATTGTGTGGATCTTTTGCTGCTCATATTGATCTCCCCAAAGAGAAGTGGTTAAAATTTCACCCTCCTTTAGAAGTCAATGTAGTTAAACCCACTCCAGTTGAAGAGAAAGTCATTGCCTATAATGATCCTGTGGTACCCAGTGCTTACATTGAGAAACCACCTTTCCCTGTTAGGATGAAGGATCATTCTAAAGCTTCAACTGTGATATGTAGAGGCTATATTAGAACACCTACACCCCTAAGCAAATTAGAGTTGAACCTAGCATTGCTATTATCAAAGATCTTCTGTATGAAGAAGTTGAGGGACATAATATTCACTTTTGTGAAGATGCTCCTAGAATTGCTAAACCTCACGCTAGAGACAAACATAGGCCTGTTGTTGGCATGCATGTGGTTTCTGTTAAGATAGGAGATCATTATTATCATGGCTTATGTGACTTGGGTGCTAGTGTTAGTGCAACACCTCAATCCTTATACGATGAAGTCAAAGATGAGATTGCACCTATTGAGATAGAACCTATAGATGTCACTATTCAACTTGCCAATAGAGATACTATCTGCCCTATGGGAATTGTTAGGGATGTTGAAGTCTTGTGTGGTAAAACGAAGTATCCTGCTGATTTCCTCGTTCTTGCTACCGCACAAGATAGCTTTTGTCCCATCATATTTGGTATACCTTTTCTCAATACCGTCAATGCTCATATTGACTGTGAGAAGCAAAATGTCACTGTTGGCTTTGAAGGTGTGTCACATGAGTTCAATTTCTCTAAGTTTTGTAGACAACCTCATGAAAAGGAGTTGCCTAGTAGGGATGAAACTATTGCCTTAGCCTCTATTGTCGTGCCTCCTACTAATCCCTTATAGTAATACTTGCTTGAGCATGAAAATGTTGTGCATATGGATGAAAGGGATGAAATAGATAGAGTTGTCTTAGAACAATATCATATCCTTAAGAATAACTTGCCTGTTGAACTGCTTGGGGATCCACCTCCACCAAAGGGTGATCCTGTGTTCGAGCTTAAACAGTTGCCTGATACTCTTAAGTATGCCTATCTTGATGAAAAGGAGATATATCCTGTTATTATTAGTGCTAGCCTCTCAGAGCAGGAAGAAAAGAAGTTACTAAAAACTCTGAGGAAGCACCGTGCTGCTATAGGATATACTCTTGATGATCTTAAGGGCATTAGTCCCACTCTATGCCAGCACAAGATCAAAACTGATCCTGAATTCAAACCAGTTGTTGATCATCAAAGGAGATTGAATCCTAAGATGAAAGAAGTAGTAAGAAAAGAAATACTAAAGCTCCTGGAGGCAGGTATCATCTATCCTGTTGCTCATAGCGATTGGGTGAGTCCGGTGCATTGCGTTCCTAAGAAGGGAGGCATTACCGTTGTCCCTAATGATAAGGATGAGTTGATCCCACAGAGGATTATTACTGGCTATAGGATGGTGATCGATTTTAGGAAATTGAATAAAGCCACTAGGAAAGGTCATTACCCTCTGCCATTTATCGACCAAATGCTAGAAAGGCTGTCCAAACACACACATTTCTGCTTTCTAGACGGTTATTCTGGTTTCTCCCAAATACCAGTTGCACAATCTGATGAGGAGAAAACCACTTTCACCTGCCCTTTCGGTACCTTTGCCTATAGACATATGCCTTTTGGCTTATGCAATGCACCTGCCACTTTTCAAAGATGTATGATGGCTATATTCTCTGACTTTTGTGAAAAGATTGTTGAGGTTTTCATGGATGACTTCTCCGTTTACGGGTCTTCTTTTGATGATTGCCTCGGCAACCTTGATCGAGTCTTACAAAGATGTAAAGACACCAATCTTGTCTTGAATTGGGAGAAGTGCCACTTTATGGTTAATGAAGGCATCGTCTTAGGACACAAAATTTCTGAAAGAGGTATGAAGTCGATAAGGCTAAGGTTGATGCAATCGAGAAAATGCCATACCCCACAGATATCAGAGGGATAAGAAGTTTCCTTGGTCATGCTGGTTTCTATAGAAGGTTCATCAAAGACTTCTCTAAGATTTCTAGGCCTCTTACCAATCTCTTGCAAAAGGATATTGCTTTTGTTTTTGACGATGATTGTTAGGAAGCCTTCGAAATACTTAAGAGGGCTTTGATAACTGCACCTATTGTTCAACCACCTGATTGGAACTTGCCTTTTGGGATCATGTGTGACGCTAGCGATTATGCTGTTGGTGCTGTTCTAGGGCAAAGAGTTGATAAGAAGTTGAATGTTATTCACTATGCTAGTAAAACTCTAGACAGTGTCCAAAGAAACTATGCCACTACGGAGAAGGAATTTTTAGCAGCCGTGTTTGCATGTGAAAAGTTCAGGTCTTACATAGTTGATTCCAAAGTCACTATTCACACTGATCATGCTGCTATTAAGTACCTCATGGAGAAGAAGGACGCTAAACCTAGACTTATCAGATGGGTTCTCTTGCTACAAGAATTTGATTTGCACGTTGTCGACAGAAAGGGTGCTGATAACCCAGTAGCAGGAAACTTGTCTAGGTTGGAGAACATTCTTGATAACCCACAACCTATTGATGATAGATTTCCCAGTGAGCAATTGAATGTCATCAATGCTTCACGTAGTGCACCATGGTATGCTGATTATGCAAACTATATCGTTGCCAAATATATACCACCTAGTTTCATGTACCAGCAAAAGAAGAAATTCTTCTTTGACTTGAGACACTACTTTTTGGATGATCCTCACCTTTATAAGGAAGGAGTAGATGGTGTTATTAGATGTTGTGTACCTGAACATGAACAGGGACAGATCCTATAGAAGTGTCACTCCGAGGCCTACGGAGGACACCATGCGGGAGATAGAACTGCACACAAGGTATTGCAATCAGGTTTCTATTGGGCCACTCTCTTCAAGGATGCCCGTAAGTTCGTCTTGTCTTGTGACGAATGTCAAAGAATAGGTAATATTAGCAAACGTCAGGAAATGCCTATGAACTATTTACTTGCCATTGAACCATTTGATGTCTGGGGCTTTGATTATATGGGACCTTTTCCAAAATCCAACGGGTATACACATATCTTAGTTGATGTTGATTATGTCACTAAGTGGGTAGAAGCTATCCCCACTAGTAATACTGATCACAACACTTCTATCAAGATGCTGAAAGAAGTTATCTTCCCTAGATTTGGAGTCCCTAGATATCTAATGACCGACGGTGGTTCACACTTCATCCATGGTGCTTTCTGTAAAACGCTTGCTAAGTACGATGTCAACCATAGAATTGCGTCTCCCTACCACCCTCAGTGCAGTGGTCAAGTGGAGCTAAGAAATAGAGAGATTAAACTAATTCTGCAAAAGACTATCAACAGGTCTAGAAAGAATTGGTCTAAGAAGCTCGATGATGCACTGTGGGCATATAGAACTGCCTATAAGAATCCCATGGGCATGTCTCCATACAAAATGGTGTATGGGAAAGCATGTCATTTACCTCTTGAGCTAGAGCATAAAGCTTATTGGGCAATCAAAGAGCTCAACTTTGATTTCAAACTTGCCGGTGAGAAGAGTTATTTGATATTAGCTCGCTTGATGAGTGGAGAACTCAGGCATATGAGAATGCCAAGTTGTTCAAAGAGAAGGTTAAGAGGTGGCATGATAAGAGGATACAAAAGCGTGAGTTCAATGTAGGTGATTATGTCTTGCTATATAACTCTCGTTTAAGATTCTTTGCAGGCAAGCTTCTATCTAAATGAGAAGGTCCCTATGTTGTTGAGGAAGTATATCGTTCCGGTGCTATCAAGATCAACAATACGGAAGGAAATTGTCCGAGAGTGGTAAATGGGCAGAGAATCAAGCATTATATCTCAGGTACTCCCATAAATGTTGAAAGCAATATCATCAATCCCATAACTCCGGAAGAATACCTAAGGGACATTTATGAGCCTGTTTCAGACTCCGAAAACGAAGAGGTAAGAGACTCGATAAGAAAACAGAGTCCAAAACGTTCCCCATAGGAAATTTTCTCCGTTTTGGAATATTTGAAAAAATACAAAAATTGGAAGCAGTCCGGATAGTGCGCAAGGAGGCGACAAGCCTGCACGGCGCGGGCCCACCCTGTGGCCGTGCCGTGAGGGCTTGTGGCCAGCTCGTGCGCCTCCCGGACTCCGTTTTCTTGCAGGGGACTCCTTATGGTCTGGAAAAAATCATTATATATGCTTTCGTTTGGTCTGACCCCGTATCACACAGATTTCCTTTGTTTTTCGTTTCGAGCCTGTTTCTGTTGCAGATCTAGATTGCTATGACTTCCCCGAAAGCTCCAAAGGACAAGATCTTCGAGAAGGCATCAATCCCTACCTCACGGAAGTGCTGCAACACCCTCAATCTATCGAGATGCATGAGGGGATGTTGCACATCTGTGATGTTGAGGGCCCTAAGAAGACCGGAAGCATGGAGACGAGGCTCGAAGCAATGGAGCAACAAGTCTTCAAGTGCCAAGGGATGGTGGAGCGTGGACTCAACGCCAACAACATCATGATCACAGAGTTTACCAACAAGCACAAGATGGATGCCAATGACATTGGGAAGCACCTCTCCAGGCTCTATGATAGGGTTGATCAACTCCAGGGCCAGATCTATGACCTGCAGAACCAAAACTGTGAGTATGAGAATAGATTTAAATCAATAAGGTTGGCTGCAGATTTGAGGATTCCTGCGACTCATTCATCCTTCCATGATGGAGCACCTATGCCTTGGAAAATGGAGGATCAAACCCATGTTGCAACAACTCCACCATCACCACCAAAGGAAGACAACTGAGCATTGGTATGGACAATCCCCTTGGCTTTTGCCAAGCTTGGGGGATTTGCCCCGGTATCGTATCACCATCACATCTTTTGCCTTTACCTTTGTTTTAAGTTTTCCTTTTCAGTTTTCTCTTTTTCTAGTTGAGTAAAGTCTTAGTGTTTTAGTCTTGAGTTTTACTTTGTGTCAACTCGGTTGTATTCTTGCTCGTGAGCCATATAATAAAGAGTGTCTTAGTTGAAGGGCTTTGCCTCTTGCCATGATCAAAAGAGTGAGAATAGAACAAAAGCATGAAAGATCATGTAGTGATCTTATGGTAAGTGATGGCTTCACATATAAAAAGAATGAGGATTGAAACTTGTTGAGGGTAGGCAAACGTAGACCTTGGTCATTGCTGCAATTAATAGGAAGTGATAAAGAAGGAGAGGTTCACATACAAATATATCATCTCTGACACCATTCATGATTGTGAACACTCACCAAACTATTGCATGCCTAGAAGTAGATGTTGGATAAGGAAGACAACGTAATGAATTGTGTTTGCTTAGCTCTGAACAATGTTATATGATTAGAGATCCCTTAGCATGTGACGATTGCTTCCACCTCATATTAGCCAAAATTCCCGCACTAAGTAGAGATACTAGTTGTGCATCCATAAACCTCCAAACCAGTTTTGCCATGAGTGTCCACCACACCTACCTATGGATTGAATAAGATCCCTCAAGTAAGTTGTCCTCGGTGCAAGCAATAAAAATTGCTCTCTAATATGTATGATCTATTAGTGTGTGGAAAATAAGCTTTATACGAACCTGTGATGAGGAAGATATAAAAGCGATAGACTACATAATAAAGTTCTTTATCACAGGGGGCAATATAAAGTGATGTTCCTCCGCACTAAGAGGACACGCATCCAAAACTCAAAAGCGCATGACAACCTCTTCTTCCCTCTGCGAAGGGCCTATCTTGTACCTTTACTTTTTACCCTTGAAAGAGTCATGGTGATCTTCACTAATTCCTTATTTTGCCTTTGTCTTGGCTACCGTCACATGCTTGGGAAAGATCTATATTCATATGTCAACTTGCAGGTAGATACCGCACATAGGTAGGTATGGTGGACTCATATGGCACAACTTTGGGTTTATGGAAGTGGATGCACAAGCAGTATTCCCGCTTAGTACGAGTGAAGTCTAGCAAAAGACTGGGAAGCGACCAACTAGAGAGCGACAACAGTCATCAAAATGCATTGAGATTAACTAACACTGAGTGCAAGCATGAGTAGGACATAAATCACCATGAACATGAATATCATAGAGGCTATGTTGATTTTGTCTCAACTACATGCGTGAACATGCACCAAGTCAAGCCACTTGAAACATTCAAAGGAGGATACCATCCTATCATGCTACAACACAGTCATCTCAACATTCATGTTGGCCACCAAGACAGACCATTATAAGCTCCTAGCTAAGTAAGCATGGCATAAGCAACTATGATCTCTAAGTTGTCATTGCAAACATGTTTCTCTCACAACAAAGCTGAACTAGGAACACTGAGCTAGTCATATTTACACACACAAAATAGATCAAGTTTATACCAGCTTTTCCAGGCTCAGTCACTTCATCATTGTAACATCCCAAAATTATAAATTTTGGAATGTTAATATAATTATTAGATTGATTGTTTGTTTGTTTGCTAAGTGACTGAAACTTGTGTGAAATTTGAAACTTTCGAAACTTTTGAACGAGAGGGAATAAAATGACTTTCCCCTTCTCCGGTGAATTCAAATTAAAGCTTTTAAAAGCAACGAGAGAAGATGACATGACTTCTTCAATTATAAAGAATTTGAACGGAGATGTTTGCACTCGAATTTCCTTGCATTTCCATTTGTTTTTTCTTCGTGCAACAAAATGCCGGGAAATGCATTCTGTCAAACAGAAAAGAGCGGAGGAACATGACCCTCAAATACCCGGGCATTTTGAATGTTATTTGCAACCTCAAACTTAGAGGATCATTTGAAAATTATTTACAAAAAAAATAATACTTTTAGGGATTTTGAAAAAAATAATTTTTCTAAAGTTTTTATTTTGGCTTTAGAAAATGTTATTTGGGTAGAGATTTATTTTCTGATTTTTTTGGTATATAATACCATATATGGATATATTTATTTATTTTCTTTTTGGCTTTTATATTTTTCTGTTTGGAAAGGTTTTAATTAGGAAATATATTTTCTTTTCTTTTCAAAACGCCCTGGGCGCATCTTAGCCGGCCAGCCATCTCCCCACTTCCTTTAAAAAAACAGAAACCGACCCGTGCCTTATTTCCCTGGCCCATGGACCTCCCCACCCGAGTCCTTCTCTCCCCACGTCGTCTCCTTCCTCCCTCGTCACCTCCCTCTCCCCTCGCCCTTTCCTTTTTCTTCTGCACCCTTCGACCTCGCCTCCAGGAGCCACCCTGCCGTCGCTGCACCACCGCCACCAGCGCCCCCTTGCCACCCGAGCCGCTGCACCCCTCCACCGCCGCCCCTTACCACCGCCGCCAGCACCCCGTTCCCACCCCCGCCGCCGCCTCCCTCTCCCCCACGTCACCTCTCCTTCCTGCCCGCTCCTTCCTTCTTTCTCCCAGCCGAGCCAAGCCCTCCCAGTATGGGATCCCTCCCCGATTTTTCTCCTTAGCAGCACCCCGCCCCTTCCCCCTCCACTGCCCCGTGGCCCCACCCGACCAAGCCCCTCTCCTCCCCGTCACCTTCCTTTCTCTTCCTCCCTCTTTTTCCTTCCTGCACCAGAGACCGAACCAAGCCGCCACCGCCATGATTTCTTCCCCGAGAGCCTCTCCTCCTTCCTTTCTACTCCCTCCACCAGCATATATAAGCCCCCCTAGCGACCCCGTCCCCAACCCTCTTCGCACCGCTGCCGCCACAAGCCGCCGCCGCCCGAGCCCTGCACCACCTCGGCAGCAAGCTGCTGCCCACGTCCAACCTCGCCCTAGGAGCCACCCCGGAGCCCCCCTCTCCCCCGAGCGCCTCCCCGCGGAGGAGAAGCCCCGCCGCCACCTCCCCCAAAGCCCCACCGCCCCGGAGCTACCCTCCTTCCTCGCCGGCCAGCTGAGGTAGCTATCCCTCTCTCTGTCTAGTTTGCATGCACTCTATTCTAGCCCTTAGATCTTCATGCAACGGCCAGGATTAGATCATCTATACCTCTTCGGTTTATCCCAGAAAACCAGTGGGTTTTTTTGTCACTTATGACTTTAGCCAGCACTTTTGTTAGAGCTCGGCCGTTTGCCCGAAGCCATGCAACAAACACCGCTCTCAGCCACTAGCAACTTGCCACGTAGCTAGCTAGTTATCTCCAGTTTTTTCTGTTTTGACTGCAAAAACAACAACTTTCAATCTTGTTTTAGCCACAACTTTTGATCCCGAAGTCCAATGACATTGATTCTTTTTCAAGTAGCTACAAATTTCCTGTAGTTTTTAAAAACATATAATTTGTCTATGTTTCGAATTTTCAAATATAAGTTAGAACAGATTTAGTTTAAACCTTGTTTTGCCTATTCCAGGAGTTTGAAAAATGATTTTGAGTTGATTCTTTTTGCTACTGCTTTCTAGTGATAAAATCTTACTGTGGTAAAAATTTAAGATTTGTTTGAGTATTTTAGCTCACTGTTTCATGTGAAACAATTTCTGTTTCACCTCGTTTAGGATTTCGGCTAATTCCTTTTCTAGTTTTGTTTTAAAATATTTTATTTATTATTTCAGAAACATTATGTTTTGTTTCTCTTAGATAAATAGTAGTTTGCAACAAGCTTTTATTTTATTTTTTGTTTTCATGAAATCAATTCTAGTTCCTTAGTAAATTGCAATTGTTTTCACCGTTGTTTCAAATCCCGTTTGGGAATGCTTTCAAAAGTTTTGTGAAAAAGACTTTATTTTAACTTAGTTAAACTTATATCTTAGTTCCTTGTTAATATTTTCTGTTAGACAAAAACTATTTAGTGGTTGACGTAGTAGAAGATTCTTTAGTTCTATTTGAAGTTTCTTTCGGTTCTTATTCGCATTCGCCCTTTTGTTTTGATTGTTAGAATGATTGCTAGTATGAGTGCTTATGTGAATGCTATGTTTGCTATATAGATTTCATCGGAGAGTGACGAGTAGTCTATCAAGTTATTTTCTCGAGAAATTCTTCTTCGTCAACATCACAGGCAAGTCACTTTGATCATACTTTCACCTATGTTTTATGCATTGTAGTTCTACCATCCTATGCCCAATTGCATGCTGCCTAGGTACTTGGAAACTTTAGCATAAGTTGTAGTATCATGTGGTAGGAACACAACAACCCCGACACTTGGCCCTGGGACGACAATGTTATATTTGCTATGCTTAAGTAGACGGGTTATCGGTTGAGTGTATACCACGAGTGATGCGAGGTTGATATAATAATCAAGACCGGACTAAGACAAGATTTTTCAAGACCTCGGACGCAATGCAACACTGGGTGAAGGACGGTTGACCGGCTCCCTGGAAAACCCAGTGGATGCCCGGGACGCTGGAGAGGCCATGTCATCCTGCGGAAAGCTTCACCCAGGCTCAAAGAGACGGATGGATATTTTCAAGACCCAAGGCTTACCTGCACAGCCACAAGTCATTATGGGCTCTGGCTTGGTTGGACAACGCGGCGACTCTGGACAGGCGATGCTAGCAGATGTAGACGAACGGTAGGAATGGATGGGCACCGACAGGGATTCAGAGGGACCCGTTGAAAGACCATATTTTGATCATCCGGTCTTCAAACACCCTGAAGTGCGAGGACATACACGGAGGCGATCAAATCTTGTGGGGAACGTGTGCAAAACTCTGCAGAGTATCCAACCTAATCGATTAGCCGTGTCCACGGTCATGGACAACTTGAGCCAAAGGAACTGAAGTTATCTAGATTTCTCAACACCATTAAATATATTTGATGAGGGTAATTATTGACAAATCGGGTACGAGAACTGGTTGGCGGAACCATCTCGTTAACAACAAACCTTGTAGTAACATTTTGCTTTTTCAACCCCTCTTGTTGTAGGATAAAACTGGCTTTATGCAAAACTTAGCTCCACCGACCAAATATGCATGTAGAGATAGCTGATTATGACTTTACCCCTCTCTTATGTGACTTGCCGGCATATTCAATATGCTGACCTACACGGGTGCAACGTCTTATGTTGCAGATATTTTTCTTCGACGAGTAAGAGTACGATTCAGGGTTACGGTCTACACTCAACTTGCCGTTGGTGTTTATTCGGACTCCACTCCCTTGACCGCTTCCGCTGAGATAATTAAGGTATATATCAGTTTTATGCTATTTTACATGTGATTGCACTTTGGTATATACATTGATGTACTGTGTGTGCCAGCATACTGATCCAGGGATGGCACAGAAACACAGAGGCTTGACTCGTCTTGAGTCGGGTCGCTACATCATACATCGTCATTATTGCCTTTCACTTGCACGACCGAATGATGTGAACAATAATAAGAGTGTTCGTGCATTGGACTAAAGCTGGAATCTGCAGGCAAACACAAAGGAGAAGACAAAGTAATATGGCTCTTTGAAAGCTAAACATGTATGCATGCAAGAGCCACTAAACATTGTAACCATGATCTTCTACCTTGACCCAAGAAAAAGAAAACTATTTACACGGGAAAGCTCCCAACAAGCAAAAGAAGAAAAAGAAAATCTTTTTGGTTTTTCTCAAACTTGACAGACACACAAAAAGAAAACTAGAAAAAGAAAATAAACTAGCATGGATGATACAGTGGCAAAGTGTGAACACCGACGAACAAAGTGAAAGCATAAGCAAGAATGTAAAGTCGGTGAGAAACACGTACTCCCCCAAGCTTAGGATTTTGGCCTAAGTTGGTATACTCCCAAGGAGGGAAATAACCAGCTCCGGGGTACTCCGGAGTGGACTGAGGATGCCACTGCTGTGTGAGCTCCTCTGGCTCCCACTGATAAACTGGCGTCTGGTACTCGACTGGTGGCTCGGGCACGGGCACCTGTGGTTGGGCTAAGCCCCAATATGCGTAGATGTCCGAGGGCATAATAATGTACCTGCCTGCATGAAGATTGAACAAAGAAGGAGCATGCAAAGTAATAGTCTCATGAGTACCCTGACTAAATACCAGGTTATAAATCATCCTTCTATTTATATCTCTATCAAGAAAGTCATGGCGAACCATGCTATCATAATCTAGATATCTCTCGGGAAGAAGAATCTCTTCCTCCTCATCCAGTCTAATAGGTATCTCAAAATGTATAGCAAGACGAGTAGCATAGATACCTCCATAGACAACGCCTTTAGAACGGTTCGTGTTCAACCGTTGAGCTACTATAGCGCCCAAGCTATAAGTTTTATCGTTATAAAGGGCTTTGCGCAAGACCGCAAGATCTGGGGAACTAAGTGACCCAGCTTTCCCACGACCAATCAAACATTTTCCCACAAATAATGAGAAGTACCGAAGCACGGGAAAATGTATGCTAGCAGCTCTAGAGCAAGACACTCCTCTCTCCTCTCCTACAACAATTGTATCGATGAAAGCTTCTAAGTCCCGTGGACGAGGTTCATGAATATCCCCAACGTAAGGTAATTTGCAAACATTGCAAAAATCCTGGAGTGACATGCGCTGGGGGATATCATAAAGTTTGAACTCAACCATAGGAGGATTCTTCCTCGGATAGAAGTTAAAGCTTTGTATGAAGATATTAGTGAGGAGGAGGTATTGCAGACACATACCTTCAATGAAGGCGGTAAGGCCTGCGTTCTCCACCAAGTGATAAAAGTCCTCATAAATTCCAACGGCACGTAAGAACACGTCGCTTGGCCACTCGCATGCTCGAACTTCTGCGACTCGACGGACCAGATACTTGGGCTTCTTCTCACTCCCATCATCCTTGGGGTCACGGCTTGAAGAGCCACTTAAGAACCTCCTCATCATTCTAAGGAAAAGTGAACAAGGCTCAACTAAACTCATAGCAACTACTCCCACTAGTGCCTAGAGGCCATATTACGCATCAAAACTACTTGGGACCAGCTAAAATTAGCATGCAAAGCTCAAGAACAGGGTCACCAAGGCAGCAAAAATACGCGAAGTATAAGGCACTAGAGCAAAAACTAATTGGACCAATGGAGGAGTCACTTACCAAGGAGTAATTTCCCCAAAACAGTTCGGAGAATGGTGCTTCTGAAACGATTTTTTCTGGAGGTAGGAGAACCAGATGAGTGCAAGAATGAGTGGATGGGGTGCCTGTGAGCCCCACAAGCCTGGGTGGCGCGGCCAGGGGGTGCCCGCGCCCCCTGGGCTTGTGGCCCACTGGTGCAGCCCCCAAACAAGTTCTTCGTCTCAGTATTTTTCAAAAAATCCAAAAAAAATCATACTTGATTTTCAGGACGTTCGGAGAACTTTTATTTTCGGGGTACTTTTCCATGGGACGCTAAGAACAAAGAATAGGGAAAACTAAACTAAATCTATCCTTTTTCTTCTAAGCAACCTAAAGTGAAAGCTTGGAACAGAGGTTAGTGACTCCTCGATTCATCCATCTCATGGTCATCGAAAAAAATCCGTCAGTGGGGTTGATCAAATCCCCTCGACAAAACTTCTCGAATCGCAAAAGAGATCGGAGAATTTTCGAACAGTCACTAGGTCACCTCAATGGGGATGTGAATCTCCCCAACAAGCAAATCATACTTCATCTTAATAGGAGGAACAGGGCATTCAAAGATCCCAATAAGAATTGATGAAGTCTTTTCGATAGCATTGATGCAATGTACTCGATATTGTTTCTTCGGAAAGTGCATTGTATGCTCATTACTGTTGACATGGAAAGTGACATTGCCTTTGTTGCAATCTATAACATCCCCTGCAGTGTTTAAAAAGGGTCTTCCGAGGATGACAGCCATGGCATCATCCTCGGGAATATCCAAGATAACAAAGTCTGTTAAGATAGTGACGTTAGCAACCACAACAGGCACATCCTCGCAAATGCCGATAGGGAAAGAAGTTGATTTTTCGGCCATTTGCACAAATATTTTAGTGGGTGTCAACTTATTCAGTTCAAGTCTACGATAAAGAGAGAGAGGCATAAAACTAACACCGGCTCCAAAGTCGCATAAAGCAGTTCTAACGTAGTTGCCTTTAATGAGCAAGGTATAGTGGGCACACCGGGATCACCTAGTTTCTTGGGAGTTCCACCCTTGAAGGTATAATTAGCGAGCATGATGGAAATCTCAACCTCAGGTATCCTCATCTTATTAGTCACAATTTCTTTCATGTACTTAGTATACGGAGACATTTTGAGCATATCTGTCAAACGCATTTGCAGAAAGACAAGTCTCATCATTTCAACGAAGCGCTCAAAATCCTCATCATCCTTTTTCTTGGATGATTTGGGAGGAAAGGGCATGGGTTTCTGAACCCATGGTTCCCTTTCTTTATCATGCTTCCTAGCAGTGAAGTCATTCTTATCGTATCTCTTAGTCTTAGGCTGTGGGTTATCAAGATCAATAGGTTCAATCTCCACATTCTTATCATTGCTCGGTTGAGCATCAACATGAACATCACTATTGATATTATCATTAGGCTCATGTTCATCACCAGATTGTGTTTCAGCATCAGAGACAGAGACATCGTTTGGACTCTCAGGTGTAACAGCAACAGGGTTGCTAGCGTGCAGGTTCCTATCATCTTTCTTCTTCTTCCTAGGATGACTAGGTGCAATAGTGCTAACTCCTTGAGAATCTTGTTCAATTCTCTTTGGATGACCCTCAGGATACAAAGGTTCCTAGGTCATTCTACCGCCTCTAGTGACGACTGATGACCCACAAGTATAGGGGATCAATCGTAGTCCTTTCGATAAGTAAGAGTGTCGAACCCAACGAGGAGGAGAAGGCTTTGATAAACGGATTTCAGCAAGGTAATAACTGCAAGCACTGAAAGTAGCGGTAACAAGTGATGGTGTAGCGAGGTGAAACGTAACAAGTAACAAGTAGTAGCAATGGTGCAGCAAGTGGCCCAATCCCTTTTGTAGCAAGGGACAAGCCTGAACAAAGTCTTATAGGAGGGAAAACGCTCCCGAGGACACACGGGAATTTCTGTCATGCTAGTTTCATCAAGTTCATATGATTCATGTTCGTTACTTTGATAGTTTGATATGTGGGTGGACCGGTGCTTGGGTACTGCCCTTACTTGGACAAGCATCCCACTTATAATTAACCCCTCTCGCAAGCATCTGCAACTACAAAATAAGAATTGAGACAACGTATAACCATAGCATTAAACTAGTGGATCCAAATCAGCCCCTTACGAAGCAACGCATAGAGGAAAAACAACATACAACATATCAAAATACAGAACAGATATCAAATTCACATGACTATTATTAACATGACTTATCCCATGTCCTCTCGAAAAAAAGTAACTACTCACAAAGCATAATCATAATCATGATCAGAGGTGTAATGAATAGCATCAAGGATCTGAACATAAACTCTTCCACCAAGTAATCCAACTAGCATCAACTACAAAGAGTAATCAACACTACTAGTAACCTTACAAGTACCAATCGGAGTCGTGAGATGGAGATTGGTTACAAGAGATGAACTAGGGATTGGAGAGGAGATGGTGCTGATGAAGATGCCTCCCCTCCGACGAGAGGAGTGTTGGTGATGACGATGGCGACGATTTCCCCCTCCGGGAGGGAAGTTTCCCCGGCAGGATCGTCCTGTCGGAGCTCTAGATTGGATCTGCTCAAGTTCCGCCTCGTGGCGGTGGGGAAACCACGAAAAAGCTCCCAATTGATTTTTTTTCTGGAACGAAACCCTTCATATAGCAAAAGAGGGGGGCTAGTGGGCCGTCAGGGAGCCCACAAGCTTGCCCTCCGCCACCAGGGGGTGGCGGTGACAGGGCTTGTGGCGCCCTGGTCGCCCCCTCCGATACTTCTTTCGCCCAGTATTTTTTATATAATCCCAAAAAATTCCATGTAACTTTTCACGGCATTTGGAGATCTGCAAAATAGTGGACTAAGATGTGCTCCTTTTCGAGTCCAAAATTCCAGCTGCCTGAATTCTCCCTCTTCAAATAAACCTTGCAAAATAAGAGAGAAAAGGCATAAATATGGTACCACAAAGTAATACAACAGCCCATAAAGCAATAAATATCAACATGAAAGCATCATGCAAAATGGACGTATCAACTCCCCCAAGCTTAGACCTCGCTTGTCCTCAAGCGAAAACCAAGTTCCATAAACATGTCCACATGTTGAGGGACGAAGGTGTCGATAAAACATAATACGGACATGAGGGCATCATGATCACACATAGGACAACAATACATCATAAAGATTCTTATGGGAAAGTAACAATTCCTTCACAAAGCAAAGCATGGAGCAAAAAACCTTACCGAGAAATAACCAACAACAGTCCAAAGTCATTGAAGCAATTGCAATTTATCACAACATCAGAAAGAGTCAAGTAAGAGCTTGTAAGGCAAATCCACATACTCAATCATCTCTTTTGTTTTCCACAATTGTTACAACTCACGAGGTACTCATGGTGTCAAAGTTTCAGGTGGACACAGAGGAAGATATGGGCTTATAGTTTTGCCTCCCAACGATTTACCTCAAGGGTAAAGTCAACAATAATAAAGCATAAGTACTCAACTCCAAGTTGATATATGAATATAGATCTTTCACAAGCATGTGACAGTAGCCAAGACAAAGGCAAAAATAGGGAATTGGTGAAGATCACCATGACTCTTACAAGGGCAAAAAGTAAAGGTACAAGATAGGCCCTTCGCAGAGGGAAGCAGAGGTTGTCATGCGCTTTTGAGGTTTGAATGCGTGTCCTCTTAGTGCGGAGGAACGTCACTTTATATTGCCTCCTGTGATAAAGAACTTTATTATGCAGTCTGTCGCTTTTATGTCTTCCTCATCACAGGTTCGTACAAAGCTTATTTTCGACACACTAATAGATCATACATATTAGAGAGCAATTTTTATTGCTTGCACCGATGACAACTTACTTGAAGGATCTTATTCAATCCATAGGTAGGTATGGTGGACTCTCATGGCAAAACTGGGTTGGAGGTTTATGGATGCACAAGTAGTATCTCTACTTGGTGCGGGAGTTTTGGCTAATGTGAAGTGGAAGCAATCGTCACATGCTAAGAGATCTCTAATCATATAACATTGTTTGGTACCAAGCAAACACAATTCATTATGTTGTCTTCCTTGTCCAACATCTACTCCTAAGCATGTAATAGTTTGGTGAGTGCTCACAATTGTAAAAAGTTTCTAAGATGATATATTTATATGTGAACCTCTCTTTCCTTATTACTTCTTATTAATTGCAACAATGACTGAGGTCTATGTTGATTTATTCTCAACAACTTCCAATCATGATAGGTGTCATATGTGAAGCTATCACTTTCCATAAGATCGTCTCATGATCTTTCATGCTATCGTTCTTTTCATACTTTTGATCATGGCACAAAGCAAAGCCCTTGACTAAGATACTCTTTATTATATAGCTCGCAAGCTCGAATACATCGGGGGAGAGACAAAAGCAAAAGAATCAAACTAAACACTATAGACTTATTCCTCTAAGAGAAGAAATAAAAACTGAAAAGGAAAGAACTAAAACAAAGGTAAAAGCAAAAGATATAAAGGTGATACGATACCAGGGCAACTCCCCCAAGCTTGGCAGAAGCCAAGGGGATTGCCCATACCAATGCTTAGTTGTCTTCCTTTGGTGGTGATGGTGGTGGAGTTGTTGGAGTAGTCTGATCCTCCGTCTTCCAAGGCATAGGTGCTCCATCATGGCAGGATGAACGAGTCGTCGGAATCCTCAAATCTGCAGCCAACCTTATTGATTTAAATCTGTACTCATACTCACAGTTTTGGTTCTGCAGGTCATAGATCTGGCCCTGAAGTTGATCAACCCCGTCATAGAGCCTGGAGAGGTGTTTCCCAATGTCAATGGCATCCATCTTGTGATTGCTAGTGAACTCCGTGATCATCATGTGGTTGGCGTTGAGTCCACGCTCCACCATCCCTTGGCACTTGAAGACTTGTTGCTCCATTGCTTCGAGCCTCGTCTCCACGCTTCCGGTCTTCTTAGGCCCCTCAACATCACAGATGTGCAACATCCCCTCGCTCATCTTGATAGATTGAGGGTGTTTCAGCACTTCCATGAGGTAGGGATTGATGACCTTCTCGAAGATCTTGTCCTTAGGAGCGTTTGGGGAAGTCATGATGATCTACATCTGTCACAGAAACAGGCTCGAAACGAAAACAAAGGAAAACTGCGCGATACGGAGATCAAAACCTTCGGGCGAGTATATATTGAATTTTTTTTCTGGACCAGAATGAGTGCTCCGCAAGAAAACGGAGTCCGGGAGGCACACGAGGTGCCCACAAGCCCTCTCTCCGCCACCAGGGGGTGGTGGTGTCCAAGCTTGTGGCCGCCTCGTGCGCTCTCCGGACTGCTTTTTATTTTTCTAATTTTCCAAAAATTCCAAAACGGAGGAAATTTCCTATTGGAAAAGCATCGGAGTCCAATTTCTTACTGAAATAGATACTTCTTTGTTTTCAGGGTCTGAAACAGGCTGATAAACATCCCTTATGTACTTCTCTGGAGTTATAACATTGATGATATTGGTCTCAACATTTATGGGAGTGCCATAGATGTAATGCTTGATTCTTTGCCCATTTACCACTCTAGGAAAATTTTCTTCCGTGTTATTGATTTTCATGGCACCGGAACGATATACTTCCTCGATAACATAAGGACCTTCCCATTTAGAGAGAAGCTTGCCTGTGAAGAATCTTAAACGAGAATTGTATAGCAGGACATAATCACCTACATTGAACTCTCGTTTCTATATTCGTTTGTCGTGCCATCTCTTAACCTTTTCCTTGAACAACTTGGCATTCTCGTATGCCTGGGCCCTCCATTCATCTAACGAGCTGATATCAAACAACTGCTTCTCACCGACAAGTTTGAAATCAAAGTTGAGCTCTTTCATTGCCCAATAAGCTTTGTGTTCCAGCTCAAGAGGTAAATGACAGGCCTTACCGTAAACCATTTTATATGGCGACATGCCCATGGGATTCTTATAAGCAGTCCTATAAGCCCATAGTGCATCGTCAAGTTTGCTAGACCAATTCTTTCGAGATCTATTGACGGTCTTTTGTAGGATCAATTTGATCTCCCTGTTACTCAACTCCACTTGACCACTAGACTGAGGATGATAAGGAGATGCAACTCTACGGTTGACATCATACTCAGCGAGCATCTTGCGGAAAACACCATGAATGAAGTGTGAACCGCCATCAGTCATCAAATATCTAGGGACTCCAAATCTTGGGAAAATGACTTCTTTAAGCATCTTAATAGAGGTGTGGTGATCAGCATTTTTAGTGGGGATAGCTTCTACCCACTTAGTCACGTAATCCACAGCAACTAACATGTGAGTGTACCATTGGAACTCGGGAAGGGTCCCATATAATCAAAGCCCCAGACATCAAATGGTTCAATGACAAGTGAATAGTTCATAGGAATTTCCTGATGCTTACTGATATTCCCTATTCTTTGGCATTCATCACAAGACAAGACAAACTTACGGGCATCCTTGAAGAGAGTGGGCCAATAGAAACCTGATTGCAATACCTTATGGGCAGTTCTATCTCCAGTGTGGTGTCCTCCGTAGGCTTCGGAATGACACTTCTGCAAGATCTATCCCTGTTCATGTTCAGGCACACAACGTCTAATAACACCATCTACTCCTTCCTTATAAATGTGAGGATCATCCCAAAAGTAGTGTCTCAAATCAAAGAAGAATTTCTTATTTTGCTGATAGGTGAAACTGGGTGGTATGTATTTGGCTACGATATAGTTTGCGTAATCAGCATACCACTGTGCACTATGTGAAGTGCGGATGACATTCAATTGCTCATCTGGAAAGCTGTTGTTAGGGCATATTTATCCTAAGTGGTTTTAGTGATTGATGACAATTGTTGTGTGGACTATTCTTGTGTCCTGAGCATTTCAGAATATTCTCCTCTAGGCACAAGATGACTCGACGCCCCTCGGAGGATCTCGAAGACGGATTTTCTTCTACATTTCTCTTCCTAGTTTGAGTCATAGGAAAGTCTTCTTACCAAGAGGGGGTCCGTGTCGGAAAGGTTTGGGTGGAATCCTCACGCACACACCTCATGCACCCACCCTTATTTTAGCCTCAATGGAGCACCATTGTGTTTTCCTTGCCTATGTGAAAAAGGGCAAGCGGTAGTACCGCTGTCCCAGCGGTAGTACCGTTGGCACGGCGGAAGTACCGCTCTCAGAGCGGTACTAAATTTTTACTTTCGCTCCACGAGCGGTACTACCGTCCCAGGTGCGGTAGTAAAATTTTAATACCGCTCCCGGAGCGGTACTACCGCCCGAAGAACGGTAGTAGTTTTTTACTACCGCTCCAAGGGCGGTACTACCGCCCTCAGTGCGCTAGTATTATTTTACTACCGCACCGACGGGCTTTTTCTCGCAAACTTTTCCATGGAGGGGGTGGCACGGTAGTACCCCCCCGGTACTACCGTGGTTGGTGAGAAGCTGAGCGGTAGTACCGCTCCCAGGAGCAGTAGTATCGCTCTGGGAAGCAGTAGTACCGCTCGAGGAGCGGTAGTACCGCTCGTGCATTTATGTGGTAGGTGGGTAATGGTTGGATCTGCCCCCACGTACTATGTAAAGGCATCTCCTTCTTCCTTGAGCCTACCTTTAACCTCTCTAAGCTCCATTGTTGCTCCACAAGCTCATTTTAGCCCGATCTCTCTCCCTAGCCAATCAACCTTGTTGATTTTCTAGGGATTTCTTGAGAAGGCCTGGATCCACACTTCCACCAAAGGATATTTGATTCCCCCAACTAATCCCTTGCGGATCTTGTTACTCTTGGGTGTTTGAGCACCCTAGACGGTTAAGGTCACCTCGAAGCCACATTCCATTGTGGTGAAGCTCCGTGGTCTTGTTGGGAGCCTCCAAGTTTTGTGTGGAGATTTCCCCAACCTTGTTTGTAAAGGTTTGGCCGCCGCCTTCAAGAGCACCTATAATGGAATCACGGTACCTTGCATTGTGCGAGGGCGTGAGGAGAATACGATGGCCCTAGTGGCTTATTGGCGAGCATTGTGCCTCCACACCGCTCCAACGGAGACGTACTTCCTGTCAAAGGGAAGAAACTTCGGTAACACATCCTCGTATTCATCGGTTCCACTTGTGGTTATCTCTTACCTTTACTTTGTATATGTCGGTGTTGTAGAGTATCTCCTACGTGCTTCGTTACTCGTTACTACGTAGCATCATATAGGTTGTCCTTCTAGTGCCATGTTAGTGAACCTTTATGATTGCTACTTCGTATTTATTTAGAAAAGCTAAAAATTGGTAGTTGCCTATTCACCCCCCGCCCTCTAGTCAACCATATCGATCCTTTCAATTGTTATCAGAGCCACGTCTCTTTATTAAGGGTTTCACCACCCAAAGATTATGGAAGGCGAAGAGGGAGTTCCCCATGGGCAAGCCGAGGCCATGGACTTGACTTCGATCACAAGGGACGACTTGAATACGGCTATGGCCGCCCTCAAGACGTCCTTGACGAACGAAGTCAAGACCATGCTTAAAGAGTTAATTGAGGGAATTAAAAGTCCACCCGAACCGGCGTTAGTGGTTAAACCCACCATCACCGATTCGGAGGCCAATTCCTCTAAGGAAGCGGCTAAAGGTATGCGACCTTCCTCACCTCTCGAAAAGGATGGGACTAGAACCTATGCCTCAGTTCCACCTCCCATGGTCTATGGAGGACCTGTTCCTACACCGCGTCTTAATCATGTTGGTCCTCCTCCTAAGCTTGTTAAGGGTGATTTTGCTAACTGGTTGTTTTCTATTAAGTCTCATTTGAATCACAGCTCAACAAACTTATGGAGAATCATCGAGCAAGGCTACTATCCTCACGACCCAAGCAACCTCACTCCAAGAGAAGAAGCAGACAATCAATATAATCACTCCGCATTATTTATTCTACAGTCCGCAGTACCACCTGAAGATCTTCCTCACTTGTGCCCCTTCTCTCTGGCGAAGGACTGTTGGGAGCACATTATGGTGCTATACAAGGGAAGCTCTAGCATTCAACGGTCAAACTATGAAGTGGTACTTAATCGGGCTGATGAGTTTGTAATGAAGGAAGATGAGGACCCTCGTGATCTCTATCGGAGGGTGACTGCTATTGTTGTTGCTCTCAAGGATCATGGGAGCAAGGATGTGGATGACACATGGGTCAAGCGCAAGTTTCTTAAGGCCATCATGTCTTTCAACAAACCCATGTCATCAGTCATTCGCCAACGACCAGATTTCCACTTGTTGTCTTCCACTGAGGTGTTGGATGAATTCATTGCAATGTCAATCATGAACGAGACCGCTGACAATGCACTAGCTCGAGTTCGGTCAAAGACAACTTCACCTAACCTTTCTTTGAAGGCAAAGGCTGCTTCTAAAGAAGAAGAGGAGGATGAAGAAGAGGATAGCTGCCCTGAATACACTAAGTATGCTTATCACGAGCACATGGCTCTTGCGTCGAGGCAATTCTAGGGCAACAAGAGGAACTCAAGACCCAACTTCAGCAAGAACAACTCAAGTGGGTTCAAACCCAAGCAACGAGTGAGGACATGCTATAATTGTGGTAATGTGAGCCATTTCGTGGCGGAATGTCCTTATGAGAAGAGGGAAGACAACGGAGGCAAGCTCATTCGCAAGGACAAAACAAAGTCATTCCCAAGCAAGAACAACTTTGTCAAGAAACCCCATCCAAAGGGTATGGCGGCACTTGAAGAGTACCCCTCCGATGATGATGATGATGATGATATGGTGGCAACTGCGACTGTCGCCATTTCCACTCCTTCTTCCAAGAAGGTGTCCCTCTTCAACTCCCCCAACGATAATCACATCGCCAAGTGCCTCATGGCTAAAGGTATCACTCAGGTAACACCCAGCATTAAGACCAACATCACTAGTGCTCCATCATTGTTGAATTGTGTTGATGATAGTGATGTTGTGGAACTTAATGAGCATGATCTTGACAAATTTCTATGTACTATCAAAGGAGAAACCAACAGGCACTTCGTTGCTCTTTTGGAACAATTGGGTGAGGCTGATGACCTCATCGAGTCTCATGAGGAGACCATCTCCGAGATGCAAGGTCATAATCGTGACTATGCTGATGAGATTGCTAGACTTTCTATTGCTCTAGAAACAGAGCGCACTCTTCGTTTGGCTCCTGAGGAGTCATGCAACGATGACTGCGCCAAATTGCAAAAGAAACTAGATCATGCTACTGTTATTACTCGTATGCTTAAGTCTGAAAAGGATGCTCTTGGGGTTGACCATGACAGACTCAAAATGGAGTTTGACACAATTGACAAGGCTCACAAGGCCTTGAAAGGTAGTCATTTCTCCCTGAAAGAGTCTCATGATCAACTTCAAGCAAAGCTTACCAAGGAAATCTCTACTTGTCCTCCTTTTGTTTTAATTGATAATGCTTGTACAACTAACCCTTGTTGTGAGCATGTACATCTTGTGGAGGAAAATGCCAAGTTGAAGGATAAACTTGAGAAGGGCCTTGTGTCATGCATCCAAGGCAAGAAGAGCCTGAACGACCTTTTGAGCAATCAAAAGGGTGTGGTAGGAAAGGAGGGGCTTGGACTTACATCTAAGTCTAAAAGAAAAAGAAAGAACAGGAACAACAGATCCCCACCCTCATGGACATCTATGTCAAAGAGGGCGAAGGGACTCAGGAGGTGAACATGAACAAGGTGGAAAATGGGAGCATCAAGAAGGGCAAAACCATTCCTACCAACACGGCTGGCAAACTAAATCCTTCCTATGTTTTATGTCGTGCTCGTGATGGGCATGTTTATGCCAGATTTATTGGTTCTTACGATGAGTACATTGAATGTGCTACTTGGGTTCCTAAGACCCTTGTCTCTAACATTAAAGGACCCATTCAAAAATGGGTACCTAAAACCAAGTCTTGATCTATTGCAGGAGTTTGCTTCCGGAGGGGTGTCATGGTTGCTCGATAGTGGAGCAACAAATCATATGACCGGAAGCAAGGACTTAGTGGTGGATGTGCATCCTTCCCCATCTATGCCCACCCATGTCCAATTCGCCGATGCATCATTGTCAAAGGTATTGGGATTTGGTAAGGTGGTCATCTCTCAAGAGTTATCTATTGAGAAGGTCATGCTTGTTGAGTCCCTTGCTTATAATTTACTTTCGGTTCATCAACTTGCAATCATGGGCTTCTCCACATTCTTTAATCTTGATACTGTGGTCCTTTTGTGGAGCAAGACTCTTAAAGTAGCCTATGTTGGACATGTCGAAAATGGTCTCTATGTGGTGAACTTTTCAAAGCGACCCACTAAGACTGCGACATGTCTAATGGCTAAAGTTGATGTGGGCTGGCTTTGGCATCGCCGACTAGCCCATGTCAATATGAGATCTTTGCAAAGTCTCCTTAAAGGGGACCATATTTGTGGACTAACAAATGTGAGTTTTGCCAGAGATCGTGCTTGCAGTGCCTGCATTGAAGGAAAAATATATGAAACTGCTCATCGTCCAACGACTCTCATTTACACTAAGAGACCATTGGAGCTCCTTCATATGGATCTCTTCGGTCCCCCATCATTTGATAGTCTTGGGGGCAGAAAGTACTGCTTGGTGATTTTTGATGATTACTCAAAATACACTTGGGTATATTTCTTGAAGAGGAAGAGCGAGACTCAACAGACTGTTATCAACTTTGCTAATGAAGCTCAACATCAACATGAAGCAAAGATTTTGATGATCAGAAGTGACAACGGCACCGAGTTCAAGAACTACACCTTGGATGAGTTTCTAGGTGACGAGGGAATAAAACATCAATATTCGGCACCATATACCCCTCAACAAAATGGTGTGACGGAAAGGAAAAACCGGACACTGATAGACGCTGTAAGAACTATGATGGCAGAATACAAATCTCCAGATAACTTTTGGGCCTAAGCCATCAACACAGCATGTCATGCATCAAATCGGCTCTATATCCGCAAAGGCTTGAACAAGACCCCATATGAGATTCTAACCGGAAACAAACCCAATCTCAAGTACTTCCGGGTATTCGGGTGTAAGTGTTTCATTCTCAAGAAAGGTGCACGTTTAGCTAAATTTGATTCTAGAGCACATGAGGGCATCTTTGTTGGTTATGCTACAAACTCTCATGCTTACCGTGTCCTCAACAGGTCCACCGGACTCATTGAGGAGACGTGTAACGTGGAGTTTGATGAAAATAATGGCTCCCAAGTGGAGCAAAGTGGTCTTTGTGATATAGGTGATGAAATTCCTCCTCAAGCCATAAGAACAATGGGGATTAGTCAAATACTCCCCATTGAGGAACCCCTTGTGGCCGAAGGAGAAGGACAATGCTCTACTCAAGTGGAGCCATCATCCTCACAAGTCCCACACGCTTCAGATGAACAAAGAGAAGACCCTCAACAAGTTGAACAAGCTCAAGATCAAGACCAAGTGCCTAAATATGGTGAAGTGCCCCATGAAGTACAAGCACTCACCCAAGGTTCCGAACCGGCTCAAGATCAAGATCAAGTGCAACCACATGATCCAGACCAAATAGAAGCACAAAATCAAGATCAAGAGCAACCACAAGAACAAGGACAAACTAGTGAACCTGCTCAAGTCAAAGATCAAGTTGATCAGGATGCTGTCTCTCAATTCCCTTCTGCGGCGCCTAAAAGGGGTACTGGTGCCAAGGGAGGATCAAAACGCAAGGGCACGCAAAGCAATCAAGTCGATGTTCCCCAGTTATCCAATGAAGAACTCCTGGAGTGTCGCGCAGCCAAGATTGCGAACAAGCTGAGAGTCAAGTCACATCTTATGAAGAATGTACTTGGTAGTTTGAAAAAGGGAGTATCCATTCGTCAACAAATTTGGAATTATTGTGAGCATCACGCGTTTGTTTCGTATTGTGAACCTCAACAGGTACAGGAAGCGCTCGATGATGAGGATTGGCTAATGGCCATGCATGAAGAACTCAACAATTTCGAGCGCAATCAAGTCTGGGATTTAGTACCAAGGCCAAAGGAGGAACATAATGTCATCGGGACCAAATGGATCTTCAAAAACAAGGAAGATGCCAATGGGATTGTGATTCGAAACAAGGCAAGATTGGTGGCTCAAGGCTACTCCCAAGTCGAGGGCATCGACTACGGTGAAACCTTTGCCCCTGTTGCTCGTTTAGAATCTATTCGCATGATGCTTGCATTTGCTTCTCATCATAATTTCAAATTACAACAAATGGATGTGAAAAGTGCCTTTCTAAAGGTCCTTTAAATGAGTTGGTATA
This sequence comes from Hordeum vulgare subsp. vulgare, assembly GCF_904849725.1. Classification (NCBI taxonomy): domain Eukaryota; kingdom Viridiplantae; phylum Streptophyta; class Magnoliopsida; order Poales; family Poaceae; genus Hordeum; species Hordeum vulgare. The sequence continues at coordinate 439,202,248 of NC_058522.1, read as the reverse complement.
TGTCAAACAACCCCCGGGGTTCGAACATCCCAAGCTCCCCAATCATGTGTACAAACTTAATAAGGCACTCTATGGCCTTAAACAAGCCCCACGTGTGTGGTATGAGTATCTTACTGAGTTATTATAAGATCGTGGGTTTGAAATTGGGAAGATTGATCCCACTCTTTTTACAAAGAGGGTCAAAGGGGATTTTTTCATATACCAACTATATGTTGATGACATCATTTTTGGTTCTCCTAAGGAATCTTTCAATGAAGAATTTGTTGCACTGATGACCGAGAAATTTGAGATGTCTATGATGGGTGAGTTGAAGTTCTTCCTCGGGTTCGAGATCAAACAAGGCTTAGAAGGGACTTTCATTAAACAAGCCAAGTACACTGAAGACATGCTCAAGAAGTTTGAGCTAGAGGATATCAAGCCGATCAAGTTTCCCATGCCAACACGATGCAAGCTTGACAGTGATCCCAATGGTAAAGCAGTGGATCAAAAGGTATATCGCTCCATGATTGGATCCCTCCTTTATCTTTGTGCATCTAGACCTGATATCATGTTGAGTGTAGGGATTTGTGCACGGTTTCAATCCGCACCAAAGGAAAGTCGTTACATGGCTGTCAAACGAATCTTTCGATATTTGGCTCATACCCCAAACTTTGGTCTATGGTATCCCAAAGGAGAAAACTTTAACCTAGTGGGCTATTCTGACTCAGATTGGGCAGGCGACTGTGTGGAGAGGAAGTCAACCTCTGGAGGATGCCAATTCCTTGGTCGTTCACTGGTAAGTTGGTCTTCAAAGAAGCAGAATTGTGTATCACTATCCTCCACCGAAGCTGAGTATGTAGCAGCTGCAAGTTGTTGTGCCCAATTGCTATGGATGAGGCAAACTTTAAAGGACTACGGTGTCACCTGTGACAAAGTGCCTCTCCTATGTGACAATCAAAGTGCTATCAAGATTTCTCTCAATCCGGTTCAACACAGCAAGACCAAGCACATTGATATTCGTCATCACTTCATTCGTGAACATATCAAGCTAGGTGATATTGAGATTCACTTCGTCAACACTGAAGAGCAACTTGCAGATATTTTCACTAAGCCCCTAGATGAAGCAAGGTTCCGGGAGTTAAGGCATGAGCTAAATATCATTGATTCAAGTAATGTGGACTGAAACTAGGCACTTTGCACCTCACTCTACATTACATCTTGCTCTAGATGTAGGCATGGACATAGGGGGAGTGTTGCTCTCTCAGTGAACTTTCCCTCCCCCCATATGCATAAATCGATCAAGTCTTTCACTTTGGCCATCACCAAATGGCACTTGTGCTTCAAAGACGAGATATGGTCATGAACCCAAGGATAATTCTTCTTGGTGCATACGATTTGTCTCAAACATTGGTGGCCTAGGCCACCGCCCTCTGGTCTCTGTGTTGTTTCTCTTTCTTTCTTCGGTGTGTCTTTCTTGTTTCCGTGTTTTGTTTTTCTCTTGGCTTGATCAAGTTTTTCCACCACCTAAGGATTGACTTCAAGCACGGTAGTAAAATTTTACTACCGCTGGGGGAGCGGTACTACCACTCACCATGCGGTACTACTGCCCCCACCACGGTACTAATTTTTTACTATCGCTGTGGGCGCGGTACTACCGCACGTAGAGCGGTACTACCGCACCGCCTCGCCCAGGGGACTATTTAAAGGGCCGGGAGGCCTTTCTTTTTCCCATCTGCCCCGAGTTCTTCCCTGTCTCTCTCTCTCTCTCCTCTCCTCAAAAACTGCCCTTAGGCATCGTCGGATCTCCCTATCCGGCCATCGTCCTCTGATTCCGACCGGTGGGACTCTTCCCCACACGCCATGGACACCGGTACTGCCCCTCATCTGCAATCTTATGCTTTGTTCGTTGATTCCTTCTAGGCATAGGGCATATGGTCTCATGGCATCGTGATTGGGAGTTAGTGGTAGCTTTTTGAGTAATATGATTCCTTGCATAGGTGGTGTGTGTGCCTAGGCCTGCATAGGATCCAGATCTACGGTTTTCAATCTACTCCACAAGTTTTCCAAGTCAAATTTGATTAGATCTGTGATTAGGCCGTCCAGTGCGGTAGTACCGCCGCTCGAGGAGCGGTACTACCGCTTGTAGAGCGGTAGTAAAATTTTACTACCGCTCCAGAAGCAGTACTACCACCCTAAGGGCGGTACTACCACCCTAAGGGCGGTACTACCGCTCCCAGAGCGGTAGTAAAATTTTACTGCCGCTCCACCTACGATACTACCGCTCCCCTTTGTGCACACACACTGATCTATTGTGTTCTATGGGGTTTTTGGTCGTTCTTGTTCATTGCCTTGACTTGTTTCTCCCTTCTTTCGTGTTTTGTGTGTTGTTTTGCGTATCCCAGGTGGTGATTCCCGTCGTTCCAACCCGTCTCGCACTGCCAGCTCCAAGCGACCTTCCTCTGATCCGTCTGAAGGCTCTAATGCCCCCAAGCGCACGTTCAAGAAGCCTGCTCCAAAGAAGCCCTCAGTCAACTGGAACACTATGCCGCTTGCCGAGTTCCAACACTGTCGCAAGCTCAACCCATATGCCAACAATAGGGAGGAGTTCCCTGGCGGTGAACAGTTCTGGACTCGCGATCAATTCTTAATCTATGAAGACGTGCTCAAATCAAAGAAGAACCTCCATGTCCTGGTGCAGTGGATAGATCTTGAACATTTGAGGAAGGACATGACTTATTTTGGGGAGGCCATTGCTATGGTGGAGCAACTTCAGATTGCGGACCTCGTCTTGTTTCACCAGGATTTTGATATTACCATTGTAGCTCACTTCTTTGCTACAGTGCACTTTCACCATGATGACGCACGTACTATGACATGGATGACAAATGGAATGCAGCTGACTGCTACCTGGAAAGACTTCATGGATCTTCTTCAGGTCAGGGATGAGGGCCTCACTACTGTTGTTGGCTTGCGCCCCCATGCCAAGGCCCAAGCCGTTAAAAAGGAGAAGCTGCTCCCGTACCTCTCTGTGAAGCACACCCCCACTGGCGAGGTATCCTATGTCATGAACCCCTTCTTGGATGTGATGCACCCGATCTTTCGCAACACACTGTTTCCCATGGTTGGCAACAAGGATCAGGTGCACTCCTACCTGGTAGACATGCTCCTCTTGTGTCAGAAAGCGAAGAATCGTCAGTGTCAGCCCCTTGATGTTTCTCATGTCATGTGGACTGAACTCTACTCTGCAGTCATTAACCGTAAGGTCCCAATATATGGTCCCTACCTATTCTACTTTATCAAGGCCACTTGGACCAAGATCTTCCCCGGGGCTGAGTTTGTTGCTCCTGATTGGGTCCGCCATGAGCCCATCAAGCTGCGTCAGAAAGAAAAATGGTCCAACACCTCCTCTCGTCAGGCTGCCCCTAGGGATTCTGATGACGATCTGCCAGGCGCTGAGGGTGAGGCCCCTCCAGAGGCTCCGCGACAGGGTGAGGGTTCTCACACATCTGCGGCACCGTCTTGGGCCACATGGCTCACTGACATGATGAAGACCCTGTTCTGTATGCAGGGCAAGGGCCAGTACACCACACATGTTGCTCAGAAGGAGAGTCGCCAGCGCGACAAGTTGATCATGAGGAAGCTTTACATACCCTTCTCCAGCGGTTCTGAGAGTGAGATCACCCCCGAGGCGGCATGGATGGAGAAGCATCATCTTCAGTGGGCTGCATCTGAGGAGGAGGAGGACACCGACGATGGCTCCGATGAGGAGTATCGTGATGAGGAGGACACCGACTGATGTTTCTACCACCTGGGTGTTAGGGCTCCTCTCTGCCTTTTTGGTGTTTCGATGCCAAAGGGGGAGAGAGAGTAGGATTTGCTTGTTCTCTAGTTTTTCTGGTCTATTGGTTTCATAAAACTTTGTTGCTTTCGTTCGCTACTTTTGCTTTATGGTTGAGACTGAGTCGTCAGATCCTATCTTAATGTGTGCTATATGTTTTATCTTGCTTATCTTCTGTCTCAGTATTATCAGTTTTATCATGTTATTATTAACCTGTGAGACATAGTATCTTGTGCCAGTATTCCTTTGCTCACATGTTTTGCCATGCTTCAATATTCTTCATCTCGCGTACGTATGTAGTAAGGATGGCTTAGTCTATATAATCTAGGGGGAGTGTTCTCTCTGTGGTTAGTTGTTGGTATGCACATACCCAGAGGAAACTAGCCCCCTTGTGTTATCTTTGAAGTTTGCATATGCCTATCTCTATTTTTTTGTGCAAATCCAACATTGTCATCAATCCACCAAAAAGGGGGAGATTGTTAGGGCATATTTCTCCTAAGTGGTTTTAGTGATTGATGACAATTGTTGTGCGTACTAATCTTGTGTCCTAAGCATTTCAGAATATTCTCCTCTAGGCACAAGATGGCTCGACGCCCCTCACAGGATTTCGAAGATGGATTTTCTTGTACATTTCTCTTCCTAGTTTGAGTCATAGAAAAGTCTTCTAACCAAGAGGGGGTTCGCGTCGGAAAGGTTTGGGTGGAATCCTCACCCACACACCTCATGCACCCACCCTTATTTTAGCCTCAATGGAGCACCATTGTGTTTTCCTTGCCTATGTGAAAAAGGGAAAGCGGTAGTAAATTTTTACTACCGCTCCAGGAGCGGTACAACCGTCCCAGGTGCGGTAGTAAACTTTTACTACCGCTCCCGGAGCGGTACTACCGCCCGAAGAACGGTAGTAGTTTTTTACTACCGCTCCAAGGGCGGTACTACTGCCCCCAGTGCGGTAATATTATTTTACTACCGCACCGACGGGCCTTTTCTCGCATACTTTCCCACGGAGGGGGTGGCGCGGTAGTACCCCCCGGTACTACCGTGGTTTGTGAGGAGCTGAGCGGTAGTACCGCTCCCAGGAGCGGTAGTACCGCTCTGGGAAGCGGTAGTACCGCTCGTGCATTTATGTGGTAGGTGGGTAACGGTTGGATCTGCCCCACCTACTATATAAAGGCATCTCCTTCTTCCTTGAGCCTACCTTTAACCTCTCTAAGCTCCATTGTTGCTCCACAAGCTCATTTTAGCCCGATCTCTCTCCCTAGCCAATCAACCTTGTTGATTTTCTAGGGATTGCTTGAGAAGGCCTGGATCCACACTTCCACCAAAGGATATTTGATTCCCCCTACTAATCCCTTGCGGATCATGTTACTCTTGGGTGTTTGAGCACCCTAGACGGTTGAGGTCACCTCGGAGCCACATTCCATTGTGGTGAAGCTCCGTGGTCTTGTTGGGAGCCTCCAAGCTTTGTGTGGAGATTGCCCCAACCTTGTTTGTAAAGGTTCGGTCGCCGCCTTCAAGAGCACCTATAGTAGAATCACGGCACCTTGCATTGTGTGAGGGCGTGAGGAGAATACGGTGGCCCTAGTGGCTTATTGGGGAGCATTGTGCCTCCACACCGCTCCAACGGAGAAGTACTTCCTGTCAAAGGGAAGGAACTTCGGTAACACATCCTCGTCTTCATCGGTTCCACTTGTTGTTATCTCTTACCTTTACTTTGTATATGTTGGTGTTGTAGAATATCTCCTACGTGCTTCGTTACTCGTTACTACGTAGCATCATATAGGTTGTCCTTCTAGTGCCATGTTAGTGAACCTTTATGATTGCTACTCCGTATTTATTTAGAAAAGCTAAAAATTGGTACTTACCTATTCACCCCCCCTCTAGTCAACCATATCGATCCTTTCAGCTATCATCAATAGGTAGTGGGTCATCAAGGACATTCTCTAGCCTAGACAAGTTATCTGCTACAGGGTTATCAGCACCCTTTCAGTCAACGACGTGCAAATCAAATTCCTGTAGCAGGAGAAGCCATCTGATCAGCCTAGGCTTAGCGTCCTTCTTCTCCATAATGTACTTAATAGTAGCATGATCAGAGTGAATAGTGACTTTGGAGTCAACTATATAAGATCTGAACTTTTCACATGCAAACACGACTGCTAAAAATTACTTCTCCGTAGTGGCATAGTTTCTTTGGGCTCTGTCTAGAGTTTTACTAGCGTACTGAATGACATTCAACTTCTTGTCAACTCTTTGTCCTAAAATAGCACCAACAGCATAATCACTAGCATCGCACATGATTTCAAAGGGCAAGTTCCAGTCAGGTGGTTGAACAATAGGTGCGGTTATCAAAGCCTTCTTAAGTATTTTGAAAGCTTCCTCACAATCCTCATCAAAAACAAAAGGAACATCCTTCTGCAAGAGGTTGGTAAGAGGCCTAGAAATCTTAGAGAAGTCTTTAATGAACCTTCTATAGAAACCAGCATGACCTAGGAAACTTCGTATACCTCTAATATCTGTGGGGCAAGGCATTTTCTCAATAGCATCAACCTTAGCCTTATCAACTTCAATGCCTCTTTCAGAGATTTTGTGTCCTAAGACGATACCTTCATTAACCATAAAGTGGCACTTCTCCCAATTCAAAACGAGGTTGGTATCTTTGCATCTCTGTAAGACTCGATCAAGGTTGCTGAGGCAATCATCAAAGGAAGACCTGTAAACAGAGAAGTCATCCATGAAAACCTCGACAATCTTTTCACAAAAGTCAGAGAATATAGCCATCATACATCTTTGAAAGGTGGCAGGTGCATTGCATAAGCCAAAAGGCATACATCTATAAGCAAAGGTATGGAAGGGGTAGGTGAAGGTGGTTTTCTCCTGATCAAATTGTGCAATAGGTATTTGCGAGAAACCTGAATAACCGTCTAGAAAGAAGAAGTGTGTGTGTTTTGATAGCCTTTCTAGCATTTGGTCGGTAAACGGCAAAGGATAATGATCTTTACTAGTTGCCTTGTTCAGTTTCCGGAAGTCTATCACCATCCTATAGCCAGTAATAATCCTTTGTGGGATTAGTTCATCCTTATCATTAGGAACGACGGTGATACCTCCCTTCTTCGATATGCAATGTACTGGACTTACCCAATCACTATGAGCAACAGGATAAATGATTCCTGCATCTAGAAGCTTTAATATTTCTTTTCTAACGACCTCTTTCATCTTAGGATTTAATCTCCTTTGATGATCATCAATTGGTTTAAAGTCAGTATCGGTTTTAATCTTGTGCTGACATAGAGTGGGACTAATACCCTTAAGATCATCAAGAGTATATCCAATAGCAGCACGGTACTTCCTCGGAGTTCTTAGTAACTTCTTCTCTTCGTGCTCTGAGAGGAGAGCACTAATAATAATAGGATATATCTCCTCATTAAGATAGGCATACTTAAGAGTATCAGGCAACTGTTTAAGCTTGATCACAGGATCACCCTTTGGTGGGGGAGGATCCCCAAGCAGTTCAACAGGCAGATTATTCTTGAGAATAGGATATTGTTCTAAGACAATTTTATCTATCTCATCTCTCTCCTCCATATGCATATCATTTTCATGCTCAAGCAGATATTGTTCTAAAGGATCCGTAGGAGGTACGGAAATAGAGGCAAGAGCAATAATTTTATCCCTTCTAGATGACTCTTTTTCATGGGGTTGTCTTCCAAACTTGGAGAAGTTAAATTCATCAGACACACCCTCGAAACTAACTGTGACAGTCTTCTTAATGCAATCAATGTGAGCATTGACAGTGTTGAGAAAGGGTCTACCAAATATGATGGGACAAAAGTTATCTTGTGCAGTACCAAGGACGAGGAAATCAGTAGGATACTTCGTCTTACCACACAGGACTTCTATGTCTCTCACAATTCCCAGAGGACAGATAGTGTCTATTAGCTAGCATAATAGTGACATCAATGGGTTCTAACTCAGCAGGTGCAATATCATCTTTGATTTCATCATATAGAGAACGGGGTATTGCACTAACACTAGCTCCCATATCACATAAACCATGGTAACAGTGATCTCCTATCTTGACAGAAACAACGGGCAGGCCAACTACAAGTCCGTATTTGTCTTTCGCGTGAGGTTTAGCAATTCTAGCGGAGTCCTCACAGAATTTGATAACATGCCCGTCTACGTCTTCGGCTAAGAGATCTTTGATAATAGCTACACTAGGTTCAACTCTAATTTCCTCAGGGGGTGCAAGTGGTCTAATGTAACCCCTACGTATCATAGTTGGAGCTTTAGAATAATCCTTTATCCTAGCAGGGTATGGTGGTTTCTCAGTGTAAGCACAAGGAACAACAGGATCACTAAAAGCAATGACTTTCTCCTCAACTAGATTGGTTTTGACTATGTTGCTTTCTACAGGAGGATGATACTTAAACCACTTCTCTTTGGGAAGATCAACATGAGCAGCAAAAGATTCACATAGAGAAGCTACTATCTCAGAGTCAAGTCCATACTTAGCGCTAAAATCTCTAGAAGTGTTTGTCTCAACAAAAGATTTAACGCAATCAAACTAGAAATTCATACCTGACTCCTTACCTTCCTCCAGCTCCCAATATTCACAGTTACATTTGATTCTTTCCAACAAATTCCACTTGTGGTCAATATCCTTCTTCATAAAATAACCGGTACAAGAAGTGTCAAGCATGGTACGATCTTCATGAGAAAGCCGAGCATAAAAGTTTTGAGTGATAATATCTCTTGAGAGCTCATGATTGGGGCATGAATATAGCATTGATTTAAGCCTCCCCCAAGCTTGAGCTATGCTTTCCCTGTCACGAGGCCAAAAGTTATAAAGAAAGTTCCGATCACGATGTACTAAATATTTTCATAAAAGGAATTTCATAAAAGATATTTTCAGTAGGTACCTCAGGTTTAGGAACAACTCCTCGTGCTTCCATTCTTGGTGAAGATACCCCGAACAAACTCCTCAAAGGAACAGTTTCCATAGTGACAAGTGACAATAAATTTCAGCACAGTATAAAAATGTTTCCTTACCAATTTCCACTTATCAAAGGCGCTTCACTCCCCGGAAACGGTGCCAGAAAAGAGTCTTGATGACCCACAAGTATAGGGTATCAATCGTAGTCCTTTCGATAAGTAAGAGTGTCGAACCCAACGAGGAGCAGAAGGCTCTGATAAACGGATTTCAGCAAGGTAATAACTGCAAGTACTGAAAGTAGCGGTAACAAGTGATGGTGTAGCGAGGTGAAATGTAACAAGTAACAAGTAGTAGCAATGGTGCATAAAGTGGCCCAATCCCTTTTGTAGCAAGGGACAAGCCTGAACAAAGTCTTATAGGAGGAAAAACGCTCCCGAGGACACACGGGAATTTCTGTCATGCTAGTTTCATCAAGTTCATATGATTCGCGTTCGTTACTTTGATAGTTTGATATGTGGGTGGACCGGCGCTTGGGTACTGCCCTTACTTGGACAAGAATCCCACTTATGATTAACCCCTCTCGCAAGCATCCACAACTACAAAAGAAGAATTGAGACAACGTCTAACCATAGCATTAAACTAGTGGATCCAAATCAGCCCCTTACGAAGCAACGCATAGACTGGGGTTTACGCTTCTGTCACTCCAACAACCCATCATCTACTTACTACTCCCCAATGCCTTCCTCTAGGCCCAAATATGGTGAAGTGTTATTTAGTCGACGTTCACATAACACCACTAGAGGAAAAACAACATACAGCATATCAAAATACCGAACTGATATCAAATTCACATGACTATTATTAACATGACTTATCCCACGTCCTCAGGAACAAAAGTAACTACTCACAAAGCATAATCATAATCATGATTAGAGGTGTATTGAATAGCATCAAGGATCTGAACATAAACTCTTCCACCAAGTAATCCAACTAGCATCAACTACAAAGAGTAATCAACACTACTAGTAACCTTACAAGTACCAATCGGAGTCATGAGACGGAGATTGGTTACAAGAGATGAACTAGGGATTGGAGAGGAGATGGTGCTGATGAAGATGCATCCCCTCCGACAAGAGGAGTGTTGGTCATGACGATGGCGACGATTTCCCCCTCCGGGAGGGAAGTTTCCCCGGCAGGATCGTCCTGCCGGAGCTCTAGATTGGATCTGCTCAAGTTCCGCCATGTGGCGGCGGCGAAACCACGAAAAAGCTCCCGATTGATTTTTTCTGGAACGAAACCCTTCATATAGCAAAAGAGGGGGGCTAGTGGGCCGTCAGGGACCCACAAGCTTGCCCTCCGCCACCAGGGGGTGGTGGTGGCAGGGTTTGTGGCGCCTAGGTGCCCCCCTCCGATACTTCTTTCGCACAGTATTTTTTATATAATCCCAAAAAATTCCACGTAACTTTTCAGGGCATTTGGAGATGTGCAGAATAGTGGATAAAGATTTGCTCCTTTTCCAGTCCAGAATTCCAGCTTCCTGAATTCTCCCTCTTCAAATAAACCTTGCAAAATAAGAGAGAAAAGGCATAAATATGGTACCACAAAGTAATACAACAGCCCATAAAGCAATAAATATCAACATGAAAGCATGATGCAAAATGGATGTATCAACGACTCTGACAGAATTGTCATTCAACTCATTAGCAAGTCATTTTGAGCTTTAAGTACTTGTTCTACCTGAGTAGTAACCATAGAGGCATGTTTACTCAGAAGTTTAAGATCATTAACATTTCTGTCCACACAAGCACTTAAATGACTAAGCAAATGGGCATTCTGTTCCAATTGTGTGCTAACATAATCATTGAAACTTTGTTGTTTGGCAACAAAGTTATCAAATTCATCCAGGCATAAGCTAGCAGGTTTATCAAAAGGAATATCACTCTCATCGAACCTACGCAGATAATTTACTTCTACTACCTGTATCGGGTTATCAAGACCATGGATCTCTTTGATAGGTGGTAGATTTTTGACATCTTCACATTTAATGCCTTTCTCTCGCATAGATTTCTTAGCTTCTTGCATATCTTCAGGACTGAGGAATAGAATACCTCTTTTCTTCAAAGTTTGCTTAGGAGGTGGTTCGGGAATAGTCCAAGCATTCTCATTGCACAAGATGTTATTCAATAGAATCTCATCTTGTTCTACGGTTCGTTCCCTAAAAACACAACCGACACAACTATCTAGGTGGTCTTTAGAAGCATCAGTAAGTCCATTATAGAAGATATCAATTATTTCGTTCTTCTCAAGAGGGTGATCAGGCAAAGCATTCAATAACTGGATGAGCCTCCCCCAAGCTTGTGGGAGACTCTCTTCTTCAGCTTGAGCAAAGTTGTATATTTCCTGCAAGGCAGCTTGCTTCTTATGGCCAGAGAATTATTTTTCAGAGAAGTAGTAGACCATATCCTGGGGGCTACGCACACAACCAGGAGCAAGAGAAGTGAACCAGGTCTTAGCATCATCCTTTAGCGAGAAAGGAAACAGCTTGAGGATATAGTGGTGGCGGATCTTTTCCTCACTAGTGAATAGGGTGGCTATATCGTGCAGTTTGGTAAGATGGGCTACAACTGTTTCAAACTCATAACCGTCAAAAGGATCAGATTCGACAAGAGTGATTAACTCAGGGTCGATAGAGAATTCATAATCCTTATCTGTCACAAAGATAGGCGAAGTGGCAAACTTCAGGTCGTATTTCATCCTAGCATTCAGAGATTTTTCTTTCCACATGCGCAGTAATTTCTCAACATCATAGCTATCCTTACATGCAAGAAAGTCCTCAGCTATCTCTCCCTCCATAACATAACGTTCAGGCATAACAGGCATATCAGGTCTAGGAGAGCTAGTTCTAGTAGGCAAAATGGCAGGTTCTACTTCAATAGTATCAACAGTTTCAGAAGTATCATCACATCTAGCAGCAACTCTAGCAATTTGTGCATCAAGGAATGCACCTAGTGGCAAAGCAGTATCAAGCATAGCATCATCATGCATAGTATCAAGCATAGCATCATCATAAGCATCATGGGCAGCAGAAGTAGCATCATCAAGCACAGGCGACATATCAAGATTTCTAGCAGGAGGTGATGTCGCAAACTTACTCATAACTAAAGGTGAATCAAGTGCACAGCTAGATGGCAGTTCCTTATCTGTCCTCGTAGTTGAGGGAAAGACTTTAGTTCTTGGATCTCTCTGATTCTTCATAGTGATCAGCAGACGTAAATCCCAAGTGACTCAGAGAATATAGTTGTGCTTCCCCGGCAACGGCGCCAGAAAATAGTCCTGATAACCCACAAGTGTAGGGGATCACAACAGTTTTCGAGGGTAGAGTATTCAACCCAAATTTATTGATTCGACTCTAGGGGAAGCGAAAGAATATTCTCAAGTATTAGCATCTGAGTTGTCAATTCAACCACACCTGAAAGATTAGTATCTGCAAGCAAAGTATCAGTAGCAAAGTGGTATGATAGCAACGGTGCCAGAAAAAGGTCTGTTGACGGTAGACTATTCCTAACTTGTTGTATGAATGGCGCCAGAAAAGTCTGGCAACAGGTAACAGAAAAGTAGCAAGTAACAGCAGTAGTGACAGCAGCAGCAAGGAACAGCAGTAGTGACAGCATTAGCAACAGAGTAACAGCAGTAGCAACAGTAGTAGTGACAAAGTAATGTAGCAAGGACCAGTAGTAAAAGACTCGTAGGCATTGGATCAGTGATGGATGATTATGCCGGATGTGATTGATCATGTAACGGCTATAACACTGAGAGATATGTAACTAGCTCCCATTCGTCAATCTAATGTAGGCATGTATTCCGTATGTAGTCATACGTGCTTAGGGAAAAGAACTTGCATGACATCTATTGTCCATCCCTCCCGTGGCAGCGGGGTCCTAATGGAAACTACGGGATATTAAGGTTCTCCTTTTAATAAAGAACCGGACCAACGCATTAACACTTGGTGAATACATGAACTCCTCATACTATGGTCATCTCCAGGAGTGGTTCCGGCTATTGTCACTTCGGGGTTGCCGGGTCATAACACATAGTAGGTGACTACAACTTGCAAGATAGGATTTAAAACACACATATATTGGCGACAACATAATAGGTTCAGATCTGAAATCATGGCACTCGGGCCCTAGTGACAAGCATTAAGCATGGCAAAGTAGAAGCAACATCAATCTCAGAACATAGTGGATACTAGGGATCAATCCCCGTCAAAGCTAACTTGATTACATGATAGATGTCATCCAACTCATTACCGTCCAGCAAGCCTACGATGAGATTACTCACGAATGGTGAAGAGCATCATGGAATTGGCGATGGAGGAAGGTTGATGATGACGATGGCGACGATTTCCCCTCTCCAGAGCCTAGAACGGACTCCGGATCCGCCCTCCATATGAAGAACAGGAGGTGGCGGCGCCTCCGTATCGTAAAACGCGATGAATCCTTCTCTCTGATTTTTTTCTCGGGCGAAACAGAATATATAGACCTGAGTTTGGAGGTGGTGGCGCCACATGGCCCCACAAGCCTGGTTGGTGCGGCCTCAGGGGGTGGCCGCGCCGACTGGGCTTGTGGCCCACTGGCTCACCCCCTCTGGTGGATCTTTGTGCAGGTATTTTTCATTAATTCTGGAAAAATTCTCCGTAAATTTTCAGGACATTCCGAGAACTTTTATTTCTACACAAAAACAACACCATGGCAATTCTGCTGAAAACAGCGTTAGTCCGGGTTAGTTCCATTCAAATCATGCAAATTAGAGTCCAAAACAAGGGCAAAAGAGTTCGGAAAAGTAGATACGACGGAGACGTATCAATGGCAACAACACGATGCGTGCCTCGCTACCCCTTCTGTCACTGGGTGAGGTCATCGCACGGTATGAACCCAAAACCAAGCACTTCTCCCATTGCTAGAATCATAGATCTAGTTGGCCATACAAAACCCACAACTCGAAGAGAATTACAAGGATATGAAATCATGCATAAGAGAGATCAGAAGAAACTCAAATAAGATTCATAGATAATATGATCATAAATCCACAATTCATCGGATCTCGACAAACACACCGCAAAAGAAGATTACATCGGATAGATCTCCATGAAGATCATGGAGAACTTTGTATTGAAGATCCAAGAGAGAGAAGAAGCCATCTAGCTACTAGCTATGGACCCGTAGGTCTATGGTGAACTACTCACGCATCATCGGAGAGGTCATGGTGTTGATGAAGAAGCCCTCCATATCCGAATCCCCCTACGGCAGGGCACCAGAACGTGCCCCAGATGGGATCTTGCGGAGACAAAAGCTTGCGGCAGCGGAAAAGTACTTTCGATGATCTCCTCATTTTTTATGGAATTTTTGGGAATATATAGGCGCAAAACATAGGGCAACGGAGCCTCAGGGAGCCCACAAGCTAGGGGGCCGCGGCCTCCCCCCTGGCCGCACCGTGAGGGCTTGTGGGGTCCCTGGTGGCCCCCTGTCGTGATTCTCCGGCTCTCTGATCTTTTTCTGTTTCGGAAAAAATCTTTTTGGCAGTTTCATTCCGTTTGGACTCCGTTCAAAATCCTCCTGTGAAAGGGGTCAAAAACATGGAAAAAATAGGAACTGGCACTTGGCACTAAGTTAATAAGTTAGTCCCAAAAAATATATAAAAGGCATGCAGAACATCCAAAGTTTGACAAGATAATAGCATGAAACCATCAAAATTATAGATACGTTGGAGACGTATCAAGCATCCCCAAGCTTAACTCATGCTCGTCCTCGAGTAGGGAAGTGATAAAGACTGAATTTTTGATGTGGAATGCTACCTAGCATAGTTGTCCTTTGCAACTTATTTCACGGGACATGAATGTTCAGATCCGTAAAATTCAAAACAATAGTTTGCTATTGACATGCAAACAATAATACTTCAAGCAAACTAGCAAGGTAATCATGAACTTTCAAAATAACAAAGCCAAGGAAAGTTATCCCTACAAAATCCTCACACAACTAATGTAAATCATGCACAACCCCGGTATTGGCAAGTAATTGTTTTCGCACTCTTACTTTCTCAAACTTTTTATAACCATCACGCAATACATGAGCGTGAGCCATGGATATAGCACTATAGGTGTAATAGAGTGTGGTGGTGGTTGTGACACAAAAAGGAGGAGATGGTCACATTGACTCGGCGTATCAAAGGGCTATGGAGATGCCCATTAATAGATATCAATGTGAATGAGTAGGGATTGCCATACAAAGGATGCACTAGAGCTATAAGTATGTGAAAGCTCAAAAGTAGAACTAGTGGGTGTGCATCCAACTTGCTTGCTCACGAAGACCTAGGGCAATTTTGAGGAAGCCCATCATTGGAATATACAAGCCAAGTTATATAATGAAGATTCCCACTAGTATATGTAGTGACAAAGCAAGAAGCTCTCAATCATGAAGAACATGGTGCTATTATGAAGCACAGGTGTGGAAAAAGATAGTAGCATTGTCCCTTCTCTCTTTTTCTCTTTTTTTATTTGGGCTCTTGGGCCTCTTTTTTTCTTTTCTCTTTTCTCTTTTTTTATTGGGCACTTTGGCCTCTCTTTTTTTATTTCCTCACATGGGACAATGCTTCTAATAATGATGATCATCACGCTTTTATTTACTCAAAGCTCAAAACGATGATGACTCTATAGGAAATGCCTTCGGCAGTGTACCGGGATGTGCAACGATCTAGCTTGGCGTATGACATTGAAACATCTCGCTAGCTATCTTAAGATCATGCAATGGCAATATGAGAGTGACGACACAAGTCATGAGACGGAACGGTGGGAGTTGCATGGAAATATATCTCGGAATGGCTATGAAAATGCCATAGTAGGGAGGTATGGTGGCTGTTTTGAGGAATGCATATGGTGGGTTTGTGTACCGGCGAAAGTTGCGCCGCACTAGAGAGTCTAGCAATGGTGTAAAGTGAAAGTGCATCTATACCATGGACTCACATTAGTCATGAAGAACCCACACACTTGTTGCGAAAGTTTTTATTAGTTATCAAAACAAAGTGCTACACATATACTCCTAGAGGAAGGGTTGGTAGGTGTTAACCATCGAGCTATCCCGACCTCAACACAAAGGATGACAATGAATAGATCAATTATGCTCCGACTTCCTAACATCGCGGTTCACCATACGTGCATGCTACGGGAATCACTAACTTCAACACAAGTATTTCTAGATTCACAACACCCTACTAACATAACTCTTAATATTACCGAATCCATGTCTCAGAACTAATTGAGAGGAATCAAGACTTCTCTTTCTACTCAATGCACATGAAGATGGAGATTTTTGTATCCTCTTTGGGTACCTATCATCTTTGGGACTACTTTCATAGCATAAGCTAACTACCAAGTCACGCACCGCCATGCTCTAAAAGATATAAGTGAAGCACATAGAGCAAAATTATCTAGCTCAAAAGATATAAGTGAAGCACTATGAGCATTCTAGCAGAATCACGATGAGTGCATGTCTCTCTCTCTCTCAAAAAGGTGTGCACCAAGGATGATTGTGACACAACAAAAAGAAAAGACTCCTAAGATACAAGACGCTCCAAGAAAAACACATATCATGTGGTGAATAAAAATGTAGCTCCAAGTAATGTTACCGATGGATTGAAGACGAAAGAGGGGATGCCTTCCCGGGGCATCCCCAAGCTTAGGCTTTTTGGTGTCCATCAATTTGGCTTGGGATGCCTTGGGCATCCCCAAGATTGACCTCTTTCCACTCCATATCTCTTTTTCCATGAGAACATCACCCAAAACTTGAAAACTTCACAACACAAAACTTAAACAAAAACTCATGATAACATTAGCACAAGAAAAAAATACCACCTCTTTTGGTACTGTAGCAAACTTGAATTCTATCTTTATTGGTGTTGGGCTACTTTATTCTCACTTTTCCATGGCTAGTACCCCCCGATACTAACCATAGTTTCATAAAAACAAGCAACCAACTCAACAAAAACAGAATCTGTCCAAAATAGACCAGTCTGTAGCAATCTGTATACTTCGTATACTTGTGGTACCTCAAAAATTCTTAAAAATTACGACTGCATGGGAAAAAGGCATATCAACCAGCATAAAAAGAATCAACTCAAAATCTCTTTCTGAATAAAAATGAAAAATCATCTCGTGAGCAAAAAGTTTTGTCTTTTTCGAGCGGGATCAAACAACCATCACCAAGACTAGTCATAAAGGTTTTGCTTGGCTCAAACACAAAAAAACACAAAATACACAATCATAACAGAATTATGATAGTGTGTACGCAACAAAATAGAAATAAAAAGAAATAAATTAATTGGGTTGCCTCCCAACAAGCGCTATTGTTTAGCGCCCCTAGCTAGGCATAAAAGCGTCAGAATTACGTATCGTCGTCTTTGGTGCTCAAACCATAAGTGGCCCTCATCATGGATTCATAAGGAAATATTATTTTCTTTCTAGGAAAGTGCTCCATGTCATTCTTTAAAGGAAAACTGAAATATAATATTCCCTTCCTTCAGATCGATGATAGCACCGATAGTCCTTAGGAAAGGTCTACCAAGAATAATAGGGCATGTAGGATTGCAATCAATGTCAAGCACAATGAAATCCATGGGTACATAGTTCCTATTTGCAATAATAAGAACATCATTGATCCTTCCCATGGGTTTCTTGACAGTAGAATCCGCAAGATTCAAATTAAGAGAACACTCTTCAATCTCATTAAAACCCAGAACATCACATAAAGACTTTGGAATCGCGGAAACACTAGCACCCAAATCACACAAAGCATTGCATTCACAGTTTTTTATTTTGATTTTGATGGTAGGTTCCCACTCATCATGAAGCTTTCTAGGGATAGAGACTTCCAATTCAAGTTTCTCTTCAAGAGATTTTATCATGGCTTCGACGATATGATCGGTAAAGGCCTTGTTTTGGCTATAAGCGTGTGGAGAGTTTAACATGGATTGCATCAAGGAGATGCATTCAATCAAGGAGCAACTATCATAATTGATTACCTTGAAATCCAAGGTAGTAATTTCATTACTACTCAAAGTTTTAATATCTTCTACTCCACTTTCAATGCTTTTAGCATCAAGATAGATGGACTCCGAATCATTGGGGCACTTTTCAACCAAAGTGGATTAATATCAAGCCCCATAATCATTAGGTTTGACACAAGAAAACAAAGATTCAATGGGAGTCACACCAACCACTTTAAGATCTTCGTGATTCTTACCACGAGAACACACCTTTTTAAGCCATTCATGTCTAGCACGAATTTGGGCGGTTCTTTCTTTGCTCTCAATCATGGAAACACGCATAGCTTTCAAAGTTTCATCCATATTGATTTTGGGAGGAGCACATCTAACTTTCAAAGCATCAACATCACTAGACATTCAATCAACGCTCTTAGCCAAATCGTCAATTTTGAGTAGTTTTTCCTCTATGGACGCATTGAATTTTTTTTGTGAGTTGATAAACTCTTTGATATTACTCTCTAGATCAGAGGGTAATCTATTATAATTTCCATGAGTATTGTTGTAGGAGTTGCCAAAGTTGTTAGAGGAGTTACTAGGAAAAGGCCTAGGAACATAGTTTCCTCTAAAACCATTGTTGTTGCCAAAATTATTCCTACCAACAAAATTAACGTCCAAGCTAGCGTTGCTACTCTCAATCAAAGAAGACAATCGCATATCATTAGGATCTAAAGGAGCACTTCTACTAGAAACCAAATTCATTAACTCATCCATCTTAGCACTCAACGAGTTAATTTCTTCTATAGCGTGTACCTTCTTACTAGTAGGTGACCTTTCAGTGTGCCACTGAGAGTAGTTCGTCATGATATTGTCTAGGCGCTTTGTGGCCTCCCCTAACGTGATTTCCATGAACGTTCCACCTGAGGCGGAGTCCAAGATATTTCTAGAAGCGAAATTCAAGCCAGCATAAAAGATTTGTATAATCATCCAAAGACTCAAGCCAGGAGCGGGACAATTTCCAATCATCAATTTCATTCTCTCCCAAGATTGTGCAACATGTTCATGATCAATTTTCTTGAAATTCATGATATCGTTACGGAGAGAGATGATCTTAGCCGGCGGAAAATACTTGGAAATATAAGCATCTTTGCACCTATCCACGAATCAATACTATTTTTGGGCAAAGAAGAAAACCAAGTTTTTGCGCGATCTCGCAACAAGAAACGAAAAAGCTTCAATTTAATCACATCATTATCCACATCTTTATTCTTTTGCATATCGCAAAGCTCAATGAAGGTATTGAGATGGGATGCGACATCTTCACTAGGAAGGCCAGAGAATTGCTCTTTCATAACAAGATTCAGCAAAGCGGCATTGATTTCGTATGACTCTGCACTAGTGGCGGGAGCAATCGGAGTACTAATAAAATCATTATTTTTAGTATTCGAGAAGTCACAAAGTTTGGTGTTTTCATTCATGGTGACTTAGGCAAGCAAGCAAGCACACAAGCGAACAAAGAGCAAGCGAGAAATAGGGTGAACGAAAAAGGAAAATTGGTGAAGTGGGGGAGAGGAAAACGAGAGGCAACTGGCAGACAAAGTGAATGCAAGAGATGAGTTTGCCACACCTACTTGGATGAGTTCTTGACTTGATCCTTCCCGGCAATAGCCCAGAAATTCTTCTGGTACGGCAACACACAACAGCGCCAGAAATTGACATGTTGACGAAGACTCGGCTTGCGTTGGTTTTTCCCTTGAAGAGGAAAGGGTGATGCAGCACAGGAGCAGTAAGTATTTCCCTCAATTTGAGAACCAAGGTATTAATCTAGTAGGAGAATCTCGTCAAGTCCAGAGTACCTGCACAAACACAAAAGAGCTTGCACCCAACGCTTTAAAGGGGTTGTCAATCCCTTCAAGATTGTTTGCAAAGTGAGATCTGAAGGCGGAAAGTGCAAGGAAGTAAAAAAGTGTAAGGCTGAAAATATGGTGTGGAGTAGACTCGGGGGCCATAGTGTTCACTAGAGGCTCCTCTCAAAATAGCAAGTATTACGGTGGGTGAACAAATTACTGTTGAGCAATTGATAGAACCGCGCAAACTCATGATGATATCTAAGGCAATGATCATACATATAGGCATCACGTCCGAGACAAGTAGACCGATACTTTCTGCATCTACTACTATTACTCCACACATCGACCGCTATCCAGCATGCATCTAGTGTATTGAGTTCATGACGAACAGAGTAACGCCTTAAGCAAGATGACATGATGTAGAGGGATAATCTCAAACCAATGATGAAAACCCATCTTTTTACCCTTGATGGCAACAACATGATGCGTGTCTCACTACCCCTTCTGTCACTGGGTGAGGTCACCGCACGGTATGAACCCAAAACCAAGAACTACTCCCATTACAAGACTCATAGATCTAGTTGGCCAGACAAAACCCACAACTCGAAGAGAATTACAAGGATATGAAATCATGCATAAGAGAGATCAGAAGAAACTCAAATAAGATTCATAGATAATCTGATCATAAATCCACAATTCATCGAATCTCGACAAACACACCGCAAAAGAAGATTACATCGGATAGATCTCCATGAAGATCATGGAGAACTTTGTATTGAAGATCCAAGAGAGAGAAGAAGCCATCTAGCTACTAGCTATGGACCCATAGGTCTATGGTGAACTACTCACGCATCATCGGAGAGGTCATGGTGTTGATGTAGAAGCCCTCTGTATCCGAATCCCCCCTCCCGCAGGGCACCAGAACGAGCCCCAGATGGGATCTTGCGGAGACAGAAGCTTGCGGCGGCGGAAAAGTACTTTCGATGATCTCGTGATTTTTTATGGAATTTTTGGGAATATATAGGCGCAAAACCTAGGGCAACGGAGCCTCAGGGAGCCCACAAGCCAGGGGGGCACGGCCTCCCCCCTGGCCGCGCCGTGAGGGCTTGTGGGGCCCCTGCTGGCCCCTGCTCTGATTCTCCGGCTCTCCGATCTTTTTCTGTTCCGGAAAAAATCTTTTTGGCAGTTTCATTCCGTTTGGACTCTGTTCAAAATCCTCCTCTGAAAGGGGTCAAAAACTTGGAAAAATAGGAACTGGCAAAACATATAAAAGGCATGCAAAACATCCAAAGTTTGACAAGATAATAGCAAGAAACCATAAAAAATTATAGATATGTTGGAGACGTATCACACGAGGAGACCCACTAGTGTTGGTGTTAGGGATGGCAATGGGTACCCATTACCCACATACCCTGCAGGTGAAAACTCTATTAGGGTAAGGGTATGGAACAAAAATTTACCCATGGATATGTAAATAGAAAATCTAAAACCCATCAAGTAGAACAGGTACGGGTATGGGATCATATAACCCATATCCACATACCCATGTACCCATATAAAATCTTTGTAAACTCGATATTATCTATACAATCTACACTATATCAATAGTTTCTCAAATGAAAATGTATGACTATGTGTTGTTGTTTATGACTATATGATGTTGTTTATAAGTATATATTGTTGTTATAATCTATTTTTGTAAACTATGATTATGTGTTGTTGTTTATGACTATAAGTTGTTCAAATTATTTATTTGCAAGCATTAGTAATTTTACCCGCGGGTACTGATACGTCTCCAACGTATCTATAATTTTTGATGGTTTCATGTTATCATCTTGTCAAACTTTGGATGTTTTGTATGCCTTTTATATCTTTTTTGGGACTAACCTATTAACTCAGTGCCAAGTGCCAGTTCCTGTTTTTTCCGTGTTTTTGACCCTTTTCAGAGGAGGATTTTAAACACAGTCCAAACGGAATAAAACTTCCGAAAAGATTTTTTCCGAAATAGAAGATGACCGGGAGACTTGAGAACCAAGGCAGAGGGTCACCAGGGACCCCACAAGCCCTCATGGCGTGGCCAGGGGGCCGCGCCTCCCATGCTTTTGGGCTCCATGGGCCTCCTCTGCCCTAGCTCCTTCGCCTATATATTCCCTAAAACCCCACAAAAAATCAAGGGAGCCAAGAAAATACTTTTCCGCCGCCGCAAGCTTCTGTCTCCGCAAGATCCCATCTGGGGCACGTTCTGGTGCCCTGCCGGACCAGGGATTCGGATACGGAGGGCTTCTTCATCAACACCATGACCTCTCCGATGATGCGTGAGTAGTTCACCATAGACCTACGGGTCCATAGCTAGTAGCTAGATGGCTTCTTCTCTCTCTTGGATCTTCAATACAAAGTTCTCCATGATCTTCATGGAGATCTATCCGATGTAATCTTCTTTTGCGGTGTGTTTGTCGAGATCCGATGAATTGTGGATTTATGATCAGATTTTCTATGAATCTTATTTGAGTTTCTTCTGATCTCTCTTATGCATGATTTCATATCCTTGTAATTCTCTTCGAGTTGTGGGTTTTGTTTTACCAACTTGATCTATGATTCTTGCAATGGGAGAAGTGCTTGGTTTTGGGTTCATACCGTGTGGTGACCTCACCCAGTGACAGAAGGGGTAGCGAGGCACGCATCATGTTGTTGCCATCAAGGGTAAAAAGATGGGGTTTTCATCGTTGGTTTGAGTTTATCCCTCTACATCATGTCATCTTGCTTAAGGCGTTACTCTGTTCGTCATGAACTCAATACACTAGATGCATGCTGGATAGCAGTCGATGTGTGGAGTAATAGTAGTAGATGCAGAAAGTATCGGTCTACTTGTCTCGGACGTGATGCCTATATGTATGATCATTGCCTTAGATATCGTCATGAATTTGCGCGGTTCTATCAAATTAATTGTTTGACAGTAATTTATTCACCCACCATAATATTTGCTATTTTGAGAGATGCCTCTAGTGAACACTATGGCCCCCGGGTCTACTTCGTATCACATTTTCAGCCTTACACTTTTACTTTGTTGCACTTTCCGCCTTCGGATCTCACTTTGCAATCAATCTTGAAGGGATTGACAACCCCTTTATAGCGTTGGGTGCAAGCTCTTTTGTGTTTGCGTAGGTACTCTGGACTTGACGCGATTCTCCTACTGGATTGATACCTTGGTTCTCAAACTGAGGGAAATAATTACTGCTCCTGTGCTGCATCACCCTTTCCTCTTCAAGGGAAAAACGAGCGCAAGCCAAGTTTCCGTCAACGTGCCAATTTCTGGCGTTGTTGTCTGTTGTCGTAGGAGAAGAATTTCTGGCGCTGTTGCCGGGGAGGATCAAGTCAAGAACTCATCCAAGTAAGTGTCGCAAACTCATCTCTTGCATTTACTTTTTTTTGCCTCTCGTTTTCCTCTCCCCCACTTCTGAAAAACAAAAAATTACAAAAATATCTGCCTTCTTCGTTTGCCTTTCTCGTTTGCCCTTTTCTTCGTTTGCCTTTTTCGTTCGCCCTTTTCTCTCGCTTGCTTTTTGTTCGTTTGTGTGCTTCCTTGCTTGCTGAAGTCACCATGACTGAAAACACCAAACTTTGTGACTTCTCGAATACTAATAATAATGATTTTATTAGTACTCCGATTGCTCCTGCCACTAGTGCGGAATCATACAAAATCAATGCTGCTTTGCTGAATCTTGTTATGAAAGAGCAATTCTCCGGCCTTCCTAGTGAAGATGTCGCATCCCATCTTAATACCTTCATTGAGCTTTGCGATATGCAAAAGAAGAAAGATGTGGATAATGATGTGATTAAATTAAATCTTTTTCCGTTCTCGTTGCGAGATCGAGCAAAAACTTGGTTTTCGTCTTTGCCAAAAAATAGTATTGATTCTTGGAACAAGTGCAAAGATGCTTACATATCCAAGTTTTTTCCGCCGGCTAAGATTATCTCTCTCCGTAATGATATCATGAATTTTCAGCAACTCGATCATGAACATGTTGCACAATCTTGGGAGAGAATGAAATTGATAATTAGAAATTGTCCCGCTCATGGCTTGAGTCTTTGGATGATTATACAAATCTTCTACGTTGGCTTGAATTTTGCTTCTAGAAATATCTTGGACTCCGCCTCAGGTGGAACGTTCATGGAAATCACGTTAGGAGAAGCCACAAAACTCCTAGACAATATCATGATGAACTACTCTCAGTGGCACACTGAAAGGTCACCTACTAGTAAAAAGGTACACGCTATAGAAGAAATTAACTCGTTAAGTGCTAAGATGGATGAGTTAATGAATTTGGTTGCTAGTAGAAGTGCTCCTTTAGATCCTAATGATATGCCCTTGTCTTCCTTGATTGAGAGTAGCAACGCTAGCTTGGACGTTAATTTTGTTGGTAGGAATAATTTTGGCAACAACAATGCTTTTAGAGGAAACTATGTTCCTAGGCCTTTTCCTAGTAACCCCTCTAATAACTTTGGCAACTCCTACAACAATACTCATGGAAATTACAATAGATTACCCTCTCATGTAGAGAGTAATATCAAAGAGTTTATCAACTCGCAAAAGATTTTCAATGCGTCCATAGAGGAAAAACTACTCAAAATTGACGATTTGGCTAGGAGCGTTGATAGAATGTCTAGTGATATTGATGCTTTGAAAGTTCGATGTGCTCCTCCCAAGATCAATATGGATGAAACTTTGAAAGCTATGCGTGTTTCCATGAGTGAGAGCAAAGAAATAACCGCCCAAATCCGTGCTAGACATGAATGGCTTAAAAAGGCGTGTTCTCGTGATGAGAATCACGAAGATCTTAAAGTGCTTGGTGTGACTCCCATTGAATCTTTGTTTTCTTGTGTCAAACCTAATGATTATGGGGTTGGATATGAATCTACTTTGGTTGAAAAGGGCCCCAATGATTCGGAGTCCATCTATCTTGATGATAAAAGTATCGTCGTCTTAAGGAAGGGCATGGAACACTTTCCTAGAAAGAAAATAAGATTGCCTTATGAATCCATGATGAGGGCTACTTATGGTTTGAGCACCAAAGACGACGATACGTGATTCTATCGCTACTATGCCTAGCTAAGGGCGTTAAACAATAGCGCTTGTTGGGAGGCAACCCAATGAATTTATCTTTTTCTTTCTGTTTTGTTGCGTCCACACTTTCACAATTATGTTGTGATTGTGTTTTTTATGTTTCTTTTTGTGTTTGAGCCTAGCAAGACCTTTATGATTGGCCTTGGTGATGGTTGTTTGATCCTGCTGGAAAAAGACAGAAACTTTTCTCTCACGAGATTATTTTTCATTTTTATTCACAAAGAGATTTTGAGTTGACTCTTTTTGCTTCTGGTTGATATACCTTTTTCCCGGGCAATCGTAATTGTTCAGAATTTTTGAGGTACCAGAAGTATACGAAGTATACAGATTGCTAAAGACTGGTATGGTTTTGACATATTCTGTTTTTTGTTGAGTTGGTTGCTTGTTTTGATGAAACTATGGATAGTATCGGGGGGTACTAGCCATGGAAAAGTGAGAATACAGTAATCTAACACCAATATAAATATAAATCAAGATTGCTACAGTACCTAAAGTGGTGGTAGTTTGTTTTCTTGTGCTAATGATATCACGAGTTTCTGTTTAAGTTTTGTGTTGTGAAGTTTTCATGTTTTGGGTGATGTTCTCATGGACAACGGGATAAAGAGTGGAAAGAGCTCAAGCTTGGGGATGCCCAAGGCATCTCAAGCCAAATTCAAGGACACCAAAAAGCCTAAGCTTGGGGATGCCCCGGGAATGCATCCCCTCTTTCGTCTTCAATCCATCGGTAACATTACTTGGAGCTATATTTTTATTCACCACATGATATGTGCTTTGCTTGGAGCGTCTTGTATCGTAGGAGTCTTTTGTTTTTGTTGTGTCACAATCATACTTTTTGCACACCTTTTCAGAGAGACATGCACTCATCGTGATTTTGCTAGAATGCTCATCGTGCTTCACTTATATCTTTTGAGCTAGATATTTTTTCTCTATGTGCTTCACTTAGATCTTTTAGAGCACGGCGGTGAGTAACTTGGTAGTTGGCTTGTTCTATGAAAGTAGTCCCAAAGGTGATAGGTACACAAAGAGGATACAAAAAATTCCATCTTCATGTGCATTGAGTAGAAAGAGAAGTTTGATTCTTCTCAATTAGTTTTGAGACGTCAATTTGGTAATATTAAGAGTTATGTTAGTAGGGTGTTGTGAATCTAGAAATACTTGTGTTGAATTTAATGATTCCCGTAACATGCACGTATGGTGAACCGCTATGTTAGGAAGTCAGAGCATAATTGATCTATTGATTGTCATCCTTTGTGTTGCGACCGGGATCGCGCGATGGTTAACACCTACCAACCCTCCTCCTAGGAGTATGCGTTTAGCACTTTGTTTCGATTACTAATAAAAACTTTCGCAACAAGTATGTGAATTCTTCATGACTAATGTGAGTCCATGGTGTATATGCACTTTCACCTTCCACCATTGCTAGCCTCTCTAGTACCGCGTAATTTTTGTCGGTGCACAAACCCACCATATGCCTTCCTCAAAACAGCCACCATACCTACCTACTATGGCATTTTCATAGCCATTCCAAGATATATTTCCATGCAACTCCCACCGTTCCGTCTCATGGCTTGTGTCGTCACTCTCATATTGCCATTGCATGATCGTAAGATAGCTAGCGAGATGTTTCAACGTCGTACGCCACGCTAGATCGTTGCACATCCCGGTACACTGCCGGAGGCATTTCCTATAGAGTCATCATCGTTCTAAGCTTTGAGCTGTGAGTAAATAAAAGTGTGATGATCATCATTATTAGAGCATTGTCCCATGTGAGGAAATCAAAAAAGAGGCCAAAGTTGCCCACAAAAAAAGAGAAAAATAGGCCAAAGAGCCCAAATAAAAAAAGAGAGAAAAAGAGAGAAGGGACAATGCTACTACCTTTTTCCACACTTGTGCTTCATAATAGCACCATGTTCTTCATGATTGAGAACCTCTTGTTTTGTCACCACCATATACTAGTGGGAATCTTTATTTTTAACTTGGCTTGTATATTCCAATGATGGGCTTCCTCAAATTGCCCTAGGTCTTCGTGAGCAAGCAAGCTGGATGCACATCCACTAGTTCTCCTTTTGAGCTTTCACATACTTATAGCTCTCATGCATCCTTTGTATGGCAATCCCTACTCATTAACATTGATATCTATTAATGGGCATCTCCATAACCCTTTGATACGCCGAGTCAATGTGACCATCTCCTCCTTTTTTGTCTCACAACCACCACCACACTCTATTCCACCTATAGTGTTATATCCATGGCTCACCCTCATGTATTGCGTGATAGTTGTAAAAGGTTTGAGAAAGTAAGAGTGTGAAAACAATTACTTGGCCAATACCGGGGTTGTGCATGATTTAAATTAGTTGTGTGGGGATGATGGAGCATAGCCAGACTATGTGATTTTGTAGGGATAACTTTCTTTGGCCTTGTTATTTCAAAAGTTCATGATTACCTTGCTAGTTTGCTTGAAGTATTATTGTTTTCATGTCAATAGAAAACTATTGTTTTGAATCTTACGGATCTGAACATTCATGTCGAATGAAATAAGTTACAATGGACAACTATGCTAGGTAGCATTCCACATCAAAATTTCAGTCTTTATCACTTCCCTACTCGAGGACGAGCAGGAGTTAAGCTTGGGGATGCTTGATACGTCTCCAACGTATCTATAATTTTTGATGGTTTCATGCTATTATTTGTCAAACTTTGGATGTTTTTCATGCCTTCTATATCTTTTTTGGGACTAACCTATTAACTCAGTGCCAAGTGCCAGTTCCTATTTTTCCGTGTTTTTGACCCTTTTCAGAGGAGGATTTTAAATGGAGTCCAAATGGAATAAAACTTCCGAAAAGATTTTTTCCGAAACAGAAGACGATCAAGAGACTTGAGAACCAAGGCAGAGGGTCACCAGGGACCCCACAAGCCCTCGTGGCGCGGCCAGGGGGCCCGCGCCTCCTAGGCTTGTGGGCTCCCTGGGCCTCCTCTGCCCTAGCTCATTCGCCTATATATTCCCTAAAATCCCAGAAAAAAATCAGGGGAGCCACGAAAATACTTGTCCACCGCCGCAAGCTTATGTCTCCGCAAGATCCCATCTGGGACACATTCTGTTGCCCTGCCGGAGGGGGGATTCGGATACGGAGGGCTTCTTCATCAACATCATGACCTCTCCGATGATGCGTGAGTAGTTCACCACAGACCTACGGGTCCATAGCTAGTAGATAGATGGCTTCTTCTCTCTCTTGGATCTTCAATACAAAGTTCTCCATGATCTTCATGGAGATCTATCCCATGTAATCTTCTTTTGTGGTGTGTTTGTCGAGATCCCATGAATTGTGGATTTATGATCAGATTATCTATGAATCTTATTTGAGTTTCTTCTGATCTCTCTTATGCATGATTTCATATCCTTGTAATTATCTTCGAGTTATGGGTTTTGTTTGGCCAACTTGATCTTTTATTCTTGCAACGGGAGAAGTGCTTGGTTTTGGGTTCATACTATGCGGTGACCTCACCCAGTGACAGAAGGGGTAGCGAGGCACGCATCATGTTGTTGCCATCAAGGGTAAAAAGATGGGGTTATCATCATTGGTTTGAGTTTATCCCTCTACATCATGTCATCTTGCTTAAGGTGTTACTCTGTTCGTCATGAACTCAATACACTAGATGCATGCTAGATAGCGGTCGATGTGTGGAGTAATAGTAGTAGATGCAGAAAGTATCGGTCTACTTGTCTCGGACGTGAAGCCTATATATATGATCATTGCCTTAGATATCGTCATGACT
This sequence comes from Hordeum vulgare subsp. vulgare, assembly GCF_904849725.1. NCBI lineage: Eukaryota > Viridiplantae > Streptophyta > Magnoliopsida > Poales > Poaceae > Hordeum > Hordeum vulgare. The sequence goes on along the minus strand of NC_058522.1, from coordinate 439,173,722 downwards.
TTGCGCGGTTCTATCAATCACAACTGGAAATCAATTTTTTGCCATCTGCCAAATCTTTGCCGTTAGCTAGCTGATGGCAAAGAGTGTCTTTGCCGTAAGCTGCCACAAAGCAGACGGCAAAGAACTGGCTGATGGCATAGAGTGCCTTTGCAATCAGTCACATCTTTGCCGTCAGCTAGCACACGACAAAGAGTCGCACAGCAGACGGGCAAACATGTAGATGGGGCCCACCTGACCGCGGGGACGTTAGGTCAAACTGGAGTCCCTTCTTTGTCGTCTGCTAGCGGACGACAAAGAGTCCGGAGGCAGACGGCAAAGAGTCTAGACTCTTTGCCGTCCGCCGGCAGACGGCAAAGCGCTAACTCCGTGTGTAACTGCTCCACCTGCCCCTCTCTCTCTCACCCACTGTAACGGCTCCACACCCCGCCCCTCTCTCTCTCCCACTCCTCTCCCCGACGCCCACCGCCGCCACCACCGTCGCGCCGCCGCCCCTATCGCCCCCGGCGCCGCCCTGGTGCCTCACAGCCCCGCCGCCGCCGCCCCACCGCCCTCGTCGCCGCCCCGGTGCCCCACAGCCCCCTGGCGCAGCTGCCCCACCTCTCCCTGACGCCCACCTGAGCCACCACCATCGCTCCGCCACACCTGGCACCCCCGGCGCCGCCCCGCCACCCCCTACACCCCCGGCACCGCCACAGCCGCCCCTCCCGGTGAGCCCCCACACCCCCACCCCCATCCCCCCAGCACGGGAAAGTTGATTTTTTATTGTTTGGTATTTAGTTTTTTGGAATTAGATTATAACTACCGGCATGATTTTTTATTGTTGTTCTTGTTATTGTAGTTGTTGTTGTTATGGTAGTTGTTATGGCATATATAGTTTAGTTGGTAGGTTAGTTAATTAGTAGTTTTAGTGGTAGTTTAGTTAGTTGGTAGATTTAGTTAGTTAATTAGTAGATTTAGTAGGTCGTTTAGTGGTAGATTTTGTTTTGTTAATTAGTGGTAGCTAGATTCTTTTTTAGTTACTTACTGGTAGATTCTGTTTTTGTTATTTTGTTGTTGTTTAGTGCTATATCGGTTTAGCGATAGGTTTAGTTAGCTTGGTTAGTTAGGTTAGTTAGTTAGTTAGCTTAATAGAAAGAATAGGAAGAAGAATAAGAGGAGGAGGAGGAGAAGAGGAGAAGAGGAGGAGGAGGAGAAGAGGAGAAGAGGAGGAGGAGGAGGAGAAGAAGAAGAAGAAGAAGAAGAAGAGGAGGAGAAGACAAAAATAAGAAGGAGAAGAAGAAAAGAAGAAGAAAAGAAGAAGAGAAGAAGAAGAGAAGAAGAGAAGAAGAATACCTTCTCCTCCTTCACCTTCTTCTCCTCCTTCTTCTCCTCCTCCTCCTTGTCCTTCTTCTTGATTTCTTCTTCTTCTCCTCCTCCTCTTTCTTCTCCTCTTTCTTATTCTCCTTACCTTATTTTCCCCAACAATGAGATAATTAGCCCATTTAGCTACAAAATGGCATAAAAACCTTGGTTAGCTCATGAATATTATATGCTTAACTTGTTTTCCTCTAAAATGACATAATTAGAATATTTGTGTTGATCTGGTGGATTTACATGTGATAGTTGTCTCGTCGTTGTGAGGTCTGCTGTGCGAAGACCTCCCCGTGCGTTGTACGAGCTCCGCCCTTGCATTCGTGGGTCAGTACAAATTTCATCTCCTCCTCACCCCTTCATTTACTCGGTTTCCGGATGAAACTTTCTAGATTTAGGTAATTAATTAATTTATCAGTATGCGTCTCCCGTTCGAAAGGGCGACATCTATAAATATGCATGTCTTTGCATATTTATAACCGCCACACTTTCGAATTGTCCAACATTATCCATGGACAGCCCGAGTATGTGTAGATTGGGTTTCGTTTTCCCGTATGCTGTGCTCTGGATCCGATGCGGAATTTCGTCAGTGCCTCCCTGTTGTTCTCCGGATGCACATCCTCTCTATTTATTGCGGAGACGTGTATCAGGAGAACAGCGGGGAGGTGCTGCCGAAATTTTGCGTTGGATCCGGAGCAGAGTATGGGAAAACGAACCCAATCTACACATACTCGGGTGGGATTAGGACCTATCTTTACCTATTAGCATGTAGGTTGCCTGGACGTAATAAAGATGGCGAACCCGATTAACCGATGAATATAAATGCTAAATTATATATAAATATATTTATTCTATCTTTAGTAGCTAGGCAAGATGAGTGATCGTACGTGGATGTATACCGGTCACCCTAGTCAGAAAGAGATGACGAAAGAATGGTTTGTAAAAACAAAGTAATTTGTGAAAGCCGCATTCGCAAATGGCCAGGAAAGAAACTATTGCCCCTGTCCTGGATGCGACAACTATAAAAAGACGACAGAGGCTGTAATGATTAAACACCTGCAGAGGAGGGGTTGTAAGCCTAATTATACGGTGTGGACATTTCATGGTGAGCCTATACAACGCACAAGAGCTGAGGTGGTCCGTCGTCGCACCAACGAGCATGGTACCGGGATCGAAGACATGGTGCAAGACTTTGATGATGCTCGGGATTCGGAAGATGAGATGGAGGAATCTGCAAAGGTCTTTTATGAAATGTTGGAGTCTTCAAAACGTCCTCTCCATGAGCACACTGAGCTCTGTCAGCTGGATGCAATTGCACAAGTAATGGCTCTGAAGGCTCAGTTCAACTTGGGAAGAGAATGCTACGACGCGATGATGACACTATTTGGACGCTTCCTACCCAAAGGCCATGTCATGCCTGCAAACCTGTACCAGTCGGAGAAAATACTTCGTGTACGTAAGATGCCCTATGCGATGATAGATGCATGTGAGAAAGGATGTGTCTTATTTAGGAAGGAGTATGCACACTTGGCCTATTGTCCCAATTGCGAGTCTTGCAGGTATCTTGTGGTAGACAGCGGTATGGGTGAGAAGAGGCAGACCAAAATCGCAGTTAGTGTTCTTCGGTATATGCCAATCGTACCAAGACTTCAACGTCTTTTCATGGTCGAAGAGACAGCCAGACAGATGACATGGCACAAATTGGGCAAAAGAACCGAACTAGATGCGAATGGGAATAAGATGGTGGTACACACATCAGATGGGGAAGTGTGGAAATATTTCGATGGATTGCATCAGGATAAAGCGGCAAATCCAAGGAATCCTCGAGTCTGCATCGCCACGGATGGTTTTAATCCCTTTGGCATGACGGCAACCAAATATAGTTGTTGGCCTGTATTTATCATTCCACTCAAGCTCCCCCTCGGACAGATTATGCAAAGAAAGAACATATTTCTGACGTTGATAATTCTAGGGCCCAATTATCCGGGGAAGAATATGAATGTGTACCTGCAGCCGCTTAAGGATGAATTGGAAGACACTAGGGATAATGGGGTCAAGACATACGATGCCGCTAGAAAACAAAACTTCAAAATGCATGTGTGGTACATGTACTCTATGCATGACTTGCCGGCGTATGCACTATTCTATGGATGGTGTGTGCATGGAAGGTTCCTGTGCCCCCAATGCAAGGCAGCTCTTCAGTTTCATTGGTTGTAGGAGGGTCGGAAGTATTCTTGCTTTGACTTGCATAAACAGTTCCTGGATCCTGACCATTAGTTCAGAAAAGACAAGAAGAACTTTACCAAAGGTAAAGTTGTCAAAAACTTGGCACCACCTGCGTTGACAGGCCAACAGATCCTGGATCAGTTAAACGCCCTCGAGCCTGATCCAGAGCGTCCAGGGTATTTCAAGGGGTATAATTCAAAACACGCCTGGACTCACAAGCCATGCTTCTGGGATCTGCCTTACTTCAAAGACCTCCTTGTTCCACACAATATTGACATGATGCACACTGAAAAGAATATCGGAGAGGCTATTTTTGGTACATTGTTCGACATAGATGGGAAGACAAAGGATAATACTAAGGCTAGAGTTGATCAAGAGACACTATGTCATAGACCGTTACAAAACATGCGAGAAGGCAAAGGAAAGCAGAAGTGGTCGAAGCCAAAGGCCTGGTTCAATCTTGGAAGGCCAGCTATGAGGGAAATTATCTTGTGGGTCAAAATGCACTTGATGTTCCCCGATGGGTATGCAGCGAATCTAAAGAGGGGAGCGAGTCTTGAAAAATTAAAAATCTATGGTCTCAAGAGTCATGATTGGCACATATGGCTAGAGCGGGTAATGCCGGTGATGTTACGTGGCTTTATTCCTGAGGATGAATGGCTAGTACTGGCGGAGCTGAGCTATTTCTTCCATGTTCTTTGTGCGAAATAATTGTCGCCTGGCGTGGTAGAAGACATGGAGGAGTTTGCACCGGAGTTGTTGTGCAAGTTAGAGAAGATCTTTCCACCGGGCTTCTTTAATCCAATGCAGCATTTGATTTTACATCTACCGACCGAGGCAAGATTGGGTGGGCCCGTGCAAGATCGTTGGTGCTATGCAACTAAGAGGATGCACAAGACCCTTTGAGCTAAATGTAAAAATAAGCGTAGAATTGAAGCATCGATGGCTGAGGCATTCATTACTGAGGAGGTGGCAAACTTTGTGACAACACACTACGAAGCCAAAAATCATCATTTGCATAATCCGAAGCCTCGGCACAACGATGCAGACCCTAAAAAAGGTGGATCCAACCTCAGCCTATTCAAAGGGAAGCTCGCACCAACCGGTGCTTCAAAACCAATAACGTTGGATGTCGAAGAATGGCGGAACATTTCGTTGTATATCTTCAACAACCTAACAGAAGTGCGGCCGTACATCGAGTGAGTTCTCGGCACATTTTCCCATAACTTCTTATTCCTTTGAACTGCTCTTATTCCCGGATATTTCAAACAACCGTTACGTCACCAAATTATCGGATGGAGTGGTGATAAAAAATGATTCCGTCGAAGAGTATGAGCTTCTGTCAAAGACAGGAGGCGGCTATCCCGGTTTCATCTCTTGGTTCAAACAAACGGTAATTATCAATAATGGACCATTTCATTTCTTGGTCTAACTTGCGGCTAATGCAACAATCGTTTCATATTAAACTTGTAGGCTAATTCAGAGTCTATGGATGCCGAATTGAGACAAGTCGCTAATGGTTTTGACTATAAGGTCCGTTCATTTGAGAAATACAACATCAACGGGTATCTCTTTCGTACCTTTGGCACAGAGCTATCTATGCCTGACCGGAAATCTACAAATTGTGGTGTCTCTGCTATCGTCGAAGGTGTTATTGAGTATTATGGAAGAGTTGAAGCAATTTATGAACTTCAATTCTATGGGGAAAACCCACCGAACGTCGTAGTCTTCAAATGTTATTGGTTCCAGCCGAAGGAGACTAGAAGGACTCATGAACATATAGGACTAGTCGAAATCAATCCAAACACCCATTTAGATGTTCCCGTTGTCTATATTACGGCACAATAGGCGACCCAAGTTTTCTATCTACTGTAGGCATGCCAAACAGATAAGAATCTGGAAGGTTGGTATGTTGTTTATGAAGTGCCGCCACATGTCAGACCACCTCTCCCAAATGAACAGGATTATGAACCTCACATTAACCCAGACACATATGATGGAGAATTCTTCCAAGAAACACGTCTTTCCAAGAAACGTTTCAAGAACCGCCATGCTTCACCCAAGAACATGGAAGTAGACAGCGACAATGAATCCGACTCCACCCCTGAGCCGGAACCAGAAGACCTAGAACTCGTAGAGGTTACTGATGCGCATGACCTGTCAATGCTTCAACGATTAAAGAAAGGCCTTTCACAACTTCACGCCGTTGAACCCGACGAGCACTTCATTCATGAAGACATGTGTGATAGTGATGATGATGATGCATTTATTGATGATGATGATTAGTTTGTAAGATTCACAACTTAAATTATATATATTTTAATCTTTATTATTCATGTACATATTATTATTCATGTCAGTTATTCAACTTTTTTATGTTGTACTAATTTATTTTAATCTTTATCATGGCAGGTCACCAGGTGTTGAAAGATGGTGGGCGCTGGTCCAGAGCGCTTGACGGGTTCTTCCCAGCCGCCCCGCACGAGGGGTGGTACTTCCCTTCCACCCCTGTATCTCTGTAGAGCCTTGGCAGACAGTCTGTCGACACCACCCGTGGGTTCTTCTTTGTCGGCGGCATTGCCCACTAGGAGAGGTGCTGGTCGGGTAGGGAAGAAGGGGAAGGGTACAGGGAGAGGTGGTGGCCACGGAAGATCCAGGAGGACTGTTGAGCCGTCCTCGCCACCACCACCAGCTCATTCACCCGAGCATAGGACTACTATGGTCGACCCGTTTGTGGAGGAGGCTACGGGGACTCCGGTCCAAGAGCCTAGTGTTGACGGGCATTCGTCCCATGAGACTCCAGTCCAGGATCAGCCTCGGGTCGAGGTGCATTCGGCCCACGAGACTACGGTTCCGGAGGCTTCACCCGACGTGGAGAGGACCGGATGGGATACCTGGCCGGATCGGACCGAGTTGTCGGATTGGACCGAGGGTCCGGGTGGCTCCGGGGCCGGGGATGGCGGGGATGAGTTTACGGGTAGTGAGGGCGATGTGCAGGTGGACGGGGCCACCGTGTACAAGCGTGGTAGTACACGTCTCCAGGTCGTGCCGGCTACCCGCGATTAAACCTGAAGGAGATAGGTAAGTACATTTACTCTTTTTTAGCTTTTGCCTTCAAGTTTGTTTAAATATCTAATGCGTTGACCTTATCATACTGCAGGGGATGGGCACACCCTCGTGGAGTCCGCAGGCCGAACTCCGTCCTTGGTGTGCTTTGTCGGACAAATTTCCCGGGGTTTGTCACGTTGCCTGGTGAGGGTCAGGTTCCTACACTAGGATTTTCCTGGGAGCACTACGAGGCCGCGCAGGACCCGTCGGAGGAGATTATAGATGGTGTCTTGTGCCACACGAGGGCCGAGATGGTGATCACGAGCTTTTGGGTAAATTATCCTTTTACACAATCTAAAATTAACAATATAGCTAATTATTGTACTAATCGGTGTTTTCACGTTTGATTGCAGACCTTCTATAGGTGTGAGGATGGATATGAGGAGGAGGCGGCCAAGGTTCTCGAGGCCGAGTGTAGGCAGTTACTACAGAACTTACGCCACGAGGCTCGGCCACACGCTATTCGAGCCTACTACGCCACGCGTGGTATTAAGAAGCAGAAGAAGGATTGCCGCGGAAAGTTTCTGAAGAAGGAGCAATACATGAAGGTAATTACCTATTCTTAAGTCCTTCTATGTAGTTTTCTTGATTTCATTCATAGGCGTAGTGCTCAAAATTCTTTCTAATAACTTACAGGTGCCCCCGAGATGGTGTGCGGATAAGATGGATTGTTGGGAGGCGTTGGTTGATGGGTGGTGCACAGGCAGCTGGCGAGCCGTCCACGAGAATGCGAAGGATCGGCGTAGCCAAATGGTTGGTGTGCCACACCATCAAGGCAGCGCCAACTTACTTCAGTTCGGACGAAACTAGGTATGTGATTTGCTTCATGATTCATGCAATTCATTCTTCATGCTAATATTTTGTTCCTCTCTTTTAGGCGCATCACAATAAGACAGAGATGCCACACTTGTACGACCTTTATGGCATGGCCCATACTTCCTCGTACAAGAAGGCGAAGGCATTCTCTGAGTCTGACCTGGATGATCCAAATAACTTCACCAACATATCATCCCACCACAAGCTCATGACATACAGGGACACGGGGAAGGCTACGAAAGGGGATGACTTTAACCCTAGCCAGGAACCTTTGGATCCAGAGCTGGTGATGATATCTGGTGGCGGGAGGCCCCATGGCTCGATAGCCATTGGAGATGGGATAATACGTTGTCCACTCACTCTCCCGGAGATCAAGGCGCGCCAGTCGAGCAGCTGTCCTGAGATAACACGTCGTCCACGGCCAGTCGATCTTGCCATCGAGGTTAGTTGTACGGACTAAGAAAACTCTTATCCATTTCATTATGTGTGTCACCATAGATCATTACTGTGGTAACGAGGAATGGTGTTTCAGGCTGCTCTTCAGAAAGAGAGAGCGGCAAACTGGGCTGCTCTTGAGAAAGAGAGATTGGCAAACCAGGCTGCTCTTCAGAAAGAGAGATTGGCAAGCCAGGCTGCTCTTCAGGCTGCTCTTGATGAGAGGGACCAGACCACGACACGATTGATTGAGGAGGAGAGGGCCCGGAATGAGGTGAGTCAACGGGCCCTGTACGAGCTTTTTGTGGTAAGTTTTTTTCACATTAGCCAAATCATGTGTGTAATGTCTATTTCATTACTAACTAATATGACCCACTCTTCAGGGTCTGTGCGAGAACAGCGGTCAAGTCCCTCCGCCGATGCCCATCTTCTCTTCAATTGACACAGAGAGTTTCATTATAAACTAGTATTAATAATTGAGTGTCATCATGCTAACTGAGACATTACAAAATATCTATTCGGCAGAATAACTCCCGAGCGGCATCGCACGACCCTTCTCCAGGTGTTTCTCCTCCTTGATGACCACTACGGTAAGTTTCTCTTCTCTTCTTTCATATTCTCCTTGCCTCAATTTCCCCAACAATGACATAATTAGCCCATTTAGCTCATTTAGCTCCAAAATGCCATAATAACCTCAAAATGGCATAAGAACCTTGGTTAGCTCATTAATATTATATACTTAGCTTGTTTTCCTCTAAAATGGGATAATTAGCCCATTTTGCTCCAAAAAGACATAGTTAGCTCCAAAATGGAAGAGGAGAAATGAAAAGGAAGAACAAAAAGAAGAAGAGAAGAGAAGGAGAAGGAGCAGAAGGAGGAGGAGAAGAAGAAGAGAACAAGGAGAAGGAGGAGGAGGAGGAGGAGAAGGAGGAGAAGGCCCTTGACCTTCTAGTCCTTCTCCTCCTCCTCCTCGTTCTTCTTTATTTCTTCTTCTTCTCCTCCTCCTCCTCTTTCTTATCCTCTTTCATATTCTCCTTGCCTTAATTTCCCAAACAATGAAATAATTAGCCTATTTAGCTCCAAAAAGACATTATAAGCTCAAAATGGCATAAGAACCTTGGTTAGCTCATTAATATTATATACTTAGCTTGTTTTCCTCTATAATGACATAATTAGCCCATTTAGCTCCAAAAAGACATAGTTAGCTAATTTAGCTCCAAGAAGAGGAGAAGAGGAGAAATGAAAAGGAAGAACAAAAAGAAGAATATAAGAGAAGGAGAAGGAGAAGGAGAAGAAGGAGGAGAAGAAGAAGATAAGAAGGAGAAGGAGGAGGAGGAGGAGGAGGAGAAGTAGGAGAAGGCCTTTGACCTTCTAGTCCTTCTCCTCCTCCTCCTCCTTCTCCTCCTTCTTCTTGATTTCTTCTTCTTCTCCTCCTCCTCTCTTTCTTCTCCTCTTTCATATTCTCCTTGCCTTAATTTCCCCAACAATGACATAATTAGCCCATTTAGCTCCAAAAAGACATTATAAGCTCAAAATGGCATAAGAACGTTGGTTAGCTCATTAATATTATATACTTAGCTTGTTTTCCTCTATAATGACATAATTAGCCCATTTAGCTCCAAAAAGACATAGTTAGCTAATTGAGCTCCAAGAAGAGGAGAAGAGGAGAAATGAAAAGGAAGAACAAAAAGAAGAAGAGAAGAGAAGGAGAAGGAGAAGGAGAAGAAGGAGGTGGAGAAGAAGAAGAGAAGAAGGAGAAGGAGGAGGAGGAGAAGGAGGAGAAGGCTCTTGACCATCTAGTCCTTCTCCTCCTCCTCCTTCTCATCCTTCTTCTTTATTTCTTCTTCTTCTTCTCCTCCTCCTCTTTCTTCTCCTCTTTCATATTCTCCTTGCCTTAATTTCCCCAACAATGACATAATTAGCCCATTTAACTCCAAAAAGACAATATAAGCTCAAAATGGCATAAGAACCTTGGTTAGCTCATTAATATTATATACTTAGCATGTTTTCCTCTATAATGACATAATTAGCCCATTTAGCTCCAAAAAGACATAGTTAGCTAATTGAGCTCCAAGAAGAGGAGAAGAGGAGAAATGAAAAGGAAGAACAAAAATAAGAAGAGAAAGAGAAGAGAAGGAGAAGGAGAAGAAGGAGGAGGAGAAGAAGAAGACGAGAAGGAGAAGGAGGAGGAGGAGGAGGAGGAGAAGATGGAGAAGGCCAAGGACCTTCTAGCCCTTCTCCTCCTCATCCTCCTTCTTCTTTATTTCTTCTTCTTCTCCTCCTCCTCCTCTTTCTTCTCCTCTTTCATATTCTCCTTGCCTTAATTTCCCCAACAATGAAATAATTAGCCCATTTAGCTCCAAAAAGACATTATAAGCTCAAAATGGCATAAGAACATTGGTTAGCTCATTAATATTATATACTTAGCTTGTTTTCCTCTTTAATGGGATTATTAGCCATTTAGCTCCAAAAAGACATAGTTAGATAATTGAGCTCCAAGAAGAGGAGAAATGAAAAGGAAGAACAAAAAGAAGAAGAGAAAGAGAAGAGAAGGAGAAGGAGAAGGAGAAGAAGGAGGAGGAGAAGAAGAAGAGAAGAAGAAGAAGGAGGATGAGGAGAAGGAGGAGAAGGCCAAGGACCTTCTAGTCCTTCTCCTCCTCCTCCTCCTTCTCCTCCTCTTCTTTATTTCTTATTCTTCTTCTCCTCCTCCTCTTTCTTCTCCTCTTTCATATTCTCCTTGCCTTAATTTCCCCAACAATGACATAATTAGCCCATTTAGCTCCAAAAAGACATTATAAGCTCAAAATGGCATAAGAACCTTGGTTAGCTCATTAATATTATATACTTATCTTGTTTTCCTCTATAATGACATAATTAGCCCATTTAGCTCCAAAAAGACATAGTTTTCCTCTATAATGACATAATGACATAATGACATACTTAGCTCCAAGAAGAGGAGAAGAGGAGAAATGAAAAGAAGGAAGAAGAAGAAGAAGAAGAAGAAGAGAAGAAGAAGAAAGGAGAAGAAGAAGGAGGAGGAGGAGAAGAAGAGAAGGAGGAGAAGAAGGAGAAGGAGCCCTCCTTCTTCCCCTTCTTCTTCTCTACTCCTTCTTCTCCTCATTGTTATCCTTCTTCTTCTCTTCTTCTTTTTTCTTCTTCTTCTCCTCCTTCTCCTTCTCCTTCCCCTCCTCCTCCTCCTCCTCCTCCTCCTTCTTGTTTTTCTTCTCCTTGTTCTCTTCTTGCTTCTTATCTTTCTTCTTCAATTTAGCTTATTTGTCATATATATGTTGTTGTTGTTCTTTTTCTGACTTTCTTATTCCCATTTTGCAGATTGGATGTACTACATGCATGGAAGCTGGCATTGATGGGGTGCTTTAGTTCTAGTTTTGATTTGAGTTGATGAACAATGTGGAATTATATGTATATGTATATATGGATGAACAGTATATGTGGAACTATATGTATATGTATATATATGGATGAAACTTTGTGCTATGAATATGTGTTGTGACCTATATATGTGCTATGTATATGTATATGTGTTGTGACCTATATATGTGCTATGTATATGTATATGTGCTGTGAAATAAACAAAAAAACAAAAATGTGACAATATGGGCTCTTTGCTGTCTGCCAGCAGATGGCAAAGGCCTTTGCCATCAGCTGACCGACGGCAAAGGTGCCACGTGACGCCCAACTGTGCAACCTGGGCAGCAGCAGCTGGCCATATAGTCTCTTTGCCATCTGCTTCCTGGGGGGGCAGACGGCAAAGAAGAGGGCACATAGGAGGGGGGAGGAGGGTTAGGCAGACGACAAAGAGTGGAGGGGGGGAGGAGGTGGAGGCCGACGGCAAAGAGTGCAGGTGGAGGCAGACGGCAAACAGGGGGGAGGAGGTGGAGGCAGACGGCAAAGAAGAGGGGGAGGCAGACGGCAAAGCCTCCGTTAGCCCCTAACAGAGGCAACGCGTGCCGGCTGCTGTCTCGACATATTTGCCGACTACTCTTATGAAAAGCTGACGGCAAAGCTCTTTGTCGTCCGCTTCGGTGAGGCAGACGACAAAGAAGCTACAATGCCGTCGTAGGCTGACGCAGAAATTTTGCCGACAGTGGGATTCTTTGCCGTCTGTGTATTACTCTTTGCCGTCGGTGGTTTACTCTTTGCCGTCTGTGATGGCAGACGGCAAAGAAGCTAATTCCTGTAGTGAATTGCTCGATAGTAATTTATTCACCCACCGTAATATTTGCTATTTTGAGAGAAGCCTCTAGTGAACACTATGGCCCCCGGGTCTACTTCACATCATATTTTCAGCCTTACACTTTTACTTCGTTGCACTTTCCGCCTTCAGATCTCACTTTGCAATCAATCTTGAAGGGATTGACAACCCCTTTATAGCGTTGGGTGCAAGCTCTTTTGTGTTTGCGCAGGTACTCTGGACTTGACGCGATTCTCCTACTGGATTGATACCTTGGTTCTTAAAATGAGGGAAATACTTACTGCTCCTGTGCTGCATCACCCTTTCCTCTTCAAGGGAAAAACCAGCGCAAGCCAAGTTTCTGTCAACATGCCAATTTCTGGCGCTGTTGTCTGTTGCCGTAGCAGGTACCCTATGAAAAAAAATTGTATCCGTTGACGGGTATTGGTGAGGGTGGTGGGTAAGCTCAGGGGCACGGTTAAGGGTATGGGGTGGCTCCACCCATACCCATACCTACGGGTGCCATCCCTTGTTGGTGTTGTTAGCCATGTCGTTGATGAAGAGGTTGCCGAGATCGGGGAAGAAGTCGTCATCCGGAAAGTAGTCCCTGCGAGCAATCGCGCGAGTGCACTTTCGAAAAACCTGATCGCCCCTCTCATGTACAGAACCACGAGAGGTGGGGTTCCGGAGGCCTGTCGTCCCTTGTCGCGGTGCACGCCGGAAGGAGGGATGGAGAAGACTTGAATGGCGGCACAATGATCTAGAATGATGCGAAACCATATTTTGTGACTACGACTAGGGTTGGCAGGGACCTTACGCATAGACATGCAAAAATAAACGCGTAGATACGAGCTCAGCTCGGCTCAATCTGGCAACCCGCGGCGCGGCGCGGGTTGGCGTGGCGAGGCAAGCGAAGAGGAGGAGCGCACATGTAGGTCTTCTCTTCTCATATTCGTACAAGTGTTAGAAGAGCTCACCTTATAAGAAGGTACAACTATCTCCTAACTAGCGGTATAAGACTAAACTTTAGTCCCACTCACACCACACAACCATACAAAAAGAATGAGTCATGAGAATTTTAAATTTTAGTTGGGCTTTGAACCAAAGACCTACTAAAAAATTCCAACACTCAAGCGACGTGGCTGCACTTACATACGCGCTCGTCCGTGGTATGTGGCCATGATCTGCTGCATGACGCACGTGTCCGTCCACGAAACGTGGCGTTGCTGGCGGCTGAGGAGGAGGCAGCCGCCGTGATGCTTCGGCCCAGCGGGTCATCGTCCTTCTCTAACGACGCGCTCCGTCCATCATGCGTTCTAGCCAGCGCGTCATTGCCTGCTGGGCACATGCCATGTGCGCATGTGTGCATCTTGCATCGTGTGAGTGTAGTGCGTGCCATTGCCGGAAGTGCATATAACACGTTCGATGAAATGTTTGCGAAAAAAGAGGCGGACCAATAAAGAAAAAATTGACGGTTGGTACTGAATGACAGCATCCCCCGCTATCCATTGGTGGCTCCCATGTCCCATCAGAGTTGCCCTTTGTTTCTTCCTTTTCCATTTGAAAAGGTTTCGTTGTCCATCTCGTCCTTCGTCCAACACGTACGTTTTGGTTCTCTGTGTTTTGATTTTTTTCCATCATGTCTCTAAATTATTTCACATATTTTTCTTGAAAAAACTTCTTAGTTGTCCCGCCTTTTATTGACTTACAAACTAAAAATATGTTTTTTTGCAAGTCAATAACTTTTTTACCAAATAAAATTTCAAAATTTATTTAGGTTGGTAAATAATGTGTATGCACTGTAAATATTTATTTACACAATCATTTTAATATGAACAGACAAATCATGAGTTAATGTAATAAAATATTTATATGCGTTGCAACACACGGGTAATTATGTAGTCTATAAAAAATCGAGCTAATTGTGCTCCAGGTACAAGAACTTGGCAGGTGGGTTCAATTTCATACAAGAACTTAGAAATCGTCCAACATTGGTCGAAGAACATGGCCTGGGTGCTCATTGGACGTGCAAATCGCCTACATGCCGCCACGTGGACTCCAGCTTGGCTTGGATTGTTTGCAAAAAGTCCCTCGCGAGGCAATAAAATGCTGGTCAACATCCTTGTGCAGCCATGACCATGGCATTTAGCAAATAACCCCCAGTCGTCGGTAGATTCTTTATTTTCCTCCGTTCCTGCGGGTTGTACCTCTGAAGGAGGAGTCAGTTGACGACATCGCCGACCTGACGTCCTCGCCTATGAGCCATGGCGCCGGAGCCTATCTACCGACGAGATAATCGCGACCGGCTACCCGATTACGGTAATCTCCCCATCCATCTACTATCCTCTGGCTAGTAATCTGGTTTTCAGTTTACGAAGGTTTAGGTAGGGTTTGGGGCGGTTGACATAATCAACTACTTCGCTCAAGATTTTAGTAAGGCAATTTATCTTGTAATAGTATTACTTTGTTTTCAAGTTTACGAGTATTAGTTTTTTATAGAGCCCATTGGTGAAGACAAGCCAAGCTAGTAATTCGTTCGTTGACCCATCGTGCATTCATGTGCTGCTGCTGCTACTCCCTTCATCTCAGTTTATAAGTCCGGCACGTGTAGCTAGGTCGTTAATTTGACCAACTTAATGATAAACATATATTACAAAAAATATATCATTAAAAACTTTAGATGTTTTACTCTCTAATGATATAATTTTTATATTAAACAATAGATTTTATATAAGTCAAATTGACGACCTAGGTACACATGTGTGCCTTTTAAACCGTGACGGAGGTAGTACTAGTCTATCAGTGTATAGTTATGAGCACTGGTGGGGCACAATGCATGCCGCAATTGGTAAAACAATCTACAAATGACCCCCCCCCTTGGAGGATTGTGGCTGCATCTGTATAGTTAATGTTGCTACTGTAACGTTGCCCACCTCCTATGCTGATATTAATAGCAACTAGTACTACTAGTAAAAATAGTAACTAGTACATGCATGCTACTGTTAGGCTGGTTGTAATGGGTGGTATCATATACTAGTATCATGCATATGATACTAGTGTATGATACCACATCCGTAATGCATAGTATCATAGGATAGGTCATTTATTGCCATGCAAGACACATAGTAGCATATCATTAAATATGATACGGTATCATAATATGATACTCAACCCTCTCTTTCCTCATTTAATTCTATGTCACCTCATCAAAATTGCTTAGTTGGCATGCATGATACTACCTACGATACTCCCATTACGGGCAGCCTTATGCTGCTGCCCGTTTGAATTGTTTTGGTTGCTTTCATTAATTTTTGTAATGTTCATGTTTGATTTTACAATGCAGATGGTGATGGAGATTTATTTTCAGTTCACATTGAGCACAATGGTATTTTTTGTGGGACAGTACACAATCTTGATTATGTCAGTGGCACATTGGACTGCTGGGACTACTGTCATGCCGACACGTTTTCTTTGCTCTACATTGAAGAATGGCTGAGCTGTCTGGGTTGTCCTAAGAAGGAGCACAATGTCTACTGGTGTCTTCCCAGGAAGGGCGCGAAGAGGAGGAGCAACTTCGACTGCTGAAAATCCATTGTACAACTTCATGTTTGGCCAGGATCTCAATGCAGCTGCAATGCCTGATCTCAATGTTGAATCAGAAACTCACCATGAAGAAATTCAGGTCACCCAGAATGCACCTGCAGAGTGAGAGCGTCGTTTATCTGTCTCGCTATCTTTTTCAAACCATATGCGTCGAACCAAGTTATTTTGTGGACATGACAATCGGGTACTTAGTATGTTTTGAACTGAACGTGCGTGATGGGTTTACCTGAATGACAATCTTGATGTTGATCTGAATGTGTGTCAGCTATGTGTGTCATTTTTTAAACTGAATCTCTGAACTACAGACATAACTATCTCACATGCAGACTTTGTTGTTGTTAAATGCCATTAGCTTCAAGGGTCACGTGCATGTTCCATTCTATGGAACAGCCTGACTCGGCACATAATTACTCTCCTTATATTTCCCTCGGTCTAGTCTAGATAGCAAGGGCAAAAGCATAAGTTAAGTGCATATTACATCAAATTCAATCCATACAAATTTGTGGAACATCACTGGCATAGCAAAAAAATATCACACAAATCCACTGATAATTAATGCCAAAGCTGCATACTGCACAGCCTTGCCGCAACGCGGTGCCGTGCGCCCTGCGCTACTGAAATCGCTGATGCCGCCGCCGCTGCCGCGGGTAGGTAAAGTGCAAATTACTTTCTCGGCAGCTCAGGGACTTCAATCCGCATTTCATTACCTCATGAGGGGTTTGCTGAGAAAATTCAGAGCAGCCCAGCGCGTGCTCTTAGCCAAGCTGGGGTCCACGTGGCGGCATATGGGCGATTTGCACGTCCGATGAACGCCCAGGCCAAGTTCTTGGACCCGTGTTGCACGATTTCTGGAGCACAATTAGCTCAAAAAAATCTGCTTCCATCTCCTGATACGGTGGATACACATTGTGCCTGCCTTACCTTCTCCCTCTTTGCCTCTGCGTTCCATCCCAAGGCCTACTGCACGCCGAAATCTTCTCCCGCCGTATTCCCTCTAAAGCCTCTTTCTTGTCCATCCCTTCTCTTGCTGGATCTGGGATGCTCAAGCTCGACACTGGCGTCGTAAGGAGACCACGCACATCGACGACGACTGGAGAGGAGTAGGTGGGAAGAAGGCGGTGGAGGTCACGGCGCATCGACACTCGGGCGCTGGAGAGGCGCGCGACATAGCGGGGGAGCGGTGCTGGCTGTTCAAGTAAGATGGTGACTCTACTACCATGGGTATTTTTTAGTTCCACATCAGTAATCTAGGGCATCTCTAGCAAATCCCCTATCCTAAAAGTCAAAAATCTTCTCTCTATCCCGTTTTCCTATTTTGTTTAGAAAATAACTTTTGCTGATCTAGCAGATTCCCTATCCTAAAATTCCAAATCATCAAAACGTTTTCGAACGAATCACAACATATTAATGAAGAACTGGAACAATCAAGTGCATAGAATTCAAATACATTAGAAATGTAATGATCTGAAACATAACAATTCAAATTCAAACACAACATATGGTTCAAATGAACTAAGAATTCAAATAAACACGATAAAAGCACAAGAATCAAGTGCCATCAAGGCGCCAATGGTGCTCAATAACATCTTATTGAAGTCGCTTGTGAGCTTGATGGTTCTCGAACCTTTGGTGTGCTTGGAGGAAGGCTTCAGTTATGTTTGGGTTGTGTTGCTCTGCACAGTTGCAAAGCTCACAACATCTTTTGTACTCAAACAATCATCAAACCTCGGTCTAGTTTTGTAATACATAAGCTAGACTGTGGCCTACCTTCTTATCCAAAAAAAAAGGGACATGGACACAGTGCACAGGTGCCAAGTTGTAGTTCAGGATACACTGGTACTCCTTGGATTACAGTCTTACACTGATAGATTGTTGATGTACACTTGGAACCTGAGCAAAATTAGAATACATTACACAATAAGCTTACAATTGCATTGCTTCTGCACTGGCATGCAGTTAGAAGGCATGACCGTCAGCATTCATACATACTACACAAGCAAATACACACATGAGAACAAAAGATGACCAGGTGTACTCTAGAGACTGAGAACCTGAATAAGGGTGACTTAACGTGATGCTACAAACCATTGCCTAGTGTTCCATGAGGTGTAAAATCTGGAGTTGATTGGACTTCTGAACATGGGCTTGTGAGTTCTCTAGATATCTCTATCTCTTGCTGGCAGGCGTAGCTATCTGAAACATCTGGTACAGTTAACTGCATATCGTGGGACGGGTTAGAATCTGCAGTCGTTTGAATCTGACCTGTGTTGTTCTTTTTCTTGTACCTCTTGTAGAGAAACATCACGAGGGCTATCAAAAGGGCAGATGTTGAAGCAACTCCGGTGAGCAGAAAGAGCCCTGAAAAGTTTTTGAACTTTAGACTGCTTGAGCCGATGGTGGGGCCGTCATTCTCACAGGTATTTTGATCTCCTATCCATTTCCTTTCTATCTGAATGATAGTATCTCCCTCTGTTATGCTGAGGATTGCCCTTGAGAAGTCGTCGACCAGAGGGGATCGTTTGGGGAATGCCTGCACAAGTAAACATATTCGATATTATAGAAACTACTCAAGTAATAAGGATTAAAAAAATATTTTCTACACGGAAGTGGATACAAATAGCATGGTACGTATTTATACTTTCTGCAAACAAGTGCCTCTGGATTGAAGTGTTTTCTTTTTCTTTTTAAGTGATGTACTTTCAAGTTTTGGTTGATAGAAGCTGTCAACGTGATACTAGCTATGATATGCCACTCTGCTGCCTACTCCCTCCGTTCCTAAATAATAGTCTTTTTAGAGGTTCCACTAGAGGACTACATACGGATGTATATAGACATACTTTAGAATGTAGATTCACTCATTTTACTTCGTGTGTAGTCCTCTAGTGAAATATCTAAAAAGACTTATACTCCCTCCGTCCGAAAATACTTGTCACATGTATGGATATATCTAGATGTATTTTAGTTCTAGATACATCCAACTTTATAAATTTGTGCGACAAGTAATTCCGGACGGAGGGAGTATTTAGGAACGGAGGGAGTATATTTCTTTGTGCATGTAATTTAGCATCTTTTGTCAATACAGTTTTTGTTCTAGAACTAAATATATGATTTTTACTGCATATGCTTCTCGTCCAATGTACCTATATGTTCAAACGTGCACTGCATAGTTCGTGAACCTTACATCACTGGCCAATAGTTTTTATTACTATAAGTTGTTCCTCGTAACAAACTACTACAACTAACAGTTTTTTTTAAAGATCCAACATTGTTGGTGTTCATTGATAATAGCAGGAAGCAACGGAAAACAACAAGGTGATGAAGGTCCTAGAACCAAAGATCCGAAGATCAAAGAAAAAGAAACCAGACAAACCAAACTAGGCAACGCAGCTCCGACTTCGACGGTGAACTACGGTGGAACAAGTGAGGTTGGTGTCCCGACGTGTCACCGAACGAACCGCCTGTCACACGTCATCGTATACCGCTGGCCCCCACCGCGGCTTCGACTTCACAACAACAGACAGTCGAGGCACACCCAGGACACACCGGAGAAGAAGAGCCGGCTACCAGGACCAAGGCCACGCCTCCGATATTACTCAACGCCATCATCGTTGCCACAACAACCACCGTGCACGTCCAGTTGTAGGAAGCACCAAAGGGATCAAAGTCTTCAAGACGGTGCCCTAAAGAGGGGGACAAAGTTGAAGGCGAAGCCACTAGCCGACCCTACAGCATGATCTGGGCTTTCACCTGAAGGACTTGATCCGGAAGAACTGGCTGTGAGATTCCCAACGACGCCTCCGAGGAGGATAGTGACGCACGCAGGCACCGGCGCCGTCGGTCGGTCAGCATCGGCCAGGCTTTCACCCGCGCAGCAGGCCGAGAACGACCCGTACCTCCATTGGACCGTGCACCCCCCACCACACACAGCGAGCACGCCACCGCTGTGCAGGACCACCAGCAGGCCTTCTAACGACGGTCCGGCAGAGACCAGATCGGATCCTGCACCCCGCATCCAGCCGCTGCCGGAGCCTCCCGGCAAACTCGACGCGCTTCCAAAGCTTGCATCCGCGTCCCACGCTGGACGGAGAATGCAACCTCCGCGCAGCTCCATTTGTCTCCCATTAGAAGGATGCAACCAAGCACGACGCCATTCGTCTCCTCGAGGATGCAATGCCTGCGGGCCATTCATCTCCCGAAGAAGGATGCAACAACCGCATCGATGCTATTCCTCTCCCTCCAACCACCACCATCTCAACCTCCACACCCGCAGCAGCGTCGAGCCTCCTGAACCACCATCAGACCGAGTCCTGCCACTAGATGCAGCCCAAGACCGGCCGCCCACTCGCAAGGCAGCAAATCCAAGCCACCGGCCAGTCTGCCGGAGCCATCAGGCCGCCACCCAGCAGATCCATGCTGGGGACAACGTCCGTGCGCCTCCCGCCACTGGCAGGTCACAGATCCAAAGGGGAGCGACTCCTGAGCACCATGCACTCGCGCCTTCCCGGATCTGGCAACCGCCCCTGCCCCGCGCGCAGCAGCAGAACTGCGTCGGGACGCCTCATGCGCCCTGCGGACCATGTGTGCGCCAGCACGCATGCACTCATCTCGCTTGCCTCTGCTCGCCACTCCAGCCGCACAGACCGTCCGCTCCAGATCTGACGCAACAGTGACTCCTGGACCCCGCGGATCCGCCGTCCATCTCGGGCCCGATGCGCGCACACGTGTCACCGCGCCTAACTAGCGCGCTGGCTAGCGCGAGCCAGCTCCCGGGCGCCCGTCTCGGCTACCCGCATCACCGCCTGGCGAGACTGCCCCCGCGCAGCAAGCCAAACAAGCGGGGTGTTAGAATTATAATATAAGTCATGTACCCCTTTGTATTTATCCTGTTGTATAAGGGGTTTCCTGCATATGTTTCACACCTGTACATGTATATATATCGGCCTATGGCCTCATGGGAATACAAGTTGCTTATTACTAACATGGTATTAGAGCCTTAGGTTTTTTTTTCGCACGCGCAACTCGTGCTCTCGATCCAATCCTCCCTCTACGCAGCTGCCGTCCTTCTTTGCACGGTGCCCTGGTGATCCACACTCCAGCGCCGGTCTCCCTGGTGCTCCCTGCTCCAGCCGCCGGTCAGGACTCCCCATCACCCGCTCCAGCCGCCGGTCAGGACTCCCCATCGCCCACTCCAGCTGCCCGCCAGGACTCCCCATCGCCGCCAGTTCTAGCCGCCGGTTCCATCCCGTTCCAGCCGCCTGAATCGTCAGCATCCGCCGCGCCAGCCGCCGGAACCGGAACCGGAACCCTAGCTCTCGATCTCCAGGTCCCACTCTGCTCCGGATCTGCAGGTCGCGCCGTCGATCCGCCGTTCCACCCCGGCCCCTGGTTCCGCTCTCGATCTCCAGGTCGCGCCGCCGGAGGGTGGCTCTGCTCCCGACCAGAAGGAGGGCTGCCTGATCCCGTCGCCCGATCTCGCCCTCTGCGGGATCCAGATCGAGGCTGCTCATCATCCAGATCGAGGCTGCTAATCCTTCAGACCCCAGATCCGCTGCCGATGCGATTCCAGATCGGCGCGTTCTCTGTGGCTCTCTGCTGTCGATGCGGTTTCAGATCCAGCTGTTGATTAAGTTCCTTTCCTGAAAAAATATATGTCTACTGCATCGGGCTATGTTGTTGTTCCTCGCTGCTCGGTGATTTTTGATGGTTCTAACTACACCGAGTTTGTTGGCTTCATGCGCATTCATATGCGTGGCATCCGTCTATGGGGCGTTCTTTCTGGCGAGGTCAGTTGTCCGCCACATCCAGTTCCTCCTATGGCTCCCACTCTGCCGATCCCTCCGGCTCTTCCTGCAGATGCTAATCAGGCCGCCAAGGATGCGGCTAAGCTTGCTGATGAGGCTGTTGATCGTGCTTATGATGAGAAGTTTTTGGCTTATGAGGAGGCTCTTCAGACGTATCATGGTGCTCTGTCTGCTTACACCCAGTGGCTTGATGATGATGCTCGTGCTGCAGCTGTTCTCACTGCTAGTGTTCTGCCTCAGTTTGCCTCTGAGTTTCTGGGCCTTCCTACTGTCTTTTAGATGTGGACTCGCCTTCGTCAGCGCTATGAGCCCTCTGGTGATGCCTTATACCTCTCTGTGGTCCGTCAGGAGCATGCTCTTCAGCAGGGTGACTCTACTGTTGATGACTTCTATGCACAGAGTTCTGCTATCTGGCGCCAGCTTGATTCTCTCCGCAGTGCTGGTTATCATACTTGCCCCTGTTGCTAGGCTGTTCAGGCCGATTTGGAGTTTCATCACGTCTACGAGTTCATGTCTAGGCTCCGTAAGGAGTTTGAGCCTCGACCTGCTCAGTTGTTTGCTCGTGGCCGTATTTCTCTCATGGAGGCTCTTTCTGAGATTCGTGCTGAGGAGACTCTCTTACATGGTACTGGTTTGCTGGAGGTTCTCTCTGTGCTCGCTGCTCGAGCTCCTTCTACGCCACCTGCTGCACCGACCCCTTCTCGCTCGAGTGCTCCGCCGCTCTTGCCCACTCCTTCTGGAGGCTCAGGTCGCCCCCGTCCACATTGGGCTGGTGCAACAATGATGGTCATATTGAGTCCCAGTGCTACACGAAGAAGAAACATCTGCACAAGGCGCGATCATCATCTTCAGGGACTTCGTCCTCTACCTCGACAGCTTCAGCCATCGCTCTGACTGAGCAGGATATTCTGAGACTTAAGCGTCTGCTCGCTGCTTCAGGTTCTTCCTCGACGGGTATTGTTGGCTCTGTGACTGATGCTTCCCGCACTGAGCAACCACCTTCTACACAGTCAGGTACATCCCCATGGGTTCTGGACTTTGGAGCTTCTTTTCATATGTCTTCTCATTCTTCCACTCTGTCCTCTCTTCGATCGCTTGATTCTCCTGTTCATGTCCTCACTGCTGATGGTACTCCTCTTTCTGTCGTTAGTAGAGGCAATCTTACCACTCCTTATTCTGTTCCTGATGTTGCTCATGTTCCTCGACTTACCATGAATATGTCTTCTGTTGGTCAACTTACTGATTCTGGTTGTCGCGTCAGCCTTGACGATGACTCTTGTTCTGTCCAGGACAGTCGCACGCACACTCTGGTTGGGGCTGGCCCTCGCCTTTGTGATTCTCAGGGTCTTTGGGAGTTGGACTGGCTTCATGTTCCTTCTGCTGCCACCACTATCGCCAGTTCCTCCGCTTCGGTCGCCTCAGCTACTAGTTCCTTCCAGCAGTGGCATCATCGACTTGGTCATCTGTGTGGTTCTCGTTTGTCGTCGTTAGTTCGTCGAGATCTTCTGGGGTCTGTCTTAGGAGATGCCTCTTTAGAGTGTCAGGGTTGTCGTCTTGACAAGCAGATTCAGTTATCATATCCACATAGTGAGTCAGTGTATAAGCGTCCTTTTGATTTAGTCCATTCTGATGTGTGGGGTCCGGCTCCCTTCGCTTCGAAAGGGGGTCATAAATACTATATTATTTTCATAGATGACTTCTCTCGTTACACATGGCTTTATTTCATGACTTCTCGTAGTGAGGTGTTGTCTATTTATAAGCGTTTTACTGCCATGGTTCATACTCAGTTCTCTTCACCCATTCGTGTGTTTCGTGCTGACTCCGCTGGCGAGTATATCTCTAAGATGTTGCGTGGTGTTCTTGCTGAGCAAGGAACTCTCTCTCAATTCTCTTGTCCTGGTGCTCATGCTCAGATTGGTGTGGCTGAGCGAAAGCATCGTCATCTTCTTGAGACAGCTCGTGCATTGATGATTGCTGCCTCTCTCGACCTCATTTTTGGGCTGAGGCCGTCTCCACCTCCACCTATCTCATCAATCTACATCCTTCCGCTGCTCTACAGGGTGGTGTTCCTTTCGAGCGTCTTTTTGATCGTTCTCCCGATTATTCGATGCTTCGCTTGTTTGGTTGTGTTTGCTATGTTCTTCTTGCCTCTCGCGAACGCACCAAACTGACCGTGCAGTCTGTTGAGTGTGTCTTCTTAGGCTACAGTGATGAGCATAAGGGCTATCGTTGTTGGGACCCTATTGGTCGTCGGATGCGTATCTCTCGAGACGTGACTTTTGATGAGTCTCGCCCCTTCTACCCACGCCCATCTTCCTCGACCTTTTTAGTGGAGGATATATCTTTCCTCACCTTTCCTGACTCACCTATCACCCCCATCGAGCCTTTGCCTATTCGTTCCGCTCCCTCTGCTTCTCCACCTTTAGTCGATTTGCCGCCACCATCTTCCACGATCTCCTCGCCTAGCATGTCATCGGATTCTACACCTTCATCTCCGGTGACTTCTTCGTCGCCACCCTTCGATTCTACCTTGGCGATTCCTCCTTCCATTGTTCCATCTTTTCCTCAGTGTTACACTCGTCGTTCACATCTTGTGGATGCCTCTGTGGATGTGTCGTCATCCTCGTCTCAGCCTACTTATGGCTTGCATTCTCGTCCTCGTCCACCTGTTGATCGCTTTGAATTTCCCACCGCTGGTGCTGCTATTCTTGAGCCGACTTCTTATCGACAGGCTGTTGTTCATCCTGAATGGCAGTTTGCGATGGCAGAGGAGATTGCTGCTCTTGAACGCACTGGTACGTGGGATCTTGTTTCCCTTCCTCCCGGAGTCCGTCCCATCACTTGTAAGTGGGTCTTCAAGGTTAAGACTCGCTTCGATGGTTCTCTTGAGCGTCACAAAGCTCATCTTGTGGCTCGTGGTTTTCAGCACGAGCATGGTCGTGATTATGACGAGACTTTTGCTCCTGTGGCCCATATGACCACTGTTCGTACACTTCTCGCCGTGGCCTCTGCACGCCACTAGTCTATATCTTAGCTTGATGTTAAGAATGCCTTTCTTAATGGTGAGCTGCATGAGGAGGTGTACATGCAGCCACCACCTGGGTATTCTGTTCTTGATGGCATGATATGTCGTCTTCGTCGCTCTCTCTGTGGCCTTAAGGAAGCCCCTCGTGCCTTGTTTGAGCGTTTTGCCTCTGTGGTGACTGCCGCTGGTTTTTCAGCCAGTGCTCATGATCCACCATTGTTTATTCACCTTTCTCCTCGTGGTCGAACTCTTCTTCTTCTCTATGTTGATGACATGATCATCACAGGGCCGAGTATATTGCCTTTGTAAAGGCCCGTCTTAGTGAGCAGTTTCTTATGTCTGATCTTGGACCTCTTCGCTACTTTCTTGGGATTGAAGTCTCTTCTACCTCTGATGACTTTTTTATATCCCAGGAAAAGTATATCCAGGATCTTCTTGCTCATGCTGCTCTTACTGACGAGCGCATTGTTGAGACTCCCATGGAGCTCAATGTTCACCTCTGTGATACTGATGGTGATCCCCTGCCTGACCCGACGCGTTATCGTCATCTTGTTTGCAGTCTTGTCTATCTAGCTGTCACTCGTCCGGATATCTCTTATCCGGTTCATATTTTGAGTCAGTTTGTCTCTGCTCCCACATCGGTTCACTATAGTCATCTCCTTCGTGTTCTCCGATATCTTCAGGGCACGATCTCTCACCGTCTATTCTTTCCTCGCTCCAGTTCTTTACAGCTTCAGGTCTATTCGGATGCTACGTAGGCTAGTGATCCTTCAGATCGTCGTTCACTTTCTGCTTACTGTGTTTTTCTTGGTGGTTCTCTCATTGCCTGGAAGACAAAAAACAGATTGCATTTTCCCGTTCGAGTGCGGAGACTGAGTTGCGAGCGATGGCTCTTTTGACAGCAGAGGTGACTTGGTTACGGTGGTTACTTCAGGATTTTGGTGTTTCTGTCACTACACCGACTCTGCTCTTATCTGACAATACATGTGCTATTAGCATTGCGCGCGATCCTGTGAAGCATGAGCTCACCAAGCATATTGGTGTTGATGCTTTCTATGTGCGCGATGGTGTGCAGGATCAGGTTATTGCTCTTCAGTATGTGCATTCCGAGTTACAGTTGGCGGAATTCCTGACGAAGGCCCGGACTAGAGCACAAAATGGCTTTTATCTCTCCAAACTCAGTGTTGTTCATCCACCATGAGTTTGAGGGGGGTGTTAGAGTTATAATATAAGTCATGTACCCCTTTGTATTTATCCCGTTGTATAAGGGGTTTCCTGCATATATTCCACACCTGTATATGTATATATATCGGCCTATGGCCTCATGGGAATACAAGTTGCTTATTCCTAACACGGGGAAGGGAGGGCCTGCCGCCGCCGACCCCAAGCGGGCTTTGCCCGGTGGAGCTTGCCGGCGGCGGCAGGGGAGGAGGGGCGGAGGAGGAAGGTTGGCCGGCGGCAGGTAGGCTGTGCGCCCAAGTCGCCCGCGCGGGGGGGGGGGGGGGGGGGAGCGGGGCCGAATAGAACTAACAGTATGGCTTAAAAGTTTTTTTAAAGTACTAACTGCAATAAAAGATTGTGGAGAATGATGACCTCCATACCAGGTTTTGTCTTGTTAGACTGCATTGCTCTGTTATCATGTTGGGTCTTAGCACTTTTCATTGGTCATGCAGCAACTTTATGAATGCATATCTATATTTCCTTATATACTCACGTTTTGGTAAGTATGCTCTTTTACGAGTGGTCCCTTTTCTATGTCTGAGTAGCTTTCAAGTATAACTTTCCTAGTCTTTTTATACTTTACACTTTAGAGGTATGTAATGTACAAAAATTATCTGGTTTAGCAAACTTACAAAGCCAAAACCTTCAGACTTGTAAATTGGTCCGACCATTGTATAACCTTTGCAATGCTTAGAGAGGAATATTTTGATGTATGGAACTTCATCTATGACGGCAGCAATACCACCATTTTTGCTCCCTTTATAGAGTGCGTCATGAAAATCGTCTGGATTGCTGTATGCCTTGATTTTTCTTCTGTCAAAACCAATTTGTTCTAATAGGTCCCCTAAGTAAGAGCCATTTTTGTACCCTACATATTCCCCTTTCTTAACGAGTTCATGGACATCAGTTACTGTGGGTTGAAGCTGCTGCACAGTAAGCATTGATGATAAATTGGCTGTATAACTTGAGGTAATAACGAGGAGAACGAAAACCCATACAATGATAACCAATCTAGACAAAATACTTTCCACCCTCTCCTCTGCAAAATGGTGAACAACCATCTATCAGAAGCTTCAAATGGAATACAAATACTGAATTGATTCGTAGCATCCTTCGTTTTCTTAATACAAAATCAAACAACTATGAAAATAAATTGAGTACATTTCACAGAACACCGGGTAACTGATCATTAGTAACACAAATCAATTAGGACAAACCAGCCCTGAAGTTTTTGTTTCATATTTTGACTCAAAATTCAAACTTATCAGAAAAAAATTGAAAGATGATCCCCTGACTGTATTATTCAAATTTCAGCCAAACGACGAAACATTTTAGGAGAAAATCAGTTCGGAAGTTTGTTGCAATGTGTTGACATGGAGGGGAGGATAAAGAAGCTGAGGAGGCAGCCACGTAGGAGAAAACCACAGTCTAAACAGGTAACGGGAATCTTTTTGAGTGGTTCCAGAATTGGAGGCTGTACTTTAAACCAAAAAGTTAGAGAGGTTTCCCCTGGAACACCCCCTTTGAGATTATATATGCGATATTCTGTACAGAAATAAGAAAGTATAATATGCATTGTTACTTACTATCAGCAAAGAAGGGGAAATATATTGCTATCCCAAGCTGCCGGGAAATGGAACCAGTAAGTTCAGTATTATCGATTCGTCGCTCCAATAGCCAGATGGCAGCCCCTGTGAATATGAAGAATACAATGCTTCCAAACCACAAGTCAGTAGTTAATGGCTTCAAGAAGATCCATGTATCCTTAGTCGTTCCATCCTTGACTGGCACAATCATTGCTATCCCAGATTCAGTATAAGGTAATGTGAAATCAGCATATGAAGTTCTGTTGTATCTGATAGTTATATCCCCGATTGCAACTTGATACACCTGCAAGCATGTCATCCAGTGTTGCATAAATACCCATGTCTCTTTAAATCAATGATCACTTCATCAGTATATTCTTCACAAAAGTTATGAATTACAAGGGCTCGTGGAAAAGATTAGTGAACAGCAAGCATGCAACAATTATAACAATTCTACCATAATCTTACAAGAAACACTAGTAGTGGCATCTATGGGCATACATCTAGTCAAGCCTTAACTGGGTGAATCATACAGTCAGTAATAATCTTTTAGTCCAGAATAAATATTGTTTAGCTATATGCACATAAGAACAAGGAGGAAAGTGATGCCTTAATTTCTGACATAATTAGCCCTTGTGCCCATCTATCTTATACCAATCAGCATTCATTATGATCAACTGGTGGAAAAATTGCCTACAAAAAGGAAAAACGAGTGTGCAAAATTGGCAAAATAGGATTAAATTGTACAAGTAGGAATAGATGCAGACAGTTTTGCAAAAAGCTACTCCCTCCATTCGGAATTAAGTGACGTGGTTTTAGTTCAAATTTGAACTAAAACCACACCAGTTATTTCCTAACGGAGGTAATACAAAATAGGAAATTTAGTAAAATATTTTGTGCAATAAAGAGAGCATGCCCAATTTCTGCAACAATGCTATTGATAGTGTGAGAACCAAAATTTCTTACCCCAAGATTAACTTGGTAGACAAAATCATTATAGCTCCCATGGCTTACTCCTTGTGCGTTATGAAATGCTACATATTCATAAGGGATTGCATATGGGAGTCGCTTTAACACCTCTTCAAATACGTCAATTGCATACCCAGTGGCAATTATTGCATTGGTTAGTGGATCCCTTTCAACCTTCATAAGCTCAGGATATCCACTTGTCAGTACACCTACTCGGAGCTTCTTTCCATTGGTAGGAATTTGCCATCCTTTAGGCACTGTAGATACTTCTCCTGGCCAAACCACTCGAGTCAGATTAGGCAAAGAGTTCAGGTATGTGTGTTCTGATCCATTTTGATTCAAATTCTCTACTATTCCATGCTTTGCTGTCCAGAAACCTATTCCTTTCGACTCTCTTCTAACCACATTAATTATCTGGAATATGGAAGAATGAAGCTGCCTGCTCCTAAGGTCAAAATCACCACTTAAGCCTCTGAACTTATGTTGTAGGATTGCATCTAGAAGTGTGGGACCAATTGTAGAAATACCCAAAGTTCCAAGACACGTTGAGTTTTTTATTTGTTGCTGCTTCTGAAACATTGCATTGTCCATGCTTACCTTTTCTGCTGCTTGTGCCAAGGCCCAAATAGTATCATAACCCCAGAGCCCAAAATTACTTAGTTGCGATGGTGGGTCATCCAGGTTGTCTTGCCTGTACCTCGCATTCCATCTCTTAGTAAAATCATCAAGTTCCTTCGATTTAGGCACATGGAATCTGACACCCAATGCACCACCCATTGCATCAATTACCGAAGGGTCTAGCGAGTCAACAACATTTGTAATCCCATCTGTCAAAATCCATGCATAGGCTCCACTCATCATTCCTAACTCTTTCGCCTTTGTGAAGAGAATGGAACCAAAGCCAAAGGCCGATGACATGTGCACAATGTAGACCCTTGTTGGCATTGTCATTAGCTTGTATAGTTCTTGCTCAACTTGGTCACTGTTTGCTGATCGAGAGATTGCACTGCGATATGGCATAGAAGCTCCGAACTCTTGGAGGGCATCAACCAGGTAGGGTATGATGCCCCTGCCATAGTCTGTGTCCTCATAGATGGGCACTACTTCCTTCCAGCCGTATGCCTTAATGAGAGCAGCAAGGCTATTCACTTGAGCAGCATCACTTAGAGTTGCACGCAAAAAATATGGCACATCGGCAGATGAAAGGGCGGGATTCGTTGCTGTGAAGGAGATAACTGGGACTTGACTGTTGTTCCCAATATCAGACACAAAAGTTGCCTCCGAAGATTTTTGTGGACCAATGATGGCCCGCACATAGTAATTTTCCAGCAGGTCAACAGCTGTACAAATGTGCAGTTCAGTTAAGAGAAAATATTTTAAAAACATCTGTGTAGATCTTGTTGCGGCTAAGGCAATCTCTGATGTTATAACTCAAGAGTATAACGATTAACGACTTGGGCTATATGATCATTTCTTAAGGTACTGGGGGTTTCTGACTTTGAGGGGCATAAGTATATCAAAAGAATCAGGTTCATAGGGAAATTCCAAAATTGCCTACTTTTATCTGTGTACAAATTCACAAAGTCATCCTTTTGGGACTCTATTATAAAGAAACTTTAATTTATTTCAGACTTGCAGTGGCAATACAAGACAATCACAATACATTTGTAGAAGTGAAATATTGAATGAATTAAGGAAAATTACATTTCCGTGCTTCTTTGGTTTGCCTCTCTATACATAAATCCATGTTTTGTAATTTTATTAGTAAATCTACAAATTCCTAAATGTTTTGACTTTACCAACATGATCCACAACAAAATAAGAACATCACAGGATTTCGCTTCATTTTGCAGTTGCTTTCTTATGTTTCATAGCTTCATAAAGTGCAAAATTCAGTGACGGCCAACGATTCTCAAAACGTGATATGTACCTTGTGATGCAGCTTGTATGTTGTCTCCGTTGGAATCCCTGATGTGGAGAACTAGCCTTGTTGTATAATTCCTGTGGACTGCATAGAAATCTTCCATAGCCATCAATATGCTGGTACGCGCCATTTTGCCCACCAAAGACTTCAGATGGAGGATCACTCCAACATCGAGTATACCCGCTCTACTCTGGGTAACATTTTGAGCAACACTGAGACTGAGGAACGGCAAGAACAACACCAACAAGATGGCCCTTGCCGCGGCGTCCATCTCCTGAGCTGTTTTGACAGGGACAGGGTGTAGGGCCAATGCAGTCTCTTATAGCAATGGCTATCATTGTTCATTGCACTGGGGAAGGATCAATAATTGGCGCTATTCTACCCAAGTCAAATGGCATTTCAGATTGGTCAGCTCAGAGCTATAATGTCAACTGTCTGTTTGCACCATCTTTTTCTTCCGGAAGAATCTACCGTTCTATATGTATGTATAAAGTGGATGACACCTGTACTTCGAGGCGATGGCTCAGCAAGTTCGAGGAAAGTTCCTGTGGCAAACCCATTTAGAATGACGTTGGTAAATTCCTTCAGACTTTGATCCTTAAGGAATGGGATTGTGACAAGTCAAGGAGCTTGCCTTCCTCAGCTTATACTCTTCGGTGCTTGTCTTGCATGGTGGAAGGTCTGTTTTCTAAAGTGCAAGTTGCAATTTTCATCAAACTGAAGTTGCACATTCCAGAATCGATTGGAAGATAAGAAACATGCCCACCTCTAGGTGCTTCGGTAACTGTATACTTAACCGATTCTTCTTGAGAAAATACAGGAACAAGTTAGTCAATGGCTGTTGAGTAGTGGCATATTGCTGCGTGCTGAGTACGGATTACATTCATATTCAAAAAATTCTCTGTTTAAGATCTCGAGGGATAAGAAATTCACGCAGGCTGAAAAATGGCACTACTGCCTGCTGGAAAAATGGCAATTATTTTTGTAGGAGCACAAGTCTTAAGTATGTCAGTGCGATTTTTGCTGGTGGGTAAGGACTTTGGAAGATTATGCTAAAGATTTGAGAATCAGATGTTGATAGTTGAAGACTCGAGGTCTCTTAAGATAATTGGCCTTCTGATTTATCCATTAGTTTAATGCAAGGAAAAAAATAACGTGCTATACAAAATAGTGTGGTCCCTAAAAATATGCTATTGACGTGCTATAAGATGCTATAAAGTATTATGACGATAAAGAGTTTTCCCCCGCTTTATATTATAAAGCAACCATCCTATACATAACTTGCTGGGGCCGCAGCACAACGAAGCTCAAAAGAAAATGAGAGAAAATAAAAAGAAAAATGGCGACATCGACAAAACAACGAAACGAAGATGATCGGTCACCGCCGCGCCCTTCGAAGAAGTCCCACCGCACTCCTAGCACTCCGAAGCGTCATGTACCAAGCATCACCTTCAAGAAGGAATGCGACGACGATGACGCTGTTGCCCGAATCAGTCCTAGAGTTTCCCCTGGTACGCATAAGACAGTGTGGAATGGGTATACCCGACGCCCTTCAGGAAGGAACGGCGGCGCCCGCAGATGTCACCGCGTTGGTGGCGGACGAGCCGCTAGGAGATTTCTCCTGGCTCAAACAACCACCACCACACTGAACGCTCCGTCGAACTCCACCCAGCTAGCCGCCCACCAGCATGCGCCACCATGGTCTTGGAGTCATCTTCGTCCTTGCTCAGAGATCACTGAGATGAGGCCAAGCAAAAGAGGAAATGACATCAGAATCGAGGGAAACGGCCATGCAACCGAACGGGAGGGAATTGCCTCCACCGCCACATCGGCAACCGTCCGGACACATCAACAAGGACAAACGAGGCGCCTAGTGGCCCGGTCGGGCCCAAACGCGCCCACAAAGCCCCCGTCGTTGCGCTGCAGCACGCCGGTAAACCGCACCGCTGCCACTCGGAGACCGATGACACCCGACCTTAACCGCTAGGGAGCGCCTCCGCCGCGCACAAGATAGCCGGCCCGTGCCAACCCAGATGGGGCCCAAAGGGGCCCAGATCAGGGCCGGGCGGGCGCCGCAGGCCATGGCTTCACCCCACGTCGCCCCGCAGACAACGCTTGCGCCACCGCGTCGAAGAGCCCTAGGCCAGACCACGCCAAGCTGTAGCCGCCCTAGGAGCACCGCGGCCGGGAGGGAGAGAGCCCCGCCTCTGCCTCCAAGCGCGCGGCGAAGGGGAAGGGGGTAGGGAGGCGGCCCGAGGTGGGGAGACGGGGTGGCGGCGCCCCGTCGCCATGGGAGGCGACAGGAGCGCGCGCCGGGGGGGGGTGGGTGGATCCTCACACGACCTCCGTAGAGTGTTATTAGCGAGATATTGTACATTGATCGATTTAACGAGCCAATTCTCTACACGCTATAGCGTGTTATTAGCGGCGTTACAGCGCCCTATTTTTTTTGGTTTAACTAGGAAAAGGGCCCGTGCGTTGCAACGGACAAAAGCAATACCACGCATTCTTAATTTATAAAAAATGGTCTAAATTTTGAGTATTTGTAGCTACGATCCGAACAAAAATGATTTTAGCCTACAAAAACGCAGTTCAGGATTTCACAGTTCTTCTATTTAAATAAGCTTGCATGTAGATTTAATACGTAGAAAGAAACATTCAAATGATTTTCAATTTCGTCTCTAATCCTGATTTTGCTTAGATGTTCATCCACAATCCAAATCAGTACCGGTATGAAAAAAGATGGGTAATACATTATTGATTAAGATTGCATCCTAGATACTATTTTTAAAATGATTAATAGATAAAATAACATCATATTCAAATTCTACATATTTTTATAATCAAAATTCATATATAACATGTTAAATTTGAAGTTGCGTTTTAGAAGATATGAGTATTTAAAAATATATTTAATATGCATATTCAAATTCTACATATTTTTCTAATCAAAATCCATATATAACATGTTAAATTTGGAGTTGCGTTTAAAAGACATGAGTATTTAAAAATATATTTAATATGTATTACGGATTTAATGTCAAAAATATCAAAAGTTTTTTCATAAAATAACATGTCGGATTAAGAATATCTATTTTTTTTCTTAGTAGGTACAGATACTGTAGGTGTTGGTTCGTCATGATTGATTGGGGCCCGACGACCCTTTGAATACCAAATAACGCTGCTCAGATGGAATCGTGAAAAGTATACGCTGAAAATAATAATCATATAAGACCAAGTCTAAATTCAAACTCTGCTCATCAAACTGGTCCCACCTAATGGCCAGGTGACACGTGTTCTGGCATAAATTTCGAAGCAACTCAAGGCCTTCCGTTCTTCCCGCGAGCCTACGATGGTCCGTGTGACCAACCCCAATTCTCGTCAACTTGGCGACTGACCAGGACGGGACCTCGGCCCCGGCATGCACAACCTTGCGGTCAAACAGGGACAATTTCTTTGTTTAGACCTTTTGTGCTAATAAATTTTGAAATCGACTTTACTTTTATTTTTTTCTGAATCTGACCTTTGTTTTGCTGACGCCAACATCCCTGACGTATGATTTGTATGAAAGATACCAAGGTCCCCGACGTTTGGTACATGCATGCATGACCGACTAACCCGTTAAGTCTTTGACGTGGCAAAGGACCAGACGACAGGGACCCTTACGCCTGATCCAGTCTGGTGCTACACCAGACGCCAAGGACTCTGTTAATCAAAAAAGTCAAAACAAAACCAACATCCGTCAAAGAGAGACCTGTTAGTGGAGAGGTCGTTCAGGATGCGCACCAATCTGTGTCTGTGCAGGTTGCTAGGCTTGAAAAGACGCACGACGGCATCAACAGTTTAAAAATATTCGGCTATGGATAGAATATCATACAAAAATTAATATTTAATAAAAGGAAAAAGATTACATCCCACCAGTTGATCCCGCACGATCCATCCGCTTTCCATTCACCCGTTGGATCTCGATATGATCGCACACCGTTTTTCTGAAACTGGATCATTGTTTCTGAAACTGGATCATTGTTTCAGGAAACGGTCATGAAGCTGAGCTCCTCACTTTTCCAACCCGCGGCTCCGCCTCGGCCCCGGCGACCTCGCCCGCCGCCTGCCTGTTGCCGCTCAGCCTCGCCGGAGCTGTCGTCGTTGCCATGGCCTTCCCTGCCCTGCTCCCGCGACCAGCGGGCAGCCGCCTCGCCTCACGCGGCCAGGGGCCAGCCGCCCGTCGCCCCACACCGCCGGAGTGCTGCTGCGTCCCAGCCCGCTCTCGGCTCCGCCGTAGCGCCTCTCGGCCACGCCGGCGAGCTCCCGCAACCAGGGGGCCAGCCGCCTCGCCGCCCGTTGCCCCGCACCGCCGTAGCGCCGCCCCATCCCAGCCCGCTGAATTTTTTTTCCTGAAACATGACCTTTGTTGCAAAAAATTCTTCCGCAACAGCACCTATGTTTGTAGAAAAGATGAACAATTTTTTTTTGAAACAAGCAATTGCTTCTGAAACTCGACCGTTGTTTCAGGAATTAGTGGGTCCAAAGTTTATCTTTTGCAACAAAGCGATTGTTTCTGCAACTCGAACGTCGTTTCAAGAAATAAGTCCAGGAGCGGATCGGACGGCTACGCGCGAGATCGAACGGCTGTCCAGGTGACGGATGTTTAGTAAATATCCACCGGTGGATGCGTAGCAGCTCCCAAACATCATGAAAATCATATTTTAAAGTTTTAAAAAAATCTCAAAAAATATGAGATGTTAAGAGGATAGAGTTTTATTGTCATATAAACTTTTTAGTTAAAACACATTACGAGATCTAAGCTACGAGAAGATAAATTTCAGCCTAACATTACTAATTTAGCACTATTCATAGCTGATTTTGTCCTTTTCATAACTTATATTTCGTAATGTGTTTTAATTTGAAATTTGGCATGAAAATAAAACATCATCCTATCAATATCCTGTATTTTTTTCAATTTTTTTTGAAACTTCAAAACATGTTTTTTTGTGGTTTTCATCGGTTTTCGTATGATATTCTTCTGCTAAAGCGAATAGTGACGGTGCGATCACCTTTGTGCGGACTGGCTGCCAGACTTGGAATGATGCACGATTGCACCGTTACTATTCGCTATAGACACAAGAAAAAACTGCCTGGTCAAAGAAGCGCTGGAAGACGAGACTTGGCTATTAGACTTTTCGAGGGGCCTCTAGAAAAACATGGTGAAAGAGCTCCACACCATTGCAACGCTCATGGAGGACATTGTTTTGCATGAGGAGCAACAAGACAGCATTGCTTGACGGTTCACTACCTATCAACTGCAATTTATGGTCTCAATACCAGTGGGGGGATACAAGCTGATTTGGTCATCATGGGCTTCCGGGAAATGCCGTTTCTTTCTATGGACTGCCATGTTGGGACGGATCTTAGCGGCGGACGCACTACTTCGTAGAGGATGGAAAAAACAACTATTTTTGCCCATTGTGCGAGAGGAACCTAGAAACACCGCCGCATCCCTTCATCGAATGCCCATGGTCGCAAGCAGTCTGGACCTCATCCGTTGCGCTCGTGGCCATGCCCGCGTTAAAACCGGTAAGCTGGAACAAACCAGCAACAATCGCGGATTGGCTGCTAAGATGTCATGGAATCACACCGAAAGCACAACAACAACAAAAACTACTCTCTCTGATGCATTTGCTGACATGGGAAATATGGAAAGAGAGAAACCGAAAGATTTTTCGAAAGGAATCACTGGAAGTGCAGACATTCATGTGCAGAGTAAAAGACAAGATCAGGATCTGGAACATGGCAGGGGCCAGAATTCCATTTGACCTGGGCTGAGTTTTCTTGCCGTTTCTTAGCTTAGTTTTGTTTTCCATCTTCTTCTTCTTTCTTTCCGGGCACTATGCCAAGCTCTGGCTAGTGCGCGACCCGCTTGGGTGCTCTGTACTTTGGTTTTCCCCTATCGATCAATGAATTTGGTAGTCCACTACCAACATTAAAAAAAAGTTCAACACCGCCACACCAGCGAGGGCCAATAGTACATGACTACTTGTGCCTATGAACTCATGCAGACTGAAACAAGCTGTGAACGGCTACGGAGTACTGTTCTTGTTAGCTGTGGTGCGTGCCGAGAGATGCTATTCTTACGCATTATAGTTTCATAAAATTCTTAGGACATGCATAATAATGTTGCCTTAGGATAAATGCTGAGGTGAAGAAAGGAGAAAACAAAGAAAAAAGTCTCTGTCTTCATTTAATCAAGAGATGATCTCTTAGTAACAAATCTTTCACGGTATTTTTAGGAACTAGAGATAATTAGGAAACCAACCATTATACATCATTTTTTTTGTTATTTCTAGATTATATGACATAATTAAAATAGATAATCTTATCAATCACTGTACATGTCCTCTAGAAACTTGATGATGATGGTGTTGCTTTGTCTGTTTATATTCATCCACATGTGGAGGAAGAGCCACAATTAACTTCTTCCTTGGTAAATCTATTTCAGCGTGGAATAGCAAGCAAACACCCACACCGGTGCGTCATCCTGGCCCCATCCAAGAAGACTGAGCAACGACAACGAGGCGAAGGTGGAGAGACACTGATGAGGCATAGGTGGGACAAAATCAATGTTCTGACCAATATGCGTAATGAATTACACAAAATGAACTCGTCAGGAAAATATTTCACGATCTGACCCTTTTAAAAACGCCACAGCCCGTGGCGTTGCTGCTCAACTACGAAACGCATGTCTAACCTGCGTTTCTACACTTCCGCAACGCCGGACTAGTCAGCTTTTCTTCTTTCTGGAAACGCCAAGGTACGTGGCGTTTCTAACTTGTAGTGTAATGCCAGGGACCATGGCGTTTCTGACTGAGATACTTATTAGGGGACGGGCTACCCTCACCCACCACTTACCACTCACCACTCACTCTCTTCTCCCACCTATCCCGAGCTCCAACCCCTTTTCCCCTTTTTCTCCCCCACTTGTTCCCTCTCAAATCCTTCCAAAAGGATTGGTTTGGTCCGTGGATCCGGTATCATTTCTGTTGCTTGAGGTAATCTCCTTCATCTCACAATTTTTTATTGGTTGGATTTGTCTATTTGGGTGTTTTTTTGTTCATGTGTTTTCTAACCCTAGTTTTGAACATTGTTCCAAAATATGATGTTCTTGGTGTATACTAATGAGTATAGTTGTTCCAATAATGTTGCATTGTATTGGTTGGGTTATGCTTATTGTTAAGAGTTAGGGTTAGGGTTAGGGTTTAGGTAATGCTTAATTTGGATGGACATAGATGTTTCTTGGTTGTTTTGTTAGGAATGTGCTATACTTAGCATTGGTACTTTTGTTACCTTTTTTAGATGAACAAGATTGTGAATATTCATTATGTTGACAAAGAGCCATTCATGAATGTTGATATTGTTGACAATTATGAGGAAGAGTTGATATTTCTTGAGAGTCCTACTTATGAAGAGGCTGTGGAAGAAACACAGATAAGATTGAAGTGGGTTGATCCAAGTGACCAAGTTGAATTATTAGGAAGATATGATGTTGGGTCGGCACACAAGTGTCGAATGAAGACAATGCGTATCAAGTCCAATTTGCATTGGGTTGCATATAAGGAGGTTGTTGCATCCTCGGTAGTCAAGTCACTCGAAGTGTTTGTAAGTAAGGTGGTCAAGGCTCCTCTTTTTCATGTTGACTTGAACCAGCCCTTAGTAGATGATTTGAGCCCGATTAGTAGTGGGCCACCTATTCAGTAGTGGAAAACGGGCCTTTGGCCTGGACCCTTTAGTCCCGGCCTGCCTTTGGGCCGGGACTAAAGGCCCGGCCACGTCGCCCCCAAATCGCAATGCCTCCCACAAGGCTTTGGTCCCGGTCCGCAAGGAGCCTTTAGTCCCAGTTTGTGTCTCAAACCGGGACTAAAGGGCTACGCGGTGTGCAGCCCGCATGTGCGCCACCTTTAGTCCCGGTTTGTGTCTCAAACCGGGACTAAAGTCCTCTGCCTATATATAGCACAGCCCCCCTCTCCCCTCTTCCTTGCATTTTTCTTGGATGGAAGAGTGTGGGTGTGTGCTAGCTCTCCATTTTTTTATGCACTAGAGGTGTTTGTTGAAATGTGTGTTAGAGCGATGCCGCTTCAGTTCATCGAACACAACTACGATATGAGATGCCCGAGCCTTGCTTAAACCTCTTCCTCTTTATTTCTACTTATTCTAAAAGGTTAGCAACTATATTTCCTCGTTTAGACCGTGCAGTACTAATTTTTACGATCGTGATTGTATTTGATATACTGTCGTATAACGCAGATGAGCCATCCATGGATTTACGGTGATCGACGCACAACCGCTTACAGAGAAGGCGTGCATTCTTTTCGAGATGCAGCCGATGCGAACAAGCATGGTGATGGCTATACGTTTTGTCCATGTGTTGAATGTCGGAATGAGAAGGATTACACTTCCTCAAGAGTCATTCAGAGCCACCTGCTTCGGTCCGGTTTTATGTCGGGCTATAATGTTTGGACCAAGCATGGAGAAAGAGGGGTTATGATGGAAGACGACGATGAAGAAGAAGAGAACGATGATGAAAACTACCGATCTATGTTCTGATGCCGCAATGGAAGACAATGAAGAAGAAGATCAGGATGAAGAACGGGAACCAGATGAGCCCGCTGATGATCTTGGCCGGGTCATTTCTGATGCACGGCGAGGTTGCGACACAGAAAAGGAGAGGTTGCAGTTCGAGCAGATGTTATAGGACCACAACAAATTGTTGTACCCAACTTGTGAAGATGGCCAGAAGAAGCTGGGTAGCACACTGGAATTGCTGAAGTGGAAGGCAGAGACCGGTGTGATTGACTCGTCATTCGAAAAGTTGCTGGTACTGATGAAGAAGATGCTTCCAAGAAAGAACGAATTGCCCGCCAGCACGTACGAAGCAAAGAAGCTTGTCTGCCCTCTAGGATTAGACGTGCAGAAGATACATGCATGCCCTAATGACTGCATCCTCTACCGCGGTGAGAAGTACGAGAATATGGATAAATGCCCGGTATGCACTGCATTGCGGTATAAGATCAGAAAAGATGACCCTGGTGATATTGAGGGCGAGCCACCCAGGAAGAGGGTTCCTGCCAAGGTGATGTGGTATGCTCCTATAATACCACGGTTGAAACGTCTGTTCAGAAATAAAGATCATGTGAAGTTGTTGCGATGGCACATGGAAGATCGTATGAAAGACGATAAGTTGAGGCACACCGCTGATGGTCGGCAGTGGAGAAAAATCGAGAGAGAGTTCCCGAGATTTGCAGCTGACGCAAGGAACTTATGGTTAGGTCTGAGTACAGATGGCATGAATCCTTTTGGGGAGCAGAGTTGCAGTCACAGCACCTGGCCCGTTACTCTATGTATCTACAACCTTCCTCCTTGGTTGTGCATGAAGCGGAAGTTCATTATGATGCCAGTGCTTATCCAAGGTCCAAAGCAACCCGACAACGATATTGATGTGTACCTAAGGCCATTAGTTGATGAACTTTTACAGCTGTGGGCCGAACCAGGTGTACGTGTGTGGGACGAGCACAAACAAGAGGAATTTGACCTTCGAGCGTTGCTTTTCGTAACCATCAATGATTGGCCTGCTCTTAGTAACATTTCAGGACAGTCAAACAAGGGATACACTGCATGCACACACTGTTTGGATCAGACAGAAAGTATATATCTGGAAAAATGTAGGAAGAATGTTTACCCGTACAATCGTCATTTTCTTCCGCCCAAGCATCCCTTAAAGAAAAAAAGGCAAGCATTTCAATGGCAAGGCAGAACCCCCGGGGAAGCTTGTCATCCGTACTAGTGCTGAAGTATTTGATATGGTCAAAGATTTAAAAGTAATCTTTGGAAAGGGTCCTGGCAGCCAACCTGTTCCTAACGACCCTGATAAGCGCGTACCCATGTGGAAGAAGAAATCTATATTTTGGGAGCTACCCTACTGGGAAGTCCATAAGGTCCACTCGGCAATCGACGTGATGCACCTGACGAAGAATCTCTGCGTGAATATTCTAGGCTTCCTGGGCTTGTATGGGAAGTCAAAAGATACATCGGAAGCACGGGAGGACCAGGAACGTCATAAAGGAAGAGATGGCATGCATCCAGGGCAGTTTCAAGGGCGTGCCAGCTACGCTCTTACTAAGGAAGAGAAGGAAATCTTCTTTGAAGTCCTTTTCAGTATCAAGGTCCCGACTGGCTTCTCGTCGTATATAAAGGGAATCGTAAATATGAAAGACAAAAAATTCCAAAACCTAAAGTCTCATGACTGCCACGTGCTTATGACGCAATTGCTTCCGGTTGCATTGAGGGGAATTCTACCGAAAAATGTTCGCCTGGCAATTGTGAAGGTATGTGCATTCCTCAATGCAATTTCTCAGAAGGTAATCGATCGAGAAAGTCTATCAGGTTTACAGATTGATGTGGTCCAATGTCTGGTCAGCTTTGAGTTGTTGTTCCCGCCATCCTTCTTCAATATAACGACACACCTCCTAGTTCACCTAGTCGAAGAGTTAGAATTCTCGGTCCTGTGTTTCTACACAATATGTTCCCC
Organism: Hordeum vulgare subsp. vulgare; assembly: GCF_904849725.1. NCBI lineage: Eukaryota > Viridiplantae > Streptophyta > Magnoliopsida > Poales > Poaceae > Hordeum > Hordeum vulgare. The sequence continues at coordinate 439,132,887 of NC_058522.1, read as the reverse complement.
TTCGAGAGGTTCATGGGAGTCTTAAATAAATATGTTCGTAACCGTGCTAGGCCAGAAGGAAGCATCTCCAAGGGCTATGGAACAGAGGAGGTCATTGAGTTTTGTGTGGACTTTCTTCCTGACCTTAAGCCGATTGGTGTTCCTGAATCTCGGTATGAGGGCACGCTGACAGGAAAAGGCACACTAGGAAGGAAAGCAAAAGTATGTATGGACGGGCATTCTTTCTCTCAAGCACACTACACAGTTCTACACAATTCCACCGTGGTGGCTCCGTATATCGTGAGACACAAGAATATTCTACGCTCTGAAAACCTGGGGAAGGCTGACTCTTGGATTAAAGGGGAACACGAGAAGACTTTTGGCAGTTGGTTGCAGACACATCTCATGAATGACAACACCGTTGGAGATCAGCTGTATTGTTTGGCCAGGCCACCATCTTCGACTATATGTACTTTCCAAGGGTATGAGATAAATGGGAATACATTTTACACGGTTGCCCAAGATAAAAAAGAGAACCAACCAAAATAGTGGTGTCCGCTTTGATGCAACAAACGAGAATGGGCACTGCTTGGAAACATATTACGGGTACATAGAGGAGATATGGGAACTTGACTATGGACCTACTTTTAAGATCCCTTTGTTTCGGTGCAAATGGGTGAAGCTGACAGGAGGCGGGGTAGTTGTAGACCAAAAGTACGTCATGACAATAGTGGATCTCAACAATCTTGCATACATGGACGAACCATTTGTCCTAGCCAATGATGTCGCTCAAGTTTTCTATGTGAAGGACATGTCTACAAAAACGAGAAAAAGAAATCAGCAAAAGAAGATATCGTCCGATGAGCCAAAACGCCACATAGTTCTTTCAGGGAAAAGAAACATCGTGGGAGTAGATGACAAGACAGACATGTCAGAAGATTATAATAAGTTTCATGAAATTCCGCCCTTCAAAGTGAAAACTGACCCAAGCATCCTACTGAATGATGAAGATTCTCCATGGCTATGACCGAGAAGAAAACAGAAATAATAGATATGAATGTTGGTGCAATAATGTAATAATGTATTAAACCTTTTATGTAATGCATGTATGGAATGTACTAAATTTCAAACACTTTTCATTTTCATAGTTTTGTCAAATTCTCAAATATGCAAAAAGAATTTTAATAAACCTTTGTAGTGCTTATCAACTTCAGGGTCAACTAGCTCAAAAAAATAAGTACATGCACGAAGAATACGAAATGAAGTCAGAAATTGTTGAAATTTTGTGATGTGCCTTTGAATGGTGCATTTTGAACACACAAAAAGTATGGAGTTCAAATAAGTTCAACAAATGAAATCCCTTTGTAAGAGATGAGTTCTCGTTCGAAACCCTGATACTTCGAGAGAGATTGTCCGTTTTGTACACGAAGTGCATCCAGTTTTTGTCGTAGCCCTCTCAACTTTTTAACACAGGCTATGTGGGTGAAATGATGATAGCATGCGAACTTTCAACATTTTCAGAGTTCATTTGTAGTGCTTTTCAATTTCAGGGTCAACTAGCTCAAAAAAATAAGTAAATGCACGAAATATACCAAATTAAGTCAGAAATTGTTGAAATTTTGTGATGTACCTTTGAATGGTGCATTTTGAACACACAAAAAGTATGGAGTTCAAATAAGTTCAAAAAAATGAAATCCCTTTGTAAGAGATGAGTTCTCGTTCGAAACCCTCATACTTCGAGAGAGATTGTCCGTTTTGTACACGAAGTGCATCCAGTTTTTGTCGTAGCCCTCTCAACTTTTTAACACATGCTATGTGGGTGAAATGATGATAGCATGCCAACTTTCCACATTTCCAGAGTTCATTTGTACTGCTTTTCAATTTCAGGGTCAACTAGCTCAAAAAAATAATAAGTAAATCCACGAAGAATACCAAATGAAGTCAGAAATTGTTGAAATTTTGTGATGTGCCTTTGAATGGTGCATTTTGAACACACAAAAAGTATGGAGTTCAAATAAGTTCAAAAAAATGAAATCCCTTTGTAAGAGATGAGTTCTATTTCGAAACCCTGATACTTCGAGATAGATTGTCCGTTTTGTACACGAAGTGCGTCCAGTTTTTGTCGTAGCCCTCTCAACTTTTTAACATATGCTATTTGGGTGAAATGATGATAGCATGCAAACTTTGAACATTTTCAGAGTTCATTTGTAGTGCTTTTCAACTTCAGGGTCAACTAGCTCAAAAAAAATAAGTAAATGCACGAAATATACCAAATTAAGTGAGAAATTGTTGAAATTTTGTGATGTGCCTTTGAATGGTGCATTTTGAACAAGCAAAAAGTATGGAGTTCAAATAAGTTCAAAAAAATGAAATCCCTTTGTAAGAGATGAGTTCTCGTTCGAAACCCTGATACTTCGAGAGAGATTGTCCGTTTTGTACACGAAGTGCATCCAGTTTTTGTCGTAGCCCTCTCAACTTTTTAACACATGCTATGTGGGTGAAATGATGATAGCATGCCAACTTTCAACATTTTCAGAGTTCATTTGTAGTGCTTTTCAATTTCAGGGTCAACTAGCTCAAAAAAAAATAAGTAAATGCACGAAGAATACCAAATGAAGTCGGAAATTGTTGAAATTTTGTGATGTGCCTTTGAATGGTGCATTTTGAACACACAAAAAATATGGAGTTCAAATAAGTTCAAAAAAATGAAATCCCTTTGTAAGAGATGAGTTCTCGTTCGAAACCCTGATAATTCGAGAGAGATTGTCCGTTTTGTACACGAAGTGCGTCCAGTTTTTGTCATAGCCCTCTCAACTTTTTAACACATTCTATGTGGGTGAAATGATGATAGCATGCCAACTTTCAACATTTTCAGAGTTCATTTGTACTGCTTTTCAATTTCAGGGTCAACTAGCTCAAAAAAAAGTAAATGCACGAAGAATACCAAATGAAGTCAGAAATTGTTGAAATTTTGCGATGTGCCTTTGAATGGTGCATTTTCAACACACAAAAATTATGGAGTTCAAATAAGTTCAAAAAAATGAAATCCCTTTGTAAGAGATGAGTTCTCGTTCGAAACCCTCATACTTCGAGAGAGATTGTCCGTTTTGTACACGAAGTGCGTCCAGTTTTTGTCGTAGCTCTCTCTAGTTTTTAACACATTCTATGTGGGTGAAATGATGATAGCATGCCAACTTTCAACTTTTTCAGAGTTCATTTGTAGTGGTTTTCAATTTCAGGGTCAACTAGCTCAAAAAAAAGTAAATGCACGAAATACACCAAATTAAGTCAGAAATTGTTGAAATTTTGTGATGTGCCTTCGAATGGTGCATTTTGAACACACAAAAAGTATGGAGTTCAAATAAGTTCAAAAAAATGAAATCCCTTTGTAAGAGATGAGTTCTCGTTCGAAACCATGATACTTCGAGAGAGATTGTCCGTTTTGTACACGAAGTGCATCCAGTTTTTGTCGTAGCCCTCTCAACTTTTTAACACATGCTATGTGGGTGAAATGATGATAGCATGCCAAATTTCAACATTTTCAGAGTTCATTTGTAGTGCTTTTCAATTTCAGGGTCAACTAGCTCAAAAAAAAATAAGTAAATGCACGAAATACACCAAATTAAGTCAGAAATTGTTGAAATTTTGTGATGTGCCTTTGAATGGTGCATTTTGAACAAACAAAAAGTATGGAGTTCAAATAAGTTCAAAAAAATGAAATCCCTTTGTAAGAGATGAGTTCTCGTTCGAAACCCTGATACTTCGAGAGAGATTGTCCGTTTTGTACACGAAGGGCATCCAGTTTTTGTCGTAGCCCTCTCAACTTTTTAACACATGCTATGTGGGTGAAATGATGATAGCATGCCAACTTTCAACATTTTCAGAGTTCATTTGTAGTGCTTTTCAATTTCAGGGTCAACTAGCTAAAAAAATAAGTAAATGCACGAAGAATACCAAATGAAGTCAGAAATTGTTGAAATTTTGTGATGTGCCTTTGAATGGTGCATTTTGAACACACAAAAAGTATGGAGTTCAAATAAGTTCAAAAAAATGAAATCCCTTTGTAAGAGATGAGTTCTCGTTCGAAACCCTCATACTTCGAGAGAGATTGTCCGTTTTGTACACGAAGTGCGTCCAGTTTTTGTCGTAGCCCTCTCAACTTTTTAACACATGCTATGTGGGTGAAATGATGATAGCATGCCAACTTTCAACATTTTCAGAGTTCATTTGTACTGCTTTTCAATTTCAGGGTCAACTAGCTCAAAAAAAAGTAAATGCATGAAGAATCCCAAATGAAGTCAGAAATTGTTGAAATTTTCTGATATGCCTTTGAATGGTGCATTTTGAACACACAAAAAGTATGGAGTTCAAATAAGTTCAAAAAAATGAAATCCCTTTGTAAGAGATGAGTTCTCGTTCGAAACCCTAGTACTTCGAGAGAGATTGTCCGTTTTGTACACGAAGTGCGTCCAGTTTTTTTCGTAGCCCTCTCAACTTTTTAACACATGCTATGTGGGTGAAATGATGATAGCATGCCAAGTTTCAACATTTTCAAAGTTCATTTGTAGTGCTTTTCAATTTAAGGGTCAACTAGCTCAAAAAAAATAAGTAAATGCACGAAATATACAAAATTAAGTCAGAAATTGTTGAAATTTTGTGATGTGACTTTGAATGGTGCATTTTGAACACACAAAAAGTATGGAGTTCAAATAAGTTCAAGAAAATGAAATCCCTTTGTAAGAGATGAGTTCTCGTTCAAAACCCTGATACTTCGAGAGAGATTGTCCGTTTTGTACACGAAGTGCATCCAGTTTTTGTCGTAGCCCTCTCAACTTTTTAACACATGCTATGTGGGTGAAATGATGATAGCATGCCAACTTTCAACATTTTCAGAGTTCATTTGTACTGCTTTTCAATTTCAGGGTCAACTAGCTCAAAAAAAATAAGTAAATGCACGAAATATACCAAATGAAGTCAGAAATTGTTGAAATTTTGTGATGTTCCTTTGAATGGTGCATTTTGAACACACAAAAAGTATGGAGTTCAACTAAGTTCAAGAAAATGAAATCCCTTTGTAAGAGATGAGTTCTCGTTCGAAATCCTGATACTTCGAGAGAGGTTGTCCGTTTTGTACACGAAGTGCGTCCAGTTTTTGTCCTAGGACTCTCTACTTTTTAACACATGCTATGTGGGTGAAATGATGATAGCATGCCAACTTTCAACATTTTCAGAGTTCATTTGTACTGCTTTTCAATTTCAGGGTCAACTAGCTCAAAAAAAATAAGTAAATGCACGAAGAATACCAAATGAAGTCAGAAATTGTTGAAATTTTGTGATGTGCCTTTGAATGGTGCATTTTGAACACACAAAAAGTATGGAGTTCAAATAAGTTCAAAAAAATGAAATCCCTTTGTAAGAGATGAGTTCTCGTTCGAAACCCTCATACTTCGAGAGAGATTGTCCGTTTTGTACACGAAGTGCGTCCAGTTTTTGTCGTAGCCCTCTCAACTTTTTAACACATGTTATGTGGGTGAAATGATGATAGCATGCCAACTTTCAACATTTTCAGAGTTCATTTGTACTGCTTTTCAATTTCAGGGTCAACTAGCTCAAAAAAAAGTAAATGCATGAAGAATCCCAAATGAAGTCAGAAATTGTTGAAATTTTCTGATATGCGTTTGAATGGTGCATTTTGAACACACAAAAAGTATGGAGTTCAAATAAGTTCAAAAAAATGAAATCCCTTTGTAAGAGATGAGTTCTCGTTCGAAACCCTAGTACTTCGAGAGAGATTGTCCGTTTTGTACACGAAGTGCGTCCAGTTTTTTTCGTAGCCCTCTCAACTTTTTAACACATGCTGTGTGGGTGAAATGATGATAGCATGCCAAGTTTCAACATTTTCAGAGTTCATTTGTAGTGCTTTTCAATTTAAGGGTCAACTAGCTCAAAAAAAATAAGTAAATGCACGAAATATACAAAATTAAGTCAGAAATTGTTGAAATTTTGTGATGTGACTTTGAATGGTGCATTTTGAACACACAAAAAGTATGGAGTTCAAATAAGTTCAAAAAAATGAAATCCCTTTGTAAGAGATGAGTTCTCGTTCAAAACCCTGATACTTCGAGAGAGATTGTCCGTTTTGTACACGAAGTGCATCCAGTTTTTTGTTGGAAATATGCCCTAGAGGCAATAATAAATTAGTTATTATTATATTTCTTTGTTCATGATAATCGTTTATTATCCATGCTATAATTGTATTGATTGGAAACACAATACTTGTGTGGATACATAGATAAAACACTGTCCCTAGTAAGCCTCTAGTTGACTAGCTCGTTGATCAAAGATGGCCAAGGTTTCCTGGCCATAGGCAAGTGTTGTTACTTGATAACGGGATCACATCATTAGGAGAATCATGTGATGGACTAGACCCAAACTAATAGACGTAGCATGTTGATCGTGTCATTTTGTTGCTACAGTTTTCTGCGTGTCAAGTATTTGTTCCTATGACCATGAGATCATATAACTCACTGACACCGGAGGAATGCTTTGTGTGTATCAAACGTCGCAACGTAACTGGGTGACTATAAAGATGCTCTAGAGGTATCTCCGAAGGTGTTAGTTGAGTTAGTATGGATCGAGACTGGGATTTGTCACTCCGTGTGACGGAGAGGTATCTCGAGCCCACTCGGTAATACAACATCACACACAAGCCTTGCAAGCGATGTGACTTAGTGTAAGTTGCGGGATCTTGTATTACGGAACGAGTAAAGAGACTTGCCGGTAAACGAGATTGAAATAGGTATGCGGATACTGACGATCGAATCTCGGGCAAGTAACATACCGAAGGACAAAGGGAATGACATACGGGATTATATGAATCCTTGGCACTGAGGTTCAAACGATAAGATCTTCGTAGAATATGTAGGATTCAATATGGGCATCCAGGTCCCGCTATTGGATATTGACCGAGGAGTCTCTTGGGTCATGTCTACATAGTTCTCGAACCCGCAGGGTCTGCACACTTAAGGTTCGACGTTGTTTTATTCGTATTTGAGTTATATGGTTGGTTACCGAATGTTGTTCGGAGTCCCGGATGAGATCACGGACGTCACGAGGGTTTCCGGAATGGTCCGGAAACGAAGATTGATATATAGGATGACCTCATTTGGTTACCGGAAGGTTTTTGTGCATTACCGGACAAGTTTCGGGCTCATCGGTAGTGTACCGGGAGTGCCGGGAGGGGTGCCGGGGACCATCGGGAGGGGTGTCACGCCCCAAGGGGTCTCATGGGCTATGGGAAGAGATAAACCAGCCCCTAGTGGGCTGGAATAAGTTCCCACTAAGGCCCATAAGGTTTGAGAAGGAAAAACACAAGGTGGAAAGAGTTTCCAAGTGGGAAGGTGGAATCCTATTCCAAGTAGGATTGGAGTAGGACTCCTCCACCTCCAATTTCGGCCAAACCTTTAGGTTTTGAGGCTGCCTCCTCCCCTCCCTCCCACCTATATATACGGAGGTTTTAGGGCTGATTTGAGATGACTTTTCCACGGCAGCCCGACCACATACCTCCACGGTTTTTCCTCTAGATCGCGTTTCTGCGGAGCTCGGGCGGAGCCCTGCTGAGACAAGGTCATCACCAACCTCCGGAGCGCCGTCACGCTGCCGGAGAACTCTTCTACCTCTCCGTCTCTCTTGCTGGATCAAGAAGGCCGGGATCATCGTCGAGTTGTACGTGTGCTGAACGCGGAGGTGCCGTCCGTTCGGTACTAGATCGTGGGACTGATCGCGGTATTGTTCGCGGGGCGGATCGAGGGACGTGAGAACGTTCCACTACATCAACCGCGTTCACTAACGCTTCTGCTGTACGATCTACAAGGGTACGTAGATCACTCATCCCCTCTCGTAGATGGACATCACCATGATAGGTCTTCGTGCGCGTAGGAAATATTTTTGTTTCCCATGCGACGTTCCCCAACATTTTTGTCGTAGCCCTCTCAACTTTTTAACACATGCTATGTGGGTGAAATGATGATAGCATGCCAACTTTCAACATTTTCAGAGTTCATTTGCACTGGTTTTCAATTTCAGGGTCAACTAGCTCAAAAAAAAGTAAATGCATGAAGAATCCGTATACTTCGAGAGAGATTGTCCGTTTTGTACACGAAGTGCGTCCAGTTTTTGTCGTAGCCCTCTCAACTTTTTAACACATGCTATGTGGGTGAAATGATGATAGCATGCCAACTTTCAACATTTTCAGAGTTCATTTGTACTGCTTTTCAATTTCAGGGTCAACTAGCTCAAAAAAAAGTAAATGCATGAAGAATCCCAAATGAAGTCAGAAATTGTTGAAATTTTCTGATATGCCTTTGAATGGTGCATTTTGAACACACAAAAAGTATGGAGTTCAAATAAGTTCAAAAAAATGAAATCCCTTTGTAAGAGATGAGTTCTCGTTCGAAACCCTAGTACTTTGAGAGAGATTGTCCGTTTTGTACACGAAGTGCGTCCAGTTTTTTTCGTAGCCCTCTCAACTTTTTAACACATGCTATGTGGGTGAAATAATGATAGCATGCCAACTTTCAACATTTTCAGAGTTCATTTGTAGTGCTTTTCAATTTCAGGGTCAACTAGCTCAAAAAAAATAAGTAAATGCACGAAACATACCAAATTAAGTCAGAAATTGTTGAAATTTTGTGATGTGACTTTGAATGGTGCATTTTGAACACACAAAAAGTATGGAGTTCAAATAAGTTCAAAAAAATGAAATCCCTTTGTAAGAGATGAGTTCTCGTTCAAAACCCTGATACTTCGAGAGAGATTGTCCGTTTTGTACACGAAGTGCATCCAGTTTTTGTCGTAGCCCTCTAAACTTTTTAACACATGCTATGTGGGTGAAATGATGATAGCATGCCAACTTTCAACATTTTCAGAGTTCATTTGTACTGCTTTTCAATTTCAGTGTCAACTAGCTCAAAAAAATAAGTAAATGCACGAAATATACCAAATGAAGTCAGAAATTGTTGAAATTTTGTGATGTGCCTTTGAATGGTGCATTTTCAACACACAAAAAGTATGGAGTTCAACTAAGTTCATGAAAATGAAATCCCTTTGTAAGAGATGAGTTCTCGTTCGAAATCCTGATACTTCGAGAGAGATTGTCCGTTTTGTACACGAAGTGCGTCCAGTTTTTGTCGTAGGACTCTCAACTTTTTAACACATGCTATGTGGGTGAAATGATGATAGCATGCCAAGTTTCAACATTTTTAGAGTTCATTTGTACTGCTTTTCAATTTCAGGGTCAACTAGCTCAAAAAAAAATAAGTAAATGCACGAAGAATACCAAATGAAGTCAGAAAATGTTGAAATTTTGTGATGTGCCTTTGAATGGGGCATTTTGAGCACACAAAAAGTATGGAGTTCAAATAAGTTCAAAAAAATGAAATCCCTTTGTAAGAGATGAGTTCTCGTTCGAAACCCTCATACTTCGAGAGAGATTGTCCGTTTTGTACACGAAGTGCGTCCAGTTTTTGTCGTAGCCCTCTCAACTTTTTAACACATGCTATGTGGGTGAAATGATGATAGCATGCCAACTTTCAACATTTTCAGAGTTCATTTGTACTGCTTTTCAATTTCAGGGTCAACTAGCTCAAAAAAAAGTAAATGCATGAAGAATCCCAAATGAAGTCAGAAATTGTTGAAATTTTCTGATATGCCTTTGAATGGTGCATTTTGAACACACAAAAAGTATGGAGTTCAAATAAGTTCAAAAAAAATGAAATCCCTTTGTAAGAGATGAGTTCTCGTTCGAAACCCTAGTACTTCGAGAGAGATTGTCCGTTTTGTACACGAAGTGCGTCCAGTTTTTTTCGTAGCCCTCTCAACTTTTTAACACATGCTATGTGGGTGAAATGATGATAGCATGCCAACTTTCAACATTTTCAGAGTTCATTTGTAGTGCTTTTCAATTTCAGGGTCAACTAGCTCAAAAAAAATAAGTAAATGCACGAAATATACCAAATTAAGTCAGAAATTGTTGAAATTTTGTGATGTGACTTTGAATGGTGCATTTTGAACACACAAAAAGTATGGAGTTCAACTAAGTTCAAGAAAATGAAATCCCTTTGTAAGAGATGAGTTCTCGTTCGAAATCCTGATACTTCGAGAGAGATTGTCCGTTTTGTACACGAAGTGCGTCCAGTTTTTGTCGTAGGACTCTCAACTTTTTAACACATGCTATGTGGGTGAAATGATGATAGCATGCCAACTTTCAACATTTTTAGAGTTCATTTGTACTGCTTTTCAATTTCAGGGTCAACTAGCTCAAAAAAAATAAGTAAATGCACGAAGAATACCAAATGAAGTCAGAAATTGTTGAAATTTTGTGATGTGCCTTTGAATGGTGCATTTTGAACACACAAAAAGTATGGAGTTCAAATAAGTTCAAAAAAATGAAATCCCTTTGTAAGAGATGAGTTCTCGTTCGAAACCCTCATACTTCGAGAGAGATTGTCCGTTTTGTACACGAAGTGCGTCCAGTTTTTGTCGTAGCCCTCTCAACTTTTTAACACATGCTATGTGGGTGAAATGATGATAGCATGCCAACTTTCAACATTTTCAGAGTTCCTTTGTACTGCTTTTCAATTTCAGGGTCAACTAGCTCAAAAAAAAGTAAATGCATGAAGAATCCCAAATGAAGTCAGAAATTGTTGAAATTTTCTGATATGCCTTTGAATGGTGCATTTTTAACACACAAAAAGTATGGAGTTCAAATAAGTTCAAAAAAATGAAATCCCTTTGTAAGAGATGAGTTCTCGTTCGAAACCCTAGTACTTCGAGAGAGATTGTCCGTTTTGTACACGAAGTGCGTCCAGTTTTTTTCGTAGCCCTCTCAACTTTTTAACACATGCTATGTGGGTGAAATGATGATAGCATGCCAACTTTCAACATTTTCAGAGTTCATTTGTAGTGCTTTTCAATTTCAGGGTCAACTAGCTCAAAAAAAATAACTAAATGCACGAAATATACCAAATTAAGTCAGAAATTGTTGAAATTTTCTGATGTGACTTTGAATGGTGCATTTTGAACACACAAAAAGTATGGAGTTCAAATAAGTTCAAAAAAATGAAATCCCTTTGTAAGAGATGAGTTCTCGTTCAAAACCCTGATACTTCGAGAGAGATTGTCCGTTTTGTACACGAAGTGCATCCAGTTTTTGTCGTAGCCCTCTCAACTTTTTAACACATGCTATGTGGGTGAAATGATGATAGCATGCCAACTTTCAACATTTTCAGAGTTCATTTGTACTGCTTTTCAATTTCAAGGTCAACTAGCTCAAAAAAATAAGTAAATGCATGAAATATACCAAATGAAGTCAGAAATTGTTGAAATTTTGTGATGTGCCTTTGAAAGGTGCATTTTGAACACACAAAAAGTATGGAGTTCAACTAAGTTCAAGAAAATGAAATCCCTTTGTAAGAGATGAGTTCTCGTTCGAAATCCTGATACTCCGAGAGAGATTTTCCGTTTTGTACACGAAGTGCGTCCAGTTTTTGTCGTAGGACTCTCAACTTTTTAACACATGCTATGTGGGTGAAATGATGATAGAATGCCAACTTTCAACATTTTTAGAGTTCATTTGTACTGCTTTTCAATTTCAGGGTCAACTAGCTCAAAAAAAATAAGTAAATGCACGAAGAATACCAAATGAAGTCAGAAATTGTTGAAATTTTGTGATGTGCCTTTGAATGGTGCATTTTGAACTCACAAAAAGTATGGAGTTCAAATAAGTTCAAAAAAATGAAATCCCTTTGTAAGAGATGAGTTCTCGTTCGAAACCCTCATACTTCGAGAGAGATTGTCCGTTTTGTACACGAAGTGCGTCCAGTTTTTGTCGTAGCCCTCTCAACTTTTTAACACATGTTATGTGGGTGAAATGATGATAGAATGCCAACTTTCAACATTTTCAGAGTTCATTTGTAGTGCTTATCAATTTCAGGGTCAACTAGCTCAAAAAAAATAAGTAAATGCACGAAGAATACCAAATTAAGTCAGAAATTGTTGAAATTTTCTGATGTGCCTTTGAATGGTGCATTTTGAACACACAAAAATTATGGAGTTGAAATAAGTTGAAAAAAATGAAATCACTTTGTAAGAGATGAGTTCTCGTTCGAAACCCTCATACTTCGAGAGAGATTGTCCGTTTTGTACACGAAGTGCCTCCAGTTTTTGTCGTAGCCCTCTCAACTTTTTAACACATGCTATGTGTGTGAAATGATGATAGCATGCCAACTTTCAACATTTTCAGAGTTCATTTGTAGTGCTTTTCAATTTCAGGGTCAACTAGCTCAAAAAAAAATAAGTAAATGCACGAAATATACCAAATGAAGTCAGAAATTGTTGAAATTTTGTGATGTGCCTTTGAATGGTGCATTTTGAACAAACAAAAATTATGGAGTTCAAATAAGTTCAAAAAAATGAAATCCCTTTGTAAGAGATGAGTTCTCGTTCGAAACCCTGATACTTCGAGAGAGATTGTCCATTTTGTACACGAAGTGCATCCAGTTTTTGTCGCATCCCTCTCAAGTTTTTAACACATGCTATGTGGATGAAATGATGATAGCATGCCAACTTTCCACATTTCTAGAGTTCATTTGTAGTGCTTTTCAATTTCAGGGTCAACTAACTAAAAAGAAAAAGTAAATGCACGAAGAATACCAAATGAAGTCAGAAAGTGTTGAAATTTTGTGATGTGCCTTTGAATGGTGCATTTTGAACACACAAAAAGTATGGAGTTCAACTAAGTTCAAGAAAATGAAATCTCTCTGTAAGAGATGAGTTCTCGTTCGAAACCGTGATACTTCGAGAGAGATTTTCCGTTTTGTACACGAAGTGCGTCCAGTTTTTGTCGTAGGACTCTCAACTTTTTAACACATGCTATGTGGGTGAAATGATGATAGCATGCCAACTTTCCACATTTCCAGAGTTCATTTGTACTGCTTTTCAATTTCAGGGTCAACTAGGTCAAAAAAAAAGTAAATCCACGAAGAATACCAAATGAAGTCAGAAATTGTTGAAATTTTGTGATGTGCCTTTGAATGGTGCATTTTGAACACAAAAAAGTATGGAGTTCAAATAAGTTCAAAAAAATGAAATCCCTTTGTAAGAGATGAGTTCTCGTTCGAAACCCTCATACTTCGAGAGAGATTGTCCGTTTGGTACACGAAGTGCGTCCAGTTTTTGTCGTAGCTCTCTCAACTTTTTAACACATGTTATGTGGGTGAAATGATGATAGAATGCCAACTTTCAACATTTTCAGAGTTCATTTGCAGTGCTTATCAATTTCAGGGTCAATTAGCTCAAAAAAAATAAGTAAATGCACGAAATATACCAAATTAAGTCAGAAATTGTTGAAATTTTGTGATGTGCCTTTGAATGGTGCATTTTGAACACACAAAAATTATGGAGTTGAAATAAGTTCAAAAAAATGAAATCACTTTGTAAGAGATGAGTTCTCGTTCGAAACCCTCATACTTCGAGAGAGATTGTCCGTTTTGTACACGAAGTGCCTCCAGTTTTTGTCTTAGCCCTCTCAACTTTTTAACACATGCTATGTGTGTGAAATGATGATAGCATGCCAACTTTCAACATTTTCAGAGTTCATTTGTAGTGCTTTTCAATTTCAGGGTCAACTAGCTCAAAAAAATAAGTAAATGCACGAAATATACCAAATTAAGTCAGAAATTGTTGAAATTTTGTGATGTGACTTTGAATGGTGCATTTTGAACAAACAAAAATTATGGAGTTCAAATAAGTTCAAAAAAATGAAATCCCTTTGTAAGAGATGAGTTCTCGTTCGAAACCCTGATACTTCGAGAGAGATTGTCCATTTTGTACACGAAGTGCATCCAGTTTTTGTCGTATCCCTCTCAAGTTTTTAACACATGCTATGTGGATGAAATGATGATAGCATGCCAAGTTTCCACATTTCCAGAGTTCATTTGTAGTGCTTTTCAATTTCAGGGTCAACTACCTAAAAAGAAAAAGTAAATGCACGAAGAATACCAAATGAAGTCAGAAATTGTTGAAATTTTGTGATGTGCCTTTGAATGGTGCATTTTGAACACACAAAAATTATGGAGTTCAACTAAGTTCAAGAAAATGAAATCTCTCTGTAAGAGATGAGTTCTCGTTCGAAACCGTGATACTTCGAGAGAGATTGTCCGTTTTGTACACGAAGTGCGTCCAGTTTTTGTCGTAGGACTCTCAACTTTTTAACACATGCTATGTGGGTGAAATGATGATAGCATGCCAACTGTCAACATTTTTAGAGTTCATTTGTACAGCTTTTCAATTTCAGGGTCAACTAGCTCAAAAAAAAAAGTAAATGCACGAAGAATACCAAATGAAGTCAGAAATTGTTGAAATTTTGTGATGTGCCTTTGAATGGTGCATTTTGAACACACAAAAAGTATGGAGTTCAAATAAGTTCAAAAAAATGAAATCCCTTTGTAAGAGATGAGTTCTCGTTCGAAACCCTCATACTTCGAGAGAGATTGTCCGTTTGGTACACGAAGTGCGTCCAGTTTTCGTCGTAGCTCTCTCAACTTTTTAACACATGCTATGTGGGTGAAATGATGATAGAATGCCAACTTTCAACATTTTCAGAGTTCATTTGTAGTGTTATGAATTTCAGGGTCAACTAGCTCAAAAAAAATAAGTAAATGCACGAAATATACCAAATTAAGTCAGAAATTGTTGAAATTTTGTGATGTGCCTTTGAATGGTGCATTTTGAACACACAAATATTATGGAGTTCAAATAAGTTCAAAAAATGAAATCACTTTGTAAGAGATGAGTTCTCGTTCGAAACCCTCATACTTCGAGAGAGATTGTCCGTTTTGTACACGAAGTGCGTCCAGTTTTTGTCGTAGCCCTCTCAACTTTTTAACACATGCTATGTGTGTGAAATGATGATAGCATGCCAACTTTCAACATTTTCAGAGTTCATTTGTAGTGCTTTTCAATTTCAGGGTCAACTAGCTCAAAAAAATAAGTAAATGCACGAAATATACCAAATTAAGTCAGAAATTGTTGAAATTTTGTGATGTGACTTTGAATGGTGTATTTTGAACAAACAAAAATTATGGAGTTCAAATAAGTTCAAAAAAATGAAATCCCTTTGTAAGAAATGAGTTCTCGTTCGAAACCCTGATACTTCGAGAGAGATTGTCCATTTTGTACACGAAGTGCATCCAGTTTTTGTCGTATCCCTCTCAACTTTTTAACACATGCTATGTGGATGAAATGATGATAGGATGCCAACTTTCCACATTTCCAGAGTTCATTTGTAGTGCTTTTCAATTTCAGGGTCAACTAACTAAAAAAAAAGTAAATGCACGAAGAATACCAAATGAAGTCAGAAATTGTTGAAATTTTGTGATGTGCCTTTGAATGGTGCATTTTGAACACACAAAAATTATGGAGTTCAAATAAGTTCAAAAAAATGAAATCCCTTTGTAAGAGATGAGTTCTCGTTCGAAACCCTGGTACTTCGAGAGAGATTGTCCGTTTTGTACACGAAGTGCGTCCAGTTTTTGTCGTAGGACTCTCAACTTTTTAACACATGCTTTGTGGGTGAAATGATGATAGCATGCCAACTTTCAACATTTTTAGAGTTCATTTGTATTGCTTTTCAATTTCAGGGTCAACTAGCTCAAAAAAAATAAGTAAATGCACGAAGAATACCAAATGAAGTCAGAAATTGTTGAAATTTTGTGATGTGCCTTTGAATGGTGCATTTTGAACACACAAAAAGTATGGAGTTCAAATAAGTTCAAAAAAATGAAATCCCTTTGTAAGAGATGAGTTCTCGTTCGAAACCCTCATACTTCGAGAGAGATTGTCCGTTTTGTACACGAAGTGCGTCCAGTTTTTGTCGTAGCTCTCTCAACTTTTTTAGACATGTTATGTGGGTGAAATGATGATAGAATGCCAACTTTCAACATTTTCAGAGTTCATTTGTAGTGCTTATCAATTTCAGGGTCAACTAGCTCAAAAAAAATAAGTAAATGCACGAAATATACCAAATTAAGTCAGAAATTGTTGAAATTTTGTGATGTGCCTTTGAATGGTGCATTTTGAACATACAAAAATTATGGAGTTGAAATAAGTTCAAAAAAATGAAATCACTTTGTAAGAGATGAGTTCTCGTTCGAAACCCTCATACTTCGAGAGAGATTGTCCGTTTTGTACACGAAGTGCCTCCAGTTTTTGTCGTAGCCCTCTCAACTTTTTAACACATGCTATGTGTGTGAAATGATGATAGCATGCCAACTTTCAACATTTTCAGAGTTCATTTGTAGTGCTTTTCAATTTCAGGGTCAACTAGCTCAAAAAAATAAGTAAATGCACGAAATATACCAAATTAAGTCAGAAATTGTTGAAATTTTGTGATGTGCCTTTGAATGGTGCATTTTGAACAAACAAAAATTATGGAGTTCAAATAAGTTCAAAAAAATGAAATCCCTTCGTAAGAGATGAGTTCTCGTTCAAAACCCTGATACTTGAGAGAGATTGTCCATTTTGTACACGAAGTGCATCCAGTTTTTGTCGTATCCCTCTCAAGTTTTTAACACATGCTATGTGGATGAAATGATGATAGCATGCCAACTTTCCACATTTCCAGAGTTCATTTGTAGTGCTTTTCAATTTCAGGGTCAACTAACTAAAAAGAAAAAGTAAATGCACGAAGAATACCAAATGAAGTCAGAAATTGTTGAAATTTTGTGATGTGCCTTTGAATGGTGCATTTTGAACACACAAAAAGTATGGAGTTCAACTAAGTTCAAGAAAATGAAATCCCTCTGTAAGAGATGAGTTCTCGTTCAAAACCGTGATACTTCGAGAGAGATTGTCCGTTTTGTACACGAAGTGCGTCCAGTTTTTGTCGTAGGACTCTCAACTTTTTAACACATGCTATGTGGGTGAAATTATGATAGCATGCCAACTTTCAACATTTTTAGAGTTCATTTGTACTGCTTTTCAATTTCAGGGTCAACTAGGTCAAAAAAAATAAGTAAATGCACGATGAATACCAAATGAAGTCAGAAATTGTTGAAATTTTGTGATGTGCCTTTGAATGGTGCATTTTGAACACACAAAAAGTATGGAGTTCAAATAAGTTCAAAAAAATGAAATCCCTTTGTAAGAGATGAGTTCTCGTTCGAAACCCTGATACTTCGAGAGAGATTGTCCGTTTTGTACACGAAGTGCGTCCAGTTTTCGTCGTAGCTCTCTCAACTTTTTAACACATGCTATGTGGGTGAAATGATGATAGAATGCCAACTTTCAACATTTTCAGAGTTCATTTGTAGTGCTTATGAATTTCAGGTTCAACTAGCTCAAAAAAAATAAGTAAATGCACGAGATATACCAAATTAAGTCAGAAATTGTTGAAATTTTGTGATGTGCCTTTGAATGGTGCATTTTGAACACAAAAAAATTATGGAGTTCAAATAAGTTCAAAAAAATGAAATCACTTTGTAAGAGCTGAGTTCTCGTTCGAAACCCTGATACTTCGAGAGAGATTGTCCGTTTTGTACACGAAGTGCGTCCAGTTTTTGTCGTAGCCCACTGAACTCTTTAACACATGCTATGTGTGTGAAATGATGATAGCATGCCAACTTTCAACATTTTCAGAGTTCATTTGTAGTGCTTTTCAATTTCAGGGTCAACTAGCTCAAAAACAATAAGTAAATGCACGAAATATACCAAATGAAGTCAGAAATTGTTGAAATTTTGTGATGTGCCTTTGAATGGTGTATTTTGAACAAACAAAAATTATGGAGTTCAAATAAGTTCAAAAAAATGAAATCCCCTTTGTAAGAGATGAGTTCTCATTCGAAACCCTGATACTTCGAGAGAGATTGTCCATTTTGTACACGAAGTGCATCCAGTTTTTGTCGTATCCCTCTCAACTTTTTAACACATGCTATGTGGATGAAATGATGATAGCATGCCAACTTTCCACATTTCCAGATTTCATTTGTAGTGCTTTTCAATTTCAGGGTCAACTAACTAAAAAAAAAGTAAATGCACGAAGAATACCAAATGAAGTCAGAAATTGTTGAAATTTTGTGATGTGGCTTTGAATGGTGCATTTTGAACACACAAAAAGTATGGAGTTCAAATAAGTTCAAAAAAATGAAATCCCTTTGTAAGAGATGAGTTCTCGTTCGAAACCGTGATACTTCGAGAGAGATTGTCCGTTTTGTACACGAAGTGCGTCCAGTTTTTGTCGTAGGACTCTCAACTTTTTAACACATGCTATGTGGGTGAAACGATGATAGCATGCCAACTTTCAACATTTTTAGAGTTCATTTGTACTGCTTTTCAATTTCAGGGTCAACTAGCTCAAAAAAAAAAGTAAATGCACGAAGAATACCAAATGAAGTCAGAAAGTGTTGAAATTTTGTGATGTGCCTTTGAATGGTGCATTTTGAACACACAAAAAGTATGGAGTTCAAATAAGTTCAAAACAATGAAATACTTTGTAAGAGATGAGTTCTCGTTCGAAACCGTGATACTTCGAGAGAGATTGTCCGTTTTGTACACGAAGTGCGTCCAGTTTTTGTCGTAGCCCTCTCAACTTTTTAACAGATGTTATGTGGGTGAAATGATGATAGCATGCCAACTTTCAACATTTTTAGAGTTCATTTGTAGTGCTTTTCAATTTCAGGGTCAACTAGCTCAAAAAAAAAGTAAATGCACGAAATATACCAAATTAAGTCAGAAATTGTTGAAATTTTGTGATGTGCCTTTGAATGGTGCATTTTGAACACACAAAAAGTATGGAGTTCAAATAAGTTCTAAAAAATGAAATCCCTTTGTAAGAGATGAGTTCTCGTTCGAAACCCTGATACTTCGAGAGAGATTGTCCATTTTGTACACGAAGTGCGTCCAGTTTTTGTCGTAGCTCTCTCAACTTTTTAAAACATGCTATGTGGGTGAAATTATGATAGCATGCAAACTTTCAACATTTTCATAGTTCATTCGTAGTGCTTTTCAATTTCAGGGTCAACTAGCTCAAAAAAAAGTAAATGCACGAAGAATACCAAATGAAGTCAGAAATTGTTGAAATTTTGTGATGTGCCTTTGAATGGTGCATTTTGAACACACAAAAAGTATGGAGTTCAAATAAGTTCAAAAAAATGAAATCCCTTTGTAAGAGATGAGTTCTCGTTCGAAACCCTCATACTTCGAGAGAGATTGTCCGTTTTGTACACGAAGTGCGTCCAGTTTTTGTCGTAGCTCTCTCAACTTTTTAAGACATGTTATGTGGGTGAAATGATGATGGAATGCCAACTTTCAACATTTTCAGAGTTCATTTGTAGTGCTTATCAATTTCAGGGTCAACTAGCTCAAAAAAAATAAGTAAATGCACGAAATATACCAAATTAAGGCAGAAATTGTTGAAATTTTGTGATGTGCCTTTGAATGGTGCATTTTGAACACACAAAAATTATGGAGTTGAAATAAGTTCAAAAAAATGAAATCACTTTGTAAGAGATGAGTTCTCGTTCGAAACCCTCATACTTCGAGAGAGATTGTCCGTTTTGTACACGAAGTGCCTCCAGTTTTTGTCGTAGCCCTCTCAACTTTTTAACACATGCTATGTGTGTGAAATGATGATAGCATGCCAACTTTCAACATTTTCAGAGTTCATTTGTAGTGCTTTTCAATTTCAGGGTCAACTAGCTCAAAAAAATAAGTAAATGCACGAAATATACCAAATTAAGTCAGAAATTGTTGAAATTTTGTGATGTGCCTTTGAATGGTGCATTTTGAACAAACAAAAATTATGGAGTTCAAATAAGTTCAAAAAAATGAAATCCCTTCGTAAGAGATGAGTTCTCGTTCGAAACCCTGATACTTGAGAGAGATTGTCCATTTTGTACACGAAGTGCATCCAGTTTTTGTCGTATCCCTCTCAAGTTTTTAACACATGCTATGTGGATGAAATGATGATAGCATGCCAACTTTCCACATTTCCAGAGTTCATTTGTAGTGCTTTTCAATTTCAGGGTCAACTAACTAAAAAGAAAAAGTAAATGCACGAAGAATACCAAATGAAGTCAGAAATTGTTGAAATTTTGTGATGTGCCTTTGAATGGTGCATTTTGAACACACAAAAAGTATGGAGTTCAACTAAGTTCAAGAAAATGAAATCCCTCTGTAAGAGATGAGTTCTCGTTCGAAACCGTGATACTTCGAGAGAGATTGTCCGTTTTGTACACGAAGTGCGTCCAGTTTTTGTCGTAGGACTCTCAACTTTTTAACACATGCTATGTGGGTGAAATTATGATAGCATGCCAACTTTCAACATTTTTAGAGTTCATTTGTACTGCTTTTCAATTTCAGGGTCAACTAGGTCAAAAAAAATAAGTAAATGCACGATGAATACCAAATGAAGTCAGAAATTGTTGAAATTTTGTGATGTGCCTTTGAATGGTGCATTTTGAACACACAAAAAGTATGGAGTTCAAATAAGTTCAAAAAAATGAAATCCCTTTGTAAGAGATGAGTTCTCGTTCGAAACCCTAATACTTCGAGAGAGATTGTCCGTTTTGTACACGAAGTGCGTCCAGTTTTCGTCGTAGCTCTCTCAACTTTTTAACACATGCTATGTGGGTGAAATGATGATAGAATGCCAACTTTCAACATTTTCAGAGTTCATTTGTAGTGCTTATGAATTTCAGGTTCAACTAGCTCAAAAAAAATAAGTAAATGCACGAGATATACCAAATTAAGTCAGAAATTGTTGAGATTTTGTGATGTGCCTTTGAATGGTGCATTTTGAACACAAAAAAATTATGGAGTTCAAATAAGTTCAAAAAAATGAAATCACTTTGTAAGAGCTGAGTTCTCGTTCGAAACCCTGATACTTCGAGAGAGATTGTCCGTTTTGTACACGAAGTGCGTCCAGTTTTTGTCGTAGCCCACTGAACTCTTTAACACATGCTATGTGTGTGAAATGATGATAGCATGCCAACTTTCAACATTTTCAGAGTTCATTTGTAGTGCTTTTCAATTTCAGGGTCAACTAGCTCAAAAACAATAAGTAAATGCACGAAATATACCAAATGAAGTCAGAAATTGTTGAAATTTTGTGATGTGCCTTTGAATGGTGTATTTTGAAGAAACAAAAATTATGGAGTTCAAATAAGTTCAAAAAAATGAAATCCCCTTTGTAAGAGATGAGTTCTCATTCGAAACCCTGATACTTCGAGAGAGATTGTCCATTTTGTACACGAAGTGCATCCAGTTTTTGTCGTATCCCTCTCAACTTTTTAACACATGCTATGTGGATGAAATGATGATAGCATGCCAATTTTCCACATTTCCAGATTTCATTTGTAGTGCTTTTCAATTTCAGGGTCAACTAACTAAAAAAAAAAGTAAATGCACGAAGAATACCAAATGAAGTCAGAAATTGTTGAAATTTTGTGATGTGCCTTTGAATGGTGCATTTTGAACACACAAAAAGTATGGAGTTCAAATAAGTTCAAAAAAATGAAATCCCTTTGTAAGAGATGAGTTCTCGTTCGAAACCGTGATACTTCGAGAGAGATTGTCCGTTTTGTACACGAAGTGCGTCCAGTTTTTGTCGTAGGACTCTCAACTTTTTAACACATGCTATGTGGGTGAAACGATGATAGCATGCCAACTTTCAACATTTTTAGAGTTCATTTGTACTGCTTTTCAATTTCAGGGTCAACTAGCTCAAAAAAAATAAGTAAATGCACGAAGAATACCAAATGAAGTCAGAAAGTGTTGAAATTTTGTGATGTGCCTTTGAATGGTGCATTTTGAACACACAAAAAGTATGGAGTTCAAATAAGTTCAAAACAATGAAATACTTTGTAAGAGATGAGTTCTCGTTCGAAACCGTGATACTTCGAGAGAGATTGTCCGTTTTGTACACGAAGTGCGTCCAGTTTTTGTCGTAGCCCTCTCAACTTTTTAACAGATGTTATGTGGGTGAAATGATGATAGCATGCCAACTTTCAACATTTTCAGAGTTCATTTGTAGTGCTTTTCAATTTCAGGGTCAACTAGCTCAAAAAAAAAGTAAATGCACGAAATATACCAAATTAAGTCAGAAATTGTTGAAATTTTGTGATGTGCCTTTGAATGGTGCATTTTGAACACACAAAAAGTATGGAGTTCAAATAAGTTCTAAAAAATGAAATCCCTTTGTAAGAGATGAGTTCTCGTTCGAAACCCTGATACTTCGAGAGAGATTGTCCATTTTGTACACGAAGTGCGTCCAGTTTTTGTCGTAGCTCTCTCAACTTTTTAACACATGCTATGTGGGTGAAATGATGATAGCATGCAAACTTTCAACATTTTCATAGTTCATTCGTAGTGCTTTTCAATTTCAGGGTCAACTAGCTCAAAAAAAAAGTAAATGCACGAAGAATACCAAATGAAGTCAGAAATTGTTGAAATTTTGTGATGTGCCTTTGAATGGTGCATTTTGAGCATACGAAAAGTATGGAGTTCATTATCATAGTTAATAGTTTGGATAGTGAAAATAATTAATTTTGAAAATAGAAAATAGTTTTGAATTATTTATTCTATTTCAAACACTTTTAATTATCATAGTTTTGTCAAATTCTCAAATATGAAAAAAGAATTTTAATAAACATAGTTTTTAATTGAAAATAAAAAAATAGTTAATAGTTTGGATAGTCAAAATAATTAATTTTGAAAATAGAAAATAGTTTTGAATTATTTATTCAATTTCAAACACTTTTCATTATCATAGTTTTGTCAAATTCTCAAATATGCAAAAAGAATTTTAATAAACATAGTTTTTAATTGAAAATAACAAAATAGTTAATAGTTCGGATAGTCAAAATAATTAATTTGGAAAATAGAAAATAGTTTTGAATTATTTATTCAATTTCAAACACTTTTCATTATCATAGTTTTGTCAAATTCTCAAATATGCAAAAAGAATTTTAATAAACATAGTTTTTAATTGAAAATAACAAAATAGTTAATAGTTTGGATAGTCAAAATAATTAATTTTGAAAATAGAAAATAGATTTGAATTATTTATTCAATTTCAAAACTTTTCATTATCATAGTTTTGTCAAATTCTCAAATATGCAAAAAGACTTTTAGTAAACATAATTTTTAATTGAAAATAACAAAATAGTTAATTTTGAAAATAGAAAAAAATTGAAATTATATGAGAATTTATAAAGAAAATTAAACCTAAATTCAAAGTGACCTCACTTTGAATTCAGGTTTAATTTTCTCCATAATTTCAAATATAGTTTCAATTTTTAAACAGTCAGTTTAGGCCCATAAGCCTGCTTTAGAGAGGAACTCGATGGAGATGCTGCGACGGGGCTTATAAACTAGTGTTAGTCCCCCTCGCTGGGCGAGGTGGGACTAAACTTATAGTGCAGCCAACGGAGGGGCTTTAGTCCCGGGTGGAGCCACGACCCGGGACTAAAGCCCCTCGAGCGAGGGGCTTTAGTCCCGGGTCGTGGCTCCACCCGGGACTAAAGGGTGTCTTTAGTCCCGGCTCGAGCCCCGACCTGGGACTAAAGGCCCGTGCTTCCCGCCTTTTGGTCTGCCGAAAAAGGGCCTTTAGTCCCGGGTCGTGGCTCCACCCGGGACTAAAGGGTGTCTTTAGTCTCGGTTCCAGCCCCGAACCGGGACTAAAGGTCCACATATATAAGCGGGAGTTAGAAAATTTCCAACCCAAATCGCATTTCGTTCTCTCCTTCTTCCTCGTTCTCCTGCCCGACGCGGCACACTGACGAACTCGACGACGCCGTCAGGCTGCCCGCCGTCCTCCTCGCCGCCGCCTGTCGTCCTCCTCACCGCCGCCGTCGTCCTCCTCGCCGCAGCCTTCCTCCTCGCCGTCGTCGACGCCTACGGCCGGTAAGCCCCCCTCCTCCCCAACACTCCGGTCGGTAGAAGAAAAGAAGAAAAAGGAGAAGAAAATAAGAAAAAGGGAAGAAAGGAAGAAAAAGGAGAAGAAAGGAAGAAAAAGGAGAAGAAAGGAAGAAAAAGGAGAAGAAAGGAAGAAAAAGGAGAAGAAAGGAAGAAAAAGGAGAAGTAAGGAAGAAAAAGGAGAAGTAAGGAAGAAAAAGAGAAGAAAGGAAGAAAAAGGAGAAGAAAGGAAGAAAAAGGAGAAGAAAGGAAGAAAAAGTAGAAGAAAAGAAGAAAAAGGAGAAGAGAATAAGAAAAAGGAGAAGAAAAGAAGAAAAAGGAGAAGAAAAGAAGAAAAAGGGAAGAAAGGAAGAAAAAGGAGAAGAAAGGAAGAAAAAGGAGAAGAAAGGAAGAAAAAGGAGAAGAAAGGAAGAAAAAGGAGAAGAAAAGAAGAAAAAGGAGAAGAAAAGAAGAAAAAGGGAAGAAATGAAGAAAAAGGAGAAGAAAGGAAGAAAAAGGAGAAGAAAAGAAGAAAAAGGAGAAGAAAGGAAGAAAAAGGAGAAGAAAAGAAGAAAAAGGAGAAGAAAAGAAGAAAAAGGGAAGAAAAGAAGAAAATGAAAAAGATTTTTTTGTCATTTAATTCCTATTGTTATTAGGTTTGTGCTAGATTATTAGGGTTAGTAATATTTAGAATTAGGTTAGGGTTACAAGAAGAAGAAACATGAACAAAAATAAGAAAATAAGATTAGGAAAAAGGAAAATAAGAAGAGGAGGAGAAGAAAAGAAGAAAAAGGAGAATAAGAATAGGAGGAGAGGAGAAGAAGAGGAAAAATAGAAGAAGAGAGAAGTAGAAGAAGAGAAGTTGAAGAAGAAGCGGAGAAGAAAATAAGAAAGAAGAAGAAGAAGAAGAAGAAGAAGAAGACATTTCTACGTATATAGATGCTTAATTTGTGTTTCTTAGATTATTGCTTAATTTTTCTATTGTATATGCTTAAGTGTTAATAGTTTAATTTTGCTATTGTATATGCTTAAGTGTTAATAGTTTATTTTTAGCAAGAAAATTAATAGAACTAGTTTATTTTTTTAGTTCATTTTACGATGCCTATCCCGCATCCTCGTCGTCGACTCGGCGGAGGACACCTGCTTGATCAGAGGGGCCATGTCCGGGACTGGGCTCCGCCCGACTCGTATTGGGAGGTGCTACCATCCGGGGGGCGTAGGTTGGTGAGGAGCCAGCCCGTTGTTGACCCGATCCTTGTTTGGTGGCGGTCACGTGGGCCAGTGATGGTGCCGAGGCTTCCGGACACCGCGGAGGTGGTACGTCACCGTGTCAGCGAGGAGGATGAGCACGTCCGTCGCTACATGGTTGCGTTGGAGGGCAGGTTCAAGCATACCTGGTAGGTTCTTCGGGGATCTCACTGGAGCTATGATCCTGTGATGGTTCCTTCTCTTTGGGTGTCCACCGCCCACGACGATACCCGTCGGGCGCTACGGTTCTAACTGTGTCAGTGATGCTATATGTATGATAGTATTCGAGGAGTATTAGTGATAATATTCGACGATGTACGGACCAAAGAGATGATGTAGTTTTTCTTATAATTGAATGCATGCTAATTTGAATACTATTTTATTTTACGATTTGGTTTTGCTTATTGAATGCTCAAATTGGAAAAGTACTCATACTTTGAATACTATGCAGAAATCTAGGAGTCCCGGGTAGAGCCACGACCCGGGACTAAAGTTGTTTTGGAACGGAGTTCCTGATAGAATAATTCTTTTTTGGTACAAAGTTCAACAAAGTCCTTTGACACTAGACAATGTGACATATAGAAGGGTAGATGAGATCAGGAAAAATAGGATCATTTTCTACACATCTAGAATGTCGCCATTTTGTTAAATCCTTAAAGGTTAAGAGAATCCGTTAGACATATTTTAGAGTTTAGGTTCTAGCCAAGACCCGGGAGTAAAGGTCCTCCTATATAAAATGACACTTCGAAGTTTCCAACCCCTCTTATATAGTTTGTTAGTTTATTAGTTAATCAAATGTTCGATTTTTGCAGAACTATGGATCCACATATCAGGAACCTCGAAGAGGAAGAACTGCTCGAAGATATAATCAAAGACGGCCCCGACGTTGAACCAGCTGAATCTCCGTCGTCATATCTAAACCCCTCCGGATATGGAATGGAGGTCGACCGACACGAAGATGAAGCCGATGGGACAGGAGATAGGTCCAATGACGGAGAAGGTGATAGCTCGACTGATGGAGAAGCCGGTGGAGAAATAATAAAGTCCGGCGAGGTATACATATGAAGTTCGACAATCACTTGTAATATGTGAAAAATATTGGAGATAGCTCTATATTGTATACATATACATTCATTTGACGAATGTTTCTCCCTCTTAGGCCTCCTCATCGAGCAAAGCTACGAAACGAGTCCCGACTAGAAAGTTGGATGCACGGACGCATTACACCTTTGAGGTGATATTGCCTACGGGCGAACCCAAGCTTCCTAAGAATGCTACTGACACATTCAAGAAGCAATGCGGAGTTCTCGTTAGGGATCACGTCCCGATCAGCGTTCGGGAGTGGAACAAGCGCAAAGGGGCTGCCAATAGTGACTATGTCGCCGAAAGGTACAAAGATAATCTTTGGAATGATCTCATGTCACATTTCAACCTGCCAGAATGTGAGAATGAAGACGTCGCAGACAAACTGAGGGCCAAAGTCAAGCAGTGGACTCTAAAGAAGATGGCCGAACTGTTCCGTAGCTGGAAGAAGAAGCTATGGAAAAACTATCTGAAGACAAAGAAAGTGCGAGTATTCGAGGGGTATCTAGCCAAGCAGGCCAATCACTGGAAGGCATTTCAAGAGTACAAGGAGTCAGAAGATGCCCAGGCATTATCAGAAAAGAACAAGAAAAATACCGACAAGAAGAAATATCACCACAAGCTGGGGCCAGGGGGCTATGAGACTGCCATCCCAAAGTGGGATAAGAAAGAGCAAGATCTGCTAGCTAAAGGCATCATACCTGAACCACTCCGTGATGAGTGGGAATTGAGAGCAAGAAATTGGTTCCTTGCGCATGGTGGTTCATACGACGAAGAAACAGGGGACCTCATCTGCAGTGACGGTCTTAGGATACCCAGGGAGAATTGGAAAAAGATAGTGAAAGAAATTAAGGAGGGAAAAAGAAAGTTCACTGCAGATAGAGAGAAAGATTTGCTCACACTGGTCCTCGGCAATGACGAACATGGAGGACGAACGCGAGGCTTCGGTCCTTCTTACCCGTGGTGGCTTGGGTTTGCCAGAGACCAAGACACTTACAGAAGCCGAGCGAGAGCAAAGAAGTGGCAGCAGGATCAGGAGAATGACAAGTTCAACCAGTTGCTTGCCAGGATTAACGAGCAATAGAAGCAGATTGATGAGCTTAGAGGAGTAGCGCGCCAGGAAGATCCTGCACTTGATATTACCGGCGCCCCATCTAAGCGGAAAAGCAGCGTGGCTGAATGTGAGGCCCCGCCCGACAATGCACGAAGAATGATAGAGGGCAGTCTCGGCTACCCCGTGGATGGAATCAAGGAGTCAACATCATGTGAACTCCATCAGAAATTCAAGAACATATCCATGAAGGTGGCCGTCGGACAAGCTTTACCTTCTGGCCCTGATGCACGCTAGCATGGCCGTGAGATTCCAGCTGGCTTTGCTAAAGTCGGGGTGGATGAAATCATGGCGGGGTTTCATGATATGGAGCTCGACATAGCTGGACCCGAAGATGAGGGGACACTCGGAGAAGTACTGGGTGGAGTCATCCTATGGGACAAGAACTACATCAACCTTCCAGGCTCGGCCCCAAGGACAACACCGCCTCCGAGTCGTCGCAGGTCACCTACACCTCCATTACCTCCAAGCCCTCTACATGACGTCGGCCAGCACAACACGAGTCCATCTCGATCATCGCCGCCGGACTTGGGTCGTCCGTCTCCGCCGCCGCCCGCTTCGGATACTAAGCGGAAGCGTGCCAGCAAGAACGCTCCGCCGATGATTTCTAAGCGACGGAGTCCCCCAAAGCGCAAACTATCGCCCCTCCCAAAGGTACCTCATGCTAATCTTCCTATCAGACCTTATGATCGTACCCGCGAGGAAAATGCCAGGATAGCAAAGGAACATCATGATGCGTAGATGAAAAATAAGGAACCCGAGCCCCGCCCGGAATACACCGAGAAGCAAATAGCATTTGCAAAATACTTCACGACCCTTCCATCACATTATGACTTACACCATAAGCCTGATGACTATACACGCACATTGCAGAAGGAAGTGAAAAAGAGCAGATCGCGTGCAAGTGCAAGTGGGAGCAAATCAAGTTCAACTACAAGCAAAAAAAGATCAGACGTTCCTCAGCTTGGACAACAGGCCAAACAGTCGATCCCATCCCTCAGGGTGTTACCCGAGAATTTCCCCCCTTCGGTGCAGGGGCAAGATTTGGAATTAGCAAAGAAGTGGGCGGATGAATGGGGTATCCCGGTTGAAGACATTCTGGCTTCCCAAGACGACAGGTTACCCAAGGCTGTGGTAGCCCCTAAGCCACAGTTTGTCATGGGAGCGCCTTTGGTCAGCAAAGATGATCTCCCAACAAATATGCGTTACTTGCATACATGGTACTTAAGTGAATCAAAGAATGGGAGAACGATGATCGTGGTGAGTGTCCCACGGGAGTACTACGGCCGCCTCGAAGAAATCCATATCGACTTTGATGAACTCTTCCAGATGTACAATGCCGACGCCCTCGACAAATCGCTTATGAGTTGCTATTGTCTGTAAGTTTTTCAATTCGTTGTCTACATATAACTTGTTTAGTTATTTCAATTCATTGTCTATATATAACTTGTACTCTATTATGCAGAATGAAGATTCTGGATTGTAAAAATAGGAACATCCTAAATATTGGGTTTATTGACCCAGATAAAATACATATAGCGACGCTAACTGATAAACCCAAGGAGACGGAGGAAAACCTTCTAAGGTTTCTAACAGATCAAAATTTCTGTGGCCACATACTGTTTCCATACAACTTCAGGTGAGGGTCTTTACTCTGTTGTGTCCATTCACTTATAAGTGTAATTGATAAGTTACTGACACACACACACACACACACACACACACACATATATATATATATATACATGTGCAGCTTCCATTGGATTCTGTTGGACATTCAAATTGATAAGGGAAGAGTTGATGCCTTCGACCCATTATCGAGACCCTTGGAACAGTTCCAAAGCCTGCAGGACATGCTCCAAGGGTAATTTCAATCATTCTTGTGCTCTTTCGGTCTCTTTCGATGATTTTCTGATATATCAATTAATGAAAAACTTAGCAAATCATTATCCTTGTCGGGCAGGGTTTGGAAGCGGTTCAAGTGCGTGACTCCCGGTATCGAGCGTGAGAAGCTGACCTTTAGAGCGGCTCAGGTGAGTAGTAGTATGATATACTTCTATTTTCAATATATTTATGATGCTAGATTATTATTTTGATTATATATATTCTATTCTCGTAAAGTGCGACCAGCAGCCATGGGGGACGCATCTATGCGGATACTATGTTTGCGAGACCATTCGCACGTTTACCTCTGAGCACAAGGATCACAGATTCGATGTAAGCAATGAACATTCACACCTCTATTTTTACCCGTCATTCTTTGTTATCATGATTGATATTCATATTCATCTCCTCTTCTTGTATAGTACATGGCCATGAGGGAGAAGTCCCTGCCAGAGCAACGCGCGATTGCTGTTGCAGAGGAGCTTGAGACCTTTCTGAGGACGGAAGCTATAGATGACAAAGGACGATTTAGTGTAGCTAGGGGCCATTACTGATGTTGGTCCATGTAATCGAATAGACGGGCTCTAGTCCCGATAATTCAGATCTCCATATAACTGTATATATATGCTCGCTTGTAAGATAAGTTAATCTTATATATATATATGCATAATTATTTCTATTTAGAATTATATCAAAACTAATTCCCGAACACCAAACGAGGCATCACGTTAATCTCCCGAACACCTAAACCTTAAAACCCTAAAACCAAAAAATAAACAAAATCTGCAGAAACTCTTTAGTCCCGGTCCGTGTTAAGACTCGGGACTAAAGGGCCTGCCCCTGAGGGCGCTCCGAGGCGCCCACGTGGAGCACCTTTGGTCCCGGCTTGGAACAGGGCCGGGACTAAAGGTTAGGCCTTTAGTCCCGCCCCTTTAGTCCCGGTTGGTGAACCGGGACTAAAGCCCCTTACGGGCCGGGGCTATAGGCCCTGTCCCCACTAGTGATTGTTGAGCATAAAGTTGAAGTGGAAGCCAATGAGTATCCCCAATATGAGTTCGGAGGTAGTGCACTGATCAAAGATGATGGTCATGACTCTGACGAAGAGTATGAGAGGCACCACAACATTGTTGGTGACGTAGAGGCTCAAGTAAAGCATGATGACATGGATCCTGACATTGTGTATCAACGTGCTTGTGTGGATGAGTTGGATGATGAAGGCCCGGTGAATGAGTTGAACGAGGATGGCTTCACTGAGAAAGAAGCGGAGTGGTATACAAAAAATTACCGGTAGGGATCACAAAGTTCCCTTGTTTTGTGATGTTAGCCTTGCAGATAAGGCTATAGTCGACGGTGGCATGAGCAAGAATTGAGGCTAAAATGTTCCCAAGTAGCACACCCGACGTGATTTCTACGTCTTACCTTAAGAAAGGTTTGATGTTCGAGCACATGCTAGAATTCAAGATGTGGTTGTGTGAGTATGTTGTCAAACACTACAGGCCTTTCATAGTTGTTCACTCGGACTGCAACAAGCGATACACCGTGAAATGCGAGGTAGAAAAATGCAAATGGAAAGCCAATGGAAGACTCATGAAAGATGGTTGGTGGAACATAAGTAGTTGCAAAGCAACTCGCCAATGCACACGCCGACCGATAAAGCACCGACGACACACCATCAGCTAACCTCGGAATTCGTCGATTATAAATACCAAAAACATATAAATGAGGATCCAACCATTAAAGTGAAGTTGTTGATGAGTTGGGTTTATGAGAGGTTTGGATATAAGGTCAAGTACGGGAAGACATGGAAGACCAAGCAAGTCGCTCTGAGAATGTTGTATGGTGGATGGGAAGAGGTGTACAACATGCTACCCAGGTTTCTTGGCGCGATGTCCTACAGAAACCCCGAAATGTACCACTATGTCCAAGATATCGAAGGAGTGTTCTGTCGTGCCTTTTGACGTTTGGCCTATGCATTGCGCTTTTGAGCATTGTCGTTCGGTTTTGTCTATAGAAGGAACATTCCTGACAGGAAAATACAAGGGCAAACTAATGATAGCAATGGCAGATGATGCTAATGATCAGGTGTTGTGTGTGACATTTGCTTTGGTGTCCGTGGAGAACCAAGACAACTGGGAATGGTTCATGAGACTTGTGAAAATCACGGTCATTCCTCCGAATAGGGACGTATGCATCATATCCGATCGACACCAAGGCATATTGAAGGTCGTGGATTTTCACATGCCAGGGCATGCGAGGCTTCACCATCGATGTTGCATGAGGCACTTTGTTGCAAAATTTTACACTGCTTGTAAGAACAAAGATTTGGCGAAGGATCTTAACTCCGCATGTGTGACCTTCTCCATTGAGTCATTCACGAAACGATTGAACATAATCTATGAGAAGGCAAATGAAGGTGGGAAAGATTTCCTAGAAAAGAATATTGATGAGAGACACAAGTGGTCACGGGAATGTGACGAACGAACCATGAGATATGGCAACATGACAAGCAATCTTGTTGAGTGCTTCAACTCTGTCTTGAAGGGTGCACATCAGTTACCGGTGACGGCAATATCGGAATATACCTTCTACAATCTCAATGAGTATTTTCTAAAGCACTCCGAAGAAATAGACAAGTGGATTGGTGAGAGTGAGAAGGCTCCCAATGAGATTTATCCGAAGAAGGTTGCCGAGTGGCTAGAGTTTCAAAAAGATAAGTCAGCCATGCAGCAAGCCACTTGTTTCGATAATGTTGAAATACCAAGTGGATGAGCCAGGTGGTACAACGAGAGATGGGCAATCATATGGTGGTCGCTCATTTATGGTGTCCCTTTGGACGCGACACTTCACTTGTGAGCGGCCTAGTAAGTACCATTGGACATGCTCACACATGATGACGACATGCCGCATGAGGAATTTGCCATTCTATGATGGTGTAGTTGTGAGGTTGCATGAATTCAACTTGCAAACTCATAAGTTAACATGGGCGTCGAGATTCCACCCTTTTCTTGACCCATAAGTTTCTGGACCTGGGGCACGGACAAGCACCACATTACTATCGTTGATACATATCCATAGCTCCGTGCCCTGGATAAAACATATGTGACAGACCACCCACAAATAAATGACACATGTTCATATTTCAAAAAAGGGACGTACCACTCGGTCATGGAGAGGGCCATAGTCAAGATGCGCTCCAACTGTCTCCCTAATAGAGTTGTTGAATGTAACATCAGGAGCCTCACTTGGCAGTAAGTCCAAGCAATCTGAACGAGTCCAAGCACCCTTATGGATAACTCTGTACTCTTTGTGAATCCATTCCAAATGCCTTAAATATGCCACCTCGTCAGTGTCGGGTGTTTGATCAGTTTCAACTCGAGCATTCCTCTAAGCATTCCACATGTCCACCCACATAATGTGGTGCTCCTCCCAATTGATGACATTCTTATTGTTTTGCCGGTTTGTCCTACAAAGCATTAGAATAATACATCAGTTCCATTTTCTCGTGTTAGACATTGACCAACAAGTGATACAAAAAACTCACTTATGTAGCACCACACTTGTCTCGACGTGATCCCACGGGCTGCGTTGTTGGACCCCAAACTGCTTTGAAACACGATGAGGAAGATGCCACTCGACCGCAAAAAAGCATATCATGGGGCACCGCACACGCCAAATATGCTGGTCACTGATACGTCCATTTTGCATCATGCTTTCATGTTGATATTTATTGCTTTATGGGTTGTTATATTACTTTGAGGTACCATATTTATGCCTTTTCTCTCTTATTTTGCAAGGTTTATTTGAAGAGGGAGAATTCATGCAGCTGGAATTCTGGACTGGAAAAGGAGCAAATCTTAGTCCACTATTCTGCACATCTCCAAATGCCCTGAAAAGTTACGTGAATTTTTTTGGATTATATAAAAAAATACTGGGTGAAAGAAGTACCAGAGGGGGGCTGCCAGGGCGCCACAAGCCGTGCCATCGCCACCCCCTGGTGGCGGATGGCAAGCTTGCGGGCTCCCTGACGGCCCACTGGCCCCCCTCATTTTCTATATGAAGGGTTTCATTCCAGAAAAAATCAACTGTGAGCTTTTTCGTGGTTTCGCCGCCGCCACGAGGCGGAACTTGAGCAGATCCAATCTAGAGCTCTGGCAAGACGATCCTGCCGGGGAAACTTCCCTCCCGGAGGGGGAGATCGTCGCCATCGTCATCACCAACAATCCTCTCGTCGGAGGGGAGGCATCTTCATCAACATCTTCATCAGCACCATCTCCTCTCCAACCCCTAGTTCATCTCTTGTAACCAATCTCCGTCTCGCGACTCCGATTGGTACTTGTAAGGTTGCTAGTAGTGTTGATTACTCTTTGTAGTTGATGCTAGTTGGATTACTTGGTGGAAGAGTTTATGTTCAGATCCTCGATGCTATTCATTACACCTCTGATCATGATTATGATTATGCTTTGTGAGTAGTTAGTTTTGTTCCTGAGGACATGGGATAAGTCATGTTGATAATAGTCATGTGAATTTGATATCCGTTCGGTATTTTGATATGATGTCCGTTCTTTTCCCTCTAGTGGTGTTATGTGAACGTCGACTACATAACACTTCACCATACTTGGGCCTAGAGGAAGGCATTGGGGAGTAGTAAGTAGATGATGGGTTGCTGGAGTGACAGAAGCTTAAACCCCAGTCTATTCGTTGCTTCGTAAGGGGCTGATTTGGATCCACTAGTTTAATGCTATGGTTAGACGTTGTCTTAATTCTTCTTTCGTAGTTGCGGATGCTTGCGAAAGGGTTAATCATAAGTGAGATGCTTGTCCAAGTAAGGGAAGTACCCAAGCGCCGGTCCACCCACATATCAAACTATCAAAGTAACGAATGTGAATCATATGAACATGATGAAACTAGCATGACAGAAATTCCCGTGTGTCCTCGGGAGCGTTTTTCCTCCTATAAGACTTTGTTCAGGCTTGTCCCTTGCTACAAAAGGGATTGGGCCACTTGCTGCACCGTTGCTACTAATTGTTACTTGTTACTTTTCGCTTGCTACGTTTCACCTCACTACACCATCACTTGTTACCGCTACTTTCAGTGCTTGCAGTTATTACCTTGCTGAAAACCGTTTATCAGAGCCTTGTGCTCCTCGTTGGGTTCGACACTCTTACTTATCGAAAGGACTACGATTGATCCCCTATACTTGTGGGTCATCAGTCACGAAGGCACATATTGCTCAGAGGGAATTGCCTAAGTACCGTGTACGACCTCCAGTTGACCTACATCACAACAAGTAACTCGCTATGCATGAAAAAAATCAGAAAAGATGCTAAAGCATTTGGATAATTACCTGTTCATAAGTCAGCATGTCAAGCTCGCTTATGTATGCCTTGTACCGCCCCATAGCTGCGATACTCGACCACTGTACATTAGTCCATGTGTGTGCGATAGTGGGGTACCACTCCTCATCCCCGTCCAAAGGGTACTTCCAAGGTTCTTTCGGAGGAAGGGTGACATTACGGCCTACACGGATACGCTCTCACATCCAAACTTGTAGGGCCCAAATGAAACCTCCAAGAGTGGACATCGGCTTACTCCTCATACATGCTCCATCCAATTACGAGAGATTTGCACGCACGTTAACCGACCACATGCAAATACCTATTTAATATAATGAAAATGCATCATAGTAGGCAGTACCTGATGGTACAAGAAGGCTAGTGCCGCCGAACCCCAACTCCACTTAACATCCCAGTCACGAAGAGGATCCAAGAACATCCATGAGGCTGTGTCCCCCGTGCCATCCAGAAACACCACGGCCTAGGATCCTTCCTGGTTTCATGAGTCCACGGCTCAGGTTCAACTCCAACCAATGCTGCAACCCGTTGTCGCCACCCATCAGACCTAACCTTCCCTGTAAGAGCTCTGCCTCAATCGGAAGCCCGGTGATCATAGCAATATCCTCCAAAGTTATGGTCATCTCACCAAGAGGAAGGTGAAAAGAGTGCGTATTCGGCCTCCAACGGTCCGTAAGGGCGATAAGGGCCGTGGCGTTCAACCATGGAGGTGTGCCTTTAAAGTTGAGCACAAACTGAAGAAGATCCATTCTTCTAAAATAATGCTCGTACCGAGGGTCATATAAGAGAGATTCATTCTGGTTGTGCCCCCTCAACCGAAGTAGTGGAGGAACCTAAACAAACAAACACATAATTTGTTACTTCTCTCAACTTGTCACAATATGAAAATCAACCAATATAGAAAGATAATAATGAAGGCCTGGATAATTGCCTCCCCTCTTTCCACTAGCACCGCACGATGCTTCTGCTCGTAGAAATCATGAAGGCCCGGATATTTATTCGGTTGAAACATCCTAAATAATATGAACAAATACTTTTAGGATATGCATTCACATCACACTTGCAACTATAAAAAAATACATAAATTTACATCATGATTCGCAATACACTCATTCTTGGCTAGCCCTCATCCGTACTACTAAATCATATGATACTAAACAACTAATTCATCACCAAATTTTGTTTTACTTCAAAACCTAGGTTGCATCTACTGCCAAAAAAGCTCGAAAAATAAGAAGTTTTTGCAAAAAGTGATTGGAGGGATTGGAGGAGCTTACCGGCCACTTCGATTTGCCCCAAAGATGCGCGAAAATGGTTCAGGGAGGAGGAAGATCGAAGGGGGGACCGGGTGGAGGAGAGAGGAATTCTTCGCCTCTGTTCGTAGGGAGGAGAGGAGGAAGAATGGGTGGATGGTGGTTTGTGGGGGGGGGGCTGAGACAGATATCGGCCGTAGAAACGCCAGGCTGCTTGGCTCTGACAGCCCGAGACCGAAGCTCCACAAGATTCCCCTTTTACTTCATTGCCGCCGTGCGATTAGATTTGTGGCGCCCCGCCTGATTACCACTGTAGCCAGACAGTCGCCATGCATACCAGCCCAGGAAATCACTCTGTCATGCGCGTTTACAACAAGTATCATGAACACATGCATTTCTATTAATGGATATATCAGTCTTACAAGATATATCACAAGGGTGATGGCAGCAAAAAAGCTCTACGTAAGGGAGCATGGTCCTGGTGTGGCTCCAATCCATAGGGATCTGACTGGGTTACTCTCCTAGCCGCGAACGCTCCGGCTCCTTGACGACGGACGACGGATCCTCATGTGAACCTGGCCATGTTAAAGGTCGTTGAGTAATTTTGAATGTACTAGCAAGCAAACCAAACTAACATATACACCAAGCAATGCAATCCATGGCATTCAAGCATGCATTTGTTATTAGAGCAACATTACTTATCATGGCATAGCTTACCTATATAGCAGGATTAAGTATCATAATATAATAGGATTATCCAGTAAGATAACTACTAAAGTAAATACGATAAGGTAAAGCATATAAAGTTAATGATTTATACTCCGAATATTCTCATGATCCTATCTGAATCTGATCCAAATCCAATCCAATCATGTGGTCATCCGTCCACTCATCTTATAGCCATCCTGTGGCTAACATATCATATCCCTCACATCATCTGATGTCTGCACAAGACGAGTTCTTCCATCATTATTATCGCTGATATGGTTGACCACCTAATGAGGTCTGGACGGGTTGTCCAATACTGTGGACGCGTCTATTCTGATAGATATGACACTCTGCAGAGGTTGCACACTTAACCCACACCCTGAAGCACCTAGCCTCATGATCCCATTCGGGTGGACCAGCGTAGCTTCAACTAAACATGTCTGACCCGTGACTCTCCCATCGTACCACCGACATTCATCCTCCCCCGGAGTCCTGCCCTGGGTGGCCCCTGTGTCATCATGACACCTTCCACCGTCATGGCGAAACTAAAATGTCCCAAATGGGGACGCCGGCACAAAACAATCAACTGGCTCACAAGGTTATCGCCGCCTACCGGGCCAGGGTAGCACGCACGCATGCCCTTCTCTGTCTAGTGGTACCGGTGGAAGAGCACACGATCAGACCAAGTCAAGGTCGTCCCATACCGGCAAATGTGGCTACGTGGATAAGCCCGAACAGGTGACTCTAGAACAACCGACTAGGTTGCATTAAGTGAGCATGTGGTTTACAAAATAACTGATGAGGGCAGAAACAAGGCATTTAAATTATTTACTATGAACTATTATATGGCGAGTGAATGAGAGTAACACAAACAATAAGTGCAATCTAACAGAAGTTTAGTTATTTCTATCATGACATAATTATTAATTAAACATAAAATAATAACATAGAGCAATGTTGTAGGGCATATATCAGATGGTCGGCTTGCCTGGGGTCGAAGAATACTCCATGAAAGAGTGCGGAGAGTCCGCGGAAAGGATCGTCAGGAACTGTTCTCTCTGAAAGAGGGCTGATAGAAGGGAAAGGGAAAAATGGTCATTTTTAGAATGTGTAAACATTATGAAAATGATACCATCGGGACGGGCTCGTCGAGATGAAGACGTGGGCATTGGTTTCACTGGAATCAGAGTCACGGTTAAAAAGATATAAGGGTTTTGGCAACAGGGACTTATCTGTAAGAATAATAATTACAGCGGGATCCATGTCAGCACAGCCGGTCGCACACTAGATAAGAATACGTTTCCTAGCAGGGGAAACGTATTACAGGGCGGGTGCGTCCACTTATCCAAGCTGGCGGGCCGCCTCTCGCCGACAGGTGGTGTCAGGGCCCACCTGTCGGGTCGCTCTCTCTCCTCCTTCCCTCCTCTTCTTCCTCCTCCCTCCTCTCCCCCAACGCTGCTACTAGGAGCTTCGGCCCCAGTGAGCTGCAGGCGCTCCGACAAGTTAGCCGGCCAGGGACGACGTGGACGGGGTCGCCGGCGTCCACCACGTCCATCTGCGGCCAGCATGGGCGGCGGGGATGACGGAAGGCATGACGACGGCTGGAGGCAGAAGGCGGCGAGGTCAGGTGGCTGGGCGGCTCCGGTGGTGGAATGAGGCGGGCGGAAAACCAGGGAGGATCGCCGGAGTGAGGCGCGTGCGCTGGAGGGCTCGGACGGGGTCGGGGACGGCTGGAGAGAGGGAATGGGCGCAGAGGCTAAGGGCGAGCTCCGGCTAAATTGTCGGGCTCCGGCAGGGGATTCGGACAGACACGGAGTTGGGGAGGACGCTGAGGTAGAGGAGAGGAGTTGGTCATGCTCGGGGAGGGCTCGGGCTGCGGCATTTATAGCCGGCCGAGGCGTGCGGATAAGCACGGCCATCGTGGCGGCCCTATCCCCGCACTGGAGCTCCGACAAGGTGTCGCACGAGGAGTGGTGCCGACTTGACGCTCAATAGAAGGAGGGGACGGCTCAGGGAGCTCGGGAGGCTTTGGGGATGAAGAGGGCAGCGAAGGGAGGTGATGACTCGGGAGTCACGGGCGAACAAAGCTCCGGTGAGGCTTGTCGGGGCACGCTGGAGATAAGAACGGAGGGGGAAGCTGCTGGAGAGTGGGTACGCGGCCGTCACAAAGCCACTGAACATGCCCGAACGAGCGGAGACCTACCGGAGACTAGCTGGCCGAGGTGAGAGTGGCGCAGAGCGCTGTTTGGACGCACTCATTGCATGGTCACCACCAACACCACGCGTCCAGAGCACCTGTTTGGCTCTAAGACATGTCAAACAGATGCACCAGATGTTAGATACTTGAACTGAGAGGGTTTGGATGGGAGTGGGGGCAAGATATGACAGATGAGAGCTCACAAGGGTTTTGACCAACAAGTGTTTGACATGTGGTGTGGTCACCACAGTGCCTTTCTTGGTCTGGTCTTCGGCAGAGGTTAAACATACACTAGGGTAAACATGATTACAAAGTTTCAACCCAAATGGATAGCTCGAGATGGTACTTCGTTTGTAATCATGCACTCTGGCCAGAAATGGAGATGATGATGCTGGGGGGAAATGGCTACAAGGATTTGTCTCACATTTGGTGGAGAGTGATGATTTGAACATATGAAGATACTGGCAAAGTTTCAGCTCATTTGGAAATGCCAAAGTGGTATTTTCTTCACAGAGGTTCCAAATAGACAGAAACTTGGGAAAATTTATGTGGATGCAAGGATAGAGGGAGTGAATTGGTTTTTGGTTTCCATGAGTGATTTATCAATGTACACCATGAAAAGTTTCAGCTCAAATAGATCAAGGGTTCAAGCACTTCCTTTGCAAATTTCCTAACTGCACAGAATTTGCAAATTGATGTTGTGCTCAAAATTTGAACTATGGAACTTGGGTTCTTGATGTAAATGGGGAATATATGGATATGAGAAGCTCCACAATTTATTTGGGAATTTGTGTGGCTGCCAAAATGGTAGTTCCTTTAGAAAGTGCCCAAAATGCAATATTGGCATTAAATAGGAAAATGCAATTTCTCCTATTTAATGATGGCCAATATTTTTATGGGAGGTCAATATGATCACAAAGAATATCTCCACAAGTTTTCATGAACTCTGGAGATGGATAGGATTTCATTTCTATCGCTATGCCTCGCTGCCTACCACCTGTTAAGTATCAGCCTCCCAACATTGGCATGAAAACCTCTAACCTTTTCCACAACCCATCAAACCACCGTTCGACTGTGTTGCTTGCTCAGCCTTTTATAGCGTTGCTAGTTGTAGGTGCAGTTGCTTCCATGTGCCAACATGGGTTACTTTTTATATCGCCATATTATTGCTAATTAATTAAATGCACCTATATACTTGGTAAAAGGTGGAAGGCTTGGCCTTCTAGCGTGGTGTTTTGTTCCACCTTTGCCGCCCTTAGTTTCGACTACCGATGTTATGTTCTATAAATGAGCGCTCCTAACATGCTTGGGGTTGTTATGGGGACCCCCCCTTAGATTCTCGTTTTGGGATAAAACTCGTCTGGCAAGGCCCAACATTGGTACTATATTTGCCCAACATAATAATTTTGTTAATACTGAAAACATAGGGCGTCATGAACCCGAGGAGTAATTCAACATAATACAGGGGGGCCAATGTTGATGGTGTTGGCCCCAAACTAGGGCACTGTGCGGGCTACCTGGGGCAACCCGGGACTTCAGTTGTCGTACGCTTCACTTCTTCGTTGTGTCCTGAGAACGAGATATGCGGTTCCTATCGGGATCGTTGACATGACGGGAGGCCTTGCTGAACTTGTTTTACCTTTCTCGGGTGTCTTGTGCGAGGGATTCCGAGGATGCTTTGGGTTATCTCGAGATTGTGTTTTCCAATAGGAACCCTAGGAGATCACGGGTTTCCCTGATCGAGGTTATTCCGTCGCAGCAGGTGGTAGTTTGTGATGGACTAGTTGGAGCACCCCTGCAGGGTTACATCTTTCGAAAAACCGTGCCCGCGGTTATGTGGCAACGTGGAAACTTTTTTTAACAATCGGTTTTAGAAAATTTGAAG
This sequence comes from Hordeum vulgare subsp. vulgare, assembly GCF_904849725.1. Classification (NCBI taxonomy): domain Eukaryota; kingdom Viridiplantae; phylum Streptophyta; class Magnoliopsida; order Poales; family Poaceae; genus Hordeum; species Hordeum vulgare. Next base: position 439,092,239 of record NC_058522.1, on the reverse strand, counting down.
TAAACTTAATTAAAACCTTGCCAACTGAGTGCGTAACTGTGATTGTCTCTTCCGTGAGCTCCTACTTCGATCGAGGACCCGGTGACACTAGTAGAAAACTGGGCTATAGTCCCGGTTGGTAAGGGCCTATAGTCCCGGTTCACCAACCGGGACTATTAACTTGGGACTAAATATACGGAAGAGACAGTCAAGAGGCAGGGACCGATTTGGTGAACCGGGACTAAATCCCTTCCATGTGGCTGTCACAGTATGCCAAGGGGCACGGACCTTTAGTCCCGGTTGGTAACACCAACCGGGACTAAAGGATTCTGTGATTTGGGGTTTTGGGGTTTTGAGATTTTGGGGTTTATTGTTTATTTTTGTTTTTCATTTTCTGTTTACCAACCGGGACTAAATGATTGTGTGATTTGGGGTTTTGGGGGTTTTGAGATTTTGGGGTTTATTGTTTATTTTTGTTTTTCATTTTCTGTTTTCCATTTCATTCTTTTTCATTTTAAACATATCATAGAATTTGGTACATATATCATAGAATTTCTCGTAGGACGTATAGGGACACCTAGGTGCCCAGGCACCTTGCCTAAAAACCGTTGGATTACATTGAGATGCGTGCATGTGTAATTAGTATTAACCATAATGGGTCAACCCATTAGCTCTTTATTAGGAAATAATTATTGCTTGATATGGACCCTTAATGCATAGATTAAACAAGGTAGAAAAAAATGACCAATTAATGGTCCAGTCATGCATGCTTCATGTACGTGCCCAACTTTATTTCTTATACATGCATTTTTTCCTTTATTATATAATATAAGAAGTCATATACATAATTAAATACCTAGGTGTATCATCATCTTGGGTATAAAAGTTATGGTTACCTTTTGTCCCCATAGGAAAATACTCATGTACGAGTATAGTTATGTAGCCGGGTATATACGTAGTTATATTTTACAGAGCTGGGTATATACGTACCTGCGTATGTAAATAATTTCGTTAATAGGTATCACATACCGGTATTAGATAGTTAGGAAATAAACTATTGGTTATATACATACCCGCCTATGTACATAATTTCATTAGTAGGTATTCCATACCTTTATTAGATAGTTAGAAAACAGAAATAAAATGTAACAATTCAAAAAATATTAAGTATATATGTTAGTAGGTATAGGTATTATATACGTGTATTAGGTATTTAGGAAACAAAAATACGCGCAATAGATAACCATATCAGATCAAATAAAAATCAGACATTAATATTATTTATTATATGGCAAGTCTTGAATGCCTAATAGTTAGGAAACAAAAAACAATCATAAGTATGGAAAGTATTGCATGAAGAATAATTAGGAAACTAATCAAATATACCACGGTTTCCAAAACAATCAAGGTGCCGAGGCACCTAGGTGCCCCAAACAATTTACCTATATATATATATAGGAAAAATACATCCTACCACCCAGGGGTAGTTACCCCACTTGTTCAATATACTACCATGCGGGAGTATATATACTAATTTATCATTTTAATTATGTTCATATACTATATACAAGATTTTTGAAAGTGAGTTACATGAAAAAATTACAAGTTCACACATAGTTTTTATTATATTTGTGAAATACATATATATTTGTATGTAAAAAAGAGCATACACAAAATACGATACATACTACCAAAAAAACAGTATATATACTACCTAAACATGATTATATACTACATACTATGCATACATACTCTTCAATTTGGTACATAGTCCATACAACATACAAAACGCAAGTGGTGGTAACTACCACCGGTGGTAGATAAAATTTGTCATATATATATATATATATATATATATATATATATATATATATATATATATATATATATGCATACACAAATGCATACATGTATACAATTTGGTATATATAATTTCTCTTACAACTTGAGGAGCAATTACATGGATGCATTAACCGGTGAACTAGTATTCTCCCTTGGGATCTATGACCTGATCCAGCAAAAATCCGGCAAATTCCTATTGAAGTGCTCGTATGCATTCCGTTTGGAGGAGTTCGTCCGGCTTCTCCGTCATCTTTTAAATAAGGAGACCAATATGAATATTTTATGTGTGTGTGTATATATATATTAGACCATGAATATAAAAATTGTGAATATTATTTATGTACCGCAGGAGTTCCTGGTTTAGTGGACAGTTAGGTCGTAAAGGAGCGAATGTTCTGGTGAACAAAGTATGCACATAGATTATTCCCTAGTTGTTGCCGCATGCAAAACTTTACGAGAATATAATTCAGTCAGATAATAATCAAGCATTATAATGGTATTGAAAGTAGAACTAAAGAGATGCACGAACGTAGCTAGTACTACTTAATTACCCTAGACGTTGGCCACCAGAGCTATGGTTTCCATTCGCCACGAACATTCTTGATGAACCGGCTCCAAACCGTGCCCAACAAGAAAAATAATAAAAGGAGTCATTGATTAATTGATATCGGTTAATGAACTAAAGAGACCGACATAGTGCGATAATGATTGAAATTACCGGTTCAGCATCAACTTGAGGGATATGTACTCGCCTTCGTCTTTTCTTAGTGAGTCGAGTACGTGAACTTTTCCCTGTTCAATGTAATGACGAGCAGGAAAAAGTGGAATCTGCGTTGTATAAACGGGCATGCATGCAACTCATCAAGAACTATATGTCAACTTAACATCGATCGGGTAAGCAAAATAGAATTTATAGTACAAGACAACAGTAACACTCACTTGAAGTTGTAAGGAAATTATATATATATATATATATATATATATATATATATATATATATATATATATATATATATATATACACATCTAATGATCACAAAAGGCCAAATATATACCTCGCCGGACTTTGATAATTCGAGAAAAATTTCTTCAACATCATCGTCGTCTCGTTCCCCTTCGTCTCTTGGTTGTTCTTCCTCTATTCCCTCACCGGATGGGTTAAGGTATTGTGTGCAATCATCATCTGCTTCTTCATTCTCTTCGTTTCCACAACGTATTATGTCGTACAAGACATCCTGTTGATCATGGTCTCTGTCCATAGCTTAACTAACCGACAAAAAGATAAAACAATTTAGTATTCACTTTAGCTAGCAAGATCATCATGTATATATAATATCACTAATACATCGAATAATCCACTTAAATAATGCATCATAAAATAATACACTTAATATTATCGAATATATAACCTCGAATACTTCACTAATACATCTCTCGAATAATGTCTAATTGATCAACCAACAAAGAGCTATCGTTGTACTAAGGCACCGGCGGTGGACACCCAAAGAGCAGGAACCATCACCGGATCATAGCTCGGGTGAGATCCGTGAAGAACCTGTCAGGTATTGGAGAACCTGACTTCCAATGCCTCCATGTAGTGAAGGACGTGCTCTTCCTCCTCCCTGACACGACGATGTACTAATGACGAGTTGATGGATATACTTCTCTCCCCTCGTTGGTTACCCCAAGTGAAAGGTTGAGATGTAGTCAGCAACAGATTTCCCTTACACGGGGACTTTAAGGTTTATCGAACCAGGAGGGCTCCGAGGATCAACAAGTAGGTGTCTCCTGCTCTGGTGCTAGCAGAAGACGTGGACCTGCACACACAATAAATAACTTTGCTCCCAACGAGTTCAGAGAGGTTGTCAATATCTCCATCCTTATAGTTTGCAAAGGATCAAAACACAAGCGAGAATAACGACAGTGATTTCAACGGAAAAATAAATAAAAACAGTAAATAGTGGAGGTGTAAATAGTGGTGGTAATATGGACCAGAGTCCCATGATGTTCACTAGTGATGTCTCTCTCCCAAAAGACGATAAAGAACTATGCTAGGTGAAGAAATTACAGCTGGGCAATTGACAGAATTATAAACGCACCGCAATGCTAATCATGCTACAAGAAAGTTAGAGGCTCAAAAGTAAAGGGCAGTACGCCAAGACAAGTAGATTGTTTATCCATCAACATCTACTCTCTAATCATTCACCTTGAGATATCTATCCAGAACACCTCGCTGGTATTAAGTTGCGAGCCCCACCCAAAGTGTAAACTCAAAGCAATGGACAACTCCATTAATGAACTTTGCCTAAGTATAACAATCCTTGCAACCGTGGTCACAAACACCGTTGTTTTCTCCCCGGTGGCAACAATGCATCCCCTAGTCTCATGTTTCTGTCACTCAAGCTCGACATCCGGGGGCATGAACCCACAATCATGCATAACGCTCCCTCTTGGAGTTACAATCTACTACTCGGCCAAAGCAATAAAAAGCAACGGAGAACATGCATGAATTACTCAAGAACATAATATAAAAGGAGAATCAAATATATAACTCATCACAGTCTGAACATAATCTCATAATCCATCGGATCCTAGCAAACTCATCATAGCAACATTAGGTAAATTACATAGATGCCTTGATCATGTAGGGCAGCTCACGAGGGGTAAGCATTGAAGCACAAGATTGGAGAGAAGACATCACATAGCTACTGGTCATGGACTCATGGTCCAAGGAGGACTACTCACGACACGTCCGGGAAGCGTCCATGGTGGTGGAGAAGCTCCCTGAGGTCAATCTTCCCTCCGGCATGGTGCCGGGAAGAGGTCTTCTGGCGCTCCCGATCTCGGAAGTGCTGCAGTGGCGGAACGGTGGAGAAATTCATGATTCTGGATCTATCTTCAAGGTTTCCCGTCTGAGGGGTAAATATAGGCCAAAGGAGAGTGCGAGGGGTGGACCCAGGCAGCCTGGTAGCGCGGCCAGGAGGGGGGCCGCGCAGGGTGGCCGCCTGGGCAGGGCCTGGCTCCCCTTTGGCCCACCTTTGGTGCTTCGTGAAGCTTCCGTCACGCTGATTTTTATATATTTTCCTCGGGATTTTTGGGGCTCTGAAAATTGGGGTAAAGTCCGTGCAATTAAAAGACATCAGTAGACAGAAACTGGCACTGCGTGCACTGAGTTAGTAGGTTAGACCAAATATGTGTAAAAAGGTATAAAAGTGTAGCAAAACATATAACAATGTCACCCAAAAGAGCATGGAACAAACAGAAATTATAGATACGTTTGGGATGTATCAACATGCCCAAGCTTAATTCCTGCTCGTCCTCGAGTAGGTAAATGATAACACAAATAATTTTTGTGGTGACATGCTAACACACATATAAGAACTTCAAAGTAAAGAAAGTAAGATATGAAATTCTAGTCAAGATAATAACAAGCAAGAGTCTATATTTAGTATTGAAAATAGCAAAGTAAGAACATAAAGGTGCAAGAGCTCTCGCTGTCCGTGATTCGAATGTCTCCAAATGGTGTTTGCGTGCAAGAAGTGGGAGATGGGTTGAGAGCATAAAAATAGTATATAGTTTAATTGAGAACTCAATCTACTAAAACTTCACACTTGGTCTCCTTCAAAATCTTATTTTGACTCATCCCGAGACCACTAGTCAGGCACAAGTCAAAATGATCCTCTTCCTTTCGACTTTGAGCACTCATGCAATGGATGATCACAAGCAAGATATGTTGGCACTTAGGATGGCAAAGAGAATAATGATGGGGACGGAAGACAAAAAAGGTGTGAAAGGCTCACATCAATGAGGACAATCATAGGCGAGAGAAAGCCAAATGATAGATTTGATGTGAGGAGTAGGGTTTGCCGTGCAATGGATGCACATATGAGCTAAGGCAAGCTCTCTAATGGAACTAGTGGGGGTGCATCCAACTTGCTTGCTCATGAAGACCTAGAGCTCATTTGAGGAGGCTCATCATTGGAATATACAAGCCAAATTCTATAGTGTAAGGGTCCCCAAATAGTTATGCATGAATGATAATCTCTATGGAGTACAAATATAACAATGGAGTATGAGTGTGGATATTTCAAAACTAATAGTAGTGTCCCCCCTTCTCTCTTTTTATTTCTTTAAAAAGAAATTGTGGCCTCGTTGGCTCTTTCTATTTATCTCTCATTTGTCCTCTTTGGGATCTTTTCATGTGTCCTCTTTTGGGATCTTTTAATTTGTCCTCTTTGGGATCTTTTCCTCACTTAAGGGCAGCACTCTATATTTTACAAGAATAAAAAGAAGATCTTCACAGTTTATAAGAAGTACTCAACATAAAGACAAATGAAAACAATCATGATGTATGCAAATGTATGCCTCTGCCAGTGTAGCAGGATATGCAATGAAACTAGCGCGTCATGTAGCAATAATAAGGGAAAGGCCCAACTAGCATGCGGCTCCTCGATCAGGGAAAATAATGTATGACATGAAGATCAAGTCATGAGATGGTGGATGTTGCATGTCAATGTATCTCGGAAAGGCTACGGAAATGCCTTAATAGGTAGGTATGGTGGTTGTTTTGAGGAAGGATATAATGAGGCTTATGATGACAGAGCGTATGATGCCAAGGGTTTGGATGCACCGGTGAAGCATGCACCAACTCTCAAGATGAGAAATGGCAATGCACGGTCCGAAGAGGCTAGCAAAATATGGATGGTGGAAGTGCCAACAATCGAATACTCGCATTAGTCCAAAGAACTCATGCACTTATTATCGGTAACTCTCTATCTAGTCAGGAGATTCACAAAGAGACAAGTACCCCAAGGAGGAGTGTTTGGGGGTTTGGTTATCCTTGCGCATCCTCGACCCATGATAACGTGAGGGTACTCTATATATTCCAACCCCTCCAGAGGTTAGCGATCCATCTAGTAGCTAGAGTTCTCAACTATTTTTTTAGTTTTTGAAAATACACACGGATTTCACAAAATATGAAACATATCACTAATAGGCTCAAGCTCTTGACACCAATAGTCCAAACTTTACTCAAATCAATACCTCAAAACTATTACAAGTTACTACTATACTTAAATAGCAACCTGAATTACCTACTCATGCGAGACACACAACTAAGTGCAACAAGCCAACTCTCTAAACAAGATAAGCATGATAACTCAAGAGAGTTAAAAAATAAATCTAAATAAAATCTCTTAAAAAGATAAAGCATGAAAACTAAGAGCTAAGCATGACAGCAGCTATGAAAAGATAAAGAACACACAAAAAAGATAAGCATGAAAACCTATGTTGTGTTCTAGGATGGAGTGGAGCGTGTTTTTATCCCAAACAAAGAAGGCTAGGTTCCAACTTGTTATTAACAAAAAGAAAAACTAAAACAAACTAAAAAGCAAAGAGCGCGACGCTCCAAGCATAACACATAACATATGAAGTGATAAAAATATAGCATGGAGAAGGGCGAACTCATGATTGTTGATGGAGAAGGGGATGTACGGGGGCATCCCCAAGCTTAGACACTTGAGTCTTCTTGAATATTTCTTGGGGGTGCATGGGGGCATACCTAAGCTTGAGCGCTTGACACTCCTGGATCTTCTTTCATCATCTTCCATCGCATACTTGAAAACTCCCTTCATACGAAACTCATCATAAGCTGATTAGGGTGGTTAGTGCCCATAATAAAATAATTTTTTCTTTACTGTAAATAAATATTTTCAGGAATAGCTACTGTTTCTCAATATTGCCAAAAGGTTTTTGCAAAGGAAAAGCAAGCTTAAGATTTGCAAAAGAATGAAAACGTAAAACATGGCAGAATCTGGAAAAAACAGAACAATAGGTAGTAAATAATTGTTTCGGGGCACTTGTGCAACTCAAATCAAAAAGCTCAGAACAGATGCCAAAAAGATAATTATATAGAGCATACTGTCAAAACAATTCAGATCAAAAAGATGTTCTGGTGACTTTTGGCAAAAAAATTCGTCAAGTAGGCATAATCTATTTCTGGACAACATGTCACAACTTTTGAACTTTCTTGCAATCAGAGGCTAAAACTTGGCACAAAGCTTGAAAATAAAGATACGATGATGTTGCTACAATAGTAACAAGCATCAAGCCCACTAAAACTGAAAGTAAAAACAAATTGGGTTGCCTCCCAACAAGTGCTTTCTTTTATGCCTTTGAGCTAAACATGATGCAAAAAGATCAAGTATTATCAACTCCAAAAGAATAACTTGCCCGAATAACAGACTCATAAGGTAACTTAATCTTCTTTCGAGGGAAGTGTTCCATTCCCTTTTTAAGGGGAAATTGGAATCTAATGGTCCCTTCTGTCATGTCAGTGATAGCACCAACGGTGCGGAGAAAAGGACGTCCCAAAATAATTGGACATCAGGGATCACACTCAATGTCCATGATAAGAAAATCAACGGGAACATAATTATCATTGACAACAATAAGAACATGATTATCCCTAAAGGTTTCTTTATGGAAGAATCAACAAGACGAACACCAAAAGAACATTGATTAAAAGGTTTCAAATCAAGCATATCATACATTCTTTTGGGCATAACGGAGGCACTAGCTCCAACATCACATAAAGCAAAGCAAGAGAAATTATTCAATTTAATCTTGACCACGGGATCCCAACCATCTTCTAGCTTTTTAGGAATAGAAGTCTCTAGCTTGAGATTCTTCTCCCTAGCTTTCATAAGAGCATTGGTAATATGCTCGGTGAAGGCAATATTGAGTGTACTAGCGTGGGGGTCTTTAGCCATTCTTTGCAAAAAAAAAGTGATAACTTCGGAAAGACTACAGTTATCAAAATCAAGATTACTACCATTAATTAAAGTGGTGGTGATGTCATCTAAGCTCATTATTTTGGTAGTCTCTAAGTTCAAAGGACCTTCTTGTCCTAAAGTTGAGGTATTAGCATCACCATTAATAGGTCCATTGGGACTAGGGATGTGATGGGTGCTAAAAGTTTTGAGATCCTCAACAACTTGTATAGTACCAAGGGTAGTGTGTGTAGGAAGGCTCTTAATCCTATCTTCCTCTTATTTTTGTCTAGCCCATCTATCCTTAAGTTTGGCTAAAATTCTTATCTTCTCATTAATTTGGACTTGGATAGCATTCATGGGTGTAGTTTTCCTTTCCTCAAAGGGGGAATTTCTAATTTTAAGCATCTCTACATCATGAGCTATGTTGTCTACCTTCAAAGAGAGACTATCTAATTTTTATAATTTCTTTTCTACACACTTGTTGAAGGCTTTTTGAGAAGTAATAAAGTCCTTAAGCATGTTCTCTAATTCAGAAGTGGAGTTTTTGGTGCTAGGATAAGTGTTGTTGTTCCCATAGTTGTTGGATGGAAATGGTTTAGGATTGCTACCAAAATTACTCCTATAAGAATTATTATTAAAGTTGTTCCTAGAGATAAAATTAACATCAAATTTCTCTCTTTCTTGACCAACCAAAGAATTTAAAGGAACATCATGAGGATAAATAGGACCTTGCTTAGTAAGTAAAGACATGATCATGTCAACCTTATCATTAAGGGAGGAGATATCCTCAATAGAGTTTACTTTCCTACCTGTTGGAGCTCTCTCCGTGTGCCATTGAGAATAATTTGTCATCATTTCGTCCAATAGCTTCGTGGCATCACCAAGTGTAGTTGACATAAAGGTCCCTCCCGCGGCCGAGTCCAACAAATTTCGCGAGGTAAAGTTCAATCCTGCAAAGAAAGTTTGGATAACCATCCAAGTAGTCAAACCATGTGTAGGGAAATTATTAACAAGAGATTTCATACGTTCCCAAGCTTGGGCAACGTGTTCATTATCCAGATGCCTAAAATTCATAATGTTACTTCTTAACTGGATAATCTTAGCAGACAAGTAACACTTTCCAATAAAAGCATCTTTGCACTTATCCCTAGAATCTATGCTATTCCTAGGAAAAATTGAAGCCACACCTTAGCTCCTCCTCTCAAGGAGAAAGGAAAAAAATCTTAAGTCTAACAATATCGCGATCTACTTCTTTGTAATTTTGCATATCACAAAGCTCAATAAAATTATTCAAGTGCAAAGCAGCATCATCTCCAGCATCGGAGAATTAACCTTTCATAACAAGGTTCAGTAAAGCACGTTTAATCTCATAGGAGGTCGCCTCAGTGGCGGGAGTAGCAATAGGAGTGCAAATAAAGTCATAGTTGTTGTGACTAGTGAAGTCATACAACTTGGTGTTCTCAGTTGAACCCATAGCAGCAGCAACAAGCAAGAACAAAGCAACTATTTTTTTGTGGTTTTTGGTATAAGACTCTAAAGAAAAAACTAGAAAGAAGATTAACAAGACTAAAAAGAAAAGGTAAAGGATAGTGTGCAACTCCCCTATCTTGAAGACCGGAGTCCCCAACAACGGTGCTAGAAATTTGCTTGATGACGAGTTGATGGATATACTTCTCGCCCCTCGTTGGTTACCCCAAGAGGAAGGTTGAGATGTAGTCAGCAGCAAATTTCCCTTACACGGGGACTGTAAGATTTATCGAACCAGGAGGACTCCGAGGATAAACAAGTAGGTGTCCGCTGCTCTGGCTTAGCAGAAGATGTGGACCTGCACACACAACAACTAACTTTGCTCCCAACGAGTTCAGAGAGGTTGTCAATCTCTCCGGCCTTCTAATTTGCAAAGGATCAAAACACAAGTGGGAACAGCTATAGTGGTTGCAACGGAAAAGTAAATAAAAACAGTAAATGGTGGAGGTGTAAACTATGGTGGTAATATGGACCAGAGTCCCATGATGTTCACTAGTGATGTCTCTCTCCCAAAAGACGAAAAACAACTATGCTGGGTGATGACCCACAAGTATAGGGGATCAATCATAGTCCTTTCGATAAGTAAGAGTGTCGAACCCAACGAGCAGCAGAAGGCTCTGATAAACGGATTTCAGCAAGGTAATAACTGCAAGCACTGAAAGTAGCAGTAACAAGTGATTGTGTAGCGAGGTGAAACGTAGAAAGCAAAGAGTAACAAGTAACAAGTAGTAGCAACGGTGCAGCAAGTGGCCCAATCCCTTTTGTAGAAAGGGACAAGCCTGAACAAAGTCTTATAGGAGGAAAAATGTGCCCGAGGACACACGGGAATTTATGTCATGCTAGTTTGATCATGTTCATATGATTCACGTTCGTTACTTTGATAGTTTGATATGTGGGTGGACCAGCGCTTGGGTACTGCCCTTACTTGGACAAGCATCCCACTTATGATTAACCTCTCTCGCAAGCATCCGCAACTACAAAAGAAGAATTAAGACAAAGTCTAACCATAGCATTAAACTAGTGGATCCAAATCAGCCCCTCACGAAGCAGCGGATAAACTGGGGTTTAAGCTTCTGTCACTCCAGGAACCCATCATCTACTTACTACTTCCCAATGCCTTCCTCTAGGCCCAAATATGGTGAAGTGTTATGTAGTCGACGTTCACGTAACACCACTAGAGGAAAAACAACATACATCATATCAAAATACCGAACGAATATCAAATTCACATGACTATTATTAGCATGACTTATCCCATGTCCTCAGGAACAAAACTAACTACTCACAAGACATAATCATAATCATGACCAGAGGTGTAATGAATAGCATCAAGGATCTGAACATAAACTCTTCCACCAAGTAATCCAACAAGCATCAACTACAAAGAGTAATCAACACTACTAGCAACCTTACAAGTACCAATCTGATTTGCGAGATGAAGATTGGTTACAAGAGATGAAATAGGGATTGTAGAGGAGATGGTGCTGACGAAGATGTTGATGAAGATGCCTCCCCTCCGACGAGAGGAGTGTTGGTGATGAAGATGGCGACAATTCCCCCCTCCGGGAGGGAAATTTCCCCGACAGGATCGTCCTGCCGGAGCTCTAGATTGGATTTGCTCAAGTTCCGCCCCGTGGCGGTGGCGAAACCAAGAAAAATCTCATGTATGATTTTTCCAGGTCAGGACACGTCATATAGCAAAAGAGGGGGCCTAGTGGGCCCGTGGGCTGCCCACAAGCCTGCCCTGCGCCGCGAGGGGGGTGGTGGCGGTGGGCAAGCTTGTGGGGCCCTGGTGGCCCCCCTCCGGTAGTTCTTTCGCCAGTATTTTGAATATAATCCATAAATAATCCACGTAAATTTTCAGGGCATTTGGAGATGTGCAGAATAGTGGACTAGGATTTGCTCCTTTTCAAGTCCAGAATTCCAACTGCCTGAATTCTCCCTCTTCAAATAATCCTTGCAAAATAAGAGAGAAAAGGCATAAATATGGTACCACAAGTAATATAACAGCCCAAGAAGCAATAAATATCAACATGAAAGCATGATGCAAAATGGACGTATCAACTCCCCCAAGCTTAGAACTCACTTGTCCTCAAGCGAAAATCAAGTTCCATAAACATGTCCACATGTTTGGGGATGAAGGTGTCAATAAAACATAATACGGACATGAGGGCATCATGATCACACATAGGACGGCAATACATCATAAAGATTCTTATGGGAAAGTAACAATTCGTTCACAAAGCAAAGCATGAAGCAAAAACCTTACCGAGAAGTTGTTGGAAATATGCCCTAGAGGCAATAATAAAATGGTTATTATCATATTTCCTTGTTCATGATAATCGTCTATTGTTCATGCTATAATTGTATTAACAGGAAAAAGTAATACATGTGTGAATAAATAGATCACCAAGTGTCCCTAGCAAGCCTCTAGTTGGCTGGCTCGTTAGTCAATAGATGATCATGGTTTCCTGATCATGGGCATTAGATGTCATTGATAACGGGATCACATCATTAGGAGAATGATGTGATGGACAAGACCCAATCCTAAGCATAGCACTAGATCGTATTGTTCGTATGCTAAAGATTTTCTAATGTAAAGTATCTTGTCCTTCTACCGTGAGATTGCACAACTCCCGGATACCGTAGGAGTGCTCTCGGTGTATCAAACGTCACAACGTAACTGGGTGACTATAAAGGTGCACTACGGGTACCTCCGAAAGTGTCTGTTGGGTTGGTACGAATCGAGATCGGGATTTGTCACTCCGTGTGATGGAGAGGTATCTCTGGGCCCACTCGGTAGAACATCATCATGAGCTCAATGTGACTAAGGAGTTAGTCACACGATGACGTGCTACGGAACGAGTAAAGAGACTTACCGGTAACGAGATTGAACAAGGTATTGGTATACCGACGATCGAATCTCGGGCAAGTTCTATACCGACAGACAAAGGGAATTGTATACGTGATTGATTGAATCCTTGACATCGTGGTTCATCTGATGAGATCATCATGGAGAAAGTGGGAGCCACCATGGGTATCCAGACCCCGCTGATGGTTATTGGCCGGAGAGACGTCTCGATCATGTCTGCCTGTCTCCCGAACCCGTAGGGTCTACACACTTAAGGTTCGATGACGCTAGGGTTATAGGGAATTGTTATACGAGGTTACCTAAAGTTGTCCGGAGTCCCGGATGAGATCCCGGACGTCACGAGGAGCTCCGGAATGGTCCGGAGGTAAAGATTGATATATAGGACAGATGGTTTTGGACACCGGAAGTGTTTCGGGCGTCACCGGTAACGTACCGGGACCACCGGGACCACCGGAAGTGGCCCCGGGGGTCCACCGAAGGGGGGCAACGACCCCAAAAGGCTAGATGGGCCTAGTGCGGGAGATAACCAGCCCCTAGATGGGCTGGTGCGCCTCCCACACCCAGCCCAATGCGCAAGTGGTGGGGAGAGGGGGCAACCCTAGGCGCAGGTGGGCCTTAGGCCCGCGAGGTGGTGCGCCACCCCTCCCACCCTAGCCGTCGCCCCCCTTTTCCATATGGTGGCTGCCGCACCACCTAGGGGGAACCCTAGGGGTGGTGCACCCCCCTCCCCCTCCTCCTATAAATAGGAGGGGTTTTGGCCCTTGGGAGACAGACTTCTCCCTCTCCCTCGGCGCAGCCCTGCCCTTCTTCCTCCTCCTCTCTGTCGGTGCTTGGCGAAGCCCTGCCGGGAGACCTCGTCTCTCCATCGACACCACGCCATCGTGCTGCTGGAGTTCTTCCCCAACCTCTCCCTCCTCCTTGCTGGATCAAGGTGCGGGAGACGTCACCGGGCTGCACGTGTGTTGAACGCGGAGGTGTCGTAGTTCGGCACTTGATCGGAATCGATGCGAGCACGACTCCATCAACCGCGTTCTAGCAACGCTTCCGCTTAGCGAGCTTCAAAGGTATGAAGATGCTCTTACCCCTCTCTCGTTGCTGGTCTCTCCATAGGAATATCTGAATATGCATAGGAAAATTTTGAATTTATGCTACGTAACCCAACAGTGGCATCCGAGCCAGGTTTTCTATGCGTAGATTCTATGCACGAGTAGAACACAAAAGTTGTGGGCGATGATTTGTCAATTTGCTTGCCACTACTAGTCTTATTCTTTTCCGACGGTATTGTGGGATGAAGCAGCCTGGACCGACTTTACACGTACGCTTACGTGAGACTGGTTCCACCGACAGACATGCACACCGTGCATAAAGGAGGCTAGCAGGTGTCTGTCTCTCCTACTCTAGTCGGATTGGATGTGATGAAAAGGGTCCTTATGAAGGGTAAATAGCTTTGACATATCATCGTTGTGGCTGTCACGTAGGTAAGAAGGCGTTCTTGCTAGAAACCCAAATCAGCCATGTAGAACTTGCAACAACAATTAGAGGACGCCTAACTTGTTTTTGCAGGGTTTGACATGTGATGTGATATGGCCAAAGTTGTGATGTTGCATGTATGATGTATGAGATGATCATGTTATTCTAATAGGTTTCACGACTTGGATGTCGATGAGTATGACAACCGGCAGGAGCCATAGGAGATGTCTTAATTTATTGTATGAGATGCAACGCCATGTGCTTACTACTTTTACTTCATTGCTAACGGTTAGCTATAGTAGTAGTGATAGTAGTAGTTGGCGTGACGACTTCACGGAGACACGATGATGGAGATCATGATGATGGAGATCATGGTGTCACGCCGGTGATGATGATGATCATGCGATGCCTGAAGATGGAGATCGAAAGGGCGAAGATGATAATGGCCATATCATGTCACTATATGATTGCATTGTGATGTTTATCATGTTTTTCATCTTATTGCTTAGAACGACGGTAGCATAATAAGATGATCCCTCTTAAAATTTCGAGAACGTATTCCCCTAAGTGTGCACTGTTGCGAAGGTTCGTTGTCTCGAAGCACCACGTGATGATCGGGTGTGATAGATTCTAACGTTCGCATACAACGGGTGTAAGCCAGATTTACACACGCGAAACACCTAGGTTGACTCGACGAGCTTAGCATGTATAGACATGACATCGAATACAAGAGACCGAAAGGTCGAACATGAGTCGTATGGTTGAATACAATCAACATGAAGTTGCTCACCATGGTGACTAGTCCATCTCACGTGATGATCGGACACGGGCTAGTCAACATGGATCATGTATCACTTAGATGACTAGAGGGATGTCGATTTAAGTGGGAGTTCATACTTATTTGGTTAAATGAACTTAATTGTCATGAACATAGTCTAAAAGTTGTCTTTATAAATATTGTAGATGGCCAACGTCAACCTCAATTTCAACGCATTCCTAGAGAAAAACAAGCTGAAAGATGATGGTAGCAACTATGCGGACTGGGTTCGCAACTTGAAGCTCATCCTTGAAGCAGCTAAAAAGGCTTATGTCCTTGATGCGCCGCTAGGTGACCCTCCCGCTCCCGCAGCAGCCCAGGACATTCTGAATGTCTGGCAAACGTGGAGTGATGACTACTCTCTGGTTAGGTGTGGAATGTTATACAGTTTAGAAACGGGGCTCCAAAGGCGTTTTGAGCAACACGGAGCATATGAGATGTTCCAGGAGCTGAAGCTAGTTTTTCAAGCTCATGCCCGTGTCGAGAGATATGAAGTCTCCGACAAGTTCTTTAGCTGTAAGATGGAGGAGAACAGTTATGTCAGTGAGCACGTACTCAAAAAATCTGGGTTACACGGTCGTCTGACTTCACTTGGAGTCGAACTTCCGGATGATGCTATAATCGACAGAATCCTCCAGTCTCTCCCACCAAGCTACAAAGGCTTTGTTCTTAACTACAACATGCAAGGGATGGAAAAGACCATTCCCGAGTTGTACTCGATGCTCAAGTCTGCAGAAGTAGAAATCAAGAAAGAGCATCAAGTATTGATGGTCAACAAGACCACTAGTTTCAAGAAAGGCAAGGGTAAGAAGAACTTCAAGAAAGATGGCAAAGCTGTTTCCGTGCCCGGTAAGCCAGATGCGGGGAAGAAGAAAAAGAATGGACCCAAGCCTAAGACTGAGTGCTTCTATTGCAAGGGAAAAGGTCACTGGAAGCGGAATTGCCCCAAATACTTAGCGGACAAGAAGGCCGTCAACGTTAAATGTATATGTGATATACATGTTATTGATGTGTACCTTACCAGCGCTCGTAGTAGCTCCTGGGTATTTGATACCGGTGTTGTTGCTCACATTTGCAACTCAAAGCAGGAACTGCGGAATAAGCGGAGACTGGCCAAGGACGAGGTGACGATGCGCGTGGGGAATGGTTCCGAAGTCGATGTGATCGCCGTCGGCATGCTACCTCTACATCTACCGTCGGGATTAGTTTTAAACCTTAATAATTGTTATTTAGTACC
Organism: Hordeum vulgare subsp. vulgare; assembly: GCF_904849725.1. NCBI lineage: Eukaryota > Viridiplantae > Streptophyta > Magnoliopsida > Poales > Poaceae > Hordeum > Hordeum vulgare. The sequence goes on along the minus strand of NC_058522.1, from coordinate 439,075,722 downwards.
AGCTTTCAGCATGAACATTGTATCAGGGTCTTGCTTAATGCGAGACGGCTACTCATTTAAGTCATAGAATAATGGTTGTTCTATTTATATGAGTGATATGTTTTATGGTCATGCTCCGCTGGTGAATGGTTTATTCTTGATGAATCTCGATCGTGATGTTACACATATTCATAGTGTGAGTACCAAAAGATGTAAAGTTGATAATGATAGTCCCACATACATGTGGCACTGCCGCCTTGGTCATATCGGTGTTAAGCGCATGAAGAATCTCCATACTGATGGACTATTAGAGTCTCTTGACTTTGAATCATTTGACACATGGGAACCGTGCCTCATGGGCAAGATGACTAAGAATCCATTCTCAGGAATAATGGAGAGAGCAACCAACTTATTGGAAATAATACATACTGATGTGTGTGGTCCAATGAACGTTGAAGCTCGCGGTGGCTATCGTTATGTTCTCACTCTCACCGATGATTTGAGTTGGTATGGGTATATCTACTTGATGAAGCACAAATCTGAGACATTTGAAAAGTTCAAGGAATTTCAGAGTGAGGTCAAGAATCAACGTGACAGAAAAATCAAGTGTCTACGATCTGATCGTGGAGGAGAATATTTGAGTCACGAGTTTGGCACACACCTAAGGAAGTGTGGAATCGTTTCACAACTGACGCCGCCTGGCACACCGCAACGCAACAGAGTGTCTGAACGTCGTAATCGCACTTTATTAGATATGGTACGATCTATGATGTCTCTTACCGACTTACCGCTATCATTTTGGGGATACGCGTTAGAAACTGCAGCATTCACTTTAAATAGGGCACCGTCTAAATCCATTGAGACGTCACCGTATGAACTATGGTTTGGCAAGAAACCTAAGTTGTCGCTTCTTAAAGTTTGGGGCTGCGATGCTTATGTGAAGAAACTTCAACCAGAAAAGCTCGAACCCAAAGCGGAGAAATGCGTATTCATAGGATACCGTAAGGAAACTATTGGGTATACCTTCTATCTTAGATTCGAAGGTAAAACCATTGTTGCCAAGAACGGATCATTTCTAGAGAAAGAGTTTCTCTCGAAAGAAGTAAGTGGGAGGAAGGTAGAACTTGATGAGGTAATTACACCCCCTCTCGAACAGGATAGTAGCACAACACGGGAAGTTGTTCCTGTGGCGCCTGCACCAACTTAAGAGCAAGTTAATGATAATGATCATGAAGCTTCGGATCAAGTTACTACTGAACCGCGAAGCTCCACAAGGGCATGCTCCGCACCAGAGTGGTACGACAACCCTGTGATGGAAATCATGTTGTTAGACAATGGTGAACCTTCGAACTATGAAGAAGCGATGGCGGGCCCGGATTCCAACAAATGACTTGAGGCTATGAAATCCGAGATAGGATCCATGTATGAGAACAAAGTATGGACTTTAGTGGACTTGCTCGATGACCGGCGAGCCATAGAAAATAAATGGATCTTCAAGAAGAAGAATGATGCAAACGGTAATGTAACTGTTTACAAAGCTCGACTTGTCGCAAAGGGTTCTCGACAAATTCAAGGAATTGACTACGAAGAGACTTTCTCTCCCGTAGCGAAGCTGAAACCAGTCCGAATCATGTTAGCAATTTCCGCCTTTTATGATTATGAAATTTGGCAAATGGACGTCAAAAGAGCGTTCCTTAACGGGAACCTTAAGGAAGAGTTGTATATGATGCAACCAGAAGGTTTTGTCAACCCTAAGGGTGCTAACAAAGTGTGCAAGCTCCAGCGCTCCATCTATGGGCTGGTGCAAGCATCTCGAAGTTGGAACATTCGCTTTAATGAGTTGATTAAAGCGTTTGGGTTCATACAGGTTTACGGAGAAGCCTGTCTGTACAATAAAGTGAGTGGGAGCTCTGTAGCTTTCCTCATACTGTATCTGGATGACATATTATTGATGGGGAATAATATAGAGATGTTGGAGAAGCATAAAGGCCTATTTGAACAAAAGTTTTTCAATGAAGGACCTTGGAGAAGCTGCATACATATTAGGCATCAAGATCTATAGAGATAGATCAAGACGCCTCATAGGTCTTTCGCAAAGTACATACCTTGACAAGATATTGAAGAAGTTCAATATGGAAAACTCAAAGAAAGGGTTCTTGCCAGTTTTGCAAGGTACGAGATTGAGTAAGACTCAGTCGCCGACCATGGCAGTAGATAGAGAGAAGATGAGTTTTGTCCCCTACGCATCAACCGTGGGCTCTCTAATGTATGCCATGCTGTGTACCAGACCTGATATAAACCTTGCCATAAGCTTGGTAGGGAGGTACCAAAGTGATCCCGGTATGGAACACTGGACAGCGGTCAAGAATATCCTTAAGTACCTGAAAAGGACTAAGGAAATGTTTCTCATTTATGGAGGTGACGAAGAGCTCGTCGTAAAGGGTTACGTCGACGCTAGCTTCGACACAGATCCGGATGACTCTAAGTCACAGACCGGATACGTATATGTGTTGAATGGTGGGGCAGTGAGCTGGTGCAGCAGCAAGCAAGAAGTCGTGGCAACATCTACATGTGAAGGAATTTGGATGAAGGAGCTCATCACCGACCTTGGAGTGGTTCCAAGCACGTCAGGTCCAATGACACTCTTCTGTGATAACACCGGGGCCATTGCCATAGCCAAGGAGCCCAGGTTTCACCGGAAGACGAAGCACATCAAACGCCGCTACAACTCCATCCAAGACCATGTCCAAAGTGGAGTAATAGATATTTGTAAAGTACACACGGATCTGAATATTGCAAACCCGTTGACTAAACCTCTTCCAGGAGCAAAACATGATCAACACCATAATGCTATGGGTGTTCGATACATCACAATGTAACTAGATTATTGACTCTAGTGCAAGTGGGAGACTGTTGGAAATATGCCCTAGAGGCAATAATAAAATGGTTATTATCATATTTCCTTGTTCATGATAATCGTCTATTGTTCATGCTATAATTGTATTAACAGGAAACAGTAATACATGTGTGAATAAATAGATCACAAAGTGTCCCTAGCAAGCCTCTAGTTGGCTAGCTCGTTAGTCAATAGATGATCATGGTTTCCTGATCATGGGCATTAGATGTCATTGATAACGGGATCACATCAATAGGAGAATGATGTGATGGACAAGACCCAATCCTAAGCATAGCACTAGATCGTATTCTTCGTATGCTAAAGCTTTTCTAGTGTCAAGTATTTTTTCCTTCGACCGTGAGATTGTGCAACTCCCGGATACCGTAGGAGTGCTTTGGGTGTATCAAACGTCACAATGTAAATGGGTGACTATAAAGGTGCACTACGGGTACCTCTGGAAGTGTCTGTTGGGTTGGTACGAATCGAGATCGGGATTTGTCACTCCGTGTGACGGAGAGGTATATCTGGGCCCACTCGATAGAACATCATCATGATCTCAGTGTGACTAAGGAGTTAGTCACACGATGATGTGCTACAGAACGAGTAAAGAGACTTACCGGTAACGAGATTGAACAAGGTATTGGTATACCAACGATCGAATCTCGGGCAAGTTCTATAGCGACAGACAAAGGGAATTGTATACAGGATTGATTGAATCCTTGACATCGTGGTTCATCCGATGAGATCATCATGGAGAAAGTGGGGGCCACCATGGGTATCCAGACCCCGCTGATGGTTATTGGCCAGAGAGACGTCTCGGTCATGTCTGCCTGTCTCCCGAACCCGTAGGGTCTACACACTTAAGGTTCGATGACGCTAGGGTTATAGGGAATTGTTATAGAGGTTACCGAAAGTTGTTCGGAGTCCCGGATGAGATCCCAGACGTCACGAGGAGCTCCAGAATGGTCCGGAGGTAAAGATTGATATATAGGACAGATGGTTTTGGACACTGGAAGTGTTTCGGGCGTCACCGGGAACGTACTGGGACCACCGGAGGTGGCCCAGGGGGTCCACCGAAGGGGGGCAACGTCCCCAAAAGGCTAGATGGGCCTAGTGCAGGATGAAACCAGCCCCTAGGTGGGCTGGTGCGCCTCCCACACCCATCCCAATGCGCAAGTGGTGGGGAGAGGGGGCAACCCTAGGCGCAGGTGGGCTTAGGCCCACCAGGTGGTGCGCCACCCCTCCCACCCTAGCCGCCGCCCCCTTTCCCATCTGTTGGATGCCGCACCACCTAGGGGGGAACCCTAGGGGTGGCGTACCCCCTCCCCCTCCTCCTATAAATAGAGAGGGGTTTTGGCCCTTGGGAGACAGACTTCTCCCTCTCCCTCGGCGCAGCCCTGCCCTTCTTCCTCGTCCTCTCTGCCGGTGCTTGGCGAAGCCCTGCCGGGAGACCTCGTCTCTCCATCGACACCACGCCATCGTGCTGCTGGAGTTCTTCCCCAACCTCTCCCTCCTCCTTGCTGGATCAAGGTGCGGGAGACGTCACCGGGCTGCACGTGTGTTGAACGCGGAGGTGCCGTAGTTCGGCACTAGATCGGAATCGCTGCGAGTACGACTCCATCAACCGTGTTCTAGGAACGCTTCCGCTTAGCTATCTTCAAAGGTATGAAGATGCTCTTACCCCTCTCTTGTTGCTGTTCTCTCCATAGGAAGATCTGAATATGCGTAGGAAAACTTTGAATTTATGCTACGTAACCCAATAGAAGTAACCAAAAATAGTCCATAGTCATTGAAGCAATTGCAATTTATCACAACATCAGAAAGAGTCAAATAAGAGCTTGTAAGGCAAACCCACATACTCAATCATATCTTTTGTTTTCCACAATTGTTACAACTCACGTGGTACTCATGGTGTCAAAGCTTCAGCTGGATACAGAGGAAGATAGGGGCTTATAGTTTTGCCTCCCAACAGTTTACCTCAAGGGTAAAGTCAACAACAATAAAGCATAAGTACTCAACTCCAAGTTTATATATGAATATAGATCTTTCCCAAGCATGTGACAGTAGCCAAGACAAAGGAAAAAAGGGAATTGGTGATGATCACCATGACTCTTACAAGGGTAAAAAGTAAAGGTACAAGTGTTGGAATTATGCCCTAGAGGCAATAATAAATATAGTTATTATTATAATTCCTGTATCAAGATAATCGTTTATTATCCATGCTATAATTGTTTTTAATGAAGACTCATTTACATGTGTGGATACATAGACAAAACACCGTCCCTAGCAAGCCTCTAGTTGGCTAGCCAGTTGATCAAAGATAAATAGTGTCTTGTGATTATGAACAAGGTGTTGTTGCTTGATAACTGGATCACGTCATTAGGAGAATCACGTGATGGACTAGACCCAAACTAATAGACGTAGCATGTTGATCGTGTCATTTTGTTGCTACTGTTTTCTGCGTGTCAAGTATTTATTCCTATGACCATGAGATCATATAACTCACTGACACCGAAGGAATGCCTTGTGTGTATCAAACGTCACAACGTAACTGGGTGACTATAAAGATGCTCTAAAGGTATCTCCGAAGGTGTTAGTTGAGTTAGTATGGATCAAGACTGGGATTTTTCACTCCGTGTGACGGAGAGGTATCTCGGGGCCCACTCGATAATACAACATCACACACAAGCCTTGCAAGCAATGTGACTTAGTGAAAGTTGCGTGATCTTGTATTACGGAATGAGTAAAGAGACTTGTCGGTGAACGAGATTGAAATAGGTATGCGGATACTGACGATCGAATCTCGGGCAAGTAACATACCGAAGGACAAAGGAAATGTCATACGTGATTATATGAATCCTTGACAGTGAGGTTCAAACGATAAGATCTTCGTAGAATATGTAGGATCCAATATGGGCATCCAGGTCCCGCTATTGGATATTGACCGAGGAGCCTCTCGGGTCATGTCTACATAGTTCTCGAACCCGCAGGGTCTGCACACTTAAGATTCGACGTTGTTTTGTGCGTATTTGAGTTATATGGTTGGTTATCGACTGTTGTTCGGAGTCCTGGATGAGATCACGGACGTCACGAGGGTTTTCGGAATGGTCCGGAAACGAAGATTGATATATAGGATGACCTCATTTGATTACCGGAAGGTTTTCGGAGTTACCGGGAATGTACCGGGAATGACGAATGGGTTCCGGGAGTTCACCGGGGGGGCAACCCACCCCGGGGAAGCCCATAGGCCTTGAGGGTGGCACACCAGCCCTTAGTGGGCTGGTGGGACATCCCAAAAGGGCCCTATGCGCCTAGGAAAGAAAATCAAAGAGAAAAGAAAAAAAAGAGGAGGTGGGAAGGGAAGGAAGGACTCCCACCCACCAAACCAAGTCCAACTCGGTTTGGGGGGGAGCCTTCCCCCTTGGACTCGGCCGACCCCCTTGGGGCTCCTTGAGCCCCAAGGCAAGGTCCCCTCCCTCCCACCAATATATACGGAGGTTTTAGGGCTGATTTGAGACGACTTTTCCACGGCAGCCCGACCACATACCTCCACGGTTTTTCCTCTAGATCGCGTTTCTGCGGAGCTCGGGCGGAGCCCTGCTGAGACAAGGTCATCACCAACCTCCGGAGCGCCATCACGCTGCCGGAGAACTCTTCTACCTCTCCATCTCTCTTGCTGGATCAAGAAGGCCGAGATCATCGTCGAGCTGTACGTGTGCTGAACGCAGAGGTGCCATCCGTTCGGTAGTAGATCGTGGGACTGATCGCGGGATTGTTCGCGGGGCGGATCGAGGGACGTGAGGACGTTCCACTACATCAACCGCGTTCACTAACGCTTCTGTTGTACGATCTACAAGGGTACATAGATCACTCATCCCCTCTCGTAGATGGACATCACCATGATAGGTCTTCGTGCGCGTAGGAAAATTTTTGTTTCCCATGCGACGTTCCCCAACAGTGGCATCATGAGCTATGTTCATGCGTAGATGTCTTCTCGAGTAGAACACAAAAGTTTTTGTGGGCGGTGATGTGCGTTTTGCTGCCCTCCTTAGTCTTTTCTTGATTCCGCGGTATTGTTGGATTGAAGCGGCTTGGACCGACATTACTCGTACGCTTACGAGAGACTGGTTTCATCATTACGAGTAACCCCGTTGCTCAAAGATGACTGGCAAGTGTCGGTTTCTCCAACTTTAGTTGAATCGGATTTGACCAAGGAGGTCCTTGGATGAGGTTAAATAGCAAATCATATATCTCCATTGTGGTGTTTGCGTAAGTAAGATGCGATCCTACTAGATACCCATGGTCACCACGTAAAACATGCAACAACAAAATTAGAGGACGTCTAACTTGTTTTTGCAGGGTATGCTTGTGATGTGATATGGCCAACGATGTGATGTGATATATTGGATGTATGAGATGATCATGTTGTAATAGTAAATATCGACTTGCACGTCGATGGTACGGCAACCGGCAGGAGCCATAGGGTTGTATTTATACTAACGTTTGTGCTTGCAGATGCGTTTACTATTTTGCTAGGAAGTAGCTTTAGTAGTAATAGCATGAGTAGCACGAAAACCCGGATGGCAACACGTTGATGGAGATCATGGTGTGGCGCCGGTGACAAGAAGATCGTGTCGGTGCTTTGGTGATGGAGATCAAGAAGCACATGATGATGGCCATATCATGTCACTTATGAATTGCATGTGATGTTAATCCTTTTATGCACCTTATTTTGCTTAGAACGACGGTAGCATTATGAGGTGATCTCTCACTAAAATTTCAAGACGAAATTGTGTTCTCCCCGACTGTGCACTGTTGCTACAGTTCGTCGTTTCGAGACACCACGTGATGATCGGGTGTGATAGACTCAACGTTCACATACAACGGGTGCAAAACAGTTGCGCACGCGGAACACTCGGGTTAAGCTTGACGAGCCTAGCATGTGCAGACATGGCCTCGGAACACATGAGACCGAAAGGTCGATCATGAATCATATAGATGATATGATTAGCATAGGGATGCTTACCACTGAAACTATACTCAACTCACGTGATGATCGGACTTGAGCTAGTGTAAGTGGATCATGAACCACTCAAATGACTAGAGAGATGTACTTTTTGAGTGGGACTTTAGCGAATAATTTGATTAAGTTAAACTCTAATTATCTTGAACATAGTCTAAGTCCACTTTGAATATATTTGTGTTGTAGATCATGGCTCACGCTACAGTCATCCTGAATTTTAATACGTTCCTAGAGAAAGCTAAGTTGAAAGATGATGGAAGCAACTTTGTAGACTGGGCTCGTAATCTTAAGCTAATCTTACAAGCTGGAAAGAAGGATTATGTCCTTAATGCTGCGCTAGGAGATGAACCACCCGCTACGGCTGATCAGGATGTTAAGAACGCTTGGTTAGCACGTAAGGAGGACTACTCAATAGTTCAATGTGCAGTCTTGTATGGCTTAGAACCGGGACTTCAAACGTTGCTTTGAGCGTCATGGAGCATTTGAGATGTTCCAGGAGTTGAAGCTTATCTTTCAGAAGAACGCCCGGATCGAGAGGTATGAGACCTCCGATAAATTCTATGCTTGCAAGATGGAGGAAAACTCGTCTGTCAGTGAACATGTACTCAAAATGTCTGGGTACTCAAACCGTCTAGCTGAGCTGGGGATTGAACTCCCGCAAGAAGCTATCACTGACAGAATCCTTCAATCACTGCCGCCAAGCTATAAAGGCTTTGTGTTGAACTACAACATGCAAGGGATGAACAAGTCTCCCGGCGAGTTGTTTGCGATGCTGAAAGTCGCAGAGTCTGAACTCCGTAAAGAGCATCAAGTGTTGATGGTGAATAAGACCACTAGTTTCAAGAGAAACGGCAAAGGCAAGAAGGGTAATTCGAAGAAGAGCGGCAAGCCTGTTGCCAATCCGACTAAGAAACCCAAAGCTGGACCTAAGCCAGAAACGGAGTGTCACTATTGCAAGGGTATGGGTCATTGGAAGCGCAATTGCCCCAAGTATCTGGCAGATAAGAAGGCGGCCAAAGAAAAATCAGGTATATTTGATATACATGTTATTGATGCGTACTTAACCGGCTCTCGTAGTAGTGCCTGGGTATTCGATATCGGTTCTGTTGCTCATATTTGCAACTCGAAACAGGAACTACGGAATAGACGAAGGCTGGCGAAAGATGAAGTGACGATGCGCGTAGGAAATGGTTCCACGGTTGATGCAATCGCCGTCGGCACAGTTTCACTTCAGTTACCATCAGGATTAGTTATGAACTTAAATCATTGTTATTTAGTGCCTGCGTTGAGCATGAACATTATATCTGGATCTTGTTTATTGCGAGACGGTTACTCTTTTAAGTCAGAGAATAATGGTTGTTCTATTTCTATGAGTAACATCTTTTATGGTCATGCACCTAATGTGAGAGGATTGTTCATATTGAATCTTGATAGTGATACGCATATACATAACATTGAGACCAAAAGAGTTTAACAATGATAGCGCCATATTTTTGTGGCACTGCCGCTTAGGTCATATTGGTGTAAAGCGCATGAAGAAACTCCATGCTAATGGACTTTTGGAGTCACTTGACTTTGATTCACTTGACACGTGCGAAGCATACCTCATGGGCAAGATGACTAATACTCCGTTCTCCGGAACAATGGAGCATGCAAGTGACTTGTTGGAAATCATACATACCGATGTGTGTGGTCCGATGAGCGTGGAGGCACGCGGTGGATATCGTTATTTTCTCACCTTCACTGACGATTTGAGTAGATATGGTTATGTCTACTTGATGAAACACAAGTCTGAAACATTTGAAAAGTTCAAGCAATTTCAGAGTGAAGTGGAAAATCATCATAACAAGAAGATCAAGTTCCTACGGTCAGATCGTGGGGGTGAATATCTGAGTTTCGAGTTTGGTACTCACTTAAGACAATGTGGAATTGTTTCACAGTTAACACCGCCTGGAACACCACAGCGTAATGGTGTGTCCGAACGTCGTAATCGTACTCTATTAGAGATGGTGCGGTCTATGATGTCTCTTACTGATTTGTCGTTATCGTTTTGGGGTTATGCATTAGAAACAGCAGCATTCACTTTAAATAGGGCACCATCAAAATCCGTTGAGACGACACCATACGAACTTTGGTATGGCAAAAGGCCAAAGTTGTCGTTTCTTAAAGTTTGGGGATGTGATGCTTATGTCAAAAAGCTTCTGCCTGAAAAGATGGAACCCAAAGCGGAAAAGTGCGTCTTCATAGGTTACCCAAAAGAGACAGTTGGGTACACCTTCTATCTCAAATCCGAGGGCAAAGTGTTTGTTGCTAAAAACGGAGCTTTTCTCGAGAAGGAGTTTCTCTCGAGAGAATTGAGTGGGAGGAAGATAGAACTTGATGAGGTTGTCGAACCTCTCATCCCTCTGGATGGTGGCGTAGGGCAAGGGGAAACCTCTGTCGTTGCAACGCCGGTTGAGGAGGAAGTTAATGATGATGATCATGAAACTCCAGTTCAAGTTTCTGTCGAACCACTCAGGTCGACGAGACCACGTGCTGCTCCAGAGTGGTACGGTAATCCCGTCTTATCAATCATGTTGTTAGACAACAATGAACCTGCAAATTATGAAGAAGCAATGGTGGGCCCAGATTCCAACAAATGGCTAGAAGCCATGAAGTCCGAGATAGGATCCATGTATGAGAACAAAGTGTGGACTTTGGAGGTACTACCTGAGGGCCGCAAGGCTATTCAGAACAAATGGATCTTTAAGAGGAAGACGGACGCTGACGGCAATGTGACCATTTATAAAGCTCGACTTGTGGCAAAGGGTCTTTCACAAGTTCAAGGAGTTGACTACGATGAGACATTCTCACCCGTAGCGATGCTTAAGTCCGTCAGAATCATGTTAGCAATAGCTGCATTTTTCGATTATGAAATATGGCAGATGGATGTCAAAACGGGGTTCCTTAACGGTTTCCTTAAGGAAGAGTTGTATATGATACAACCCGAAGATTTTGTCGATACTAAGAATGCTAACAAGGTGTGCAAGCTCCAGCGATCCATTTATGGACTGGTGCAAGCATCTCGGAGTTGGAACAAACGCTTTGATGAGGTGATCAAAGCATTTGGGTTTATACAAGTGGTTGGAGAATCTTGTATTTACAAGAAAGTGAGTGGGAGCTCTGTGGCATTTCTAATATTATATGTGGATGACATATTGCTGATTGGAAACAACGTGGAGTTTTTAGAGAGCATAAAGGATTACTTGAATAAGAGTTTCTCTATGAAGGACCTAGGAGAAGTTGCTTACATTCTAGGCATTAAGATCTATAGGGATAGATCAAAACGCCTGATAAGACTTTCACAAAGCACATACCTTGATAAAGTTTTGAAGAGGTTCAAAATGGAACAGTCCAAGAAAGGGTTCTTGCCAGTTTTACAAGGTACGAGATTGAGTAAGACTCAGTGCCCAGCAACTGATGAAGATAGAGAGCATATGCGCTCCGTCCCCTATGCTTCAGCCATAGGTTCTATCATGTATGCAATGCTGTGCACTAGACCGGATGTTAGTCTGGCCATAAGTATGGTAGGTAGGTTCCAGAGTAATCCAGGAGTGGATCACTGGACAGCGGTCAAGAATATCCTAAAGTACCTGAAAAGGACTAAGGAGATGTTTCTCGTGTATGGAGGTGACGAAGAGCTCGCCGTAAAAGGATACGTCGATGCAAGCTTTGACACAGATCCGGATGACTCTAAGTCGCAAACCGGATACGTATTTATTCTTAATGGGGGTGCGGTAAGCTGGTGCAGTTCCAAGCAAAGCGTCGTAGCAGATTCTACATGTGAAGCGGAGTACATGGCTGCCTAGGAGGCGGCTAAAGAGGGTGTCTGGATGAAGCAGTTCATGATGGATCTTGGAGTGGTGCCAAGCGCACTGAATCCAATAACCTTGTTCTGTGACAACACGGGTGCCATTGCCTTAGCAAAGGAACCACGGTTTCACAAGAAGACCAGACACATCAAACGACGCTTCAACCTCATCCGCGACTACGTCGAGGGAGAGGACGTAAATATATGCAAAGTCCACATGGATCTGAATGTAGCAGACCCGCTGACTAAACCTCTTCCACGGCCAAAGCATGATCAACACCAGAACTGTATGGGTGTTAGATTTATTACAATGTAATTCACATGATGATGTGAGGGCTAGATTATTGACTCTAGTGCAAGTGGGAGACTGTTGGAATTATGCCCTAGAGGCAATAATAAATATAGTTAGTATTATAATTCCTGTATCAAGATAATCGTTTATTATCCATGCTATAATTGTATTGAATGAAGACTCATTTACATGTGTGGATACATAGACAAAACACCGTCCCTAGCAAGCCTCTAGTTGGCTAGCCAGTTGATCAAAGATAATCAGTGTCTTGTGATTATGAACAAGGTGTTGTTGCTTGATAACTGGATCACGTCATTAGGAGAATCACGTGATGGACTAGACCCAAACTAATAGACGTAGCATGTTGATCGTGTCATTTTGTTGCTACTGTTTTCTGCGTGTCAAGTATTTATTCCTATGACCATGAGATCATATAACTCACTGACACCGGAGGAATGCCTTGTGTGTATCAAACGTCACAACGTAACTGGGTGACTATAAAGATGCTCTACAGGTATCTCCGAAGGTGTTAGTTGAGTTAGTATGGATCAAGACTGAGATTTGTCACTCCGTGTGACGGAGAGGTATCTCGGGGCCCACTCGGTAATACAACATCACACACAAGCCTTGCAAGCAATGTGACTTAGTGAAAGTTGCGGGATCTTGTATTACGGAACGAGTAAAGAGACTTGCCGGTGAACGAGATTGAAATAGGTATGCGGATACTGACGATCGAATCTCGGGCAAGTAACATACCGAGGGACAAAGGGAATGACATACGGGATTATATGAATCCTTGGCACTGAGGTTCAAACGATAAGATCTTCGTAGAATATGTAGGATCCAATATGGGCATCCAGGTCCCGCTATTGGATATTGACCGAGGAGCTTCTCGGGTCATGTCTACATAGTTATCGAACCCGCAGGGTCTGCACACTTAAGGTTCGACGTTGTTTTATGCGTATTTGAGTTATATGGTTGGTTACCGAATGTTGTTCGGAGTCCCAGATGAGATCACGGACGCCACGAGGGTTTCCGGAATGGTCCGGAAACGAAGATTGATATATAGGATGACCTCATTTGATTACCGGAAGGTTTTCGGTGTTACCAGGAATGTACCGGGAATGACGAATGGGTTCCGGGAGTTCACCGGGGGGCAACCCACCCCGGGGAAGCCCATAGGCCTTGAGGGTGGCACACCAGCCCTTAGTGGGCTGGTGGGACAGCCCAAAAGGGCCCTATGCGCCTAGGAAAGAAAATCAAAGAGAAAAAAAAGAGGAGGTGGGAAGGGAAGGAAGGACTCCCACCCACCAAACCAAGTCCAACTCGGTTTGGGGGGGAGCCTTCCCCCTTGGACTCGGCCGACCCCCTTGGGGCTCCTTGAGCCCCAAGGCAAGGTCCCCTCCCTCGCACCTATATATACGTAGGTCTTAGGGCTGATTTGAGACGACTTTTCCACGGCAGCCCGACCACATACCTCCACGGTTTTTCCTCTAGATCGCGTTTCTACGGAGCTCGGGCGGAGCCCTGCTGAGACAAGGTCATCACCAACCTCCGGAGCGCCATCACGCTGACGGAGAACTCTTCTACCTCTCTGTCTCTCTTGCTAGATCAAGAAGGCCGAGATCATCGTCGAGCTGTACGTGTGCTGAACGTGGAGGTGCCGTCCATTCGGTACTAGATCATGGGACTGATCGCGGGATTGTTCGCGGGGCGGATCGAGGGACGTGAGGACGTTCCACTACATCAACCGCGTTCACTAATGCTTCTGTTGTACGATCTACAAGGGTACGTAGATCACTCATCCCCTCTCGTAGATGGACATCACCATGATAGGTCTTCGTGCGCGTAGGAAATTTTTTGTTTCCCATGCGACGTTCCCCAACAACAAGATAGGCCCTTCGCAGAGGGAAGCCGAGGTTGTCATGCGCTTTTGAGGATTGAATGCGTGTCCTCTTAGTGCGGAGGAACGTCACTTTATATTGCCTCCTGTGATAAAGAACTTTATTATGCAGTCTGTCGCTTTTATGTCTTCCTCATCACAGGTTCGTACAAAGCTTATTTTCCACACACTAATAGATCATACATATTAAAGAGCAATTTTTATTGCTTGCACCGATGACAACTTACTTGAAGGATCTTATTCAATCCATAGGTAGGTATGGTGGACTCTCATGGCAAAACTGGTTTGGAGGTTTATGGATGCACAAGTAGTATCTCTACTTGGTGCGCAGTTTTGGCTAATATGAGGTGGAAGCAATCATCACATGCTAAGGGATCTCTAATCATATAACATTGTTTGGAACCAAGCAAACACAATTCATTATGTTGTCTTCCTTTTCCAACATCTACTCCTTGGCATGTAATAGTTTGGTGAGTGCTCACAATTGCAAAAAGTGTCTAAGATGATATATCTATATAAGAACCTCTCTTTCCTTATTACTTCTTATTAATTGCAACAATGACAGAGGTCTATGTTAATTTATTCTCAACAAGTTTCAATCATCATACTTGTCATATGTGAAGTTATCACTTTCCATAAGATCGTCTCATGATCTTTCATGCTATCGTTCTTTTCATACTTTTGATCATGGCACAAAGTAGAGCCCTTGACTAATACACTCTTTATTACGTCGCTCGTAAGCTCGAATACATCGGGGGAGAGACAAAAGCAAAAGACTCAAACTAAAAACTAAAGACTTATTCCTCTAAAAGAAGAAATAAAAACTGAAAAGGAAAGAACTAAAACAAAGGTAAAAGCAAAAGATATAAAGGTGATACGATACCAGGGCAACTCCCCCAAGCTTGGCAGAAGCCAAGGGGATTGCCCATACCAATGCTTAGTTGTCTTCCTTTGGTGGTGATGGTGGTGTTGTTGTCGTAGTCCGATCCTCCGTCTTCCAAGGCATAGGTGCTCCATCATGGCAGGATGAACGAGTCGCCGGAATCCTCAAATCTGCAGCCAAACTTATTGATTTAAATCTGTACTCATACTCACAGTTTTGATTCTGCAGGTCATAGATCTGGCCCTGAAGTTGGTCAACCTTATCGTAAAGCCTGGAGAGGTGTTTCCCAATATCAATGGCATCCATCTTGTGATTGCTAGTGAACTCTGTGATCATCGTGTGGTTGGCGTTGAGTCCACGCTCAACCATCCCTTGGCACTTGAAGACTTGTTGCTCCATTGCTTCGAGCCTCGTCTCCACGCTTCCGATCTTCTTAGGCCCCTCAACATCACGGATGTGCAACATCCCCTCACTCATCTTCATAGATTGAGGGTGTTTCAGCACTTCCGTGAGGTAGGGATTGATGGCCTTCTCAAAGATCTTGTCCTTAGGAGCGTTTGAGGAAGTCATGATGATCTAGATCTGCGGCAAAAAGAAGCTCGAAACGAAAACAGACGAAAACTGCGCGATACGGAGATCAAAACCTTCGGGCGACTATATATTGATTTTTTTTGGGCCAGAAGGAGTCCTCCACAAGAAAACGGAGTCCGGGAGGCACACGAGGTGCCCACAAGCTTGCCCACCGCCACCAGGGGGTGGTGGCGGTGTGAGCCCTTATGGCTTCCTCGTTTGCTCTCCGGACTGCTTTTTATTTTTCTAATTTTCCAAAAGTTCCAAACCTGAGGAAATTTCCTATTGGAAAAGTATCGGAGTCCAATTTATTGCCGAAACAGATACATCTTCGTTTTTAGGGTCTGAAACAGGCTGATAAACATCCCTTATGTACTCCTCTGGAGTTATGACATTGATGATATTGGTCTCAACATTTATGGGAGTCCCAGAGATGTAATGCTTGATTCTTTGCCCATTTACCACTCTAGGAAAATTTCCTTCCGTGTTATTGATTTTGATGGCACCGGAATGATATACTTCCTCGACAACATAGGGACCTTCCCATTTAGAGAGAAGATTGCCTTCAAAGAATCTCAAATGAGAATTGTATAGCAAAACATAATCACCTACATTGAACTCTCGTTTCTGTATTCTTTTGTCGTGCCATCTCTTAACCTTTTCCTTGAACAACCTGGCATTCTCATATGCCTGGGCTCTCCATTCATCCAACGAGCTGATATCAAACAACCGCTTCTCACCGGCAAGTTTGAAATCAAAGTTGAGCTCTGTGATTGCCCAATAAGCTTCGTGTTCCAGCTCAAGAGGTAAATGACAGGCCTTACCGTAAACCATTTTATACGGTGACATGCCCATGGGATTCTTATAAGCAGTCCTATAAGCCCATAGTTCATCGTCAAGTTTGCTAGACCAGTTCTTTCGAGATCTATTGACGGTCTTTTGTAGGATCAACTTGATCTCCCTATTACTCAACTCAACTTGACCACTAGACTGAGGATGATAAGGAGATGCAACTCTATGGTTGACATCATACTTAGCTAGCATCTTGCAGAAAACACCATGAATGAAGTGTGAACCGCCATTAGTCATCAAGTATCTAGGGACTCCAAATCTTGGGAATATGACTTCTTTAAGCATCTTAATAGAGGTGTGGTGATCAGCATTTTTAGTGGGGATAGCTTCTACCCACTTAGTAACGTAATCCACAACAACTAAGATTTCAGTGTACCCATTGGAACTCGGGAAGGGTCCCATATAATCAAAGCCCCAGACATCAAATGGTTCAATGACAAGTGAATAGTTCATAGGCATCTCTTGACGCTTACTGATGTTCCCTATCCTTTGGCATTTCGTCACAAGACAAGACAAACTTACGGGCATCCTTGAAGAGAGTGGGCCAATAGAAACCTCATTGCAATACCTTATAGGCAATTCTATCTCTAGCATGGTGTCCTCCGTAGGCTTCGGAATGACACTTCTGCAGGATCTGTCCCTGTTCATGTTCAGGCACACAACGTCTAATAACACCATCTACTCCTTCCTTATAAAGGTGAGGATCATCCCAAAAGTAGTGTCTCAAATCAAAGAAGAATTTCTTCTTTTGTTGATAGTTGAAACTGGGTGGTATGTATTTGGCTACGATATAGTTTGCATAATCGGCATACCACGGTGCACTAAGTGAAGTGCGGATGACACTTAGTTGCTCATCAGGAAAGCTGTCATCAATAGGTAGTGGGTCATCAAGGATATTCTCTAGCCTAGGCAAGTTATCGGCTACAGGGTTATCAGCACCCTTTCGGTCAACGATGTGGAAATCAAATTCCTGTAGCACGAGAACCCATCTGATCAGCCTAGGCTTAGCATCCTTCTTCTCCATGAGGTACTTAATAGCAGCATGATTAGAGTGAATAGTGACTCTGGAGTCAAGTATTTAAGATCTGAACTTTTCACATGCAAACACGACTGCTAAAAATTCCTTCTCCATAGTGGCATAGTTTCTTTGGGCATTGTCTAGAGTTTTACTAGCGTAGTGAATGACATTCAACTTCTTGTCAACTCTTTGTCCTAGAACAGCACCAACAGCATAATCACTAGCGTCACACATGATTTCAAAGGGCAAGTTCCAGTCAGGTGGTTGAACAATAGGTGCGGTTATCAAAGCCTTCTTAAGTATTTCAAAGGCTTCCTCACAATCCTCATAAAAAACAAAAGGAACATCCTTCTGCAAGAGGTTGGTAAGAGGCCTAGAAATATTAGAGAAGTCTTTAATGAACCTTCTATAGAAACCAGCATGACCTAGGAAACTTCGTATACCTCTGATATCTATGGGGCAAGGCATTTTCTCAATTGCATCAACCTTAGCCTTATCAACTTCAATGCCTCTCTGAGAGATTTTGTGTCCTAAGACGATACCTTCATTAACCATAAAGTGGCACTTCTCCCAATTCAAGATGAGGTTGGTTTCTTCGCATCTCTGTAAGACTCGATCAAGGTTGCTGAGGCAATCATCAAAGGAAGACCCGTAAACAGAGAAGTCATCCATGAAAACCTCGACAATATTTTCACAAAAGTCAGAGAATATAGCCATCATACATCTTTGGAAGGTGGCAGGTGCATTACATAAGCCAAAAGGCATACGTCTATAGGCAAAGGTACCGAAAGGGCAGGTGAAGGTGGTTTTCTCTTGATCAGATTGTGCAACAGGTATTTGCGAGAAACCTGAATAACGATCTAGAAAGCAAAAGTGTGTGTGCTTTGATAGCCTTTCTAGCATTTGGTCGACGAACGACAAAGGATAATGATCTTTCCTGGTTGCCTTGTTCAGTTTCTGGAAGTCTATCACCATTCTATAGCCGGTAATAATCCTTTGTGGGATTAGTTCATCCTTATCATTCGGAACGACGGTGATACCTCCCTTCTTAGGTACGCAATGTACTGGACTTACCCAATCACTATGAGCAACAGGATAAATGATTCCTGCTTCGAGAAGCTTTAATATTTCTTTTCTAACGACCTCTTTCATCTTAGGATTTAATCTCCTTTGATGATCAGCAACTGGTTTCAAGTCAGGATCAGTTTTAATCTTGTGCTCACATAGAGTAGGACTAATACCCTTAAGATCATCAAGAGTATATCCAATAGCAGTGCGGTGCTTCCTCGGAGTTTTTAGTAACTTCTTCTCTTCACCTCTGAGAGGAGAGCACTAATAATGACATGATATATCTCCTTCTCATCAAGATAGGCATACTTAAGAGTATCAGGCAACTGTTTAAGCTCGAACACAGGATCACCCTTTGGTGGGGGAGGATCCCCAAGCAGTTCAACAGGCAGATTATTCTTGAGAATAGGACATTGTTCTAAGACAATTCTATCTATCTCATCTCTCTCCTCCATATGCATATCATTTTCATGCTCAAGCACATATTGCTCTAAAGGATCCGTAGGAGGTACGACAATAGAGGCAAGAGCAATGATTTCATCCCTACCAGACGACTCTCTTTCATGGGGTTGTCTTCCAAACTTGGAGAAGTTAAATTCATGAGACACACCCTCGAAACTTACTGTGATAGTTTGCTTAATGCAATCAATGTGAGCATTGACAGTGTTGAGAAAGGGTCTACCGAATATGATAGGACAAAAGCTATCTTGTGCAGTAGCAAGGATGAGGAAACCAGTAGGATACTTCGTCTTACCACACATGACTTCTACGTCTCTCACAATTCCCAAAGGGCAGATAGTGTCTCTATTAGCTAGTGTGATAGTGACATCAATGGGTTCTATCTCAGCAGGTGCAATCTCATCTTTGATTTCATCATATAGAGAACGGGGTATTGCACTAACACTAGCTCCCATATCACATAAACCATGGTAACAGTGATCTCCTATCTTAACAGAAACAACGGGCAGGCCAACTACAGGTCCGTGCTTGTCTTTCTCGTGAGGTTTAGCAATTCTAGCAGAGTCCTCACAGAATTTGATAACATGCCCATCTATGTCTTCGGCTAAGAGATCTTTGATAATAGCAACACTAGGTTCAACTCTAATCTCCTCAGGGGGTGAAAGTGGTCTAATGTAACCCCTACGTATCACAGTTGGAGCTTTGGAATAATCCTTCATTCTAGCAGGGTATGGTGGTTTCTCAGTGTAAGCACAAGGAACAACAGGATCACTAAAAGCTATGATTTTCTTCTCAACTAGATTGGTTTTGGCTATGTTGCTTTCTATAGGAGGATGATATTTTAACCACTTCTCTTTGGGAAGTTCAACATGAGCAGCAAAAGATTCACATAGAGAAGCTACTATCTCAGAGTCAAGTCCATACTTAGCGCTAAAATCTCTAGAAGTGTTTGTCTCAACAAAAGATTTAACGCAATCAAACTGGAAATTCATACCTGAGTCCTTACCTTCCTCCAGCTCCCAATCTTCAGAGTTGCATTTGATTCTCTCCAATAAATTCCACTTGTGATCAATATCCTTGTTCATAAAAGAGCCGGCACAAGAAGTGTCAAGCATGGTCTTCATGAGAAAGTCGAGCATAAATGTTTTGAGTGATGATTTATCTCGAGAGCTCATGATTGGGGCATGAATATAGCATTGATTTAAGCCTCCCCCAAGCTTGAGCTATGCTTTCCCTGTCACGAGGCCAAAGGTTATAAATAAAGTTCCGATCACGATGTACTAAATGCATGGGATAGAAATTTTGATGAAATTCCAATTTCAACCGATTGTAGCTCCATGATCCAGTATCATCACATAACCTATACCATGTCAACGCCTTATCCTTCAAAGACAAAGGAAAGAATTTCTTCTTTACCTCATCCTCGGGAAAACCTGCAAGCTTAAATAAACCACAAACTTCACCTACATATATTAGATGAAAGTCTGGATGTGAAGATCCATCTCCTGTAAAAGGATTAGCCAGCAGTTTCTCAAGCATACCCAAAGGAATTTCATAAAAGATATTTTCAGTAGGTACCTCAGGTTGAGGACCAACTCATCGTGCTTCCGTTCGTGGTGAAGATACCCCGAACAAGCTCCTCAAAGGAAGAGTTTCCATAGTAACAAGTGACAATAAATTTCAGCATGGTATAAAAGTGTTTCCTTACCAATTTCCACTTACCAAAGGCACTTCACTCCCAAGCACCGGCGCCAGAAAAGAGTCTTGATGACCCACAAGTATAGGGGATCAATCGTAGTCCTTTCGATAAGTAAGAGTGTCGAACCTAACGAGGAGCAGAAGGCTCTGATAAACGGATTTTAGCAAGGTAATAACTGCAAGCACTGAAAGTAGCGGTAACAAGTGATTGTGTAGCGAGGTGAAACATAGCAAGCAAAGAGTAACAAGTAACAAGTAGTAGCAATAGTGCAGAAAGTGTCCCAATCCCTTTTGTAGCAAGGGACAAGCCTGAACAAAGTCTTATAGGAGGAAAAACGCTCCCGTGGACACACGGGAATTTCTGTCATGCTAGTTTCATCATGTTCATATGATTCGCGTTCGTTACTTTGATAGTTTGATATGTGGGTGGACCGGCGCTTGGGTATTGTCCTTACTTGGACAAGCATCCCACTTATGATTAACCTCTCTTGCAAGCATCCGCAACTACAAAAGAAGAATTAAGACAAAGTCTAACCATAGCATTAAACTAGTGGATCCAAATCAGCCCCTCACGAAGCAGCGCATAAACTGGGGTTTAAGCTTCTGTCACTCCAGCAACCCATCATCTACTTACTACTTCCCAATGCCTTCCTCTAGGCCCAAATATGGTGAAGTGTTATGTAGTTGACATTCACATAACACCACTAGAGGAAAAACAACATACATCATATCAAAATACCAAACGAATATCAAATTCACATGACTATTATCAACATGACTTATCCCATGTCCCCAGGAACAAAAGTAACTACTCACAAGACATAATCATAATCATGACTAGAGGTGTAATGAATAGAATCAAGGATCTGAACATAAACTCTTCCACCAAGTAATCCAACAAGCATCAACTACAAAGAGTAATCAACACTACTAGCAACCTTACAAGTACCAATCTGAGTTGCGAGACGAAGATTGATTACAAGAGATGAACTAGGGATTGGAGAGGAGATGGTGTTGATGAAGATGTTGATGAAGATGCCTCCCCTCCGACGAGAGGAGTGTTGGTGATGAAGATGGCGACGATTCCCCCCTCCGGGAGGGAAATTTCCCCGGCAGGATCGTCCTGCCGGAGCTCTAGATTGGATCTGCTCAAGTTCCGCCCCGTGGCGGCGGCGAAACGACGAAAAAGCTCCCGTATGATTTTTTCCAGGTCAGGACGCATCATATAGCAAAAGAGGGGGGCTAGTGGGCCAGTGGACTGCCCACAAGCATGCCCTGCGCCGCCAAGGGGTGGTGGCGGTGGGCAAGCTTGTGGGGCCCTGGTGGCCCCCCTCCGGTAGTTCTTTCGCCCAGTATTTTTAATATAATCCAGAAAAAATGCACGTAAATTTTCAGGGCATTTGGAGATGTGCAGAATAGTGGACTAGAATTTGCTCCTTTTCCAGTCCAGAATTCTAGCTCCCTCAATTCTCCCTCTTCAAATAATCCTTGCAAAATAAGAGAGAAAAGGCATAAATATGGTACCACAAGTAATATAACAGCCCAAGAAGCTATAAATATCAACATGAAAGCATGATGCAAAATGGACGTATCACTGGGTAAACAAATTACAGCTGGGCAATTGACAGAACTATAAATGCACTGCAATGCTAATCATGCTACAAGAAAGTTAGAGGCTCAAAAATAATTGGCAGTACACCAAGACAAGTAGACCGTTTATCCATTAGCATCTACTCTATAATCATCCACCTTGAGATATCTATCCAGAACATCTCGTTGATATTAAGTTGCGAGCCCCACCCAAAGTGTAAACTCAAAGCAACGTACACCTGCATTAACGAACTTTGTGTAAGGTAAACAATCCTTGCAACCATGGTCACAAGCACCGTTGTTTTCTCCCTGGTGGCAACATCACATCCCCTAGTCTCATGTTTGAGTCACTCAAGCTAGACATCAGGGGGCATGAACCCACAATCATGCATAACGCTCCCTCTTGGAGTTCCATTCTACTACTCGGCCAAAGCAATAAAAAGCAACGGAGAACATGCATGAATTACTCAAGAACATAATATAAAAGGAGAACCAAATATATATCTCATCACAAGCTGAACATAATCTCATAATCCATCGGATCCCAGCAAACTCAGCATAGCAACAACAGGTAAATTACATAGATGCCTTGATCATGTAAGGCAGCTCACAAGGGCTAAGCATTGAAGCACAAGATTGGAGAGAAGACATCACATAACTACTGGTCATGAACTCATGGTCCAAGGAGGACTACTCACGGCATGCCCGGGAAGCGTCCATGGTGGTGGAGAAGCTTCCGGAGGTTAATCCTCCCTCCGGCAGGGTGTCGGGAAGAGGTCTTCTGGCGCATGCGATCTCGGAAGCGCTGGGCGGCGGAACGATGGAGAAATTCACGATTCTAGATCTATCTTCAGGGTTTTATGTCCGAGGGGTAAATATAGGCCAAAGGAGGGCGCTAGGGGGTGGACCCTCCACCCAAGCAGCCTAGTGGCACGACTAGGAGGGGGGCCGCGTAGGGTGGCCGTCTGAGCAGGGCCTGGCTCCCCTCTGGCCCACCTTTGGTGCTTCGTGAAGCTTCCGTCATGCTGATTTTTATATATTTTTCTCGGGATTTTTGGGGCTCTAAAAATTAGGGTAAAGTCCCTGCAATTAAAAGAAATCAGCAGACAAAAACTAGCACTGGGTGCACTGAGTTAGTAGGTCAGTCCAAATATGTGGAAAAAGGTATAAAAGTGTAGCAAAACATATAACATTGTCACCCAAAAGAGCATGGAATAAACAGAAATTATAGATACGTTTGGGACGTATCACGTACCTCCTCCTCGGGAGCCGGCAGCCTCGGCACCAAAAGTGGCCCACGCGACCGCTGATACGTCCATTTTGCATCATGCTTTCATGTTAATATTTATTTCTTTATGGGCTGTTATATTACTTTGTGGTACCATATTTATGCCTTTTATCTCTTATTTTGCAAGGTTTAATTGAAGAGGGAAAATTCAGGCAGCTGGAATTCTGGACTGGAAAAGGAGCAAATCTTAGTCCACTATTCTGCACCTCTCCAAATGTCCTGAAAATTTACGTGGAATTTTTGGGATTATATAAAAAATACTAGGCGAAAGAAGTACCAGAGGGGGGCTGCCAGGGCGCCACAAACCCCGCCACCGCCACCCCCTGGTGGTGGAGGGCAAGCTTGTGGGCTCCCTGACGGCCCACTAGCCCCTCGTTTGCTATATGAAGGGTTTCGTTCCAGAAAAAATCAATCGGGAGCTTTTTCGTGGTTTCGCCGCCGCCACGAGGCGGAACTTGAGCAGATCCAATCTAGAGCTCTGGCAGGACGATCCTACCGGGGAAACTTCCCTCCCGGAGGGGGAAATCGTCGCCATCATCACCAACACTTCTTTCGTCGGAGGGGAGGCATCTTCATCAACATCTTCATCAGCACCATCTCCTCTCCAATCCCTAGTTCATATCTTGTAACCAATCTCCATCTCACGACTCCGATTGGTACTTGTAAGGTTGCTAGTAGTGTTGATTACTCTTTGTAGTTGATGCTAGTTGGATTACTTGGTGGAAGAGTTTATGTTCAGATCCTTGATGCTATTCATTACACCTCTGATCATGATTATAATTATGATTTGTGAGTAGTTACTTTTGTTCCTGAGGACATGGGATAAGTCATGCTGATAATAGTCATGTGAATTTGATATTCGTTCGGTATTTTGATATGTTGTATGTTGTTTTTTCCTCTAGTGGTGTTATGTGAACGTCGACTACATAACACTTCACCATACTTGGGCCTAGAGGAAGGCATTGGGGAGTAGTAATTAGATGATGGGCTGCTGGAGTGACAGAAGCTTAAACCCCAGTCTATGCGTTGCTTCGTAAGGGGCTGATTTGGATCCACTAGTTTAATGCTATGGTTAGACATTGTCTTAATTCTTCTTTCTTAGTTGCGGATGCTTGCGAGAGGGGTTAGTCATAAGTGGGATGCTTGTCCAAGTAAGGGCAGTACCCAAGCGCCGGTCCACCAACATATCAAACTATCAAAGTAACGAACGTGAATCATATGAACATGATGAAACTAGCATGACAGAAATTCCCGTGTGTCCTCGGGAGCGTTTTTCCTCCTATAAGACTTTGTTCAGGCGTGTCCCTTGCTACAAAAGGGATTGGGCCACTTGCTGCACCATTGCTACTCCTTGTTACTTGTTACTCTTTGCTTGCTACGTTTCACCTCACTACACCATCACTTGTTACCGCTACTTTCAGTGCTTGCAGTTATTACCATGCTGAAAACCGTTTATGAGAGCCTTCTGCTCCTCGTTGGGTTCGACACTCTTACTTATCGAAAGGACTATGATTGATCCCCTATACTTGTGGGTCATCAAGACTCTTTTCTGGCTCCGTTGCCGGGGAGTGAAGCGCCTTTGGTAAGTGGAAATTGGTAAGGAATTTTTTTATACTGTGCTGAGATTTATTGTCACTTTTCACTATGGAAACTGTTCCTTTGAGGAGTTTGTTCGGGGTATCTTCACCACGAACGGAATCACGAGGAGTTGTTCCTCAACCTGAGGTACCTACTGAAAATATCTTTTATGAAATTCCTTCGGGTATGCTTGAGAAACTGCTGGCTAATCCTTTCACAGGAGATGGATCTTCACATCCAGACTTGCATCTGATCTATGTAGATGAAGTTTGTGGTTTATTTAAGCTTGCAGGTTTGCCCGAGGATGAGGTAAATAAGAAAGTCTTTCCTTTATCTTTGAAGGATAAGGCGTTGACATGGTATAGTCTATGTGATGATACTGGATCATGGGGCTACAATCGGTTGAAATTGGAATTTCATCAAAAGTTCTATCCTATGCATTTAGTACATCGTGATCGGAACTTTATTTATAACTTTTGGCCTCGTGACATGGAAAGCATAGCTCAAGATTGGGGGAGGCTTAAATCAATGCTATATTCATGCCCCAATCATGAGCTCTTGAGAGAAATCATCACTCAAAACTTTTATGCTCGGCTTTCTCATGAAGATCGTACCATGCTTGACACTTCTTGTACCGGTTCTTTTATGAAGAAGGATATTGATCAAAAGTGGGATTTATTGGATAGAATCAAACGCAACTCTGAAGATTGGGAGCCAGAGGAAGGTAAGGAGTCAGGTATGAATTTCCAGTTTGATTACGTTAAATCTTTTGTTGAGATAAACACTTTTAGAGATTTTAGCGCTAAGTATTGACTTGACTCTGAGATAGTAGCTTCTCTATGTGAATCTTTTGTTGCTCATGTTGATCTTCCCAAAGAGAAGTGGTTTAAACATCATCCTCCTGTAGAAATCAACATAGCCAAAACCAATCTAGTTGAGGAGAAAGTCATTGCTTTTAGTGATCCTATTGTTCCTTGTGCTGACACTAAGAAACCACCATACCCTGCTAGGATAAAGGATTATTCTGAAGCTCCAACTGTGATACGTAGGGGTTACATTAGACCACTTGCACCCCCTGAGGAGATTATAGTTGAACCTAGTATTGCTATTATCAAATATCTCTTAGCCGAAGACATAGATGGGCATGTTATCAAATTCTGTGAGGACTCCGCTAGAATTGCTAAACTTCACGCGAAAGACAAATACGGACCTATAGTTGGTTTGCCCGTTGTTTCTGTAAAGATAGGAGATCACTGTTACCATGGTTTATGTGATATGGGAGATAGTGTTAGTCAATACCCCGTTCTCTATATGATGAAATCAAAGATGAGATTGCACCTGCTGAGTTAGAACCCATTGATGTCACTATTGCGCTAGCTAATAGAGACACTATCTGCCCTCTGGGAATTGTGAGAGACGTAGACGTACTGATTTTCTCGTCCTTGGTATTGCACAAGATAGCTTTTGTCCCATCATATTTGGTAGACCCTTTCTCAACACTGTCAATGCTCACATTGATTGCATTAAGCAGACTGTCACAGTTAGTTTTGAGGGTGTGTCTCATGAATTTAACTTCTCCAAGTTTGGAAGACAACCCCATGAAAAAGAGTCGTCTGGTAGGGATGAAATCATTGCTCTTGCCTCTATTGTCGTACCTCCTGCAGATCCTTTAGAGCAATATCTTCTTGAGCATGAAAATGATATGCATATGGAGGAGAGAGATGAGATAGATAAAATTGTCATAGAACAATATCCTATTCTCAAGAATAATCTGCCTGTTGAACTGCTTGGGGATCCTCCCCCACCAAAGCGTGATCCTGTGTTCGAGCTTAAACAGTTGCCTGATACTCTTAAGTATGCCTATCTTGATGACAAGGAGATATATCCTGTTATTATTAGTGCCCTCCTCTCAGAGCACGAAGAGAAGAAGTTACTAAGAACTCTGAGGAAGCACCGTGCTGCTATTGGGTATACTCTTGATGATCTTCAGGGTATTAGTCCTACTCTATGCCAGCACAAGATTAAAACAGATCCTGACTTTAAACTAGTTGGTGATCATCAAAGGAGATTAAATCCTAAGATGAAAGAGGTCGTTAGAAAAGAAATATTAAAGCTTCTGGAAGTAGAAATCATTTATCCTGTTGCTCATAGTGATTGGGTAAGTCCAGTACATTGCGTACCTAAGAAGGGAGGTATCACAGTCGTTCCTAATGATAAGGATGAACTAATCCCACAAAGGATTATTACCGGCTATAGGATGGTGATAGACTTCCGGAAACTGAACAAGGCAACCAGGAAAGATCATTATCCTTTGTCGTTTATCGACCAAATGCTAGAAAGGCTATCAAAACACACACACTTCTGCTTTCTAGACGGTTATTCAGGTTTCTCACAAATACCTGTTGCACAATCTGATCAGGAGAAAACCACTTTCACCTGCCCCTTCGGTACCTTTGCTAATAGATGTATGCCTTTTGGCTTATGCAATGCACCTGCCACCTTCCAAAGATGTATGATGGCTATATTCTCTCACTTTTGTGAAAAGATTGTCGAGGTTTTCATGGATGACTTCTCCGTTTACGGGTCTTCTTTTGATGATTGCCTCAGCAACCTTGATTGAGTCTTACAGAGATGCGAAGATACCAACCTCGTCTTGAATTGGGAGAAGTGCCACTTTATGGTTAATGAAGGTATCGTCTTAGGACACAAAATTTCTGAAAGAGGCATTGAAGTTGATAAGGCTAAGGTTGATGCAATTGAGAAAATGCCTTGCCCCACAGATATCAGAGGTATACGAAGTTTCCTAGGTCATGCTGGTTTCTATAGAAGGTTCATTAAAGACTTCTGTAAGATTTCTAGGCCTCTTACCAACCTTTTGCAGAAGGATGTTCCTTTTGTTTTTGATGAGGATTGTGAGGAAGCTTTTGAAATACTTAAGAAGGCTTTGATAACCGCACCTATTGTTCAATCACCTGACTGGAACTTGGCCTTTGAAATCATGTGCGATGCTAGTGATTATGTTGTAGGTGTTGTTCTAGGACAAAGAGTTGACAAGAAGTTGAATTTCATTCACTACGCTGGTAAAACTCTAGACAGTGCCCAAAGAAACTATGCCACTACGGAGAAGGATTTTTTAGCAGTCGTGTTTGCATGTGAAAAGTTCAGATCTTATATAGTTGATTCCAAAGTCACTATTCACTCTGATCATGATGCTATTAAGTACCTTATGGAGAAGAAGGACGCTAAGCCTAGGATGATCAGATGGGTTCTCCTGCTACAGGAATTTGATTTGCACGTCGTTGACCGAAAGGGTGCTGATAACCCTGTAGCAGATAACTTGTCTAGGCTAGAGAATGTCCTTGATGACCCACGACCTATTGATGACAACTTTCCTGATGAGCAACTAAATGTCATCCGCACTTCACATAGTGCACCGTGGTATGCTGATTACGCAAACTATATCGTAGCCAAATACATACCACCCAGTTTCACCTATCAGCAAAAGAAGAAATTCTCCTTTGAGTTGAGACACTACTTTTGGGATGATCCTCACCTTTATAAGGAAGCAGTAGATGGTATTATTAGACGTTGTGTGCCTGAACATGAACAGGGACAGATCCTGCAGAAGTGTCATTCCGAAGCCTACGGAGGACACCATGCTGGAGACAGAACTGCTCATAAGTTATTGCAATCAGGTTTCTATTGGCCCACTCTCTTCAAGGATGCCCGTAAGTTTGTCTTGTCCTGTGACGACTGCCAAAGAATAGGGAACATCAGTAAGCGTCAGGAAATGCCTATGAACTATTCACTTCTCATTGAACCATTTGATGTCTGGGACTTTGATTATATGGGACCCTTCTCGAGTTCTAATGGGTACACTCACATCTTAGTTGCCGTGGATTACGTCACTAAGTGGGTAGAAGCTATCCCCACTAAAAATGCTGATCACCACACCTCTATTAAGATGCTTAAAGAAGTCATTTTCCCGAGATTTGGAGTCCCTTGATATTTGATGACTGATGGCGGTTCACACTTCATTCATGGTGTTTTCCGCAAAATTCTCGCTAAGTATGATGTCAACCATAGAGTTGCATCTCCTTATCATCCTCAGTCTAGTGGTCAAGTGGAGTTGAGTAATAGGGAGATCAAGTTGATCCTAAAAAAGACCGTCAATAGATCACGAAAGAACTGGTCTAGCAAACTTGACGATGCACTATGGACTTGTAGGACTGCTTATAAGAATCCCCTGGGCATGTCACCGTATAAAATGGTTTACGGTAAGGCCTGTCATTTACCTCTTGAGCTGGAACACAAAGCTTATTTGGCAATCAAAGAGCTCAACTTTGATTTCAAACTTGCCGGTGAGAAGCGGTTGCTTGATATCAGCTCGTTGGATGAATGGAGAGCCCAGACATATGAGAATGCCAGGTTGTTCAAGGAAAAGATTAAGAGATGGCACGACAAACGAATACAGAAACGAGGGTTCATTGTAGGTGATTATGTCTTGCTATACAATTCTCATTTGAGATTCTTTGCAGGCAAGCTTTTCTCTAAATGGGAAGGTCCTTATGTTATCGAGGAAGTATATCGTTCCGGTGCCATCAAAATCAATAACACGGAAGGAAATTTTCCTAGAGTGGTACATGGGCAAAGAATCAAGCATTACATCTCTGGTACTCCCATAAATGTTGAGACCAATATCATCAATATCATAACTCCAGAGGAGTACATAAGGGATGTTTATCAGCCTGTTTCAGACCCTAAAAATGAAGAGGTATCTGTTTCGTTAAGAAATTGGACTCCAACGCTTTCCCAATAGGAAATTTCCTCCGTTTTGGAATTTTTGGAAAATTAGAAAAATAAAAAAGCAGTCCGGAGAGCGCACGAGGCGGCCACAAGCTTGGACGCCGCCACCTACCCCCTTGGTGGCGGAGGGAGGGCATGTGGGCACGTCGTGTGCCTCCCAGACTCCATTTTCTTGCGGAGCACTCCTTCTGGTCCGGAAAAAAAATCAATATATACTCGCCCGAAGGTTTTAATCTCCGTATCGCGTAGTTTTCCTCTGTTTTCGTTTCGAGCCTGTTTCTGCCGCAGATCTAGGTCAAGATGTCTTCTCAGGATTTAGAGGGGGGGAGTTATGTGGCTGACTACCTTGCTAACCCCAAGGTCTATGGGGACTTGGAACCATATGGCTGGACCACTGAAGAGGAAGAGGACTATGAGCCCAAGGGGAAGGAGCAAACGAGTTCCGATGAAGAGGAGGCTCCTCTACCTCAACCTGCAAACACCCATGTGGAGTTCAAGAAGTCAAGCCTCCCCAACTCCAGGAGGAAGCCTAAGACCTTATTTATCCCCTCTCGTTTCTTGCAGGAGAGTAAGCAGGAGCTTTGCCATAGAGTGTTGAAGCTTGAGGAGGAAAATGATGATTTAAGGGAGCAGAACTTTTTGCTCAAGTGGAAGTTAGACAAGCTCAAGACTGCTTAAACAACTCCACCACCATCACCACCGAAGGAAGACAACTAAGCATTGGTATGGGCAATCCCCTTGGCTTCTGCCAAGCTTGGGGGAGTTGCCCTGGTATCGTATCACCTTTATATCTTTTGCTTTTACCTTTGTTTTAGTTCTTTCCTTTTCAGTTTTTATTTCTTCCCTTAGAGGAATAAGTCTTTAGTATTTAGTTTGAGTCTTTTACTTTTGTCTCTCCCCCGATGTATTCGAGCTTACGAGCTATAATAAAGAGTATCTTAGTCAAGGGCTTTGCTTTGTGCCATGATCAAAAGTATGAAAAGAACGATAGCATGAAAGATCATGAGACGATCTTATGGAAAGTGATAACTTCACATATGACACGTATGATGATTGAAACTTGTTGAGAATAAATCAACATAGACCTCAGTCATTGTTGCAATTAATAAGAAGTAATAAGGAAAGAGAGGTTCACATATAAATATATCATCTTAGACACTTTTTACAATTGTCAGCACTCACCAAACTATTCCATGCTTAGGAGTAGATGTTGGACAAGGAAGACAACATAATGAATTGTGTTTGCTTGGTTCCAAACAATGTTATATGATTAGAGATCCCTTAACATGTGATGATTTCTTCCACCTCATATTAGCCAAAACTCCCGCACCAAGTAGAGATACTACTTGTGCATCCATAAACCTCCAACCCAGTTTTGCCATGAGAGTCCACCATACCTACCTATGGATTGAATAAGATCCTTCAAGTAAGTTGTCATCGGTGCAAGCAATAAAAATTGCTCTCTAATATGTATGATCTATTAGTGTGTGGAAAATAAGCTTTGTACGAACCTGTGATGAGGAAGACATAAAAGCGAAAGACTGCATAATAAAGTTCTTTATCACACGAGGCAATATAAAGTGACGTTCCTCCGCACTAAGAGGACACGCATTCAAACCTCAAAAGCACATGAAAACCTCTGCTTCCCTCTGCGAAGGGCCTATCTTATACCTTTACTTTTTGCCCTTGTAAGAGTCATGGTGATCTTCACCAATTCCCTATTTTTGCCTTTGTCTTGGCTACCGTCACAAGCTTGGGAAAGATCTATATTCATATATCAACTTGGAGTTGAGTACTCATGCTTTATTATTGTTGACTTTGCCCTTGAGGTAAATGGTTGGGAGGCAAAACTATAAGCCCCTATCTTCCTCTGTGTCCAGCTGAAACTTTGACACCATGAGTACCACGTGAGTTGTGACAATTGTGGAAAACAAAAGAGATGATTGAGTATGTGGGTTTGCCTTACAAGCTCTTATTTGACTCTTTCTGATGTTGTGATAAATTGCAATTGCCTCTGTGACTTTGGACTGTTGTTGGTTACTTCTCGGTAAGGTTTTTGCTTCATGTTTTGCTTTGTGAAGGAATTGTTACTTTCACATAAGAATCTTTATGATGTATTGTTGTTCTATGTGTGGTCATGATGCCCTCATGTCTGTATTATGTTTTATCGACACCTTCGTCCCTAAACATGTGGACATGTTTATGGAACTTTCTTTTGACTTGAGGACAAGCGAGGTCTAAGCTTGGGGGAGTTGATACGTCCATTTTGCATCATGCTTTCATGTTGATATTTATTGCTTTATGGGTTGTTATATTACTTTGTGGTACCATATTTATGCCTTTTCTCTCTTATTTTGCAAGATTTAATTGAAGAGGGAGAATTCAGGCAACTGGAATTCCGGACTGGAAAAGGAGCAAATCTTAGTCCACTATTCTGCACATCTCCAAATACCCTGAAAAGTTACATGGAATTTTTTGGGATTATATAAAAAATACTGGGCGAAAGAAGTACCAGAGGGGGGCTGCCAGGGCACCACAAGCCCTGCCACCGCCACCCCCTGGTGGCGGAGGGCAAGCTTGTGGGCTCCCTGATGGCCCACTAGCCCCTCTTTTGCTATATGAAGGGTTTCGTTCCAGAAAAAATCAATCGGGAGCTTTTTCGTGGTTTCGCCGCCGCCACGAGGCGGAACTTGAGCAGATCCAATCTAGAGCTCTGGCAGGACCATCCTGCCGGGGAAACTACCCTCCCGGAGGGGGAAATCGTCGCCATCGTCATCACCAACACTCCTTTGATCGGAGGGGAGCCATCTTCATCAACATCTTCATCAGGACCATCTCCTCTCCAATCCCTAGTTCATCTCTTTTTACCAATCTCCGTCTCACGACTCCGATTGGTACTTGTAAGGTTGCTAGTAGTGTTGATTACTCTTTGCAGTTGATGCTAGTTGGATTACTTGGTGGAAGAGTTTATGTTCATATCCTTGATGCTATTCATTACACCTCTGATCATGATTATGATTATGCTTTTTGAGTAGTTACTTTTGTTCCTGAGGACATGGGATAAGTCATGCTGATAATAGTCATGTGAATTTGATATTCGTTCGGTATTTTGATATGATGTATGTTGTTTTTCCTCTAGTGGTGTTATGTGAACGTCGACTACATAACACTTCACCATACTTGTGCCTAGAGGACGGCATTGGGGAGTAGTAAGTAGATGATGGGTTGCTGGAGTGACAGAAGCTTAAACCCCAGTCTATGCATTGCTTCGTAAGGGGCTGATTTGGATCCACTAGTTTAATGCTATGGTTAGACGTTGTATTAATTCTTCTTTCATAGTTGCGGATGCTTGCGAGAGGGGTTAATCATAAGTGGGATGCTTGTCCAAGTAAGGGCAGTACCCAAGCGCCGGTCCACCCACATATCAAACTATCAAAGTAACGAACGCGAATCATATGAACATGATGAAACTAGCATGACAGAAATTCCCGTGTGTCCTCGGGAATGTTTTTCCTCCTATAAGACTTTGTTCAGGCTTGTCCCTTGCTACAAAGGGGATTGGGCCACTTGCTGCACCGTTGCTACTACTTGTTACCTGTTACTCTTTGCTTGCTACGTTTCACCTGGCTACACCATCACTTGTTACCGCTACTTTCAGTGCTTGCAGTTATTACCTTGCTGAAAACCGTTCATCAGAGCCTTCTGCTCCTCGTTGGGTTCGACACTCTTACTTATCGAAAGGACTATGATTGATCCCCTATACTTTTGGGTCATCAACCGCCACCAAAGAAGCTCCGGGTCAATGATGGGAGCCCGGTTCCTCACCAAGCCGCGCGCCCAGGAAGGTAGCTCCTCCTAGTGCCAGCCAAGCGGAGCCCAGTACCGCACATGCTTCCGCCTCTCAAGCAGGTGGTTGCCACCGAGTCGACGACGAGGATGCGGGCGAGGCATCGTATGTCAACGCCGAGAACCAATTCTACAACTATTTCAATTCCTACTATTTAATAAACTTTTCTAAACTTTTACTGCTAGATACCAGTAACAACTATTTAATTAGGTTCAGCAAAAAACTTAACAAAAAAGAAAATATTGGTTATAGATAATAGTTGCTATATTATATAATCCCCAATGATGCAATAGAGCACTGCTAACTAATTTTTGCACTGCTCGTCGGGGATTTTTGCATAACTAATTTTTCCATAACTAACTTTTGTAATAGAGATGGAAGTAATGTTTGCAAAAATAAAGTAAGAGGCTTCGAAATGTACATATCTCCGTTTCTTTCATAGCATGTTTGTTACTTTTGCGCAGGCTCATAAGCGGAATGGTCTAGATAGTGGATGCTCAATGATTCTACTGTTGAATCAAGCAAATTCAGTTGAAGAAATTGAGGAGTTTGTAATAATTTTGTGCAGAGTATTCCCTTTCTCATGGGGGCGGCTGAGCGTGCGGGTGTACAGCGCCGACGAGGGGAGAGGATGGGGGTACCTGAGCGCAGAGTGGAGAGAGGAGGGGGCGCCAGAGCATAGCCCGACGGGAGGCGATCGGAGCTAGGGGAGGGGAGGGAGGAGCGGCGGTGGAGCTCATCGTGGGAAGCAGAGAAGGGCGGGGGCGCATCAGCTGCTCGTTGGCGGGCAGAGGGAGAGGCATAGGTGGCCAGCATAGGTGGCGGCGACGACGAGGATGGCTTCGGGGGCGGCAGCGACTCCGGCAGCCTGGTGGCATGAGGGGCAGGGCGGCGTCGGCGTCGTGATCGAATGGAGGGAGGGGGAGAGATCAAAATTTCCAAACTGCCGCTTATATAGCCCCACCTTTAGTCCTAGTTGGTGGCTTCAACCGGGACTAAAGGTCCCTCTATAGTCCTGATTCAGCCACCAACCGGGACTAAAGCCCTATTCCTGGCGCATCCACAAGTTTAGTCCCACCTCGCTAGTTGAGAGGGGCTCGGAGTGGTATATAAGCGATGTTGTCGTCACCCACTCGATCTCCTCTCAACTGCATGCAGTACATGCCTATCAGTCGCCCTGTTGGTCCTGCTTGCACTTCGTGCCTGCATCCTGGCCCATTTCTAGGGTTTCTAGTCGTATGCAGGTCGTGGTGGCAAGTAGGTGGGCTTTTATTTATTTATTTATTTTATTATTTTTTCATGTGGGTGAAATGATAGTCCAGTTTGTACACCAAGTGCATCCTTTTTTGTCGTAACCCTTCCAATTTTTTAGCACATGCCATGTGGCTAAAATGATGATACCATGCCAAGTTTCAGCCTTTTCCGAGTTGATTTGTAGGGCTTTTCAATTTTAGGGTCATTTAGCTCAAAAAATCATGTAATGCATGGAAAATAGTAAATGAGGTGAGAAAGGGTTTAAAATTTATGAGATGGCTTTGAATGATGCATACCGAGGACACAAAAAGTCTGGAGTTTAAATAAAATTAAAAAATGAAATGGCTTTGTAAGAGATCAGTATTCGTCCATAACCAACTTGGTATTATAGGAGCATCAACTTGGCATGCTCTTTGATTTGGAACAAACGTTTCAACCGTGGTATTATAGGAGCATACCACATCACCTTGGCAGGAATCCTCTTCCTCGGGCGTTGGACCTCAACATCGTCACCAGGGTCATCGCGCCATATCTTATAGCGCTCGGCACCGCATACTGGGCATGCATTCAAATCTTCGTACTCCTCACCGCGGTACATGATGCAGTCATTAGGGCATGCATGTATATTTTGCACCTCTAATCCTAGTGGGAAGATAGTCTTCTTTGCTTTGTACGTACTGTCGGGCAATTTGTTGTCCTTTGGAAGCATATTCTTTAACAATTTCAGCAACTTTTCAAAACCCTTGTCAGATACACCATTCTCCGCCTTCCATTGTAGCACTTCCAGTGTGGTACCCAGCTTCTTCTTGTCATCTTCGCAATTTGGGTACAATAATTTCTTTTGATCCTCTAACATGCGCTGCAACTTCAGCTTCTCCTGTTCACTTGTGCAGTTTCTCTTTGCATCAGCAATGGCCCGACCAAGATCATCAGCGGGCTCATCTGGTGCCTCTACTTCAACTTCTTCCCCCATTGTATTACCATCGTATTCAGGGGACAAAGGATAGCCGTCATCATCCTCTTCTTCTTCATTCTCTTCCATTAGAACCCCTCTTTTCCGTGCTTGGTCCAACAGTTATAGTCGTACATGAAACTGGACGTAAACAGGTGGACGTGAATGACTTTTGACTTAGAGTAAGTTTTATCATTCTTACGACATCACATGGATAACACGTAAAAGCATCCCGCTTGTTTGCCTCAGCCGTACGCAGAAAACTATGCAAGCCATTAATGAACTGGGTAGAGCTTCGGTCTTCGTACATCCATTGTCGGTTCATCTTCATTACACAAGATCGAAAAGACCAAATTAATACAAAATCACACATAAGGTTCATACACACTTATTCTCGTAAAACAGCATACAAGAGTTTCTAGCTAAAGCATTTAAATGCAACAACAAATGCGATCAAGATCGCAACAAAGGTAACAATTGATCCAACAACATAGTGAAACCAAGCCTCTTTATTAAGGGCATAATTTCTATTCCTTCTTATCTTCAAGCGCATTGCATCCGTCTTGATCTTGTGATCATCGACGACTTCGGCAACATACAACTCCAATTTCATCTTCTCTTCTTCAATTCTTTTCAATTTTTCTTTCAAGTACTCATTTTCGTTTTCAACTAAATTTAACTTCTCGACAAGAGGATCGGATGCAATTTCCGCTTCACACACCTCCTAGATAAAAATATCTATGTCAACTTGATGGGCATAATTGTCATATAAACGAGACATGCAACAAATAGTTATAGAAGAGAATATACACATCTGAATCATAAACCGGACAAGGGCCGACGGGGACGGATATCAAGACCATGACACTATGTATAACAAAATCATGCAGGTAAGAAAACTATATAAATCAAACAAAAATAAGATTTTTTTGGAATAAAAAGGATAAGAACAAGAGGATCACCAAGGTGGAACCGGCGACGGGATGGTGTGGGCGATCAACGGTGGTTAGGACGGAGACGGGAAGGCACTAAGTAAACCACACCTACACATATGCAAACTAAGAAGTTAATTTCAGCCCAAATTGCATATCAATCAAATAAACTCCCACATAATTACTCCCAAACTAAAACCCACAAATCACTATATTTATAGAGCATTGCACGAGCCGATCTAGCAATGAGAGATGAAAGGACAAAGTTGCGAACCTTTGTGAACACTTGGAGAGATGGGGTGCCTCAAATCTTGGTGAAAATTGGAGGGTGAGCTCGAGCAAGGGGAAGAACAATAGAGAGAGTGGAGAAAACAGAGCAATGATCTTGGGCTGGACGAAGGGGTTTATATAGGAAACTCTTTAGTCCCGGTTTGTATAATGAACCGGGACTAAAGGTCCACATATAGCCCTGGTTTGTGATACAAACCGGGACTAAAGGTGCTAGTGGGGCCCCTTGCTTGACAGAACACTGCACCCACCCCTTTAGTCCCGGTTTGTGACACAAACCGGGACTATAGGTCCAAATCGAACCGGGACTAATGATGCCTGTGCCCACCGACGCCTCCTAGTCGTTGGAACCGGGACTAATGGTCATATTAGTCCCGGTTCAAGAGCAAACCGGTACTAAAGGGTCAAACGAAAGACCTATTTTCTACTAGTGTGGGGTTATGTCTGACGTAAGTAGGTGTTCAGGATCATTCATTTGATCATCAGTAATCACGTCCGCAAAGCGTAGATCATTCCCCTCTTTCATTCTTGTACTCGTAAGTTAGCCACCTCAGATAAATGCTTAGTCGCTTGCTGCAGCCTCACCACTTAACTATACCTCACCCATTAAGCTTTGCTAGTCTAGATACCTTTGGAAATGAGATTGCTTAGTCTCTGTGGCTCACAGATTACAACAACACCAGTTGCAGGTACGGGTAAAGAATTAATGTGACGTGAGCGCGCTGATTGTGCTACTTGGAGTTTCTTCTTCTTCTTCTTCATACATATAGGATAGGTTCTAGGCCGGCAACCTGGGATAGCAAGGATGGACGTCGTTCTTTTATCGTTTGTTTCCGTCCGTAGTCGAACCCTGCTCTTCTTCATGATGATCATATGTATTCTACTGATGTGATTCTGATGTAGCTTGTGGCAACTGTAAGCCAACTCTTTATATTCATCTTTTCAGTACATGTACTAATTGTAACGATGTCCATTCTTATGAAATGACGAGATGCGTTTCTATCTCTGTTGAGGCCCTCGCACTAAAATAAGGATAGGACAACATCTTGGGCATTACAAACATCCTTCTTCTTCATCTACATCACAGATTACATAAATGAAGTAGAAATTAATGGCAGTGGCAATGTGAATCATACTATCATAGGCAATGGAACCAGTGGAAATTAAATAAATAGATGGCAAAAAAACCTTGATGGATTGGCTGATGGCTGGAGCGGTGGTGAACTGGTGATGCAGCCGCGGTGGTGCCGTGGTGGACTGGAGCAGGGCTGCAGGGGAGCGGCCGTCGGCCGGCCGGCAGGCCAGCGGCAACAACAGTGATGGGCAGCAGGCAGCAGCCTGCAGCCAGCAGAGGAGCAGTCGGCCGGGGGTCATCGCCTCGCCATCGTTGGGTCGCCGGAGGGGTGGGAAGGAGAGCCGGATTGGAGGAGAGGGAGAGGGTTGGCCGGATTGGAGGAAAGGGAGAGGGCCGGCGGCGCGCGGGTTGGGGTTGGGACTTGGGAGCAGGCCAGCAGGGGAGGGAACGAGGGGAGGGGAGGGGAGGGGAGCAGCGAGCAGGGCTGCAGGAAAGGGATCGAGGGGAGGGGATCTCGGGAAACACAAAGTAGGTTGATTAGATTAGGATGCCTATTAAAAAATTAGCCCAAATCTTGGGTATTACAGGGAAGTCCCAGGAATACCCCTCGCGTCGCTAGTGGTTGTCGATGAAAATGCATTGATGATCGATGATGGTTATGGAGGTGATAAAGTTGTGACGCCGAGAACATCGAGACCATTGTTAGTTGAAGCAAGGTGGAGACTGAAAGTGCGTTATATCGACTAGAGGGGGTGATTGGGCGATTTTAATAAATTCGTCATTGAATACTAAGTGAAGAAATTCACGATGATGAAATGCTACACAGTGGATAAAGTACTCAAGTGCATGCAAAACAAAATAACGGCGAAGTCATCGTGATGAAACGGGGCATACACAAGGAATGAGTAGCAAGTAATCATGATAAGGAGGGAAACAAAATGATTCAAGAATTAAGATTGATAAAATTGGAAAGTCTTCACTCAAAGTTTTCATAGATTCATGAACCAATTTCATTAACATATGAATGAGTCACCGTTGGAAACGGGCTTATAAGTGAACCCTAATTAGTGACGGACGGAGTGGGCTACACGCCACAACTATTTTAGAAAATTAGCAATAGCAATTCTCAAAAACCACTCGCCACGGCTAGAGGCTTAAGTGTGGCGGGCACAATTCGTAAAACCGCCACAGATATATTCTCTCATATGGGATTTATTTGAGTAAGCCAACAGTGACGAGCCTGACCTAGAGCCAGCCATAGGTAGATGGATGAGCAGTGGCGGGCCCTGATGGGCAACCACCACTAGTTTTCCTTCCTCGATGCTCAATTTTGGCAAAATATAGCTGCGGCGGGTTCTACTTAGCGATCGCTAGTGCTAATTTAACAGGTAGTGACGCGTTTATGTGGGTGTGTCATAGAATATTTTCGTGCGCGGATTTGTTCTCGACGACACTTAGCAGTGGTGGGCTCTATGCGGCGCCCGAGAGTAATAAGATTGCGTGTCCGGAGTTCCGGACTCCCCCCCTCTCCCCACCACACACACACGTTTGATTTCGGTTTGCGGGAGAAAACACGTATAAACTGCTCGACGTATTTATATAGTCCCACATTTAGTGACTTTTATGATTCAAATAGAACGGTCCTCACGGATGCGTGCGATTTGCGGGCCGTTATTGAAGATGCCCTAACTTCACTCTTTGTATAAATACATAAAGCATTCGTGAAAAAAATGACTTTTTAGAGCTCATGAACCGTGTCCGTGTTGTCAAGTCCATCCCACCCTTAGAACATCTCTAACAGGCGTTCAAAAACCGCTCTGCGCGTTAAAAGATTCGATTTTTGGGCACCGGACAGCTTCAACAGACGCTGCAAAATAATGTGTGTGCTAAAAATTTTTGGGCACGCGCTTAAAAACATTATCGCGCGCAGCATATTTGGTGCGTCGACTTGTACGCGCAGCAAACTCTAAGCTGATGTAGGTGGGACCGCTAGATCGAGCTGGATTGAGCGCCGCAATAGCGCGCGTCTGTTAGAGATGCTCCGATCCTCATGCTTTAAAAATGCTACAGTGATGCACTAAAAAAATTATTGAATATGAATTTTTTAAGCTGCGGTTGGAGATGCTCTTATTAGGAACATATTTGACCCTTCTCCGGTTCCGACCCTATTTAGCGTGTTCGACGACCAGTTACAAGTTTCAGTTCCAACCAATTGCCCAACTTGCATGCGCGCAAATCAGCTTCGAACCAAAAACAAACAAAGCTCTACATGTGGATGTGGTGACTATACAAAGCTGCCACGCAGCGCAGGGCGTCCGTCTTCGTGGACCGCAAACAACTTCTTCCCTTGACTGCTCTGATCCCTCTCCCAGTGCCATGGCAGGGGACGCCGACGCTCGCTTCCTCCTCGTCGTATGCTTCGTCGCCTCAATCCTCTTGCCGTCGCGGGCGCAGCCGGCCACGCCGACGGAGGTCAAGGTGGGGTTCATCATCGACGCCGGCTCGCCGGTCGGCAAGATCGCCACGACCACCATCCCCATGGCCCTCGAGGACTTCTACGCCGCCTACCCCAATTCCTCCGCTCGGGTGCGGGTCCTGCAGCACGACTCCGGCGGAGACGTCGTCGCGGCTGCGTCCGCCGGTAAGGACGACAGCGCTTCTGATGCTCTCCACGCGCGCACCGGAGCGTTCTGCACAATCGTTGTTTTGACGTCGCGTGTTCTTGCCTTGCTGCGTGCGTGCGTGCAGCGTTGCAGCTGATGACGGCCCAGGGAGCGCGCGCCATCCTCGGCCCGCAGTCGTCCGTCGAGTCGGCCTTCGTCGCCGACCTCGCCACCCAGGCGGAGCTCCCCGTCGTGTCCTTCTCCGCTACTAGCCCGTCGGTGTCGCCTGCCACGGCGAGGTTCTTCGCCCGCGCCGCGCTGAGCGACGCGTTGCAGGCCGACGCCATCGCCGCGCTCGCCACGTA
Source organism: Hordeum vulgare subsp. vulgare (assembly GCF_904849725.1). Taxonomy (NCBI): domain Eukaryota; kingdom Viridiplantae; phylum Streptophyta; class Magnoliopsida; order Poales; family Poaceae; genus Hordeum; species Hordeum vulgare. The sequence continues at coordinate 439,034,653 of NC_058522.1, read as the reverse complement.
CTTCGGGTGGCGCCGCGTCGTGCCCATCTACCAGGACGACGACTACGGCGCCGCTTTCGTGCCCTTCCTCGTCGACGCCCTCACCGCCGAGCGCACCGAGGTTCCCTACCGATGCGCGCTCCCGGCCGCGGCGTCGAACGACGCCATCGCCGCGGCGCTGTTACGCATGGAGTCGGAGCAGACGCGCGTCTTTGTGCTGCACACGCGTCCCGGGCTCGCGAAGAACGTGTTCATCGCCGCCATGGAAGCCGGCATGATGGACGAGGGCTACGTGTGGGTCATCACCGACGGGCTCACGGGCCTCCTTGGCTCGGTCGACCCGCCGCAGGGCGTCATCGGGCTGACGCCCTACGTGCCGACCACGACGCGGCTGCGCGAGGTCAAGAAACGATGGGCGCACCGGTACATGCGCGACCACCGGCACGCCGACCCGGCGGAAGCCGTGATGGGCTGCTACGCTCTGTGGGCGTACGACGCCGCGTGGGCCATCGCGTCCGCGGCAGAGCGACTCAGCTCCAGCGACTTATTATCATCGCCACCGGGGCTGGTAGGCGGCGCCGGCGGCCCGACCGACATCGCCGGGCTGGGGAAGTCAAGATCGGGCCCCAGCTTCCTCCGAGCCATCAGCAGCACGAAGTTCGATGGCCTGGGAGGCAAGTTCGAGCTCATCAACGGCGAGCTCGCGGTGCCGGCGTTCCAGGTGGTGAACATCATGGACAACGGAAAAGAGAGGGGGATCGGGTTCTGGACGGCTCTGCACGGGCTGAGCCGGTATCTGGACCGCGGTTCGAACGAATCGAGCGGCGAGCTCCGGCCGGTGATCTGGCCGGGAGATTCGACGGTCCGGCCGAGAGGGTGGGTGCAGCCGACGAGCGCGCGGAAGCTGCGGGTGGCGGTGCCGGGGAACGTGTCGGACAGCTACAAGCTGATCCTGCGGCCGGAGGTGGATCCGGAGACGAACGAGACAACGGCCAGCGGCTTCGTCATCGAGGTGTTCGAGGCGGCGGTGCGGCTGCTGCCCTACGCTCTGCCGTTCGAGTACGTCAAGGCGGCGTCCATGCCCTACGACGAGCTTGTCAAGGCGGTTGGCAATGGGGTAAGTAGCAGTCCTTAAACCTAACCTTCTTGTTACTTATCATTGCATGCTTGTTAAGTTATTATGCAGTATGATCCCAAAGATATCACTTCAATTAACCACCATTTTTTCTACCCTGACGTGATAATATATATGCAAGTTACACGTTACGTAAAATAAATTTTGGATCAGTACTCCATTAATTCTGGACCAACCTATTAGTTGTACTACTAGTACCAAATATAAATGTATATCAAGCACACATATACTACTGCTCTACTACTAAGGGTCAATACATTAGCAACGGTCAACTTGATAATGAGGGTATTGTTTTGTGAGAGAAATATCCGTGTGTGGCCCTGCATAGACTAGACTACACACCATATACAGTACTACTACATGTGCGATTGAGACGAGAGTTTTTGGACATACCTTGTTCAAATTTCTGTGACGAATATTTTGACTTGAATAACATTCCTAGCAATTAAGCCAGTTGACCGTTTTGTTTTCGCGGAGATATGCCAGTTGACCATTGAATGCCGGTATACCATTGTTGTCAAGGTTTCTTTTCCTTTTGAAAACGACATTATTGTTATCAAGTTGTTGGTTAACATCAATTGAACCGGAGACGGGTTAATCTTTATACTCCCTCTGACTTTATTTACTTCGCATATTAAAGTTAAATGAAGTCAAACTTCATAAAGTTTAATCAAGTTTATAGAAAAAAATATATAAATATTTATCATAACAAACCTATATGATACTATGAATGTACATTCAATAATGTATCTATTGATATTGATTTGTTATTGTATATGTTAGTAACATCTTTGTTTATAAAAGATTAACTTTGATTAAAGCTAATACATGAAGTAAACAAAAACAGAGGAAGTACAAGCCAAAGAAGTACCACATCTACATCAAAATAAGTGTCATATTTTTAGTTCGAACAAGTGTTATGGTTATAATTTCTTTATGTATTTTATTACTTTCAATCTTACTAGTATTTATTGGACACCTACCTACAAAAAAGGTATTTATTAGTAATTCACAATGAACTTTTTGAAAAATAATTGCGTCAATTTGTTATATTCCCGACGATCCATATTAACTATCACAACTTTAGTACTTCTTTGAGGGAGTCCTATATTCTTTCTCCAGACAATTTATTATGTCCCCTCCATCCATAATTATTTATCGTATAAATGTATAAAAATAAAGTATCTAGAAGTTAAATATTCTAGATACATTCATCTATCCGATAAGTATTTTTGAATGAAGAGAGTACTATATATATTGTTTGTGTACATATTATGTTTTTACGTAAAATGGCATATTGCAAAAAAAAAAGGCTCTGGTCATGCGCGTGGTTTTGGTCATCGATTTGACTACCTAAATAAATGATAAATGTAATCAAAAATATATCATTAGATTCTTAAGCGAGTTTAATTTCAAAACACATATTTTTTTATCACATACTCCCTCCGTCCCGAAATACTTGTCCTAGAAATGGATGTATCTAGACTTATTTTAGTTATAGATACAACCATTTTATTCATTTCTAAGACAAGTATTTCCGGACGGAGGGAGGATAATATACATTTAGGTTGTTAAATTATCAACTTAAAACTATGCACATGCCTCGCAAACGAAGAGGGAGTGCCGTTTGATAAATTTAAGTTGTCTGATGACGGCGTTGTGATTTACGAGGAGGTGGAGAAAAGATTTATTATGTGGCTGGCAGCCCCTTAATTTGGAACCTAGCGAGGCATGATGTATGCCCTGTCCACGTGAGCACAATATGTCACGCTTGACGGCATCACGCCACACGTACGTACTGAACGTTCCAGGTCGTCTGAAGGCTGGGATCTGTACTGCACTTCACTGAGCGTTACAGGAACCTGCAGTAGTAACGTAGTAGGTGGCCGTGGCTGCTAGCTAGTTTTGGGAATCAAATCGTGCTCGGGTGATCTCGTCTGGCGGTAAGCGATTAATTAAGCAACTGGTTATATATAAATAAATTAGCAACAACTCGTTGCAGTTTTATATGCCACGCAAGTCGTACTTACCACTGCTTGGCCGGTCCGGGTACGCGGTACCATTTGCCGTAGAAAAAGTCAAGCGTGTGTGAAACATGTGTGCACTCATTTTTTTCCTTTTGTTTTTGTTTGGAGGAGATGACACGCCAAAGACCCCTACCGTCCCCAAAACTGAAACTACATCTGACTTGCATAGATACTTCTGTGACAACGATGACCAGGATCAGGGAGGTCCGCGACGTGATATTGGTTGTGGTACTCTGCTCTTTTTCAACGTATCCTTAAGATTGTCTTGGCTGTTTGTTGCTGTGAAGTCGAAGCTGTATCTTCTAAAAACATTTTTAGTAAACCTTTGTATAATGTCTCTGACCCGTAAAATAATCGTTAGAGTATGGGTCCATATAAAAAAAGCTGTCCGATGAGACCCCGTATAGGGGCACGACCTGTAAAAAAAAATCACGGAACACGACAGAAGTTTACGGGGTGGGAGGTCGACCCAAGCTCACCTCCTATCCGCAACGAGATTTTTCGCGATGAAAATTTTCACGCGGTCGTTTTCGCTTCCCACCCCCTCGTCGCCATTGCCCCGCCTCCGCCCACTCCGGCTCATCTTTCCCGGCCATTCTTCACCGCCATGAAAGCCTTCCAGCTGTCCCCCGTCATTGTGGATGGTGCGCACGCGCAATCCCCTCCGACAGATCTCGTCGTCGGCAATGTCGCCCCCGTCATCGCTCAAGGCACCATCGCGCCTGTCCGCAAGCGGCAAGGCAACGTCATCATGCAGGACGGAAATTCGGCTGGCCCCGTCGGGAAGGCACGCTCGCCCGCCGTCGCCGTCGGCCGTCACTGGAGAAGAAGGGCAAGGTTTCAGGCGTGAAGCACAAGAAGGTTCCTACGAAAAGGCCGGCGACTCATCCTCTCCATTTGCCCCGGCAAGATGTACCCCGATGATGCCCTTCAACGGCGCTGCTTCCACCGCAAGCGAGGTTTTCCACGAAATGGTCAGTTCGAACGATATCACTGCCGAGTTTGTCAACTTGTTGGACACCAACACAGTCGATATCGATCGAGCCCCGATCATTGATTTCGATTACAATGAAATGGATGATGGCGTGGATAGTCACGGTGATGAAGATCTTGGGTTTTCGGTTGCGTACGACGTGTGCTGCGGTCGAGCAGACCCGTGTAGCCCATACGTAAAACATCATATTCATGCGATCTGCTCGACCGCAGCCCGCTTCATCTCGCAAAACTGTTTTTTATTTGATCTTGAAAAAAACTTTCCCGGCCACCAGTCAACAGCGAAACAGTTTTTTTTTTTTGAGCGGGAACCGAAGAGCTAATTGAAGTGCTCAAAGAGTTTTGATCGAGCTGCTTGTCATGTCAGTTCCTGCATTAATTTACAGGCCGAGTGATTTTCATTGAGCAATTTTTTTATGAACTAATCAAGCTTGTCGTCTCGCCCTCTTCTGCAGACGTTCGACGCGGCGGTGGCAGACATCACCATGACGGCGAACCGTTCGGTATCCGTCGATTTCACGCTGCCATACACGGGGACGGCCATCGCCATGGTGGTGCCGGTGCGCGACCATCGGAGCAGCAAGCGGACGTGGATCTTCCTCAAGCCGCTCCGCTACGACCTCTGGATCGTCAGCACCGCCTTCTTCCTCTTCACCGGCTTCGTGGTCTGGGCCATCGAGCACCGCGGCAACGAGGACTTCCGCGGCCCGCCCTCCTACCAGCTCGGCACCCTCCTCTACTTCGGCTTCTCCACGCTCGTCTTCGCCCACCGGGAGACGCTCAAGAGCAACCTCTCGAGGTTCGCCGTGCTGGTGTGGGTCTTCGTCGTGCTCATCCTGCAGTCTAGCTACACGGCGAGCCTCACGTCCATGCTCACGGTGCCGCAGCTGGAGCCCACCGTCGCCAACTACAACGAGCTCCGGTGGAGCACGGCGAACGTCGGGATCATGAACAACTCCTTCATGAAGGCGGCCATGACTAAGGCGGGGTTCCCGCCGGACAGGATCAAGCGGTACCCGGACCCGACCAGCTTCCACGAGGCGCTGCTCAATGGCAGCATCGGCGCCATTGTGAACGAGACGCCCTACCTCAAGATCTTCCTCAAGACCTACGGCAGCAACTTCACCATGACCCCGCAGCTCAACAGGACCGGCGGCTTCGGCTTCGCCTTCCCCAAAGGGTCGCCGTACGTGACGGACCTGTCCAAGGCGATCCTGAAGCTCACAGAGAGCGACGAGATGAACATGATCGAGCGCAAGTGGTTCGGCGACGCCGACGATGACGGTGCCATGCAGGATGGATTCACGTCCAACAGCCTCAGCTTCAACAGCTTCTGGGGCCTGTTCCTCATCACCGGCGCCACCTCGCTCCTCTGCTGCGTTGCCCACCTCGCCAACTTCGTCGCGACCAGCCGACGGGAGCTCCCGCCGCATTTGTCATGGAAGGACCGGCTCTGGATGTTGTTCAAGCTCTTCGACGACAGGGACCCCTCGTCGCACACCTTCAGGGTCAAGGACGACGGCGGCGGCGTGTCCGTAAGGAACGGCGCCGTTGCCTCACCTCGGGTCGCGCACAGTGAGCTCGGCAGCCCGCTCAGCGCACCGTACACGAGCGAGTGGTCGGGGACGGCAAGCCCAGCGGCCGGTGAGATCGAGCTTGCCGCCGGTGGACAGGAGAGGGATGAGGCGGCTCCCAATCCTGACGGCTCTGGAGAGAATGGCAGAGGCCCTTAAACCTTGGCTGGTTAACTGCGGCTCTTCGACTTGATTATCTTGCAGCGAACCGACGATTAATAATTGTTCGATGCTCCATGTGTGGTAAGGGATTGCGATGACGATGGATAGATTGACTGTAGTGAGTAGTGGAGAATTACTCGTGTACACTGTAGGCGAGCAACTGTAAATTGTAAAAATCGTACTACCACTACAGGAAAATCAGGTTTACCGTGTGACAAGCTATAAATTGTGTTTTTTTTTATACTCGGCTTATTTGAATATAAGTTGTGTATACAAAGAAAAACACTCGGTAAAAACAATGCACTCGGCTTATGCTATCATATAAGCCGAATATCCAAAAAAAGCTCTCGGTTTATAGTTTCCACACGGTATATATATGAAGAAAGCACTCGGTTTATAGCGTCTCACCCGGTATAAGGTACCTGTCACGTGTCTACAACAGCGGTGCTTGACGGCGCCGTCACAGCTTGAGCTATAAGCCGTATGCTTGACAAATACACATGGCTTACACACACTATAAGCCGTGTGCTTGACAAGTACACACGGCTTACACACACTATAAGCCGTGTGCTTGGCAAGTAGACACGGCTTACTCACACTATACGTCGTGTGTTTTGCAAAAACACTCGGTTTATATTTTATAGATTTTTAAATTCAAAAAAGTTCTAAAACGATTTCCCTTGCATTTATCTTTAATCACTGAATGTTATTTATTTATTCATTTTACCACAGGAATGTCTCTCATGTCGGCTATAGACCGTGTGGGCCCTATGGTCTGGTGCATCACCGAAAACCGTGCGAGGGAGGCTAGAAAGATCATCAAAACCCTAGAAATGCAATAAATGTCTCAAATAGTTGTGGGCCCACCCGGAACGTGCCCAAACTTTTACGACACCCTACAAGGGGCATGTGATGACGTCGTGCCTGATCCTGAGGATTTCTCGCATCGTACCATTTTTCGAGGCTTCAAACGGTTGGATGAGGCATGTCGCCCAAGTGATTTCGTACCACCGATGGCTGGGGCTGCCCCTCCCACGCCTGCACAAGGCATACCCATGTCACAAATACATCACATAGGATTTTCCATGCTTCTTCTGGGCATGATTTCATGTGTCGCCTTGCAGATCTGCAATTTCCGACACTGAAACCCTAGAATTGCAATAAATGTCTCAAATATTGTAGGCGGGTCAGAATAATGCGGGGGCCTGACACGTGTCATTCGATGGCCTCCTCTGAGAGCACGAGGAGTTTCGATGCCAACGGAGCAACATGACCAACACTTCCTTCACAAACGTGACACGTTCCCTCTCGATACCAGGAGACTACCTCGAAGATGGTGCAGTTTACAAGCGGCCTCGGGTAAGCCCCATCCATACCGCGTCCAAACTTTTATGAGACCCTACAAGGGGCATGTGATGACGTCGTGCCTGATCCTGAGGCTTCCTGGCATCGTACCATTTTCCAAGGCTTCAAACGGTTTGATGAGGCATGTCATCCAAGTGATTTCGTACCCCGTTGGCTGGGGCTGCCCCTCCCACGACTGCACAAGGCATACCCATGTCACAAATACATCACATAGGATTTTCCATGCTTCTTCTGGGCATGATTTCATGTGTCGCCTTGCAGATCTGCAATTTCTGACACCAAAACCCTAGAATTGCAATAAATGTCTCAAATATTGTAGGCGGGTCAGAATAATGTGAGGGCTGACACATGCCATTGAATGGCCTCCTCTGAGAGCACGAGGAGTTTCGATGCCAACGGAGCAACATGACCAACACTTCCTTCACAAACGTGACACGTTCCGTCTCGATACCAAGAGACTACCTCGAAGACGGTGCAGTTTACAAACGGCCTCGGGCAAGACCCACCCGAAACGTGCCCAAACTTTTACGACACCCTACAGAGTCCATGTAATGACGTCTGTCGCCTGAGATCGATGAACTACAGCTATCTCTCTCGTTCTCTCACTGAAACTGAATAACAGAGACAAGAGTATTTTGCGCCGATTGAACGCTCGGCTTTTCTGGTTTAGCTTTATTCCTTATATCTTCAGCTAACTAACGATCCTACAATCTCGCCACTCCCATCACACACAACGTTCCATCCCACGTTGAGCTGGTCGTGCTCAATACCTGTCCCGGCTGCCTAGCGCATGACCAGGGCTACACACTGCTCAAAAAACAAACGTGCACTAAGACACAAATGAAAGCTAACAACAATCGCTATATATATCTATATATATATATGGAAAATGCTCTAGATCTCCCGACTGATTTCTCCAAAAGTTAAGCCGCGTCGCCTGCTCGCCACGTGCCCGCGCGATCCGTGCAGTTACCTTATCTCTAGCGTCAACGACAGTCTCTCGTTCCCTTCCCTACAACACGTCTGACCAGATCTCTTTTTCCTCTTCTACCTCTGTCTCATCCCGCCCAGCCTATCCATCGGTTCGCCATTAATCCTGGTCGGAGCAAGCTACCCCACCTCTCGCCATGAGCCCTCGCCGGAGCAACCCCAGGGTCGATTGTCGCCGATGCTGCGATGCTCCCACTCGCGGGCGCTGCAGCTGGCCGGGGGGTGCGACAGTGCAGGGACATCGGTGCTGCCGTGTAGCACTTGCCGGTGTTGCAACGGCTCTTGGGCGCATCCGTTGTTGCTACGACAAGCAGGAGCCGTCCTCATGGGCGCTGGTTGTGCAAATCAACACGTGGTTGCAAGCTGCAATGGAGCTTCACTGGTGGTCACCGGTGGTGCAATGAGGTTCATCGGAGTTTCATTGTAGCTTCGTCGGAGCCATCGGTGCCGCGTTGGAGCTCCTTCGGGGCTGCAGTGAAGCATGCGGCGATCGTCGAGTTGCTGTGATGGAGCATTGCCGTCCGTCGTGGCGGCACTGCAGTGAAGCATGGGCGGCCGTCGAGGTGCTACGATAGATCACCGGCGTGCCGACGTTTGCGCTGCAATGACACATGCCGGTGCCAGAAGTCGGATGTTGTATTCAACGCTGTCCCAACAGGTGCCGGTGCGAGAAAGGAAGAGGTCTGCTGGTTTGTGGCTGCAATTGATAGTCAGGGTGCATGGATGTGAGAAAGGACGAGCCGATACAGTAGAATCGGACGGTTGCAGGTTTGGAATCCAACAGAGGCTAGGCGGATGATTTCTCTAAGAAATCATCCGGTAGATTTGTAGCAGTTGCCTATATATATACACCAGAAAAGAAATACAAAAAAAACCGTGTGTTGTCATAGGGCTCTCGACTTACATTTTTCTCCCGACTTACTCCATGTACAGAAAACGCGGGAGTCAGCCAAATATCACGCGCGCTCTCTCCAAAATAGACCGCGCTTTCTGTGTTTTCCCCCAAATCGCCGCGCTCACTCACCTCTCCCCTCCACCTCGCGCAGCACATCCCCACCCGAGCTCCCCTCCACCGGCCCCCTCCATCGCCCCTGCACCGCCCCCCTCCACCACCCCCCATCGCCCCCTCCGTTGCCTCCTGCACCGTCCCCCTCCGTCGCCTCCTGCACCGCTGCTATCCCACAGACAACAACGCCAGAAGTTGACACGTTGACAGAGGCTGGGCTTGCGTTGGTTCTTCCCTTGAAGAGGAAAGGGTGATGCAGCACAGGAGCAGTAAGTATTCCCCTCAGTTTGAGAACCAAGGTATCGATCCAGAAGGAGGGTCTCGTCAAGTCCAGAGTACCTGCGCAAACACAAACAAGCTTGCACCCAACGCTTCAAAGGGGTTGTCAATCCATTCAAGATTGTTTGCAAAGTGAGATCTGAAGGCGGAAAGTGCAACGAAGTAAAAAGTGTAAGGCTGAAAATATGGTGTGAAGTAGACCCTGGGGGCCATAGTGTTCACTAGAGGCTTCTCTCAAAATAGCAAGTATCACGGTGGGTGAACAAATTACTGTCGAGCAATTGATAGAACCGCGCAAAGTCATAACAATATCTAAGGCAATGATCATGCATATAGGCATCACGTCCGAGACAAGTAGACCGATACTTTCTGCATCTACTACTATTACTCCACACATCGACCGCTATCCAACATGCATCTAGTGTATTGAGTTCATGACGAACAGAGTAACGGTTTAAGCAAGATGACATGATGTAGAGGGATAATCTCATACCAATGATGAAAACCCCATCTTTTTACCCTTGATGGCAACAACACGACGCGTGCCTCGCTACCCCTTCTGTCACTGGGTGAGGTCACCGCACGGTATGAACCCAAAACCAAGCACTTCTCCCATTGCAAGAATCATATATCTAGTTGGCCAGACAAAACCGACAACTCGAAGAGAATTACAAGGACATGAAATCATGCATAAGAGAGACCAGAAGAAACTCAAATAAGATTCATAGATAATCTGATCATAAATCCACAATTCATCGGATCTCGACAAACACACCGCAAAAGAAGATTACATCGGATAGATCTCCGTGAAGATCATGGAGAACTTTGTATTAAAGATCCAAGAGAGAGAAGAACCCATCTAGTTACTAGCTATGGCCCCGTAGGTCTATGGTGAACTACTCACGCATCATCGGAGAGGTCATGGTGTTGATGAAGAAGCCCTCCGTGTCCGAATCCCCCCTCCGGCAGGGCACCAGGACGTGCCCGAGATGGGATCTTGCGGAGACAGAAGCTTGAGGCGACAGAAAAGTAATGGCGATCGTCTCTTGATTTTTTCTGGAATTTATGGGATTATATAGGCGAAAGATCTAGGTCAGGGGACCTCCAGGGGGCCCACAAGCCAGGATGGCGCGACCCTCCTGGCCACGGGGTGGGGGCTTGTGGGGCCCCTGGGGCTCTTCTGGCTTGGCTCCCAAGTTCTCCGATCTTCTTCCGTTCTAAAAAAAATCTTTTCGGGGATTTACTTCTGTTTGGACTCCGTTTCAAAATCTCATCTGAAAGGGGTCAAAAACATGGAAAAAACAGGAACTGACACTTGGCACTGAGTTAATAAGTTAGTCCCAGAAAATAAATAAAAAGCATGCAAACCATCCAAAGTTTGACAAGATAATAGCATGAAACCATCAAAAATTATAGATACGTTGGAGACGTATCAACCGCCCCCTCCACGGGCCCCCTCCGTCGCCTCCTGCGTCGGCCCCCTCCACCGCCCCCTCCACCGGCCCCCTCGGTCGCCTCCTGCACTGCTCCCCTCCACCAGCCCCTCCATCAGCCTGATCCACCTCCCCTGCATCGCCCCCCTCCACCGGCGCCCTCCACCTCCCCTCCACCGGCCCCCTTCACCTCCCGTCCACCTCTCCTCCACCGGCCCCCTCCACCGGCCCCCTCCACCTCCCCTCCATCGGCCCCCTCCACCATCCCCTGCACCGTCACCTGCACCAGCGCCCCCCACCATGTCCCCTCCACCAGCTCCCCCCGCCGCCCGCCAGGGTTGAGGTCGCCGGGCCACGGCCGCCGCGCCATCTTCTCTGCACTGGTAAGCCTCTCTCTCTCTCCCTATATCTCTCTCTCTTATCTCTCTGACTGGGTGTTTTTGTTTTTGCAGACAGACTAGGCTCCTCCAGCAGCAAGGTGCTCGACGAGGAGAAGGACACTGGGAAACAACCTACACGGGCATCATCTTGACGAGAAGTCCTCACCAGGATTTGTTCTCTCCTAGAATTATTTGAGGTGGAAGGTTCATCTTCAGTAGGGCATGTATCTATGTAGCTAAGGTGGATATGCAGATATGTTATGAAGTGGTGTCAAGTTTTAGGTGATTTAAAATCAGAGATTCATTTGTTGTTGGTGGTGCAACAGAAAACAACCTGAAATGTTTGAAAGGTTGTAGATTCTTACATTAAAAGAACACACAAAAATCTGATTTGTTTGAGAATTACATCAAAGAAAGTAGCAACCAGTTGCTAATCCAGACATGTACAAAGCCAATTGGAGTTTGGTTTTGCTAATAATTTCTTGGGTTAGTTTAATTTTGAAGTAATAGTAACTATGGATGATATAACACGAGGAACATGGATAATTATCAAACATGTCGGGTGGCAAATAAACGAAGAACGACTTATTAAGGAACTGTAGAATATGTTGTGTTTTGGTTTGTGCATGTGAATTATGTTTGATTCTAGTTTTCACTTTATTGTAGGACACACATCAATTTGACATTGGAAGCGTCGTGGCAAGGCTTTTTGCTGGAGGGACAACCATTGCCGAGCACACTTCGAGGGTAAGAATAATTTGCCTCAAAGGATTTATATATATGTAAATCATGTAGCTAGCTAGTCACGTTACCTATGCGTCTCCCGTTCGAAAAAGTTACATTTTTATAAATATGCAACTCTTTGCATATTTATAACCGTAACTCTTTTGAATTGTACAATGTTTTCCATGGACATCCCGAGGATGTGTAGGCTGGCTTCGCTTTCATGCACTACTCCGATCCGACACAGAATTTTGGCAGCGTCTCGCCGTTGTTCTCCGGATACACATTCTCTCTGCTTATGTCGAGACGTGTATTTAGAGAACAGTGGGGAGGTGCTGCCAAAATTCTGTGTCGGATCGGAGTAGGGCATGAAAGCGAAGCCAACCTACACATCCTCGGGTGGGATTAGGACCCATCCTTACCTATTAGGTAGTTTTGAGTTCATGCCGTAAAAATTGAATAGTTGTAATTAATTGAACTAATACTGGTTGAAACTACTTGGTCAATGAAAAACACATCAGATGGAGGATCGTGAGTGGATGTATAGTGGACGACTGAGTGGAGGGGATGTGCTTCCAGAATGGATTACAAAGACAAATCAGTTCTTGGAACTAGCATTTGCCAGGCACACGGGACATGATGGAGTTTGGTGCCCTGGCACCAGTTGTGGGAACAACAAGGAAAAAACAAAGGATGAAATGGGCTGGCACCTTCTTAAAAATGGGTTTATGCCAAAATACCATCGGTGGGTCGCGCATGGTGAGTTTGAGCCCCACCGTGCGAGAGAGTCAGTGGTACGACAACGCACAGACTCACCCGAATATGTTACTCATGTTGAATTCATGCTAGTTGACCTAGAAAATGCTGCAGCGCCCGAAAATCCTGTCGTAGGTGAAGAGGGGCTGGGGGAGGAGGATGAGGAGCAAATGACGAGTAAGTTCTATGAAACTTTGAATGGGGCACAGAGACCCTTACACGGGCATACAGAGGTCACTCAACTAGATGGCATGGCACGCCTGCTTGCTGTGAAGGCCCAGTTTGGCTGGACTAGATCTTCCTTTGATACACTTCTCGCCGTTGTTCACACTCTTTTGCCAAAAGACAACATTTTGCCAAAGAACATGTATGAGTCAAACAAAATCTTGAGTGAACTTAAGCTGCCATATGAGCGGATACATGTTTGTCCAAACAAATGTATCTTATTTAGGAAACAACACGCAAATGATAATTACTGCCCAAAGTGCCAATCCTCTAGGTATATTGAGGTTGACAGTGATGATGGTCACAAGAGGCAGCTCAAGATCCCACACAAGGTCCTTCGGTATCTTGATCCCATACGAAGGATCCAACGTCTCTTTATGTCCGCGGAGTCTGCCCAAAACATGAAGTGTGCGGTAGAAAAGGGACTAGATACCGGCATGTCATCGTGATACATCCGTCTGATGCTGAAGCATGGAAGGATTTTGTTAAGCGAGACCCAACCAAAGCTGGTAAACAGGACAGTGTAGCTATTGCGATAACACTTGATGGGTTCAATCCATTTGGTATGACTAATGCCACATACAACTGTTGGCCTGTGTTTGTTATTTTGATGAATCTCCCCCCTGGCTTCTGCATGAAACGACAATACATGTTTCTGTCACTGGTAATTCCAGGTCCTGAATATCCAGGCAAGAAGATGAGTTTGTACTTGGAGCCGCTTGTGGATGATTTGATGGTCGCTTGGGATAAAGGGATACACACATACAACGCCCTAACAAAGAAGCACTTTGATATGTATGTTTGGTACTTCACATCCCTGCATGACCTACCAGCACGTGCAATCTTCTGCGGTTGGTGCGTACATGGGAAGTGGCCTTGCCCGGTGTGTATGCAGAATCTAATGTTCTATTGGCTGAAGAAAGGTGGGAAGTATACCTGCTTTGACAAGCATCGCAAGTTCCTTCATCCTGATCATCCATTCAGACAAGACAAAAAAAACTTCGAGAAAGGTAAAGTTATTGATGCTCCACCACCACCTGTGATGACCGGTCACATGATCAAGGCTCAGTTAGATGGTCTCCAGCCCAATGCCAATGGGTCAGGTTTTGTGGGATATGGAGAGACACATAACTGGACTCACATACCATGCCTATGGAGGCTCCCTTACTTTGCGGATCTCCTCCTCCCACATAACATTGACGTAATGCACACTAAGAAGAATATCGCCGAGGCCCTTTTCGGCACAATCTTTGACACTGAGAAGACAAAGGATAACGTCAAAGCCAGACTTGATCAAGAGAAACTCTGTGATAGGCCAGATTTAAAAATGGTCGAACCCGGACCCAAAAGAAAAGGGTGGTGCAAGCCACCAACCCCGTTCTGCCCTGGAAGGAAGCATAGGAAGGTAATGATGAAGTGGGTCTTGGATAAATTGCGGTTCCCTGATGGGTACGTAGGAAATATAATGAAGGGAGTGAATATGAATACATTGCGAATAGGGGGTCTCAAGAGCCATGATTATCATGTCTGGCTTGAGCGGGTGATGCCGGTGATGATTCGAGGTTTTGTCTCCGAGGAGATTTGGCGAGTGCTGGCGCAATTAAGCTATTTCTTCCATCAACTTTGTGCTAAAGAGTTAGACCCAAAAATTGTTGACAAGCTAGAGAAACAAACACCAGAGTTGGTGTGCAAGCTAGAGAAGATCTTTCCACCAAGCTTCTTTAATTCGATGCAACATACGATCTTGCATCTTCCGTCTGAGGCGCGTTTGGGGGGGCCTATGCAGTACCGTTGGATGTATGGACCTGAGAGAGAAAATAAGAATCTTTGTGCCAAATGCACGAATAAATGTCGTATTGAAGCATCTATAGTCGAGGCCTACCTCAATGAGGAGGTGTCAAACAACACAACAAAGTACTATGATGCCAATATTCCCACTCATCTAATCCAATCCTTCGTTACAATGTGATCACACCGGACGATCTACCCCGGCTTAGCATCTTCTCAGGGATAGGTGGCAGAGCAAGTGGTAGAAGACCCAGACACATAAAACATCCAGAGTGGAGGACTATTATGTCGTACGTGTTGACAAACATGCCTGAAGTGCAACCGTACATTGAGTAAGTGCTTCCTATATTTTTCACAAATAATCACAATTAAGTTTGTGTATGCCTTAACTTCCTTCCAATTGCTACAGAGAATTCACACTTGAATGCTGGAACCTAGAAAGGCCTCCTACCGAAGAGGAGAGGGAACATATCTTTAAAAAAGGCGGTAAAGGAAATGGAGGTTTCATTCCTTGGTTCGCGGCAAAAGTATGCCAATTTGTCCAACTTTCTTCTAGTGTCCACACTCAAGTTGGTGTCATTTTAAACTCATACATCAAACTTTTCTTATTGAACTTGTAGGAAAAAAGGGACCCTATGAGAGCCGATTTGAAAGATTTTGCCATAGGCTTCACATCTTCCGCCGAGAAATTGAATGCTTACGATGTGAATGGGTATCGCTTTCATACCCATTCTTACGACATTAGCCGGCCCGGTGTAAAGACAATAAACAGCGGGGTCGAAACACTAGGGTCAGATGGACTTTACTACTATGGTAGAGTCGAGGAAATGATCGAGCTAGATTACGGTTTGGGCGACTGGCAAAACCATATTGTATTCAGATGCCATTGGTTCGACCCAACCAGAGTCAGGCGGCACCCAGACATTGGATGGGTCGAAATTCAGCGAGCATACAAGTATGACGGAGATGATGTCTATATTTTGGCTAACCAGGCCAAGCAGGTATTCTATCTACCGTATGCATGCCAAATTGTGAAGAACCTGAAGGGCTGGGATGTTGTGATCAATGTACCCACGCATAGTAAACCAATTGCTCCAACCGATGAAGATTACCAACGCATAAATCCTAACACATATGAGTGTGAGTTCTATCAGGAAGATGGGATCATAGGAGAATTTAGTATTCACTTGCCCACTGACGACGATGAAATGGAAGTAGACGGTGAGCAAGATGAAGCTGATGGCATGGAAGGAGGCGATGAGCCAGACATTGATGAAATCATTGAAGACCCCATGGACCTGAATTTACTTGAACGAGTCCGTCTAGGTGAAGACGATGAGTCAGACGGTCCACCTCGAGACTACGATTCAAAATGGTGGGACGACATGCGCGACAACGACGATGAAACTCCCGGGCCAACTGATGATCCAAACGATGAGGACTATGACTTTTGAAACTTGTAACAACTCTATGTACCATGAACTTGTACCAACAAGATGTGTGATAGCGATGATGTACTTTTGGATGTAAACCAACTCTATGTACTATCTACTCCTAAATGTGAACTTTGTTGAGTCTAAATACTTGATGTACTTCTAGATGTAAGACAACTCTATGTTCTATGAACTTGTGCTTCTTGCCAAGAAGTTATCGCCCTATGATTTTGAACTTTTGCACATTTTTTTTGTGATAGCATATGAACTTTTAAACGTGAACTTCTGAAGTGCTCTACTTTTGCATATGAACTTTTAAACATGGCCTTCTCAATTGCTTTAGTTTTGCATATGAACTTTTGAACTGCTTCTGCATATGAACTGATTTTGTTTTGGATATGATGCTTTCAACATGAACTAATTGCAATATTGTTTCTTGGTGAGGTGACTGAAATATGCCATGCAACAAAAAGGAAAAAGTTGTGAGACTTGGCAATGTGATTGAAAGGTTAGGCAAGGCGATGGGGGTAAAAAAGAAGGGCACAGGTGCAACACGTTCCACACAGGCAGGCAGGGGCAAACCCGCACAACGAGCCATAATGCATGGTCCCCGGGCTAGACGAGTTGATCGTATGCTTGTACCATGTGTTGCTAGCCCTATCCCCTCCGCCCATTCTGAGGAGGAGTCGGAGGAGGAGAGTGAGGAACCAGCTGTGGAGGAAAGGGAGGAGGCGGAGGAGGAGAGGGAGGAGGCGAAGGAGGAGAGGGAGGAGGACCTAGTTGCGGATGAGGAGTTGGAGGAGGGAGAGTATGCGGTGGAGGAATCGGCAAAGGACATTGAATGGCCGGTTCCTAAGGAGACCAAAATCTGGTTGCGTGGGGTGTCCACTCTCCCTTCGCGGCCATATCCACATAAAGGGATCATTGTTAAACCTGTCGGTGAGAAGTAAGTGCTTTTGTGGACTCTTAACTATGTCTTTACATTCAAGTTTTTTGACAATACTAACTCATTTGCCTTTCCATTGTGCAGGGCCTTCGTGTTTATTCCAGAAACCACAATCCCGCCACGCCAGCCAAGCACCATCATTGGTTGTCTTTGCAGGCGTCATTACCCTGGCTTGGTTTCCATAGGAGACGGTGAGGAGGAGCCAGCTTGGTCTTGGGAGCATTGGTAACGCGCTCGAGATACGAAAGACAAGTGGGGCAGGGAATACCGCAATGCTGCAGAGCGGGTGGTCAACGGTTTTTGGGTAAAATTCTTACTCGGTTTTCATAGTTATTTCTTTACCAATATTCAAAATCATTGCATCGATAACTGTTTTATGCGAATTGATGTACTTTCATAGGACTTCTTTACTTGCGTTGAGGGTATGGAGGATGAAGCTAATGATATTGTGGAGGAGATTGCCAAGAAGGTTGTCCAAGACATGCCTTACCATGCTCGTGTCAATTCCGTGGTGAAGTATTTCGCCTATGAACGCAAGAGGCTTCTCCCAAAGGCGCTAGCCCGTAGAGTGAATCTCACCCGTTCCATGTACATGAAGGTAGTTTTCATTTAGCTGTGATTTCCTGGATTAAAACAACTTAGTTTCATTCCTAAGTTGGATATATTTGACATGTTTCAGGCGGTTCCTCCGTGGTGCAACAACAAGATTCCTTGCTACTAGCAAGTCATATCTAGGTGGATAAACCCGGAGTTGAGGGCCACACATACATCGGCTTCGGAGCGGCGTGCCTTGATGGGTGGTCCGGTACACCTTCAAGGCAACCTCAACCTCCATGCTTACGTGCAGAAGAAGGTAATAATAGCATTTGGTTTATGAACTTCTCAACTTGTGCCCTTATGGATATTATTGCTTCTATTGCAGAATAGGGAGAGAGGTGAGGGTGAAGAGCTTCTCAATACCTTCACGGGATTATGTCTCTCACGTAAGTCAAATAAACCAGAAGGGGGGTGGGTCAACCCAGGGGCTGGCTTTAGGATTAATGCATATAGTGGGAAGTTCAAGGAATGCAACGGGCCCGACTCTGATTCGGCCTCACAAGACATTGATGTTATGGTTTCCCTCAAGTCGGGAGAAGGCAAGAAGCGTGGCCGGTTATATGTTGGTGACAGTTCCATTCGTAAGAAGAACATTCCAAAACTTGCCCACCTTCGTGCTACCACATCGAGCTCAGGTCCTGCTATTGAGCGTCACCCACAACCTGGGATGGACATGCTGCATCAGTTCCATGTATGTTTTACTTCACTGATCTTCCTTCTGATTTTATCTTTGCATTGCAACGATGGTGAACTTGTTGTGCTGGCATATTGTAGGTCCGCCTAGAGGAAGAAAGCAGGCTGCGACAGGAAGCTCAGGCCAATGCCTACTTCAACAAGAGCAAGCCATGAAAATGCAGCAAAGCCTAATTCAGCAGGAGGAATTCATGGCTAAACAACAGGCAACCCTGGAGGAGATGTTTGCTCGGTTCAGTAATAACATGCAGTGTTCAACTTTGCCGGATCTTCCTCCTGTTCCGCCTCTTCCTACAATCAGCTTTGTAAGTCTTCAACTTTTCAACCATGCATCTTACCATCATTCTTAAATCATCTTACCATCTTACTATCATGCTTGAACTGTCCATAGTCGGGAGAACACTTCAATGACTTTGTGGTTGCTGGATCTACACCTACCCAAGCAAGCCCAATGACACGCACTGCGGCTCAAGATGCTTTGACCTCCATGCCACAATGATCACTCGAGGTACTTGTCTATGGTTGTGCATTATTCATGCTTGTGTCTTGTTGTTGGTTGTGCCTCTCAACTCACAACTTTACATTGCTGATAGTAGAGCCCACAAGTGTTGATCCTTGTATTATTCATACTTCTTAGCTTCAAGTTGAAACTTATATGTTGATGCTTGTTGACTCTTGTGCCTTATCGATCATTTGCAATTTAACTTTGAAAACTCATGCGTGTGCTATTGAACTTATAGGTTTGCATCGATCACGGGTACCGTCGACGGTGGGCATACATGCTGTGGTGGAAGTTCATTGCATATTGTAGGTTGAACTCATGCTTTCGTTTGTGAACTCTTGTTGCATATGTATGCATGTTGTTGTGAACCCTCCTTGAATATGTATGTGTGCTTTTGTGGAACTGTATTGGATATGTATGCGTGTGTGGACTTTGAACTCGTCATCGGATTGTTATTGTTGTGAACTTGTAATATATTGGATATGTATGCATGACCATTTCATTTGTGAATTCTTGTTGCATATGTACGCATGTTTTTGTGAAATTATATTGTTGTTGTGTTCTATTGGATATGTAATATATTGTTGTGATCTATTGGATATGTAATATATTGGATATGTAATATATTGTTGTTGCTACTCTCTGCAAAAAAAATATGCTTTTGCGCGCTATAAGCCATGTGTCCCAGGCACTGGCACCTGGCTTACAGGGCATCGGGGGCTGTAAGCCGTGTGTCCCACGCGCTGGCACCCGGCTTATAGACCGTTTTTCCCAGGCGCTAGGGGCTGTAAGTCGTGTGTCCGAGGCACTAGCACCCGACTTATAGGCCGTCCATGGCATGCTTATTTTAAATTTTAACCCGTGTGACCAGATTCGGCCCTCGGTTTATATGTAAACCGTACATGTCACATTGGCTCTCGGTTTATATATAACCCGTGTGACCAGATTCGGCCCTCGGTTTATATATAAACCGTGCGTGTCACATTGGCCGTCGGTTTATATATAACCCGTGCGCCCGGTCTCGACCCTCAGCTTATATATAAACCGTGTGACCGCAGGCCCTCGACTTATATATAAACCGTGTGACTGTAGGCCCTCGGCTTATATGAACCGTCACGGGGCTTGCCGTTAGTACTACGTTGCCGTTATGTATAAATCGTGTGTCCGTTGGCACTCGGCTTACATGGGACACTCGGCTTACACCGGATAAGCCGGTCCTTAGTAAGGCGTGTGTTATAAGCCGGGGAAAACACTCGGATTATATGTAAACCGAATGTAATCCGTTGTAAGTCGAGTGTTTCGAGCACTCGGCTTATAAGTTTTTTCCTGTAGTGTACAAGACAAAATAAAAGGAGAGTGATACATAACAAACATTAAGTATTTAGTTTCATTACAGAACAATGGAGTGAAACATCCTGAATCCGTGGGACTATGAACCCGTGTTATAAAAATATACGTTTAAAATGTTAAAAAGGAATTAAACAAAATTTCATACATACTTCTTCGCATATGTATGCATGATTTTTATTTTATATTTCTGACAACTAGAAATAAATTTTTCGAAGTACGTTCATATGCCCATGAATTCATCCATGTACTTTTCCTGAACGACGCCTTTTCTTTTCCAAAAATGCTAAACCTACAAACGAATACATGATTTTAGACGATCTTTTCATCTAATGACAAATCGCAAACTTGTCCCCCTGATTTCCGTTAGGGTGGGCCGCCTGCCTCCTCTATTGACCAATCACAATATGAAAAGTTCACCCATTCTGTAAAATTATGTAAGTTGTCCGTACGTGTAGCATTATTGTCTCTTTCCTCACAATGCTTGCTTGCATGCGATGTTCATGAGCAGTTTTTTTAATAAATGTTCATGAGCAGTTAGTTTAATAACCAACACCTAATTACATGCATGTAGAAAAAATGATGATTTTTCCTAGAATTTTTTAAGTAAAAAATTTAAAATATTTGGCATCTCAAGTCGGTTCAACTGAAAAATCGTTATCACAAAAAAAATCGTCACGATGAAACCTTCAAAACTCCATCTCATATTGATATGTTCCAACAACCTTCTTTGCGGTAAAAAGTTACCACACATGGACTAAGTAAATTAAGATGCCTTTATGTTATTTTTACAGAAGTTACATGTACATAAAAATGTTTCCTCCAACCATCTCCCCACATGCACAGGAATTCATACACTGGAAGGCAAAAGAAAAGTTCATTCTAAATTCTTTTAGTTTAAAATTCAAAATATTTTGTAGCTCAAACCATAGGTCTGGTTGAAATCGATTTTCATATAAAAATTATGTCGCAACGACCTTCAACTTGATCTCATGTTGGTACTTTTTGACGAGTTCTTTTTTGGGTCAAAAATTTGTCATACTTGGGCTAAGTAAATTGCCACGTTTGTTGGACATATATTATCATGCTACTTACATAAAAGTTATCGGCGGTATGATTCTAGCAATTTTTCTCTTCAGGTTCAAAAGCTACCATGGTGTTCGTGCGCAGATTATCAGATCTGCAATGTGTATATTATCATGATTTTTACAATGTGGGGTACGTTTTTAGGGAGAAAATCATGGGTCAAAAGTTACAAAGATGTAAGCTATAATACATTTCCACATAAGCTACCGACCATATGTTTAGAACATTTTTTCCCTCGGGTCAAATATGTCATAGCGTTTGTATGTAAGTTATCACGTCCACCGTGCATATATTATCATGCTACTTACACAGAAATTACCGTGGGTATGTTTCCAGCAACACCCTCCCCTGAGGATCAAAGTTATCACGATATTTGTACGCTAGTTACTACATCTGTGGTACGTAAATTATCATGTTATTTACACCAAAATTATCAAGATATATTCCAACAAAAATTTCACCGATCATAAGTTACCACGAGTTTCCATACGTATGTTGTCAGATTTATGGTGCATAAATTACCACGTTACACCAAAAATATTGAGGAATTTTTCAAACAACTTTTTTTTGGATCAAAGCTCAAGTACCCCTCTCTCTCTCTATGTTCGTTTGACGTTTGAGTCAGGACCCAGTTCGGCCCTTCCCACCTACCGCCCCACTGGCACCACCACCACCATCGTCATCACCACCGCAGCCGTCGCCGTCGACCACTGCGCACTCCCGGGTGTCAAGCCATCCTGCTACCACCGGAGTGAGGGGGGAGGAGGGTTCCGGATGCCGCTCCCACACATCTACCAGGCTTTCCTAGAGATTCTACAGCCTGCAGCCGATCCATTCGACCCCGGTGGCGACCTTGTGGAAGACGACGGAGAACTGCTGGTGGGAACGTGTGGTGCGGCTATATTGCCATGCAAATTCCACCGTTACATCATATGACTAGTTCGTTCATCATCATATTGCTTTGCATGATCACACAGAGCTGAGATAGCATTTGTGGAAAAGCCACCATTCATTATATTGTGGAGACATGTCATGCTAGATCATTGCACATCCTGGAACACTGCCACATGCATTCATATTGAGTCATACCACTTCATAGTTCCGTTGGGGAATGTAGCATGGGAAACAAAAAATTTCCTATGCACATACAAGATCTATCCATGGTGATGACCATATACGAGAGGAGAGATCGGATCCACATACCTTTGTAGATCACTAAGCGGGGAGCATTAAGAAACACGGTTGATGTAGTCGAACGTCTTCGCGATCCAAATTGCAAGCCGTCCCGCGATCCAATCACGATCTAGTGCCGAACATACGACACCTCCGCGTGGAGCACACGTACAGCTTGATGACGATCTCCGCCTTCTTGATCTAGCAAGGGAGGATGGATAGGTAGATGAGTTCTCTGGCAGCACGGCGACGTGGTGGCGGTGGTGGTGAACTAATCCAGCAGGGCTTCGCCGAGATCTACCGAACTAATCTAGACGAAGAAGACGATCTATGAAGGATAGGGAAGCATGTGGCTTTTTAGGTGGTGGCTGCCCTCAAAACCTCCACTATATATAGGAGGAAGGGGTAGGTGGGCTAGCCTTGGCCCCTCCTCCAAGGAGGAGGGGTTCGGCCGAAGTGGGGGGGGGGGGAGAGGCCACCTCCCACAAGCGAGGTGGATACCCTTGGGAGGACTCCTCCTCCACCTCCTCCATCAAGCCTTGGCGCATGGGCCTCTTGGGGTTGGCTGCCCAAGCCCACCAGGGGCTGGTGTGCCACCTCCTAGGCCCATGTGCCCCCCGGGGTGGGTGGGCCCCTCCCGGTGGACCCCTGGGACCCTTTCGGCACTCCCGGTACAATACGTGAAATCCCCAAAACTAATCCGGAACCCGAATACCACTTTCCTATATATAAATATTTACTCGAGAACCATTCCGGAGCTCCTCGTGACGTCCGGGATCTCATCCGGGACTCCGAACAACCTTCGCTCACCAACACGCATAACTCAATAATACCGAAACATCACCGAACCTTAAGTGTGCAGACTCTGCGGGTTCGAGAACTATGCAGACATGACCGAGACACTCTCCGGTCAATAACCAATAGCGGGACCTGGATGCCCATATTGGTCCCTACATATTCTACGAAGATCTTTATCGGTTGAACCTCTATGTCAAGGATTCAGTTAATCCCGTATGTTGTTCCCTTTGTCCATCGGTATGTTACTTGCCCGAGATTCGATCGTCGGTATCTTCATACCTAGTTCAATCTCATTACTCGCAAGTCTCTTTACCTATTCCGTAGTATAAGATCATGTGACTAACTCCTTAGTCACATAGCTTGCAAGCTTCTTGTAATGCTGTATTACCACGTGGGTCCTAGAGATACCTCTCCGTCAAACGAAGCGACAGATCCCAGTCTCGATCCACGCCAACCCAACAGACACCCTCGGAGACACCTGTAGAGCACCTTTATAGTCACCCAGTTACATTGTAACATTTGATACACACAAGGCATTCCTCCGGTGTCCGGGAGTTGCATGATCTCATGGTCATAGGAACAAATACTTGACACGTAGAAAACAATAGCAATAAACTGACACGATCATATGCTACGTTCATAGTTTGGGTCTTGTCTGTCACATCATTCTCCTAATGATGTGATCCCGTTATCAAATGTAAACTCATGTCTATGGCTAGGAAACCTTGACCATCTTTGATCAACGAGCTAGTCCTTTAGAGGCTCACTAGGGACAATATGTTGTCTATGTATCCACACATGTATTTGAGTTTCCGGTCAATAAAACTCTAGCACGGATAATAAACGATTATCATGAACAAGGAAATATAATAATAACCACTTCATTATTGCCTCTACGACATATTTCCAATAAGTTCTTCATATCGAGTTTTCATTGAGTTGTAAGAAACTAACAGTGTGATGATCATGATTATTAGAGCATTGTCTAAGTGAGGAAATAAAAAAGGCAAACGCTAAATCATCCCACCATATCAAAAAAGGAGAATGAAAAAAATGAGAGAAAAGAGAGAGAAGGGACTTTTCTACTATCAAAGTGGCACATGCATTATTAAAAACTTGGTTTGTATATTACGATGACGGGCTTCCTCAAATGCCCGAGGTCTTCATGAGCAAGAAAGTTGGATACCCCCTCCTAGGCCATCTACGGTGGCCATACCCCTCTCCCCTCTCCCCTATAAATAGAGGAGGGGTGAGAGGGTTGCGGCACACCTGAACCCTCCCCATTGGCGTAGCCCTACCCCTCCACTTCTCCTCTTCCGAGGCGGTTGGCGAAGCCCTGCCGGAGAACCACAAGCTCCACCGCCACCATGTTGTCGTACTGTTGGAGTTCTCCCTCAACTTATCCTCCCCACTTGCTAGATCAAGAAGGAGCAGATGTCCCCGGGCTATACGTGTTGAACGCGGAGGCGCCATTCGCTCGGTGCTTGGATCAGATCTTCCGCTATTTGAATCGCCGCGAGTATGACTCCATCAACCGCATTCATTGTAACACTTCCGCTTAGCGATCTTCAATGGTATGAATATGCTCTCCCTCTCTTGTTGCTAGCATTCCTAGATTGATCTTGGTGATACGTAGGAAAATTTTGAATTATTACTACGTTCCCCAACAGTGGTATCATGAGCCAGGTCTATGCGTAGATTCTATGCACGAGTAGAACACAAGTAAGTTGTGCATGATGATTTGGTCAATTTGCTTACCGTTACTTGTCCTATCTTGATTCAGCGGCATTGTGGGATGAACCGCCCGGACCGACTTTACACGTACACTTATGTGAGACTGGTTCCACCGCCTAACATGCACTTGTTGCATAAGGTGGCTAGCGGGTGTCTATCTCTCCCACTTTAGTCGGGTCAGATTCGATGAAGAGGGTCCTTATGAAGGGTAAATAGCAATTGGCATATCACCGTTGTGGTTGTAACATAGGTAAGAAACGTTCTTGCTAGAAACCCATAGCAGCCACATAAAACATGCAACAACAATTAGAGGATGTCTAACTTGTTTTTGCAGGGTATGCTATGTGATGTGATATGGCCAAAAGGATGTGATGAAATATATGTGATGTAAGAGATTGATCATGTTCTTGTAATAGGATTCACGACTTGCATGTCGATGAGTATGACAACTGGCAGGAGCCATAGGAGTTTTCTTCATTTATTGTATGACCTGCATGTCAATAAAAACGCCATATGATTACTGTACATTATTGCTAACCGTTAGCCATAGTAGTAGAAGCAATAGTTGGCGAGAAAACTTCATGAAGACACGATGATGGAGATCATGGTGTCATGCTGATGACGATAGTGATCGCCCCGAAGATGGAGATCAAAGGCGCCAGATGATATTGGCCATATCATGTCACTTTATGATTTGCATGTGATGTTTATTATGTTATTACATATTATTTGCTTAGAACGATGGTAGTAAATAAGATGATCCATCACTAAAATTTCAAGAAATGTGTTCCCCCTAAGTGTGCACCATTGCGAAGGATCGTTGTTTCGAAGCACCACGTGATGATCGGGTGCGATAGATTCTAACGTTCGCATACAACGGGTGTAAGCCAGCTTTACACATGCAAAACAGTTAGGTTGACTTGACGAGCCTAGCATGTACATACATGGCCTCGAAACACGAGAGACTGAAAGGTCGAACATGAGTCGTATAGTTGATGCGATCAACATGGAGATGTTCACCATTGATGACTAGTCCGTCTCACGTGTTGATCGGACACGTCCTAGTCGATATGGATCATGTATCACTTAGATGACTAGACGAATGTTTATCTGACTGGGAGTTCATTGAATAATTTGATTAGATGAACTTAATTATCATGAACTTAATATAAAATTGTCTTTACAATCTATATTGTAGATCCAATGGCCCACGCTAATGTTCCCCTCAACTTCAACGCATTCCTAGAGAAAACTAAGCTGAAAGACGATGGAAGCAACTATATAGATTGGGTCCATAACTTGAGGCTCATCCTCATAGCTTCCAAGAAAATATATGTCCTTGAAGCGCCGCTAGGTGCCGCACCTGAAGTCCCAGCGGCTCAAGACGTCATGAATGCCTGGCAGTCATGTAGTGATGATTACTCCCTGCTTTAGTGCGGCATGCTTTATAGTTTAGAACCAGGGATCCAAAAGCGTTTTGAGCAACATGGAGCACATGAGATGTTCCAAGAGCTGAAACTGGTTTTCCAAGCTAATGTTCGGGTTGAGCGATATGAAGTCTCCGACAAGTTCTTTAGTTGTAAGATGGAGGAAAATGGTTTTTTTCAGCGAGCACATACTTAAAATGTCTGGATTGCACAACCGCTTGTCTCAGTTGGGAGTTAATCTTCCGGATGACTCGGTTATTCACAGAATCCTCCAGTCGCTTCCAAGCTACAAGAGCTTTGTGATGAACTACAATATGCAAGGGATGGAGAAGTCCATTCCTGAGTTATATTCAATGCTGAAATCAGCGGAGGTGGAAATCAAAAAGGAACGTCAAGTGTTGATGGTGAATATGATCACCAGTTTCAAGAAAGGCAAGGGTAAGAAGAACTTCAAGAAGGGCGACAAAGCAGTTGCTGCTCCCGGTAAATCAGTAGCCGGGAAGAAGCCCAAGAATGGACCCAAGCCTAAGACTGAGTGCCATTATTGCAAGGGAACCGGTCACTTGAAGCGTGATTGCCCCAAGTACTTAGCGGATAAGAAGGCCGGGAATGTCAAAGGTATATATAATATACATGTTATTGATGTGTACCTTACCAACGCTCGTAGTAGCTCCTCGGTATTTGATACTCGTGCAGTTGCTCACATTTGTAACTCAAAACAGGAGCTATGGAATAAGCGGAGATTGGCGAAGGACGAGGTGACGATGTGCGTCGGGAGTGGTTCCAAGGTCGATGTGATCGCCGTCGGCACACTACCTCTACATCTACCTTCGGGATTAGTTTTAAACTTCAATACTTGTTATTTAGTACCAGTTTTGAGCATGAACATTGTATCCGGATCTCGTTTGATGCGAGATGGCTACTGATTTAAATATGAGAATAATGGTTGTTCTATTTATATGAGAGATATGTTTTATGGTCATGCCCCGCTGGTCAATGGTTTATTCTTAATGAATCTCGAACATGATGTTACATTTATTCATAGTGTGAGTACCAAAATATGTAAGGTTGATAATGATAGTACCACATACTTGTGGCACTGTTGCCTTGGTCATATCAGTGTCAAACGCATGAAGAAACTCCATATAGATGGACTTTAGGAGTCTCTTGGTTTTGAATCATTTGGCACGTGCGAACCATGCCTCATGGACAAGATGACCAAGACTCCGTTCTCCGGAACAATGGAGCGAGCAACCAACTTGTTGGAAATTATACATACCGATGTATGTGGTCCAATGAGCGTTGAGGCTCGCGGTGGCTACAGGTATGTTCTCACCCTGACTGATGACTTAAGCAGATATGGGTATGTCTACTTAATGAAACACAAGTCTGAGACCTTTGAAAGGTTCAAAGAATTTCAGAGTGAGGTAGAGAATCAATGTGATTAGAAAATAAAGTTCTTGCGATCTAATCGTGGAGGAGAATATTTGAGTCGCAAGTTTGGAACGCACTTAAGGAAATGTGGAATTGTTTCACAACTCACACCGCCCGACACACCTCAGTGTAACGGTGTGTCTGAACGTTGTAATCGCACTCTATTGAATATTGTGCAATCTATGATGTCTCTTGCTGATTTGCCGCTATCATTTTGGGGATATGCATTGGAGACTACCGCATTCACTTTAAATAGGGCACCGTCTAAATACGTTAAGACGACAACGTATGAATTATGGTTTGGGAAGAAACCTAAGCTGTCATTTCTGAAAGTTTGGGGATGCAATGCTTATGTCAAGAAACTTCAACCTGAAAAGCTCGAACCCAAGTCAGAAAAGTGCGTCTTCATAGGATACCCTAAATAAACTATTGGGTATACCTTGTATCTCAGATCCAAAGGCAAGATCTTTGTTGCCAAGAATGGATCCTTTCTAGAAAAGGAGTTTGTCTCGAAAGAAGTGAGTGGGAGGAAAGTAGAACTTGATGAGGTAATTGTACGCCCTCTCGAACCGGAGAGTAGCGTAGCGTAGGAAAATGTTTCTGTGGTGCGTGCACCTACTAGAAAGGAAGTTAATGATGATGATCATGAAACTTCAGATCAAGTTACTACTGAACTTTGTAGGCCCATGAGGACACATTCGAAACCAGAGTAGTACGACAACCCTGTCCTGGAAATCATGTTGTTAGACAACAGTGAACCTTCAAACTATGAAGAAGCGATGGCGGGCCCGGATTCTAACAAATGGCTTGAAGCCATGAAATCCGAGCTAGGATCCATGAATGACAAGAAAGTATGGACTTTGGTGGACTTGCCCAATGATCGGCAAACCATAGAAAATAAATGGATCTTTAAGAAGAAGTCTGACGCGGATGGTAATGTGGCCGTCTATAAGGCTCGACTTGTCGCTAAGTGTGATCGACAAGTTCAAGGAGTTGACTACGATGAGACTTTCACACCCGTAGCGATGCTGAAGTCCATCCGAATCATGTTAGCAGTTGCCGCATTTTATGGTTATGATATCTAGCAAATGGACGTCAAACCGGCATTCCTTAACATCTTTCTTAAGGAAGAATTGTATATGATGCAGTCAGAAGGTTTTGTCGATCCTAAAAAATGCTGACAAGGTATGCAAGCTCAAGAGCTCCATCTATGGGCTGGTGCAAGCATCTCGGAGTTGGAACATTCACTTTGATGAGGTTTGTACAGACTTATGGAGATGCCTGTATTTACAAGAAAGTGAGTGGGAGCTCTGTAGGATTTCTCATTTTATATGTAGATGATAAATTGTTGATGGGAAATGATATAGAACTTTTGGAAAGAATAAAGACCTACTTGAATAAGTGTTTTTCAATGAAGGACCTTGGAGAAGCTGCTTACATATTAGGCATCATGATCTATAGAGATAGATCGAGACACCTCATTGGTCTTTCACAAAAGCACATACCTTGACAAGATGTTGAAGAAGTTCAATATGGATAAGTCCAATAAGGGGTTCTTGCCTGTATTGCAAGGTGTGAGATTGAGCACAACTCAATGCCCGACCACGGGAGAAGATAGAGAAAAGATGAGTATCATCCCCTATGCTTCAGCCATAAGCTCTATTATGTATGCCATGCTGTGTACCAGACCTGATGTGAACCTTGCTATAAGTTTGGTAGGGAGTTACTAAAGTGATCCCACAATGGATCACTAGACAGCGGTCAAGAATATCCTTAAGTACGTGAAAAGCACTAAAGATATGTTTCTCGTTTATGGTGGTGCCGAAGAGCTCATCGTAAAGGGTTATGTCGATGCTATCTTCGACACAGATCCGGATGACCCCAAGGCACAAACCGGATACGTGTATATTTTGAATAATGGGGCAGTAAGCTGGTGTAGTTGCAAGCAAAGCGTCATGGCGGCATCTACATGTGAAGCAGAGTACATAGCTGCTTCGGAAGCAGCATAGGAAGGAGTCTGTATGAAGGAGTTCATCACCGACCTAGGAGTGATTCCCAATGTGTCCGGCCTGATGACTCTCTTCTGTGACAACACTCGAGCTATTGCCATTGCCAAGGAGCCCAGGTTTCACAAGAAGACCAAGCACATCAAGCGCCGCTTGAGCTCCATTCGTGGATACATTCACGATCGAGATATAGATATTTGTAAAGTACATACGGATCTGAATGTCGCAGATCCATTGACTAAACCTCTTCCACGAGCGAAACATGATCAACACCAGAACTCTATGGGTGTTCGATTCATCACAATGTATCTAGATTATTGACTCTAGTGTAAGTGGGAGACTGTTGGAAATATGCCCTGGAGGCAATAATAAAATGGTTATTATTATATTTCCTTGTTCATGATAATTGTCTATTGCTCATGCTATATTTGTATTAACTGGAAACTGTAATACATGTGTGAATACATAGACCACACCATGGCCCTAGTGAGTCTCTAGTTGACTAGCTCGTTGATCAATAGATGGTCATGGTTTCCTGACCATGGATATCGGATGTCGTTGATAACGCGGTCACATCATTAGGAGAAGGATGTGATGGACAAGACCCAATCCTAAACATATCACAAGATCGTGTAGTTCATTTGCTAAAGCTTTTCTAATGTCAAGTATCATTTCCTTAGACCATGAGATTGTGCAACTCTCAGATACATTAAGAGAATGCTTTGGGTGTATCAAACGTCACAACTAACTGGGTGACTATAAAGGTGCATTACAGGTATCTCCGACAGTATCTGTTGGGTTGGTACGAATCGAGACTGGGATTTGTCACTCCGTGCGAAGAAGAGGTATATGTGGGCCCACTCGGTAATAGATCATCATAATGAGCTCAATGTGACTAAGGAGTTAGTCACGGAATCATGTGTTACGAAACGAGTAAATAGACTTGTCGGTAGCGAGATTGAACAAGGTATAGGGATACCGACGATCTAATCTCGGGCAAGTAATATACCGATGGACAAAGGGAATTGTATACGGGATTAAGTGAATCCCCGACATCGTGGTTCATCCGATGAGATCATCGTGGAACATGTGGGAGCCAATATGGGTATCCAGATCCCGCTGTTGGTTATTGGCAGGAGAGGCGTCTCGGTCATGTGTGCATGGTTCCCGAACCTGTAGGGTCTACACACTTAAGGTTCAGTGACGCTAGAGTTGTAATGGGAATTGTATATGTGGTTATAGAAGGTTGTTCGGAGTCTCAGATGAGATCGCGGACATCACGAGGAATTCCGAAATAGTCTGGAGGTGAAGATTTGTATATGGGAAGTCCAGTTTCGGTCACCGGAAAGGTTTGGGGTTTTTATCGGTATTGTACCGGGACCACCGAAAGGGTTCCGGGGGTCTACCGGGAGGGGCCACCTGTCCCGGTGGGCCACATGGGCTAAAATTGGGAGGGAACCATCTCCCTGGTTGGCTGGTGCGCACCACACAAGGGGCCCAAGGCGCCTAGGGCTGGGATACCTAGGCCGTGGGGGCTGCTTCCCACCAACTTGGGAGGCAAGCCACCCCCTTGACCGCTGCCGCCCCCTCCTAGGCCATCTAGGGTGGCTGCCCCCCTCTCCCCTTCCCCCTATAAATAGAGGAGGGGTGATACGTCTCAAACGTATCTATAATTTTTGATTGTTCCATGTTGTTATATTATCATTCTTGGATGTTTTACAATCATTTTATAGTCATTTTATATCATTTTTTGGTACTAACCTATTGACAGAGTGCCCAGTGCTAGTTGTTGTTTTCTACATGTTTTTTACATCGCAGGAAATCAATACCAAACGGATTCCAAACGCAACGAAACTTTTTGTGGATTTTTTGGGCTAGAAGACATCCAATGGACCAGGAACACACCTGAGGGGAGCTCTGATGGGAGCACAACCCACCAGGGCGCCCCAGACGTGCCCCGATGGGTTGTGCCCTCCTCGTTGGCCTCCCGCACCGCCTCTTTGCTCTATAAATAACCCCAATATTCCAAAAACCCTAAGAGGGGGGGGACAAAAATCAATTCGAGCCGGCGTAGAGTCCTAAAACACTAGATCCAATCTAGACACCATCACGGAGGGGTTCATCATGTCCAATGGTGCCTCTCCGATGATGCGTGAGTAGTTCTTTGTAGACCTACGGGTCCGTAGTTAGTAGCTAGATGGCTTCCTCTCTCTCTTGATTATCAATACAATGGTCTCTTGGAGATCCATATGATGTAAGTCTTTTTGCGGTGTGTTTGTTGGGATCCGATGAACTTTGAGTTTATGACCAGATCTATGTTTTTATCCATGAAAGTTATTTGAGTTTTCTTTGATCACTTATATGCGTGATTGATTATAGCCTCGTATTTCTTCTCCAATATTTGGGTTTTGTTTGGCCAACTTGATCTATTTATCTTGCAATAGGAAGAGGTGCTTTGTGATGGGTTCAATCTTACGGTGCTTGATCCAAGTGATAGAAAGGGAAACAACACGTATGTATCGTTGCTATTAAGGATAACAAGATGGGGTCTATTTCTATATAAATAGATCTTGTCTATATCATGTCATCGTTCTTATTGCATTACTCCGTTTTTCCATGAACTTAATACACTAGATGCATGTTGGATAGCGGTCGATGTGTGGAGTAATAGTAGTAGATGCAGGCAGGAGTCGGTCTACTAATCTTGGATGTGATGCCTATATAATGATCACTGCTTGGATATCGTCATGATTATTTTAAGTTCTATCAATTTCCTAACAATAATTGTTTTCCCACCGTTTGCTATTTTTTCTCGAGAGAAGCCACTAGTGAAACCTACGACCCCCGGGTCTCTTTTCATCATATTTGCCTTTGCGATTTACTTTCCTTTGCTTTTATTTTTAGATCTATTAAACCAAAAATACCATGCTGCAATTTATTTGTTCCGCGATCTATTTATCCTATATACCACTTTTACCTCACATTATTTGCCTATCTTTAGGCGTCGTACCCGAAAGGGATTGACAACCCCTTTAACATGTCGGGTTGCGAGTATTTTTTATTTGTGTGCAGGTGTTGTTTACATGGTTTGGGGAGGTTCTCCTACTGGTTCGATAACATTGGTCTCATCACTGAGGTAAATACCTACCATCGCTATACTGCATCATCCCTTCCTCTTTGGGGAAATACCGACGTAGTTGTAGCAGACATCAAAAGTAATTTCTGGCACCATTGCCGGGGAAGATCAGTCAAGATAGTCTCCCGCCACCGTGCCATTTTTTGGCCTTGTTTCCGGGGAGGATCTTCAACATCAACCAGGTTCCTAATCACAAATCTCATCTCCTCGCAATTTACGTTATTTTCCATTTGCCTCAAGTTTTCCTCTCCACCACTTCACAAAAATTTGTTGTTTTATTTGCCCTCTTTTCCGTTTGCCTTTTTTCTTGTTTGCCATCTGCTTATGTTGCCATGTGCCTTCTATTTGCTTGCATATTTTCTTGCTAAAAATCTATTGATATGGATCCTCATCCACTTGCTAATCTTTTCAAGAGATCCAATTATGATGAACCAATTGCTAGTGAGTTGAGTGTACTTGATTATCTCTATGAAGTTTTGCTTGAGATTCGTGAATCTGAAAATTGTGATGAAGTGATTCACGATGTTTCCTTGAATGAAAAGCATGATTGCAATGATATTTTTATAAATTCTATTAAAATCAATTGTGCTAATGATATACAAACCCACAAGCTTGGGGATGCTATATTTGATGAGTTTGCCATGATCGCTACTTATTGCAATGATCATGATTGGGGTGATAATGCTTCTTATAATCTTAATAATTTATTTAATACTCTTGATGGATATGATATTGAAAGTGAGTTTGGAAGAGTGTCAACTTTAGGCATTATTGATCCCACTAATTTGGAGAGTGTTCAATCTTATGAAATTTTTGACAGAAGTGGGTTTGGAGAGGTCATAATTTTATTTGATGATAATCCCACTATTTTGGAAGAGTGTCAACTTTGCATGCATGTAGATCATGAAGAGAAAAATTTATATGATAGATATATTGTTGAATTTTAGTATGATCTTACATGCAATTATTATGAGAGAGGAAAATATGGTCCTAAAAATTTTCATATTACTAATTTACCTCTCGTTATGTTGAGATTGTCAATCCTTTATTTTTCTCCCTTGCAGATGCTAGTTTTTGCTTGCCTTGATAATTTTTTTGATTATAAAATTCCTATTCATAGGAAGTATATTAGACTTAAATGTGATTTCGACATGCCATATGATTCTCTCTTTGTGCTTCAATTCTTGTCTTTCGTGAGAGCATCATTAAAATTATCAATGCCTAGCTAAAAGGTTTTGAAACAAAAACTTTTGCGTTCAGGAAATTATTTTTTATTTTGAACATAAGAGTGATTTTGAGTTTATTATTTTTTCAGAAGATTAATAAACAAATTATCCACTCCGTCCTATTTTTCAGAATTTTTGGAGTTACAGAAGTATTCTAAGTAGTCAGATTGCTACAGAGTGTTCAGTTTTTGACATATTCTATTTTCTTTGCGTTGTGTGCTTGTTTTGATGATTCTATGGTTTTCTTTGATGAGTTTTTGACATAGAAAAGTTGGAATATAGTAGATATAATGCAAAAATTAAATATGAATAGGTTTGCAACAATACTTATAGTAGTGGTTTGCTTTCTTATACTAACGGATCTCACGAAGGTTTTGTTGAGTTTTGTGTAATTGAAGTTTTCAAGTTTTGGGTGATCTTACGATGGATGAAGGAATAAGGATTATCAAAAGGCTAAGCTTGCGGATGACCGAGGCACCCCAATATAATATTCAAAAATCAGCAAGCAACTAAGCTTGGGGATGCCCCCGAGTGGCATCCCCTGTTTCTTCTAACAACCATCGGTATTTTACTTGAAACTATATTTTTATTCATCACATATTATCAGTTTTGCTTGGAGTGTCTTGTGTGATATGCATCTTTGCTTGTTTTTCTTTGTGTTTTAAGTCTTGAATCCTTCCTGGACACACCTTTTTGAGAGAGCCAAAAATTATGCTATGCTTGCTCCTATGCTTCACTTAAATTTTTAGAGCCATGGATTTGCTCTAGTACTTCACTTATATCTTTTTGAGCATGGTGTGCTTTGTTATTTTTGAAGAAATGCTCTCATGATTCACTTAGATTTATTTGGGAGTTAGTAATTTTTTTAAGAAATTCTCTCTTGCTTCACTTAGATTATTTTGAGAGAAAGAAAAATTAC
Organism: Hordeum vulgare subsp. vulgare; assembly: GCF_904849725.1. Lineage (NCBI taxonomy): Eukaryota > Viridiplantae > Streptophyta > Magnoliopsida > Poales > Poaceae > Hordeum > Hordeum vulgare. The sequence goes on along the minus strand of NC_058522.1, from coordinate 438,999,381 downwards.
GCTCATGTTCTTCACTTAAATTTGTTTGAGCTTATCAAAAGCAACATATGAAAATAGTCCCAAAGTGATAGATATCCAAGGAGGATATAATAAAAACTTTAATGAAGATCATTGGACAAAATAAACTTAATTCTTAGTAATGGTTTTGAGATATGACGATATGATATGTGAGTCATGTTGATGAGTAATTGTGCTTTAGTAAGAATATTGATGTTAAGGTTTGTGATTCCCTATGCAAGCACGAAAGTTAATAGTTATGCAATGAAATTTATATCATACTTGTGGTGAATTATTCGGTGTTACTTATGCTTAATGCTTGGGTACGAGATTTTTCGTTTCTTGGTTGGTCGCTTCTCAATCTTTTTGCTAGCCTTCATTTTGCACTAAGTATGATCACTACTTGTGCATCCAAAACCCTTTAAACCAGTTTTGCCATATGAGTCCACTTTCCTACCTATATGCGGTATTTCCATGTTGTTCTTAACAAATTTGCATGTGCCATCTCTAATTTTGAAAATAAATTTCTCTTTTGTGTGCTCTACCGCTCGCGAGGCGGTGAGGGGTGGCCAATATTTTCCATTCTAGATGTGTTATTCTCACGATGAGTGTTTATTCACTTGTCATTGCACGAGAGTATGGCAAAGGTATTAGGGATGCGCAGTCCCGAAATGAAAAAAAATGAATCTACTTTTTTGTCAAATAATAAATTCCGTGGAAAGTGTTGGTATGGAGGTTACCCGTGGATACGGACAAGCCATGGAAAGTGAAAGTAATGGTGGAAAAAGGAATAAACTTTATTTTCTGTTTGGGAACCGCCTATGATGTATCTAGCATGGAAAGTGTTGGGAGCTCTAAGTTGTTTTCGTTGGTGGGAAAAGTATGCCTGCCAAAATGTTTTTATCTCTCAATTTTTGCTTTGAGCTCTAGCACCTCTTTAAATCCCTACTTCCCTCTGCGAAGGGCCTTTCTTTTACTTATGCAATTTTTATTTTGAATCTGAGTCTCCATCTTCTCTCATAAAGCACGAACTAAGGGGCACTATGATCGTATTTGAGCATTGGGTGTAGCTAATATTCAAGTGCGTTTCATGAATAGATCAATGATTGAGCATAATGGGCTAGGGATAACTTGCTTTAGTGTTGATATTTAAAAGACATGGTTGCCTATTGGTATGCTTGAGTATTAAAGTCTTCATGTCAAAACTAGACTACTGCTTTGAACCATATAAAAGTCCGAATGTCCATGCTATAAAGAAAATAAATGTGACGAACATGTTAGGCAGCATTCCACATATAAAAAAATCTCTTTTTATCATTTACCTACTCGAGGACGAGCAAGAATTAAGCTTGGGGATGCTGATACGTCTCCAACGTATCTATAATTTTTTATTGTTCCATGCTGTTATATTATCATTCTTGTATGTTTTACAATCATTTTATATTCATATTATATCATTTTTTGGTACTAACCTGTTGACATAGTGCCCAGTGCCAATTGTTGTTTTCTGCATGTTGTCTACATCACAGAGTCTAAACGCAGCGAAACTTTTTGTAGATTTTTTTGGGCTAGAAGACATTCAGTGGTCCAAGAACGCAAGGGGTGAGAGGGCTGCGGCACACCTGAACCCTCCCCATTGGTGCATCCCTACCCCTCCACTTATCCTCCTCCGCGGCGCTTGGCGAAGCCCTGCTGGACAACCACAAGCTCCACGGCCACCACGCCGTCGTGCTGCCAAAGCTCTCCCTCAACTTCTCCTCACCCCTTGTTGGATCAAGAAGGATGATACGTCCCCGGGCTGTACGTGTGTTGAACGCGGAGGCACCATTCGTTCAGTGCTTGGATCGGATCTTCCGCGATTTGAATTGCCGCGAGTATGACTCCATCAACCGCTTTCATTGTAACGCTTCCGCTTAGCGATCTTCAACGGTATGAAGATGGTCTCCCTCTCTCGTTTCTAGCATCTCCTAGATTGATCTTGGTGATACGTAGGAAAATTTTGAATTATTACTACGTTCCCCAACATTTTTATCTTTAGGAACAACAGTAATACCTCCTTTCTTAGGGACACAATGAACGAGACTTACCCATCTACTATCAGCTATGGGATAAATTATACCTGCTTCCAGAATATTTAATATTTAATTTCTCATCACTTCTTTTGTTTTGGGATTCAGTCTTCGTTGGTGATCGACAATGGGTTTAGCATCTGGTTCCATATTAATCTTGTGCTTACAAAGAGTGGGACTAATGCCCTTAAGATCATCAAGAGTATACTCGATAGCAGCTCGGTGCTTCCTTAAAGTTTTTAATAATCTTTCTTCTTCATGCTGTGTCAGGTTAGCACTGATAATAACATGATATATATTCTTTTCATCAAGATAAGCATATTTCAAAGTGTCACGCAATTGTTTTATTTCAAACAGAGGATCATCTTTGGGTGGAGGGGGACCTCCTAGAGGCCAAGTTGTGTTTAAGGATAGGTTTTTTCTTAAAGAATATATTATCTATTTCATTTATTTCATGCATATGCATATCATTTTCATGGTCTAGCAAATATTGTTCTAATGGATCCGTAGGAGGAATGGAAATATAAGCAAGACCAATTACTTCATATTTACTAAGCAATTCTTTATCATGGGGTGGTTTACTAAACTTGAAGAAATTAAACTCATGAGACGTACCACCAAAATTAACACTGACAGTTCCCTTTTTGCAATCTATTTGAGCATTGACAGTGTTCAAGAAGGGTCCACCAAATATTATGGGACAAAAATTGTCTTGTGGTGAGCCAAGTACTACAAAATCAGTGGGGTATTTTACTTTCCCACACAAGACTTCAACATCTCTAACAATCCCATGTAGTGTGATGGTGTCTCTATTAGCAAGTTTAATAGTAACATCTATGTCTTCTATCTCAGCAGGTGCTATCTCATACATAATTTCTTGATATAAGGTACAAGGGATAGCACTAACACTGCTACCTCTTGAACTTGCGTTGGTTTTTCCCTTGAAGAGGAAAGGGTGATGCAACACAGTAGCAGTAAGGATTTCCCTCAGTTTGAGAACCATGGTATCAATCTAGTAGGAGTATCAAGGCAAGTCTCTAAAGTACCTGCGCAAAAACAACAAACTTGCACCCAACGCTACAAAGGGGTTGTCAATCCCTTCCCGATTGATTGCAAGGTGAGATCTGAAGGTGGAAAGTGCAACAAAGTGAAAGTGTAGAGCTGAAAATATGATGTGAAGTAGACCCGGGGGCCATAGTGTTCACTAGAGGCTTGTCTCATGATAGCAAATATTACGGTGGGTGAACGAATTACTGTCGAGCAATTGATAGAACCGCGCAAAGTCATGACGATATCTAAGGCAATAGTCATACATATAGGCATCACGAACGAGACAAGTAGACCGAGACTTTCTGCATCTACTACTATTACTCCACACATCGACCGCTATCCAGCATGCATCTAGTGTATTGAGTTCATAACAAACAGAGTAACGCCTTAAGCAAGATGACATGATGTAGAGGGATAAATTCATGCAATAGATATAAACCCCATCTTTTTACCCTTGATGGCAACAACACGACACGTGCCTCGCTACCCCTTCTGTCACTGGGTGAGGTCACCGCATGGTATGAACCCAAAACCAAGCACTTCTCCCATTGCAAGAATTATAGATCAAGTTGGCCAAACGAAACCCACAACTCGAAGAGAATTACAAGGATACGAAATCATGCATATAAGAGATCAGAGGAAACTCAAATAACATTCATAGATAATCTGATCATAAATCCACAATTCATCGGATCTCGACAAACACACCGCAAAAGAGGATTACATCGGATAGATCTCCATGAAGATCATGGAGAACTTTGTATTGAAGATCCAAGAGAGAGAAGAAGCCATCTAGCTACTAGCTATGGACCCGAAGGTCTGTGGTGAACTACTCATGCATCATCGGAGAGGCAATGGTGTTGATGAAGAAGCCCTCCGTGTCTGAATCCCCCTCCAGGAGGGCACCAGAAGGGTCCCCAGATGGGATCTTGCGGAGACAGAAGATTGTGGCGGCGGAAAAGTATTTTCGTGGCTCTCTCCCGTGGTTTCAGATTTTTAGGGAATTTATTGGCGGAAGAGGTAGGGCAAAGGAGCCATGGGGGGCCCACAAGCCTGCTAGGCACGCCCCCCCAAGGCCACGGCTAGGGGGCTTGTGGCCTCCCCCGGGACCCTTTGCCTTGGTTCTCAATCTCCCTGCGTATCTTCTGTTGCGGAAAAAATCTTTCCGAAGGTTTTATTCCGTTTGGACTCCGTTTGATATTCTCCTGTGAAAAATGTCAAAACACGGAAAAAATAGGAACTGACACTTGGTACTGAGTTAATAGGTTAGTCCCAAAAAATATATAAAATGCATACAAAACATCCAAAGTTGACAAGATAATAACATCGAACCATAAAAAATTATAGATATGTTGGAGACGTATCAAATACTAGCACCCATATCACATAAAAAATGATAGCAATGATCTCCTATTTTGACTGAAACAACAGGCATGCCAACAACATGCCTACTCTTGTTTTAGTATGAGGTTTGGCAATTCTAGCAGCTTCATTACAGAAATAAATAACGTGCCCATCAATATTGTCTATCAAAAGATCTTTAAGCATAGAAGTACTAGGTTCTACCTTGTTTTGCTCAGAGGGTTTGGTTGTTCTAACATAACTTTTATTAAGCACGGTTAAAGCTTTAGCATGTTCCTTTATCCTAACAGGGAAAAGTGCTTTCTCAATATAAGTAGTAGGCACAACTCGGTTAACATTGGAAATAATAATTTCAGCTTCAACTTTGATTGGTTATTAATTTTTTTCTTTAATAGGTGGATGATATTTAAACCACTTCTCTCTACGGCTATCAACATGAGCAGCAAAGGTTTCACAAAATGAGGCTACTATCTTAGAGTCAAGTCTGTACTTACAGCTAAAATCAATGAAAGCATCGGTATTCATAAAAGATTTAACACAATCAAACTTAGGTTTTATACCTAAATCTTTACCTTCGTCAAGCTCCCAATCTTCAGAGTTACATTTCATTCTTCCCAAAAGATCCCACCTGAATTCAGTAGTCTTATTCATAAAAGAACCAGCGCAAGAAGTATCGAGCATGGTTTGATCATTACAAGAAAGTCGAGCATAAATTTTTTGAACAATAATTTCTCTCGATAGATCATGATTGGGGTATGAATATAATATTGAATTCAGCCTCCCCCAAACTGAGCGATACTTTCTCTGTCACTAGGCCAAAAATTATAGATAAAATTCTGATCGCGATGAATAAGATGCGTAGGATAATGTTTTTTGGTGAAACTACAACTGCATCGATTCATGTTCCAAGATCTTGTATCATCACATAGCCTATGCCATATCAATGATTTTCACCCAAAAGATAAAGGGAAAACCTTCTTCTTGACTTCTTCGTTGGATAAACTTGCAAGCTTAAATAATCTACAAACTTCATCCACGTAGATTAGGTGCATATCGGGATGTTTCGTTCCATCTCCTGCATAAGGATTAGCTAGCAATTTCTCTCTCATACATGAAGGAATTTCATAGAAAACATTTCAGTAGGTGCAACTGGTTGAGGGACAACTCTTGGTGTTTTTGGTCGAGGTGAAGATACCTTGAACAAGCCCCTCAAAGGATTACTTTCCATAGTGACAAGTAAGAGTAAATTTCAGCACGTAATATAATTTTTCCCTTACCAAATTCTGCCTACTAAAGGCGCTTCACTCCTCGGCAATGATGCCAGAAAAGAGTCTTGATCACCCACAAGTATAGGGGGTCAATCATAGTCCATTCGATAAGTAAGAGTGTCAAAACCAACGAGGAGCGAAAGGAAATGACAAGTGGTTTTCAGCAAGGTAATTTCTGCAAGCATTGAAATAGAAGTAACATGTTGTTTGTTAGCAAGATAATTGTAACAAGTGACACGTAGAAATAATAACAATTGGTACAGCAAGGTAGCCCAATTCTTTTGCGTCAAAGGACATTATAGAACAATTTCTTATAATAGGCAAAGCGTTCTTGAAGGCACACGGGAATTTCATCTAGTCACTTTCGTCATGTTGGGTTAATTCGCATTCGGTATTTTGATAATTTGATATGTGGGTGGACCGGTGCTTGGGTGTTGTTCTTACTTGAACAAACCTCCCACTTATGATTAATCCTACTGCAAGCATCCGCAACTACGATAATAGTATTAAGAATAAGTTGTAACAATAGCATTAAACATAGGGATCCAAATCAGCCTCTTATGAAGTAGTGCCTAGACTAGGTTTTAAGTTTTTGTCACTCTCGCAACCCATCCTCTAATTACTACTCCACAATGCATTCCCTTAGGCCCAAAATATGGTGAAGTGTTATGCAGTCGACGTTCACATAACACCACTATAAGGGAATCACAACATTCGTATCATCAAAATATCGAGCGAATATCAACTTCACATGACTACTTGCAACATGATTTCACCCATGGCCTCAAGAACAAAAGTAACTACTCACAACTGATAAACATGTTCATGATCAGAGAAGTATTGAATAGCATAATGGATCTGAATATATGATCTTCCACCAAGTACACCATAAAGCATCAACTACAAGATGTAATTAACGCTACTAGACACACCCCGGGTACCAATCCAAGGTTCCAGTACAATATTGAGTACAAGAGATGAACTAGGATTTTGAGAGGAGATGGTGCAGATGAAGATGTTGACGAAGATTGGCCTCCCCAAGATGAGAGGGTTGTTGCTAATGTTCCTTCGGCGGAATCGCTCCGCCGGAGGGAAAAAGTGCTCGTGCACAGGTTCCGCCTTGATATGGCGGAGCTTCGTCCCGAAAGTCCTCTCCTTAATTTTTTTAGGTCGAAGGAGAATATATACGAGAAGATGTATGCGAGAGGTGAGCCAGGTGGGCCACTAGACATCAAGACACGCCAGGGGTGCCTGGTACGCCCTGGTGTCTAGTTGTCGCCTTGTGGCCCCCTCTGGCACTTCTTCATTCCAATATTTTTTATTTATTATAAAACAAATCTCCATAATTTTTTAGCTCAATTGGAGATGTGCAGAATAGGTATCTCTGACGTAGCATTTTCAGATCCAGGATTCCATATGCCGGTATTCTCCCACTTGATGTAAACCCTGCATATTATGAGAGAAAAGGCATCAAAATCACTTGACCAAGTGGTAAAATGCATAAAACACTATAAATAATAGTAACAAAACATGATTCAAAATGGACGTATCAGGCACCCTGTCGGAGGGGGGATCAATCACAGAGGGCCTCTTCATCAACCTTGCTACCCTCGTGATGATGTATGAGTAGTTCACCACAGACCTAAGGGTCCGCATAGTTAGTACCTATGTAGCTCTCTCTCTCTCTCCCTCTCGCTCTCTCTCTCGATCTTCAATACAATGGTCATCACATCTTCGCTTTGATCCATTCGATGTAACATTTTTTATAGTGCATTTGTTGGGATCCGATGAATTGTGGGTTTATGTTCAGATTACTCATTAAAAGTATTTGACTCTTCTCTCAAATTATTATGATTCTTAATTGCATAATCATCATAGCTTCGTAAATCTCTCCGATCTATTGAATTGCTTGGGCCAAGTAGTTTGACATTTCTTCAGTGAGAGGGGTGCGTTGTACTAGGTTCAACCTGACGGGTTTCTATATCCTTGTGACAGAAGAGGACAAGATACGACTTTGTGTCGTTTCTATTAAGAATAAAACGATGGTTTTATTCATATTGATTGAGTTTATTTTGTCTACATCATTGTCAACGTTCTCCAAGCATTACTTTGTTCATCATGAACTTAATACGTAGAAAGGTAGCATAGAAGCGCTCTTGAAGTGGAGTAATAGTAGTAGGTGCAGGTAGGATTTGACCTATTTTCTTATGGACGTGCCTATATACACATGATAATTGTTGTGAAAATCGCATAACTATCTGCTTTTCCGTCAATTGCCCAACAATAATCTGTTTACCCACTGTATGTTGCTTTCATGAGAGATGCCACTAGAGAACACCATGGCCCCGGGTCTATTCAATTATACATGTACAAAACTTATCTTTTCCTTGATGTTCTTATTTGTATTTTATTTGATTTTTCAATTTACAATTATCTACACACCTCATTCGCTTGCAAATAACTAGATCAAGGGGATTGAAAACCCTATTGCCGATGTTGGGTGCAAGTTATTTGCTCTTTTGTGTGCAGCCACTCAAGACAGTTGAGGATTCATATTCCTATTACTTCCATAAACCTTGGTTTCTTAACTTACCCGTATTGTGCTGCAATTACCCGTTCCTCTTCACGAATGATTTCTGGCGCCATTACCGGGGCATATCATCACCAACAATTCTCATTCACTTGTTCTTCTTTTTATTCGATGTTACATTTAGCTGGCTTCTTAAAAATCAAAAATACAAAAATATGTATCTTTCCTTGTCACTAGTTTACTTCTTTGCTCGCTTGTTTACTTGTCCTGCTTGTTGCTTTGCTTGCTTGGTCACCATGTCTCAAGATACTACTAAGTTGCGTAACTTCTTAAATAATAATAATTATTTTATATTAATCCTATACCACCCGCTAGTAGTGCGGAGGCTTTTGATATTAATGTTGCATTGCTGAATCTTGTCATGAAGGAACAATTTTTGGGAAGTCCTAATGAGGATCTGGCTGCTCATCTTAATATCTTTAGTGAATTTTGTGTTATGCAAAAGAAAAAGGACATGGTTTTCATCTTTACCAGTAATAGTATTTGCACATGGGATAAGAGTAAAAATGCTTTTATTGCCAATTATTTTCCTCCTGCTAAGATCATGTCCCTTAGAAATCAAATAATGAATTTTAAACAACATGATCTTGAACATGTTGAACAAGCTTGGGACAGGATGAAATTTATGATAAGAAACTTCCCTTCTCATGGTTTAAACTTGTGGATGATTATCCAAAACTTCTATGCTGGACTAAACTTTGTATCTAGAAATCTTCCAGATTTTTCCGTAGGTGGTACCTTCATGGAGGTGAGCATAGGAGGGGCCACCAAAATTCTGGAAAACATCATGACCAACAACCTCAATGGCATACCGAAAGAGCTCCAACTGGTAAGAAGGTAAATTCTATCGAGGAAATCACTACTTTGAGTGAAAAAGTGGATGCTCTTATGAACTTGGTTGCTAAAAAATGCCCATGTTGATACTAATGGCATGCCCTTGTCTACTTTGATTGAGCAAAATGATAATGCCATTGATGTGAATTTTATCTCACAAAATAATTTTAATTTCAATGCTAGGGCATATCACAGTAATCCCTTTAATGGTTATGGCAACTCTTATGGCAATTCTTATGGAAATACTTCTACCAATAATAATAATTTATCCTCTGATCTTTAAAACACCGTTAAAGAATTCATTAACTCTCAAAATGTTGTCAATACTATGGTAGAGGAAAAACTGCATACGATCGATACTTTGGCTAAAAACATGGATAGAATTGCTCTTGACATAGACACTCTTAAAAGTAAAGCTTTGCCACCCAAGCATGATTTTAATGAGACTAATAAATCTATACAAATATCTATTAATTAAATCAAGGAGAGGACGGCTAAGTTGAAGGTTAAGTGGGAATTCCTAGAAAACGCTCTCCCATTCGGTTTTTACCAAAATCATGATGAGGATCTTAAAATGATTGGCACTTCTCCTATTCAATCCTTATTTAGTTCCCTGAATATAAATGATAAAGGGAATGGAGATGAGTCAACTTTAGCTAAAGAGCATCACGTTTGCTTGGAGGGTGATGATTCTAATGCTAAAATTGAAAAAGTGGGTTTGGAGAGGTCAAAACTTTAACGTTGTGCCCACTATCTTGGACAAGGCATCATCATTTAGTCGCTCACCCCTAGCTCTAGGAAAAGGCATCCTCTGTTATCGGGACCGGCAGCGATGATGACCCAGATGTGCGGCTATGACAACGATGGTGGCGTTGGTGGCGGCAGCAACACTCCCTAGTAGCGGCAACTTCTTCTCCCCTTCTTCTTTGACTCCGTTTGGCCATCCTCATCTCCATCATGTCTCCCTGACCCCGAAGCTGGTAAGCTACCCCTCCCCTCCTTTGTTATCTGTTAGGTCATTTGATAGGACCGTTTAGGGTCGATAGCGCCATCGCTGACCGGATCATAGATGTTGCTTAGATTGCCGATGAATGGACAAAGCTACTAGTTCAGGAAGCATTTCTGATAGCTTTGATTCATGCCTCAATCATGTTGGACCATAAGAGAGTTGTTGATCGGAGTGAGAAACCTCTCATCCGGTATGGTCCGATGTTAATCCAGGATCAGGAGAGGATAGCAAATCTGAACTACATCTACAAGTGCAACGACACAAAGGCTCTATGGATACTTCAAATGAAAAGAGTTCCTTTCGCCGGGCTTGTGCAAACGTTCAGGAACAGGGGGGTCCTAGAATATATTATCGACGCCACTGTGGAAGAGAAAGTAGCCATGTTCCTCCATGTTGTTGTTCATAACCATAGGTTCATGATTGTACACAACACCTTCAAAAGATCAAGCCCAAGTACTTCAAGCAAGTGATGTATGCTATTGGGGAACTTAGAGGAGAGATGACCATGTCACCAACCAGATGGACTCCTACCAAGATTCGCACTAGCTTAAATGGTATCCATACTTCAAGGTGAGCACTAAAAGTATGTTGTTAATGTCTTCATATGCAGTTATTGTTCTATTGTAGCCATAACACCATCTTGTAATGCCATTCCAGATTTGGCGCAATAGATGGTACTTATGTCACTGCCAGAGTGCAGATGTCACAAGCTGTAACATATAGAGGGAGAAAGCACTACACACACAAGCCAAAATGTGCTTGCTGCTGTTGACTTTGATATAAAGTTTACATATGTGTTGGTTGGCTGGGAAGGATCAACACACGATGCTAACATTCTGAGGGACATCATGTGTAGACCTGATGGCATCAACAACACAGATGGCAAGTTCTACCTAGGACATGCTGGTTGTGCTTGTCAGACATGTGTTCTTCCACCCTTCAGGAAAACCAGGTACCATCTGAACGAGTTCTCTGGTAGGAATTATCCTAGGACTGCACAGGAGTTGTTCAATCTCAAACGCTTCAGCCTTAGAGTAACTGTTGAAAGGGAATTTGGATCTCTGAAGAACAAGTTCAAGATCCTGGATCAGAAGACATTCCACCCTTACCCTACCTAGGTCAAGCTTGTTCTTGCATGTTGCATCGTTCACAACTGGATTCTGCAATGGGGAACTGATGAACTTGTGTCGGAGGAGAAGATGTGACTCCTGATGAGGTGATCAACTCTAAACATGGTGTGAAGGCGTTTGACAACGAAACGTGGAACAACAAAAGATTAGAGTGAGCTCATGCAATATGGGATAATACAGGTGAGGCCAAAATTTAAAGAAGAAGAAGAAGAAGGAGAGGCAATAGCACAAGAGAAGAAGAAGAAGAACCAACACATCAACAATAGAAGAAGAGGAAGAGGAAGGCGATGACCTTCCACCTAGTTAGCATCGTTGAACCTTCCCTTATTCAGCCATAATTGCTCTTAATAATTTGTACTCTCATTTGCTAGTAGTTAGGATAAACTATCATTGGTTTCCTATGTAGCAAAAGACAATGTTGTGTGTGGTAAGGTCACCACTAGTTAGAAGTAATGATCACATCTTTAGCCATTTGCAACCAAATAACGTGTTATTTGTCTAACAACATCGACATAAGCAACCAAACAACATGCTAACTACTCCCTTCGTTCCTAAATATAAGTCTTTTAAGAGATTTCACTACCTGGTGACTACATACAGAGAAAAATTAGTTAATTTATACTCTAAACTATGTCTATATATATCCGTATGTAGTCGACTAGTGAAACCTCTAAACGGACTTATATTTAGGAACAGAGGGAGTAATTGCTCCCCTCATGCAAGGAGCCAAATACAAACAACCAAACTATACACAAATATTGATTTTAGCCTACATTAGTTTGTTAGATCCCATGGATCTTCTAGGCTAGATTAGCCCGGTAGGGGTAGAGGTTTTATCTTGTCCTGTGCTCGAGGAACTCGAGCCTGACACCATCGGAGAGGGGTGAAGGTGATGATGCCAGTGGCGAAATAGAGAGATGTGGTGGCGGCGACAGTGCTTCCCGTGAGCACTGCGTACGACCTAGATCGGTAGGTTTGTGGGTGGGGAGTGCGGCGGCGGTGAACCTTGTGAACCGTGCCCCGCCCCCACCACTCTTTATATACGCAGGTCACAGGGGCCCACCAACCATATGAGGGTTGGACACCCCCGATCAGGGCATGATGACCAAGGGCCCAATAGGCCGTTGGGCCCATCGGAGGAGATCAACCTAACATTCTCCCCCTTGATCGCAACTTTTACTTTTAACTTTATACTTTCTAGTTTATTTGTTCCATCACATATTGGCACATAGAACATGTCTCATCGTCACAGCTTAATTGCCGATAGAATCATACAGCTACAACATACGTTTTGTTTTGAAACAAATTCTGTTACTTTTGGGCCTCTTATGATCTAGGAATCATATGCTTTCCATTAAACCCATGCCGGCTAAGTGTTCCTTGAACACATTGGGTGGTAAGCCTTTTGTTAGCAGATCCGCAAGCATATTCTTTGTACTTGTATGCTCGAGACTTATAATGTGATCCTGGATTTTATCTTTCACAACATAGTACTTTATATCTATTGTCTTGGAAGCATTACTCGACTTGTTGTTGTGAGCATAAAATATTGCGGGCTGGTTGTCACAGTATATATTTAGTGGCTTGTGAATATAGTCTACCACTTTCAAGTTGGGTATAAATTTCTTTAACCATATCACCTGCCCGATAGCTTCAAAACATGCTATAAACTCTGCTTGCATCGTGGACAATGCAACTATGGTATGTTTGGAGCTTTTCCATGAAATATCCCCTCCCGCGAGAGTGAACACGTATCCTGACGTGGATTTTCTATCATCTCTATCTCCCGCAAAATCTGCGTCTGAATACCCTTTTATCTCTAGGGAATCAAATCTTATGTATGTTAGCATGATATCCTTTGTGCCTTGTGCATAACTAAATGCTTTCTTTGCCATCTTCTAGTGCTCTTGGCCTGGATTCGCTTGATATCTACCGAGTATCCCGGTGATAAAAGCTAAGTCAAGGCGTGTGCACACTTGTGCATACTGTAAACTTCCAACAGCCAAAGTATATGGCATTGGTTTCATCTGATCGAGCTCGTACTCGTTCTTGGGACATTGGTAATTCTCAAAACTATCACCCTTGACTATAGGGGCAGGTGTGGCTTTACTCTTATGCATATTGTACTTTTTGAGAACCTTCTCTAAATATGCTTTCTGCGGCAGTCCTAAGACTCCATTTTTTCTATCTTGGTGAATTTCAATGCCCAAGACATATGAAGCATCACCAAGGTCTTTCATATCAAAGTTTGAGGATAAAAACTTCTTTGTCTCTTGTAGTAAACTAACACCATTGCTTGCAAGCAAGATATCGTCCACATACAAGATTAGGAAAATGTATTTCCCATTTTTAAAATTTGCATAAACGCAGTTATCCTCAACATTTTCTTGAAATCCAAATCTTTTAGTAGTATTGCTAAACTTTAGATACCACTGTCTAGAGGCTTGCCTTAGTCCATAAATGGATTTCTTTGGGCGACATCCCATGTCTTCCTTGCCTTCCATGATAAAACCCTTTGGTTGTTTCATGTAGACATTTTCTTCTAAATCTCCGTTTAGAAATGTCGTCTTTACATCCATTTGATGCAACTCTAAATCAAAATGTGCAACTAATGCCATTATGATTCTGAAGGAACCCTTACATGAGATTGGGAAAAAGTCTCATTGTAGTCTATCCCTTCTCTCTGTGTAAATCTTTTTGTGATGAGTCGTGCTTTATACTTTTCTATATTCCCATTAGAGTCATACTTTGTTTTGTAGACCCACTTACAGCCTACTGTTTTGGCTCCTTTAGGAATAGTTTCTAAGTCGCAAACATCATTGGAACTCATCGATTTCATCTCGTCTTCCATTGCCTCTAGCCACTTCGATGAGTAAGGGCTTCTCATCGCTTCTTCATATGAAGTGGGATCACCTTCCATATGAACCAATTATGTGTTATAAACTTTATAATCAGTAGAAATAGCTGATCTTCTTGTTCTGTTAGACCTTCTAAGTGCCTCATTCTCTAGCATATCCTCTAAAATTGGCTGCTATACCTCCCTTTCATGCTCAACAACAGGTTCAGTCGGATCCTGAAAGACAGGTTCCAGATTTTCTCCCATAGTTGTCATGATTGGAGTTACAACAGGTAGTGCGAAAAATGGCTCTTGAATCACCGGATTAGGTGCATGCACCCTCTTCTCCTCAAGATCAATTTCCCTAGCTACCATGCTCCCCCTCATCATTTCGTCCTCTAAGAAGACCGCATGTCTCATTTCTAAAATTTTTGTGTATCTTTGTGGACAGTAGAAACGAAAACCTTTTGATCTATCAGGATAGCCAATGAAATGGCAACTCACTCTTTTGGGATCTAACTTTCCAATTTTGGATTAAATATTTTGGCCTTAGCTGGGCATCCCCACACCCTGAAGTGTTGCAGGGATGGTACTCTTCCTGTCCACAGCTTGTGCGGTGTTTTGGGCACCGAATTTCTTGGTACTCTATTGAGAATGTGAATGGCGGTTTTAAGAGCCTCCATTCATAATCCCAATGGAAGTTTGGAGTGACTCATAATGTTGCGCACCATATCCATAAGGGTACGATTACACCTTTCAGCTAGTCCATTTTGCCGAGGCTCGCCCGACATTGAATACTGGGCAACTATGCCAGTCTCCTGCAAGAACTTTGCAAAAGGTCCAAGGACTTGGCCATATGGAGTGTGTCGACCGTAGTACTCCCCCACGGCCAGACCTCACTATCTTTATCTTTTTTTCAAGCTGATTTTCTACTTAAGCTTTGAATATTTTGAATTTATCCAATGCTTCATTTCTTTCTTTGATTGGATAAATATAACCGAAGCGGGAGTAATCATCTGTGAATGTTATGAATGAATCATAGCCATCCACACTTTTCACAAGAAATGGTCCACAAATGTCAGTGTGAATAATTTCCAGTGTTCCTGTGCTTCGGTTTGCACCCTTTTTGATTTGTTTTACATACTTTCCTTTAACGTAATCTATGCATTGTTCTAAGTCACAGAACTCCAACGGAGGAAGAATTTCACTTTTGACTAATCTTTCTATTCTCCCCTTGGAAATATGGCCCAAGCGACAGTGCCATAATTTCGATGAGTCATGAGTTATCTTTCTTTTCTTTTGTTCTTTGTTCGACGAGGAACTTTGCTCATTCACATTATACGCATAATGCACTTTTTCACGAAGTGATAATAAATAAAGCTCATTATGGAGGAAAGCATCACCCACATAAGCATTATTATACCAAATGGCACATTTGCCATGTCCAAAATAGCATTCATAATTGTCTTTATCCAAACATGAGACACTAATTAAATTTCTATTACATGAAGGAACAAATAGAACATCTCTAAGCAAAGGCTTGAATCCTTCGGTTAGCTCCAAGGAGACGTCACCGACAACTTCAACTTCTGCTTGGACACCATTTGCGACTTCAATACTTATTTCTTTTCTTTGCATAACCCTCGTCGAACTGAATCCTGTAAAGAGTTTGAAACATGAACAGTTACGCCTGAGTCAATCCACCAAGTAGATTTCGAAAACGGTAAATACAGTGATTCATTAACAAAGGAAACAATGTCGTTACCTCTCTTTGCCATGAAGGCCTGTAGCCACTCAGGGCAATCCTTTTTATAGTGCCCTGTTTTCTTGTAGTGGAGACAACTGTCCTTGTCCACTGGAAGAGGCTTTTGCTGATACTGAAAATGAGCGGGACCTTTACCATGTGGCTTTGAGGGAGAACCTTTGTTGTTGGGTTAGAAATTCTTTTTATTTTCCTTCACATAGTTCAGGGAGCCACCATGTAAAGCTTTAATTCTCTCCTCTTCTTGGGCACACATTGCTATTACCTTTTCTATGTCCCATGTATCAGGCTGCATGTTGTAGTTCACAACAAAGGTCTTAAATTCCTTTGGCAGTGAAGTCATGACCAGGTGGACGAGGAGAGCTGGTTTGATCTCCAGATCCATGTCCATGGGCTTTAGCTTTGCTTCCATGTTGCTCATCCGAAGGATGTGCTCCCTTATGCCATGGCCACCTCCAGTGTAGTTCTCTGTAACCAGTTGTTTTATCAACTGGGTGGCATATTGTGACAGCCCGATGCCGACGTCCCAGAAGATTCCCCTTTATTTCTGTTTCCGTCGTGTGATTATTTTTATTTGTTGCATCGTCATTTAGTTTGCATCATGGCATCATGCATGGCATCCTGCATGTTCTGTTGCGTGGTGTGATCTGAGTTGTGAGTTCTCTCAAAGTCTTTAGAGCGATAGGAACTCCCCTTCTCTCCCCTCTTATTTTGTGTTGCGGTTGCGTTCAGATTTCAGTTTTAACCCCTTCAAAATAAATTCGCCTTCTTTTAAAACTCATTTTATTAAAGGTGGAGGCAACCCCTTGGGTTTCCTTTATTTTATTATTTTGTTTTATTTTAAAATTAGAGTCTCTTTCCATTCTCTAAAAATGGGGTTTATTTTATTCTCTTGTAAAAGGGTTTTATTTTATTCTTAAAAAAGGTTTCATTTTATTTCTTTAAAAGATGCCCAAGCTATTTCTTATAGTTCGGGTATGTTTTTAAGCAGTTAGAAAAGATATTTTATTTATTTATTATTTTATCTCTTTTGTTAAATCTTTTTCGTGTGAGTGGGTTTGATGTTTTATAAAAAAAAGGCAAGAGAGAGGGAGAGGAGCCAGCCGGCCAAGGCCCAAGGCCCAGCTGGACTCCCCATACCGCTCCCCCAACGTCTCCTTCCCCCTCGCGCCATCCTCTCCCTCCTCTCGTTCCCCCCTCTGCCCTGATCCCGATCCCTCTTCCTCCCTGGCCTCCCGTGCTCGCCTCCCCTAGGCGTCGTGCTCGCCACCGGCGGCCCCGCGCGCTGCCCTCGCTCCCGTCAGTCGCCGACTCCAGTTCCCGTCGAGCCGCCTCCCCCCGTCCTCGGCCTCGCGCCGCCATGGCCTGCTGCCGCCGTGCTCGCCGGTGCTCGACGTCGCCCCTGGCCCCGCACGCGCTCGCCCGCCAGGCCCTCGCCGCCATTCCCCTCGAGGAGCTCCTCCACCGCCCTGCCGACTCCTCCTCCTCGCCGGGTGCATGTCGCCTCACTGCTCGCCGGCGCCGCCCCGCCGATGTGCCCTCGTCCTCGCCATTCCCAGGTCGCCGCCCTCGTCCCGAGCTCGTGCGGCCGCCGCCAAGCTCCCTCCAGGACCCCGGCCTCCTCCTGCCATTGCTCCTGTTGCCGTGTTGCCTGCATGCCGCTTTGTTGCTGTTGCTGCCAGTAGTGGCCGTTGCCTACTGCTGTTGCTAGATAGCTGCAGGTTGCTGTTGCTGTTGCTTTCATGCTTGCCGTTTTGCTGCTGCGGGTAGCTGTTGTAGCTGCTGGGTAGCCTGCCGAGTCAGTTGCTAGCTGTCGTGCCATGCTTGCTGTAGCCTGCTGCTGCCAGAGTTTTGCTGCTGTTGCTGTAGATAGTTGTTGTGCTGTTGGATGTTGCTTGCGCTGCTACTCTGTGTTGCCGCATGCTGTTGCCGCTGCCTGATGCGATTGCTAAGCTGCTGCTAAGCTTGCCTGCATTGCTGTTGTTGCTGGTTGGATGTGTTGCGTTTGCTGTAGTTGCTAATTGCTATTGCTGCTAGTTCTGCTGCTGCCGGCTGCTACTAGTTGCTGCTAGGTGGCATAGTCTGCTTAGTTGTTGCTTGCTGTAGATGTTTGATGTTGCTTATGCTAGTTAGCTGCTAGGCTTCAAGCTAGTTGCTGCTAGATAGTGCTAGTTTGCCATGCTGTTGTGTCGCTGTTGCTTGCTGCTGTTGCTGTTGTAGTCGCGTTGCTGTTGTCGCTCGCTGCGTCGCCGAAGTTCACGAGCACCATCCCCTCCTTCGTGGAACCGACAAATTCGCCGAGCACCACGTCGTCCTCGACGACCCCCGGAACTGTGTTCGACTACCGTCGTCGAAGACCCGTCTACCGACACCAAGAGTACGACTACCGTCGACGAGACCGGAGTACCACGACTTCCACGATGACATATGTTCACACCGCAATGTTCCGAACCACTCCGATATGCACGCTTCAAAGGTATACCGATGGGACGTGTCGTGAACCGAATGCAAATGTTGTATGAGATGTATCGTATGTTTGCGCCGTATGTTTGCCCGTTGCATGTTGTCTTCCTTTTCGTCGTTCCCTCGACACATGGGAACCGGTAGCGGGATCACCCCATCTTTATTTAGCGTTCCCGCACGCGCGCCCTATTCGTTGGCACCGACATCTCGACGAGTTATCGGGATAGGAACGTTGTCGTGGCTTCGTTTCCGTTTTGCCGCCATGGTTCCCTTTTGCTCGCCGTGGCGACACATGCTTCTTTCTCTTCTTATCGTGGTGTTGTAACTTGCATTCATGATGCATTCATGGCATAATATCTTGTGTGGCATGTCTCTTGTGCCGTAGCTCCGTTCTAAGTTCCGTGTGTTAACCGTCTAGGATGACTTGTAGGATCACCGCTCCACCCCTCGCCATGTTAACAACAATTTAATATTGTCGTGTAAATGTACGGGAGTGCATTAAATAATTAAACGTGGAGTTTCGTCGATATGCAACTCGTTGCATATCGAGCTTCACTTAATGTGTAGGGTTTGTGTGAGGTGAATTGCCATGCCATCCCTTGCATTTTGATCTGATCATGCATCATATTATGGTGTGCATCATGTCTTGCATTTGTCGTGGTGAATATCTGTGTTGATATTTGTTTCCGGTTTGCTCCGTCTCGATAGAGTTCCGCAAGCGTGTCGGAATGTGATGTCCCGTTTGACTACATCGGTTTGACTGCTTCATGGAGTTGTTTTTCTTCCAAGCAGGACCTCAGGCAAGATGACCATTTCCCCAGATACCATTACTATCATTGCCATGCTAGTTTTACCGCTTCTATCGTTTATGTCTCGTTGCCTACCACATGTTAAATATCAGCCTCTCAACCATGCCATGATAACCTTCAACCTGTTCGACCTAGAAAACCACTGGTTGGCTATGTTACTGCTTGCTTAATCATGTGTTAGCGTTGCTAGTTGCAGGTGCAGTTTCTTCCATGTGATAACATGGGTTCCTTGTCATATCACCCTATTAATGCTATTTAATTTAATGCACCTATATACTTGGTAAAAGGTGGAAGGCTCGTCCTTTCTAGCCTGGTGTTTTGTTCCACCTTTGCCCCCTTAGTTTCGGCTACCGGTGTTATGTTCCATAATTGAGCGCTCCTAACACAATCAGGGTTGTTATGGGGACCCCCTTGATAATTCGTTTTAGATTAAAGCTGGTCTGGCAAGGCCCAACTTTGGTACTACATTTTCCTAATAACTAATGAATCGCATAGGGAGTAATTAACCCGAGGAAATTTAATCAACCCCCGGGCCAGTGCTCCTCATGAGTGTTGGTCCACCCACCTAGCAGTCGGCGGTGCCACCGCGGGGCAACTCGAGGTTTGGTTCCCGTCCACTATGCATAGACGGTCTGTCCTGAGAACGAGATACGCGGCTCCTATCGGGATCGTCGACACACTGGGTGGCCTTGCTGGATTAGTTTTACCTTTGACGAAATATCTTGTGCATCGGGATTCCGGTGATTCTTTGGGTAATCTCAGAGTTGAGGTTTTCCACTAGGGAATCCGACGAGATCGCGAGCTTCGTGATTGAGGATTTCTATGCGGCTTGTGGTAATTTGTGATGGACTAGTTGGAGCACCCGTGCAGGGTTAAATCTTTTCGGAAAGCCGTGACCGCGGTTATGTGGCAACGTGGAAACTTTGTTTAACACTGGTTCTAGATAACTTGAAGTAATTTAATTAAAATATGCCAACTGTGTGCGTAACCGTGACTGTCTCTTTCGTGAGTTCCTTCTCCGATCGAGGACACGGTGGGGTTATGTCTGACGTAGGTAGGTGTTCAGGATCATTCATTTGATCATCAGTAGTTCACGTCCGTTATGCGTAGATCATCCACCTCTTTATTCTTGTACTCGTAAGTTTAGCCACGAAATATATGCTTAGCTGCTGTTGCAACCTCACCACTTAAGCTTACCTCACCCATTAAGCTTTGCTAGTCTTGATACCTTTGGAAATGAGATTGCTGAGTCCCCTGTGGCTCACAGATTACTACAACACCAGTTGCAGGTACAGGTAAAGGTTACTTGACGCGAGCGCATTGATTGTTCATTTGGAGTTGCTTCTTCTTCTTCTTCTTCATCGATCTAGGATGGGTTCCAGGTCGGCAGCCTGGGATAGCAAGGATGGCGTCGTTCTTATTTTCTCGTTTGTTTTCGTCCGTAGTCAGACCCTGCTCTTACTCTTGATGATTATGTAATGTACTGATGTGACTCTGATGTAGCTTGTGGCGAGTGTAAGCTAATGCTATTATATATCTCTTCTTTTCAGTACATGTACTTGTAACGATATCCATTCTTGCGACACGACGAGATGCGCTTCTATCCCTGACGAGGCCCTCGTGCCAAATTGAGGATAGGGTCGCATCTTGGACGTGACACATATGTCTTTGAAGAGCGAGTGAACTGACTCTTTATCTTGGCAAGCAACTCCCCTGTCGAAGTGCACTGTGCAACTGAGCCCACAATTGGCATTCTCAATTGTATTCTTTATAAATGTCA
This sequence comes from Hordeum vulgare subsp. vulgare, assembly GCF_904849725.1. Lineage (NCBI taxonomy): Eukaryota > Viridiplantae > Streptophyta > Magnoliopsida > Poales > Poaceae > Hordeum > Hordeum vulgare. Next base: position 438,978,422 of record NC_058522.1, on the reverse strand, counting down.
AACACTTTTTGTTGGCATTTACCAACTTTTGGTTGCTGAGGGAGTAGGACATCTCTAGTGGAGGATAATCCCTCTGGCTTTTTTCCCATGCAGCATCATTGTCTTTTGCATCTCTGACTCGCTCTGGAGGTTCAACGGGATGTGGTTCCTTCAGAACCCAGTCCACCTCAGCACAGATAAAATCCATGTCAACTTTCTTCCTCCACTCAGTGTAATTATCACCTCTGAATGTAGGAACGTCCTTTAGGCAACTCATCAGGTGAAAGCCTCCTGAAATCACAATGTAAGTGATATCAGTATAACAATCATATGCAATAATCTAACGTTGGTCAAATTAAACATACAGTTGTCTATGCAAATAAATCTATGTTACTGTTGGGCAAATAATAAAAATAAATGCATCTTTAATGTCAATAGTAAAACATGATAACGTTAACATAACCATATTTCAATAATCACTTTAATATGCTTTTAAAGTTTATTCTCTCTAAACATTATTTACTTCACAAAAGAGCATTATTAAAATTACTTTGCAGCGGAAAACGTGAATTTAAACCGAAAACTTCTTTAAATGAAAATCCTGTCACGGACTCTGTGGGCCGAAAACGGCCTGGCCCGACAGGGGCTCCTGCGCGCTCCCTGCGTGCCAAGTCGGCCTCGCCCCTCCTCGGTCTGGGCCGGCTCAGCTCCCGCCGGCCTCTGGCCTGGTGCTTGCGGCCCTGGTGGCCCGGTTTGTGCTAGGGTTTGCTCTGAGAACGCTGGGGGCCGTCGAATCTAATCTGATGGTGGTCCATCGATTTCTCCTGGACAAAATCGGCCACAGCCACCACAGACCGAAACCCTAATCCATTCTTTCCCCATCGCGCTGATCTGCTCTCCTCTGCCTACTTGCGCCGCTGGGCTCCTCTCTCTCGCTCGTAGCGGCTGGGCTCTCTCGCGCGGCGGCTCTCCTGCCCCGCCGAAGAGCCCAGGGCTGGCCGCCGGCGCCGCTCACGTCGCCTCTGCTCTCCCGCAGAGAGCTCTCTCACGCGAGCTCCTTGCTCCGCAACGGGTTCGAGGGCTGACCGCCGGCAGTGGCAACCATGGCCCCTTGGCCACGCGCGCCACCCTCTCACGCGGCAGCCCGCAGCGCGAGTTCTCTCGGCCGTCCCCTTGCTCCCTCTTACCACCACAACAATCGGAGGACCTGCGACGGCGTCAGGCAGCGGCCCCCTCTTCTCCACTTGCCGGTGCACGCGAGCTCCCGAGAAAGAGCGCGCCGCCTTCAAGCGGTGTAGGGGAGTGCCCTTTTGCCGCTTATTCCGTTACAGAGAGAGGAACTTTTGCCTTCGCTCCGTTGCCTCCCCTTCGCCGGTGGCGCGTTTCCCTTAGCAGAAGCGCGCCGCCGTCGAACGGCATGGCTGCGGTGCCTTTTGCCATGCAGTGGTGTTCTTTGCCCCCGGAGGAGTTGGTCTCTCTGCCTTTTTTGTTTGCTTTTTCGGATCCAATCCGATCTGCACTTTGCCCCCGGAGAGGTGTGTTCTTCTTCCCCACACGTCGGCTTGCCGATGCGTGTGGGGATCGAGGGGAACAGGCGCGGCCGAGGCGGCGCTCTTTGCCGGCGGCCCGAGGCCTTCTTCGGTTAAGTTTCACTTTGCTTTTGAACTTTGCCCTGTTAGGGTTCATCGCGGGGATGGGAAAAAAACTTTTCTTTTCTTCTTTCTACCGAAACCAATCTAAGGCCGAGTGGCTCTGTTATCATTGTTAGATCTCGTGGATCTTCTAGGCTAGATTAGCCCGGTAGGGGTAGAGGTTTTACCTTGTCCTGTGCTCGAGGAACTCGAGCCTGACATCATCAGAGAGGGACGAAGGTGATGACGACAGTGGCAAAAGAGAGAGATGTGGTGGCGGCGGCGGTGCTTCCCGTGAGCACTGCGTACGCCCTAGATCGGTAGGTTTGTGGGTGAGGAGTGCGGCTGCGGTGAACCTTGTGAACCGTGCCCCGACCCCACCACTCTTTATATACGCAGGTCACAGGGACCCACCAACCATATAAGGGTTGGACGCCTCCGATGAGGATGTGATGACCAAGGGCCCAATAGGCCGTTGGGCCTATCGGAGGAGATCAACCTAACATAGTTCGGTCAGGTCCAACGGAAACAAATACGCACAATGCCTTAAAACAAAGATGTGAACGAGAAGCGTCGATAGTATATGCTTCGTTTCCCTCCACACGCACACATACACCCCGCTCTGAAATCCTCTACAAGTAGTCAGTAATTACCAATCGTTCTGGAGCTTGTTTCTTTCAGAAAGATTCTCGATCGAGCTTATTTTGGCTTTCCCGACTGACTTTGATTTAGCACGTACAAGATCTTTAGTTCCCATTAGCTATTCGCTGCTGCAGAAAACTACAGATGCCGGACTAGGATCAGTACGCACGCCTACTGTATGCAAGCTGACTTCTCAGCGTCAAGACACGGCAATTTAGCAACGTTCCACGGCCAAACACGGCAACTTGGCAATCTTCCAGAGTTCCTTGAGGAGGGCGACCTAGACCTAGACCAACAGTGTGGTCAGGAACTTTGAACCCACACCGCCCACACGCTGCTCCCTCGTCGCTGCGCCATGCACTCCTGGAAATGTCATGAATTTTGGAGTAACATTTGATACTCGTTCCGTTCCTAAATATAGATTTTTTTAGATATTTCATTACCGGAAATTGTTTTTGGAGGCCGAGCTTCCTAGAGGCCTCCAAAAGAAAATTCCAAATTTCCTAAAAATTCGTATTTCATAAGTGTGTAATTTAATATTTAAAAAATTCTGAAAAAAATACATAGATAGATGAAGGTATAATACATAAGTGTGTAATTTTGTAGAATGAAATACTATGAAATGAGGGCTATGCAAAAAAGACAAATCTAAGACCTTTTAATGCATGTTACTATTCATCATTTCGGATCATGAATTTATCTTTTTTATATAGTCACGTTTCAAGGTATTTTGACCTGAAATTTTACATACACAAAGATCACACCCTTGTTAACTTGTATATTTTTTCAGATTTTTTGAAACTAAAATTTTTGAATGTTAATTTTTTCAAAAATTTCGGCCTCCATGGAGGCCAAGCTCCAAAACGCCATTCTCTTTCATTACAGACTATATACGGATATTGTCGTGGTATTTCCGTGATAGATGCCATGGGGTGGCTTAACTCATGGTTTGGGGCCGACGGGCGCCGGCGGCGTCTGGGAACGGGTTTAGGCGCTAGACACATGACGTCAATGTACCCAGGTTTAGGGCCCTCCGATGAGGTAATACCCCTAGTCCTGCCTGTGTGACTATATGAGATCACAGTACAATGGTGCTCCTCGAGCTGTATCTGAGGAGGGAGACGGACTCTGGTCTGCGGTCTCACTACCTCTCTGGTGTCTTCTACGGGAATGGTGTGTGTGTGTTAATGCGAAGGGAACAAGCCCCTCTCTCGGGTGGTTGGTGGGGGGCTTTATAGTGTACCTGATACATTACTGTAGCGTTCAAGATGCGATCCTATCCTCAATTTGGCACGAGAGCCTCGCTAGGGATAGAAGCGCATCTCGTCGTTTCGCAAGAATGGATATCGTTACAAGTACATGTACTCAAAAGATGAGATATAAATAGAATTGGCTTACACTCGCCACAACCTACATCAGAGTCACATCAGTACAAAACATAATAACACGAAGAAGAGCAGGGTCCGACTACGGACAAAAATAAACTAGAAATGAAGAACGACGTCCATCCTTGCTATCCCAGGCTGCTGGCGTGGAACCCATCCTATATCGATGAAGAAGAAGATGAAGAAGCAACTCCAAATGAACAATCAATGCGCTCACGTCAAGTAACCTTTACCTGTACCTGCAACTGGTGTTGTAGTAATCTGTGAGCCACAGGGGACTCAGCAATCTCATTTCCAAAGGTATCAAGACTAGCAAAGCTTAATAGGTGAGACAAGATTAAGTGGTGAGGTTGCAGCAGTGGCTAAGCATATATTTGGTGGCTAAACTAACGAGTACAAGAAATAAGAGGGGGAAGATCTACGCATAGAGGACGTGACTACTGATGATCAAATGAATGATCCTGAACACCTACTTACGTCGGTCATAACCCCACCGTGTCCTCGATCGAAGAAGGAGCTCACGAAAGAGACAGTCACGGTTACACACTCAGTTGGCATATTTTAATTAAGTTAATTCAAGTTTTCTAGAACAAGTGTTAAACAAAGTTTCCACGTTGCCACAGAACCGCAGGCACGGCTTTCCGAAAAGATTTAACCCTACAGGGGTGCTCCAACTAATCCATCACAAATTACCACAAGCCGCATAGAAATCCTCGATCACGAAACTCGCGATCTCGTCGGACTCCTTAGTGGAAAACCTCAACTCTGAGATTACCCAAAGCATCACCGGAATCCCGATGCACAAGACATTCGTCAAAGGTAAAACTAATCCAGCAAGGCCGCTCGGTGTGTCGACGAACTCGATAGGAGTCGCGTATCTCGTTCTCAGGACACGACCGGATGGAACTAGTTACGAGTGCCAAATCTCGAGTTTCCTCGCAGTGGCCCCGCGGCCAGACTGTTTGGGACCAACACCAACAGCACTGGCCCCTCTGTATTATGTTGAATTACTCCTCGGGTAGCGCTAACTCCCTATGCATTTCATTATTAACAGAACTATTATGTTGGGCAAATGTAGAACCAATGTTGGGCCTTGCTAGACCAGCTTTAATCTAAAACGAATTATCAAGGGGGTCCCCATAACAACCCCGATCGTGTTAGGAGCGCTCAAAATATGGAACATAACACCGGTAGCCGAAACTAAGGGGGCAAAGGTGGAACAAAACACCAGGCTAGAAAGGCCGAGCCTTCCACCTTTTACCAAGTATATAGGTTCATTAAATTAAATAGCTTTAATATGGTGATATAACAAGGAACCCATGTTATCACATGGAATCAACTGCACCTGCAACTAGCAATGCTAACACAAGGTTAAGCAAGCGGTAACATAGCCAATCAGTGGTTTGCTAGGTTGTAAACAGGTTGAAGGTTTTCATGGCATTGTTGAGAGGCTAATATTTAACATGTGGTAGGCAACGAGACATAGCGACAGAAACGATAATACTAGCACGACGATGATAGTAATGGTATCTGGGGAAATGGTCATCTTGCCTGAGATCCCGCTTGGAAGAAGAATGTCTCCGTGAAGTAGACGAACCGACATAGTCGAACGGGTCCTCACAATCCGACACGCTTGTGGAACTCTATCGAGACGAAGCAAACCAGAAACAAGAATCAACACAAGATATTCAATACGGCATATACACGACAAGATGCAATGCACATATGATGCATGAACAGGTGAATATGCGCAAGACACGGCATGGCAATTCACAGCAATCAAACACTACACATTAAGTGAAGTCCAATATGCAACGAGTTGCATATTGACGAAACTCCACATATGAGTTATTTAGTTCTATCCCGATTATTTACTCGACAATATTAAATGTGATTAGACATGGCAAGAGGTGAAGCGTAATTAAACTACCTATCTAGGCATTTTAAATGAGTTCGGAAATGACATATAGCACCTCCGAGACGACCTCACATGTTAATTTACAATTCTGTCCAGATCTGAGCTAACATGTTTTAATAGTTGTTAAACAGCAAAAAAAATAGGTTCACATGATTCTACGCATCGTTGCAAGAAATTTACACACAAAGAACATCTCCAACGGAGCTACGGTTCAAAAGATACGAGCACCGCAAGATATGATGGCATGAATGCAATATGTGTGCAGCGACAGTTACAAGCACTTCAAAACATACAACAAGCAAGATAATAAGAAACTAAATGAGATTCTAAGCAAGTTTCATATAGGACACGATCAAAACGGAGCAACGGTTCAACAACTACGAGCTAAACAAGTAATCACTACAATCTGCCAAAATCAGCCACATAGCATTTTCTACACCCCACAACTACGAGCTACATAAATCCAAAAGGCTCAAACAAGGCATGAGATGACAGAGGACAATACACACTACAACATACAACTAACAACACCTAGCATAGAAGCATGGATCACTAGGAAAAGAAGTCACAAAAGGGCATCTCACACACAGTTTTCGATCTGAAGGCATATTGACAGAAGCAAAACCATAAGCTACAGGACTCCAAATGGCATAAAAATTGACAGCATGCTAGAGAATCCTAACGTCCACAACTAACTCCATTGCACCAACCTCAAAAGAGCTATAGATCACCAGATAAACTCATGCAAAGACAACAACAAAATATAACAGATCTCAGACTTAGAAAAATTTCAGCCCTCCAAAACAACACTATTTCCTAGCAAGTTGAGAGCGAGCAAACCACACCTAAACATAGATTTCTATTACAACCAAAAATACCAATGGCTAGCCTACACATCCAAGGGCAAATCTCTAGTTGATAACTTAATCATATCAAGCACGGAATAAATCCCACAAAATAAACAAAAGGGCAACATGGCAAAATATCGCGCGAACTAACTTTCTCAAAAGCTAAAACTAAAGGCACAGTTAAATTCTATGGAATTTTCTACCCTGAAAACATATATAACATGAGGGGTTGCAACACAAGAATATCGCCACACGTATATGCGAGATAATGTCCTAAACACGGTATAGCAAACTAGGTACAGAATCTTACATGCAAAAATACCAACGACTACTCTAAAATACATGGAAAAGGGTCCCTAAAAACATGAGCATTTTATCTACGGAGTTTGAGCAATCCGAACATGCACGTAAAATAAATACGGAACAACTCCTACGGGACAGCACGCACAACTAGGCATTTGGCGGGTCAAACTACTTCAAACATTTATGCAAATTGCAAAATCGTAATCTACGCGAAATTCTACACGAGTTACATATTCAATACGTTCCGATTCGACATATGGATTAAAAGTTACGGACATTTTAATATATAGCTAAACCCTGAAAAGGAATTAAATCCTAAACCTAAACGAATTACTAACGGGCCGAATCTAAATGAATTGGGCCTGCTGGCAACGAGCGCAAAATAGTAAATGGCGCCATGGGAGAGACTTAGCAAGACTGGGGGGTGCTCACCAGAGGGCCACACGGGACGGCTCGGTGATGGGCTCGAGCAGGCCGAGGGGAGGAGGTGGCCCGGAGGGGGCCAGTTGGGCCTGGTCGGCGCTGACGCGGGGGTGGGCCGAGCTGGCCTGGGCCGGCGTGGGGCCCAGCTCACGAGCGGTTCGTGGCACGGTCAACGCGCCCGATCGGGCGTCCGTCTCCTGCTCGACCCCGAGCGGCGCAGACCGGCGGCTGGTTGCACCGGGGCAAGGGGCGAGGGCGACGCCGGTGCTCAGCAGCACGCCGATGAGCAGCTCGGGCGGCCGGCGATGACGGGGCAGGCGGGGTTGGTGGGGAATCGGTGTAGGGGCGGCGGCGTGGGGCAAGCGGAGCCCGGGAGCAGGGGCTGCCGACGGCGGAAGGCGCGGGCGAGGGCGCGGCGACCGGATCCGGCGAGATCCTGGCGAGCGGCGACCGACGACAACGGCGGCTCCAACGCACGGGAGCAGGGGCTCTCGACCGGGAGGAGCTCAGCAACAGCAGGGCCGAGGGGAGCTTGAGGCTGCCATGGGAGGAGCGGCCGAGGAGCTCGGGGTCGGGCCCAGATGGGCTTTGACGGGCTTGGTTCGGGCCCGGGCGGGCCGGCGGCTAGAGGAGGGGACAGGGAGGCTAGGGTTTGGTGGGGTGGCGCGGAAAACGAGGAGGAGAGAGAGTGAGGGCTAGATTAGGTAGGTGGGGCTGTTTAAATAGGGAAGGGGGCTAGGTTTAGCAGAATTCCGCCCTGGTTTCAACCGCGCGGTCGGATTCGAACAATTCCGAATGCGGGACGGGCTTAGTGGCCGTGTAGAGTAGGTTAGCCGAAGAAGAGAGGGAAACGGCACCTGACAACGTATTTTAAAACACCGACAAACATACGACAAAAGACCGACTACGGTGCCGCTACGGTCGACCGTTCCGGTACCAGACGGACTCCGATTGCGACGAAATCTCACAGGAGGCCTACCTATATTAAAATAAGAGCGCACGTCAAGTTTCAACCCAAACAGAGGAAGTTTTATATACACTTTTAAAAACAAGATTTAAACGATGTCGCGGGCGCGTGCGAGTGTGGTCGGGCTCAAAATGGACAACGACAAGAACGGAGAGACCCAGCAACTAACAACGGGTGCAGGTTTGAAAACTGGCGGCAACGGGATGCTGATGCAATGCAGATGATGCGCATGATGCGATGATGATGCGACAAATAAAATAAGTCACACGACAAAAACGGAATAGAAGGGGAATCTTCTAGAACGTTGGTCTTGGGTTGTCACAACTCTACTACACTACAAGAGGATCTCGACCCAAGATCCAAGAATGAGCGGGGAAGAGGATGAGAAAGTAAGAGGTAAAACTTAATTTCTTCTTTGACAAACGAGTGAAACAAACGAACTTTGAAGGTTGCAACGAGATGAAGAATGATATGAGAAACAAGCAAGAATTGATGGAAAATTTCGGCAGCACTTTGGTAGGAAAAAGGGGACAAGAAATTCGATAAGGTAGGAGAATTAGGTAAGATTCACAACAAACAACTAAATAGAACAAGGGAACACCATGATCTTGATAGAACAACATGATTGACCCAATGAGCAACATCACCACAACTCTGGAACAAGAGAATAAAACTAGATCATGGACACAGGAAACAAAGAAGAAAAAGATAACTACCACCTCAAGAATCTTGAAGAACACCTGAGAAGAATTGAAACCTTGATGCACCACCATGACAAACCTCTTGGGGATCACCGGAATGAAATGATGAAAGAATAAGATTAAAGGCCTTGCAATGATTTAGGCATTGAAGTTGATAAGGCTAATGATTTAGGTAAGATTCACAACAAACAACCTTAGCCTTATCAACTTCAATGCCTAATTCTTGCCTCTATTGTCGTGCCTCCTACGGATCCTTTAGAGCAATATCTGCTTGATCTTGAAAATGATATGCATATGGATGAAAGAGATGAGATAGATAAAATTGTTTTAGAACAATATCCTATTCTTAAGAATAATCTGCCAGTTGAACTGCTTGGGGATCCTCCCCCACCAAAGGGTGATCCTGTGTTTGAGCTAAAACAGTTACCAGATACACTTAAGTATGCCTATCTTGATGAGAAGGATATATATCCTTTTATAATTAGTGCTCACCTCTCGAATCACGAAGATAAGAAGTTATTAAAAACTTTGAGGAAGCACCATGCTGCTATTGGATATACTCTTGATGATCTTAAGGGTATTAGTCCCACTCTATGTCAGCACAAGATTAAAACTGATCCTGATTCTAAACTAGTTGCTGATCATCAACGGAGGTTAAATCCTAGGATGAAAGAGGTCGTGAGAAAAGAAATATTAATGCTTCTGGAAGCAGGAATCATTTATCCTGTTGCTCATAGTGATTGGGTAAGTCCAGTACATTGCGTACCTAAGAAGGGAGGTATCACCGTCGTTCCTAATGATAAGAATGAACTAATCCCACACAGGATTATTACTAGCTATAGGATGGTGATAGACTTCCGGAAACTGAACAAGGCAACCAGGAAAGACCATTATCCTTTGTCGTTTATCGACCAAATGCTAGAAAGACTATCTAAACACACACACTTCTGCTTTCTAGACGGTTATTCAGGTTTCTCGCAAATACCTGTTGCACAATCTGATCAGGAGAAAACCACTTTCACCTGCCCCTTCGGCACCTGCCACCTTTCAAAGATGTATGATGGCTATATTCTTTGACTTTTGTGAAAAGATCGTTGAGGTTTTCATGGATGATTTCTCCATTTACGGTTCTTCCTTTGACGATTGCCTCAACAACCTTGATCGAGTCTTATAGAGATGCAAAGATACCAACCTCGTCTTGAACTGGGAGAAGTGTCACTTCATGGTTAATGAAGGCATCGTCCTAGGACACAAAATCTATGAGAAAGGCATTGAAGTTGATAAGGCTAAGGTTGATGCAATTGAGAAAATGCCTTGCCCCACAGATACAGAGGTATACAAAGTTTCCTAGGTCATGATGGTTTCTATAGAAGGTTCATTAAATACTTCTCTAAGATTTCTAGGCCTCTTACCAACCTCTTACAGAAGGATGTTCCTTTTGTTTTTGATGAGGATTGTGAGGAAGCTTTCGAAATACTTAAGAGGGCCTTGATAACCGCACCTATTGTTCAACCACCTGATTGGAACTTGCCCTTTGAAACCATATACGACGCTAGTGATTATGCTGTTCGTGTTGTTCTAGGACAAAGAGTTGACAAGAAGTTGAATGTTATTCACTACGCTAGTAAAACTCTAGACAGTGCCCAAAGAAACTATGCCACTACGGAGAAGGAATTTTTAGCAGTCGTGTTTGCATGTGAAAAGTTCAGATCTTATATAGTTGACTCCAAAGTCATTATTCACTCTAATCATGCTGCTATTAAATACCTTATGGAGAAGAAGGATGCTAAGCCGAGGCTAATCTGATGGGTTCTCCTGTTACAGGAATTTGATTTGCACGTTGTTGACCGAAAGGGTGCTGATAACCCTGTAGCAGATAACTTGTCCAGGCTAGAGAATGTCCTTGATGACCCACAACCTGTTGATGACACCTTTCCCGATGAGCAATTGAATGTCATCGCACTTCACATAGTGCACCGTGGTATGCTGATTACGCAAACTATATCGTAGCCAAATACAAACCACCCAGTTTCACCTACCAGCAAAAGAAGAAATTCTTCTTTGATTTGAGACATTACTTTCGGGATGATCCTCACCTTTATAAGGAAGGAGTAGATGGTGTTATTAGATGTTGTGTGCCTGAACATGAACAGGGACAGATCCTGCAGAAGTGTCATTCCGAAGCCTATGGAGGACACCATGCTGGAGATAGAACTGCTCATAAGGTATTGCAATCAGGTTTCTATTGGCCCACTCTCTTCAAGGATGCCTGTAAATTTGTCTTGTCTTGTGACAAATGTCAAAGAATAGGGAACATCAGTAAACGTCAGGAAATGCCTATGAACTATTCACTTGTCATTGAACCATTTGATGTTTGGGGCTTTGATTATATGGGACCCTTCCCGAGTTCCAATGGGTATACTCACATCTTAGTTGTTGTTGATTACGTCACTAAGTGGTTAGAAGCTATCCCCACTAGAAATGTTGATCACCACATGTCTATTAAGATGCTTAAGGAAGTCATTTTCTCAAGATTTGGAGTCCCTAGATATCTGATGATTGATGGTAGTTCACACTTCATTCATGGTGTTTTCCCCAAGATGCTCGCTAAGTATGATGTCAACCATAGAGTTGCATCTCCTTATCATCCTCAGTCTAGTGGTCAAGTGTAGTTGAGTAATAGGGAGATCAAATTGATCTAACAAAAGACTGTCAATAGATCTCGAAAGAATTGGTCTAGCAAACTTGACGATGCACTATGGGCTTATAGGACTGCTTATAAGAATCCCATGGGCATGTCTCCGTATAAAATGGTTTATGGTAAGGCCTGTCATTTACCTCTTGAGCTAGAACACAAAGCTTATTGGGCAATCAAAGAGCTCAACTTTGATTTCAAGCTTGCCGGTGAGAAGCGGTTGTTTGATATGAGATCATTAGATGAATGGAGGGCCCAGGCATATGAGAATGCCAAGTTGTTCAAGGAAAAGGTTAAGAGATGGCACGATAAAAGAATACAAAAACGTGAGTTCAATGTAGGTGATTATGTCCTGCTATACAATTCTCGCTTAAGATTCTTCGCAGGCAAGCTTCTCTCTAAATGGGAAGGTCCCTACGTTGTCGAGGAAGTATATCGTTCCGGTGCCATCAAAATCAACAACACGGAAGGTAAATTTTCCGAGAGTGGTAAATGGGCAAAGAATCAAGAATTATATCTCTGGTACTCCCATAAATGTTGAGACCAATATCATCAATATCATAACTCCAGAGGAGTACATAAGGGATGTTTATCAGCCTGTTTCAGACCCTGAAAACAAAGAGGTATGTGTTTCGGTAAGTAATTGGACTCCAAAACTTTTCCAGTATGAAATTTTCTCCGTTTTGGAATTTATGGAAAAATAGAAAAAAAAGCAGTCTTGGTAGCTGCAGCCTCCCCCTGCTCCCCACGGAGACGAGCTTGGTCTGATCAAACCCAAACACTCCTGCTCATCGAGTTGCCTCTTGAGTTCCTTCAACTCTTCTGGACCCAGCTTGTACGGCCGTTTGCACACTGGCTCTGTGCGTGGCTCAAGCTCAATGATGAACTCCACTTCGCGGTGCGGAGGCATGCCTGGAAGCTCTTCAGGAAACACGTCTTGATATTCGCAAACTACTGGAACTTGCTCAATGGGATTGATCTCACCCTTTTCATTCAAGGAGAACAAGCGGATTGTGTCATCACGCGCCGCGAATATAATCACATCCTCCGAAGAGTGGGTAAGTTTCACTTCTTTAGCTTCACAATCAATTGATGCCTTGTTCATGGCCAACCAGTCCATACCAAGGATCAAATCAAGGTCGGACTTGCCCAAGACAATAGGAGATGCCAAAAAAGCATAATTGCCCATTTTGATAGAAACATCCGGAACCACACAATTGGAATTCATCAATTTACCAGGAGACACTATGGACATAGGCTTAACCAAATATTGACAAACAAACTCATGCTTAGCAAAGAAAGGACGGGACATGAAGCAGTGTGATGCACCAGAATCAAATAACACCTTAGCAGGATTATCATTGACAAGGAAGTTACCCATGATCACATCTGATGAATTCTCTGCCTCAGCTGCATTCACCATGTTGACTCGAGCTGATCTGGGGTTGAACTTAACAAGAGCGTTGCTAGGAGGTTTGCCTCGAGGAGGAGGCGGCAGACGGAGCTGAGAAGTGCATTTGTTGGCATAGTGACCCTTCTGCCCACATTTGTGACAAGTGACATCTGCTGGCTGCCGGAACTGAATCTGAGGAGGCCCTTGCTTCTGATGCTGGTATCTCTGCTGGAAGCCAGGGTTGGGTGGGTGGGAAGAACCACGTCCACCTGAGTGCTTTGGCTGCTGAGAGTGCCGAGGAGGAGGAGGAGAAACCCAAAACCTCTGTTGCTTCTGAACCACCTGAGTCGAGGAAGAGCTAGAATCTCTGAAACGTTTCTTGGAGTTCTCCACCCTGAGCAAGGCTGCCTCTGCTCTGGGAGCTAAGTTATAGAATTTGTCAAACTCCTCAGGATTGTGCAAGGCAAGTGCTAACTGCAAATCCTCCTTCAAGCCATCCCTGAACTGGTAGATCTTGCTCTTCTGATCCGGAACATCCTGTAGCGCGTAACGGGCCAGCTCGTGGAACTCGACATTGTACTTGTACACAGAATTGCTGCCCTGCTTCAAGCGCCTGAACTTCTCACGCATCTCCTCAACAAAACTGGAAGGGATGTAGTGGGACCTGAAGTCACGACAAAACTCGTCCCAAGACATCACCCTGCCACCTCTGGAGTCCTTAAGCTGCTGCCACCAAATAGAAGCCTGCCCCTTCAACTGAAACGTTGCAAACTTGACATAATCCTCCGGGCACACATTGCTACACTCGAAATGCTTGTTCATATCACGGATCCAATCTTCCGCATCAAACGGCTGGTCGCACGAAGTGAACGTCTTAGGCTGGTTTGACAGGAACTGACTTAGACTGGCGAAGTGATTGCCACCCTGCTGGAAATTGCCCTGCTGATGATTGGCTCTCTCCTGGATCAACTGCAACAGCATCTGCGTGTTCGCATTAGTAGCTGCCATCATCGCCTGCCAGGCCTCTGCAGGAGGAGGCGGCGGCGGCGGAGGAGGAGGAGGTGGAGGCGGCATATCCTCACGCGCTGGGGTCTGACGAGTTGGTGGAGCCATCCTGAAGACGGACGACATATTAGTCCACAGAATAATTGAAGACATCGCTGAATCAAAAGACAGAATATCTAAATAGAATTTAGCATTGCACTCGGACAACATAGCAAGAGTGCATCCTCAAAGTAACAGATGACAAAATTCCAATAAGGGCCACTGCAAACAAGTGTGAGCTAGAACTGCTCGGAACAAACATATGACCGAGATTTCCCAAACCTCAATCAAGCGTCTGTAGGAAGATAGTCCTATAAAACACTACTAGATATCCCACCTAAGAATTCCTGAAATAACTGGTCATGCAATCAGGTACACGGATACAAGGAGTATTTCACACAACTCCTACCGTCACCTGTATCACATCCTTCAACACAGAACCAGCATCTCGGACCTTCGTCTACAACAGATCCTCGTGATCACAACGATACAAAGTGTGGTAGTACCCCCGAACAATCTACACCAGTACTGGGGACATCGGGGTTATCTCACCACTACCCGTATTGAAGCAATAACGAACACCCTCCGTTCTTAGATACTCAGAAATCTGAATGATGGCGATGTGCGCGATAATCCCTGGAGCTCAACTCCCCTGATACTTAGAGCAGATAGGAGGCACCAGGACATGATTCCGTCACATCGAAATCATATAGATTTCACAAATACCCGCGTGATCCTAAAAAAAAATTTGAGCGAGAAAAGGAGTAGAGTTAAAGATATCCTAAGACGGGAACCTCACCAGAGCATAGAAGAGGAGAAAAAAGAAACCTACTCTCCGATATAACTAAGACTCAAAATATTTTCTAGACTCGACTCGGCCAAATACGATCACACAAAGGCTCCTATGGTCGTAAGGCTCTGATTACCAACTTGTAACGACCAAGATGCGGTCCTTTCCGATCTGGGGGTCGAGGCCCCCGAATAGGAAAGAAGCGCATCTAAGCGTTTCGCAAGCAAGTAACATAACACAAAAAAATAGTAATACAAGTAGACAATTCGGGATTCAACTGTCTTCTTATTAATAACTCAGAGTACAACACAGATACAAACAAGGTAGTTCCGGTACGGACTACAAAACATGGAAAATGCTATGCTACCCTGCTGCAGGTCCACGATCACGACCACGGCTCAGTCCTCTGGATAGTTCACGTAAAGGCGGTCTGTCTCCTCGTCGTACTGCCACGCCAGCTGGGTGCCGTCGGGATCATCTGTCTCCGGGGTACCTGTACTTGCTGGGAGTTTCGGAGGAATCCGTGAGCCACGGGGACTCAACAATCTAAGACCTTGGTGCCAAAACTAGTCACGTTATTGGGTAGGGAAGGGGGAAGTGTATCAGGCTGCTGCATCCTATGTTTGAATAAGTGGCTAACTTACGCAAAAGATAAGTGAAGGTGGTCTACGCTAACGGTCGGGATTACTTGATCAGTAAGTGATCCTGAACACCTACCTACGGCATTCATAACCCCACCGTGTTCCCGATCGAAGAGGGATCTTCGAAGGGACAATCACGGTTACGCACATAGTTGGCAGTTTTATTAACTTATGTTTAAGTTCTCTAATACCGGATGTTAACAAAACATTCCAAGTTACCACATAACCGCGGGCACGGCTTTCCGAAAGATTAAACCCTGCAGGGGTGCTCCAACTAGCCCATCAAAAACGAACACAGGCCGCAAAGGCATCCTCTATCACGAATCTCGTGATCTCGTCGGATTCCTTAGAGGAAAACCTCAACTCTGGGGGAAACCAAAGCTTCACTGGGATTCCTATACGCAAGATATACCGCTAAGGTAAGGCAAGGCTAGCAGGACCTCTCGACGTGTCGACGACCCTGATAGGAGCCGCGTATCTCAGTCTCAGGACACGCCGGATGAGCACAGCGTACAGTGGCCTGATAGACATCTCCCGAGTTGCCCCGGGTTGGCCCCGCACACGACTCAAGTTTGGATCAACGCTCATGAGGAGCACTGGCCCGGGTTATTGGTTAGAATCCTCGGGGTAGCTATTCCCTATGCAGATTATTATTAAGTTATTAGCAAATTAACACCAATGTCGGGTCCTGCCGGACAAGCCTTAGCACTACGCGATTTATCAAGGGGGTCCCCATAACAACCCCGAACGTGTTAGGAGCGATCATTATGGAATCAAACACCGGTAATCGGTAACTAAGGCGGCAATAACGGAACAAAGCACCCGGCAAAAGGCTAGGCCTCCCGTCATTTACCAAGTATATAGGTGCATTATTAAATAATAGAATTTTAAATAATGATATCAAGCTCATGTTATCACATGAGTCAAAACACCTGCAACTAGCAATGCTAACATTAGTAACTGAGCAAGCCTACTTAGCCATGCAAGTTTGCTAGGAAGGAGTACAGTGTTTGGGCACATGGCATATGAAGAGGCAATTTAAATTAAGTGGTAGGCAGCAAGCAATATGACATGGAAACGAACTAACATAACAAGTCTAGAGATGGAATCAAGGTCATATCATCTTGCCTGTGATATCCTCAGCTTGGAATGGTTCTGGATCGTCCTGCACGTACTCTCCTGACTCCACGTATTCGTTCTCCGATCCCGGCGCTACCCAACATAAGAATAACAGCCAATGAACAGCAGCACCACAATATGCAACAATCACATGATGCATGAGACGAAATTTGAGCATGCACCACTATTTCTATCACTAGCACAAGTAAAATAAACTACTGCAAGTTTCTGGACAGAACTGTGCACTAAGCTATTTTGACATGCATGAGAATGACATGAACAGATGTGGCTCGTGAAAACGGTGCAAAACCATATAAAGAACATTGCAAACGGAGCTACGGATCAACGGGAATCAACGAAACAAGATATGAAGCTCTACATGAAAGATTCAACACCCCACTCACAAGTGGCACAAATCTGGTATTCCCAGGTTGCCAAGACATGTAACAACCCAACATGAATGAAATGGAGCAAGGTAGAACACCACAACATCAATTAAGCACATACTTTGATCAAAATGACAACACTACATAATCTGCCATAGTCTGCATCTTAGCTCTTTGGGAGCTGCATGCAACATAGCTACAGGTCTTCAAACATGACAAATAATATATGTGGCTGTTGCCAACCAAGAACACTACAAGAACCAGCAAGAATCACAGCAAAAGGAATTAAACTCTAGAAGATACAAGGCCACAAACTTTCCCAAAACCATCAGATCTCAGGGACTTGGTGAAAATTCCTGCACCTGAGTTTGTCTCTGTTCTGAAGCTTTTTGACAGCAATTAAAACACAACCTAATGGACTCCAAATGACTTGAACTTTGACAGGGAGCTTCACAAACATACCAGGTTCAAAAACCTAGCACTGAACTAAGGCCAGTTCTCAACAGAATGACCAGCACATCCTCATTTATAAGGGAAGAAAATGTTTCCAGCATCCCAGACTTAGTGAAATTTCAGAGTTCACTAATCTGGAATTTTTCAGCCACAAGCCCACTTTGTCTAGGCATAGTTTGCACACACATAACACCAGGAGATAATTGACACCACTATGGTGTAGAGAAAAACCCCTACTATTAACACACAAAAACCCATGCCCTTGGGCTCCACCTATACCATGGAATCAAGGACCAAACTTTCAACAAATCTGTAAATGCAACTCCATAAAGTATTCTTCTAAGATGACAACTACATAGGTTGAGTTTCATGTGCACAATGACAAAGTGACATGGGGGTTTGAACCCCATGTTTGTGTCATGCACATCAACAACACCAACACATATACCACACCTTCACTAGCATCAAGCACAACAAAATATAACTCCTATGCTAACAAGAGAGTATGCACACCGTCACATATGGGCATGTGATGGTACACACCCTCACATGCACCACAAGGAACACCCTTGGAGTCATGTCACCCTCAAGGTGCAACCCCCATAAGAATCTACTCATGCTTAACTAGTAAGCTCCACCTACACATGCTTATCATAGCTAGCAACCTAGTGCATCACATACACACCAAATACATGTGGTGAGGGGGAGGCATCCACACCCCACTAAATCTATACAAGCAAATAAAACTACAAGAACAACATAGCCCACACTAAAGCTCATAAGATGTGCTACACATGCTGCCCTAGTGCAATCTCTCACACCTTAAGGCACACCACTTACAAGTAACCAAAACAAATTACACATCTCCTGCCAAGTGTATCTTCACACCACAAAAGTGCAATCATCATAGGTTTCACAAGGCTTGCAAAACACCATCTGTCACTTCACTAGTGTGCAAAACACACAAACAAAGCAATCTGCACCTAGCTACCTAGCAGGAAAAGAACTAAAAGACCACTTTGTCTAAGAGTTAGAACAACAGAAAATAGGCAGTAAAAGAAAGGACAACAAAAATGAAACAGGGGCTCCTGGGAATCGAACCCAGAGCCTCTGGTGACCAGCAACAACACCAATCCACCACACTACTGACACTTTGTCGACAGGGTAGAGGGAGTAACAGGGTAATTTGTTACCGTGGTCACTGTGCAATTAAATCTGCAAAACAAAAGAGGGCTGAGGGGGGATCTAACCCACGCCCTACTCATCAGGCACACAACACCACTACCACTGGGCTACAGCACGACATCTGAACTTTAACGCGCAACGAAACAGAAGTAGGAGCTCCCCTGCTAACCTGCTACCCTGAACTACCCTCCTCGCCGGAGACAGAGAAGCCGACGTGGTAGTCTAACTACGGCTCAACATCAGCGAGGGTTCCAGCCTAGCCATGGCGCAGCTACCACGAGGGGGGGGGGGGGAAGCCCCTCTCTTGCACCCCTGCGAACATGCGCATGCAAAACAGAACCCCGCCACTTTGTCCGACCGAGCTACCTACATAACAGAGAAGCCGACGATCTACCGGCCGATCCTAGCGAGGAGGAAGGAGGGAGAAGAGATGCTTCACCTCGGGAAGGAAAGGAAGAAACCACCAGCTCGAAGGTGTAGCCGCAGGGGAAGAAGACGCCGACGAGATGAAGCTTGCTGTCGAACCGAAGGAGAGGTGGAAGAACTCCGCGGGCGAGCCCTAGACGAGCTCGGTCCCGACGTTGTGGTCGGTCCCCGGGGCCCCTAGCGCCGGGAATGGATCGCGGGGATCCACCCCGAGCTTCCGGGCATGACGACGGCGGCGAACGGAGATGGGAACGCAGCGGACGCCGGCGAGGAGCTGCTGCCTTCCCTGCCGGATCCTCCTACAGAAACTACCTGGGGAGGAAGGGAGAGATGGAGATGGGGATGGAGGTGGCGGCGGCGGCTGAGGGGGGAAGAGGAACCCTAGGCAACTGGCACGGACGCCAACGCGTTTTAAAGGGGGGGTCCTCGACGTTGCTGCTCACGGCGTCAACTCCCTCTCTCTCACGGCCTGACGGAAAGGTGCGCACGGGGGGGGGGGGGGTGTAGACGCCGTCAGGAAGAAGGGAGACCAGAGAGACGCGCCGCGTGGGCTTGGCGCTGGGAGAAGGAGATGGGCCAGCCATGGTGGGAGGGAGCCCACAGGCGACCACTATAAGAAAGACCCCGGTGGCCTTTCCCAAATAAAAGAAAAACCAAGAAGGAAAAGAAATAAACCAAACAATCTGGTGGGAATAAACTTAAAAGGAAAAATCCCCTGGTCATAGAAAAATATGGCCTAAATTAAAAAAATAAGAACAAGAGTTTTAGAGTAGGCAAATATTTTACAAAACATCATTAAGTTTGCTGTTTTGTGTTATTGCCACCTGTATAAATCACTCTTAAAATCACCAAGCTAGCATAACTACACACTCACCTTAATCCCTAAACACAAGACGTTTTAAAAGCAGGAATAACAAGGTGGAATTTTTAACTCGAGATTGAAGAGAGAAAAGGGTTTGAACTTTGCAATGAGCTTTGCTAAACCCAAGCAAGCACTACCACTATTTCACACCACAAAATTTCACATGTGCAATATACACATGAAATCACGAGATCACACAAACACACCTAGCAAGATATGAGCACCCAAGACATGAAATGAAGTATTATGGATTGCATGCACGTAAGGGAAACCTAAAATAAATAAGAGACACATGAAATCACAAGGACAAGGAGATGTTATGATATGTTATGCTATGCATGCATGGAAGATATGCAAGGGACACAAGGTGACACAGGGAATCATAGACACAAGTGACATCATCATAACTCTGACAATGTGGTCCCACATGAAGTAGGTCCAAAAAGGGTAAGTTCTACACTTGGGGCATTACATGAAACAACTCGTGCTTGCAATATTTCCCTTTCTCGTGAAGTTGTTTTGCTGGAGAATCATGTCACAGATCTTCAAGGTATAAATCGAAGATTGGTAGCTCTCTTGGAATCAAAGGCAAAGACTCCACCACCATCACCACCAAAGGAAGACAACTGAGCATTGGTATGGGCAAATCCCTTGGCTTATGCCAAGCTTGGGGGAGTTGCCTGGTATCGTATCACCTTTATATCTTTTGCTTTTACCTTTGTTTTAGTTCTTTCTTTTTCAGTTTTTACTTTATTCTCTTAGTGGCATAAGTCTTTAGTGTTTAGTTTGAGTCTTTTGCCTTGTGTCTCCCCCGGTGTATTCGAGCTTGCGAGCTATATAATAAAGAGTATCTTAGTCAAGGGCTTTGTTTTGTGCCGTGAACAAAAGTATGAAAAGAACGATAGCATGAAAGATCATAAGATGATCTTATGGAAAGTGATAGCTTCACATATAACAAGTATGATGATTGAAACTTGTTGAGAATAGACAAACATAGACCCCAGTCATTGTTGCAATTAATAAGAAGTAATAAGGAAAGAGAGGTTCACATATAAATATATCATCTTAGACACTTTTTACAATTGTGAGCACTCACCAAACTATTACATGCTTAGAAGTAGATGTTGGACAAGAAAGACAACATAATGAATTGTGTTTGCTTGATTCCAAACAATGTTATATGTCTAGAGATCCCTTATCATGTGACGATTGCTTCCACCTCATATTAGCCAAAACTCCCGCACCAAGTAGAGATACTACTTGTGCATCCATAAACCTTCAAACCAGTCTTGCCATGAGTGTCCACCATACCTACCTATGGATTGAATAAGATCCCTCAAGTAAGTTGTCATCGGTCCAAGCAATAAAAATTGCTTTCTAATATGTACGATCTATTAGTGTGTGGAAAATAACCTTTATACGAACCTGTGATGAGGAAGACATAAAAGCGACAGACTGCATAATAAAGTTCTTTATCACAGGAGGCAATATAAAGTGACGTTCCTCCGCACTAAGAGGACTGCTACTGCAACAAAAGACCTTCCAATGGCGCCAGAAATAGGCGTGTTGACGGGAGACTATTCTTGTCTTGACACTCCTCGACAACGGTGCCAGGAATCCTTCTGCTACGGCTACGCCTTTAGGGACTTCCTTGGAAAATATGCAAAGGATTCCCCCGTGGCCTTGGAGCCTTGTGTTGGTGTTCCCTCAAAGCGGAAAGGGTGGTGTAGCACAGCGGCGGTAAGTATTTCCCTCAGTTTTGAAATCAAGGTATCGGTCCAGTGGAAGGATTGCGTCAAGTCATAAGTACCTGCACAAACACAAAGAGCTTGCACCCAACGCTATGAACGGGTTGTCAATCCCTTATAGATTGTTTGCAAAGTGAGAACTGGAAGAAAAAAGGAAACAAAGCAAAGTAAAAGTGAAAGTGGAGACGATAGTTGTGAATAGACCCGGGGGCCGTAGTGTTCACTAGTGGCTTCTCTCATGAAAGCAAGTAGATGGTGGGTGAACGAATTACTGTCGAGCAATTGATAGAACCGTGCAAAGTCGCGACGTTATCTAAGGCAATGATTATATCTATAGGCATCACGTCCAAAACAGGTAGACCGATACTTTCTGCATCTACTACTATTACTCCACACGTGAGCGCTATCCAGCATGCATCTAGTGTATTAAGTTCTAAGGAACAGAGTAACACCTTAAGCAAGAAGACATGATGTAGATGGACAATCTCATATCTATGATAAAAGCCCATCTTGTTACCCTTGATGGCAACAACACGATGCGTGCCTTGCTGCCCCTTCTGTCACTAGGAAAGGTCACCACAGGGTATGAACCCAAAACCAAGCACTTCTCCCATTGCAAGAATCATAGATCTAGTTGGCCAAACAAAACCCAAGACTCGGAGAGACTTCCAAGGATATCAAATCATGCATATAAGAAATCAGCAAAGACTCAAATATAATTCATAGATAATCTGATCACAAATCCTCAATTCATCGGATCTCGACAAATACACCGCCAAAGAGGATTACATCGGATAGATATCCATGAAGATCATGGAGAACTTTGTATTGAAGATCCAAGAGAGATAAGAAGTCATCTAGCTACTAACTACGGACCCGTAGGTCTGAAGTGGACTACTCACGAGTCATTGGAGAGGCGATGACATTGATGTAGAAGCCCTCCAACTCCAAAGTCCCCTCCCGCAGGGCACCGGGAAGGGTCTCCAGATGAGATCTCGCAGAAACAGAAGCTTGTGGCGGCGGAAAAGTGTTTTCGTGGATGCCCTAGTTTTTTTCTAGATTTTAGGGAATATATAGGTGAAAGAGCTAGGGCAGGGGAGCTCCAGGGGGGCTACAAGCCTGGTAGCCGCCGCCCCCCTCGTGGCGGCTACAGGGCTTGTGGGCCCCATGTGGCGCTCCTGCCTTGGCCCTCAAGTCCCCCGATCTTCTTCTATTGTGGAAAAATTAATTTTGGGGATTTTATTCTATTTGGACTCCATTCAGAAATCTGATCTGAAAAGAGTCAAAAACACAGAAAAACAGGAACTAGCACTTGGCACTGAATTAATAAGTTAGTCCCCAAAAAGATATAAAAGGTACATAAAACATCCAAAGTTGACAAGATAACAACATGAAACCATTAAAAATTATAGATACGTTTGAGACGTTTCAAGCTTCCCCAAGCTTAACTCCTGCTCGTCCTCGAGAAGGGAAGTGATAAAGAATGAATTTTTGATGCTTTCATGCTACCTAGCATAGATGTACTTTGTAACTCCTCTTATATGACGTGAATGTTCAGATCCATTAGATTCAAAACAATAGTTTTCTATTGATGTGGAGACAATAATAATTCAAGCAAACTAGCAAGGTAACCATGACCTTTCAAAATAACGAGGCCAAAAGAAAGTTATCCCTACAAAATCATATAGTCTGGCTATGCTCTATCATCCTTGCACAACGAATTTAAATCATGCACAACCCCGGTATTGGCCAAGTAATTGTTTTCACACATTTACTTTCTCAAACTTTTTCAACTCTCACGCAATACATGAGCGTGGGCCATGGTTTTAGCACTATGAGTGGAATGGAGTGTGGTGGAGGTTGCAAGATAAACAAGGAGAAGATGGTCACATTAACTAGGCATATCAATGAGCTATGGAGATGCTCATCAATAGATATCAAAGTGAATGAGTAGGGATTGTCATACAAATGATGCACTAGAGCTAAGAGTATGTGAAAGTTCTTAAAGAAAACTAGTGGGTGTGCATCCAACTTGCTTGCTCACGAAGACCTAAGGCAATTTTGAGGAAGCCTGTCATTGGAATATACAAGCCAAGTTATAGAATGAAAATTTCCCACTAGCTATATGGTGGTGACAAAACGAGAGACTCTCAATCATGAAGATCATGGTGCTTAATAAGCACAAGTGTGGAAAGGTAGTAGCATTGTCCCTTCTCTCTTTTTCTCTCATTTTTTTGTGGGCACTTTGGCCTCTCTTTTTATATATATATATATATTTATTTTGGTGGGCATCTTTGGCCTCTTTTATTTCCTCACATGGGACAATGCTCCATCAATGATGATCATCACACTTACAACTCAAAACTTAGAGCAATGATGACTCTATATGGAATGCCTTTGGTAGTGTACCATGACAATGATCTAGCATGGCATAGACATCAATGGAAACATCATGCTAGCTATCTTAAGATCATGCAGTGGCAATGTAGAAGTGGTGGAACATGTCATGGTGGTAGTTGCATGGCAATATATCTCGGAATGGCTTTGAAAAAGCCATAGTAGGTAGGTATGGTGGCTGTTTTGAGGGAGGCTAATGGTGGGTTTTGTGCACCCGCGAAAGTTGCACGGCACTAAAGAAGATAGTGATGGTGGAAGGTGAAAGTGCATCTAAACCATGGACTCAACATTAGCCATGAAGAACTCATATACTTGTTGCAAAAGTTTTAGTAGTAATCGAAACAAAGCATTCAACGCATACTCCTAGGGGAAGGGTTGGTAGGTATAAACCATCGCGCGATCCCGACAGCTACACAAAGGATGACAATCAATAAACTAATCATGCTCAAACTTCATCACATAGCGGTTCACCATACGTGCATGCTATGGGAATCACTAACTTTAACACAATTATTTCTAGATCCACAACACCATACTAACATAACTTAGATATTACCACAACCACATCTCAAAACTAATTCAGAGGAATCAAACTTCTCTAACTATTCAATGCACATGGAGATGGAAGTTTTCATATCCCTTTGGATAACTACCCCTTCTGAGACTACTTTCATAGCATAGATCAACTACCAAGCCACGCGCTTCCGTGCTCTAAAAGATATAAGTGAAGCACACAGAGCAAAATCAACTAGCTCAAAAGATATAAGTGAAGCACATGTGAGCTGAATTGTCTAACCAAAAGATATAAGTGAAGCTCGACAAAACCATGGTGAGTGCATGTATCTCTCTCTCTAGGTGTGCAGCAAGGAAGATTGTGACACAACAAAAATAAAATACTCCTACGATATAATACACTCCAAGCAAAACACATAACATGTGGTGAATAAAAATATAGCCCCAAGTAATGTTACCGATGGATTGAAGACGAAAGAGGGGATGCCTTCGCGGGGCATCCCCAAGCTTAGGCTTTTACGGCATCCTTGAATCAACTTGGGGTGCCTTGGGCATCCCCAAGCTTGAGATCTTGCCACCCTTTATCTCTTTGTCCATAAGAACTTCACCCAAAACTTGAAAACTTCACAACACGAAATTTAAATAGAAACTCGTGATAACATTAGTATAAGAAAGAAAACCACCACTTCCTTAGGTACTGTAGCAAACTTAAATTCTACTTATGTTGATCTTGGGTTACTGTATTTTCAATCTTCCATGTCTAATACCCCCCGATACTATCCATAGTTTCATCAAAATAAGCAACCAACTCAACAAAAACAGAATATGTTAACAGCAGACCAGTCTGTAGCAATCTGTATACTTCGTATACTTCTGGTACTTCAAAATTCTGAAAACTTACGAAAGTCTGAAGAATTTGCGTAGCAATCATCAGCAAAAAGAATCAACTCAAAATATCTTACAGAAGAAAAAAACTAAAATTCTTTTCGTGAGCAGAAAGTTTCTGTCATTTCCAGCATGACCAAACGATCATCCCCAAGACTAATCATAACGGTTTCACTTGGCACAAACGCAAAAGAAACTCAAAAAACTCAATCATAACAGAATTATGAAAGTGTGGAAAACACAAAACAGAAAGAAAAAGGATAGATTCGTTGGGTTGCCTCCCAACAAGCGCTATTGTTTAATGCCCTTAGCTAGGCATAAGGTGATGGAATCATGTGTAGTCATCTTTGGTGCTCAAACCATAAGTAGCCCTCATCATAGATCCGTAAGGAAATCTTATTTTCTTTCTAGGAAAATGCTCCATTCCCTTCTTTAGAGGAAATTGAAATCTAATATTCCCTATCGATGATAGCACCAATAGTCCTTAGGAAAGGTCTACCGAGAATAATGGGACATGAAGGATTCCAATCTATGTCAAGTACAATGAAATCCACGGGTACATAGTTCTTATTTGCAACAATAAGAACATCATCGATCCTTCCCATGGATTTCTTGACAGTAGAATCCGCAAGATGCAAATTAAGAGAACACTCCTCAATCTCATGAAAACCAAGAATATCACATAAAGACTTTGGAATCGCGGAAACACTAGCCCCCAAATCACACGAAGGATTGCATTCATAGTTTTTGATTTTGATTTTGATAGTAGGTTCCCACTCATCATGAAGTTTTCTAGGTATAGAGACTTCTAATTCGAGTTTCTCTTCAAGAAATTTCATCATAGCATCTACGATATGTGCGGTAAAGGCTTTGCTTTTTCTATAAGCATGTGGAGAGTTTGGAATGGATTGCATCAAAGAAATGCATTCAAACAAGGAGCAACTATCATAATTGAATTCCTTGAAATCCAAAGTGGGAGTTTCATTACTACCCAAGATTTTGATTTCTTCTACTCCACTCTCCACACCTTTATCATCAAGATAGGTGGACTCCGAATCATTGGCGCGTTTTTCAACCAAAGTAGATTCATATCCAGCCCCTTCATCAATAGGTTTGGCATGCGAAAACAAAGATTCAAGAGGAGTCACACCAAGCACTTTAAGATCTTTGTGATTTGCATCACTAGAAAGCACCCTTTTAAACCATTCATGCCTAGCGCGAATTTGGGTGGTTCTTTTTTTGCTCTCATTCATGGAGACACGCATAGATTTTAAAGTTTCATCCAAGTTGACCTTGGGAGGAGCACATCTAACTTTCAAAGCATCAATATCACAAGACATCCTATCAATACTCTTAGCCAAATCGTCTATTTTGAGTAGTTTTTCCTCTATGGACGCATTGAAAATCTTTTGAGAGTTGATGAACTCTTTGATATTACTGTCTAAATCAGAGGGTAATTTGTTGTGATTTCCATAAGTGTTGTTGTAGGAATTGCCATAATTGTTAGAGGAGTTACTAGGAAAAGGCCTAGGAACATAGTTTCCTCTAAACGCATTTTTGTTGCCAAAATTGTTCCTACCAACAAAATTAACGTCCAAACTAGCATTGCTACTCTCAATCAAGGAAGATAGTGGCATGTCATTAGGATCTAAAGGAGCATTTATACTAGCAACCAAATTCATCAACTCGTCCATCTTAGCACTAAGCGAGTTAATTTCTTCTATAGCGTGTACCTTTTTGCTAGCAAGTGACCTTTCAGTGCGCCACTGAGAGTAGTTGGTCATGATATTGTCTAGGAGTTTTGTAGCGTCTCCTAACGTGATTTCCATGAATGTTCCACCTGAGGCAGAGTCCAAGATATTGCGAGAGGAAAAATTCAAACCAGCGTAAAAGATTTGTATAATCATCCACAAACTCAAGCCATGAGCGGGACAATTTCTAATCATTAACGTCATCCTCTCCCAAGATTGTGCAACGTGTTCATGATCAAGTTTCTTGAAATTCATGATATCGTTACGTAGGGAGATAATCTTAGCCAGCAGAAAATACTTGGATATGTAAGCATCTTTGCACTTATCCCAAGAATCGATACTATTTTTAGGCAAAGAAGAAAACCAAGTTTTTGCGTGATCTCGCAACAAGAAAGGAAAAAGCTTCAACTTAATCACGTCATGATCCCCATCTCTTTTCTTTTGCATATCGCAAAGTTCAATGAAGGTATTGAGATGGGATGCGACATCTTCACTAGGAAGGCCAGAGAATTGCTCTTTCATAACAAGATTCAGCAAGGCAGCGTTGATTTCATACCATTCCGCACTAGTGGCGGCAGCAATCGGAGTACTAATAAAGTCATTATTATTGGTACTCGAGAAGTCGCAAAGTTTGGTGTTCTCAGCCATGATGACTTCAACAAACCAACAAGAACACAAGCGAACAAGAAAACTGGCAAAGGAAAACGGCAAAAGGCAAAAGAAAATGGCAAAGCAAAAAGGCAAATAAAAACGACAAATCTGAAGTGGGGGAGGGGAAAATGAGAGGCAACTGGCAAAAATGGTAAATGCAAGAGATGAGTTTGTGACACCTACTTGGATAGATCTTGACTTGATCTCTTTTCCTTCCCCGGCAACGGTGCCAGAAATACTTCTGCTACTGCAACAAAAGACCTTCCAATGGCACCAGAAATAGGTGTGTTGACGGGAGACTATTCTTGTCTTGATGCTCCTCGACAACGGCGCCAGGAATCCTTTTACTATGGCTATGCCTTTAGGGACTTCCTTGGAAAATATGCAAAGGATTCCCACGTGGCCTTGGAGCCTTGCGTTGGTGTTCCCTCGAAGCGGAAAGGGTGATGTAGCACAGCGGCGGTAAGTATTTCCCTCAGTTTTGAAATCAAGGTATCGATCCAGTGGAAGGATTGCGTCAAGTCACAAGTACCTGCACAAACACAAAGAGCTTGCACCCAACGCTATGAAGGGGTTGTCAATCCCTTATAGATTGTTTGCAAAGTGAGAAATGAAAGAAAAAAGGAAGCAAAGCAAAGTAAAAGTGAAAGTGGAGACGATAGTTGTGAATAGACCCGGGGGCTGTAGTGTTTAGTAGTGGCTTCTCTCATGAAAGCAAGTAGACGGTGCGTGAACGAATTACTGTCGAGCAATTGATAGAACCACGCAAAGTCGTGACGTTATCTAAGGCAATGATTATATCTATAGGCATCACGTCCAAAACAAGTAGACAGATACTTTCTGCATCTACTACTATTACTCCACACGTCGACCGCTATCCAGCATGCATCTAGTGTATTAAGTTCTAAGGAATAGAGTAACGCCTTAAGCAAGATGACATGATGTAGATGGACAATCTCATATCTATGATAAGAGCCCATCGTGTTACCCTTGATGGCAACAACACGATGTGTGCCTTGTTGCCCCTTTTGTCACTCGGAAAGGTCACCACACGGTATGAACCCAAAACCAAGCACTTCTCCCATTGCAAGAATCATAGATCTAGTTGGCCAAACAAAACCCAAGACTCAGAGAGACTTATAAGGATATCAAATCATGCTTATAAGAAATCAGCAAAGACTCAAATATAATTAATAGATAATCTGATCACAAATCCACAATTCATCGGATCTTGACAAACACACCGCCAAAGAGGATTACATCGGATAGATCTCCATTAAGATCATGGAGAACTTTGTATTGAAGATCCAAGAGAGAGAAGAAGCCATCTAGCTACTAACTACGGGCCCGTAGTTCTGAAGTGGACTACTCACGAGTCATTGGAGAGGCGATGATGTTGATGTAGAAGCCTTCCAACTACAAAGTCCCCTCCGGTAGGGCACCGGGAAGGGTCTTGAGATAAGATCTCACGGAAACGGAAGCTTGCGACGGCGGAAAAGTGTTTTCGTGGATGCCTTGGTTTTTTTCTGGATTTTAGGGAATTTATAGGTGAAAGAGCTAGGGCAAGGGAGCTCCACGGGGGCCACAAGCCTGGTAGCCGGCGCCCCCCTGGTGGCGGCTACAGGGCATGTGGACCCCTGTGGCGCTCCTGCCTTGGCCCTCAAGTCCCCCGATCTTCTTCTATTCTGGAAAAAAATATTTCGGGGATTTTATTCCGTTTGGACTCCGTTCAAAAATCAGATCTGAAAAGAGTCAAAAACACAGAAAAACAGGAACTGGCACTTGGCACTGAATTAATAAGTTAGTCCCAAAAAAGATATAAAAGGTACATAAAACATCCAAAGTTGACAAGATAACAACATGAAACCATCAAAAATTATAGATATGTCTGAGACGTATCAAGGACACGCATCCAAACCTCAAAAGCGCATGAGAACCTCTGCTTCCCTCTGCGAAGGGACTATCTTGTACCTTTACTTTTGTCCTTGTGAAAGTAATGGTGATCAACACCAATTCCCTATTCCATCTTCATCTTGGTGAACGTCGTATGCTTGGGAAAGATCTATATTCATATATCAACTTGGAGATGAGTACTTATGCTTTATTATTGTTGCCTTTACCCTTGAGGTAAATGGTTGGGAGGCAAAATTATAAGCCCCTATCTTTCTCTGTGTCCAACTAAAACTTTGATACCATGAGTACCACGTGAGTTGTAACAATTGTGGAAAACAAAAGAGAAGATTGAGTATGTGGATTTGCTTTACAAGCTCTTATTTTACTCTTTCTGATGTTATGATAAATTGCAATTGCTTCAATGACTATGGATTGTTGTTGGCTACTTCTCGGTAAGATTCTTGATTCATACTTTGCTTTGTGAAGGAATTGTTACTTCCCCACAAGAATCTTTATGATGTATTGTTGTTCCATGTGTGATCATGATGCCCTCATGTCCGTATTATGTTTTATCGACACCTTCATCCCTAAACATGTGGACATGTTTATGGATCTTGGTTTTCGCTTGAGGACAAGCGAGGTCTAAGCTTGGGGGAGTTGATACGTCCATTTTGCATCATGTGTTCATGTTGATATTTATCGCTTTGTGGACTGTTATTATACTTTGTGGTACCATACTTATGCCTTTTCTCTCTTATTTTGCAAGGTTTATTTGAAGAGGGAGAATACCGGCAGCTGGAATTCTTTACTGGAAAAGGAGCAAGTCTGAGTCCTCTATTCTACGCAACTCCAAATGCCCTGAAAATCAACGTGGAATTTTTTGGGAATATATAAAAATACTGGGCGAAAGAAGTGCCAGAGGGGAGCTGCCAGGGGCCCACAAGCCTGGTGGCTGTGGCCTACCCCCTGGTCGCGGCTACAGGGCTTGTGGGCACCCTAGTGGCCCACTGGCCCCCTCTTCTGGTATATGAAGGGTTTCGTTCGGCAAAAAATCAGGGCGGAGCTTTTTCGAGGAGGCGCCGCCGCCACGAGGCGGAACTTGAGCAGAACCAATCTAGAGCTCTGGCAGGACGATCCTACCGGGGAAACTATCAGAGGGGACTCGTCTCCTCAACATCCTCATCAGCACCATCTCATCTCCAAACCCTAGTTCATCACTTGTAACCAATCTCCGTCTCGCGACTCTGATTGGTACTTGTAAGGTTGCTAGCAGTGTTGATTACTCTTTGTAGTTGATGCTAGTTGGATTACTTGGTGGAAGAGTTTATGTTCAGATCCTTGATGCTACTCATTACACCTCTGATCATGATTATGATTATGCTTTGTGAGTAGTTACTTTTGTTCATGAGGACATGGGATAAGTCATGCTAATAATAGTCATGTGAATTTGGTATTCGTTCGGTATTTTGATATGTTGTATGTTGTTTTTACTCTAGTGGTGTTATGTGAACGTCGACTACATAACAGTTCACCATTATTTGGGCCTAGAGGAAGGCATTGGGGAGTAGATGATGGGTTGCTAGAGTGACAGAAGCTTAAACCCCAGTCTATGTGTTGCTTCGTAAGGGGCTGATTTGGATCCACTAGTTTAATGCTATGGTTAGTCGTTGTCTTAATTCTTCTTTCATAGTTGCGGATGCTTGCGAGAGGGGTTAATCATAAGTGGGATGCTTGTCCAATTAAGGGGAGTACCCAAGCGCCGGTCCACCCACATAACAAACTATCAAAGTAACGAACGCGAATCATATGAACATGATAAAACTAGCATGACAGAAATTCCCATGTGTCCTCGGGAGCGTTTTTCCTCCTATAAGACTTTGTTCAGGCTTGTTCCTTGCTACAAAAGGGATTGGGCCACTTTGCTGCACCGTTGCTATTACTTGTTACTTGTTACTTTTCACTTGCTACGTTTCACCTCACTACACCATCACTTGTTACCGCTAATTTCAGTGCTTGCAGTTATTACCTTGCTGAAAACCGTTTATCACAGCCTTCTGGTCCTCGTTGGGTTCGACACTATTACTTATCGAAAGGACTACGATTGATTCCCTATACTTGTGGGTCATCACCCCCCCTGCATTATGTTGAATTACTCCTCGGGTAGCGCTAACTCCCTATGCATTTCAGTATTAATAGAATTATTATGTTGGGCAAATGTAGAACCAATGTTGGGCCTTGCCAGACCAGCTTTAATCTAATTATCAAGGGGGTCCCCATAACAACCCAGATCGTGTTAGGAGCACTCAAAATATGTAAAATAACACTAGTAGCCGAAACTAAGGGGGAAAAGGTGGAACAAAACACCAAGCTAGAAAGGCCGAGCCTTCCACCTTTTACCAAGTATATAGGTCCATTAAATTAAATAGCTTTAATATGGTGATATAACAAGGAACCCATGTTATCACATGGAAGCAACTGCACCTGCAACTAGCAACGCTGACACAAGGTTAAGCAAGCGGTAACTGATGTCCCACAAGCGTATGGGATCGCAGAAGTTTTCGAGGGTAGAGTATTCAACCCAAATTTATTGATTCGCTCACAAGGGGAAGCTAAAGAATATTCTCAAGTATTAGCAGCGGAGTTGTCAATTCAACCACACCTGAAAGATTAGTGTCTGCAAGCAAAGTATCAGTAGCAAGGTAGTATGATAGCAACGGCACCAGAAAAAGCTTTGACAATCCCCAGCAACGGCGCCAGAAAAGCCTTGTTGACGGGATGTTAACGCCAACAAAATCTTGCAACAAGTAACAGCGGAGTAGCAAGGAACAGTAGTAGCAGCAGAAGCAAAGTAACAAGTAACAGCAGCAAAGTGACAGCAGTAGAGTGGCCCAATCCCTCTTGTAGCAAGGGACAAGCCTAGGCAAAGTAACGTAGCAAGAAGCAGTAGTAAAAGACTCGTAGGCAGTGGATCGGTGATGGATAAGTGTGACGGATGTGATTCATCATGTAACAACTATAACACGGAAAGATATGTGACTAGCTCCCGTTCATCAATCTAATGTCGGCATGTATTCCGTATGTAGTCATACGTGCTTAGGGAAAAGAACTTGCATGACATCTATTGTCCATCCCTCCCGTGGCAGCGGGGTCCTAATGGAAACTACTGGATATTAAGGTTCTCCTTTTAATAAAGAACCGGACCAACGCATTAACACGCGGTGAATACATGAACTCCTCATACTATGGTCATCTCCCGGAGTGGTTCCGGCTATTGTCACTCCAGGGTTGTCGGGTCATAACACATAGTAGGTGACTACAACTTGCAAGATAGAATCTAAAACACACATATATTGGCGACAACATAATAGGTTCAAATCTGAAATCATGGCACTCGGACCCTAGTGACAAGCATTAAGCAAAGGCAAGTAGTAGCGACATAATGACAGAACATAGTGGATACTAGGGATCAATCCCTGTCAAGAACTAACTCGATTACATGATAGATCTCATCCAACTCATCACCGTCCAGCAAGCCTATGATGAGATTACTCACGAATGATGAAGAGCATCATGGAATTGTCAATGGAGAAAGGTTGATGATGACGATGGCAACGATTTCCCCTCTCCGGAGCCCGAAACGGACTCGAGATCTGCCCTCCAGATGAAAAACAGGATGTGGTGGCGCCTCCGTAACGCAAAACGCGATGAAACCTTCTCTCTGATTTTTTTCCAGGCGAAACGAAAGATATAGAACTGAGATTGGGGGCGGTGGTGCCACGTGGGCCCCACAAGCCGTCATGGCACGGCATTAGGGGGTGGCCGCGGCCCAGGGGCTTGTGGCCCACTCGCACGCCCCCTCACGTGGATCTTTGCGCAGGTATTTTTCTTTTATTCTAGAAAAAATCTCCGTAAATTTTCAGGACGTTCCGAGAACTTTCATTTTTGCACAAAAACAACACCATGGCAATTCTGCTGAAAACAGCGTGAGTCCGGGTTAGTTCCATTCAAATCATGCAAATTAGAGTCCAAAACAAGGGCAAAAGAGTTCGGAAAAGTAGATACGATGGAGACGTATCAACTCCCTAAGCTTAAAGCCTTTCTTGTCCTCAAGCAACTCAGTTGACAAACTGAGAGAGACAAAAGATAAACTTTGACGAACTCTGTTTGATCTTGTTGTTGCAACTATGTCTAACTCATAACCAGAATTTCAGCAACATCACAAGCAAACCACATAAGCAAATGACATCTAGGTCTCACGGTAAACTCATATCAATGGTATAATCAACTAGCGAGCAAATAATAATAAGCCTCAAATGTCAACACTTCAATCAAAACAACATGAAGCAGTACGAATAGATGGTATCTTGCTAGCTCTTTCTGAGACCGCAAAACATAAATGCAGAGCACCTTCAAAGACCAAGGACTGACTAAACATTGTAATTCAAGGCAATGAAGATCCAGTCAAGGTCATACTCAACACAATTAAAAGCAAAGCATAAAAATGACAGATGTGCTCTCTAATTGGTGCTTTTGTAAGAGGAGGATGACTCAACAGGAACATAAATAGACATGCCCTTCACAGAGGGAAGCAATGATTTGCACAGGTGCGAGAGCTCAAGCTTTGAAAACAGAGATAATAATTTTGGGTGGCATGCTTTCATTGTCAACGCAATGACTAAGAGTTCTCAACGTCTTCCACGCTACACATGCTATAGGCGGTTCCCAAACAGAAAAGTAAAGTTTTGACTCCCCCAACCACCAATCAATCATGTTAGCCTAATCCTCGGGTACCGTCCATACCAACATCAATCCTGGGGGAGTTTTGTTTGCAATTATCTTTTCGATTTGAGCATGGAACTGGGAATTCCAATTACCGGCCCCTTTCTCGTGAATGATAGTGAATAAACACATATCGAGGATAACACGCCTAGCATGGAAGATACCAATAGCCCCCTGTCACTACATGAGCGGTTCGGGCATGCAAAATAGATTATTTCTTGAAGGTTTAGAGAGTGGCACGTGCAAATTTACTTGGAACGGCACGTAGATACCGCACATAGGTAGGTATGGTGGACTCATATGGCACAACTTTGGGTTTATGGAGGTGGATGCACAAGCAGTATTCCCGCTTAGTACAAGTGAAGGCGAGCAAAAGACTCGGAAGCGACCAACTAGAGAGCGACAACAGTCATCAAAATGCATTGAGATTAACCAATATTGAGTGTAAGCACGAGTAGGACATAAATCACCATGAACATGAATACATAGAGGCTATGTTGATTTTGTTTCAACTACATGCGTGAACATGCGCCAAGTCAAGCCACTTGAAACATTCAAAGGAGGATACCATCCTATCATACTACATCATAGTCATCTCAACATTCATGTGGGCAACCAAGACAAACCATTATAAGCTCCTAGCTAAGTAAGCATGGCATAAGCAACTACGATCTCTAAGTTGTCATTGCAAACATGTTTCTCTCACAACAAAGTTGAATCAGGCATGATGAGCTAGTCATATTTACAAAAACAAAATAGATCGAGTTCATACCAGCTTTTCCAGGCTCAGTCACTTCATCATATATCGTCATTATTGCCTTTCACTTGCACGACTGAACGATGTGAACAATAATAAGCGTGCTCGTGCATTGGACTAAAGCTGGAATCTGCAGGCAAACACAAAGGAGAAGACAAAGTAATATGGCTCTTTGAAAGCTAAACAGGTATGCATGCAAGAGCCACTAAACATTGTCACCAAAATCTTCTAGCTTGACCCAAAGAAAAAGAAAACTATTTACACGGGAAAGATCCCAACAAGCAAAGGAAGAAAAGAAAATCTTTTTGGTTTTTCTCAAACTAGACAGACACACGAAAAGAAAACAAGAAAAAGAAAATAAAACTAGCATGGATGATACAGTGGCAAAGTGTGAACACCGGCTAACAAAGTGAAAGCATAAACAAGAATGTAAAGTCTGTGAGAACACGTACTCCCCCAAGCTTAGGCTTTTGGCCTAACTTGGTCTACTCCCAAGAATGGTCCTGGCGAAACCCAAAATCATAATCGGGGTTATACGGGAGCGCTGCAGCCACTGCCTGAATAGCTGCCTCACGGAGACGAGCAGCCGTCGCCTCCCTCTCATACTCCTCTGCCTCTCCTCTGGTTATGTAATATCTCTGTTTTACCTGAAAGTCAAAGAAAGCAGGAGCAGGAAGGGTAATATGGAAAACACGCTGCCGGTTAATTATCAATCGGTATAGGAGGGATTCATCATCCCTCTCAAGGAACTTGTAGCGTGTCATAGCGACGCGGTCAAGGAAAGCTGTATGGAGCGGGGGATCTCCTGCGCGGATGGGTACTCCAAGAAAATTTGCTATGCGAGTGGCATAGATGCTGCCAAATAAATCCCCATCAATAGCATTATTATTCAGCCTCCTTGCAATAATAGCTCCCATGTTGAAGTTGTTGTCACCCGTCACTACGCTCTTAAGGATACTAAGGTCGGGTGCGCAGAGGTGACAAGGCTCAATCTTGCCATTAATGCATCTGCCTATGAAGAAGGCAAAGTAATGCAAGGCAGGAAAATGAATACTCTCCATGGTAGCTTGCGTAATGTCTCTAGTTTCTCCAACTGTAATACCAGCGCAAAAATCTCTAACCGAAGATTTAGGAGGATCATTGAGGTTACCCCAAATAGGTATTTTGCAAATTCTAGTGAAATCCTCTAAATCCACGGTATACGATTTATCATAGGGATCAAACAGTACCGATGGCTCATGGTCAGCTGAAAATTTGAATCTACGAATAAAAGAGGCAGTGAGAACAACATACTGTTCACATTTATCGGAGATGAATTCTTCGAGTCCGACGTTGCGAACAAGTGCATCAAACTCGTCTTTGAAACCTGCCTCGATCATAAATTCATCAGAAGGCTATTCACATGGTTGTACCTGCGCGTCCCTAGGTTGTTAAGGATCAGGCTCCCGAATCGCAAGACGGGGACCTCTCTTGCTTGAGGAACCACCATGAAAGTTTCTCCTAAACATCTTCCTTTTCTGAAATTTTCAGTGACCCAAAGGAAAGGTGAACAAGGTTCAACTAAACTTGTAGCAACTACTCCCACTAGCGCCTAGAGACCATATTACGCATCAAAACCACTTGGGACCAGCTAGAATCAGCATGCAAAGCTCAAGAACATGGTCACCAAGGAAGCAAAAATACACAGAGTATAAGGCAGTAGAGCAAAAGCTAATTGGACCAATGGAGGAGTCACTTACCAAGGAGTAATTTCCCCAAAACGGTTCAGAGAACAGTGATGTGAGCAAAGAGATCAAAAATCCCAGCAAGAGGAGCAATAACATGGGTTTGAGCTGCGAAACGATTTTTTCTGGAGGTAGGAGAAGTGGATGGGAGCAAGAATGAGTGGAGGGGTTCCTGTGGGCCCCACAAGCCTGGGTGGCGCGGCCAGGGGGTGCCCGCGCCCCTAGGGCTTGTGGCCCACTGGTGTGGCCCTCAGACAGAATCTTTGTCCCAGTATTTTTCAAATATTCCAGAAAAAATCATACTTGATTTTCACAGCGTTCGGAGAACTTTGATTTTCAGGGTACTTTTCTACCGGACGCTAAAACAGAAAACATGGAAAACTAAACTAAATCTATCATTTTTCTTCTAAGCAACCGAAGGTGAAATCTTGGAACAGAGGTTTGCGACTCCTCGATTCATCCATCGCATGGTCAACGAAAGAAATCCGTCAATAGGGTTGATCAAATCCCCTCGACAAAACTTCTCGAATCACAAAAGAGAACGGAGAATTTTCGAATAGTCACTAGGTCACCTCAATGGGGATGTGTATTTCCCCAACAAGAAATCATACTTCATCTTGACACGAGGAATAGGGCATTCAAAGCTCCCAATAAGAATCGGTGAAGTTTTTTCGATAGCATTGATGCAATGTACTCGATATTGTTTCTTTGGAAAGTGCACCGTATGCTCATTACCGTTGACATAGAAAGTGATATTTCCTTTGTTGCAATCTATAAGAGCCCCTGCGGTGTTTAAAAAGGGTCTTCCGAGGATGACAACCATGGCATCGTCCTCAGGAATATCCAAGATAACAAAGTCTGTTAAGATAGTGGTGTTAGCAACCACAACAGGCACATCCTCGCAAATGCTGATAGGGAAAGCAGTTGATTTGTCGGCCATTTGCAGAGAGATTTCAGTGGGTGTCAACTTATCCAGTTCAATTCTATGATAAAGAGAGAGAGGCATAACACTAACACCGACTCCAAGGTCGCACAACGCAGTTCTAACGTAGTTGCCTTTAATGGAGCAAGGTATAGTGGGCACACCAGGATCACCTAGTTTCTTCGGAGTTCCACCCTTGAAAGTATAATTAGCGAGCATGGTGGAAATCTCAATCTCAGGTATCCTCCTCTTATTAGTCACACTATCTTTGATGTACTTAGCATACGGAGACATCTTGAGCATATCAGTCAAACGCATCTGTAGAAAGACAGGTCTGATCATTTCAACGAAGCGCTCAAAATCCTCATCATCCTTTTTCTTGGATGGTTTTGGAGGAAAGGGCATAGGTTTCTGAACCCATGGTTTCCTTTCTTTACCATGCTTCCTAGCAGCGAAGTCATTCTTATCGTATCTTCTATTCTTAGGTTGTGGGTTATCAAGATCAGGTTCAATCTCCACATCCTTTTCATTGCTAGGTTGAGCATCTTCATGAACATCACTATTGATATTATCATTAGGCTCATGTTCATCACCAGATTGTGTTTTAGTGTCAGAGACAGAGCCATCGTTTGGACTCTCAGGTGTAGCAGGGTTACTAGCGTGCAGGTTCCTATCATCTTTCTTCTTCTTTCTAAGATGACTAGGTGCATCAACGCTAACTCCTTGAGAATCTTGTTCAATTCTCTTTGGATGACCCTCAGGATAGAGAGGTTCCTGGGTCATTCTACTGCCTCTAGTAACGACTCTGACGGAATTTTCATTCAACTCATTGAGCAAGTCATTTTGAGCTTTAAGTACTTGTTCTACCTGAGTAGTAACCATAGAGGCATGTTTACTCAGAAGTTTAAGATCATTGACATTTCTGTCCACACAAGCACTTAAATGACTAAGCACACGGGCATTCTTTTCCAATTGTCTGCTAACATAGTCATCGAAACTCTGTTGTTTGGCAACGAAGTTATCAAATTCATCCATGCATAAGCTAGCAGGTTTATAAAAAGGAATATCACTCTCATCAAACCTACGCAGAGAATTTACTTATACTACCTGTATCGGGTTATCGAGACCATGGATCTCTTCGATAGGTGGTAGATTTTTGACATCTTCACATTTAATGCCTTTCTCTTGCATAGATTTCTTGGATTCTTGCATATCTTCGAGACTGAGGAATAGAATACCTCTTTTCTTCGGAGTTGGCTTAGGAGGTAGTTTGGGAATTGTCCAAGCATTCTCGTTATTCAGTAGAATCTCAGCTTGTTCTACGGTTCGTTCCCTAGAAACACTACCAGCACAACTATCTAGGTGGTCTTTAGAAGCATCGGTAAGTCCATTATAGAAGATATCAAGTATTTCATTCTTCTCAAGAGGGTGATCAGGCAAAGCATTCAGTAGCTAGATGAGCCTCCCCCAAGCTTGTGGGAGACTCTCTTCCTCGGCTTGAGCAAAGTTGTATATTTCCCGCAAGGCAGCTTGCTTCTTATGGGCATGGAAATATTTCTCAGAGAAGTAGTAGACCATATCCTGGGGGCTACTCACACATCTAGGAGAAAGAGAAGTGAACCAGGTCTTAGCATCATCCTTTAGCGAGAAAGGAAACAACTTGAGCATATAGTAGTCGCGGATCTTTTCCTCACTAGTGAATAGGGTGGCTATATCGTGCAATTTGATAAGATGGGCTACAACCGTTTCAGACTCATAACCGTGAAAAGGATCAGATTCGACTAGACTGATTAACTCAGGGTCGACAGAGAATTCATAATCCTTATCGGTCACAAAGATTGGCGATGTGGCAAACTTCGGGTCGTATTTCATCCTAGCGTTCAGAGATTTTTCTTTCCACTTGCGCAGTAATTTCTCAACATCATAGCTATCCTTACACGCAAGAAAGTCCTCAGCTATCTCTCCCTCCATAACATAGCGTGTATCAGGCATAACAGGCAATTCAGGCATAGTAGCAGGTTCTACTTCAATAGTATCCACAGTTTTAGAAGTATCATCACATCTAGCAGCAGCTCTAGCAATAGGTGCATCAAGGGCACCAAGTGGCAAAGCAGTATCAGGCATAGCAGGCATTGTATCAAGCATAGCATCATCAGGCATAGTATCAAGCATAGCATCATCAGGCATAGTATCAAGCATAGCATCATCAGGCATAGTATCAAGCATAGCATCATAAGCAGCAGAAGTAGCATCCTCAAGCACAGGCGACATATCAAGATTTCTAGCAGGAGGCGAAGTCGCAAACTTACTCAGAACTGAAGGTGAATCAAGTGCAGAGCTAGATAGTAGTTCCTTACCTCTTCTCATAGTGGAAGGCAAGATTTTAGTTCCTGGATCTTTCGGATTCCTCATAGTGATCAGTAGACGTCAATCCCAAGTGACTCAGAGAATATAGTTGTGCCTCCCCGGCAACGGCGCTAGAAAAAGCTTTGATGTCCCACAAGCGTATGGGATCGCATCAGTTTTCGAGGGTAGAGTATTCAACCCAAATTTATTTATTCGCTCACAAGGGGAAACTAAAGAATATTCTCAAGTATTAGCAGTTGAGTTGTCAATTCAACCACACCTGAAAGATTAGTGTCTACAAGCAAAGTATCAGTAGCAAGGTAGTATGATAGCAACGACACCAGAAAAAGCTTTGACAATCCCCAGCATCAGCCCAGAAAAAGCCTTGTTGACGGGATGTTAACGCCAACAAAATCTTGCAAGAAGTAACAGTAGAGTAGCAAGGAACAGTAGTAGTAGCAGCAGCAAAGTAACAAGTAACAGCAGCAAAGTGACAGCAGTAGAGTGGCCCAATCCCTCTTGTAGCAAGGGACAAGCCTAGGCAAAGTAACGTAGCGAGAACCAGTAGTAAAAGACTCGTAGGCAGTGGATCGGTGATGGATGAGTGTGACGGATGTGATTCATCATGTAACATCTATAACACGGAGAGATATGTGACTAGCTCCCGTTCATCAATCTAATGTAGGCATGTATTCCGTATGTAGTCATACGTGCTTAGGGAAAAGAACTTGCATGACATCTATTGTCCATCCCTCCCGTGGCAGAGGGGTCCTAATGGAAACTAAGGGATATTAAGGTTCTCCTTTTAATAAAGACCGGACCAACGCATTAACACGCGGTGAATACATGAACTCCTCATACCATGGTCATCTCCGGGAGTGGTTCCGGCTATTGTCACTCCAGGGTTGTCGGGTCATAACACATAGTAGGTGACTACAACTTGCAAGATAGGATCTAAAACACACATATATTGGCGACAACATAATAGGTTCAGATCTGAAATCATGGCACTCGGGCCCTAGTGACAAGCATTAAGCAAAGCCAAGTAGTAGCAACATCAATCTAGAACATAGTGGATACCAGGGATCAATCCCCGTCAAGAATTAACTCGATTACATGATAGATCTCATCCAAGTCATCACCGTCCAGCAAGCCTATGATGAGATTACTCACGAACGATGAAGAGCATCATGGAATTGTCGATGGAGAAAGGTTGATGATGACGATGACAACGATTTCCCCTCTCCGGAGCTCGAAACGGACTCCAGATCTGCCCTCTAGATGAAGAACATGATGTGGCGGCGCCTCCGTATCGCAAAACGTGATGAAACCTTCTCTCTGATTTTTTTTCAGGCGAAACGGAAGATATATAACTAAGATTGGTGGCGGTGGTGGCACGTGGACCCCACAAGCCCTCATGGCGCGGCCATAGGGGGTGGCCGCGGCCCAGGGGCTTGTGGCCCACTGGCACGCCCCCTCACGTGGATCTTTGTGCAGGTATTTTTCTCTTATCCCAGAAAAAATCTCCGTAAATTTTCAGGACTTTCCGAGAACTTTCATTTCTGCACAAAAACAACACCATGGCAATTCTGCTGAAAAGAGCGTCAGTCCGGCTTAGTTCCATTCAAATCATGCAAATTAGAGTCCAAAACAAGGGCAAAAGAGTTCGAAAAAGTAGATACGACAGAGACGTATCAGTAACATAGCCAATCAGTGGTTTACTAGGTTGTGAACAGGTTGAAGGTTTTCATGGCATTGTTGAGAGGCTACTATTTAACATGAGGTAGGCAACGAGAGATAGCGACAAAAACGATAATACTAGCATGGCGATGCTAGTAATGGTATCTGGTGAAATGGTCATCTTGCCTGAGATCCCGCTTGGAAGAAGAATGACTCCCTGAAGCAGACGA
This sequence comes from Hordeum vulgare subsp. vulgare, assembly GCF_904849725.1. Taxonomy (NCBI): domain Eukaryota; kingdom Viridiplantae; phylum Streptophyta; class Magnoliopsida; order Poales; family Poaceae; genus Hordeum; species Hordeum vulgare. The sequence continues at coordinate 438,936,355 of NC_058522.1, read as the reverse complement.
ACTGACGTAGTCAAATGGGTCCTCACAATCTGACACGCTTGCGGAACTCTATCGAGATGAAGCAAACCGGAAACAAGAATCAACACAAGATATTCACCACGGCATATGCACGACAAGATGCAATCCACATATGATGCATGAACATGTGAATATGTGCAAGACACGGCATGGCAATTTACAACAATCAAACACTACACATTAAGTGAAGTCCAATATGCAACGAGTTGCATATTGACGAAACTCCAGATAGGAGTTATTTAGTTCTATCCCGATTATTTACTCGACAATATTAAATGTGGTTACACATGGCAAGAGGTGAAGCGTAATTAAACTACCTATCTAGGCATTTCAAATGAGGTCGGAAATGACATATAGCACCTCCGAGACGACCTCACATGTTAATTTACAATTCTGTCAAGATCTGAGCTAACATGTTTTAATAGTTGTTAAACAACAACAAAAATAGTTTCACATGATTCTACGCATCGTTACAAGCAATTTACACATAGAGAACATCTCCAACGAAGCTACGGTTCAAAAGATACGAGCACCACAAGATATGATGGCATGAATGCAATATGTGTGCAACGACAGTCACAAGCACTTCAAAACATACAACCAGCAAATAATAAGAAACTACACGAGATTCTAAGCAAGTTTCATACATGATACGATCAAAACGGAGCAACGGTTCAACAACTACGAGCTAAACAAGAAATCACTACAATCTGCCAAAATCAGCCACATAGCATTTTCTACACCCCACAACGACGAGCTACATAAATCCAAAAGGCTCAAACAAGGCATGAGACGACAGAGGGAAAGACACACTACAACATACAACTAACCACACCTAGCATGGAAGCATGGATCACTAGGAAAAGAAGTCACAAAAGGGCATCTCACACACACTTCGAGACTTAGTGAAAATAAAAGTTTATGAAACTGCAGTTTTCGATCTGAAGGCATATTGACAGCAGCAAAACCATAAGCTACGGGAGTCCAGATGGCATGAAAATTTACAGCATGCTAGAGAATCCTAACGTCCATAACTAACTCCATTGCACCAACCTCAAAAGAGATATAGATCACGAGATAAACTCATGCAAAGACAGCAACAGAATATAACAGATCTCAGACTTAGAAATATTTCAGCCCTCCGAAACAACACTATTTCCTAGCAAGTTGAGAGTGAGCAAACCATACCTAAACATGGATTTATATTGCAACCAAAAATACCAGTGGCTAGCCTACACATCCAAGGGCAAATCTCTAGTTGACAACTTAATCATATCAAGCACGGAATAGATCCCAAAAAATAAACAAAAGGGCAACATGGCAAAATATCACGCAAACTAACTTGCTCAAAAGCTAAAACTAAAGGCACAGTTAAATTCTATGGAATTTTCTACCCCAAAAACATATATAACATGAGGGGTTGCAACACAAGAATATCGCCACGCGTATATGCGAGATAATGTCCTAAACACGGTATAGCAAACTAGGTTCGGAATCGTACATGCAAAAATACCAACGATTACTCTAAAATACATGGCAAAGGGTCCCTAAAACATGAGCATTTTATCTATGGAGTTTGAGCAATCCGGACTCGCACGTAAAATAAATACGGAACAACTCCTACTGGGACAGCACGCAAAACTAGGCATTTGGAGGGTCAAACTACTTCAAACATTTATGCAAATTGCAAAATCGTAATCTACGCAAAATTCTACATGAGTTACATATTCAATACGTTCCGATCCGACATACGAATTAAAAGTTACGGACGTTTTAATATATAGCTAAACCTTGAAAAGGAATTAAATCCTAAACCTAAACAAATTACTAACGGGCCGAATCTAAACTAATTGGGTGGGCCGAGCTGGCCTGGGCCGGCACGGGGCCCAGCTCGCGAGCGGTTGGTGGCACGGTCAACGCGCCCGATCGGGCGTCCGTCTCCTGCTCGACCCCGAGCGGCGCAGACCGACGGCTCGCTGCACCTAGGCAAGGGGCGAGGGCGACGCCGGTGCCCCGCAGCACGCCGACGAGCGGCTCGGGCGGCCGGTGATGATGGGGCAGGCAGGTTGGTGGTGAGTCGCGTAGGGGCGGCGGCGTGGGGCTAGCGGAGCGCGGGAGCAGGGGCTGCCGGCGGCGGAAGGCGCACGCGAGGGCGCGGCGACCGGATCCGGCGAGATCCCGGTGGGCGGCGGCCAACGACAAGGGCAGCTCCAATGCACGGGAGCAGGGGCTCTCGACCGGGAGGAGCTCGGCAAGAGCAGGGCCGTGGGGAGCTCGAGGCTGCCATGCGAGGAGCGGCCAGGGAGCTCGGGGTCGGGTCCAGATGGGCGTCGACAGGCTTGGTTCAGGCCCGGCCGGCCGGCGGGTGCAAGAGGGAGACACGGAGGCTAGGGTTTGGTGGGGTGGCGCGGAAAACGAGGAGGAGAGAGAGTGAGGGCTAGATTAGGTAGGTGGGGCTGTTTAAATAGGGAAGGGGGGCTAGGTTTAGCAGAATTCCGCCCCGGTTTCAACTGCGTGGTCGGATTCGAACAATTCTGCTACGGTCGACCATTCAGGTACGAGACGGACTCCGATTGCGACGAAATCTGACACGCGACCTACCTATATTAAAATAAGAACGCACGTCAAGTTTCAACCCAAACAGAGGAAGTTTTATACACACTTTTAAAAACAAGATTTAAACGATGTCGCGGGCGCGTGCGAGTGTGGTCGGGCTTAGAACGGACAACGACGAGAACGGAGAGACCCGGCAACTAACAATGGATGCATGTTTGAAAACTGGCGGCAACGGGATGCCGATGCAATGCAGATGATGCGCATGATGTGATGATGATGCGACAAATAAAATAAGTCACACGACGAAAACGGAATAGAAGGGGAATCTTCTGGAACATCGGTCTCGGGTTGTCATAGTTACAGTGTTGGGGATAAGATCGCCAGTGGGACCCGGCTAGCAGTCTCTGGCTGGCCTCGGGGGCCCGCCGGCTGCCGGGTCTTGTCATGGGGCCTGTCGGCTCGTGCTACCGACGGACGGTGCGCTCGCCGTGGAGGGTGTGTGCACGAAGTATGATGACGGCTACAAGATGATGTCGATTGGCTGGTGTCGGTGCCGCCTAGGCCTCTTGTGCCCTGCTGACGGCACCTTTACACCGCTATGCCGTAGCCTACATCGGGCGACACTGTTGCCCGTACGACCAGATGGGATAGGGCGGTTTGTGCGTCTGGCATCCAGCGAGCCGGCCGGCGGTACTGTGCCCTACCGCTGGAGGGGCACGGGGTGAAGTAGGCCGGCTGCCACCAGCCGGCCATGCTCGTGGCGTGGGGGTGTGGCCGACCATGGGTATGGGCCGGCCACGGCCAGCCAGCCCAGCAGTTGGGCCGGCCATCGCCAGCCGGCCTCGGGGGCCAGGTGGCCCCCTAAATGTCTTGGAGTTTGGTAATCTCCGCTTTTAATATGCCTAGGGCAATATCCCCGTCAGTAACACCTGAAACCATTGGGGGTCCGGAGGTATTCGGCCGAGGGGGGCCAACGGTTTCACCCCTCCCCATCTTGAAAGACCTTCCTAATTTTGCCGGCCACGTCGTGCAGGTGGCTCCGAGCCTCCACTCGGCTCGGGTGACGGGGAGCCGCTGAGCGGCCGGACGCTGTCGCGGCTGGCCGATCACGTGGCAAGCCGGACCGCAGCCGGTCGCGATGCCTCGCCTCTTCCGTCGATTGGGCAAGCCACGTGGCACCCCGGGGCCTGCGTTGGGCCCGCCACTAGCCCCGCGATAACACGATTTCCCAGGCCCGTCCGAACACGCCTCGGCCCACGCACCCGGATTTATTGCGACCACTTCCGCCCGTTGGGATCCCGTGCGCACTAAATGTGCTCGTAATGCGGGGGAGTGGAGGGGATCGCGACGCAACCGACCCCCTTGCCTCCTGGCCTTCCCGGGCTTTAAAAGGGGGCGAGGGGGGCTCAGTTGCACCTACCCCGTCCCCTTCGTGCTCTCCTCCTTCTTCCTCCTCGCGCCCGCAGCGCCCCTCCATCTCCTACCTCCCTCCACGCGCCCGTAGCGCTCTTCTCCTCCCGTCTGTCGCCGATGCTCGCAGTCATGTCGATGCTGGACGTGTCGTCCGGGTCGTGGGAGGGATCCAACATCACCCCCACCACATCGAGTATCTCCGCCAGTCGCGGAGGATCCCCGAAGCGAACCTAGTCGAGGCCCGCGCGCCGGAGGGCGAGCTTTCGCCGCAGCCGCGCGAGGGAGAACAAGTGGTCTTTGGGTCGCACTTCCTCGTCGGCCTCGAGTTGCCGGTGAGTTCATTCCTCCGACACTTCCTCTCGGTCTTTGGCCTCCACATGCACCACCTGGGGTTTAACATCGTGTTATACCTCTCGTGCTTCACCATGCTGTGCGAGGGGTACCTGGGCTTTCGCCCTTTCACCTCCCTCTTCCGTCATTTCTACTAATTCTGCGCCCTCAAGCACAAGGACGGGACGCCCCATGCCTGCGGCGGGGTCGTGTTGTACCGGCGCCAAGGGCCACCGTTCCCGAAGATGAAGTTCAAAGAGTCCTGCAAGAAGTGGCAACTGACATTCTTCTACGTCCGCAACCTCGACGAGACGCGCGACTGGGTCGGCCTCCAGCCTTCGTCGACCAGCCCGCGGTCGAGAAGAAATGGAGGCTCAAGAAAGATTTCGAGGAGCTGTCGGCGATGGTCGGCCGACTGAAGAGCTTCTCGTCGGCCGGCCTAACTGGCCCGGACATCGTGGCCGCCCTCACGTGTGCCGGGTGGCGCCCCTGAGGGCCCCCGCGCACCGCATCTGTGACATGGGCGGCCACAGGGATCCCTACCGACTGTGGACGGTGGAGTTGCCGATGCACAAGGTGGCCGCCCGTGTCAATCGCATCACCAACTTCCAGTTGGACGAGCCCGTCTCGCAGTTTGGCATGGTGCCGTATAGCCGCGACAACCCAGCACCTACGGTAAGTCCTCCTGTCGGTTGTCGCTGTTATTTTCGTGGGTATGGTACTTCTCACGCGAACCTTTATTTTGCCCCCAGCTGTTCAGCAGGCAGAACACGTCGGACGGCCTGAACCCGCAGCATTCCAGCTGGACCGCTCGTAGTCTGACGCCGTTGATTACAACTCCGATGGCAGGGACTCGGACGCCCTAGAGAATTCTGCAGCGATGACGGCCACGGCCGACGAAGATGAAGAGGAGGAGGTGCCCACCGACGATGCGCATTTGGCCCCACGCGGCTCCGCGGGACTTAAGGACTGGACGGACGACAACGACGACCTGATGGTGCTGGACGGGCCTCCGCCCTCCCTGGCAGCACCTGCGGGCCGACGTGATGCACGGGGCACTGACAGCACGCGCGGGGCACCGACGCGCCAGGCGGGAGCCAGCTGGCGCTTACCTAGCCAGCCCGCCGTCCGGCGGCCGAGGAGAGGCGCAGGGAGAAGCGGTCGGCCGTCGATACGTCCGACGGCCTAGTGATTGCAATCTCTGGAGATGGCTAGACGTATGCTGATGACAACAAACCTTCTCTTGCAACGGCACCAGAAGAATGCTGCTAGCACTCCCCGGTAATGAAACTAGAAGAATGTTGTTGATGGCCCACCAGCACGTGGGTTCGCAGCAGTTTTCGAGGGTAGAGTATTCGACCCAATTTGTTGGTTAGCCAGGCAGGAGGTGAGAGAATATCTCGAGTATTAGCAGCTGAATTTGTCAGATTGAACCACACCTAAAAGATTAGTATCTGCAAACACAGTAGTAACAACAAAGTAGCGAGTAACGGCAGTGTAACGAGCAATAGTAGCGGCAAGGAACATCAGTAGTGACAGCAGTAGCAAGTAGCAACAGTAGCAAGCGACAGTAATAGCAACAGTAGTAGCAGTAGCAGAGCAAAACAAGTAACAGCAGTAGCAACGATAGTAGCAGCAGCAGCAGAGCAAGACAAGTAACAGCAACAGTAGGACAAACTCGTAGGCAATGGGTCGGTGATTTCTTTGGATGATATTCATCATGCAATAGTTATAACACGGAGAGATATGTGGCTAGCTCCCATTCGTCAGTGTGATGTAGGCATGCATTCCATGTGTTGTCATACGTGCTTAGGGAAGAGAACTTGCATGACATCTATTGTCCATCCCTCCCGTGGCAGCGGGGTCCAAAAGGAAACTACGGGATATTAAGGTTCTCCTTTTAATAAAGAACCGGACCAACGCATTAGCACTTGGTGAACACGTAAACTCCTCAAACTATGGTCTTCACCGGGAGTGGTTCCGGTTATTGTCACTCCGGGGTTGCCGCATCATAACACATAGTAGGTAACTACAACTTGCAAGATTGGATCTAAAACACACATATATTGGTGACAACATAATAATTTCAGATCTGAAATCATGGCACTCGGGCCCTAGTGACAATCATTAAGCATGGCAAAGTAGTAGCAACATCAATCTCAGAACATAGTGGATACTAGGGATGGATCCCCATCAAAACTAACGCAATTACATGATAGATCTCATCCTACTCATCACCGCCCAGCGAGCCTACGAATAGATTACTCACGAACGACGAAGAGCTTCATGGAATTGGAGAGGGAAGAAGGTTGATGATGACGATGGCGACGATTCCCCCTCTCCGTAGCCCGAGACAGACTCCAGATCTGCCCTCCAGATGAAGAACAGGTAGTGGCGGCGCCTCCGTATCGAAAACGTGACAAAAACTTCTCTTTTTATTTTTTCTGGGACGAAAGGGATCTTATAGACCTGAGATTGGGGGCGGCAGATCCGTGTGGGCCCCACAAGCCTGCCCACCACCACCAGGTGGGTGGTGGCGGAGCCAGGGCTTGTGGCCCACTGGCCCACCCCCTGAGGTGGAACTTGGCGCAGATATTTTTCTTATTTTCCAAAACTGCTCCCCGTAAATTTTCAGGACGTTTGGAGAACTTTGATTTCTGCACAAAAATAACACCAAGGCAATTCTGCTGAAAACAACTTCAGTCCAGGTTAGTTCCATTCAAATCATGCAAATTAGAGTCGAAAACAAGGGCAAAAGAGTTTGGAAAAGTAGATACAATGGAGACGTATCAACTCCCGCAAGCATAAAACCTTGCTTGTCCTCAAGTAACTCAGTTGACAAACTGAGAGAGAAAGAAACAACTTTGACAAACTCTGTTTGATCTTGTTGTTGCAACTATGTCTGACTCGTAACCAGAATTTCAGCAAGATCACAAGTTAACCACATAAGCAAATGACACAAAGGTCTAACGGTAAACTAATGTCAATGGCATAATCAGCTAGCGAGCAAATAATAATGAGTTTCAGATACCAACAATTCAATCAAAACAAGCGTGAAGCAATATGAATAGGTGGTATCTCACTAGCTCTTTCTGAGACCGCAAAACATAAATGCAGAGCACTTTCAAAGATCCAGGGCTGACTAAACATTGTAATTCATAGCAACGAAGATCCAGTCATAGTCATAGTCAATATCAATCAAAAGCAAAGCATACAAATGACAGAGGTGCTCTCTAATTGGTGCTTATATAAGAGGAGGATAACTCAACAGGAAAATAAATAGATAGGCCCTTCGCAGAGGGAAGCATTGATTTGCAGAGGTGCCAGAGCTCAAGCTTTGAAAACAGAGATAATAATTTTGGGTGGCTTGCTTTCATTGTCAACGCAATGACCAAGAGTTCTCAATATCTTCCATGCTACTCATGCTATAGGCGGTTCCCAAATGGAAAAGTAAACTTTTAACTCCCCCACCACCAATCAATCACACTCCACGGCTAGCCGAATCCTCGGGTACCGTCCATACTAACATCAATCCAGGGGGGTCTTGTTTTACAGTTATGTTTTTTATTTAAGCGTGGAACTGGGCATTCCAATTACCGGCCCCTTTCTCGTGAATGACTGTGAATAAACACATGTCGAGGATAATACTCCTAGCATGGAAGATGCCAATAGCCCTCTGTCACCACATGAGCGGTTCGGGCATGCAAAACATATTATTTCTTGAAGGTTTAGAGAGTGGCACATGCAAATTTACTTGGAACGGCAGGTAGATACCGCAAATAGGTAGGTATGGTGGACTGTCATGGAAAAAGTTTTGGGTTTATGGAAGTGGATGCACAAGCAGTATTCCGCTTAGTACGAGTGAAGGCTAGCAAAAGACTGGGAAGCGACCAACTAGAGAGCGACAACAGTCATCAAGATGCAATGAGTTTGACTAACATTGAATGCAAGCATGAACAGGATATAAATCACCATGAACACGAACATCATAGAGGCTATGTTGATTTTGTTTCAACTACATGCATGAACATGCGCCAAGTCAAGCCACTTGAAAAATTCAAAGGAGAATACCATCGTATCATACTACATCATAGTCATCTCAAAATCTATGTTGGCATTCAAGACAAACCATTATAAGGTCTCAGCTAAATAAGCATGGCATCAGAAACTATGATCTCTAAGTTGTCATTGCAAACATGGTTCTCTCACAACAAAGCTAAATCTGGGTCGACAAGCTAGTCATATTTACAAAAACAAAATAGATAGAGTTCATACCATCTTTTCAGTCTTAGTTACTTCATCATATATCATCATTGTTGCCTTTCATTTGCACGATCGAAAGATGAAAACAATAATAAGCGCATTGGACTAAGCTGAATCTGCAGGCCAACACAAAGGAGAAGACAAAGTAATATGGCTCTTTGAAAGCTAAACAGGTAAGCATGTAAGAACCACTAGACATTGTAACCAATATCTTCTACCTTGACACAAAGAAAAAGAAAACTATTTACACGGGAAAGCTCCCAACAAGCAAAAGAAGAAAGAGAAATCTTTTTGGATTTTCTCAAGAGGACACAAAACAAGAAACAAGAAAACGAAAAGAAACTAACATGGATAATACAGTGGCAAAGTGTAAACATCGGCTAACAAAGTGAAAGCATAAGCATGAATGTAAAGTCGGTGAGAACACGTACTCCCCCAAGCTTAGGCTTTTGTCCTAGCTTGGTCTACTCCCATGGATGATCCTCGTGAAGCCCAAAGTCATAACGGGTGTTATACAGGAGTGCTGCAGCCACTGCCTGAATAGCTGCCTCACGAAGTCGAGCAGCAGTCGCCTCCCTCTCATACTCCTCTACCTCTCCTATGGTTATGTAGTATCTTCGTTTTACCTACAAGTCAAAGAAATCAGGAGCAGGAAGGGTAATATGGAAAACACGCTGTCGGTTAAATATCAAGCGGTATAGGAGGGATCCATGATCTCTCTCAAGGAACTGGTAGCGTGTTAGAGCGACACGATCAACGTAGGCTGTACGGAGAGGAGGGTCTTCTGGACGGATGGATACTCCAAGAAAATTTGCTAAGCGTGTAGCATAAACTCCACCAAAGAAATCCCCCTCACTGGCATTTTTATTCAGCCTCCTTGCTATAATAGCTCCCATATTGAAGCTCATGTCACCTGTTACTGCGCTCTTAAGGATACTAAGGTCGAAAGCGCATAGGTGACAATGTGCACCCTTGTCGTTAATGCACCTACCTATGAAGAGGGCAAGGTAGTGCAAGGCACGGAAATGGATGCTTCCTATGCTGGCTTGCGTGATATCTCTGGTTTCTCCAACAGTTATACTGGAGACAAAGTCTCTGGCCGAAGACATAGGAGGATCATTAACACTACCCCAATCGGGTATCTTGCAAATCCTATTGAAATCCTCCAGATCCACGGTATAGGATTTATCGTACAGATCAAACAGTATGGATGATTCATGGCCAGCTAAAAATTTAAATCTACGCACGAAAGAGGCAGTGAGCATAGCATACTGTTCACATTTATCTAAGAGGAATTCTTCTAACCTGGCATTGCGGACAAGTGCATCAAACTCATCCTTGAAACCTGCTTCGATCATGAACTCATCGGAAGGCCATTCACATGGTTGTACCGGTGCGTCCCTTAGTTGAAAAGGTTCGGGCTCCCGAAAGGAGAGACGAGGACCCTTCTTACTTGAGGAACCACCATGAAACTTCCTCCTGAACATAATTTCCTTATGCTGAAATTTTTGAAGTTCAAGAGAAAAGTGAATAAAGACCCACCACACCTTGTAGAAACTACTCCTATTGGTGCTTGGAGACCGTATCACACGCTAAAACTACTTGGGACCAACTAAAATCAACATTTATAGCTCAAGAACGGGGTCACCAAGGTAGCAAGAATACGCGGAGAATAAAGCACTAGAGCAAAAACTAATGGGACCAATGGAGGAGTCACTTACCAAGGAGTAATTTCCCCAAAACGGTTCGGAAAATGGTGCTTTGAGCAAGGAGATCGAAAATCACAGCCAAATGAGCAAGAACACGGGTTTGAGCTGTGAAACAATTTTTTCTGGAGGTGGAAGAAGAGGCTGGGAGCTGGAATGAGTGGAGGGGTGCCTGTGGGCCCCACAAGCTTGCACCCCGCCACCAGGGGGTAGGTGGCGGTGGCGGGGCTTGTGGCCCACTGGTCTGGCCCCGAGGCCAGCTCTCGGGCCTAGAAATTTTCAAAAATTCCAGAAAAAATCATACTAAATATTCAGGACCATCGGAGAACTTTTATTTTCAAGGTATTTTTCTCCGGGATGCTAAAACAGAAAACAGGAAAAACTAAACTAATTCTATCATTTTTCTTCTAAGCAAAAGAAAAAGAAAGCTTAAAACGGAGGTATGTGACTCTTTGATTCATCCATTTCATGGTCATCGAAAGAAATCCGTCAATGGGATTGATCAAGTCCTTATGACAAAACTTTCTTGAATCGCAAGAGAGAACGAAGAATTTTCAAATAGCCACTAAGTCACCTCAATGGGGATATGAATCTCCCCAACAAGCAAATCATACTTCATCTTGACACGAGGAATAGGGCATTCAAAGCTCCCAATGAGAATCAATGAAGTCTTTTCGATAGCACTGATGCAATGTACTTGATATCGTTTCTTCGGAAAGTGCACTGTGTGCTCATTAGCGTTGACATGGAAAGTGACATTGCCTTTGTTGCAATCTATAACAACCCCTGCAGTGTTTAAAAAGGGTCTTCCGAGGATGATAGCCATGGCATCGTCCTCGGCAATATCCAAGATAACAAAGTCTTATAAGATAGTGGTATTAGCAACCACAACAGGCACATCCTCGCAAACGCCGATAGGGAAAGCAGTTGATTTGTCGGCCATTTACACAGAAACTTCAGTGGGTGTCAACTTGTCCAACTCAAGTATACGATAAAGAGAGAGCGGCATAACACCAACACCGGCTCCAAGGTCACATAAGGCAGTTCTTACGTAGTTTCCTTTAATAGAGCAAGGTATAGTGGGCACTCCGGCATCACCAAGTTTCTTAGGAGTTCCACCTTTGAAAGTGTAATTGGCAAGCATGGTGGAGATCTCAAGATCTGGTATCTTCCATTTATTAGTCACGATATCTTTCATGTACTTGGCATATGGAGACATCTTGAGCATATCAGTTAACCGCATCTGCAGAAAGACGGGTCTTATCATCTCAACGAAGCGCTCAAAATCCTCATCATCCTTTTTCTTGGATGGCTTAGGAGGAAAGGGCATAGGTCTCTGAACCCATGGCTCTCTCTTTCTTTACCATGCTTCCTAGCAGTAAAGTCATTCTTATCGTATTTCTTAGGTTGTGGGTTATCAGGATTAACCGAAGGTTCAATCTCCACATCCTTATCATTGCTAGGTTGAGCATTATTATGAACATCGCTGTCCACATTGTCACCAGGTTCATGTTAATCACCTGATTGTGTTTCTGCATCAGACGCAGAAATATCATTAGGTTCTTTAGGTGTGATAGTATTTGGTGAACTGTCGTGTAGGCTCCTATCATCATTCTTCTTCTCCTTAGGATGACTAGGTGTATCAGCATTGGTCCCTTGAGAATCTTGATCAATTCTCTTAGGATGACCTTGAGGATAAAAGGTTCCTGAGTCATTTTGCCTCCTCTAGTAATGACTTTGACAGAGTTTTCATTTAATTCATTGAGCTGGTCAATCTGAGCTTTAAGTACTTGTTCTACCTGAGTAGTAATCATAGAAGCATGTTTACTCAGAAGCTTCAGGTCATTGACATTTCTGTCTACACAAGCACTTAAATGGCTAAGCATATGAGTACTTTGTTCCAAATGTCTGCTAACATAATCATTGAAACTCTGTTGTTTGGCGACAAAGTTGTCAAATTCATCAAAGCATAGGCTAGCAGGTTTATCAAAAGGAATATCACTCTCATCAAACCTACGCAGAGAATTCACTTCCACTACCTGTATCGGGTTATCGAGACCATGGATCTCTTCGATAGGTGGTAGATTTTTGACATCTTCAGATCTAATGCCTTTCTCTTGCATAGATTTCTTGGCTTCTTGCATATCTTCGGGACTGAGGAATAGAATGCCTCTTTTCTTAGGAGATGGCTTAGGAGGTGGTTCAGGAATACTCCAAGCATTATCGTTGATCAAGATGTTATTCAGTAGAGTCTCAGGAGTTGACTTAGGAGGTGGTTCTACAGTTCGTTCCCTAAAAACACAACTGGCACAACTATCTTGGTGGTCTCTAGAGGCATCGGTAAGTCCCTTATAGAGGATATCAAGTATCTGTTCTTCTTAAGAGGGTGATCAGTCAAAGCATTCTGTAGCTGGACGAGCTTCCCCCAAGCTTGTGGAAGACTCTCTTCTTGGAGTTGAGCAAAGTTGTATATTTCCTGCAAGGCAGCTTGCTTCTTATGGGCAGGGAAATATTTCTCACACAAGTAATAGACCATCTCCTGGGGACTACGCACATGTCCAGGAGCAACAGAGCTGAACCAGACTTTAGCGTCATCCTTTAGAAAGAAAGGAAACAGCTTAAGGATATAGTAGTGGCGGATCTTCTCCTCATTAGTGAAAAGGTTGGCTATTTCGGATAGTTTGGCAAGATGGGCTATGACCGTCTCAGACTCATAACCGTGAAAAGGATCAGATTCGACTACAGAGATTATCTCAGGGTCGACAGAGAATTCATAATCCTTATCGGGGACAAAGATAGGCGAAGTGGCAAACTTCGGGTCATTTTTCATCCTAGCTTCCCGAGATTTTTCCTTCCACTTGAGAAGTAATTTCTCAGCGTCATAGGCATCCTTACAAGCAAGAAAATCCTCAGCTATCTCTCCCTCCATAACGTAACCCTCAGGTATATCAGGCAATTCATATCTACGAGAGCTAGATCTAGCAGGAGCAAAAGCAGGTTCTATCTCAATAGTATCAGCAGTTTCAGAAGTATCACGAGCATTTGCAGTAACTCTAGCAATATGAGCATCAAGGAACGCTCCTAGTGGAACATCAGGCAAAGTAGTATCTCTAGCAGTATCAAGCATAGTATCATCAGGCAAAATAGCATCTCTAGCATCATCAGGCAAAGCAGTATCAAGCATAGCATCTCTAGCAGTATCAGGCATAATATCAAGCATGGCATCTCTAGCAATAGCATCATAAGCATCATCAAGCATATGCGACATATCAAGATTTCTAGCAGGAGGTGATGTCGCAAACTTACTCATAACTGAAGGTGAATCAAGTGCAGACCTAGATGGCAATTCCTTACCTCCCCTCGTAATTGAGGGCAAGACTTTGGTCTTCGGATCCTTCAGATTCTTCATAGTGATTAGTAGATATAAATCCCAAGTGACTCAGAGAATATAGCAATACCTCCCCGGCAACGGCGCCAGAAAAATGCTGATTGCAATCTCTGGCGATGACTAGACGAATGCTGATGACAACAAACCTTCTCCTGCGACGGCACCAGAAGAATGCTGCTAGCACTCCTCGGTAATGAAACTAGAAGAATGTTGTTGATGGCCCACCAGCACGTGGGTTCGCAGCAGTTCTCGAGGGTAGAGTATTCGACCCAATTTGTTGGTTAGCCAGGCAGGAGGTGAGAGAATACTCTCGAGTATTCGCAGCTGAATTTGTCAGATTCAACCACACCTGAAAGATTAGTATGTGCAAACATAGTAGTAACAGCAAAGTAGCGAGTAACGGCACTACAACGAGCAATAGCAGCGGCAAGGACACAACAGTAGTGACAGCAGTAGCAAGTAGCAACAATAGCAAGCGACAGTAATAGCAACAGCAGTAGCAGCAGTAGAGCAAAACAAGTAACAGCAGTAGCAACGATAGTAGCAGCAGCAGCAGAGCAAGACAAGTAACAGCAACAGTAGGACAAACTCGTAGTCAATGGGTCGGTGATTTGTTTGGATGATATTCATAATGCAACAGTTATAACACGGAGAGATATGTGGCTAGCTCCCGTTCGTCAATGTGATGTAGGCACACATTCCGTGTGTCGTCATACATGCTTAGGGAAAATAACTTGCATGATATCTATTGTTCATCCCTCCCGTGGCAGCGGGGTCTAAAAGGAAACTACGGGATATTAAGGTTCTCCTTTTAATAAAGAATCGGACCAACGCATTAGCACTTGGTGAAGACATGAACTCCTCAAACTATGGTCATCACCGGGAGTTGTTCCGGTTATTGTCACTCCGGGGTTGCCGGATCATAACACATAGTAGGTAACTACAACTTCCAAGATCGGATCTAAAACACACACATATTGGTGACACATAATAATTTCAGATCTGAAATCATGGCACCCGGGCCCTAGTGACAAGCACTAAGCATGGCAAAGTAGTAGCAACATCAATATCGAAACATAGTGGATACTAGGGGTCAATCCCCATCAAAACTAACTCGATTACATGATAGATCTCATCCTACTCATCAACGCCTAGCGAGTCTACGAATATATTACTCACGAAAGACGAAGGGCTTCATGGAATTGGAGAGGGAAGAAGGTTGATGATGACGATGGTGACGATTTCCCCTCTCCGGAGCCCAAGACGGACTCCAGATCTGCCCTCCAGATGAAGAACAGGTGGTGGCGGCGCCTCCGTATCGAAAATGCGACGAAAACTTCTCTTTTTATTTTTTCTGGGATGCAAGGGATCTTATAGACCTGAGATTGGGGGCGGCAGAGCCGTGTGGTCCCCACAAGCCTGCCCACCGCCACCAGGGGGTGGTGGCGGAGCCAGGGCTTGTGGCCCACTGGCCCACCCCCTGAGGTGGAACTTGGCACAGATATTTTTTCTTATTTTCCAAAACTGCTCCCCGTAAATTTTCAGGACGTTTGGAGAACTTTGATTTCTGCACAAAAATAACACCAAGCCAATTATGCTGAAAACAACGTTAGTCCAGGTTAGTTCCATTCAAATCATGCAAAGTAGAGTCCAAAACAAGGGCAAAAGAGTTTGGAAAAGTAGATACGATGGATACGTATCACCTAGCAGCCAAGAGAGCGCGGTCCTCCGCCCTTCCTTCGGGCGCCGTTCCGCCGGCGCGTAGGCGGATGGTGCGCGGTGGACGTCCGATTCCCCTCGGGACTGGGTATGTTTTCCTTCGTGGCTTGAGCCACCCTGCCTTCCGGCCGCGCCCTCGTGACCCCCTTTTTTCTTACCCTCTTTTCTGCAAGGCCGCCATGGAGCTCCCGAACGCAGAGGATTCGGCCCTCGAGGCCGTGCGGGCCTCCCTAGCCTCCGAGCACGCGCAGACGGCGTGGCTCGAGCGAGAGTGCCATGCGAGGCTGGCGTCCTCGGGTGCGGAGCTAACGCCAGTGGGCCCCTTGGTGAGATGGCGCCGAGTGCAGGGGCGTTGGTGCCGCCTGCGGCCCCTCCGCTGGGTCCTTCTCCTACACCAGACAGTGCTCACGCCAAGCCGTCCCCGGCCACGTCGACCCCGCCGGCCGTTGAGCCAGTCATCATGCCGAACACCGAGTCGGCCGCTCGTGAGCCGGCCCGCGCCGGGTCAGATGAAGGGCCACGGGCCCAAACGGCCCCCACGGCTCCCGGCGACAGGACCGATGGCGACATCGAGTACGCTGGCTAGTGGTGGCCGGCCGCGGTCGCTGTCGTTGGTGACGGCCACCTGGGCGCAGCTGAGCGTCGCCCCTCCTGCGGTCGACGCAGGCCCCTCGGCGCAAGTGCGGGAGGCCGACGCGCTCCTTCAATGTTAGAAGAGTGTGATAGACTTCGCCAAGTCCACAGCCGTTAGCCTCAAGGCTCTGGACCAGGCGCTTGAGGTAACATCCCTTTCAATTCTTTTCTTTTGTCTTCTGGTGGGTGCACGCGAGCGCACCCACTGGGTGCAGTCCCCAAGATTCGAGTCGGCTGTGCGGCTTCGCAGCAGCCGGGCCAAATCTTACTCTTTCTTTACTTGTTCCAGCTCGAGCGGTCGCAGCGTGACGCCATCTTCAAGGACGCTATCGACGTCGGCCGCTACTGCAAGGCCAGCTACTGCCAGGCCCCGGACGACCTCGCGGCAAGGACGACCGAGCAAGAGGCCGTCCGCCAAGAGTTGGAGATGGCCAGAGGTACTGTCTTCTTTTTTGCTTGTGGGTGCGTGCGAGCGCGCCCACTGGGTGTAGTCCCCGAGATTTGGGCCGGCTTCGCAGCAGCCGGGCCGAATCTTCTTTCTTTCTTTCCTTAAAGTACATGTCGTTTCCTTGTTGTGAAACAGCGGCTGCCTCTACCAGCGAGCTGGGGTCATCCTTGGAGGCCGTCCGCGGTAAGCGCGACGAGATTTCTCGTGAGCGTGACCAGCTGGCCAAGGATCTGGCAGCGCGAACGGTCGAGGTGGATTGGCTCAGCCGTGCCCTGCACGCGACAGAAGCCGAGAAGGCGGTTGCGCTGCAGGCGGCGGCCGTAATCGAGGAGGCGTCCGCGGCGCTCCGGGCCGAAGTGGCCGAGCTCGACCAGCTCTAGCGGGCGTCCAAGAGGCGGGCGACCAACACCGTCGGCCTCGTCAATGGGGTGGACGTCATTCTTGGCGTAAAGTGCCTCTCCCCTTTCAGTATTTGTCATTTTCAACCTTGTCTAACTTCTTCTTGTGGCAGCCCATTTTCCCGAAACGCAGGCCCGCACCGAGCGCGCGGTGACGGCCTTCCGGGGAGAGCTGGACCGCTCGGAGGCTGAGGTTGGCGAGGGGGCCGACTGGTCGGCCGCCGAAGCAGCTCGCGCGTGTGAGGCTCGCGTCAACCACCTGCAAGCCATCTAGAACCAGTTGTTGTCAGCCGGCCAGGGAGTCGTCCGGGCCCTATGGGCCGACCGCGCCGAGGAGGTGCCGGATGACCGCATCGCGATGTGGCTGGAGCACGGCTTCGACCAGTTCGACGCGTGGAGGGCTTCAACAGCCCAGGCCGGCGCCCGGCTTGCCCTGACGTTCGCGCTGTCCTGGTACCCTCGCATCAGCTTAGCCAGGCTGGCCACTCTGCGGGCGGAAGTGCAGCCGGAGCTAGCGCAGCATGAAGCAGAGATAGGGTTCCGCGCCCACGAGCTCGCAAGCTACGTGGCGCTGGAGACCTACTACCCCGAGCTCAACGACGCTGGCGAGCCCCTCCCTGAGGACGACTACGGCGTCCCGATGGCTGATGACGAAAAAGGGGTCGGGTCCAGCTCTGACAAGCTCGCCGCCAACGACGCCCCAAGGGCTGGCGAAGGGGCGTCTGCGTCCTTTGTCCCCGAGGGCCCGACATGGAGGCACCGCCGGCTGGTGATGCGGAGGTGCCGCCGGCCAGCGAGGCGGAGGCCCGCCAAGACATTTCGCCGGGTGCTGACGTTTAGGCCGGTCGCTCGTAGCCGGCCTCTTTTACTTATCTTTTGCTTTTGAACCCTGGAACTATATTAAGAACAAGTCCACCCACTCGGGGTGTATTGTATCTGCACTCTGGGCCGCAGGCCGTTTATCCATATGTAATATATTGCATGCTTTACTTTAACTGTTGTGCAGTTTTGCCCTTTGGTTCCTCCTCCCCTCTTGTGGGTATTTCTTTTGCCAGCCGTCCCACTCCATAGCCTTTTTTACCGTCGGCCGGCCAGCTGGCAGACTGTGGCCGAGCGAGGAATGAGCTGCCGGAGGCGGGGTGCTCGTACTTCAAATATTTTTGCAAAGTTTGGATTCGGAGCGTCTGGGCTAGACGGTTGGAAGGCCCCGCCCTTGACCGATCTTTCCGTATACGCCCCGCCTCCCTTTGCTTGTGCGCCTGTCGGCCCGACAGCCACGTTGTGGTCTGTAGCCGGCCGGGGCTAGGCCATCCAGGAGACATAGGTATACTACTTAGTCGTTTTTTAGGGCGGAGAGTTTGGGCGAGCCGGCAGTCCCTGGGTCGGCCGAGCCAACCCATTGGCAGCCAGCGGGAGAAGATGGTACTCACTACTTTGAGATAAAACGGCAGTCCCCGAGTCCTGCTCTGGGGCGCCGACTACTTTATTTATTGAAAAGTAGTACAGATACATACGTACATGCTTCAGCTATAAAACGGGCGGAGAAGTTGGGCGTTCCAGGGCCTCTCCGACTCGGAGCCGGAGGTGTCGTCTTTGTTCTTGTCGGCCTTTCGGGCATCGATCAAGTAGTAAGCATTGTTGCTCAAGGCCGTGCTGACGATGAAGGGGCCCTCCCATGGGGCAGACAATTTGTGCTGGCCGGCCGTCTGCTAGACCAGCCGGAGCACCAGGTCGCCCTCTCTGAACGAGAGTGGCTTGACCCACCGGTACGATAGCGGCATAGAGCCTACTAGTAGATGGCTGTTCAGGACAGCGCCAGCTCGCGCGCCTCCTCGAGGAGGTCAATGTCGTCTTCTCTTGCTTCCCTGGTGTTTGGCTCAGTGTATAGGGTGACCCAAGGCGAGTCAAACTCGACGTCGGTGGGTATGGTCGCCTCGGCCCATTACACCAAGAAGAATGGCGTGAAGCTTGTCGATCGGTTCGGCGTCGTGCGTAGACTCCATAGCACGGCCGGTAGTTCCTCGACTCAGGCGCCGGCCGAGTGCTTGAGCGGCTCGACCAGCCTGGGCTTGAGGCCGGCTAGGATGAGGCCGTTTGCCCGCTCGGCCTCGCTGTTTGACTGCGGGTGGGCGACGGATGCAAGGTCCACCCGGATGCCTTGTTTGATGCAGTAGTGGGCGAGGGCGCCCTTGGCAAAGTTGGTGCCGTTGTCGGTGATGATGTTGTTGGGTAGGCCATAGCGGACGGCTATGTCCTTGATGAATGTGACGGCCGTCGGGCTGTCCAGCTTTTTGATCGGCCTTGCCTCGATCCACTTTGTAAACGTGTCAACGGCCACCAAGAGGTGCGTCATGCCGCCCCTGGCGGTTTTGAATGGGCCTACCATGTCCAGACCCCACATGGCGAATGGCCATGTGAGGGGAATGGTCTGCAACGCCACAGCCGGCTGGTGGCTTCGCGTTTTCAAGCGCTGGCAGCTGTTGCACTTGTCGACCAATGACTAGGCCTTCTTGAGGGCAGTCGACGAGTAGAAGCCGTGGCGAAACGCCTTGGCCACCAGGGAGCGGGAGGCGGCATGGTGGCCATAGTCGCCCTGATGGATGTCGAGGAGGATCTCGTAGCCCTTTTCTACCTCGATGCAACGCTGGAAGATTCCAGATACGCTGCACTTGACGAGCTCATTGTTGATAATAGTGTACGCGCCGGTGCGCCTTTGGATTCGTCGGGCTTCAACCTCGCTGGTTTGCAGAACGCCACCCTCGAGGAAGTCTAGGATATGTTTTCCCAATATGGCGATGTGGCCACAGTGAGCACAACCACCACATTTGGATCTTCTGGGTTGGGGGTAGCAGACGGATGGCCGGCTACTGCAGCCCCCGATTCGGGCGGGAGGGATCCCTGAAGAAGGGCGGCAGCCCCCGGGCCAGCCGGCAACGCCGGCTGTGGCACGGCCACTAAGATGGGCAGCTAGGTGCCTGCAGTCCCCGGGACGACTGGAACGGCCGGCTGGGTGCCGGTAGCCCCCGGGACCGGCCTGGAAGTCCCCGGGGCCGACCTGGTAGTCCCCGAGTCCGGTGGTGGAGCCCTCGGGACCGGCGCAGCAGCCCCCAGGTCTGCCGGGATGAAGATGGATTCCGACTCTGGAGAAGGCGTGATGAAGGGCTTGCGCAGGAGCTCCAAGGATACGCCGGCTGGAATGGACTACCGGGTGGAGCCAATCTTCGCCAGTGTGTCGACGGACTCGTTGTCGGCTCGGAGGATGTGATGGAACTCACAGCCCTCGAAACCGCCGGTCAGCTGCTGGACCAGAAAACGGTAGCTCGCCATGTTGGCATCTCTGGTGTCCCACTCGCTAGTGACCTGTTGCACCACCAAATCGGAGTCGCCGAAGCAGAGGATGCGCTGGACGTCGATCTCCTTGGCCAGCCGGAGGCAGTGTATGAGCGCCTCGTACTCAGCAACATTGTTGGATGCGGCAAAGTGTATCTGCAGGACATACTGCAGCCGTTCTCCCTTTCGAGAGGAGAGGACGATGCTGGCCCCGACGCCAGTGCGCATCTTCAAGCTGTCGAAGTGCATGCACCAATGGGTTGAGTAGGGAGGCGGCGACAGATACTGGGTCTCTGCCCAATCGACGAGGAAATCCGCCAGGGCTTGCGACTTGACGGCGGTACGGGGCTCGTACCTGATGTCGTGGTCGGCCATCTCGAGCGTCCATTTCGCAATGCGGCCGGCCGCGTCCCTGTTGCCCATGATCTCTCCGAGGGGAGCGGTGTTGACCACCGTGATAGTGTGCTCCTGGAAGTAGGGCTTGAGCTTCCGGGCCACCAGGAACACACCATAGCACATCTTCTTGTAGTGCGGGTACTTCTGCTTGGAGGCTGACAGCACCTCGCTCAGGTAGTACACCGATCGCTGGACCGGCTGCGCTCGGCCTGGCTCCAAGCGCACGACGACCATGAAGATGCTGACTACATGGCTGGTCGCCACGATGTAGAGCAGCATCGGCTCTCTATCAGCCGGCGCGGCCAACTGAAAGTGTGTTAGGTCGACTAGAGGGGGGTGAATAGGCGATTTTTAATTTTTCATCACTGAGGAAATCTCTTTTCAGGAAAGTCCTCAGTCATGATGAGTGTGTAGGGGAAAATTGACAAACAGAATAGTAAAACAGCCTATAGCAAAGTCCTCAGAGTGAGGAATTAAGTTTGTTTTACCCAGGACTTAAGTTCAGGTTATGCAGGTGATGAATTACTAGAGTGAAGAATTTGGGTTGAGGAAATTGTTCAAAGTCATCAAACAAATTCTTCAAACAGTGAAGATGAAAGTCTTCAGCATACACAAGCGGTAAAGTAAAGGTTGAGGAAATAGAATCAGGAGTTTGGTGAAGACAATGGTTTGATGACCCAGTTCCAACAGCTGTGACAGTTGTACGTCTGGTTTGGAGCAGCTAGGTATTGAAATCTAAGGATACACAGTCCCTACTGTATTCTACTTGAGCTAAGGACACACAGTCCTCGCCCAACACTTGTGGTAAGTCTTCAGGGCAGACTTCCAAACCCTCACAAACTTGGTCACCTGGCGATCCACAATCGATTGTTGGATGCTCTAGACCATCACGCCTATCCGTCTAGAGGATGCACAGTCCTCAAAGGTAATAGGCCTTAGTTCCACACAGGAACAAATTCTTTAGTGATGCTCAATCACATGGGTTTTGGGTTTGGGTTTGGGTTTGGGGTTTTTCCTCACTTGATGAATTTTACTCTCAGCTCTTGAGGAATATGGGTTGCTCAAATAGACATGTGTCTGATTCTCACGGAGCAGCCAACCACTAATGGTTGTGGGGGGTGGCTATTTATAGCCTGGGAGCATCCCGATATGAAAGGTCATAAATGCCCTCATCAATGTGACCAATGAGTGGATAAGGTTTAGGACAGGTGTCGCCCACTGAGGCAACGGTCGGAACTTTCAACTGTGAAAGTCCTCATGTCTCGAATTCCTCACTTGAGGAATTTGATAGGTATAGGCTGAGTTGAGCATCATGAGGAAAATCCTTCCATCGTGTTACCTTGACCCCCTTTAACAGTACGGTGTTCCTAAGACTCAAGAAATAAGAAAATGAAACAGAAAGAGTAAATCTTCAAGCTTCAAAGTCTTCAGGACATTTTCTTCAAGGAGCACCGAACTCCTCAACTTCAGTTTCTTCATGAGGAATATCATTTTCATAACAATTCTTGTCGTGATTAGAGTCTTCAGATAATGATGACATTATTCATCCGAAGTCATTTTCTTCAAACTAAGTCTTCAACTTGAGTCAAATTCTTCACGATCAAAGTCTTCAAGATTTGACCAAAGTCATCCTATGATGACATACATTTTTAGGGGTCGATATTCATCGGATAACTCAAACTCCTTAGTGACTTATAGAACTTGTGTACACTCATATACACTGTTAGTTACTTAACCTATAAGTCTTCAACCCACCAAAATCACTAAGGGCACTAGATGCACTTACAATGTCCCCCTTTTTGGTGGTTGATGAGAAACAGGTTAAGTTTTCAACGGGGATAATAATATCAAGTGTAAGTACAGAGTTTGAGGAATGTGATTACAAGATATAGAGAAACTCCCCCTAAATATTTGCATATTTGAGAATTTGCATTGGACTGTAAATGCACATTGATGATTTGAATCATGGAGATCTCCCCCTGTATCTTGTAATTCATGCATTCATTTGACATATAACATGAAGAATTTGAAATGCATGATAAAAGATGGGGTCTGATGATTTTCAACATGCATGCATATAATCAATTTTGAGGAATAAAACATGCGATGATAAACATTCAAAATTATTAGACCACCATCGGGCTTAAGTTACAACTCATTACATCAAAACACTTCAGAAGAATGAGATTTTTGTAACTTAATAGAGTTTATAGTATCCCAAAAATAGACCTGCTTGAAGACTAACTCAGATTTCTCCCCCTTTGTCATCAAGTGACAAAAAGGGATAGAAACTGAGGACTAACGCCCTTGAAGAAATTCACTTTAAAGAAGAGGCGCTAGGAGTCTTCGGGTTAGTTGGTGGAGTAGGGCAGATGCAGTGTCTTCTTCTTCTTCATCATCATCATCAGCTTCACGGAATGAAGAATATCAACTGTCTTCCAACTCAGGGACTGGGATTTGCTTGAATTTCTTCCTTGGCTGCAGTGCCCAGTCGTAGGATCGGAAGAATTCCATCTCCTTGAGTTCTTCAGCTGTCTTCAGGTGTGATAGAGTGGCCCAGGTGCGATCAAAAATCTCATGAAGATAATAATGCTGACGCTTCAAAGCATTCTGGGTTGTGTTGAGGGTTTTGATGATTGCACCAAATTGACGCTTGGTCCATTTGTGGTTCCTCTCCACTTTCTGATGCAGGCTGATGAGAAGCACGCGATTAGTCATCACATGAGGAACTTCATGGCTTGAGGATTTTGCATGGCCATCAGCCTCTTCTTGAGTGGCAGTGTCATCAAATGAGGAGTATTCAGCAGGCTTGCGGAATTGGCCATCTAGAGGGCGAGTTCCTTCTTCAATCACACATTTGCCTTTGCCTTCAATTTCCTCAAAAGTTTTCTTAACGAATCTGATGGGAGGCACATAACTCACATGATTGACATAGCTAGTCTGCAAGGTAGTTGATGCCAGATCTTTTTCTGATGAAATTCATCAACCATGGAGCATAGATCTTCATGTCATGTGGTGCCATGGCATTGTTAGCCAATGTCCTCAAGAAGAAATCATGAAGATTTAGTGGATATCCATGCACTATGTGAAAAAACATATTCTTCATGATTCCAACTACATCTTCCTCAGAATCATGGCCCTTGATAGGAGCAATGGTGTCAGCCAAGATTCTATAAAGAGTACGAGGAACATACTTCAGCTCTGTGATGACGAATTTGGTCCTTGGAGGTTGGCCAGCTGCTTGAGGCTTCATGAGGACTTCCATCAGATGATTTGGAAGTTCTCTTTCATCATAGAGACGAATGGCGTCATCTGAAGGAATTGGCAGATTTGTGCAATGAAGCAATTCAGTGGCAGGAGCTTTGTGATGAATTCCTTCAGTCATCCAGTCAAAGACCCATGTGGTGACATCTTTGGGGTCTCCTATGATGTGCAAGGTGGCAAAGAACTGAAGAATTATCTCAGCATTCCAATTAGTGATGCCAGTGCAGAAGTATAATAGCCCTGATGTTGGGTAACGTAGCAATTTCAAAAAAAATCCTACACCAAACAAGCATCTATCAATGGAGAGACCAGCAATGAGCAACGGGGTAGAGCATCTTCGTACCTTTGAAGATCGCTAAGTGGAAGCGTTTCTAGAACACGGTTGATGGAGTCGTACTCACAGCGATTCAGATCACTGTCGATTCTGATCTATGTGCCGAATCACGGCACCTCCGCGTTCAACACACGTGCAGCCCGGTGACGTCTCATACATCTCCAACGTATCTATAATTTTTTATGGTTCCATGTTATTATCTTGTCAACTTTGGATATTTTATATGCATGAATATGCTATTTTATACCTTTTTGGGGACTAACCTATTAACTCAGTGCCAAGTGTCAGCTTCTGTTTTTCCGTGTTTTTGACCTTTTTCACAGAAGAATATTAAACGGAGTCCAATCGGAATAAAACCTACGGGGTGATTTTTTCCATAACAGAAGATACGCAGGGGACTTGAGAACCAAGGCAAAGGACCTCGGGGGAGGTCACAAGCCCCCTAGCCACGGCCTGGGGGGGCGCACCTAACAGGCTTGTGGGCCCCACGTTGCTCCTTTGCCCTACATCTTTCGCTTATAAATTCTCTAAAAATCCAGAACCACCAGAGAGAGCCACGAAAATACTTTTCTGCCGCCGCAAGCTTCTGTCTCCGCAAGATCCTATCTGGGGACCGTTCAGGTGCCCTACCGGAGGGGGATTCGGACACGAAGGGCTTCTTCATCAATACCATTGCCTCTCCGATGATGCGTGAGTAGTTCACCGCAGACCTTCAGGTCCATAGCTAGTAGCTAGATGGCTTCTTCTCTCTCTTGGATCTTCAATACAAAGTTCTCCATGATCTTCATGGAGATCTATCCAATGTAACCTTCTTTTGCGGTGTGTTTGTCGAGATCCGATGAATTGTGGATTTATGATCAGATTATCTATGAATATTATTTGAGTCTCCTCTGTTCTCTTATACGCATGATTTCATATCCTTGTAATTCTCTTCGAGTTGTGGGTTTCGTTTGGCCAACTTGATCTATAATTCTTGCAATGGGACAAGTGCTTGGTTTTGGGTTCATACCGTGCGGAGTCCTCACCTAGTGATAGAAGGGGTAGGGAGGCACGCATCATGTTGTTGCCATCAAGGGTAAAAAGATGGGGTCTATATCTATTGCATGAATCTATCCCTCTACATCATGTCATCTTGCTTAAGGCGTTACTCTGTTTGTTATCAACTCAATACACTCGATGCATGTTGGATAGCGGTCGATGTGTGGGGTAATAGTAGTAGATGCAGAAAGTATCGGTCTACTTATCTCGGACGTGATGCCTATATGTATGATCATTGCCTTAGATATCATCATGACTTTGCGCGATTCTATCAATTGCTCGACAGTAATTCGTTCACCCACCATAATACTTGCTATCATGAGAGAAGCCTCTAGTGAACACTATGGCCCCCGGGTCTAGTTCACATCCTATTTTCAGATCTACAAAATTACTTTGTTGCACTTTTCACCTTCAGATCTCACCTTGCAAATCATCGTGAAGGGGTTGACAACCCCTTTATAGCGTTGGGTGCAAGCTTGTTTGTTTTTGCGCAGGTAAATTGGTGCCTCATCTTGATACTCCTACTGGATTGATACCTTGCTTCTCAAACTAAGGGAAATACTTACTCCTCTTGTGTTGCATCACCCTTTCCTCTTCAAGGGAAAAACCAACGCAAGCTCAAGAGGTAGCAAGAAGAATTTCTGGCGCCATTACCGGGGAGTATTCAAAGTGAAGCTTATCCAAGTAATATCGCAGACACATCTCTTGCATTTACATTATTTGCCTTTTGCCTCTCGTTTTCCTCTTCCCCACTTCTGAAAAAACAAAATTTACAAAAATATTTGCCTTTTTCGTTCGCCCTTTCTTCTGGTTGCTTTTTGTTTGCTTGTGTGGATTAGTCTACCTATCCTTATGGCTAGTCCTATCGCTTTGAATGTTACTCCCGAGAGCGAAGTTCTCACTTTCAAACAAAATGAGGGAGAAAACTTAAAGGATGCTTGGTATAGGATTTGCAATGCTCAGAATAGATCTACTCGTAAGCAATCTACTACCGTTCTACTTCGCAACTTTTATGTGGGTATTTCCCCTTGGAATAGGTATGTTCTTGACACCATCGTAGGCGGAAATTTTTTGGGTAGCCATACGATTGATTCTTAGGGCGCCTTAAATAATTTGGTTGGCTCACCCCCACTCATGGTTAATGGAACTACCTTAACTTTGGAACATGTGATGCGTAGGCTGGATATCATTGAAAATAAAGTTGCTACGATAGAACTCATTGAAAATTTGGATAAAAAGATCCACAATCAAATCACTCAGTATGGATCCAAGGTGGGAATGACTTTTAAAAATTTAAAGGAGAAGGAACCCACAGTTAATGAAAAACTAGGTCATGATTCCGCTAGAATTGGCAAACTAGAGGATGTTATAACCAACTTGGGTTCTGCTTTTGCCGCTGTTCAGAACACTCCAAATTTTGCCCACAATAAGGCCACCAAGTTTGTTTTTATTCCTAAAAACATTTTTGAACCATCTAGTAAGATAAATGAAGATCTTAAAATTTTGAGTGTTCACGCTACTTATGGTTTGAGCACTAAAGACGGCGATACTTGATTCTATCGCCTTATGCCTAGCTAAGGGCGTTAAACAATAGCGCTTGTTGGGAGGCAACCCAATGAATAAATTTATTTTTGCTTTTCACTTTCTGTTTTGTTGTGTCCACACCATCATAATTCTGTTATGATTGTGTTTTTTATGTTTCTTTTTGTGTTTGTGCCAAGTAGAACCTTTATGACTAGTTTTGGCGATGGTTGTTTGATCGTGCTGGAAAAGACAGAAACTTTGCGCTCACGAAATTAATTTTAATTCCTATCCAGAAAGAGCTTTTGAGTTGATTCTTTTTGCTGCTGGTTTATATGCCAATTTAACTAATTTTCATAAATTTTCAGAATGTTTTAAATACCATAGGTATACTAAGTATACAAATTGCTACAGACTGGTCTCTTTTTGACAGATTCTGTTTTGTGTTGTGTTGATTGATTATTTTGATGAAACTATGGATAGTATCGGGGGGTACTAGACATGGATAAGTGATAATACAGTAATATAACATCAATCTAAATAGAAAGCAAGTTTGCTACAGTACCTAAAGGGTGGTGGTTTGTTTTCTTATGCTAATGATATCACGAGTTTCTGTTTAACTTTTGTGTTGTGAAGTTTTCAAGTTTTGGGTGATGTTTTCAAGGACAATTGGATAAAGAGTGGAAAGAGCTTAAGCTTGGCGATGCCCAAGGAATCCCAAGCCAAATTCAAGGATACCAAAACGCCTAAGCTTGGGGATGCCCTGGGAAGGCATCCCCTCTTTCGTCTTCAATCCATCGGCAACGCTACTTGGAGCTATATTTTTATTCACCACATGATATCTGTTTTGCTTGGAGCGTCGTGTATTATAGGAGTCTTTTCTTTTTGTTTTGTCACAATCATCCTTGCTGCACAAATTTTTGAGAGGGACGTGCACTCATCGTGAATTTGCTAGAATACTCATTGAGCTTCACTTATATCTTTTGAGTTAGGCAACTTAGCTCGCATGTGCTTCACTTATATCTTTTGAGCTAGATAACTTTGCTCTAGTGCTTCACTTAGATCTTTTTAGAGCACTACGGTGTCATATTTTGAAAAAATAAGAACTCTCGATCTTCGCTTATACCTTTTTGAGAGTGCTCTCTCTAAGTAACTTGGTAATTGGCGTGTGCTATGAAAGTAGTCCTAAAGATGATAGGCATCCAAAGAGGATAAAATAAAAACTTCCATATTCAAGCGCATCGATTAGTAAGAGAAGTTTGATTCCTCACAATTAGTTTCGAGATATGGATATGGTAATATTAGAGTTATGTTAGTAGGGTGTTGTGAATCTAGAAATACTTGTGTTGAAGTTATTGATTCCTGTAGCATGCACGTATGGTGAACCGCTATGTTAGGAAGTCGGAGAATAAATGATTTATTGATTGTCATCCTTTGTGTGGCGGTCGGGATCGCGCGATGGTTAACACCTACCAACCCTTCCCCTAGGAGTATGCGTTTAGCACTTTGTTTTGATTACTAATAAAACTTTCGCAATAAGTATATGAGTTCTTCATGACTAATGGGAGTCCATGGTATAGATGCACTTTCACCTTCCACCATTGCTAGCCTCTCTAGTGCGCCGCAACTGTCGCCGGTACACAAACCCACCATATACCTTCCTCAAAACAGCCACCATACCTACCTATTATGGCATTTTCATAGCCATTCCTAAATATATTGCCATGAAACTCCCACTGTTCTATCTCATGACATGTGCCGTCACTCTCATATTGCCATTGCATGATCGTAAGATAGCTAGCGAGATGTTTCAAAGTCATACGCTAAGCTAGATCGTTGCACATCCCGGTACACTGCCGGAGGCATTTCTTATAGAGTCATCATTGTTCTAAGTATTAAGTTGTAAGTAAATAAAAGTGTGATGATCATCATTATTAGAGCATTGTCCCATGTGAGGAAATAAAAAAAAGAGGCCAAAGATGCCCACCAAAAAAATGAAAAAAAGAGGCCAAAGAGCCCAAACAAAAAAATGAGAGAAAAGAGAGAAGGGACAATGGTACTATCTTTTTCCACACTTGTGCTTCAAAATAGCACCATGTTCTTCATGATAGAGAGTCTCTTGTTTTGTCACTCCATATACTAGTGGGAATTTCATTTTATAACTTGGCTTGTATATTCCAATGATGGGCTTCCTCAAAATTGCCCTAGGTCTTCGTGAGTAAGCAAGTTGGGTGCACACCCACTAGTTTTCCTTTTGAGCTTTCACACACTTATAGCTCTAGTGCATCCGTTGCATAGTAATCCCTGCTCATTCGCATTGATATCTATTAATGGGCATCTCCATAGCACGTTGATACGCCAAGTCGATGTGACCATCTCCTCCTTTGTGCCTCACAACCTCCACCACACTCTATTCCACCTATAGTGCTATATCCATGGCTCACGCTGATGTATTGCGTGAGAGTTGAAAAAGTTTGAGAAAGTAAGAGTGTGAAAACAATTACTTGGTCAATACCGGGGTTGTGCATGATTTAAATTCGTTGTGTGGGGATGATGGAGCATAGCCAGACTATATGATTTTGTAGGGATAACTTTCTTTTGCCTTGTTATTTCAAAAGTTCATGATCACTTTGCTAGTATGCTTGAAGTATTATTGTTTTCATGTCAATAGTAAACTATTGTTTTGAATCTTATGGATCTGAACATTCATGCCACAAGAAAGAAGTTACAAAGGACAAATATGTTAGGTAGCATTCCACATCAAAAATTCAGTCTTTATCACTTCCTTACTCGAGGACGAGCAGGGGTTAAGCTTGGGGATGCTTTATACGTCTCCAACATATCTATAATTTTTTATGGTTCCATGCTATTATCTTGTCAACTTTGGATGTTTTATATGCATGAATATGCTATTTTATATATTTTTGGGGACTAACCTATTAACTCAGTGCCAAGTGCAAGTTTCTATTTTTTCCTTGTTTTTGACCTTTTTTAGAGAAGAATATTAAACGGAGTTCAAAGTGAATAAAACCTGCGGGATGATTTTTTCCATAACAGAAGATACGCAGGGGACTTGAGAACTAAGGCAAAGGACCTCGGGGGAGGTCACAAGCCCCCTAGCCGCGGCCTGGGGGCACGCCTAGCAGGCTTGTGGACCCCACATGGCTCCTTTGCCCTACTTCTTTCGCCTATAAATTCTCTAAAAATCCAGATACACCAGAGAGAGCCATGAAAATACTTTTCCGCCGCCGCAAGCTTTTGTCTCCGCAAGATCCCATCTGGGGACCGTTCTGATGCCCTGCCGGAGGGGATTCTAACACGGAGGGCTTCTTCGTCAACACCATTGCCTCTCCGATGATGCGTGAGTAGTTCACCACAGACCTTCGGGTCCATAGCTAGTAGCTAGATGGCTTCTTCTCTCTCTTGGATATTCAATACAAAGTTCTCCATGATCTTCATGGAGATCTATCCAATGTAACCTTCTTTTGTGGTGTGTTTGTCGAGATCCGATGAATTGTGGATTTATGATCAGGTTATCTATGAATATTATTTGAGTCTCCTCTGATCTCTTATATGCATGATTCCGTATCCTTGTAATTCTCTTTGAGTTGTGGGTTTCGTTTGGCCAACTTGATCTATAATTCTTGCAATGGGACAAGTGCTTGGTTTTGGGTTCATACCGTTCGGTGTCCTCACCTAGTGACAGAAGGGGTAGCGAGGCACGCATCATGTTGTTGCCATCAAGGGTAAAAAGATGGGGTTTATATCTATTGCATGAATCTATCCCTCTACACCATGCCATCTTGCTTAAGGCGTTACTCTGTTTGTTATCAACTCAATACACTAGATGCATGCTGGATAGCGGTCGATGTGTGGAGTAATAGTAGTAGATGCAGAAAGTATCGGTCTACTTGTCTCGGACGTGATGCCTATATGTATGATCATTGCCTTAGATATCATCATGACTTTGCGCGATTCTATCAATTTCTCGACAGTAATTCGTTCACCCATCATAGTACTTGCTATCATGAGAGAAGCCTCTAGTGAACACTATGGCCCCCGGGTCTACTTCACATCCTATTTTCAGATCTACAAAATTACTTTGTTGCACTTTTCACCTTCAGATCTCACCTTGCAAATAATCGTGAAGGGATTGACAACCCCTTTATAGTGTTGGGTGCAAGTTTGTTTGTTTTTGTGCAGGTAAATTGGTGCCTCATCTTGATACTCCTGCTGGATTGATACCTTGGTTCTCAAACTGAGGGAAATAGTTACTGCTATTGTGCTGCATCACCCTTTCCTCTTCAAGGGAAAAACTAACGCAAGCTCAAGAGGTAGCAACGTCTCCCGCGCCTTGATCCAGCAAGGAGGAGGGAGAGGGTGGGGAAGAGCTCCGGCAGCACGATGGCGTGGTGGCGGTGGAGTTACGAGGTAATCCGACAGGGCTTCACCAAGCATCGCGGAGGAGGAGGAAGAGGAGGAGCGGGGTTGCGCCGAGAGCGAGATTTCGTGTGACTCAAATCAGCCAAAAACTCCACTTTATATAGGGGGAGAGGGAGGGGGCCCCTTTAGGGTTCCCACCCCCAAAGGGTGCGGCAGCCCCATCTAGGGATGGTTGTGGCGGCCAGGGCAAGAGAGAGCGGGTGGCGCACCCCAGATGGGCCTTAGGCCCATCTGCGCTAGGGTCCCCCCCTTCCCTCTCTTGTTGCACATTGGGCCTAGGTGGGAGGCGCACTAGCCCACTATGGACTGCTTGCCTTCCACCTTTTTGCCCATGCTAGCCATTGGGGCTGGTGGCCCCTCCCGGTGGACCCAAAGAACCCTTCTGGTGGTCCCGGTACGTTACCGGTGATGCCCGAAACATTTCCGGTGTCCAAAACCCTTCATCCTATATATCAATTTTTACCTTCGGACTATTCCAGAGCTCCTCGTGACGTCCGGGATCTCATCCGGGACTCCGAACAACCTTCGGTAACCTCGTACACTACTCCCACATAACCCTAGCGTCATCGAACCTTTAGTGTGTAGACCCTATGGGTTCGGGAGACACGCAGACATGACTGAGACACCCTCCGATCAATAACCAACAGCGGGATCTGGATATCCATGTTGGTTCCCACATGTTCCACGATGATCTCATTGGATATACATGTTTGTTCCCACATGTCAAGGATTCAATCAATCCCGTATGTGATTCCCTTTGTCTATCGGTATGATACTTGCCCGAGATTCGATCGTCGGTATCCCCATACCTTTGTTCAATCTCGTTACCGGCAAGTCTCTTTACTCGTTCCGTAGCACATCATCCCGTGGCTAACTCCTTAGTCACACTGAGCTCATTATGATGATGTTCTACCGAGTGGGCCCACAGATACCTCTCCGTCATACGGAGTGACAAATCCCGGTCTCGATTCGTACCAACCCAACAGACACTTTCAGAGATACCCATAATGCACCTTTATAGTCACCCAGTTATGTTGTGACGTTTGATAAACCCAAAGCATTCCTACGGTATCCGGGAGTTGCACAATCTCACGGTCTAAGGAAAAGATACTTGACATTAGAAAAGCTATAGCATACGAACAACACGATCTAGTGCTATGCTTAGGATTGGGTCTTGTCCATCACATCATTCTCCAATGATGTGACCCCGTTATCAATGACATCCAATGTCCATGATCAGGAAACCATGATCATCCATTGATCAACGAGCTAGCCAACTAGAGGCTCACTAGGGACACATTGTGATCTATGTATTCGCACATGTATTACGGTTTCTGGTTAATACACTTAATGCATGAATAATAGACAATTATCATGAACTGGAAATATAATAATAACCACTTTATTATTGCCTCTAGGGCATATTTCCAACACCTAAGTCATAGAGGACTTTGAGGACAGGCACAAAGCAGTCAAACTGTTCCATGTCAAGATGAAGAAGATGAGCATGAACGAATACTTTCTTCTTGTCTACTAGCAGGGATGCATAGTAGTTGAGCTGATGCCTTGTCCAGAATTTTCTGTGCCTGATGCGTCTCTTGTTGTAAGGAGTTTCATCAGCGAAGAAAATGTGCTCCTCATAGAATGCTTCCTTATCAAATTTCGGCCTCTTGGAGAAGGGTTGACGCTCTTTGGGGTGAGGCGTTTCCTTCGGTTGCTCATCAAGCTGAGTTTGTGGTTCTGCTACCACAATTGCTGCTTGAAGATTTTCAACGTGAGGTTGCTCATCATTTCCTACACCATGACCGGATGCATTTCCTTCAGGAGCATTTTCTTTAGCATTAGCTTCAGCCTGGGGCGGAGCATTGTCTTCAGGCACTTGTGCATCAACATTTGCTTTATTCTGTGCCGAAGCATTTGCTTCAGCTTGCGGAGGGGCATTTTCTTCAACTTGAGGAGGGGCATGTTCTTCAAGCTGAGGTGGTGCATTTTCTTCAAGCTCTTTTTCATCAGAATGGCCTTTTTCTTCAGCTGTTGCAGCTGAGGTAGAGACAGACACGGTTGAAGTGCTCCGTTCATCAGAAGGAGTGAGCACCACTGTTGCAGCAGGTGATTGAAGATTCTGCTGCCTTTGCCAGAATTCATCATGGTAGATTGGTGTAGTGAAACCAATGTCTACATACTCTTCAGATTGTTGCGGGGGAGGAGGTGAAGACTGAGGAATTGGATCAATTTGAATTTCCTCATCTGAAGGAGTTGATGCACTAGATCGATTTTCCTCCATGTCTTCATCTTCTTGAGGAATAGTGTGCTCCAAATCAAATGGCACAAGCATCTTAGGTGACTCCATACGGATGGGAGGAATGTCCAAAGGGGCTGAGGACACTGAAGATTTATCAGGCAAAGTCTTCACACGCTTTGCTTCTGATGACTTGGAGTCAGATGAAGACTTTCTCTTTTTAGCTTCTTTTTCTGCAACCTTGGTTTTCTTCACACTAGCTGCAGTCGGTGGCTTTGTTTTCTTCACCTTTGAGGACTTTGGTAAATGAGCTATTTCATCAGGCACGACAGAAGAGGCTTCCGGGCTGGCAATTTCATCAGTTGTTTTTGTGGCAGATTCATCAGCAGGTTGTGGAGCATTTTCTTCAATTGTCCTTGAGGCAGTTTCCTCAGTGGGAGCAGTTTCGTCAGCAGCAGGTTCATCAGGTTCATCAACAAGTTCCACTGTGTAAGGGACCTTAGGAGTTGGAGGGGTCACCTTGGCTGCTACTCTCTTGTTGTATTCATCAATGGCACTGGAGGTGGCCTTGATGAAATTTACCTTCATGTTTTTGGTCTCAGCTTGCACAGTGGTGAAGTTTGCAGTGAGGACTTTGAGCTCAGCATGTGTAGAGGCAAATTTAACTAGTGACAATGTCAGCAGATTTTGGCGCAGAAACTTCTCCTTCTTTGCTTTTTCTTTCTTAGCTTCATCGGCTTGCTGAGCCTTCCATTTTGCCTCATTGATGAAAGTGGTGATCATGTGACTAAGACCAGGAGGTACTCCTAAGTCATCAACAGGTGTGTTTGGGTCCACATACCACTGATCGATGAATCTGACCATAATCTTCGGATCCACTAGCAGAGGAATTTGGGAGCCCATTGCTTGAGCCACCCACTCCTGTTTGTTTCTGATGATCGCTTGAAGCAGCTCAGGGTCATTTTGCTCACTATCTTCTGACCCAGAAGGAACATTGACAACAACTTTCTTCGGGCTGGGTTTGCTCCCTCTACCAGCAGTTGTTTTTTTCTTCAAGGTGCCACTTGAGGGTTTTGGGGTAGTGCTTGATGCATACGGTCTTGATGGAATTGAGGTCCCTAGTGTAGCCTGAGGAACTTGTGAGGATTTTGTTGCATCTGTTGAGGACTTTGCAGCAGTTTCCTCAAATGAGGATTGTAAGGCAGTTGATGCTTTTGGAACCATTGATGACTTTGCTGTGACTTTCTTCACAACCACTTTCTTGGAAGTATGTGCTTCTGTTCCACAAGCTTCAGTTGCAGAGGAGGAAGTCGTGGCAGCAATTTTGGATGCATCAGATTCTATGCCCATTTTCCTCAGCTTAGCCAAGTATTTGGCTTTTTCCTCAGGATAGCCCTCGATTGTTTGAACACTTGAGGGATGGGCTACTCTGTGATCCCCAACTGGTGGTCTGGAACCAGGTGCCTTGATGGCGGATTTCTTTGCAAATCTTGGAGTGACGAACCTGTAGTTCTTCCACTCTTGTACCCATCTCCTCTCAATCTTCTGAAGCCTAATTTTGCGCTTCTAAGGAGGTTCTTTTCCATACAGATCTTCATGAGGTGTACAGTAATCCTGATAGATTTCATCAGTAATGTCAACAGCAGTGTTTTGTTCAAGTTTCTTTCCACCCTTCTGTTGTTTGTGCTCTTCCATTTTCTTCAGCTCAGGTTTTTGTTGAGGAATTTGATTCTTTGAGGAAGTTTAAGACACAGACAAATTTTCTTCAAGAAATGTTGCAAATGAGTTAAGTTGATGAGAACCTAGAGATTCATCAACTGACATTTTGTACCTATGAACAGAGTATAGGTGCGTAGAATTTGAAGAGGTCATATGCGTTCTCAGATTTTGAGGAATTTCAAAATGGACTAAGTTTGAGGATTTTAACCACTGATAGTGTTTGAGGAATTTGACTAAGCATTGTTATCTTTGGGTTCCATAGTTGTGCAGATTCAAAAATTTGCACAATTGAGGAATCTCATGAAGAGTGGTAGCTTAGAGAAATTCGTCAAGATTCTGAGGAATAACTGATTTGACAGATCTATGTGAAAGTAACAGATCTAAATATTGTTGTAAAATCATAGTATAATTACCCTAGAAGAGGAACACGACGAACTGAAGAGGGTTCGTACATTAGCTCGTCAGTTCAGATCGTAAGTGCCCTAACTTGGCGACTAAGATCAGCTACGGTGATGGCGACTTGAGGACTTCCGCGGTCGGCGTGAGTTCATGGGCGGTGAAGTCGAGGCAGTGAAGCTCTTCTTCTCCGGCGACGATGAGATTCAGTGGCGGCGTTGTGACTTGGTGCGAGAGGACCAATGGAGATGCGGAGATTTTTCATCGGGAAGGGGAAGTGGAGTATTTATAGCAGGGGTGAAAAACGGTCATGTGCAAGATTTTCGGACCGAGCTACCCCTGGCGATTGCTATCCCCTCAACACGTGGTGTCCGCATAATGAGCTGTGGAGTTAGTGGAAGTAGTGCTTATCCAATCGTGGGTAGTGGGTGCGGTTTTGGCGCTAACGGCAAAAAATTGAGATTTGAGGAATTTGTTGCAAAGTCATGAGCTGACAAGGTCTCAGTGATGAAATTGAACAGGTTTCAATTAGAACGAATATGAAGAAATTGAGAATTAGACTAGATTGAGTATAGCATAGAGGGGTTCCGGGGTCCGATCCCATTCACTTAGAGAAAAATTCAACTTGAAAACAGAGCTATAAGTGAATGCTGTTGAGGACTTGAAATATATATATATATATATATATATAGTCAACGATGATTAAAAAATTGATGAACCTCAAAAGTTTGAGGAAATTGAAAGTTTGATGACTTACAAAAGTTTGAAGAAATTGACAGTTTTGATGATAATGATGATGAGCTCATTACTGAGTTGATGATATTGATAATATGATGAAAATGACATATATGAAGATTTCATGATGTCATGATGATTTTGAAGAATTTGATGACTTTGAAATTTTGATGAAAATGGAAGTTTGAGGAATTTCAAGGTTTTGGTGGTGGCGTTACCCACCATATAGGAATGAGGACTACAGGCGCCGCGTACAACTGTCGTAGGGCCTTGAGAATCCAATTCTGCATTAATTTCTTCACACTCAGAGTGATTTTCCTCATTATTTGAAGAAAAACATTACTTCGTGTGTTGCACATCTAATTCATCAGTTATGCATAACTATTAGCACGTGTGCGCCTGTCACAAGACGTTTGAAGATTCCAAGATATTTAGCTCACACCTCAACTTGCTAAATATTTTCTCATCCAAGGGCTTAGTGAAGATATCAGCGAGTTGTTCATCAGTCTTCACGTGGTCGATGATGACATTGCCCTTGAGTACATGATCATGAAGAAAATGATGACGAATATGGATGTGCTTGGTCTTCAGTGTTGGACTGGGTTGTATGCAATCTTGATGGCACTCTCATTGTCACAGTAGAGTGGCACATTCTTCAAGTTGATGCCATAGTCCTCGAGGGTTTGTTTCAGTCACAACAATTGAGCACAGCAAGATCCAGCAGCAATGTACTCAGCTTCAGCACTGGAGAGTGATACACAGTTCTGCTTCTTTGATGACCAGCAAACTAAGGAGCGTCCGAGGAGATGACATGTGCCAGAGGTTGACTTGCGATCCACGTGGTCACCAGCATAGTCAGAATCAGAATATCCAACCAGATGAAGATTTGAGCCCTTGGGGTACCATAATCCAAGCGTTGGTGTGTGAGCTATATATCGAAGAATATGTTTCACAGCCTTATGGTGTGATTCCTTCGGTTTGGCTTGGAAACGTGCACACATGCAAACACTAAGCATAATGTCTGGCCTAGATACACATAGATACAATAAAGAGCCAATCATGGAGCGATATACCTGCTGATCAAAATCTATACCATTTTCGTTAGTGGAGAGGTGGCCGTTAGTAGGCATTGGAATTTTGACGCCTTTGCATTCATTCATGCTGAATTTCTTCAAGGCGTCCTTGAGGTATTTCTCTTGAGAGATGAAAATGCCATTGCATTGTTGATGAATTTGAAGACCTAAGAAGAATTTCAGCTCCCGCATCATAGACATTTGATATTATTCACTCATCATATAGGCAAATTCATCACTGTAACATTTGTGAGTGCATCCAAAAATGATATCGTCCACGCATATTTGGCACACAAATAATTCATTATCATACGACTTTGTGAAAAGAGTAGGGTCGAGTGAACCGGGTTTGAAGCCTTTCTTCATGAGGAATTCCTTCAATGTATCATACCACGCCCGAGGGGCTTGCTTGAGGCCATGGAGAGCTTTCTTCAGTTTGAAGACTTTGTCTGGATGCTTTGGGTCTTCAAAACCTGGGGGCTGAGCAACATATACTTCTTCCTCAAGCTTACCATTGAGGAATGCACTTTTCAGATCCATTTGATAAAGTATCATATTATGATGATTAGCATAAGCAAGCAGTATATGAATTGCTTCAAGTCTAGCTATAGATGCAAAAGTTTCATTAAAGTCAACTCCTTCAACCTGTGTGTAGCCTTGTGCTACAAGTCTTGCCTTGTTCCTCACTACCTGACCATCTTCATCTTGCTTGTCTCGAAAAATCCACTTGGTGCCGATGACATTGTGTTTTCGAGGATCAGGACACTTGACGAGTTCCCATACATCATTTAGCTTCAATTGAAGAAGTTCATCTTGCATGGCTTGAATCCATTCAGGTTCCATGAAGTCTTCATCTACTTTTGAGGGTTCTGTGATGGAGACAAAGGAGAAATGCCCACAAAAGTTAGCTAAGTGTGATGCTTTTGAGCGAGTGAGGGGACCTGGCGCATCTATATCATCGATGATTTTGTCGATTTCCACTACGTTTGCAATCCTTGGATGAGTAGGTTGATGACTTCGAGCTTGCTGAGGACTTTGATCATTTTCCTCAGGTGCATCGTTAGCAGTTTCTTCACGGTTCGGAATGGATTCATCAACATGAGGATTTTCTTCAACATGGATGATATCTTCAGTACCTTTGTGTTTGATGGCTTCCTCAGGAGTATGTTCATCTGTCACACGAGGCAATTTCTCTCTTTGCGAGCCATTAGTTTCATCAAATCGCACATCTATAGTTTCAACAATCTTGTGGTGATGGATGTTGAAGACTCTGTAGGTGTACGAATCTTTACCGTAACCAAGCATGAAACCTTCATGTGCTTTCGGCGCAAATTTTGAGCTATGGTGAGGATCTCTAATCCAGCATCTTGCACCAAAAACTTTGAAATAACTTACATTGGGTTTCTTTCCTGTGAGGAGTTCATATGAGGTTTTCTTGAGTAATTTGTGAAGATATACCCTGTTGATGATATGACAAGCAGTGTTGATTGCTTCAGTGTAGAAGTGACAAGGAGTTTGATATTCTTCAAGCATGGTGCGAGCCATTTCAACCAGAGTCCTGTTCTTCCTTTCAACGACGCCATTCTGTTGAGAAGTGTAAGGAGCAGATAATTCATGAGTAATACCAAGTTCATCAAGGTAATCATCAAGCCCTCTGTTTTTGAACTCAGTCCCGTTATCACTCCTGATGTGTTTGATCCTGACGCCGAAGTTTGTTGAGGCTCTTGAAGAAAATGGTTTGAAGACATCCTGCACTTCAGTTTTATACAGGATAATATGCACCCAAGTATATCTAGTAAAGTCATCAACGATGACAAAGCCATATAGAGATGTTGTATTTGTTAGAGTAAAGTAATGAGTAGGTCCAAAGAAATCCATATGAAGTAATTCAAATGGACGAGTAGTAGTCATGATGGTCTTCGAGGGGTGTTTGGATTTTGTCATCTTTCCAGATTCACAAGCATCGCAGAGATGGTCCTTGAGGAATTTGACTGATTCGATTCCAATGATGTGCTTCTTCTTCGCCAATGTGTGCAAATTCCTCATGCCAGCGTGTCCAAGTCGTCGATGCCATAACCAACCTTCTGAGGCTTTTGCTAGAAGACATGTGGCTGGTTGAGGTCCTATAGAGAAATCAACAATGTACATATCTCCTCTCCTAAAGCCTTCGAAGACTTTGGATTTGTCAGATTCCATGATGACTACACATCTATATTTTCCAAAGACAACAACCATATCAAGATCACAAAGCATTGAGACTGACATGAGGTTAAACCCAAGGGATTCAACAAGCATGACTTTGTCCATGTGTCTATCCTTGGAGATAGCCACTTTCCCAAGTCCTAATACCTTACTTTTACCTTTATCAGCATAGGTGTTGTGCTTCGATGGTGATGGAGTCAATGGGTTATTCATCAATAAGTTCTTATCACCAGTCATATGATTTGTGCACCCACTGTCTAGGACCCATTCAGTACTCTTGAGTTTTTCATCCTGCAAAACAATTAGTACTGCTTACCATCTCATATGCTTCAGATTTGAAGAATATGATATCAATTTCATCAGATATGAATTTCATCATAAAAGTCAATTTGAGGATATAAGCAGGACGTGTGAAATGATTGATCAATCCATCAACATGATATAGCTTGCGTCCAGTCAAGCAATTTTCTCACGTCTCCAGCAAATTCTTTAGATGATGATTTTCATCTGGAGACCTGATCTACAGAAGTGATTAGTTTGATTTCTTCACCACCCACATCTGAAGGGGTGGTAAAGAGTTCATCATCCTGCGTGCACCATAAGAAAATGAGGGCATTGATGCTAATGCACTTCTTTTCATACTAGGGGGGTTTAGTGTACTCATATGAATAAGCAGAGAAATTATTTGAGGAATTGTGAACATGATGATTTGAGGAATAATGCACATATTCAGATATCATGTAATTTCCCTACATATCAGAGGCATTAGTATGAGAATAATTTTGACCAGATGAGGAGTATGGTCCTCGTGAAGACTTTGTTCCTCTTGAGGAATTTGATCTGGAGTTCTAATTCTTCACCGATGGTGTCATGATGACATCACCTGAAGACTTTCAATGAAGCTTTTGGGAACCCAGATTTTCCTCAGAGGTGGTCTGTTCCTGCAGTTAGTTCCAACATATCTAGCAAATACTTCACCTGCTTGGTTTTTGAACAGTTTATAGCTAGAGTCAAATGACTCATCTGAAGAGTGAGGAATTTCACATGCATAGCCTGTCAGAGTGCATGGATCAAAAGGAGGTCCTTTTGCAACAACCCATGTAGTTTTGGGATACTTCTCAGGTTTCCAGTACGATCCATCAGCATTCAATTTCCTCTCAAAGGCAATTCCTTCTTTCCTCGGGTTCCTGTTCAATATCTGCTTTTTCAACACATCACAAAGGGTTTGATGCCCTTTGAGGCTTTTGTATATGCCTATCACATAAAATTCCTTCAAACCTGGATTTTCGTCAGTAGCATTTGTGGTTTCTTCAAGTGAACAATTTGGTACCACATGCATAGTTGAAGAATTTGTAGCGATAGAAGCATTTGAGGATTTAGGTGAGGAATTTGCAGTTTCAGGTTCGGTGCAATTTAGGCATGGAGGAATAAATTCAACCTGAGTGGTACTGATCTGTTGAGCAATTAATGAATCAGTTTCCATTTGAAGATCATCATATGACATCCTTAGCTTCTCAAGGTCCAGCTTCCTTTGAAAAAATTCAAAGGTAAGCTTTTCGTGATCAGCTAAGAATGTGACATTACGATCTTGAAGACTATCATACTTAGAATGAAGACTTTTGACATCTTCGGTGAGGATTTGAGTCTGATTCATTTTGTCATTCAATAGGTCATCGCTTTTGTCTAGCAGTTTCTGAAACTTTTCAATGGCACTTTGTTGTTTTGTAGCAATGTTAGAAAGTTTGAAGTAACTGGGTTTTTGAAATTCATCAGGTTCACATTCACTTGAATCAGAGGAGGAGGAGTGACTTGATACCTTAGAGCCTTTTACCATGAAGGAATAGGCAGGAGCATAGTCATCATCGCAGTCATCAGGATTGTTGACTTTGTCATTTTCTTCAATGTTGAAGATTGACTTGCTGACGAAAGTGGTAGCCAGTGCGAGAGTAGCCACACCAGATTCAGACTCCTCTTCAGAACCTTCTGCTTCTTCACATTCATCAGACTCTTCTTCAAAGTCCATTTCCTTGCCAATAAGTGCCCGAGCCTTCCTGAAACTTTTCTTGTGAGATAAAGGCTTTGAAGATGAAGATTTTGAGGATTTCTTATTTCTCTTCCCGTCGTCAGAAATTTCATCCTTGTATTTCTTCTTCTTCGATTCCTTCACCCAACGAGGACAATCAGCAATATAGTGACCAAATTTCTTGCATTTGTGGCACGTTCTCTTCTTGTAGTCTTCAGATGA
Source organism: Hordeum vulgare subsp. vulgare (assembly GCF_904849725.1). Taxonomy (NCBI): domain Eukaryota; kingdom Viridiplantae; phylum Streptophyta; class Magnoliopsida; order Poales; family Poaceae; genus Hordeum; species Hordeum vulgare. Next base: position 438,894,548 of record NC_058522.1, on the reverse strand, counting down.
GGAATCTGATTTCCTCACATATCTTCTTGAATACTTTCCAAATTGTCCACATTTTGTGAAGTTTTGGATTTTCCTCACAAGCATAGCAAGTTCCTGACCAAGATCTTCAGGATCACCAAAGCTACAGTCAGACTCTTCTTCTTCATATGAGGAAACAACTTTTGCCTTCAATGCACGAGGTCTTGAGTCATTTGGTCCATACAGATCTCTCTTTTCTTCAAGTTGGAATTCATGGGTATTGAGTCTTTCCAAAATATCAGCAGGATCAAGCATCTTGTAGTCTCTTCTCTCTTGAATCATCAAAACCAGAATGTCAAAAGATGGGTCAAGTGATCTTAGCAGTTTCTTCACCACTTCATGATCTGTGATGTCTCTAGCTCCCAAAGCTTGTAGTTCATTTGAGATATCAGTGAGGCGATCAAAGGTATCTTGGCAAATTTCATTGTCAAGCCTCTTGAAGCGATTGAAGAGATTGCGAAGAACATCAATCCGAGAGTCACGTTGAGCTGTAACTCCTTCATTGACTTTGGACATCCTGTCCCAAATGAGCTTCGCAGAGCCCAAACCACTGACTCTGCCAAACTGATCTTTGCTGAGATGACCACAAATGATCATCTTCGCTTGAGAGTCAAGTTGCTTGAACCTCTTCACATCAACCGCAGAAATAGTTTCAGAAACTTGAGGAACACCATTCTCAACAATGTACGAGAGATCATTGTCGATAGCTTGGAGATGCATCTGCATCTTGGTCTTCCAGAAGGGAAAGTCTTTTCCCTCATAGAGGTGGCACCCCACAGACACCTTGATCATACCTGCAGTCGACATAGCTAAAACTCCAGGCGGTTAAACCAAAATCACACAGAACAAGGGAGTACCTTGCTCTGATACCATTTGAAAGTGCATTAGGTCAACTAGAGGGGGTGAATAGGCGATTTTTAATTTTTCATCACTGAGGAAATCTCTTTTGAGGAAAGTCCTCAGTCATGACGAGTGTGCAATAGAAAATTGACAAACAAAATAGTAAAATAGCCTATAGCAAAGTCCTCAGAGTGAGGAATTAGGTTTGGTTTACGCAGGACTTAAGTTCAGGTTATGCAGGTGATAAATTACTAGAGTGAAGAATTTGGGTTGAGGAAATTGGTCAAAGTCATCAAACAAATTCTTCAAACAGTGAAGATGAAAGTCTTCAGCATACACAAGAGGTAAAGTAAAGGTTGAGGAAATAGAACTAGGAGTTTGGTGAAGACAATGGTTTGATGACCCAGTTCCAACTGTTGTGACAGTTGTACATCTGGTTTGGAGCAGCTAGGTATTGAAACCTAAGGACACACAGTCCCGGGACACACAGTCCCTACTGTATTCTCCTTGAGCTAAGGACACACAGTCCTCGCCCAACACTCGTGGTAAGTGTTCAAGGTAGACTTCCAAACCCTCACAAACTTGGTCACCTGGCGATCCACAATTGACTGTTGGATGCTCTAGACCATCACGCCTATCCATCTGGAGGATGCACAGTCCTCAAAGGTAATATGCCTCAGTTCCACACAGGAACAAATTCTTCAGTGATGCTCAATCACATGGGTTTTGGGTTTGGGGTTTGGGGTTTGGGGTTTTTCCTCACTTGATGAATTTCACTCTCAGCTCTTGAGGAATATGGGTTGCTCAAGTAGACAAGTGTCATATTCTCACGGAGCATCCAACCACTAATGGTTGTAGGGGTCGCTATTTATAGCGTGGGAGCATCCCAATATGAAAGGTCATAAATGCCCTCATCAATGTGATCGTTGAGTGGATAAGGTTTAGGACAGGTGTTGCCCACTGAGGCAACGGTCGGAACTTTCAACTGTGAAAGTCCTCATGTCTGAAATTCCTCACTTGAGGAATTTGATAGGTATAGGCTGAGTTGAGCATCATGAGGAAAATCATTCCATCATGTTACCTAATGTCTACTAAGCAACCTTCTCCTTGTAGACGTTGTTGGGCCTCCAAGTGCAGAGGGTTGTACGACAGTAGCAATTTTCCCTCAAGTGGGTGACCTAAGTTTTATCAATCCGCGGGAGGCGTAGGATGAAGATGGTCTCTCTCAAGCAACCCTGCAACCAAATAACAAAGAGTCTCTTGTGTCCCCAACACACCTAATACAATGGTAAGTTGTATAGGTGCACTAGTTCGGCGAAGAGATGGTGATACAAGTGCAATAAGGATGGTAGATATAGGTTTTTGTAATCTGAAATTACAAAAACAGCAAGGTAACAAATGGTAAAAGTGAGCACGAACATTATTGCAAAGCGTGGAAACAAGGCCTAGGGTTCATACTTTCACTAGTGAAGTTCTCTGAACAATGATAACATAATTGGATCATATAACTAGCCCTCAACATGCAACAAAGAGTCACTCCAAAGTCACTAATAGCGGAGAACAAACGAAGAGATTATTGTTCCGTACGAAACCACCACAAAGTTATTCTTTCTGATCGATCTATTCAAGAGTTCGTACTAGAATAACACCTTAAGATACATATCAACCAAGACCCTAATGTCACCTAGATAATCCATTGTCACCTCAAGTATCCGTGGACATGATTATACGATATGCATCACACAATCTCAGAATCATCTATTCAACCAACACATAGAACTTCAAAGAGTGCCCCAAAGTTTCTACCAGAGAGTCAAAACGTGTGCCAACCCCTGTGCATAGGTTCCCAATGTCACGAACCCGCAAGTTGATCACCAAAACATACATCAAGTACTCACATGAATCCACGTGTGCCAACCCATATGCATAGGTTCCCAATTGTCACAAACCCGCAAGTTGATCACAGCAGATAGACACGTGCAAGACATACATCAAGTGTTCTCAAAGACTCAATCCGATAAGATAACTCCAAAGGGGAAACTCAATTCATTACAAGAGGGAGAGGGGGAAGAACATCATAAGATCCAACTATAGTAGAAAAGCCCATGGTACATCGAGATCAAGACATATCAAGAACACGAGAGAGAGAGATCAAACACATAGCTACTGGTACATACCCTCAGCCCCGAGGGAGAACTACTCCCTCCTCGTCATGGAGATCGCCGGGATGATGAAGATGGCCACCGGAGATGGATTCCCCCTCCGACAGGGTGCCAGAACGGGCTCCAGATTGGTTTTTGGTGGCTACAGAGGCTTGCGGCGGCGGAACTTCCGATCTAGGTTTCTTTTTGGGGTTTTTTGAATTTATAGGAATTTATGGCGGTGTAATTACGTCAGTTGGGCCCACGAGGAGGTCACAAGCCTGCTCGCCACCATCGGGGGGGGGGGAGTGGCGGCGTGAGGGCTTGTGACTCCCTTGTGGCCCATCTGGCCTTCTTCCAAAGCTTCGGGGGTCTCTTTTGGTCCCAAAAAAATCATCGTAAAGTTTCATTCCATTTGGACTCCGTCTGAAAATGGGCTAAAAACACGAAAAAACAGAAACTGGCACTTGGCACTGAGTTAATAGGTTAGTCCCAAAAAAGATATAAAATAGCATATTCATGCATATAAAACATCCAAAGTTGACAAGATAATAGCATGGAACCATCAAAAATTATAGATATGTTGGAGACGTATCATTACCTTGACCCCCTTTAACAGTACGGTGTTCCTATGACTCAAGAAAGAAGAAAATGAAACAGAAAGAGTAAATCTTCAAGCTTCAGAGTCTTCAGGAGATTTTCTTCAAGGAGCACCAAATTCTTCAACTTCAGTTTCTTCGTGAGGAATATCATTTTCATCGTAATTCTTGTCGTGATCAGAGTCTTCGGATAATGATGACATTCTTCATCCGAAGTCAGTTTCTTCAAAACTAAGTCTTCAACTTGAGTGAAATTCTTCACGATCAAAGACTTCAAGATTTGACCAAAGTCATCATCTGATGACATACATTTTTAGGGGTCGATATTCATCGAATAACTCAAACTCCTCAACGACTTATAGAACCTGTGTGCACTCATATACACTGTTAGTTACTTAACCTATAAGTCTTCAACCCACCAAAATCACTAAGGGCACTAGATGCACTTACACCAACACCGGCGCAGTGCCGAGAGCATGCTTCGGGTCGCGCAGGGCGTCGTCGGCTTTGTCGCTCCAAACGAAGCCGTCTGCCTTTTATGAGTAAGCGGTAGAGCGGGAGGGCCTTCTCGCCCAGCCGGCTGATGAACTGGCTCAGGGAGGCTAGGCAGCCGGTGACCTTCTGGACGTCGGTCAAGCAGGCCGGCTTGCCCATCCACTCGATCGCCCAGATCTTCTTCGGGTTGGCCTCGATCCCACATTCGGAAACGAGGAAACCGAGCAGCTGGCCGACCGGTACGCCGAACACGCTCTTCTCCGGGTTCAGCTGGATCTAAAACTTGCGCAAGCTCGCGAACGTCTCCTTGAGATCGTCCAAGAGGGTGCGGGTCTCCTTCGTTTTGACCACAACGTCGTTCACGTAGACGTGTACGTTGCGGCCAAGCTGCATGTAAAGGCATCGCTGCATGCAGTGCTGGAACGTGGTGCCAGCATTTTTCAGCCCGAACGTCATCGTAATGTAACAAAACGCCCCAAAGGGTGTAATGAAAGTTGTTTTCATCTGGTCGGCCGGATTTAGCTTGATTGGGTGGTAGCCTGAGTAGGCGTCTAGGAAGGACAGTAGCTCGCAACCAGCCATCGAATCGATCACTTGATCGATACGGGGCAGAGCAAATGGATCCTTGGGGCATGCCTTATTAAGGCTCGTGTTATCGATACACATGCGGCAAGTCTTATTTTTCTTCAGCACCAGGACAGGGTTCGACAACTAGTCCGGGTGGAAGACTTCCATGATGAAGCCGGCTGCTAGCAGCCGGGCAACTCCTTCACCGATGGTTTTCCTCTTCGCCTCCGAAAAGCAGCACAGGGGCTGTCTGACCAGTTTATCGTCTGGCCGGACGTGTAGGAAGTGCTCGGCAAACTCCCTCGGGACACCCGACATGTCTTTAGGGGACCATGCGAAGATATCCCGATTCTCACAGAGGAAGTCGACGAGCTTGCTTTCCTACTTGCTGTTGAGGCCATCTCCCACCACGACGTATTTGCCGATGGGGTCGGCCGGATCCAATGGGATCCTCTTGGTGTTTTTGCGAGCAGCCGTCTGGAACTCGGCCTGCGCAGCCGGCTGCTTCAGCTTCGGCTCAGTCACCAGAGGCGGCTCATGAGCAAGGGCCACGAGCCGGTCAAGCTGCCGCCGCTCCTCAGCGATTACGAGCGACTCGGCCAGCCTGGAGCCGGCCAGAGCACACTCGGTCGACTTCCGGTAGTCGCCCACGATGGTGATGATCCCGCGCGGACCATGTAGCTTCATCTTCAAATAAGCGTAATGGGGACAACCATGAACTTGGCCAGGGCCGGCCGGCCCAAGATGGCCTGGTATGGGCTGGGGAGGTCGACGACCTCAAACCAGATTGGCTCGCGACGGAAGTTCTTTGCCGTGCCGAACAGCACGTCCAGCCAGACTATGCCGATCAATGAGCAGGAGTGTCCGGGGACGATGCCGTGGAACACCGTACGGGACGGCTGCAGCTCGGAGTCGAGGATGTCGAGCTTCTGCATGGTGTCGTGGTAGAGGATGTTGATGCTGTTGCCGCCATCGATCAACACCCGCGTGAAGCGGCAGGTGCTTCGCTGGGAGACGAAGGTGGGATCCAGGACCAGCGCGTAGCCGCCTGGGGTGGGCATCACAGCCGAATGATCTTCGTGGCCCCGGGTGACCGGCTTGTCCGACCAGTGCATGTACTGGGGGACCGGGGGGACGACGGGGTTGACCTCCTGCGCGTGCTGGCATCGGCTATGCTTGTCGTCCGGCTCGCTGGTGAAGATGACGTAGGTGGCGTCCTGCTGGAGTAAAGTGTCCCGCTCCTCGCCGGCCCCTGGCACGGGAGGCGGCGGAGGAGGCAGGGGGCGGCGCCGGCAAGGCTTCGCCGCGCGCGATCTTGGTGAACCAGCTGCACTGCCGCGCAGTGTGCGTAGCCGGTTTGGCCTCGCTGTGGAACTTGCAAGAGCCATCGAGCATGGCCTCGAAGGTCCATTTGGCCTGCCACAGTTGCTTGCCGTCGTTGGTCCATTGGCGTCGGCTGGGACCTGGGTCGTACGCCAGCGGGCCGTCCTCGACCGTCGCGACTTGCTGGAAGTCCCGATGCGTGTCCGGCTGGTCAGCCTTGCGCTTGCCTTGATCCGGCTGGGATTGGCCAGCCATCGGGGCGGCAGTCGGCTTGGGTGCAGTCGGCTTGCCGGCCACGTGGACAAGCACGGGGAGCTTCATAGAAGACTCAGCCACTGCGTACTGGTCGACGACGGCCATCAGTTGCGCGAGGGTTCCCGCCGCATGAGCTTGTGCTTGAGGAGGGTGCCGTCTCGGCACCCGTCTATGAAGTACTGGATGGCTTGCACTTCATGGACGCCCTCGCAAGAGTTGCGGAGCTCGGTCCACCTCGTGAGGTAGTCGAGGAGCGGTTCGTCCGGGCCCTGCATGCACAGGGCGAGCTGGCGAGGCCGGCCCGGATGCCTGTACGTACCGGTGAACTTCGGGACGAACGCATCCTAGAAGTCAAGCCATCCATTCACGCTGCCCGCCGGCAGGCTATTCAGCCAGGTGCGGGCCGAGCCGAGCAACATGAGGGGACCGTAGCGGACGGCCACACGCTTGTTGCCGCCCGCGATGCTGACCGCGGTGGTATAGTCAGTCAGCCAGTCTTCAGGCTTGGTGGAGCCATTGTACTTGGGGGTGTCGCGCGCCAAGGTGAATCCCTTGGGGAAAAGCTCGCTGAGGATGCACGGCCCGAAGCACGTCGGGCCGGTAGTGCCCTCCTCCTCCGCAGCGCGTGACTTGGTGATGCGGTCTAGCTTGAGGCGCGCATATCGATCATCCAGTTGGCGGGAACCGATGTACCCGCCCACTGGGCCTCGGGGTGCGGCCGACCGTTCGTGCTCCTCGCGCCGGCCGGTCTGAGTCGCCTGGAACTGGCTGTTAACAGCCGACGGGCTGCGGTTCCGCCGGCCGCGGCTCCCGGCCTGCCGGCTGTTGCGGCGGTTGTCGGTGTGGCCAGGCAAAGATGCCTGATGTGTGTCGCGTGGGCCGGTCATGGGCCCGCCGGTGTCGTCGCGGGTCCTCGAGCGGGAGACGGACGGCACGACCAGCGCCTGCTGCGCGTTGGCCGCCTCGACGAGGAGACGGATATGGTCCACCTGCATCTTGCGAGCCGGGACCTCGAGGTCGCTCAGAGCGATGGCGGCCTGAGCCGCCCGCATGTTTTGGACTGGGGTATCATAGAGGGGGAGGCCGCCAGCCAGCTCCTGGCCGACGATGGCCCCACGACGCCTGACGAAGGCTATCCTGTTGGGCTCAAGGTTAGCCGGCGTGATATAGTACGCAGCGTTGTACTCGCGCTGCGCAACCTCGAAGTCATGTTGGTTCGCCCCCAGAGTGTCCGCCTCGTGGAGCAGTTGCTGGCGATGGTTCTCCAGCTCTTGGGCGGCGGCTGCCGGGTCAGCCACATGCGACACAGGGGTGCGAAGCGATTCCACCGCCGCGCGGATCGGGGTCTTGTGGCCGGACGTGCCAGGCGCCGAAGTGGCAGTGAGCACCTCCACGCGGCGACAGAGGTCGCCGACGTCGCGGGAGAGGTCTTCGTCGTTAGCCGGCGGCAGCAAGTCGTCCTCAGTCACGTCAGCAGGGTAGGGCTCTGCCACCACCGCGACATAGACGCGGTGCCAGCCAAATGAGATGATGGAGCCGTCAATGGGGAAGGCCGCGTCCTCCAGACGACGGGCTTTGTCGTTGACGCGGTCGAACGCGCGTAGCGCACGACCAGGTCGTGCGCCACGCATTCGCCAGAAGCATTGAAGGGTCCCGCCTGAAATGTTACTCCGGCCGGCGTAGCTGTCGGCCCCACGGTGGGCGCCAACTGTCGTGGTATTTTCGGGACAGATGCCATGGGGTCGCTTAACTCATGGTTTAGGGCCGACGGGCGCCGGCGGCGTCTGGGAACGGGTTTAGGCGCTAGACACATGACGCCGATGTACCCAGGTTCAGGGCCCTCCGATGAGGTAATACCCCTAGTCCTGCATGTGTGACTATATGAGATCATAGTACAATGGTGCTCCTGGAGCTGTATCTGAGGAGGGAGACGGACTCTGGCCTACAGTCTCGCTACCTCTCTGGTGTGTTCTATGGGAATGGTATGTGTGTGTGTTAATGCGAAGGGAACCAGCCCCTCTCTCGGGGGGCTGGTGGGGGATTTATTGTGTAGCCGATACGTTACAGTGTTGGGGATAAGATCGCCGATGGGACCCAACTGATAGTCTCTGGCTGGCCTGGGGGGCCCGCCGGCTGTTGGGTCTTGTCATGGGGCCCGTCGGCTCGTGCTACCGGCGGACGGTGCGCTGACCGTCGAGGGCGTGCGCACGATGTGATGATGACGGCTACAGGATTATGTCGTTTAGCTGGTGTCGGTGCTGCCTAGGCCTCTTGTGCCCTATTGACGACGCCTTCACCCTGCTATGTCGTAGCCTACATCGGGCGGCATTGTTGCCCGTACGGCCCGATGGGACGGGGCGGTCTGCGCGTCTGGCGTCCAGCCAGCCGATCGGCAGTACTATGCCCGACCGTTGGAGGGGCGCGGGGCGAGGTAGGCCGGCTGCCACCAGCCGGCCATGCTCGCGGCCTGGGGGTCTCGCCGGCCATGGGTATGGGTCGCCCACGGCCAGCTGGCCCTGCGGTTGGGCCGGCCATCGCCAGCCGGCCTGGGGGCTAGACGGCCCCCTAATTGTCTTGGAGTTTGGTAATCTCCGGTTTTAATATGCCCAGGGCAATATCCCCGTCAGATATATAGAGACATATCTTAAAATATAAATTCACATGTAGTAGTTCATAGTAAAATCTTTCAAAAAAACTTACCTATTTTTCCTTCTCATGCAACCATAACACATCATAAAGTCATGCATTTAGTCATAAATATCTATTTTTCCTCATGTAACTATGCCACATCATCAAGTCACGTGGTCATAAGTTATAATGTGTGCATTAATCTACACATTGTTTTACTATTTTTTGTTATGTCCATAAGCGGTATATACTTTAGAGCAAATATATATAGATCATGTTACACTATTTTTACGCATCTTTTGGCAAATTCTTCATATGATTTATTGTTCTTGAAATATAAAACGAAAGCAATCCTAATATTTTTAGCAATAGTTTTTGTATTTGAATACCTATTAATACATCTGTTTATCATGTTTCCTGCAGCAACGTACGAGACATCATCTAGTATTTAGAAACGGAGGGAGTACCTTCTTAGAATTTTCATTGGCTTTCCTTGCAAAATTAAATAAGTAATTACCCCTCGCAGAAGGAGCTAGGTGTCTCGCGTCTCTCGTGATTCTCGCTTCGCCCCCCTCGCGGGCGACACGGGAGGAGCCAACTTTCGACGCCAGCGTCTCGCTCCGTGCCCGCCCTCCCCTCCGCCGCCGCAAGTGGTCGGCGCCGGGCTAAGCCCGTGCGTGCGACGCGGTGGCAGAGGGTCTCTCCCCTCTCCCCCGGATCCATGGGTGGCGCGGACGCCCAGATCCGCGGCTGCGCGGCCCCCACTTCGGCGCCTGGCGGCGCAGCGTCCCGACGGCGACGCATGTGGTGGTGCCGGTGGGAATCGGCTGGATGCACAGGGGGCGGCGGTGGTCGGGTGGCGACCCCATGGCTGGGTGGCGGCGCGCCCATTAGTCCGACCGGTTCCATCGGATCTGGTGACTACAGCACGGCGCGGGGGGTGGCGGCGGCCCGGCGTGGCCATCGATCTGGACGCGGTGGTGCCGGTGACTCTTCGCTCGCCTGCCGGAGCTCCAGGGGTATTATCGTCTCCGACCCGATCTGCTCCGGTTGGTGCTAGATCCGGTCCAGGGAGACCCATCTCCCGGTGCTGGCTGCATGGATCTGGCAGCGGCGGCTGGATCCTTTTGGTCTAGTCTCCGATAGAGAAGGCGGCGATCCGTGCACAAAAGCTGGACGAAGGTTCTTCGACCGGATTCGGGCGAAAACCTCGTTTTCGGTTTGATGGCAAGACTGGCGATGGCGACACTCTTTTGTGTCGTTACCTTCTTGAAGGCATAGTTGTGGAGAAGCTCCAGACCTCTATCCGCTACCTCGGGGGGAAACCATAGATCAGTAGATCATATGACGGTGTCGCGTTGGCGTCGTTTCCTCCTTGGGGGTGTCATTCTTGGAGGCGTACACGGGATCGAGGGACCAGTGGGCGGCTTCTTTGGTGGAGTGGTGCTTCATCTTACCCATTGATGGCGGTGGATCTCGACGGCGTGGCGCAGTGGAGACTCAGTGCCCGATGTGCGGAGATGGACTCGCGCAGCAGGAGGTAGCTGTCTTGCGTCATGGTGACGTCGATGGTTGAGTGGCCAGACAAGGTAGTAACCTCAGTATCTGCTCTGAAGACGGACCTGTGAAAGATGGCGACGACGACACATGTGAGTGCGTCAGACCGGTTTGTGCCCCAGACCGGTATGTGGCTCGGCTGGGGCTTCCGGCTTTTGATGTTAGGCTTAGGTGAGTGGTCCGGATATTTGGCCCAGCTAGCATCCCTTTATCATATGGATAGAAGTAACGGCAGATGTTGCCAAGATGACGGATTGAGACATATTATTATAATACTTTGTAAGATCCTTAAAAATAATCAATAAAGTGGCTGCATGCATCTTCCAATGCAGAGACCGGGGTCTTCCTCCTTTTCTAAAAAAAGAAGAAGCTAGATGTGTACTTGACCCGGTCGGAAGGATATATGGCTAGTTTTTTTTCTTTTTTGTGCTTGCAAGGCAGGAGCTCTGCGATTTTATTACGAGAAGAAAAATTAACAGAGTAACCCAGTTTACTAAAAGACATAGATCAAAAATCATAATAAGACACAATTAACTAAGGAACAACCGTGTAAAAACGCAGCAACTAAAAAGAGAAAAACAACAGCAAGAACAAAAAGCCAGCCGTGCCGACACTGGTCAACTCAAAGCTCCACGGCTAATATGACCACAAGCTGAAGATGAATGGGAAAGCTTTTCGGACACGCCTTCGAGAAGAAAAACTATGCCCATAACTAATACCACAAGTATATCGGAAAATTCCATGACCAGTTAATACACGATCAAGATAAGCTGAGTGTGAGCTTCGAGAGAGAGCTGTCAGTCAAAGGAATTGGCTGGCGTTGTGCATGTAAGGGCAGCCACAATCACAAACCCATCGCTCCCTTCATCAAAAGTAAGAGGGCCATGACGCTTCTTCGGCTCGCCATGGCGGTCCTCGGCCGCCACGCCCTTCTCCTCGCTCTAGTGCTTCTGTTCGGCGCTTCCAGTGTCGCGGCGCGGCGGGGTGGTGTGGCTCCTCCTCGGCGGCGGCAGCAGGCGGTGGACGTGGGCGTGATCTTGGACAGGTCGACATGGGTGGGGAACACCAGCTGGACGTGCATCGAGCTGGCTCTCGAGGACTTCTACGCCGACGCTAGCCACGCCGGCTACCGCACCAGGCTGAAGCTCCACCTCCGAGACACCGGCCCCGGCGCCGTCGAGGCCGCGTCCGCAGGTACGTAACGTAACAGCCTCCTCGTTCAAACTGAGCAGGCAGCACTCTTTTTTTTCTTTTGAGGGGTAGCAGACAGTACTCGCTAGGAAGACGGGCGCATGGGCCAAATGATCTTCTAAATATACATGGGTCTAATATTTTGGGTGGGCAAGTCATGGGCCTTGAGCAGCTTAAGATCAAACCTAGTTTGCCCCCCGGCCCATCAGTTTGACGCGGCGAGTCCATGGCGTCCGGCGGGGCTGGCGCGGTTGCCCTTTTCTATTATTTTTTCCCCTTCCCATGTCGCCGGCGGCCGGCGCTGCGCTCCTAGGCGCGCCCTCGGCTCCTTGCTTGCTTGTTTCGACACCGTCGCGCCGCCCTCCGAGGTATATAGATAGAAGGTATCCCCTCCTTCTCCGTCCCCCAGCTCGTCGAGCCAAGTAATTTCGAAAGTCTCCGCGTCCACCCATGGCAGGGGAGACATTAGATTTGGAACTGAAGTACATGCGTTGAAAAGCTAGAGCTACTCTGGAAAGTTGTTATTTATATCTGTTTATTATTAAAGGGGGAATATTGTTCTCAGTTGTGGTTTTTGTTATGGTAAAAGTAAAACCGACCTCGTCTGTCCCAGACCTTTTGTACTGCAGGCATTATGCCAATTTAATCATATGCTAGTGAACAGAGCCACCAAAAAGCTCTGGTACTGGTATCTACTGTACCTATGCATGTTTTGCTTGCATTTGTTTGATAGTGGCCCTTAATTTGCTGTAAAATGTGTTTTAAAGTAGTATCATTGCAGGTATTGATCTACTGAAAAATGTCCGCGTGCAAGCGATCGTTGGGCCGCAGTCGTCAACTCAGGCTAAATTTCTTGCGGAGCTTGGGAACAAATCATCGGTCCCAATCATTTCATTTTCTGCAAATAGCCCGTCGCGATCTGGACAAACTCCATACTTCATCCGGACAGCATGGAACGACTCCTCTCAAGCAGAAGCTATTGCCGCACTTGTTCAGAAACACAGTTGGAGGGAAGTCATCCCAGTCTTCGAGGATGACAATTCCAATACCAGGTTCATTCCTGATCTTGTTGACGCCCTTAGACAAGTCGACACCCATGTTTCGTACAGGTGCAAGATCCATCCTTCAGCTACAGAGGATGATATAAAGAGTGCCATCTCCACCTTAAAACACAACTGGACAAGTGTATTTGTTGTGCGTATGTCTCATACTTTAGCCCGTAAATTTTTCAAGCTTGCTAAATATGAAGGGATGATGGGCCGGGGCTTTGTCTGGATTATCGCATATGGCTTGACAGATATCTTTGACGTGGCTGGTTCTCCGGCCCTTGATGTGATGCAAGGAGTTCTTGGGGTGAAACCTCATGTTGAACATACTATGGAACTTCAAAACCTTAGTCAGAGATGGCGCAAGAAGTACCAATTGGAGAATCCTGGAATTGCAGTAAGTATGCCTGCAGTGTATGGTCTCTATGCTTATGATACCATATGGGCATTAGCATTAGCAGCAGAGAAGGCTGGATATGTGAATTCAGACTTTGGGGTATCTGTAACAAACAATGGGTCCACTGACTTTGACAGAATAGATACTTCAAAGGCTGCTGAAAAATTGCGAGGCTCGCTCTTGGGCATCAAGTTCATGGGTATGAGCGGCAACTTCTGTATTGCAGACATGCAGTTAGTATCGGTCAATTACAAGATAATTAACATTATTGGTCGGGAGAGAAGAGTAGTCGGTTTTTGGACTCCAGGATCTGGCATCTCTGGCAGTCTAAATGTGAAGGCTGATCTTGGCACCATCGTATGGCCAGGGTATAATGAAACTGTACCAGGATATACTGAAACTGTACCTAGAGGCTGGCTATTGCCAATGAATAAAATTCTTGAAATAGGTGTACCTGTGAAACCTGGGTTTGATGAATTTGTAAAATTTGAAAATGGTAAACCCAAGGGGTTCTGCATAGATGTGTTTGAGGCAGTAGTTAATACATTATCCTACAATGTACCCTGCCACTATAAGCCGTTTGCAGACGAGAAAGGAAATAGTAAAGGAACTTATGACGATCTTGTCTACAGTGTCTATCGTAAGGTATGCATGAACTTCTTTTTGTTCCACTTTTCTCCTTTTTACGATCTCTCCTACCCCAGAGGCGATATATTTGGAGCTAAAACTGGCAAAAATGAAATAAATTCGTGCGATGATCAGAGTGGCCTGTCCACACTAGGATTTCATTGTTTTTCCTCTCAAATATTAAGTATACAAAGAGTAGAGTGTAATTATCTAATTGACCGTTGGTCATTAGTACAGAGCGTGTAAAATCATATATTATCCTCGTTCTTGAAAGCTTTCTTTATTGTTGCTTGTTCAACCCGTGCACAAACAAGGAAAAAGTAGTCTACATTGACAAATTGTACGGTTCCTTTCTTTTTCCTGGTTGTATTACATTTTTGTACAATTTACCATTCATGAGAAATTTTCGAGATTTTGTGACTCTTCTTCTAGGAGATTTTACTTTATTGCTTGCATTTTGTCTTATCTGCATTATTTTAATGGTGTATCAATCTGAATACGCCCAAGTTGAGGGTTGTCTCCCAGTTATTAGTTTAATTGACAATTAAGTACTTTGCATTTTTTTTGAATTTTTTACTTCGCATATGTTGTACGTGTACAACGCTTTTCATATGCTGTACTCTTATAAAGTCCTGTAAGGTTAAAAGGGGAATTATAGCCTTTTAAAGCCATCGGAAGTTTCTCAACTCATTTTATATGTGTTGCTGGCAGGAATATGATGTGGTGGTAGGTGATATAACAATCTTGGCCAACCGTTCTCTATATGTGGATTTCACTCTTCCTTACACAGAGTCAGGGGTGCGCATGTTGGTTCCAGTCCGGGACCAGAGGCAGAAGACTGCATGGACATTCCTAAATCCTTTGACAGCTGACCTATGGTTAGGATTTGGGGCCTTCTTTGTCTTCACAGGTTTTGTAGTCTGGTGTATTGAGCATAGAACAAATAAAGATTTCAGAGGGCCCCCAGGCAGTCAAATTGGATCAATCTTCTACTTCTCCTTTTCAACACTCGTGTTTGCTCATAGGGAGAAGATACTGAACAACTTATCAAGAATTGCAGTAGTTGTTTGGCTTTTCGTCGTGCTGATATTGCAGCAGAGTTATACTGCAAGTTTAAGCTCAATTCTCACAGTGGAACAACTTCAGCCAACAATCACCAATCTAGAAGAAGTTATCAGGAACGGGAGCTATGTCGGCTACCTCAATGATTCTTTCTTGCCTGTTCTTTTGAAAAGGTTGAAAATTGATGAATCAAAGATGATTCCCTTGGACTCTCCTGAGCATTACAATGAAGCCTTAACATCTGGAAAAGTTGCAGTCATTGTTGATGAGATACCATACCTTAAGGTGTTCCTTAAACAGTATTGCCACAACTACACTATGGTTGGACCAACCTACAAGTTAGATGGATTTGGTTATGTGAGTACCAGTTTTCAGTTGTTTTATAGTAACACATTCCTCGCATTCTAAATTCTAGATGCCGAATCAATTTCAGCTGCTATTTTGATGTAGGATCATGCTAGTAGCTCAAATTTGTATATGTTTATATGCCACCAGAGTATCTCCAGAAGAACATTATTAGAGTGAACTGTTGATTAAAATTATAATTTTACCAGTCTTTGAATTGTACTTCAAAATTCTCGAATTGTTGCATGTGAACATGGAAAAGAAGGACGAACTTAAGATTTGATTTTTTTATTGTGAAGAACTAAAATGCATGATCAAAGTGGTGCAATATTATTTGTTTACAATTAGGAAATATAATGCTTGGTTGCTTCTTGAAGTATTGAATGACATGATAAATCTACTTAATAAGGTTTCCATCTACTTTGCTCTAACTTTCTGTTTGAATTACACTAAGCTGTATCAAGTTCATTGAGTTTAATTTCACTAAATTCATTAGCCATTTTGACAGCGAGCATTATGATCAATCACCTTATGGAGGGCTTGCTTGAATGACCAATATAACTGCCTGGGCACCTGCCTTGTATGCCACCAGTGAAGCCTTTTCTGATCCTCATCGTGTGCTGCCTGTGCAGGCATTCCCTCGAGGCTCTCCACTGACACCTGATATTTCGAGGGAAATACTGAAATTTGCATCGGATGATAGAATGATCAAGATGCAGAAAGAATTGTATGGTGATACGTCATGCCTCGACAAAGATGACTCCCAAACTTCAAGCAGCCTTGCATTGCACAGCTTTCAGGGGTTGTTCATCATCACTGGAGCATCTTCAATGCTGGCATTACTCCTGCACGCTGTCGTTACCATTTATAATAATCGACATGAATTCAACAGTGACAGCAGTCAGAGTTCATGGCGCAGATGGCCTGCCATTCTTTCTAAGCTCTTCCATGGGGACGATAATCCTTGTAATACTCCAGATAAAGATGAACCCACACCGGAAAATGTTGATGATGCAATGGAGAGCCAGCTAAGCATACCTAATCACATTATTGAGCACCTCGCAGACAGGGATACAGGAAGCCCACCAGAAGGAGAAGGAACACCAGGTAGGGAACTTTCAGTTCAGGGCAAGGAACCACTGTCGTTTGCATACATGCATTCTGAGAGGGGGCATAATGGAGTAGCTTCCTTAACTCGGAATGGGAGCTCAATCCGCAGGAGACAGATAAGCATGGAATGACATACGTGGGGAGCGTGTAATTACTGGTAACTGTAATTTAGGTATTCATTTAGCCCTCTGTATATGTTTACGCTTTATCTCTTTTGGAACGCATAGCTTGATGTGCATTGCCACATAGGGAACTAATGGTAGTTGTGAGGAGCAACTGATTCAGATGCTTGTAGTTTCGATAAACAGAAAATTATAGCCTGCATATTGATTTTATATTGCCCAAAATGATGTCCAAGTATGAAATGTCAGTCTTGTAAGGTGCCACCTGATGCTATTTTCCAGAGCTGTTACATTTTTTTAAACGGTCAGGAGGGGGGAGCGAGGAAGAGGATCCCCATCTGAATATATTGCTCAAAAAGCTGCCAAAGCCAAGAGTCATCCCTTGAGCTTTGGCTGATCCAGTTTATATGGGAAACCGAATCGAAAACCTAAACAAGTTGACCCCCCGGGCTGAAAACCATACACGTAACAAGGTTACAGAAGCAGCAGCGTCGCCATCGTCGCATCCCTTCTTGGAGGTGTTCATTGGTACTGGCGTCTCGGAGTCTAGGAGCTTGGTGGGTGTTCTTAGGTGGGCGCAGCGGTCGCGAGGCTTCTCCGTTTTCGGTGATCCGCCGTTGTCGACATTTGTTTCTTTTACTCTTTCTTTGTTGTTTCTTTTGGGCGTGCTTGTGCTGTTTCCGCCCCAGCACCTATCGTTGGATGTACCGGAAGTGGTTGCTTTGTAATACAAAGCAGGGCGAAAGCCTGTTTCAAGGGTTACAGAAGATGAGAAAAAAATGCGACCCAGGAGAAGGCATGGCCGAGCTAGCATGCAAAAAGACCAACACCACGAGAGAAACAAGTAGATGTGGGGTGTTGTCGAAGGATCACAATACCAAGACTCTGCAAAGAACCTAACGCACCGCACCGGCATGGGTACCGAGCCCCTGATTGCAATCTCTGGCGATGGCTAGACGAATGCTGATGACAACAAACCTTCCCCTGCAACGGCACCAGAAGAATGCTGCTAGCACTCCTCGGCAACGGAACTAGAAGAATGTTGTTGATGGCCCACCAGCGCGTGGGTTCGCAGCAGTTTTCGAGGGTAGAGTATTCGACCCAATTTGTTGGTTTACCAGACAGGAGGTGAGAGAATACTCTCGAGTATTAGCAGCTGAATTTGTCAGATTCAACCACACCTGAAAGATTAGTATTTGGAAGCACGGTAGTAACAGCAAAGTAACGAGTAACGGCAGTGTAACGAGCAATAGTAGCGGCAAGGAACAGCAGTAATGACAGCAGTAGCAAGTAGCAACAGTAGTAAGCGATAGTAATAGCAACAGTAGTAGCAGCAGCAGCAGAGCAAGACAAGTAACAATAGTAGCAACAGTAGTAGTAGCAGCAGCAGAGCGAGACAAGTAACAACAGTAGGACAAACTCGTAGGCAATGGGTCGGTGATTTGTTTGGATGATATTCATCATGCAACAGCTATAACACGGAGAGATATGTGGCTAGCTCCCGTTCGTCAATGTGATGTAGCATGCATTCCGTGTGTCATCATACGCGCTTAGGGAAAAGAACTTGCATGACATCTATTGTCCATCCCTCCCGTGGCAGCGGGGTCCAAAAGGAAACTACGGGATATTAAGGTTCTCCTTTTAACAAAGAACCGGACCAACGCATTAGCACTTGGTGAACACATGAACTCCTCAAACTACGGTCATCACCGGGAGTGGTTCCGGTTATTGTCACTCCGGGGTTGCCGGATCATAACACATAGTAGGTAACTACAACTTGCAAGATCGGATCTAAAACACACATATATTGGTGACAACATAATAATTTCAGATCTGAAATCATGGCACTCGAGCCCTAGTGACAAGCATTAAACTTGGCAAAGTAGTAGCAACATCAATCTCAGAACATAGTGGATATTAGGGATCAATCCCCATCAAAACTAACTCGATTACATGATAGATCTCATCCTACTCATCACCGTCCAGCGAGCCTACGAATAGATTACTCATGAACGACGAAGAGCTTCATGGAATTGGAGAGGGAAGAAGGTTGATGATGACGATGGCGACGATTTCCCCTCTCCGGAGCCCAAGACGGACTCCAGATCTGCCCTCCAGATGAAGAACAGGTAGTGGCGGCGCCTCCGTATCGCAAACGCGACGAAAACTTCTCTTTTTATTTTTTCTGGGATGAAAGGGATCTTATAGAGCTGGAGTTGGGGGCGGCAGAGCCGTGTGGGCCCCACAAGCCTGCCCACCGCCACCAGGGGGGTGGTGGCGGAGCCAGGGCTTGTGGCCCACTGGCTCACCCCCTGAGGTGGAACTTGGCGTAGATATTTTTCTTATTTTCCAAAACTGCTCCCCGTAAATTTTTAGGACGTTTGGAGAACTTTGATTTCTGCACAAAAATAACACCAAGGCAATTCTGCTGAAAACAGCTTCAGTCCAGGTTAGTTCCATTCAAATCATGCAAATTAGAGTCCAAAACAAGGGCAAAAGAGTTTGGAAAAGTAGATACGATGGAGACGTATCAACTCCCCCAAGCTTAAAACCTTGCTTGTCCTCAAGCAACTCAGTTGACAAACTGAGAGAGAAAGAAAAACTTTGACAAACTCTGTTTGATCTTGTTGTTGCAACTATGTCTAACTCATAACCAGAATTTCAGCAAGATCACAAGTTAACCACATAAGCAAGTGACACAAATGTCTCACGGTAAACTAATATCAATGGCATAATGAGCTAACAAGCAAATAATAATGAGTTTCAAATACCAACACTTCGATCAAAACAAGCATGAAGCAATATGAATAGGTGGTATCTCGCTAGCTCTTTCTGAGACCGCAAAACATAAATGCAGAGCACTTTCAAAGATCAAGGGCTGACTAAACATTGTAGTTCATAGCAACGAAGATCCAGTCATAGTCATACTCAATATCAATCAAAAGCAAAGCATAAAAATGACAGAGGTGCTCTCTAATTGGTGCTTATATAAGAGGAGGATGACTCAATAGGAAAATAAATAGACATGCCCTTCGCAGAGGGAAGCATTGATTTGCAGAGGTGCCAGAGCTCAAGCTTTGAAAACAGAGATAATAATTTTGGGTGGCATGCTTTCATTGTCAACGCAATGACCAAGAGTTCTCAAATCTTCCATGCTACTCACGCTATAGGCGGTTCCCAAACAGAAAAGTAAAGTTTTAACTCCCCCACCACCAATCAATCACACTCCACGGCTAGCCGAATCCTCGGGTACCGTCCATACTAACATCAATCCGGGGGGAGTCTTGTTTTACAGTTATGTTTTCGATTTAAGCGTGGAACTGGGATTCCAATTACCGGCCCCTTTCTCGTGAATGACTGTGAATAAACACATGTCGATGATAACACTCCTAGCATGGAAGATACCAATAGCCCTCTGTCACCACATGAGCAGTTCGGGCATGCAAAACAGATTATTTCTTGAAGGTTTAGAGAATGGCACATGCAAATTTACTTGGAACGGCAGGTAGATACCGCAAATAGGTAGGTATCGTGGACTCTCATGGAAAAACTTTTGGGTTTATGGAAGTGGATGCACAAGCAGTATTCCGCTTAGTACAAGTGAAGGCTAGCAAAAGACTGGGAAGCGACCAACTAGAGAGCGACAACAGTCATCAAGATGCAATGAGTTTGACTAACATAGAGTGCAAGCATGAACAGGATATAAATTACCATGGACACGAACATCATAGAGGCTATGTTGATTTCGTTTCAACTACATGCATGAACATGCGCCAAGTCAAGCCACTTGAAACATTCAAAGGAGAATACCATCCTATCATACTACATCATAGTCATCTCAAAATCTATGTTGGCATTCAAGACAAACCATTATAAGCTCTCAGCTAAATAAGCATGGCATCAGAAACTATGATCTCTAAGTTGTCATTGCAAACATGGTTCTCTCACAACAAAGCTAAATCTGGGTCGACAAGCTAGTCATATTTACAAAAACAAAATAGATAGAGTTCATACCAGCTTTTTAGTCTCAGTCACTTCATCATATATCATCATTGTCGCCTTTCATTTGCACGATCGAACGATGAAAACGATAATAAGCGCATTGGACTAAGCTGAATCTGCAGGCAAACACAAAGGATAAGACAAAGTAATATGGCTCTTTGAAAGCTAAACAAGTAAGCATGCAAGAACCAATAAACATTGTAACCGATATCTTCTACCTTGACACAAAGAAAAAGGAAACTATTTACACGGGAAAGCACCCAACAAGCAGAAGAAGAAAGAAAAATCTTTTTGGGTTTTCTCAAAAGGACACAAAACAAGAAAACAAGAAAACGAAAATAAACTAGCATGGATAATACAGTGGCAAAGTGTAAACACCGGCTAACAAAGTGAAAGCATAAGCATGAATGTAAAGTCGGTGAGAACACATACTCCCCCAAGCTTAGGCTTTTGGCCTAGCTTGGTCTACTCCCAAGGTGGGAAATAACAAGCTCCGGGATTCTCTGGAGCAGACTGTGGATGCCACTGCTGTGTGAGCTCCTCTGGCTCCCACTGATAAACTGGCGTCTGGTACTCGACTGGCGGCTCGGGCACGGGCGCCTGTGGTTGGGCCAAGCCCCAATATGCGTAGATGTCCGCGGGCATAATAGCGTACCTGCCTGCATGAAGATCAAACAAAGAAGGAGCAGGCAAAGTAATAATCTCTCGAGTACCCTGACTAAACACCAGGTTATAAATCATCCGTCTACTAGCATCTCTATCCAGAAAATCATGGCGAACCATGATGTCATAATCCAGATATCTCTCAGGGAGAAGCATCTCTCCTTCCTCTCCCAGTCTAATGGGTATCTCAAAGTGTCTGGCAAGATGGGTAGCATAGATACCTCCATAGACAACACCTTTAGAACGGTTCAGGTTCAATCGTTGAGCTACTATAGCGCCCAAGCTATAAGTCTTATCGTTATAAAGGCCTTCGCGCAAAACCGCAAGGTCTGGAGAACTAAGTGATCCAGCCTCCTCACGGCCAATCAAACATTTTCCCACAAATAGTGAGAAGTACCGAAGCACAGGAAAATGAATGCTAGAAATTCTAGCGCGAGACACTCCTCTCTCCTCTCCAACAGTAATAGAACCAATGAAATCCTCCAAGTCCCGTGGACGAGGGTCACGGATATCCCCAACATAAGGTAATTTGCATACATTGCAGAAGTCCTGCAGCGTCATGCACTGGAGAACATCGTATATCATGAACTCAACCATAGGAGGTTCTTCCTCGGATAAAAGTTGAAGCTTTGAATGAAAATATTGGTGAGGAGGAGGTATTGTGGGCACTTATCTTCAACAAATGCAGTAAGACCTGCGTTCTCCACCAAGTAATAAAAGTCTTCATAAAGTCCGGCGGCGCGCAAAAATTCATCACTTGGCCACTCGCACGCTCGAACTTCTGTGACTCGAGGGACTACGTACTTGGGGGGGGGGTTCTTCTTGTCCTCCTTGGGGTTACGGCTTGAAGAGCCTCTCAAGAACCTCCTCATCTTTTCCATTTTCTAGCTCTGAAAAATTATGAAATTTTTTAGAGACATCGAAAGAAAAGTGAATAAGGATTAACCGAACTTGTAGCAACTACTCCTACTAGTGCCTAGAGACCGTATCACGCGCTAAAACTACTTGGGACCAGCTGAAATCAACATTTCTAGCTCAAGAACAGGGTCACCAAGGTAGCAAGAATACGCGAAGGATAAAGCACTAGAGCAAAAACTAATTGGACCAATGGAGGAGTCACTTACCAAGGAGTAATTTCCCCAAAACAGTTCGGAGAATGGTGCTTTGAGCAAGGAGATCGAAAATCATAGCCAAATGAGCAAGAACACGGGTTTGAGCTGCGAAACAATTTTTTCTGGAGGTGGAAGAAGAGGCTGAGAGCTGGAATGAGTGGAGGGGGTGCCTGTGGGCCCCACAAGCTTGCACCCCGCCACCAGGGGGTAGGTGGCGGTGGCAGGGCTTGTGGCCCAGTGGTTAGGCCCCGAGGCCAGCTCTCAGGCCCAGAAATTTTCAAAAATTCCAGAAAAAATCATACTAAATTTTCAGGACCAACGGAGAACTTTTATTTTCGAGGTATTTTTCTCCGGGACGCTAAAACAGAAAACAGGAAAAACTAAACTAATTCTATAATTTTTCTTCTAAGCAATAGAAAAGGAAAACTTAAAACAGAGGTATGTGACTCCTTGATTCATCCGTTTCATGGTCATTGAAAGAAATCCGTCAATGGGATTGATCAAGTCCTTATGACAAAACCTTCTCGAATCGCAAGAGAGAACGGAGAATTTTTGAATAGCCACTAAGTCACCTCAATGGGGATACGTATCTCCCCAACAAGCAAATCATACTTCATCTTGACACGAGGAATAGGGCATTCAAAGCTCCCAATAAGAATCGATGAAGTCTTTTCGATAGCATTGATGCAATGTACTGGATATCGTTTCTTCGGAAAGTGCACTGTGTGCTCATTACCGTTGACATGGAAAGTGACATTGCCTTTGTTGCAATCTATAACAGGCCCTGCAGTGTTTAAAAAGGGTCTTCCGAGGATGATAGCCATGGCATCATCCTCGAGAATATCCAAGATAACAAAGTCTGTTAAGATAGTGGTATTAGCAACCACAACAGGCACATCCTCGCAAACGCCGATAGGGAAAGCAGTTGGTTTGTCGGCCATTTGCAGAGAAATTTCAGTGGGTGTCAACTTATCCAACTCAAGTCTACGATAAAGAGAGAGTGGCATAACAGTAACACCGGCTCCAAGGTCACATAAGGCAGTTCTTACGCAGTTTCCTTTAATAGAGCAAGGTATAGTGGGCACTCCGGGATCACCAAGTTTCTTAGGAGTTCCACCTTTGAAAGTGTAGTTGGCAAGCATGGTGGAGATCTCAAGATCTGGTATCTTCCGTTTATTAGTCACGATATCTTTCATGTACTTGGCATACAGAGACATCTTGAGCATATCAGTTAACCGCGTCTGCAGAAAGACGGGTCTTATCATCTCAACGAAGCTCTCAAAATCCTCATCATCCTTATTCTTGGATGGCTTAGGAGGGAAGGGCATAGGTCTCTGAACCCATGGCTCCCTTTCTTTACCATGCTTCCTAGCAGTGAAGTCATTCTTGTCGTATCTCTTAGGTTGTGGATTATCAGGATTAGCCGTAGGTTCAATCTCCACATCCTCATCATTGCTAGGTTGAGCATTATTATGAACATCGCTGTCCACATTGTCACCAGGTTCATGTTCATCACCTGATTGTGTTTCTGCATCAGACGCAAAAATATCATTAGGTTCTTCAGGTGTGACAGTATTTGGTGAACTGGCGTGCAGGTTTCTATCATCCTTCTTCTTCTCCTTAGGATGACTGGGTGTACCAGCATTGATTCCTTGAGAATCTTGATCAATTCTCTTAGGATGACCTTCAGGATACAAAGGTTCCTGAGTCATTTTTCCTCCTCTAGTAATGACTCTGACAGAGTTGTCATTTAATTCATTGAGCAGGTCATTCTGAGCTTTAAGTACTTGTTCTACCTGAGTAGTAATCATAGAGGCATGTTTACTCAGAAGCTTCAGAACATTGCCATTTTTGTCTACACAAGCACTTAAATGGCTAAGCATATGAGCACTTTGTTCCAAATGTCTGCTAACATAATCATTGAAGCTCTGTTGTTTGGCAACAAAGTTGTCAAATTCATCAAAGCATAGGCTTGCATGTTTATCAAAAGGAATATCACTCTCATCAAACCTACGCAGAGAATTAACTTCTACTACCTGTAGCGGGTTATCGAGACCATGGATCTCTTCGATAGGTGGTAGATTTTTGACATCTTCAGATCTAATGCCTTTCTCTTGCATAGATTTCTTGGCTTCTTGCATATCTTCGGGACTGAGGAATAGAATACCTCTTTTCTTAGGAGTTGGCTTAGGAGGTGGTTCAGGAATAGTCCAAGCATTATCGTTGATCAAGATGTTATTCAGTAGAGTCTCAGCTTGTTCTACAGTTCGTTCCCTAAAAACACAACTGGCACAACTATCTAGGTGGTCTCTAGAGGCATGGGTAAGTCCGTTATAGAGGATATCAAGTATCTTGTTCTTCTTAAGAGGGTGATCAGGCAAAGCATTCTGTAGCTGGACGAGCCTCCCCCAAGCTTGTGGAAGACTCTCTTCTTGGAGTTGAGCAAAGTTGTATATTTCCTGCAAGGCTGCTTGCTTCTTATGGGCAGGGAAATATTTCTCACAGAAGTAATAGACCATCTCCTGGGGACTACGCACACATCCAGGAGCAAGAGAGATGAACCAGACTTTAGCGTGATCCTTTAGAGAGAATGGAAACAACTTAAGGATATAGTAGTGGCAGATCTTCTCCTCATTAGTGAAAATGTTGGCTATGTTGGATAGTTTGGCAAGATGGGCTATGACCGTCTCAGACTCATAACCGTGAAAAGGATCAGATTCGACTAGAGAGAATATCTCAGGGTCGACAGAGAATTCATAATCCTTATCGGTGACAAAGATATGCGAAGTGGCAAACTTCGGGTCATTTTTCATCCTAGCTTCCCGAGATTTTTCCTTCCACTTGAGAAGTAATTTCTCAGCGTCATAGGCATCCTTACACGCAAGAAAATCCTCAGCTATCTCTCCCTCCATAACATAACCCTCAGGTATATCAGGCAATTCATATCTAGGAGAGCTAGATCTAGCAGGAGCAAAAGCAGGTTCTATCTCAATAATATCGGCAGTTTCAGAAGCATCACGAGCATTGACAGTAACTCTAGCAACATGAGCATCAAGGAACACTCCTAGTGGAACATCAGGCAAAATAGTATCTCTAGCATCATCAGGCAAAGCAGTATCAGGCATAGCATCTCTAGCAGTATCAAGCATAGCATCTCTAGCAGTATCAAGCATAGTATCATCAGGCAAAATAGCATCTCTAGCGTCATCAGGCAAAGCAGTATCAAGCATAGCATCTCTAGCACTATCAGACATAGTATCAAGCATAGCATCTCTAGCAGTAGTATCACAAGCATCATCAAGCACACGCGACATATCAAGATTTCTAGCAGGAGGTGATGTCGCAAACTTACTCATAACTGAAGGTGAAACAAGTGCAGAGCTAGATGGCAATTCCTTACCTCCCCTCGTAGTTGAGGGCAAGACTTTGGTCTTCAGATCTTT
Source organism: Hordeum vulgare subsp. vulgare (assembly GCF_904849725.1). NCBI lineage: Eukaryota > Viridiplantae > Streptophyta > Magnoliopsida > Poales > Poaceae > Hordeum > Hordeum vulgare. Next base: position 438,869,005 of record NC_058522.1, on the reverse strand, counting down.
CAGATTCTTCATAGTGATCAGCAGATATAGATCACAAGTGACTCAGAGAATATAGCAATACCTCCCCGGCAACGGCGCCCGAAAAATGTTGATTGCAATCTCTGGCGATGGCTAGACGAATGCTGATGACAACAAACCTTCCCCTGCAACGGCACCAGAAGAATGCTGCTAGCACTCCCCGGCAACAGAACTAGAAGAATGTTGTTGATGGCCCACCAGCGCGTGGGTTCGCAGCAGTTTTCGAGGGTAGAGTATTCGACCCAATTTGTTGATTTACCAGACAGGAGGTGAGAGAATACTTTCGAGTATTAGCAGCTGAATTTGTCAGATTCAACCACACCTGAAAGATTAGTATTTGGAAGCACGGTAGTAACAGCAAAGTAACGAGTAACGGCAGTGTAACGAGCAATAGTAGCGGCAAGGAGCAGCAGTAGTGACAGCAGTAGCAAGTAGCAACAGTAGTAAGCGATAGTAATAGCAACAGTAGTAGCAGCAGCAGCAGAGCAAGACAAGTAACAATAGTAGCAACAGTAGTAGTAGCAGCAGCAGAGCAAGACAAGTAACAACAGTAGGACAAACTCGTAGGCAATGGGTCGGTGATTTGTTTGGATGATATTCATCATGCAACAGCTATAACACGGAGAGATATGTGGCTAGCTCCCGTTCGTCAATGTGATGTAGGCATGCATTCCGTGTGTCGTCATACGCGCTTAGGGAAAAGAACTTGCATGACATCTATTGTCCATCCCTCCCGTGGCAGTGGGGTCCAAAAGGAAACTACGGGATATTAAGGTTCTCCTTTTAATAAAGAACCGGACCAACGCATTAGCACTTGGTGAACACATGAACTCCTCAAACTACGGTCATCACCGGGAGTGGTTCCGGTTATTGTCACTCCGGGGTTGCCGGATCATAACACATAGTAGGTAACTACAACTTGCAAGATCGGATCTAAAACACACATATATTGGTGACAACATAATAATTTCAGATCTGAAATCATGGCACTCGGGCCCTAGTGACAAGCATTAAGCACGACAAAGTAGTAGCAACATCAATCTCTGAACATAGTGGATACTAGGGATCAATCCCCATCAAAACTAACTCGATTACATGATAGATCTCATCCTACTCATCACCGCCCAGCGAGCCTACGAATAGATTACTCACGAACGACGAAGAGCTTCATGGAATTGGAGAGGGAAGAAGGTTGATGATGACGATGTCGACGATTTCCCCTCTCCGGAGCCCAAGACGGACTCCAGATCTGCCCTCGAGATGAAGAACAGGTGGTGGCGGCGCCTCCGTATCGCAAACGCGATGAAAACTTCTCTTTTTATTTTTTTCTGGGACGAAAGGGATCTTATAGAGCTGGAGTTGGGGGCGGCAGAGCCGTGTGGGCCCCACAAGCCTGCCCACCGCCACCAGGGGGTGGTGGCGGAGCCAGGGCTTGTGGCCCACTAGCCCACCCCCTAAGGTGGAACTTGGCACATATATTTTTCTTATCTTCCAAAACTGCTCCCCGTAAATTTTCAGGACGTTTGGAGAACTTTGATTTCTGCACAAAAATAACACCAAGGCAATTCTGCTGAAAACAGCGCCAGTCCAGGTTAGTTCCATTCAAATCATGCAAATTGGAGTCCAAAACAAGGGCAAAAGAGTTTGGAAAAGTAGATACGATGGAGACGTATTAGCCCCACGACACAATAGAGGATCAACCATAACCAACGAGTGCCAAACTTAACAAGAACATTGACTGGGAGATCCGCCATGGGTGGTCGAAACAATTAGCAGGTTGGGGAGGCATCATTGTGTCGTCTTTGAGCAAAGATGATCCGAGACAACACCAAGAGCCCGAAGCTCGCCGCAGCACAACGGAAACCATGGAAGAGTCTTGAGAATGTCAACAGGACATACACAACCCAGGGTCTTGAGTAAGCACAGAGATCACACGAAAGGCAACCGATAAGAAACACATGAAGAAGAACACAGCTAGCACAACCAGTACAAAGGGGGCCTTAACTTCCATCTTCATCTCACCAAGTAAGGAGAGCCTTGCATGTTGGCCATTTGGTCTACCCAACAACACCTCGCAAGGAGAGAGGTGCCGTACAAAAATGAAGTGGACCAGAGAGGATCACACCCCGCTAACCCGGCTTCAAAAGGAAGAATCAGAACTACACCAAAGGGATGGTCGAGCTCACGAGGGGGAAATAGATGGCCGCCCTACGGCGCCAAAGGCACTGCCACTGAGCCCAAATAAACACCACCGACTCCAAGCCAATCGCACCACCACCACCACTACCACTGCTAGTCCCTTCGGTTGATCCCTGCTCCAAAAATGATGCCCACACGAGGGTAACGACACAATGCGCCGCCATCATCTGACCTGAGAGAGCACAGATATGAGGTTTCCCTCGGAGTAGGAGATGGTAAGGGGGAGGAGCACGTCACGAGAACAGTGCCTTCAAGAAGGCAGTGACGCCCGCGGACGCCGTTGCTGTCGGCTCCGACCATAGTCAGAGATTTACTTTCGTGTGGCATCGTGTTCCACTCCACACACCAAACCACCTGGCCTCACCAACACCCGTGTGACTGAACCACCACCACCAGCCGCATGAATTCTTCCACACACAGCCGTGCGTGTCGGCGTTCTGGGAACGGGGGTACCCAGACCTGCCTGCGTGCGACCCAGGGCGGGCCCACATCATTAGCACACGTTCGACCGGGACAACACCACCCATAACAAGGCCCTCACGAGGGGCCGAGTCTCGCGAGGAAGAGCGACATCAAGACCCACAGGGGGCCTCCTCAGGTCCCATCCGGAGTGGTGGATATTTCAAGGCAAGGTCAGGCCTCAGGAGTCAAGGGTGACGCCATGGAAGGACACGCGACCAGAAGATGGCAGGACAGGACAATTCCCCCTTTGGTGCAAAGAAGGTGGGAGCGTATCAGGGCTCCAAAGGCATCTTCTAAAGGTTTCCCTTCCAGTGCAACAAGACCATGGCCGCCCACTGGCAGGACGAGCGTCACCCCTGCGCCCACCTCTACGACGCTGACAGCTGCTTTGCAGGCGAAGACCACTTTTGACAGGGGAAGCATGTTCCCTTGCCCCACCAAAACTGGCCGTTGTGGGATCGCTTCCCGCCTACGATAAGGGAAGAGGACCCGAGCCTCCACTATAAATAGAGAGGGTAGGATACTTGGCAAAGGGGGTGGGATCATTGAAACCCTAGAGCAAGACGCTTAGCCACTTGGCCTCCGGAGGCTCGAGAGCACTGTACCAGTTCACCCACCAACCTCCGTGAGAGGCAATCCACCAAAAGCAAGAGTAGGGTTTTACACTTCGCAGCGGCCCGAACCTGGGTAAACTGTTGTGTTTTGTGTTCCTCTCACCATCGAGTGAGTTCTTCGTCGTTTCCATCGAGTAGCAGGCTAGGTTAGGTCGAGCCGAGAGAGATCGTCGTACACGCCCGTGCGTTTGAATCCTTAGGGTTTTGCGGAGCCCGAAATGTGACATTTGGCGCGCCAGGTAGGGGGCATGTGAAGGTTTTCTCCTAGCTTCCTCCTTCCCAGGCCGCTGCACTGATGGCCGGTGACCGACCAACCTCTCCGAGCCTCTTCGAGCTGGTCTCCGACCGCCACATCAGAGTGGCTGGAAAGCTTGCATACCGGCGTTGCGGGACCAGGGGTCTCGTACCAGGCCGTCAACATCGCCTCCACCATGACGACCACCCGTGTCACCCAGGTGCATGGTGGCTGGGCGGCGGCCGAGGCACCTGCAGTGCGCCGCATCAACTTAGGAGACCTCAACGCACACGACGCGTTGCGGATGGCAAGAGAGATGCTCCGCCAATGACCGACGCCAAGGGGCTTCGACGCCTGGGTTGACCACATCATGGAGATAATCGCCATCGCCCAGAAGACCATCCAGCCTGGTGCATCCTCAAGGCCACAGGTGTCGGGTGTCGGGGGTTCGCACCGCGTGCCGACCCCTTAGCTTGCAAGCTTCGGGGCCCTGCCCACACTGGGCGGGGCCGAGAGAGACACGCTTCGCCCTGCCCTCCACCTTATCCAGACCCCAGCGACTAGCCATGAAGCGCAGCATGCTGACAACCACCATGGACGCGATGAAAACGGCGGGGCGACCGACGCACATGGTGGCACGCATCACCGAGACTAGGTCGGCCCTCGGCAGCCCGGGGCGGCTAGACAGGAACGCTCCCTCCGGCGTAGCCAGTAGAGGGCGGAGGCGATGGCGTAGACGAACTACGACAACAGAGACATGACATGACACCAAGGAGGGAATCAGCACAGGGCGGCGCCAGGACCAGCCAACGGTGGCAACAGGAACAAGCGATTTCGCGAGGAGGCTTATCGCAGGAAAATCTTCGAGTAGTACGGCAGGGGGGATTCCCCTCCACCACCAAGGGGGGCCGCCATTGTCGCACTGATGGCCGGCCGCGGGGGACGGGCAAGTGACTACATGAAGCCGTACGTGCCAGAGTATGTGGCACTGCCTAATCCTCCCGACGAGGAAGAGCTTCAGGCGTCCCCATAACAGGCCTCGAGGGAAGGAGCGCGCAAGACCTGCATCAACCTGTCGCACCTCTGCATCGTCCTTCAATCCTTCCGGAACCTACTTCATCCCATGACACTCTCACATAATAACGAGCCGAGGCTGTATACGCCCAGGGCCCCGCGAGGACGCGGAAGGGGTCCACCACACGCGTAGTGGAAGACCTTAGCTCCGCGTTGGGTACAACACAGACCGCCAATGACTCTAGAAGCTCAGGCCCCAATGCCTTGGGGGTAGGGACACTCGCGAGGCCAAAGCGTCCTCGCGACCTCCCATATACACCCCCACCGTGACACTCTCACGTAATAACGAGCCGAGGCTGTATATGCCCAGGCCCCCCCGACAACGCGGAAGGGTTCCACCCCATGCCTAGTGGAAGACCTTAGCTCCGTGCTGGGTACAAAGACGAAGGCAACCAGCATGGCCTGCCAATGACCATGCTCGCAGCTGGCAAGGAAACCAATATAATTCGCCAATGACTATTCCAGCTTTAAATGCCGGACGCGACACTCGCTTGCTTTTTCTTGGATTCGAACTATTTTCCGCTGAATTTGAACTGGCTGATTTCTTGAGTTGGTTTCTTCCAGTCTTAACGCCCGACGTTTGAAAAATAAAAAGGGGGAAAACCTTCTTTGGCGTTTCTTATTTCAGTGGCTTTGAAACCTCCCGTCCGAAGGACGTGTTTGGAGACAACTGCTCCGCGCCACCCGAAGGAGCCAAGGAGCATGAATGCAAGGACTTGCCACCTCTGGGACAACGTTTTTTAGTGGTCAACCCCCGCTCGGGGGTCCAAACAAAAATTTGATACCACCACAAAGAGTCTCGGGAGGCCTCAGGGCTCCCCCGGGGCAATGACCAAAAGGACGAAGTGCAGAATCACTTGGGCGCCAGAAAGGGGGTTCCTGGGCGCGCCTCAGGAGCCTTACCGGCTGTTAAGGCCGGGGCCTGACGACGCGGAGTGTCTTGAGTGTCAAGGGGGGCTCCTAAGCAACGCGCCTCAGGAGCCTTACTGGTCGCAAAGCCACTCGGCCCCCCAGGGTGCCGGGGCTTTGCCCCGTGAAGGACAACCTTGGTAACGGGTTGAACCTCACAGCGGCAGGGAAATGTGCGGGACCGGGACCTACATACATAGAGTGCCGAAAGGGTCTTCACCTCGTCCCGCTTACGAAACAGGAGCTGCACCAGAGGAACTATGCGAGGGACCGACGCAAATCCACGAGCTAAGTGCCTCAGAGGCCCTGACCAGGACCCTCTCGCTTTACGGCAAACTAACGGTGAAATTAAACATGCGCACTAACGAAGGATGCATGGTCTAAGAATTCAAGGACATCAAGGAGCAAGTCCACCACCCAAGCACGCGGCGTCACGAGGGGTGCCTCTGGAGGGCAAAACTTCCAGAAGGTCGTGCTTTCCTCGTCATCGCAAGCCACGACAGCTGCAACAACAGGCCCTAAGCTTTGCAGCCCCACTACAACGACCACCAACACGCAAGCCATCACCTCAGGAGAAAATGAAAAGGGGAGAGCAGCAAAGGTAATAACAACAAATGCATAACGCCAGGTAGGGCAGAGTTCTTGATTCACCATTACAAGAGCAGGAAGACGAGAGCTTGGGGCACTAAGGGGAGGGGCTACCGACGTCACCCATGGCGCCGGCTGGCCCATCGTCGGGATCACCATCCTCACTCGAGGCGGGCACCTAGATGTACCGCCCCACCAGGGCGTCTACATGCGGGTGGACTTCATCCCGGAGAAGACGGCGGGACTCAACAGGCGCCGGTTCGATGACGCACCGGAGATCGAGCTCCGGATCAAGGCAACACAAGTTGGCGAAGAGAGCGTCAGGGCGAGGCCTAGAAGCTCGCGCGCGCTGGACGCGCTTTCCTCCTCCACGTGGTGGACGCCAGCCTCGAGCGCCTCCACGACCTCCTGGAAGAAGACGAGGTAGACCCCGTCGCTCCTCACGTTGGGCAGCGCCAGGGCCCTCCCCGCAAACCGATGCGTCACGACGGTCGGCGATGCCGGCGAACTGCAGGGCGCGCTGGGACGCCATCAGCTGGGCGTACGACGCCTTGTCCTGAGCAACCTGCATGGCGTCCGCCGCCTCCCGGACTTGCTGCTACAGCGATGCTAGCTCCTCCTTGGCCTCTGCCTCGCCTTGGCGAGCAGCGTTGAGGGCGGCCTCGGCGCTCTCAAGCCGGGCTCAAAGCTCTTCCACCTCCTCTTGGAGGTCGCCGAGCTCTGGCTTCTTGGAGGAGGGCACACTGAAGAAGAAGGAAGATCAACCGCGGGACAACATATGGAGCAACAAGAAAAGGAAACGCAACGAAGGACTTACTAGCCAGACATTACCCAGAGGTGGCGGACACGCGTAGGCCCTGAAGGCCCTCCGCCACTGCCTCCGGGGGCGGACGAAGGTGCAGGAGGGGCCGCATGCTTTCCCCGGCCAGAGCCATCCCCGGGGGACGCCATGAAGACGAAGAGCGAACGAAGGGAAGAAGTTTCCTCGCGGCAGATGGATGAAACAGAGAAGGAGCTCAAGGTTGCGGTGTCTTCCCCCGCAGGGGGCTGGGCGAACTTATAGGCGAGCCCTAGCCACCAACCATCGGGGGAGCGTGGGCGTCGCTCGACCCACGAGGGTCGAGAGGTGGGCCGACCGAAGCAGTGCCGCCCACGTCGCTGTTGGAATTATGCCCTAGAGGCAATAATAAATGTATAGTTATTATTATAATTCCTATATCAAGATAATAGTTTATTATCCATGTTATAATTGTATTGAATGAAGACTCATTTACATGTGTGGATACATAGACAAAACACCGTCCCTAGCATGCCTCTAGTTGGCTAGCCAGTTGATCAATGATAGTCAGTGTCTTCTGATTATGAACAAGGTGTTGTTGCTTGATAACTGGATCACGTCATTGGGAGAATCACGTGATGGACTAGACCCAAACTAATAGACGTAGCATGTTGATCGTGTCATTTTGTTGCTACTGTTTTCTGCGTGTCAAGTATTTATTCCTATGACCATGAGATCATATAACTCACTGACACCGGAGGAATGCTTTGTGTGTATCAAACATCGCAACCTAACTGGGTGACTATACAGATGCTCTACAGGTATCTCCAAAGGTGTTACTTGAGTTAGTATGGATCAAGACTGGGATTTGTCACTCCGTGTGACGGAGAGGTATCTCGGGGCCCACTCGGTAATACAACATCACACACAAGCCTTGCAAGCAATGTAACTTAATGTAAGTTGCGGGATCTTGTATTACGGAACGAGTAAAGAGACTTGCCGGTAAACGAGATTGAAATAGGTATGCGGATACTGACGATCGAATCTCGGGCAAGTAACATACCGAAGGACAAAGGGAATGACATACGGGATTATACGAATCCTTGGCACTGAGGTTCAAACGATAAGATCTTCGTAGAATATGTAGGATCCAATATGGGCATCCAGGTCCCGCTATTGGATATTGACCGAGGAGTCTCTCGGGTCATGTCTACATAGTTCTCGAACCCGCAGGGTCTGCACACTTAAGGTTCGACGTTGTTTTATGCGTATTTGAGTTATATGGTTGGTTACCGAATGTTGTTCGGAGTCCCGGATGAGATCACGGACGTCACGAGGGTTTCCGGAATGGTCCGGAAACAACGATTGATATATAGGATGACCTCATTTGATTACCGGAAGGTTTTCGGAGTTACCAGGAATGTACCGGGAATGACGAATGGGTTCCGGGAGTTCACCGGGGGGGGGGGGGGCAACCCACCCCGGGGAAGCCCATAGGCCATAAGGGTGGCGCACCAGCCCTTAGTGGGCTGGTGGGACAGCCCAAAAGGGCCCTATGCGCCAAGGATAAGAAATCAAAGGAAAAAGGAAAAAAATGGGAGGAGGTGGGAAGGGAGGGGAACTCCCTCCCACCAAACCTAGTCCAACTCGGTTTGGGGGGGGGGAGAGTCCTCCCCCTTGGCTCGGCCGACCCCTTGAGGGTCCTTGGACCCCAAGGCAAGGCCCCCCTCCCTCCCACCTATATATACGGAGGTTTTAGGGCTGATTTGAGACGACTTTTCCACGGCAGCCCGACCACATACCTCCACGGTTTTTCCTCTAGATCGCGTTTCTGCGGAGCTCGGGCGGAGCCCTGCTGAGACAAGGTCATCACCAACCTCCGAAGCGCCGTCACGCTGCCGGAGAACTCTTCTTCCTCTCCGTCTCTCTTGCTGGATCAAGAAGGCCGAGATCATCGTCGAGCTGTACGTGTGCTGAACGCGGAGGTGCCGTCCGTTCGGTACTAGATCGTGGGACTGATCGCGGGATTGTTCGCGGGGCGGATCGAGGGACGTGAGGACGTTCCACTACATCAACCGCGTTCTCTAACGCTTCTTCTGTACGATCTACAAGGGTACGTAGATCACTCATCCCCTCTCGTAGATGGACATCACCATGATAGGTCTTCGTGCGCGTAGGAAATTTTTTGTTTCCCATGCGACGTTCCCCAACAGTCGCCTCACGTGTCCACCGATCGGTCACATTCGTGAGGGACGTTGGGTGTGTTCAATGAGCAACATGATGACCTGCGCGACTCTTGGGAATCGCATCGTCGTGGCCTGGTGATGACGAGTTGATGAATATACTTCTCTCCCCTCGTTGGTTACCCCAAGTGGAAGGTGGAGATGTAGTCAACAGCAAGTTTCCCTTACACGGAGACTTTAAGATTTATCGAACCAGGAGGACTCCAAGGATCAACAAGTAGGTGTTCGCTGCTCTAGCACTAGCAGTAGACGTGGACATGCACACATAACAAATAACTTTGCTCCTAACGAGTACAAAGAAGTTGTCAATCTCTGCGGCCTTGTAGTTTGCAAAGGATCAAAACACAAGCGGGAATAGTGATAGTGATTGCAACAAAAAAGTAAATGAACGTAGTAAATGGTGGAGGTGTAAGCAATGGTGGTGATATGGACCTGAGTCACATGATGTTCACTAGTGATGTCTCTATCCCAAAAGACGATAAACAACTATAATTGGGTAAACAAATTATAGCTGGGCAATTGACATAATTATAAACGCACCACAATACTAATTATGCTACTTGAAAGTTAGAGGCTCAATAGTAATGGGCAGTACGCCAAGACAAGTAGACCGTTTATTCATCAGCATCTACTTACTAATTATCCACCTTGAGATATCTATCCAGAACATCTCGCTGGTATTAAGTTGCGAGCCCCACCCAAAGTGTAAACTCAAAGCAACGGATAACTGCATTAACGAACTATGCGTAAGGTAAACAATCCTTGCAACCATGGTCACAAGTGTTGGAAATATGCCCTAGAGGCAATAATAAAATGGTTATTATCATATTTCTTGTTTGTGATAATCGTCTATTGTTCATGCTATAATTGTATTAACAGGAAACAGTAATACATGTGTGAATAAATAGATCACAACGTGTCCCTAGCAAGCCTCTAGTTGGCTAGCTCGTTAGTCAATAGATGATCATGGTTTCCTGATCATAGGCATTAGATGTCATTGATAACGGAATTACATCATTGGGAGAATGATGTGATGGACGAGACCCAATCCTAAGCATAACACTAGATCGTATTGTTTGTATGCTAAAGCTTTTCTAATGTCAAGTATCTTTTCCTTCGACCGTGAGATTGTGCAACTCCCGGATACCGTAGGAGTGCTTTGGGTGTATCAAACGTCACAAGTAACTGGGTGACTATAAAGGTGCACTACGGTATCTCCGAAAGTGTCTGTTTGGTTGGTATGAATCGAGATCGGGATTTTTCACTCCGTGTGACGGATAGGTATCTTTGGGCCCACTCGGTAGAACATCATCATGAGCTCAATGTGACTAAGGAGTTAGTCACACGATGACGTGCTACGGAACGAGTAGAGAGACTTACCGGTAACGAGATTGAACAAGGTATAGGTATACCGACGATCGAATCTCGGGCAAGTTCTATACCGACAGACAAAGGGGATTGTATACGGGATTGATTGAATCCTTGACATTGTGGTTCATCCGATGAGATCATCATGGAGCAAGTGGGAGCCACCATGGGTATCCAGACCCCGCTGATGGTTATTGGCCGAGGAGGTGTCTCGGTCATGCCTGCCTGTCTCCCGAACCCGTAGGGTCTACACACTTAGGTTCGATGACGCTAGGGTTATAGGGAATTGTTATACGAGGTTATCGAAAGTTGTTCGGAGTCCCGGATGAGATCCTGGACGTCACGAGGAGCTCCGGAATGGTCCGGAGATAAAGATTGATATATAGGACGGATGGTTTTGGACACCGGAAGTGTTTTGGGCGTCGCGGTAACGTACTGGGACCACCGGGACCACCGGAAGTGGCCCCGGGGGTCCACCAGAAGGGGGCCACGACCCCGGGAGGCTAGATGGGCCAAGTGCGGGAGGGAACCAGCCCCTAGGTGGGCTGGTGCGCCCCCCACACTCAGCCCATGGCGCAAGAAGAGGGGGAAGGGGGGAACCCTAGGGCAGGTGGGCCTAAGGCCCACCAGAAGGGTGCGCCACCCCTCCTCCCCTCCTGGCCGCCGCACTTCCTCCCCATCTAGGTCTGCCACCCCTCCTAGGAGAGGGAACCCTCAAGGGGGCGCAGCCCCTCCCTCCCCCTATATATATTGTGCACTTTGGGCTGTTGGGGACACCAATCCGCCTCTCCCTCGGCGCAGCCCTGCTCCTCTTTCTCCTCCTCTCTCCGGGTGCTTGGCGAAGCCCTGCTGGGAGACCTCATCTCTCCATCGAAACCACGCCGTCATGCTGCCGGAGGTCTTCCCCAACCTCTCCCTCATCCTTGCTGGATCAAGGTGCGGGAGACGTCACCGGGCTGCACGTGTGTTGAACGCGGAGGTGTCGTGGTTCGGCACTAGATCGGAATCACACCGCGATCTGAATCGCCGCGAGTACGACTCCATCAACCGCGTTCTAGCAACGCTTCCGCTTAGCGATCTTCAAAGGTATGAAGAAGCACTCACCCCTCTCTCGTTGCTGGTCTCTCCATAGGAAGATCTGAATATGCGTAGGAATTTTTTTGAATTTATGCTACGTTACCCAACAGTGGCATCCGAGCCAGGTTTTCTATGCGTAGATTCTATGCACGAGTAGAACACAAAAGGTTGTGTGCGATGATTTGTCAATTGCTTGCCGCTACTAGTCTTATTCTTTTCCAGCGGTATTGTGGGATGAAGCGGCCCGAACCGACATTACACGTACGCTTACGTGAGACTGGTTCCACCGACAGACATGCACACCGTGCATAAAGGTGGCTAGCGGGTGTCTGTCTCTCCTAGTCTAGTCGGATTGGATTTGATGAAAAGGGTCCTTATGAAGGGTAAATAGCTTTGGCATACAATCTTTGTGGCTGTCACGTAGGTAAGAAAGCGTTCTTGCTAGAAACCCAAATCAGCCACGTAAAACTTGCAACAACAATTAGAGGACGTCTAACTTGTTTTTGCAGGGTTTGACATGTGATGTGATATGGCCAAAGTTGTGATGTTGCATGTATGATGTATGAGATGATCATGTTATTGTAATAGGTTTCACGACTTGCATGTCGATGAGTATGACAACCGGCAGGAGCAATAGGAGTTGTCTTAATTTATTGTATGAGATGCAACGCCATGTGCTTACTACTTTTACTTCATTGCTAACGGTTAGCTATAGTAGTAGTGATAGTAGTAGTTGGCGTGACGACTTCACGGAGACACGATGATGGAGATCATGATGATGGAGATCATGGTGTCACGCCGGTGACAATGATGATCATGCGATGCCTGAAGATGGAGATCGAAAGAGCAAAGATGATAATGCCATATCATGTCACTATATGATTGCATTGTGATGTTTATCATGTTTTTCATCTTATTGCTTAGAACGACGGTAGCATAATAAGATGATCCCTCTTAAAATTTAGAGAATGTATTCCCCTAAGTGTGCACCGTTGCGAAGGATCGTTGTCTCGAAGTACCACGTGACGATCGGGTGTGATAGATTCTAACGTTCGCATACAACGGGTGTAAGCCAGATTTACACACGCGAAACACCTAGGTTGACTCGATGAGCTTAGCATGTACAGACATGACCTCGAATACAAGAGACCAAAAGGTCGAACATGAGTCGTATGGTTGAATACGATCAGCATGAAGTTGCTCACCATGGTGACTAGTCCGTCTCACGTGATGATCGGACACGGGTTAGTCAACATGGATCATTTATCACTTAGATGACTAGAGGGATCTCGATTTAAGTGGGAGTTCATACTTAATTTGATTAAATGAACTTAATTGTCATGAACTTAGTCTAAAAGTTGTCTTTATAAATACTGTAGATGGCCAACGTCAACCTCAATTTCAACGCATTCCTGGAGAAAACAAGCTGAAAGATGATGGTAGCAACTATGCGGACTGGGTTCGCAACTTGAAGCTCATCCTTGAAGCAACTAAAAAGGCTTATGTCCTTGATGCGCCGCTAGGTGACCCCCCCGCTCCCGCAACAGCCCAGGACATTCTGAATGTCTGGCAAACGCGGAGTGATGACTACTCTCTGGTTAGGTGTGGCATGTTATACAGTTTAGAAACGGGGCTCCAAAGGCGTTTTGAGCAACACGGTGCATATGAGATGTTCCAAGAGCTAAAGCTAGTTTTTCAAGCTCATACCCGTGTCGAGAGATATGAAGTCTCCGACAAGTTCTTTAGCTGTAAGATTGAGGAGAACAGTTCTGTCAGTGAGCACATACTCAAAATGTCTGGGTTACACGGTCGTGTGACTTCACTTGGAGTCAAACTTCCGGATGATGCTATAATTGATAGAATCCTCCAGTCTCTCTGTGACAGCCCGATGTCGACGTTCCAGAAGATTCCCCTCTCTTTCCGTTTTCGTCGGGTGTCTATTTTCATTTGTCGCATCTTCATCGCATCATGCACATCATCTGCATCGCATCGGCATCTCCGTGCCGCCAGTTTTCAAAACTTGCATCCGTTGTTAGTTGCCGGATCACGTCGTTGTCCGTTCTAAGCCCGACCACACACGCACGCGCCCGCGGCATCATCGAAACCCTGTTTTTAAAGTGCGATTAAAACTTTCTCTGATCGGGGTGAAACTTGGCATGCGGTCGTAAATAATTCTACCTAGGACGCCTGTCGAATTTCATCGCGACCGGAGTTCGTCTGGTACCCGAACGGTCGACCGTAGCGGCACCGTATTCGGACTACCGTCGGACGTCTGTCGATGTTTTAAAAAAATCATTGCCGCGCCGCCCATTCTCCCTCTCGTCTCCGTATATCCCCTCTACACGGTGACGTACCCATTCCCACGTGCGGAACCGTCCGAATCCGACCGCACGGTTGGATCCGGATCGAAATTTCGCTAAACCTAGCCCCCCCATTTGTCTATATATAGTCCATGTGTGTATTTTTTTGGACAGCCCCCTTCCACCTCGGGATCCGCGCCCGAAACCCTACCCCCACTCTCTCTCTCTCACCGCCCACCTCCTCCTCGCGCCGTTGGGCCTGCGAGCCCACGCGAGGCCCGCCAGGCCCGAGCCGCCGCCGCCCCCGTTCGGCCTCCCTGCCTCCCAGCTCTTCCTCCCGAGCGAGCGCCGCCGTGCCGGCACCGTCAACCCGTCGCGCCGCCTCCCGTCGAAGTCTGCGCCGCCGTAGCCCTTCGAAGCCCCGCGTCCTCCGCGCCGCCGTAGCCTGCAGTTCGCTGGAAGCCCCAGGGATCTCCCCCCGAGGCGGCTCCTCCCTCGCTCCTTCGGCAGCCGCCGCCTGCGCTCTTGTCGCCGATCCGCTCGCCGGCCAACACAGCCGACCTCCGCGAAGCTTCTGCCGGCCGCCCCGCTAGTCGCAGCTCGCCGGAGCCGCCGCGTCGGACCGGCAGCACCGGCCGGCTGTCGCCGCCATTAGCTGCCAGAACAGTCCCGCGTCGAGGGCGCGAGCTCCCTGGTCGGGATCCAGATCCGACGGGGCGGGCTGAGCGTCGACCGGCCCAGGTCCTCCCCAGGCCGTGGCCCACCCGAGCGCCCCGAGGCCCACCTCTCCACCAGCTCGGCCCAAGCCGCGGCCGCCTCTTCCCAGGCCCGAGGTGAGCAGCTCGATGTTTTTCCCGCCTGTGCACATCTTTGCTATGTTGCGCCCCAATTCGGCCCGTCTGAGATATTTTAGATCCCTGAGAATTTATTTATTTTCAGGAGTTATGCTAGATATTTAAACGCCCGTAGTTTAATAACCGTAAGACGGATCGTGAAGATTTAGACATGTATCTCGTGTAGAATTTCGCGTAGATTACGAATTTACAACTTGCATATTTGTTTGACGTCGTTTAGCGTGCTGAATGCATCGTTTGGCGTGCTGTCCCAATAGGTTTAGTCGCATATTTAATTTTCCACGCGTGTTTGAATTGCTCATATGCCTTAGATTAAATGTCCATGTTTTAGGAATCATTCTTGCATGTATTTTAGAGTGGTCATCGATATTTTTGCGTGTAGGGATTGCCGGTAGTTTATTTTCCTGTGTATAGGTTATTTTCTCGCATTTTCGTGTGGCATTATATTGTTGTGCAACCCCACATATTTTATATGTTTTCGGGGTAGAAAAATCCATGAGATTTTTCTTTGTAATTAGATTTAGCTTTTGAGCAAGTTAGTTCGCACGGTATTTTGCCGTGATGCCCTTTTGTTTATTTCGTAGGATTTATTCCGTGCTCCGTTTGATTAAGTTGTCAACTAGAGAGTTGATCTTGGATGTGTTGTCTAGCCCGTGGTATTTTTGGTTGCAATAGAAATGCATGTTTAGATGGTTTTTGATTGCTCTCAAGTTGCTAGAAATAGTGCTGATTTGGAGGAGCTGAAATATTTCTAAGTCTGGGATCTGTTATATTTTGTTGCTGTCTTGTCTTGCTTGCATCTTGTGATCTGTAGCTCTTTTGAGGTTGGTCCAATGGAGTTAGTTGTACCCCTTGTGTTTCTCTAGCATGCTGTAAATTTTCATGCCATTTGGAATCCTGTAGTTATAGGTTTGGCTGCTGTCAATATGGCTTCAGATCGAAAACTGCACTTTCATGAGGTGTAATTTTCACCAAGTCTGAAATAGTGTGTGAGATGCCATTTTGTGTCTTCTTTTCCTAGTGCTCCTTGCTGCCATGCTAGTTGTTGTTAGTAGTTTGTAGTAGTGTGTCTTGCCCTCTTTCGTGTCATGCCTTGCTTGAGCCTATTGGAATTTTGTAGCTCGTAGTTGTGATGCGTAGAAATGCTATGTGGCTGATTTTGGCATATTGTAGTCATTTCTTGTGTAGCTCGTAGTTTTTGATCCGTAGCTCCGATTCAATTGTGTCCTACATGAAACTTGCTTAGGATCTCGTGTTGTTTCATTTTCTCTTGCTGGTTGTATGTTTTGAAGTGCTCGTGACCGTCGTTGCACACATATTGCATTCATGCCATCATATCTTGCGATGCTTGTATCTTTTGAACCGTAGCTCCGTTGGAGATGTTCTCTATGTGTAGATTGCTAGAAATGACGCGTAGAATCACGTGAACCTATTTGTTTTGCTGTTTAACAACTAAATAATTGTGTTAATTCAGATCTGGACAGAATTGTAAATTAGCATGTGAGGTTGTCTCGGAGATGCTATATGTCATTTCAGACCTCATTTAAATTGCCTAGATAGGTAGTTTAATTACGCTTCACCTCTTGCCATGTTTAACCACATTTAATATTGTCGTGTATCTAACCGGGAGTGAACTAAATAATTCATATGTGAAGTTTCGTCAATATGCATGTTTGATTGTGTGAATTGTCATGCCGTGACTTGCATGTATTCAGCTGCTCATGCATCATTTGTGTTGTTGCACCATTTGGTGAATTCCGTGTGTTGATTTGTATTTCCGGTTTGCTTCGTCTCGATAGAGTTCCGCAACGTGTCGGATTGTGAGGACCCGTTCGACTACGTCGGTTCGTCTGCTTCACGGAGGCATTCTTCTTCCATGCGGGATCTTAGGCAAGATGATCATTTCCTCAGATACCATTACTATGATTGCCATGCTAGTTTTATCGCTTCTATCGATTATGTCTCGTTGCCTACCACATGTTAAATATCAGCCTCTCAACAATGCCATGATCACCTTCAACCTATACGACCTAGCAAACCACTGATTGGCTATGTTACCGCTTGCTTAACCCTGTTGTTAGCGTTGCTAGTTGCAGGTGCAGATGCTTCCATGTGAAAACATGGGTTCCTTGTTATATCACCCTATTAAATGTTATTTACTTTAATGCACCTATATACTTGGTAAAAGGTGGAAGGCTCGGCCTTTCTAGCCTGGTGTTTTGTTCCACCTTTGCCCCCTTAGTTTCGGCTACCGGTGTTATGTTCCATAAACGAGCGCTCCTAACACGATCGGGGTTGTTATGGGGACCCCCTTGATAATTCGTTTTAGATTAAAGCTGGTCTGGCAAGGCCCAACATTGGTTCTACATTTGCCCAACATAATAATTTTGTTAACACTGAAATGCATAGGGCGTCATGAACCCGAGTAGTAATTTTTACATAAACAGGGGGGCCAGTGCTGATGGTGTTGGTCCCAAAAGGATAGACTGCGGGGCCACCACGGGGCAACTTGAGGTTTGGTACCTGTAGGCTTTTCCATCCGACGTGTCCTGAGAACGAGATACGCGGCTCCTATCGGGATCGTCGACACGCCGGGCGGCCTTGCTAGATTAGTTTTACCTTTGACAAGATATCTTGTGCATCGGGATTCCGGTGATGCTTTGGGTAATCTCAGAGTTGAGGTTTCCCACTAGGGAATCCGACAAGATCGCGAGCTTCGTGATTGAGGATTTCTATGCAGCTTGTGGCAATTTGTGATGGACTAGTTGGAGCATCCCTGCAGGGTTAAATCTTTCGGAAAGCCGTGCCCGCGGTTATGTGGCAACGTGGAAGCTTTGTTTAACACTGGTTCTAGATAACATGAAGTTAACTTAATTAAAACATGCCAACTGTGTGCGTAATCGTAACTGTCTCATTCGTGAGTTCCTTCTCCGATCGAGGACACGGTGGGGTTATGTTTGACGTAGGTAGGTGTTCAGGATCATTCATTTGATCATCAGTAGTGCACGTCCATTATGCGTAGATCTTCCCCCTCTTATTTCTTGTACTCGTAAGTTAGCCACCTCATATTTTCTTAGCCGCTGCCGCAACCTCACCACTTAACCTTGCCTCACCGATTAAGCTTTGCTAGTCTTGATACCTTTGGAAATGAGATTGCTGAGTTCCCTGTGGCTCACAGATTACTACAACACCAGTTGCAGGTACAGGTAAAGGTTACTTGACGCGAGCGCGTTGATTGTTCATTTGGAGTTGCTTCTTCTTCTTCTTCTTCTTCTTCATGGATCTAGGATGGGTTCCAGGCCGGCAGCCTGGCATAGCAAGGATGGACGTCGTTCTTCTTTTGTCGTTTGTTTTCATCCGTAGTCGGACCCTGCTCTTACTCTTGATGATTATGTAATGTACTGATGTCAATCTGATGTAGCTTGTGGCGAGTGTAAGCCAACTCTGTATATATATCTCTTCTTTTCAGTACATGTACTTGTAACGATATCAATTCTGGCGACACGACGAGATGCGCTTCTATCCGTGACGAGGTTTTCGTGCCAAATTGAGGATAGGGTCGCATCTGGGGCGTAACACTCTCCCACCAAGCTACAAAGGTTTTGTGATGAGCTACAACATGCAAGGGGTGGAGAAGACCATTCCCGAGTTGTACTCGATGCTCAAGTCTGCAGAAGTAGAAATCAAGAAAGAGCATCAAGTGTTGATGGTCAACAAGACCACTAGTTTCAAGAAGGGCAAGGGTAAGAAGAACTTCAAGAAAGACGACAAAGTCGTTGCCGCGCTCGGTAAGCTAGATGCCGGGAAGAAGAAAAAGAATGGACCCAAGCCTGAGACTGAGTGCTTCTATTGCAAGGGAAAAGGTCACTGGAAGCGGAACTACCCCAAATACTTAGCGGACAAGAAGGCCGGCAACATTAAAGGTATATGTGATATACATGTTATTGATGTGTACCTTACCAGCGCTCGTAGTAGCTCATGGGTATTTGATACCGGTGTTGTTGCTCACATTTGCAACTCAAAGCAGGAATTACGGAATAAGCGGAGAGTGGCCAAGGACGAGGTGACGATGCGCGTCGGGAATGGCTCCAAGGTCGATGTGATCGCCGTCGGCACGCTACCTCTACATCTACCGTCGGGATTAGTTTTAAACCTTAATAATTGTTATTTAGTACCATCTTTGAGCATGAATATTGTATCAGGGTCTTTCTTAATGCGAGACGGCTACTCATTTAAGTCAGAGAATAATGGTTGTTCTATTTATATGAGTGATATGTTTTATGGTCATGCTCCGCTGGTGAATGGCTTATTCTTGATGAATCTCGATCGTGATGTTATGCATATTCATAGTGTGAGTACCAAAAGATGTAAAGTTGATAATGATAGTCCCACATACTTGTGGCACTGCCGCCTTGGTCATATCGGTGTTAAGCGCATGAAGAAGCTCCATACTGATGGACTATTAGAGTCTCTTGACTTTGAATCATTTGACACATGTGAACCGTGCCTCATGGGCAAGATGACTAAGACCCCATTCTCAGGAATAATGAAGAGAGCAACCGACTTATTGGAAATAATACATACTGATGTGTGTGGTCCAATGAACGTTGAAGCTCGCGATGGCTATCGTTATGTTCTCACTCTCACCGATGACTTGAGTAGGTATGGGTATATCTACTTGATGAAGCACAAATCTGAGACATTTAAAAAGTTCAAGGAATTTCAGAGTGAGGTCGAGAATCAACGTGACAGAAAAATTAAGTGTCTACGATCTAATCGTGGAGGAGAATATTTGAGTCACGAGTTTGGCACACACCTAAGGAAGTGTGGAATCGTTTCACAACTGACGTCGCCTGGCACACCGCAACTCAACGGAGTGTGTGAACGTCGTAATCGCACTTTATTAGATATGGTACGATCTATGATGTCTCTTACCGACTTACCGCTATCATTTTGGGGACATGCATTAGAAACTGCAGCATTCACTTTAAATAGGGCACCGTCTAAATCTGTTGAGACGACACCGTATGAACTATGGTTTGGCAAGAAACCTAAGTTGTCGTTTCTTAAAGTTTGGGGCTGCGATGCTTATGTGAAGAAACTTGAACTAGAAAAGCTTGAACCCAAAGAGGAGAAATGCATATTCATAGGATACCCTAAGGAAACTATTGGGTATACCTTCTATCTTAGATCCGAAGGTAAAACTTTTGTTGCCAAGAACGGATCCTTTCTAGAGAAAGAGTTTCTCTCGAAAGAAGTAAGTGGGAGGAAGGTAGAACTTGACGAGGTAATTACACCCCTTCTCGAACAGGATAGTAGCGCAGCGCGGGAAGTTGTTCCTATGGCGCCTACACCAACTGAAGAGGAAGTTAATGATAATGATCATGAAGCTCTGGATCAAGTTATTACTGAGCCGCGAAGGTCCACAAGGGTACGCTCCACACCAGAGTGGTACGGCAACCCTTTAATGGAAATCATGTTGTTAGTCAACGGTGAACCTTCGAACTATGAAGAAGCGATGGCGGGCCCGGATTCCAACAAATGGCTTGAAGCTATGAAATCTGAGATAGGATCCATGTATGAGAACAAAGTATGGACTTTGGTGGACTTGCCCGATGACCGGCGAGCCATAGAAAATAAATGGATCTTCAAGACGAAGACTGATGCAAACGGTAATGTAACCGTTTATAAAGGACGACTTGTCGCAAAGGGTTTTCGACAAATTCAAGGGATTGACTACGAAGAGACTTTCTCTCCCGTAGCGGAGCTGAAATCAGTCCGAATCATGTTAGCAATTGCCGCCTTTTAGGATTATGAAATTTGGCAAATGGACGTCAAAACAACGTTCCTTAACGGGAACCTTAAGGAAGAGTTGTATATGATGCAACCAGAAGGTTTTGTCGACCCTAAGGGTGCTAAAAAAGTGTGCAAGCTCCAGCGCTCCATCTATGGGCTGGTGCAAGCATCTCGGAGTTGGAACATTCGCTTTAATGAGGTGATTAAAGCGTTTGGGTTCATACAGGTTTATGGAGAAGCCTGTCTGTACAAGAAAGTGAGTGGGAGCTCTATAGATTTCCTGATACTGTATGTGGATGACATATTATTGATGGGGAATAACATAGAGATGTTGGAGAGCATAAAGGCCTATTTGAACAAGAGTTTTTCAATGAAGGACCTTGGACAAGCTGCATATATATTAGGCATCAAGATCTATAGAGATAGATCGAGACGCCTCATAGGTCTTTCGCAAAGTACATACCTTGACAAGATATTGAAGTAGTTCAATATGGAAAACTCAAAGAAAGGGTTCTTGCCAGTTTTGCAAGGTATAAGATTGAGTAAGACTCAGTCACCAACCACGATAGCAGATAGAGAAAAGAAGAGTACTGTCCCCTACGCTTCAGCCGTAGGCTCTCTAGTGTATGATATGCTGTGTACCAGACCTGATATAAACCTTGCCATAAGTTTGGTAGGGAGGTACCAAAGTGATCCCGGTATGGAACACTGGACAACAGTCAAGAATATCCTTAATTACCCTAAGAGGACTAAGGAGATGTTTCTCGTTTATGAAGGTGACGAAGAGCTCGTCGTAAAGGGTTACGTTGATGCTAGCTTCGACACAGATCCGGATGACTCTAAGGCACA
The DNA here is from genome assembly GCF_904849725.1 of Hordeum vulgare subsp. vulgare. Classification (NCBI taxonomy): domain Eukaryota; kingdom Viridiplantae; phylum Streptophyta; class Magnoliopsida; order Poales; family Poaceae; genus Hordeum; species Hordeum vulgare. The sequence continues at coordinate 438,847,641 of NC_058522.1, read as the reverse complement.
GACCGGATACGTATATGTTTTGAATGGTGGGGCAGTGAGCTGGTGCAGCAGCAAGCAAGAAGTTGTGGCAGCATCTACATGTGAAGCGGAGTACATAGCTGCTTCAGAAGCAGCTCATGAAGGAATTTGGATGAAGGAGCTCATCACCAACCTTGGAGTGGTTCCAAGCACGTCGGGTCCAATGACACTCTTCTGTGATAACACTCGGGTCATTGCCATAGCCAAGGAGCCCAGGTTTCACCGGAAGACGAAGCACATCAAACGCCGCTACAACTCCATCCAGGACCATGTCCAGGGTGGAGTAATAGAGATTTGTAAAGTACACACGGATCTGAATGTTGCAGACCCGTTGACTAAACCTCTTCCAAGAGCAAAACATGATCAACACCATAATGCTATGGGTTTTCGATACATCACAATGTAACTAGATTATTGACTCTAGTGCAAGTGGGAGACTGTTGGAAATATGCCCTAGAGGCAATAATAAAATGGTTATTATCATATTTCCTTGTTCATGATAATCGTCTATTGTTCATGCTATAATTGTATTAACAGGAAACAGTAATACATGTGTGAATAAATAGATCACAATGTGTCCCTAGCAAGCCTCTGGTTGGCTGGCTCGTTAGTCAATAGATGATCATGGTTTCCTGATCATAGGCATGAGATGTCATTGATAACGGGATCACATCATTGGGAGAATGAAGTGATGGACGAGACCCAATCCTAAGCATAGCACTAGACCGTATTGTTTGTATGCTAAAGCTTTTCTAATGTCAAGTATCTTTTCCTTCGACCGTGAGATTGTGCAACTCCCGGATACCGTAGGAGTGCTTTGGGTGTATCAAACGTCACAATGTAACTGGGTGACTATAAAGGTGCACTACGGGTATCTCCGAAAGTGTCTGTTGGGTTGGTACGAATCGAGATCGGGATTTGTCACTCCGTGTGACGGAGAGGTATCTCTGGGCCCACTCGGTAGAATATCATCATGAGCTCAATGTGACTAAGGAGTTAGTCACACGATGACGTGCTACGGAACGAGTAAAGAGACTTACCGGTAATGAGATTGAACAAGGTATAGGTATACCGACGATCGAATCTCGGGCAAGTTCTATACCAATAGACAAAGGGAATTGTATACGGGATTGATTGAATCCTTTACATCGTGGTTCATCCAATGAGATCATCGTGGAGCAAGTGGGAGCCACCATGGGTATCGAGACACCGGTGATGGTTATTGGCCGGAGAGGTGTCTCGGTCATGTCTGCCTGTCTCCCGAACCCGTAGGGTCTACACACTTAAGGTTCGATGACACTAGGGTTATAGGGAATTGTTAGACGGGGTTATCAAAAGTTGTTCGGAGTCCCGGATGAGATCTTGGACGTCACGAGGAGCTCCGGAATGGTCCGGAGGTAAAGATTGATATATAGGACGGATGGTTTTGGAAACTGGAAGTGTTTCGGGCGTCGCCGGTATCGTACCGGGACCACCGGGACCACCGGAAGGGGGCCACGACCTCGGGAGGCTAGATGGGCCAAGTGAACCAGCCCGTAGATTTGCTGGTGTGCCCCCCACACTTAGCCCATGGAGCAAGAAGAGGGGGGAAGGGGGGGGGGAACCCTAGCGCAGGTGGGCCTAAGGCCCACCAGAAGGGTGTGCCTGTCACGCCCAAGATGCGACCCTATTCTCAATTTGGTACGAAGGCCTCGTCAGGGATAGAAGCGCATCTCGTCGTGTCGCAAGAATGGATATCGTTACAAGTACATGTACTGAAAAGAAGAGATATATAATAGAATTGGCTTACACTCGCCACAAGCTACATTAGAGTCACATCAATACATTACATAATCATCAAGAGTAAGAGCAGGGTCCGACTACGGACGAAAACAAACGAGAAAAATAAGAACGACGTCCATCCCTGCTATCCCAGGCTGCCGGCCTGGAACCCATCCTAGATCGATGAATAAGAAGAAGAAGAAGCAACTCCAAATGAACAATCAACGCGCTCGCGTCAAGTAACCTTTACCTGTACCTGCAACTGGTGTTGTAGTAATCTGTGAGCCACAGGGGACTCATCAATCTCATTTCCAAAGGTATCAAGACTATCAAAGCTTAATGGGTGAGGCATGGTTAACTGGTGAGGTTGCAACAGCGGCTAAGCATATATTTGGTGGCTAACTTACCAGTACAAGAAATAAGAGAGGGAAGATCTACGCATAACGGACGTGTCTACTAATGATCAAATGAATGATCCTGAACACCTACCTACGTCAGACATAACCCCACCGTGTCCTCGATTGGAGAAGGAACTCACGAAAGAGACAGTCACGGTTACGCACTCAGTTGGCATATTTTAATTAAATTAACTTCAAGTTATCTAGAACCAGTGTTAAACAAAGCTTCCACGTTGCCACATAACCGCGGGCACGGCTTTCCGAAAAGATTTAACCCTGCAGGGGTGCTCCAACTAGTCCATCACAAGTTACCACAAGCCGCATAGAAATCCTCAATCAGGAAGCTCACGATCTCGTCGGAATCCCTAGTGGAAAACTTCAACTCTGAGATTACCCAAAGCATCACCGGAATCCCTATGCACAAGATATCTCGTCAAAGGTAAAACTAATCCAGCAAGGCCGCCCGACGTGTCGACGATCCCGATAGGAGTCGCGTACCTCGTTCTCAGGACACGGCGGATGAGCTAGACGTCGGGATCGCTAAACCTCCAGGTGACTAGAGGGGCGCCAGACATCGCTCAGGTGGGGCCAACACTCATGAGGAGCACTGGCCCGGGGGTTGATTAAATTATCCTCGGGTTAATTACTCCCTATGCAGTTCATTAGTTATTAGGCAAATGTAGTACCAAATTTGGGCCTTGCCAGACCAGCTTTAATCTAAACCGAATTATCAAGGGGGTCCCCACAACAACCCCGATCGTGTTAGGAGCACTCTTTATGGAACATAACACCGGTAGCCGAAACTAAGGGGGCAAAGGTGGAACAAAACACCAGGCTAGAAAGGCCGAGCCTTCCACCTTTTACCAAGTATATAGGTGCATTAAATTAAATAGCATTTAAATATGGTGATATGACAAGGAACCCATGTTATCACATCGAAGCATCTGCACCTGCAACTAGCAACGCTAACAACAAGGTTAAGCAAGCAGTAACATAGCCAATCAGTGGTTTGCTAGGTCGAACAGGGTGAAGGTAATCATGGCATTGTTGAGAGGCTGATATTTAACAAGTGGTAGGCAACGAGACATAAACGATAGAAGCGATAAACTAGCATGGCAATGATAGTAATGGTAGTCGAACGGGTCCTCACATTCCGACACGCTTGCGGAACTCTATCAAGACGGGCAAACCGGAAACAAACATCAACACAAATATTCGCCACGACAAAAGCAAGACATGTTGCAAACCCTAATATGATGCATGACCAGATCAAAATGCAAGGGATGGCATGGCAATTCACCTCACTCAAACTCACCACATTAAGTGAAGCTCGATATGCAACGGGTTGCATATCGACGAAACTCCACGATTAATTATTTAATTCACTCTCGATTATTTAACACACCATATTAAATATTGTTAACATGGCAAGGGGTGAAGCGATGATCCTACGTGACATCCTAGTCGGTTAACACGCGGCGCATAGATCGGAGCTACGGCACAAGAGGCATGCAACACATGATATATGCCATGAATGCGTCATGCATGCGAGTTCATCAACACCACGGCAAGAAGAGACAGAAACAAGTGTCGCCACGACGAGCGAAAGGGGACCATGGCGGCAAATCGGAAACGATGCCACGGGAACATTCCTATCACGACAACTCATCGAGATATCGTGCCAACAAATAGGGAGCGCGTGCGGTAACGATAAATAAAGATGGGGTGATCCCGGTTACCGGGTTCCCATGTGTCGGGGCTCAACAAGAGGAACACGTGCAACGACAACATAAGGCGCAAACATAATCATCTCATACATCACATGAATACGGTTCTCGGCCACGTCTCATCGGTATACCTTCGACGTGTGCATATCGGAGCGGATCGGTTCGTAGCGAACGTCGTTGAAGTCGTGGTCGTCGTGGTACTCGGGTCTTGTCGATGGTAGTCGTTCGCTTGGCGTCGTGGTTCACGGTCTTCGGCGACGGTAGTCGAACTCGTTTTTTCCGAATATGGTCGGGGTCGTCGAGGACGACGTGGTACTCGCGGCGAACTTGTCGATGACCCACGGCGGCGGGGATGGTGCACGCGGTCTTCGGCGACGGCCACCAGCGATAGCAATACGCAATAGCTAGCAGCCTACGCGATAAGCAACATCAACTAGCAAGCTCAGCCAGCATCAAGCAGCTAGCAACAGCAACTACTAGCAAAAGCAACTAGCAATGGCAGCTAGCAGCAACGACAACAACCGTTGGCGGTAGGCGGCAGCAACTAGCAACTAGCCTAGCATCTAACAGCAAAATTATCAGCTAGCAACAGCGACACATCAAAACGCTGCAACAACATCAGCGGCTAGCGGCAAATAGCATCAGCACCAGCATCTACCAGCAGCAACAAAACGGCAAGCAGGCAACGCAACAACTAACCTCGCAGCAAGCAGCAAGCATCAGCTCCTAACAGGCCGCTACAGATAGCAAGCAGCTACGACAAGCAACGGTAGCCAGCATCTGTAGGCAAGCAGCAGCTGCATCAGCTCCGTCTAGCAGCTACAGCAGCAGCCAGCGACAGGCAACAGCTACAGGCGCAGCATAGCAGCAACTACAACATGCAGCAGCAGGCCAGCAGCAACAGCAATAGGGCATCGACAACAGGTATTGCAATAGCAACAGCAAAACGCAACAAGAGCAACTCCAAGCAGCTAGGCAGCCACGACATTAGGCAAGCACGGCAGCAGGAGAAGCAAGGCGGAGGAGGTCGGCATGGGAACTGGCCCCAGGGGTTGCGTCGGCGTCCTGGAGGTCTTGGCAGCGGCGCGGCAGCGGGGGACAGCAGCACGGCGGCCGCGGGGCAAAGCAGCCGGCGGGAGATGCTGCAGGCGGGCGCTGGGCGGCGACCATGGGAGGCCAGGGCGGCACGGCACCTGCGCGGCGTGGGAGGCCAGGGGAGAACACCATGGCGGCGGCTGCGCGGGGTCAGCGGGGCACGGGTGCAGGGGGCTGCGGCGCTGGCGGAGGGCACAGGCGGGGCTGAGGGATCGGCGAAGGGAGGCCAGCGGCGGCGACCCTTGCGCCCATGGCAGAGGCGAGCACGACACAGGGCAGCTCGGGCAGAGGCTTGCCGCGCGGGGCATGGGGCACGGCGACCCGCGAGAGAGAGGGGCAAGGTGGCGCGCGGGAGACGACCAGCTACTGGCGACGGGGTGAAGCACGGGAGGCCAGGGCGACAAGCATTCGAGGCTGCGGTATTACGGGAGGAAAGGGGAGATGGTATCGGGCAGGAGAGGGAGAAGACGCTGGGAAAAGGGGATCGGGACGAGGGCGCTAGGGTTGTGGCCTGGGATGCTTGGGCCTTGCCAGCTGGGCCTCCTCCTCTCTCTTTTGGTTTCTTTTTAAAAAGAGAAAACAACCAACAAAATAAAGGTTTTAACAAAATAAAAAAAATGCCTTTTGACTCCTTTAAAAATATACCCAACTATAAAATAGATTGGGCATTTTTAACGAATAAAAATAAAACCTTTTGAAGAATAAAATAAATCTTTTTTTGTAAAATATAAAAAAATAAAAACCCTTTTACAATTAAAATGAGACTCTAGTTTGAAAAATAAACAAAAGGAAAAATAAAGGAAACCCAAGGGGTTACCCCCACATTTAATAAAAGGACTTTTATTGAAAAGAAGAAGACGAACCCCTTTTGAATAGGGGTTTAGAACGGGAAACTTTAGCCAACCGCAAAAACGAAATAAGAGGGAGAGGGGGAGTAAAGGTCTTAGGTCCTCAGTGCAAAAGGGGTTAGCGGTGGCTCTCAAGCACACACTCTCATCACGCCGACAAACGACGTCACACTCACAAAGCACTAACACCCAACAACACGGAGCAACAAGCAACACCGACAAAACACAGGTGACATGATGCCATGCATGATGCGACGATGCAAACTAAATGATGATTCAACAAATAAAACTAATCACACGACGGAAACGGAAATAAAGGGGAATCTTCTGGAACGTCGGCATCGGGCTGTCACAGCGCCACCCCTCCTCCCCTCCTGGCCGCGGCACCTCCTCCCCATCTAGGGTTGCCGCCCCTCCCACGAGAGGGAAACCCTCAAGGGGGCGCAGCCCCTCCCTCCCCCTATATGTAGTGGGCACTTTGGGCTGTTGGGGACACCAATCTGCCTCTCCCTCGGCGCAGCCCTGCTCTTCTTTCTCCTCCTCTCTGTTGGTGCTTGGCGAAGCCCTGCCGGGAGACCTCGTCTCTCCATCGACACCACGCCGTCGTGCTGCCGGAGATCTTCCCCAACCTCTCCCTCCTCCTTGCTGGATCAAGGTGCAGGAGACGTCACCGGGCTGCACGTGTGTTGAACGCAGAGGTGCCGTGGTTCAGCACTAGATCGGAATCACACCACAATCTGAATCGCCGCGAGTACTACTCCATCAACCGCGTTCTAGCAACGCTTCCGCTTAGTGATCTTCAAAGGTATGAAGAAGCACTCACCCCTCTCTCGTTGCTGGTCTCTCCATAGGAAGATCTGAATATGCGTAGAATTTTTTTTGAATTTATGCTACGTTACCCAACAACAAGCACCGTTGTTTTCGCCCTGGTGGCAACAACACATCCCCTAGTCTCATGTTTGTGTCACTCAAGCTAGATATCAGGGGGCATGAACCCACAATCATGCATAGCGCTCCCTCTAGGAGTTACAATCTACTACTCGTCCAAAGCAATAAAGAGCAACGGAGAACATGCATGAATCACTAAAGAACATAATATAAAAGGATAATCAAATAATCATCACAATATGAACATAATCTCATAATTCCATCGGATCCCAGCAAACCGAGTATAGCAATAGCAGGAAAATTACATAGATGCATTAATCATGTAGGGCAGCTCAGAAGGGCTAATCATTGAAGCACGAGATTGGAGAGAAGACATCACATAGCTACTGGTCATGGACTCATGGTCCAAGGAGGACTACTCATGGCACATCCGGGAAGCGTCCATGATGGTGGAGAAGCTCTCGAAGGTCAATCCTCCCTCCGACAGGGTGCTGGGAAGAGGTCTCCTGACGCTCCGGATCTATGAATGCTGCGGCGGTGGAACGATGGAGAAATTCATGATTCTGGATATGATGGAAGGGTTTCCGATCAGAGGGGTAAATGTAGGCCAAAGGAGGGCGTCAGAGGAGGTGGGGCCCACCTAGGCGGTCTGTGGGCGCGGCCAGGGGCCAGGCCGCGCCGGGAGGTCGCCTGGGCAGCCCCTGGCTCCCCTCTGGCCCATCTTTTATGCTCCGGAAGCTTCCATCACGCTAATTTTTATATATTTTTCTCGAGATTTTTGGGGTTGTGGAAATTTGGGTAAAAACCTGCAAAAAAGACATTAGCAGACAGAAACTGGCACTGGGTGCACTGAGCTAGTAGGTTAGTCCAAATTTGTGTAAAAAGATATAAAAATGTAGCAAAATATATAACAATGTCATCCAAAAGATCATGGAACAAGCACACATTATAGATACGTTTGGGACGTACCGACATCCCCAGGCTTAATTCCTACTCATCCTCGAGTAGGTAAATGATAACACAATAATTTCTGAGGTGACATGCTAACACACATATAAGAACTTCAAAGTAAAGCAACTAAGATATGCAATTCAAGTCAAGACAATAACAAGCAAGAGTCTATATTTATTATTGAAATTAGCAAAGTAAGAACATAAAGGTGCAAGAGCTCTCGTTGTCTGTGACTCGAATGTCTCCAAAAGGTGTTTGCGTGCAAGAAATGAGAGATGGGTTTAGAGCATAAAATATTTTTTTAGTTGAGAACTCAATCTACTAAACTTTCACACTTGGTCTCCTTCGGGACCTTATTTTGACTCATCCCGAGACCACTAGTCACGCACAAGTCAAAATGGTCCTCTCCCTTTCGACTTTGAGCACTCATGCAATAGATGAGCGCAAGCAATATATGTTGGCACTTAGGATGGCAAATAGAATAATGATGGGGAAGGAAGACAAAAAGGGTGTGAAAGGCTCACATCAATGAGGACAACCATAGGCAAGAGAAAGCCAAATGATAGATATGATGTGAGGAGTAGGGATTGCCATGCAACGGATGCACATATGAGCTAAGGTAAGCTCTCCAATGGAACTAGTGGGGGTGCATCCAACTTGCTTGCTCATGAAGACCTAGAGCTCATTTGAGGAGGCTCGTCATTGGAATATACAAGCCAAGTTTTGTAGTGTAAGGGTCCCGCATAGTTATGCATGAATGATAATGTCTATGAAGTACAAATGTAACAATGGGGTACGAGTGTGGATCTTTCAAAAGGAATAGTAGTGTTGCCCCCTTCTCTCTCTTTTTCTTATTTTTTGTGGCCTCTTTGGCTCTTTCTATTTATCTCTCATTTGTCCTCTTTGGGATCTTTTAATGTGTCCTCTTTGGGATCTTTTAATCTGTCCTCTTTGGGATCTTTTCCTCACTTAAGGGCAACACTCTATGTTTTACAATAATAAAGAGAAGATCATCACACTTTATAAGAAGTACTCACATAAAGACAAATGAAAACTATCATGATGTATGCAAATGCATGCCTCTGCCAGTGTAGCAGGATATGCAATCAAACTAGCACGTCATGTACCAATAATAAGGGAAAGGCCCAACTAGCATGCGGCTCCTCGATCAAGCAAAAGCATGTATGACATGAAGATCAAGTCATGATATGGTGGATGTTGGATGGCAATGTATCTCGAAAAGGCTATGGAAATGCCTTAATAAGTAGGTATGGTGGCTGTTTTGAGGAAGGATATAATGAGGCTTATGATGACAGAGCGTATCATGCCAAGGGTTTGGATGCACCGACGAAGTTTGCACCAACTCCCAAGATGAGAAAGGGCAATGCACGATACCAAAGAGGCTAGCAAAATATGGATGATGAAAGTGCCAACAAACGAATACTCGCATTAGTCCGAAGAACTCATACACTTATTATCGATAACTCTTTATCTAGTTAGGAAATTCACAAAGAGACAAGTACCCCGAGGAGGAGTGTTTGGGGGTTTTGTTATCCTTGCGCATCCTCGACCCATGGTAACGTGAGGGTACTCTATATATTCCAACCCCTCCACAGGTTAGCGATCAATCTACTCCCTCCGTTCCTAAATATAAGACCTTTTAGAGATTCCACTAGAAGACTAGATACGGAGAAAAATGAGTGAATATACACTCTAAAATATGTCTATGTACATCCGTATGTAATTCATAGTGCAATCTCTAAAAGGTCTTATATTTAGGAACGGAGGGAGTAGTTGCTAGAGTTCTCAACTAATTTTTTAGTTTTTGAAAAACACACGGATTTCCCAAAATTTGACACTTATCACTAATAGGCTCAAGCTCTTGGCACCAATAGTCCAAACATTACTCAAATCAATACCTCAAAACTATTGCAAGTTACTAATGTACTTAAATAGCAACCTCAATTACCTACTCATGCAAGACACACAACTCAGTGCAACAAGCCAACTCTCTAAAAAGATAAGCATGATAACTCAAGAGAGTTCCAAAAGAAACCTAAATAAAAGCTCTTAAAAAGATATATCATGAAAACTAAGAGCTAAGCATGACAACAGCTATGAAAAGATAGAGAACACACAAGAAATATAAGCACAAAAACCTATGTTGTGTTCTAGGGTGGAATGGAGCGTCTTTCTCTCCCAAACAAGGAAGGCTAGGTTCCGAATTGTTATGAACAACAATAAAAACTAAAACAAACTAAAAAGTAAAGATCGGGACGCTCCAAGCATAACACATAACATATGAAGTGATAAAAATATAGCATGGAGATGGACGAACTGATGATTGTTGATAGAGAAGGGGATGCACGGGGGCATCCCCAAGCTTAGATGCTTGAGTCTCCTTGAATATTTCTTGGGGGTGCATGGGGGCATCCCCAAGCTTTCGCACTTGACACTCCTGGATCTTCTTTTATCATCTTCCATCGCATACTTGAAAACTCCCTTCATACGAAACTCATCATAAGCTGATTAGAGTGGTTAGTACCCATGATAAAATAATTCATTATCTACTGGAAATAAATATTTTCATGAAAAGCTACTGCTTCTCATGATTGCCAAAAGGTCTTTGCAAAGGAAAAGCAAGCTTAAGATTTGCAAAATGGTGAAAACGCAAAACGTGGCAGAATCTTTGAAAAACAGAACAACAGGTAGTAAATAATTTTTGCGGGGTACTTCTGCAACTCAAATCAAAAAACTCAGAATATGCCAGAAAGAAAATTATACAGAGCATACTGTCAAAACAATTCAGATAAAAAAGATGATCTGGTGAGTTTTGGAGAATTTTTCCGTCAAGGAGACAAAATCTGTTTCTGTACAACATGTCAGAACTTTTGAACTTTCTTGCAATCGGAGGCTAAAAATGGGCGCAAAGCTTGAAAATAAAGATACAATGATGTTGCTACAGTAGTAACAAGCATCAAGACCACTAAAACTGAAAGTAAAAACAAATTGGGTTGCCTCCCAACAAGCGCTTTCTTTTATGCCTTTAAGCTAGGCATGATGCAAAAAAGATCAAGTATTATCAACTCCATAATAATAACTTTCCCGAATAACGGACTCATAAGGTAACTTAATCTTCTTCCGAGGGAAGTGTTCCATTCCCTTTTTAAGAGGAAATTTGAATCTAATGGTCCCTGCTTTCATGTCAATGATAGCACCAACGGTGCGGAGAAAAGGATGTCCCAAAATAATTGGACATGAGGGATCACACTCAATGTCCATAATAAGGAAATCAACGGGCACATACTTATCATTGACAACAATAAGAACATCATCAATTCTCCCTAAAGGTTTCTTTATGGAAGAATCAACAAGACGAACACCAAAAGAACACTGATCAAAAGGTTTCAAATCAAGCATATCATACATTCTTTTGGGCATAATGGAGGCACTAGCTCCAACATCACATAAAGCAAAGCAAGAGATATTATTCAATTTAATAGTGACCATAGGATCCCAACCATCTTCTAGTTTTCTAGGAATAGAAGTCTCTAGCTTGAGCTTCTCCTCCTTAGCTTTGATAAGAGCATTGGTAATATGCTCGGTGAAGGCAATATTGAGTGTACTAGTGTGGGGGTATTTAGCCATTCTTTGCAAAAAAAAGTGATAACTTCGGAAAGACTACAATTGTCAAAATTAATATCATCACTATTAAGTAAAATTGTAGTGTCATCCTCTATATTTGATTTGCTCTGTATTATAATTGTTTGGATGTCCTCCCAAGTTTGGGGACGTTTAGGAGCAACTTCAAACCAAAGATCCGGTTCCTTCCCGGGGAGACCATGCCAAGGGCATAATTCTCCATAAAGACTAACATAGTCACAAAGTCTATTACTTCTATAAATACCCACAGTGGCAATTGGAGCAATAGAAGTGAAGGTAAAGTCATTGTTGTTGTGAGTAGTGAAGTCACACAAATTGGTGTTCTTAGTGGAACCCATAGCCGCAACAATAAGGAAGAACAAAGCAACTAATTTTTTGTGGTTTTTGGTATATGACTCTAAAGCAAAAACTAGGAGGCAAACTAACAAGACTAAAAAGCAAAGGTAAAAGATAGCGTGCAACTCCCCTATCTTGAAGACTGGAGTCCCCAGCAACGGCGCCAGGAACTTGTTTGATGATGAGTTGATGAATATACTTCCCACCCCTTGTTAGTTACCCCAAGTGGAAAGTGGAGATGTAGTCAGCAGTAAGTTTCCCTTACATGGAGACTGTAAGGTTTATCAAACCAGGAGGACTCCAAGGATCAACAAGTAGGTGTCCGCTGCTCTGGCGCTAGCAGAAGACGTGGACCTGGACACACAACAGATAACTTTGCCCCCAACGAGTACAGAGAGGTTGTAAATATCTCCGGGCTTGTAGTTTGCAAAGGATCAAAACACAAGCGGGAATAGTGATAGTGATTGCAACGGAAAAGTAAATGAAAGAAGTAAATGGTGGAGGTGTAAGCAATGGTGGTGATATGGACCTGAGTCACATGATGTTCACTAGTGATGTCTCTCTCCCAAAATACGATAAACAACTATGCTTGGGTAAACAAACTACAGCTGGGCAGTTGACATAATTATAAACGCACCGCAATGCTAATTATACTACTTGAAAGTTAAAGTCTCAACAGTAATGGGCAGTATGCCAAGACAAGTAGACCGTTTATTCATCAACATCTACTTACTAATCATCCACCTTGAGATATCTATCCAGAACATCTCGCTGGTATTAAGTTGCGAGCCCCACCCAAAGTGTAACTCAAAGCAATGGACAACTGCATTAACGAACTATGTGTAAGGTAAACAATCCTTGCAACCATGGTCACGAGCATCGTTGTTTTCTCCCTGGTGGCAACAACACATCCCCTTGTCTCATGTTTCTATCACTCAAGCTAGACATCAAGGGGCATGAACCCACAATCATGCATAACGCTTCCTCTTGGAGTTACAATCTACTACTCGGCTAAAGCAATAAAGAGCAACGGAGAACATGCATGAATCACTAAAGAACATAATATAAAAGGATAATCAAATATATAACTCATCACAATCTGAACATAATCTCATAATCCATCGGATCCCACCAAAACGAGCATAGCAATAGCAGGAAAATTACATAGATGCCTTGATCATGTAGGTCAGCTCACAAGGGCTAATCATTGAAGAACAAGATTGGAGAGAAGAATTCACATAGCTACTAGTCATGGACTCATGGTCCAAGGAGGACTACTCACGGCACGTCCGGTAAGCGTCCATGGTGGTGGAGAAGCTCCCGAAGGTCAATCCTCCCTCCGACAGGGTGCCGGGAAGAGGTCTCCTGACGCTCCCTATCTATGAAGCGCTGCAACGGCGAAACGATGGAGAAATTCGTGATTCTGGATATGATGGAAGGGTTTCCGATCGGAGGGGTAAATATAGGCCAAAGGAGGGTGTCAGAGGAGGTGGGGCCCACCCAGGCGGCCTGTGGGCGCGGCTAGGGGCCAGGCCGCGCCGGGAGGTCACCTATGCAGCCCCTGGCTCCCCTCTGGCCCATCTTCAATGCTCCGGAAGCTTCCGCCACGCTGATTTTTATATATTTTTCTTGGTATTTTTGGGCCTCTGGAAATTTGGGTAAAATCCCCTGCAAAAAAGACACCAGCAGGCAGAAACTGCCACTGGTGCACTGAGTTAGTAGGTTAGTCCAAATATGTGTAAAAAGATATAAAAGTGTAGCAAAACATCTAACAATGTCACCCAAAAGATCATGGAACTAGCAGAAATTATAGATACGTTTTGGACGTATCACCTGACACCACCCGGGCGCCTCGAGGAGCGAGAGCGTCGTCGCGTAGCTTCGAGACACGTGGGTCGCCTGACCCGCAGGCAAATGGGGCCCGCAACATTTCAGACTGTCTTCAAGGCTTCGCCGAGAAGCCTACCCACACACGCCTTGGGATCGGGGGCTACTGTCAGCGTTCTAGGAACGGGGGTACCCAGACCTGCCTGCGTGCGGCCCAGGGCGGGCCCACGTCGTCAACACAAGTTCGACCGGGACATCACCACCCTGAACAAGGCCCTTGCGAGGGGCCGGGCAAGAGCGACATCAAGACCCGCAGGGGGGCCTCCTCAGGACCCCTCCGGAGCGGCGGATATTTCAAGGCAAGGTCGGGCCTCCAGAGTCAAGGGTGACGCCATGGAAGGACAGGCGATCAGAAGATGGCAGGACAAGACAGTTCCCCCCTTTGGTGCAAACAAGGTGGGAGCATATCAGGGCTCCAAAGGCATCTTCTAAAGGTTTCCCTTCCAGTGCAACAAGACCATGGCCACCCGCCGGCAGGACGAGCGTCACCCTGTGCCCACCTCTGCGGCGCTGGCAGCTGCTTTGCAGGCGAAGACCTCTTTTGACAGGGGAAGCATGTTTCCTTGTCCCCCACCGAAACTGGTCGTTATCGGATCTCTTCCCGCCTATGATAAGGGAAGAGGACCCGGGCCTCCACTACAAATAGAGAGGGTAGGATACTTGGCCAAGGGGGATGGGATCATTGAAATCCTAGAGCAATATGCTTAGCCACTTGGCATCCGGAGGCTCGAGAGCACTGTACCAGTTCATCCACCAACCTCCATGAGAGGCAATCCACCAAAAGCAGGAGTACGGTTTTACGCTTCGTAGCGGCCCGAACCTAGGTAAACTGTTGTGTTCTGTGTTCCCCTCACCATCGAGTGAGTTCTTCGCCGTTTCCATCGAGTAGCGGGCTAGGTTAGGTCGAGCCGAGAGAGATTTCCGTACACGCCCTGAGTTCGAATCCTTAGGGTTTTGCGGAGCCCGAAATCTGACAGTGCCCCCGATACGAGCTGCCACCATGTCACCGAGCATCAAACACCATAGCGTCGCGATGTTGGTTGGGCAGGACCAAACCAGCAGGGACGAAGATCTGGTGACTCATGGGTTGGACGCTCTCCACCGCTGGAACCTACGGACGGCAAGCACCAGGGCCAGGAGCAGCCGTGCCACACTCCTGAGCCAAACCGGACATGGGGCTGAGAAATCACGCAACAGACGGATCACAACCAGGCCACACGAGGATGCAGGCGCGAAAGACCACCTCCATCCTCCCCCACCAATGACCACCAGCGGCACACGCGGAGGAGCGTCGCTTCGGCCGCCACTTCACATGCCCCCCGCTCGTGTAGGAGCTGCTCCGGGACGCCAGATCCCCGCCACCCTTGAATCCGTGCGGGCTTTGCCCGGTGGAGGCCATCGGGCGATGGCTAGGGGAGGGGAAGCAGGACGTAGGAGGACGACGTGGGGGCTCTAGTTCTTACATTTTAATATATGGATCGCAAAATATGTATTGGACATGCAAACTATACATAATATGCAACATCGTAATGTTTTTTACTTGTTTGATCTTGAACTTTTCCTAGCATTCTAGAACTCTTGCTGCTTGCTTTTCTTGAAGTAACATCGAACAACTTTCTTGAACTTGTTGTAGCATTCTGAATATCAAAGCCCTGTACTTATCACCGTGCGCCATCAGCAGAACATCTACAAGATGACCATTGTATACAGCCCCATAGATTACACTTGGAAGGATGAATTCTTCACAGGGCTTGCTGCCCTCAAGCCCTGCGCGGGAATTCGATGGATTACCCTAAGAGACTTGAACCAAATCTACCATGGTCTGGAGTGTGTAGGTGCAATGTAGTGCCCTTGAATGCTTTGGATATTGTTGGGCAAAACAACTAAGAGACTAATGTGTTTGCGAGTGCAGAAATAGTAAAATGGTCCTTGTAGTTATTGAGAAGTTTCCTAAAACTTATGCCAAGATTATTTGAACTACAGAGAAGATCGATGAGTTGTAGCAAAGAAGATTAAAGACAACGAGAAGACCTAGTCTTATTCATAGTTTCATGTCTTTCATATGAGTCATAGGGCAAACATACTATTAAGGAGGGTCCAAGATAGTCGAGATGTACTTCTTTGTTGAGGGCTCAATGATTAACCTATCTCCCATTGAAGTCGAGAGAAACCTCTTCGTGCATTGTGTTTTTACTTGGAGTCAGAGACGGTGTTTTTATGGATCGCGAGAGAAAATAACGGGATATTGAGTCAACTTTACTAAGTTCCTCAAGTAAAGTTTTTGTGCAAATTTGAAATCCGACAGTTGGACACCTTGACCCTTGTGTGGCGCATGCCCTTGTTGGGTATTTTATCCTTGAGATTGCTTTGACTATAAATAACCATCCCACCCTGATACGTCTCCATCGTATCTACTTTTCCAAACTCTTTTGCCCTTGTTTTGGACTCTAATTTGCATGATTTGAATGTAACTAACCCGGACTAACGTTGTTTTCAGCAGAATTGCCATGGTGTTGTTTTTGCGCAGAAATAAAAGTTCTCGGAATGACCTAGAAATTTACGAGATTTTTTGTGTGGAATATATAAAAAATACTGGCGCAAGAATCAACCGGAGGAGTGGAGCGAGGAGCCCACAAGCCCATGAGGCGCGGGCCCCCCTGTCCGCGCCTAGCAGGCTTGTGGGGCCCTCAGGGCTCCGCCGCCTCCAACTCCATCTCTATTTAGTCCCTTTCGTCCGGGAAAAAATAAAGGAGAAGAGTTCATTGTGTTTTACTATACGGAGGCGCCACCACCACCTGTTCTTCCTCTGGAGAGCAGATATGGAGTCCGTTCTGGGCTCCGGAGAGGGGAGATCGTCGCCATCGTCATCACCAACCTTCCTTCATCGCCAATTCCATGATGCTCTTCATCGTTCGTGAGTAATCTCATCGTAGGATTGCTGGACGGTGATGGGTTGGATGAGATCTATCATGTAATCGAGTTAGTTTTGATGGGGATTGATCCCTAGTACCCACTATGTTCTGAGATTGATGTTGCTACTACTTTTCCATGCTTAATGCTTGTCACTAGGGCCCGAGTGCCATGATTTCAGATCTGAACCTATTATGTTCTCGTCAATATATGTGTGTTCTTGATCCTATCTTGCAAGTTGTAGTCACCTACTATGTGTTATGACCCGACAACCCTGGAGTGACAATAGCCGGAACCACTCCCGGAGATGACCATAGTATGAGGAGTTCATGTATTCAGTAAGTGCTAATGCTTTGTTTCGGTTCTCTATTAAAAGGAGAACCTTAATATCCCGTAGTTTCCATTAGGACCCCGTTGCCACGGGAGGGACGGACAATAGATGTCATGCAAGTTCTTTTCCCTAAGCACATATGACTATATACGGAATATATGCCTACATTACATTGACAACTGGAGCTAGTTACATATCTCTCCATGTTATAACTGTTACATGATGAATGTCATCCGGCATAATTATTCATCACCGATCCAATGCCTACGAGTTTTTCCTACTGGTCCTTGCTGCTGTTACTTTGCCACTACTGCTATCACTGCTCCTATTGTTACTGCTACTGTTGTCACTACTGCTACTGTTACTGCTACTTCTGTCACTATTGCTATTGTTACCGTTGCTACTCTGTTACTGATACTTTGCTGCAGATACTAAGTCTTTCAGGTGTGGTTGAATTGACAACTCAACTGCTAATACTCGAGAATATTCTTTTGCTTCCCCTTGTGTCGAATCAACAAATTTGGGTTGAATACTCTACCCTCGAAAACTATTGCGATCCCCTATACTTGTGGGTTATCACACCCCAACCCTCATTGATTGGTTGCTCCATTTGAATTGAGAAGATTTTGTTCGAGAAACCCCTTTGTTGAGAGATTTCACCGGGATAAAATCCCAGAGCCCAAACTTGTTGAAGATTACGCCAGAGATGTCGCCTAGTGAGGAGATTACGGTGGACCTAGTGGCTTGTTGAAGAGCATTATGCCTCCACACCGCTTCGAACGGAGATTAGCATCCTCAAGGGTGTTAACTCCGGGATACATCATCGTCTCCACGCGCCTCGGTTATCTCTTACCCGAGCTCTTTACTTATGCATTTTAGTTTGTAATAGAAATATTGTTTCATGTTATACATCTTCCTATCACATAGTTGTTTATCTTTCTTAGCATAAGTTATTAATGCACATAGGTGAGCCTAGTTGTTTTACGTTTTGTGCTTGACAAGTTAAACGCTAGTATTATTCTGCATGTGTTCAAGACTAAACTGTAATTATTTTAAAGCTCCTATCCCCCCACTAGGCGACATCCACATCCTATCATATAGTACGAAGCAATTTACGTATTCACTATGTGTTAATGCTTTGTTACGGTTCTTTGCTAAAAGGAGGCCTTAATTACCCTTAGATTTCCATGAGGAGCCGTGCTACTTGTAAACTGCTTTAGGATTATCCCCAAAGAGGAGGGGAGATGCAGCATAGTAGAGATAAGTATTTCCCCAGTGAGAACCAAGGTTATTGAACCAATAGGAGGACCACGTGAACGCCCATCTTCGGCGCCTAGACACAAAAGAGCACACACTTGCACCCAACACGAGCAAGAGGGTTGTCAATCCCCTTGAACTCATTACTTGCAAGCGATAAGTAGTGATAGATAGATAATAGATAAATATAAATGAAAAATAAAGTAAAGGTAAATAAATGGCAAAAAATGGGTGTTTTAAATATAATTGCAAAGATCCGAGGGGCATAGCTTTTGCTAGAGGCTTCTCTCTCATAGAAAGCATATGGTGGGTAAACAAATTACTATTGGGCAATTGATAGAAAAGCGAATAGTCATGCAATATTTATTCACGGAAATGATCATTACATATAGGCAACACATCCATAAGTAAGTAGACCGACTCATGCATGCATCTACTACTATTACTACACTCATCGACCACTATCAAGCATGCATTTGGAGTATTAACCAAAAGAGAGTAACGCCTTAGGCAAGATGCCATGATGTAGACAAAGTAAATCCAACTAATATGAATTGTAGTGATCTTGGCAATGAAGACCATAGAGAGATATAGCCATCTAGGTACTAACTACGGAACCATATGTCTGTGGTAAACTACTCACACATCACCATGGGAGCAGCAAGGTTGATGTAGATGTAACACCCCAATTTTTGGCCCTTTTTGAGATTTCTTTGGATTTCTTTTTCTATGGCCCTGTGGTCTGTAAGCCTAGGAAGATCATCTCTTCTTCCTCTCCCAAGTTTCTTGTCACACTCAAATCCTTCCCAAGGTCATGTCATTTCCATCTTGGCCCAACCCCAATATTTATTTCTTGGAATGTTCCCTTTTCTATTAAAGGAATAACCCTATTTACCCTAGGTTGTGAAGCAATTATAATTTTGTCTTGCTATTAATTCCCACAAAAATTTAAAAAATTATTTGACTCATAAGTACCATGGATGTCTCAAAATTATTCAAGATTCCGTGCTCATGGTGAGCACACCATCCAATCTTTGTTTTTCGGCATAGTTTTAGTTTGTAAAGCAACTATATTTTATATTACTCCGTAATTTCTTAAATCTTACCACGACATTCTCCTACCAATATAACTTCCCTCCAAAAAATTGGGCTCATTTCATTTAGCCAATTTCTCTCATCATGTTCCCCAAGTTTCTATCCTCAGGAAAGCATTGTGAAGGAAGTACCATTTTTATTTATCTAAATGGTACAAAAATTTTACGGTACCTTTCTATGTCCGAATTATAATCCTCCACTAATTTTATCTCAATACATTCATTCATCTAAGCACCACTTCAACTTTCATATTTTTGTCCAATGGGGTAGTTTGTGAAGGAAGTGCTAGCTATCTTCATCCTTTTCAGCTGGAAATTTTCCTTAGTGATCACCATAGTATGTGATTACCCTCAGTTCAATCTCAACATCTATCCCCAAGTGAACCTTCTCCACCACGCTCCAAACAGATTGCTGCCAGGAACTCCAGTTGATGTTATCCTTCACACCAAAGCCACTTTAATCGAACCAATGCATCATAAAACTCTCTTGCCCGCGTTGGGTGCAAGTTGTTTGCTTTTTTGTGTGCGGAAGCTGAAGACGGTTGAGGATTGATATTCCTATTGGTTTGATAAACCTTGTTTCTTAACTGAGGGAAATACTTACCCGTATTGTGTTGCAATCACCCGTTCCTCTTCATGGAAAACCCGATGCAGATCGCAAGTATTAGGAAGGATTTCTGGCAACGTTGCCAAAAAATATCATCACCAATCTAAGTGCATCTAGTGCCCCTTAGTGATTTTGGTGTATTGAAGACTTATTGGTTAAGAAACTAATGTGTTTGTGCATGAACATAATCTCTATAAGTCGTTGAGAAGTTTGAGTTATTCGAAGAATATCGACCCCTAAAAATGAATGTCAGTAACTAAAGACTTTGATACTTTCATGAAGATTTTGAAAGTGAGGAAATACGTGTCGGTGAAGATATTGAAGCGAGGACTTTCAAGCGTGAATACTTTTGTTTTCGTAGTTTCATTTCCTTTCTTTTGTGTCATAGGAACACCGTACTGTTAAAAGGGTCGAGGTAAAACTAAGGAAAAGTTTCCAAGTGATGCTTGATACGTCTCAAACGTATCTATAATTTTTGATGGTTTCATGCTGTTATCTTGTCAACTTTGGATGTTTTATGTACCTTTTATATCTTTTTTGGGACTAACTTATTAATTCAGTGCCAAGTGCCAGTTCCTATTTTTTCTGTGTTTTGACTCTTTCCAGATCTGATTTTGGAACGGAGTCCAAACGGAATAAAATCCCAGAAATAAATTTTTCCAGAACGGAAGAAGATCACGGGACTTGAGGGCCAAGGCAGGAGAGCCACAGGGGGCCCACAAACCCTGTAGCCGCCACCAGGGGGCGGCGGCTACCTGGCTTGTGGCTTCCCTGGTCCCCCCTGACCTAGCTCCTTCGCCTATATATTCCCTAAAATACAGAAAAAATAGGGGAATCCACGAAAACACTTTTCCACCGCCACAAGCTTCCGTTTCCGTGAGATCTCATCTGGAGACCCTTCCCGGTGCCCTGCCGGAGGGGACTTTGGAGTTGGAGGGCTTCTACATCAACATCATCGTTCATCGCCCCTCCAATGACTCGTGAGTAGTTCACTTCAGACCTATGGGTCCGTAGTTAGTAGCTAGATGGCTTCTTCTCTCTCTTGGATCTTCAATACAAAGTTCTCCATGATCTTCATGGAGATCTATCCGATGTAATCCTGTTTGGCGGTGCGTTTGTCGAGATCCGATGAATTGTGGATTTGTGATCAGATTATCCATGATATATATTTGAGTCTTTGCTGATTTCTTTTATGCATGATTTGATATCCTTGTAAGTCTATCCGAGTCTTGGGTTTTGTTTGGCCAACTAGGCCTATGATTCTTGCAATGGGAGAAGTGCTTGGTTTTGTGTTCATACCGTGTGGTGACCTTTCCCAGTGACAGAAGGGGCAGCAAGGCACACATCATGTTGTTTCCATAAAGGGTAACAAGATGGGCTTTTATCGTAGATATGAGATTGTCCATGTACATGATTTCATCTTGCTTAAGGTGTTACTCTGTTCTTTTGAACTTAATACACTAGATGCATGCTGGATAGCGGTCAACGTGTCGAGTAATAGTAGTAGATGCAGAAAGTATCGGTCTACTTGTTTTGGACGTGATGCATATAGATATAATCATTGCCATAGATAACGTCACGACTTTGCGTGGTTCTATCAATTGCTCGACAGTAATTCGTTCACCCACCGTCTACTTTCTTTCATGAGAGAAGCCACTAGTGAACACTACGGCCCCCGGGTCTATTCACACCTATCGTTTCCACTTTTGCTTTTACTTTCCTTTGTTTCTTTTTGCTTTCAGTTCTCACTTGGCAAACAATCTATAAGGGATTGACAACCCCTTCATAGCGTTGGGTGCAAGCTCTTTGTGTTTGTGCAGGTACTTGTGACAATCCTTCACTGGATCGATACCTTGGTTCTCAAAACTGAGGGAAATACTTACCGCCGCTGGGCTACATAGACCTTTCCGCTTCGAGGGAACACCAATGCAAGGCTCCAAGACCACGGGGGAATCCTTTGCATATTTTCCAAGGAAGTCCCTAAAGGCGTAGCCGTAGCAGAAGGATTCCTGGTGCCGTTGTTGAGGAGTATCATGACAAGAATAGTCTCCCGTCAGCACGCTTGTTCCTGGCGTCGTTGCAAGGTATTTTTTGCAGTAGCAGAAGTATTTCTAGCGTTGTTGCCGGGGAAGGAGAGATCTATCCAAGTAGGTCTCACAAACTCATCTCTTGCATTTACCTTTTTTGCCAGTTGCCTCTCGTTTTCCTCTCCCCCACTTCACATTTGTCGTTTTCATTTGCCTTTCTCCTTTGCCATTTTCTTTTGCCTTTTGCCTTTTTGCCTTTCTCCTTTGCCGGTTTTCTTGCTTGCTTGTGTGCTTGTTTGTTTGTTGAAGTCATCATGGATGAAAACACCAAACTTTGTGACTTCTCGAGTACCAATAATAATGATTTTATTAGTACTCCGATTGCTCCCGCCACTAGTGCGGAATCATATGAAATCAACGCAGCTTTGCTGAATCTTGTTATGAAAGAGCAATTCTCTAGCCTTCCTAGTGAATATGCCGCATCCCATCTCAATACCTTCATTGAGCTTTGCGATATGCAAAAGAAAAGAGATGTGGTTAATGACGTGATTAAGTTGAAGCTTTTTCCTTTCTCGTTGCGAGATCGCGCAAAAACTTGGTTTTATTCTTTGCCTAAAAATAGTATCGATTCTTGGGATAAGTGCAAAGATGCTTACATATCCAAGTATTTTCCGCTGGCTAAGATTATCTCCCTACATAACGATATCATGAATTTCAAGCAACTTGATCATGAACACATTGCACAATCTTGGGAGAGGATGAAGTTAGTGATTAGAAATTGTCCCGCTCATGGCTTGAGTTTGTGGATGATTATACAAATCTTTTACGCTGGTTTGAATTTTTCTTCTCGCAATATCTTGGACTCCGCCTCAGGTGGAACGTTCATGGAAATCACGTTAGGAGACGCTACAAAACTCCTAGACAATATCATGACCAACTACTCTCAGTGGCACACTAAAAGGTCACCTGCTAGCAAAAAGGTAGAAGCTATAGAAGAAATTAACTCGCTTAGTGCTAAGATGGATGAGTTGATGAATTTGGTTGCTAGTAGAAATGCTCCTTTAGATCCTAATGACATGCCACTATCTTCTTTGATTGAGAGTAGCAACGCTAGTCTGGACGTTAATTTTGTTGGTAGGAACAATTTTGGCAACAACAATGCTTTTAGAGGAAACAATGTTCCTAGGCCTTTTCCTAGTAACTCCTCTAACAATTATGGCAATTACTACAACAACACTTATGGAAATCACAACAAATTACCCTTTGATTTAGAGAGTAATATCAAAGAGTTCATCAACTCTCAAAACATTTTCAATGCGTCCATAGAGGAAAAACTACTCAAAATAGAAGATTTGGCTAAGAGCGTTGATAGGATGTCTTGTGATATTGATGCTTTAAAAGTTAGATGTGCTCCTCCCAAGGTCAACTTGGATGAAACTTTAAAAGCTATGCGTTTCTCCATGAATGAGAGCAAAGAAAGAATCGCCCAAATTCGCGCTAGGCATGAATGGTTTAAAAGGGTGCGTTCTAGTGATGTAAATCACGAAGATCTTAAAGTGCTTGGTGTGACTCCTCTTGAATCTTTGTTTTCGCGTGTCAAACCTATTGATGAAGGGGCTGGATATGAATCTACTTTGGTTGAAAAACGCCCCAATGATTCAGAGTCCACCTATCTTGATGATAAAGGTGTGGAGAGTGGAGTAGAAGAAATCAAAATTTTGGGTAGTAATGAAACTCCCACTTTGGATTTCAAGGAATTCAATTATGATAGTTGCTCCTTGTTTGAATGCACTTCCTTGATGCAATTAATTGCAAACTCTCCACATGCTTATAGCCAAAGCAAAGCCTTTACCGCGCATATCATAGATGCTATGATGAAATCTCTTGAAGAGAAGCTCGAATTAGAAGTCTCTATACCTAGAAAACTTCATGATGAGTGGGAACCTACTATCAAAATCAAGATCAAAAACTATGAGTGCAATGCTTTGTGTGATTTGGGTGGTAAGTGTTTCCGCGATTCCAAAGTCTTTATGTGACATTCTTGGTTTTCATGAGATTGAAGAGTGTTCTCTTAATTTGCATCTTGCGGATTCTACTGTCAAGAAATCCATGGGAAGGATCGATGATGTTCTTATTGTTGCAAATAAGAACTATGTACCCGTGGATTTCATTGTACTTGATATAGATTGCAATCCTTCATGTCCCATTATTCTTGGTAGACCTTTCCTAAGGACTATTGGTGCTATCATCGATATGAAGGAATGGAATATTAGATTTCAATTTCCTCTAAAGAAGGGCATGGAGCACTTTTCTAGAAAGAAAATAAGATTGCCTTATGAATCTATGATGAGGGCTACTTATGGTTTGGGCACCAAATATGACTATACGTGATTCCATCACATTTTGCCTAGCTAAGGGCGTTAAACAATAGCGCTTGTTGGGAGGCAACCCAACGAATCTATCCTTTTTATTTATGTTTTGTGTTTTCCACACTTTCATAATTATGTTATGATTGTGTTTTTTTGTTTTTCTTTTTGTGTTTGTGCCAAGCAAAACCGTTATGATTAGTCTTGGGGATGATCGTTTGGTCATGCTGGAAAAGACAGAAACTTTCTGCTCACGAAAAGAATTTTCATTTTTTTTATGTAAGAGATTTTGAGTTGATTCTTTTTGCTGATGATTTCTATGCACATTCGTCAGACTTTTGTAATTTTTCAGAAGTTTTGAAGTACCATAAGTATACAAAGTATACAGATTGCTACAGACTGGTCTGCTGTTAACAGATTCTGTTTTTGTTGAGTTGGTTGCTTATTTTGATGAAGCTATGGATAGTATCGGGGGGTATTAGCCATGGAAGATTGAAAATACAGTAACCCAACATCAACATAAGTAGAATTTAAGTTTTCTACAATACCTAAGGAAGTGGTGGTTTGCTTTCTTATACTAATGTTATCACGAGTTTCTGTTTAAGTTTCGTGTTGTGAAGTTTTCAAGTTTTGGGTGAAGTTCTTATGGACAAAAAGATAAAGAGTGGCAAGAGCTCAAGATTGGGGATGCCCAAGGCACCCCAAGATGATTCAAGGATGCCGTAAAAGCCTAAGCTTGGGGATGCCCCGGGAAGGCATCCCCTCTTTCGTCTTCAATCCATCGGTAACGTTACTTGGGGCTATATTTTTATTACCACATGTTATGTGTTTTGCTTGGAGCGTCTTGTATCGTAGGAGTCTTTTATTTTTGTTGTGTCACAATCATCCTTGCTGCACACCTAGAGAGAGAGACATGCACTTACCGTGATTTTGTCGAGCTTCACTTATATCCTTTGGTAGACAATTCAGGTCACATGTGCTTCACTTATATCTTTTGAGCTAGTTTATTTTTCTCTATGTGCTTCACTTATATCTTTTAGAGCACGGAAGCGCGTGGCTTGGTAGTTGATCTATGCTATGAAAGTAGTCTCAGAACGGGTAGTTATCCAAAGGGATATTAAAACTTCCACCTTCATGTGCATTGAATAGTTAGAGAAGTTTGATTCATCTCAATTAGTTTTGAGTTGTGGTTGTGGAAATATTGAAGTTATGCTAGTAAGGTGTTGTGGATCTAGAAATACTTGTGTTGAAGTTAGTGATTCCTGTAGCATGCACGTATGGTGAACCTCTATGTGATGAAGTCTGAGGATGATTAGTCTATTGATTGTCATCCTTTGTGTGGCGGTCGGTATCGCGCGATGGTTTATACCTACCAACCCTTCCCCTAGGAGTATGCGTTGAATGCTTTGTTTCGATTACTACTAAAACTTTTGCAACAAGTATATGAGTTCTTCATGACTAATGTTGAGTCCTTGGTTTAGATGCACTTTCATCTTCCACCATCATTATCTTCTTAGTGTCGTGCAACTTTCGCCGGTGCACAAAATCCACCATTAGCCTCCCTCAAAACAGCCACCATACCTACCTATTATGGCTTTTTCAAAGTCATTCGAAGATATATTGCCATGCAACTACCACCATGACATGTGCCACCACGTCTACATTGCCATTGCATGATCGTAAGATAGCTAGCATGATGTTTCCATTAATGTCTATGCCATGCTAGATCATTGTCACGGTACACTACCGAAGGCATTCCATATAGAGTCATCATTGTTCTAAGTTTGAGTTGTAAGTGTGATGATCATCATTGATGGAGCATTATCCCATGTGAGGAAATAAAAGAGGCCAGCGAAGCCCATATACAAAAAGAGGCCAAAGATGCCCACCAAAATTAAAAAAAAATATATATATATAAAATAATAATAAAAAAAGAGGCCAAAGAGCCCACAAAAAATGAGAGAAAAAGAGAGAAGGGACAATGCTACTATCCTTCCACACTTGTGGTTATTAAGCACCATGATCTTCATAATTGAGAGTCTCTCATTTTGCCACCACCATATAGCTAGTGGGAAATTTTCATTATATAACTTGGCTTGTATATTCCAATGATAGGCTTCCTCAAATTTTCCTTAGGTCTTCGTGATCAAGCAAGTTGGATGCACACCCACTAGTTTTCTTTAAGAGCTTTCACATACTCTTAGCTCTAGTGCATCATTTGTATGGCAATCCCTACTCACTCACATTGATATATATTGATGAGCATCTCCACAGCTCATTGATATGCCTAGTTAATGTGACCATCTTCTTCTTGTTTGTCTTGCAACCTCCACCACACTCCATTCTACTTATAGTGCTAAAACCATGGCTCACGCTCATGTATTGCGTGAGAGTTGAAAAGGTTTGAGAAAGTAAAGGTGTGAAAACAATTACTTGGCCAATACCGAGGTTGTGCATGATTTAAATTCGTTGTGCAAGGATGATAGAGCATAGCCAGACTATATGCTTTTGTAGGGATAACTTTCTTTTGGCCTTGTTATTTTGAAAGTTCATGATTACCTTGCTAGTTTGCTTGAAATATTATTGTTTCCACGTCAATAGCAAACTATTGTTTTGAATCTAATGGATCTAAACATTCATGTCACATAAGAGGAGTTACAAAGGACATCTATGCTAGGTAGCATGAAAGCATCAAAAATTCATTCTTTATTACTTCCCTACTCGAGGACGAGCAGGAGTTAAGCTTGGGGATGCTTGATACGTCTCAAACGTATCTATAATTTTTGATGGTTTCATGTTGTTATCTTGTCAACTTTGGATGTTTTATGTACCTTTTATATCTTTTTTGGGACTAACTTATTAATTCAGTGCCAAGTGTGAGTTCCTGTTTTTTCTGTGTTTTTGACTCTTTTCATATCTGATTTTGGAACGGATTCGAAACGGAATAAAATCCCCAAAATATTTTTTTCCAGAACGGAAGAAGATCAGGGGACTTGAGGGCCAAGGCAAGAGAGCCACACGGGGCCCACAAGCCCTGTAGCCGCCACCAGGGGGGCGACAGCTACCAGGCTCGTGGCTTCCCTAGCGCCCCCCTGACCTAGCTCCTTCGCCTATATATTCCCTAAAATACAAAAAAATAGGGGAATCCACGAAAACACTTTTCCGCCGCCGCAAGCTTCCGTTTCCGCGAGATCTCATCTCGAGACCCTTGCCGGTGCCCTGCCGGAGGGGACTTTGGAGTTGGAGGGCTTCTACATCAACATCATCGCCCCTCCAATGACTCGTGAGTAGTTCACTTCAGACCTACGGTTCCGTAGTTAGTAGCTAGATGGCCTCTTCTCTCTCTTGGATCTTCAATACAAAGATCTCCATGATCTTCATGGAAATCTATCCGATGTAATCCTCTTCGGCGGTGTGTTTGTCGAGATCTGATGAATTGTGGATTTGTGATCAGATTATCTATGATATATATTTGAGTCCTTGCTGATTTCTTTTATGCATGATTTGATATCCTTGTAAGTCTCTCCAAGTCTAGGGTTTTGTTTGGCCAACTAGATCTAGGATTTTTGCAATGGGAGAAGTGCTTGGTTTTGGGTTAATACCGTGTAGTGACCTTTCCCAGTGACAGAAGGGGCAGCAAGGCACGCATCGTATAGTTGCCATCAAGGGTAACAAGATGGGCTTTTATCGTAGATATGAGATTGTCCATCTACATCATGTCATCTTGCTTAAGGCGTTACTCTGTTCTTTTCAACTTAATACACTAGATGCATGCTGGATAGCGGTCGACGTGTGGAGTAATAGTAGTAGATGCAGAAAGTATCGGTCTACTTGTTTTGGACGTGATGCCTATAGATATAATTATTGCCATAGATAACGTCACGACTTCGCGCGGTTCTATCAATTGCTCGACAGTAATTCGTTCACCCACCGTCTACTTGCTTTCATGAGAGAAGCCACTAGTGAACACTACGGCCCCCGGGTCTATTCACACCTATCGTTTCCACTTTCGCTTTTACTTTGCTTTGTTTCTTTTTGCTCTCAGTTCTCACTTGGCAAACAATCTATAAGGGATTGACAACCCCTTCATAGCGTTGGGTCCGAGCTCTTTGTGTTTGTGCAGGTACTTGTGACAATCCTTCACTGGATCGATACCTTGGTTCTCAAAACTGACGAAAATACTTACCGCCGCTGTGCTACATCACCCTTTCCGCTTCGAGGGAACACCAACGCAAGGCTCCAAGGCCACGGGGGAATCCTTTGCATATTTGCCAAGAAAGTCCCTAAAGGCGTAGCTGTAGCAGAAGGATTCCTGGTGCCGTTGCTGAGGAGTATCAAGACAAGAATACTCTCCCGTCAGCATGCTTGTTCCTGGCGTCGTTGGAAGGTCTTTTGTTCGAGTAAGAGAAGTATTTCTAGCGCCGTTGCCGGGGAAGGAGAGATCTATCCAAGTAGGTCTCACAAACTCATCTCTTGCATTTACCCTTTTTGCCACTTGCCTCTCGTTTTCCTCTCCCCCACTTCACATTTGCAGTTTTCATTTGCCTTTCTCATTTGCCTTTTCTTTTGCCTTTTTCCTTTTTGCCTTTCTCCTTTTCCGGTTTTCTTGCTTGATTGTGTGCTTGTTTGTTTGTTGAAGTCATCATGGCTCAGAACACCAAACTTTGCGACTTCTCGAGTACCAATAATAATGATTTTATTAGTACTCCGATTGCTCCTGCCACTAGTGCGGAATCGTATGAAATCAACACAGTCGGTTGGCTGCTCTGAGAGAGAACTTGACACTTGTCATTTGAGAGCATCCCATCCTGTGAGCACTTTGAGAGAAAATCATCAGTTTGGAAAAAACGCAAACACCCAAACCAAAACAAAAAAACCCAAAGTGATTGAGTATCACTGAAGAGATTGTTCCTGTGTGAAACCGACATTTGTTAACTTCAAAGACCGTGCATCTTCTATACAGTTAGGTGTCAATGGTCTAGAGCATC
Organism: Hordeum vulgare subsp. vulgare; assembly: GCF_904849725.1. Classification (NCBI taxonomy): domain Eukaryota; kingdom Viridiplantae; phylum Streptophyta; class Magnoliopsida; order Poales; family Poaceae; genus Hordeum; species Hordeum vulgare. Next base: position 438,818,489 of record NC_058522.1, on the reverse strand, counting down.
CAGTAGTAAAATGTGGATTATCGGGTGACCGAGTTTGTGAGGGTTTGGAAGTCTTCCCTGAAGACTTACCACGAATGTTGGGAGAGGACTATGCATCCTTAGCTCAAGGAGAATATATAAGGACTCTGTGTATTGGGACTGTGTGTCCTTTGGTTTAAATACCAAGCTGCTCCAATCCATATGTATGACGGTCACAACAATTGGAACTGGGTCATCAAATCAGTGTCTTCATCGAGTACCTGGTTCTATTTCCTCAAACCTTCTTTTTCCTCATTTATGTGTTGATTAAATTGAAGGTTACTGTTTAAAGAATTTGACTGAAGACTTTCTCAATTCCATCATGATGACGCTGGTCACGCTGTAGTTCTTCACCGCACTTATTCTTCACCTTCTTATCCTAGTCAACCTACTCATGCTAAGTGTTTGTTTCATTCCATCATGATGACCATGCTTTTGCCATGTTACACTTACACGTGAGTACTTATTGCACTGCAATTTGTTCGCTACTTAGCAATTTCCTCACAGAGAAATTCCTGAGTGACGAATTCATAAAAATCTCCTATTCACCCCCTCTAGTCGATATAACGCACTTTCAATTGGTATTAGAGCAAGGTACTCCCTTCTTCTGTGTGATTTTGGTTTAACCACCTAAGTTTTAGTTATGTCGACCACAGGTATGATCAAGGTCACTGCGGGTTTTCCTACCTTCAATGGGATGAACTACCCCTACTGGAAGAACAAGATGTGCATGCATCTTGAAGCAATTGACAATCATCTCTCGTACATCATGGAAAATGGTGTTCCCGTTGTATCTGAAGCTATCAACGCTGCTCATGTGAAGAGATCCAAGCAACTCGACTCTGACGCGAAGAATATCATATGTGGCCATCTGAGAAAAGGTCAATATGGCAGAGTGAGTGCTTTGGGATCTGTAAAGCTCATGTGGGACATGCTGTCCAAAGTCAACGAAGAAGTCTCTACTCAACCTGACTCTCGGGTTGATGTTTTTCACAATCTTTTCAACTGGTTCAGAAGACTTGATAATGAAAATTGTTAGCAAACCTTCGATCGCCTCACTAATATCTCCAATGAGCTACAGGCTCTTAGGGCCACTAACATCACTGGCCATGGGATGGTGAAGAAATTGCTGAGATCTCTTGATTCCTCATTTGATACACTGGTTCTAATGATTCAAGAGCATGGAGACTACAAGTCACTGTTGGAATTATGCCCTAGAGGCAATAATAAATATAGTTATTATTATAATTCCTGTATCAAGATAATCGTTTATTATCCATGCTATAATTGTATTGAATAAAGACTTATATACATGTGTGGATACATAGTCAAAACACTGTCCCTAGCAAGCCTCTAGTTGGCTAGCCAGTTGATCAAAGATAGTCAGTGTCTTCTGATTATGAACAAGGTGTTGTTGCTTGATAACTCGATCACGTCATTAGGAGAATCACGTGATGGACTAGACCCAAACTAATAGACGTAGCATGTTGATCGTGTCATTTTATTGCTACTGTTTTCTGCGTGTCAAGTATTTGTTCCTATGACCATGAGATCATATAACTCACTAACACCGGAGGAATACTTTGTGTGTATCAAACGGCGCAACGTAACTGGGTCACTATAAAGATGCTCCACAGGTATCTCCGAAGGTGTTCATTGAGTTAGTATGGATCAAGACTGGGATTTGTCACTCCGTGTGACGGAGAGGTATCTCGGGGCCCACTCGGTAATATAACATCATACACAAGCCTTGCAAGCAATGTGACTTAGTGTAAGTTGCGGGATATTGTATTACGGAACGAGTAAAGAGACTTGCCGGTAAACGAGATTGAAATAGGTATACGGATACTGACGATCGAATCTCGGGCAAGTAACATACCGAAGGACAAAGGGAATAACATACGGGATTATATGAATCCTTGGCACTGAGGTTCAAACGATAAGATCTTCGTAGAATATGTAGGATCCAATATGGGCATCCAGGTCCCGCTATTGGATATTGACCGAGGAGTCTCTCGGGTCATGTCTACATAGTTCTCGAACCCGCAGGGTCTGCACACTTAAGGTTGCACGTTGTTTTATGCGTATTTGAGTTATATGGTTGGTTACCGAATGTTGTTCGGAGTCCCGGATGAGATCACGGACGTCACGAGGGTTTTTGGAATGGTCCGGAAACGAAGATTGATATAAAGGATGACCTCATTTGATTACCGGAAGGTTTTCGGAGTTACCGGGAATGTACCGGGAATGACGAATGGGTTCCGGGAGTTCACCGGGGGGGCAACCCACCCCGGGGAAGCCCATAGGCCTTGGGGGTGGCGCACCAGCCCTTAGTGGGCTGGTGGGACAGCCCAAGAAGGCCCTATGCGCCATAGGAAGAAAATCAAAGAGAAAAGAAAAAAAGAGGAGGTGGGAAAAGGGGGAAGGACTCCTCCTTCCAAACCTAGTTGGACTCGGTTTGGAAGGGGAGATCTCCCCCCTTGGCTCGGCCGAAGCTCTTAGGGGTCCTTGGACCCCAAGGCAAAGCTCCCCCTCTTCCCCCTATATATACGGAGGTCTTAGGGCTGATTTGACACAACTTTGCCACGGCAGCCCGACCACATATCTCCACGGTTTTACCTCTAGATCGCGTTTCTGCGGAGCTCGGGCGGAGCCCTGCTGAGACAAGATCACCACCAACCTCCGGAGCGCCATCACGCTGCCGGAGAACTCTTCTACCTCTCCGTCTCTCTTGCTGGATCAAGAAGGCCGAGATCATCGTCGAGCTGCACGTGTGCTGAACGCGGAGGTGCCGTCCGTTCGGCACTAGATCGTGGGACTGATCGCGGGACGGTTCGCGGGGCGGATCGAGGGACGTGAGGAAGTTCCACTACATCAATCGCGTTCGCTAACGCTTTTGCTGTACGGTCTACAAGGGTACGTAGATCACACATCCCCTCTCGTAGATGGACATCACCATGATAGGTCTTCGTGCGCGTAGGAAATTTTTTGTTTCCCATGCGACGTTCCCCAACAGTCACTAGGTTCTTCTGTTATTCTTGAGAGACTCAATACTCATGAATTCCAACAATCTGAGAAGAGAGAACTATATGGTCCAAGCTATGGAAGATCTCGTGTGCGGAAGGCAAAGGCTATTTCCTCGTGTGAAGAAGAAGAATCTGATTGAAGTCTTGGTGATACTGAATAACTTGGTCGGGAACTTGCAATGTTTATGAGAAAATTCAAGAAGTTCTACACACAAGGTTAGTTCAGAAAATCGTCAAGAATAGATGTGAGGAAATCAAAATCTTCATCTGAGGACTACAAGAAAAGAACATGTCATAAATGCAAGAAGTCTGATCACTACATTGCTGATTGTCCTTGTTGGGTAAAGGAATCAAAGAAGACGAAGTACAAGGATGATAGTTCTGATGACTCGAAGAAAAATAAGAAATCTTAAAAATCCTTATCATCCAAGTCCTCATCGCACAAGAAGAACAATTTCAAAAAGTCTCGGGCTCTTATTGGCAAGGAAGTGGATTCTGAGGAAGAATTTGAGGAATGTGATGAAGAGGAAGGATTTGAGGAGGAGACAGAGTGTGATGTGGCAAGTCTAGCCCTTACTACCACATTTGTCAGCAAGTCCATCTTCAACCTTGAAGAAAATGACTACGTCAACAACACTGATGACTGCGACAATGACTTTTCTCCCACGTATTGCTTCATGGCAAAAGGAGCCAAGGTACCCAAACAAACTTCCTCTTTTGACTCAAGTGACAGTGAACCTCATGATTATCAGAAACCTAGTTACTATAAACTTGCCAATATTGCCACTAAGCAACAGAATGCTCTTGAAAAGATTCAGAAACTATTAGACCAAAGCGATGACCTATTGAACGAGGAAATGGATCGGACTCAAACTCTCATTGATGATATTCAAAGTCTTTAGTCTAAATTGGTAGTATTCAAGAACATCATGACACTCTCTTGTATGATCATGAGAAGCTTTCTTATGAATTTCTTCAAAGAAAGCAAGATCTTGAGAAGCTAAGAGCATCTCATGATGATCTTCGAAGTGAAAATGATTCTTTTCTCGCTTAATAGACCAGTTCTTCTCACGAAGAATTCATTCCACCATGTATGAAATGCATCAAATGTGAAACTACTAATTCTTCACGTGAAAGTTCAAATGCTTCTATTGCTACAAATTCTTCAACTATATCTCTGGTCATAAATTCCTCACTTCAGGAACCCACAAATGTCACTCATGAAAAGGCAAGGTTGAAGGAATTGTATGTGACACGCATATACAAAAGTCTTAAAGGGCATCAAACCCTTTGCGATGTGCTCAAAAAGAAGATTCTGAACAGAAACCCTAGGAGAGAGGGTGTTGCATTTGAGAGGAAATTGAATATTGATGGATCATAGTGGAAATCTGAGCAGTATCCCAAAACCACATGGGTTGCTGCGAAAGGACCTCGTGTAGATCCATCCACATTATCTGGCTTTGCATGTGAAACTTCGTATTCCTCTGATGAGTCACTTGACTCCAATTATAAACTATTCAAAAATCAGAATGGTGAAGTATTTGCTTTATATGTTGGAACTAGCTGCAGGAATGGACCACCCTTGAGGAAAATGTGGGTTCCCAGAAGCGGCTTGGAAGATCTTGAGGTGAATGTCCTCATGACACTGCCCATGAAGAACATGAACCCCAGATCAAATTTCTCAAGTGGACCAAGGTCCTCACGAGAACCAAATTCCTCATATGGTCAAAATCATGCTCATACTCGTGGTAATGCTTCTGATATGCAGGGAAACTACAAGGGTCATGAATATATGCGTTATTACTCAAATTATTATGTTCATTAATCCTCGAAGAATTTCTCTGCATATGCATTCGAGTACACTAACCCCCTGCTCTGAAACGAAGTGCATTAGCTTCAATACCTAAGTTTTCATATGGTGCTGCGGAATTATGAAGTCTTTGCCACCCCTTCAGATGTGGGTGGTGAAGAAATTGCACTAACCACTTATGTAGGTCAGGTATTCATATGAACTTAATTGTCTCAAGAATTTTCTAGAGACCCTAGGAAATGCTTGAAAGGACGCAAGCTAATCATGATGAAATAATCATTTCACATGTCCTCACATTATCTTAACTCTACATTGTTTGATGCAATTCAAGTCTGATGAATTTTATATCATATTCTTGTTGGAAATATGCCCTAGAGGCAATAATAATTTAGTTATTATTATATTTTAGTTCATGATAATCGTTTATTATCCATGCTATAATTGTATTGATTGGAAACACAATACTTGTGTGGATACATAGACAAAACACTATCCCTAGTAAGCCTCTAGTTGACTAGCTCATTGATCAAAGATGGTCAAGGTTTCCTGGCCATAGGCAAGTGTTGTTACTTGATAACAGGATCAAATCATTAGGAGAATCATGTGATGGACTAGACCCAAACTAATAGACATAGCATGTTGATTGTGTCATTTTGTTGCTACTGTTTTCTGCGTGTCAAGTATTTGTTCCTATAACCATGAGATCATATAACTCACTGACACGGGAGGAATATCAAACGTCACAACGTAACTGGGTGACTATGAAGATGCTCTACAGGTATCTCCGAAGGTGTTCGTTGAGTTAGTATGGATCAAGACTGGGATTTGTCACTCCGTATGACGGAGAGGTATCTCGGGGCCCACTCGGTAATACAACATCACACACAAGCCTTGCAAGCAATGTGACTTAGGGTAAGTTGCGGGATCTTGTATTACGGAACGAGTAAAGAGACTTGCCGGTAAACGAGATTGAAATAGGTATGCGGATACTGACGATCGAATCTCAGGCAAGTAACATACCGAAGGACAAAGGGAATGACATACGGGATTTTATGAATCCTTGGCACTGAGGTTCAAATGATAAGATCTTCGTAGAATATGTAGGATCCAATATGGGCATCCAGGTCCCGCTATTGAATATTGACCGAGGAGTTACTCGGGTCATGTTTACATAGTTCTCGAACCCGCAGGGTCTGCACACTTAAGGTTCGACGTTGTTTTATGCGTATTTGAGTTATATGGTTGGTTACCGAATGTTGTTCGGAGTCCCGGATGAGATCAGGGACATCACGAGGGTTTCCGGAATGGTCCGGAAACGAAGATTGATATATAGGATGACCTCATTTGATTACCGGAAGGTTTTCGGAGTTACCGGGAATGTACCGGGAATGACGAATGGGTTCCGGGTGTTCACCGGGGGGGCAACCCACCCCGAGGAAGCCCATAGGCCTTGGGGGTCGTGCACCAGACCTTAGTGGGCTGGTGGGACAGCCCAAGAAAGACCTATGCGCCATAGGAAGAAAATCAAAGAGAAAAAAAAAAGAGGAGGTGGGAAAAGGGGGAAGGACTCCTCCTTCCAAACCTAGTTGGACTCGGTTTGGAAGAGGAGGGTTGCCCCCCTTGGCTCGGCCGAACTCCTTGGGGGTCCTTGGACCCCAAGGCAAGGCTCCCCCTCTTCCCCCTATATATACGGAGGTTTTAGGGCTGATTTGACACAACTTTGCCACAGCAGCCCGACCACATATCTCCACGGTTTCACCTCTAGATCGCGTTTCTTCGTAGCTCGGGCGGAGCCCTGCTGAGATAAGATCAGCACCAACCTCCGGAGCGCCGTCACGCTGCCGGAGAACTCATCTACCTCTCCATCTCTCTTTCTGGATCAAGAAGGCCGAGATCATCGTCGAGCTGTACGTGTGCTGAACGCGGAGGTGCCGTCCGTTCGGTGCTAGATCGTGGGACTGATCGCGGGACGGTTCGCGGGGCGGATCGAGGGACGTGAGGACGTTCCACTACATCAACCGCGTTCACTAACGCTTCTGCTGTGCGATCTACAAGGGTACGTAGATCGAATATCCCCTCTCGTAGATGGACATCACCATGATAGGTCTTCGTGCGCGTAGGAAAATTTTGTTTCCCATGCGACGTTCCCCAACAGTGGCATCATGAGCTAGGTTCATGCGTAGATGTCTTCTCGAGTAGAACACAAAAGTTTTTGTGGGTGGTGATGTGCGTTTTGCTGCCCTCCTTAGTCTTTTCTTGATTCCGCGGTATTGTTGGATTGAAGCGGCTTGGACCGACATTACTCGTACGCTTACGAGAGACTGGTTTCATTGCTACGAGTAACCCCGTTGCTCAAAGATGACTGACAAGTGTAAGTTTCTCCAACTTTAGTTGAATCGGATTTGACCGAGGAGGTCCTTGTATAAGGTTAAATAGCAATTCATATATCTCCGTTGTAGTGTTTGCGTAAGTAAGATGCGATCCTACTAGATACCCATGGTCACCACGTATAACATGCAACAACAAAATTAGAGGACGTCTAACTTGTTTTTGCAGGGTATGCTTGTGATGTGATATGGCCAACGATGTGATGTGATATATTGGATGTATGAGATGATCATGTTGTAATAGATAATATCGACTTGCACGTCGATGGTACGGCAACCGGCAGGAGCCATAGGGTTGTCTTTAAACTAACGTTTGTGCTTGCAGATGCGTTTACTATTTTGCTAGGATGTAGCAATAGTAGTAATAGCATGAGTAGCACGACAACCCCGATGGCAACACGTTGATGGAGATCATGATGATGGAGATCATGGTGTGACGCCGGTGACAAGAAGATCATGCCGGTGCTTTGGTGATGGAGATCAAGAAGCACGTGATGATGGCCATATCATGTCACTTATGAATTGCATGTGATGTTAATCCTTTTTGCACCTTGTCTTGCCTAGAACGACGGTAGCATTATGAGGTGATCTCTCACTAAAATTTCAAGACGAAATTGTGTTCTCCCCGACTGTGCACCGTTGCGACAGTTCTTCGTTTCGAGACACCACGTGATGATCGGGTGTGATAGACTCAACGTTCACATACAACGGGTGCAAAACAGTTGCACACGCGGAACACTCGGGTTAAGCTTGACGAGCCTAGCATGTGCAGACATGGCCTCGGAACACATGGGACCAAAAGGTCGAGCATGAATCGTATAGTTCATATGATTAGCATAGAGATGCTTACCACTGAAACTATTCTCGACTCACGTGATGATCGGACTTGAGATACTGGATTTGGATCATGTACCATTCAAATGACTAGAGAGATGTACTTTTTGAGTGGGAGTTCTTAAGTAATATGATTAATTGAACTAATTGTCATGAACATAGTCTAATGGTCTTTGCGAATTACGATGTAGCTTGCGCTATAGCTCTACTGTTTTTTGTATGTTCCTCGAGAAAATTTAGTTGAAAGTTGATAGTAGCAAACTTTGCAGACTAAGTCTGTAAAACCGAGGATTGTCCTCGTTGCTGCGCAGAAGGCTTATGTCCTTAATGCACCACTCGGTGTGCTGCACCTCAAACATCGTCTGTGGATGCTGTGAACATCCGACATACACGTTTCTGATGACTACACGATAGTTCAGTGCAAGAATACTTAATAGCTTAGAAGCAAGGCGCCAAAAATGTTTTGAAACGTCACGGAACATAAGTGATGTTCTAAAGAGATGAAATTGTGATTTCATGCTTGTGCCCTTGTTGAGAGGTACGAGACCTCCGACAAGATTCTTTGTCCACAAAGTAAAGGAGAAAAGCTCAATCGTTGAGCGTGTGCTCAGATTGTCTGAGTACGACAATCGCTTGAATCAAGTCGGAGTTAATCTTCCAGATGAGATAGTGATAGTTCTCCAAAGTCAGTGCCACCAAGCTGTGAGAGCTTCGTGATGAACTATAACATATCAAGGATAGATACAATGATCTTTGAGTGATTCACGATGTTTGACACTGCGAAAGTAGAAATCAAGAAGGAGCATCAATAGTTGATGGTTAGTAAAACCACTAAGTTTCAAGAAAGGCAAGGGCTAGAAGGGATACTTCGTGAAACGGCAAAACAGTTGCTGCACTAATGAAGAGACCCAAGATTAAACCCAAACCTGAGACTAAGTGCTTCTGTAATGAGGGGAACAGTCACTGAGACGGAGCAACTCTAGATACTTGGTAGATAAGAAGGCTGGCAAAAGTTGAAAGAAGTATATTTGATATACATGATGTTGATGTGTACTTTACTAGTACTCCTAGTAGCATGAGGGTATTGGATACCGGTTCGGTTGCTAAGTGATTAGTAACACGAAATGATAGCTACGGAATAAACGGAGACTAGCTAAAGGCGAGGTGACAATACGTGTTGGAAGTGTTTCCAAGGTTGATATGATCAAACGTCGCATGCTCCCTCTACCATCGGGATTGATGTTAAACCGAAATAATTGTTATTTGGTGCTTGCGTTAAGCATGAACATGATTGGATCGTGTTTATTGCAATACGATTATTCATTTAAAGAGAATAATGGTTACTCTATTTGCTTGAATAATCACCTTCAATGGTTTATTGAATCTCGATCGTAGTGTTACACATGTTCATGATATTGGTGCCAAAAGATACGAGGTAATGATGATAGTACCACTTACTTGTGGCACTGCCGCTTGAGTCATGTTGGTATAAATTGCATGAAGAGGCTCCATGCTGATGGATCTTTATACTCACTTGATTTTGAATCACTAGTGACATGCAAATCATACCACATGAGCAAGGCCTTGTTTTCATCGAGATGAAACAAGATAGTAACTTATTGGAAGTGATACATTTTGATGTATGCAGTCCAATGGGTGCTGAGGCACGCAGTGGATATCGTCATGTTCTTACTTCAATGACGATTTGAGTAGATACTAGAATATTTACTTAATGAATCACAAGTCTGAAATATTGAAAAGTTCAATTCTGTTTCGGAGTGAAGTTTGTCGTAATAAGAGGATAAACTGTCTACGATAGGATCATATAAATGAATATCTGAGTTACGAGTTTTGGTATGCAGTTAAGACAATGTGGAAATTGTTTCGCAGTTCATGCCACCTGGAACATCATAGTGTGATGATGTGTCTGAACATCATAGCCACGCACTATTTGGTATGGTGCATGTTATGATGTCTCTTATCGGATTACCACTATCGTTTATGGGTTATGCATTAGAGACAACCGCACTCACTTTAAATAGGGCACCGCGTATTTCCGTTGAGATGACACAGTATAGACTGAGGTTTAGAGAAATCTAAACTGTCGTTTCTTGAAAGTTTGGGGTTTCGATACTTATGTGAAAAAGTTTCAGTTTGATAAGCTCGAACCCAAAGCGGATAAATGCATCTTCATAGGATATCCAAGACAGTTGGGTACATCTCCTATCTCAGATCCGGAAGCAAAGTGTTTGTTTCTAGAAACGGATCCTTTCTCGAGGAAAGGTTTCTCTCGAAAGAAATGAGTGGGAGGGTGGTAGAACTTGATGAGGTTAATGAACCATAACTTCGACCAGTGTGTAGCAGGGCGCAGGAAGTTGTTCCTGTGGCGCCTACACCAATTGAAGTGAAAGCTGATGATGGTGATCATCGAGCATCGGATCAAGTTACTACAATCCTGGTAGGTTGACAAGGTCGCGTACTACTACAGAGTGGTACGGTAACCCTGTCTTGGAGGTCATGTTGTTGAGCAACAGTGAACCTATGAGTTATGGAGAAAACAATGGTGGGCCCAGATTCCGACAAATGGCTGGAAGCCATGAAATCCGAGAGAGGATCCATGTATGAAAACAAAGTGTAGACTTTGGAAGAACTACTTGATGGTCGTAGGACTATTAAGTAAAGATGGATCTTTAAAAGGAAGACAGACGATGATAGTGATAAGTCACTATTAAGAAAAGCTCGAATTGTCGCAAAGATGTTTCCGCCAAGATCAAACAGTTGACTATGATGAGACTTTCTCACTCATAGCGATGCTAAAAGTCTGTTAGAATTATGTTAGTAGTTGCTGCATTATTTATGAAATATTGCACATAGGATGTCAAAACATTGTTTCCTCGACGGTTTTCTTGAGCAAACATTGTATGTGATACAACCATGAGGTTTTGTCGATCCTAAAGATACTAGAAAGTATGCAAGCTCCAGCGATCCTTAAATGGACTGGTGCAAGCATCTCGGAGTTGGAATATACACTTTGATGAGATGATCAAAGATTTTGGGTTTGTACAAGGTTTATGAGAAACTTGTGTTTCCAAAGAAGTGAGTGGGAGCACTATAGAATTTCTGATAAGTGTATGTGGTTGACATATTGTGGATCAGAAGTAATGTAGAATTTCTGTAAAGCATACAAGGTTGTTTGAAAGGACTTTTCAAAGGAATACCTGGATTGAGCTACCTGAACGTTGAGCATCAAAGATCTATGGAGATAGATCGAAAGCGCTTAATGGAAGTTTCAACAAGATGCATGCCTTGACAAGTTTTTGAAGGAGTTCAAAATAGATCAGCAAAGAAGGAGTTCTTGGTTGCGTTGTGAGGTGTAAATTTGAGTAAGACTCAAAACCCGACCCCGGCAGAATAAAGAGAATAGATGAAGGTCGTCTTCTATGCCTTAGCCGTAGACTCTAAAGTATGCCATGCTGAGTACCGCACCTGATGTGTGCCTTGCAGCAAGTCTGTTAAGAGGTACACGGAGTGATCCAGGATTGAATCACTGATCAGCGGTCAAAGTTATCCTTACTAACTAAATAGACTAAGGAATTTTTCTCGATTATGGAGGTGGTTAAAGAGTTCGTCATAAAAGGTTACGTCGATGCAAGCTTTGACACTAATCCGAATAACTATGAGTAGTGAAACGGATTCGTATAGTAGAGTAGATATTTGGAGCATTTCCGAATAGCACGTAGTAGCAGCATCTATAAGATGACATAAAAATTTGTAAAGAACGCACGGATCTGAAAGTTTCAGAACCGTTAACTAAAACCTCTCTCACGAGCAAGACGTGATCAGACCCGAGAACTATATGGGTGTTGGATTCGTTGAAATCACATGGTGATGTGAACTAGATTATTGACTCTAGTGCAAGTGGGAGACTATTGGAAATATGCCCTAGAGGCAATAATAAATTAGTTATTATTATATTTCTTAGTTCATGATAATCGTTTATTATCCATGCTATAATTGTATTGATTGGAAACACAATACTTGTGTGGATACATAAACAAAACACTGTCCCTAGTAAGCCTCTAGTTGACTAGCTCATTGATCAAAGATGGTCAAGGTTTCCTGGCCATAGGCAAGTGTTGTTACTTGATAACGGGACCACATCATTAGGAGAATCATGTGATGGACTTGACCCAAACTAATAGACGTAGCATGTTGATCGTGTCATTTTGTTGCTACTGTTTTCTGCGTGTCAAGTATTTGTTCCTATGACCATGAGATCATATAACTCACTGACACCGGAGGAATGCTTTATGTGTATCAAACGTCGCAATGTATCTGGGTGACTATAAAGATGCTCTACAGGTGTCTCCGAAGGTGTTCGTTGAGTTAGTATGGATCAAGACTGGGATTTGTCACTCCGTATGACGGAGAGGTATCTCGGGGCCCACTCGGTAATACAACATCACACACAAGCCTTGCAAGCAATGTGACTTAGTGTAAGTTGCGGGATCTTGTATTACGGAACGAGTAAAGAGACTTGCCGGTAAACGAGATTGAAATAGGTATGCGGATACTGACGATCGAATCTCAGGCAAGTAACATACCGAAGGACAAAGGGAATGATATACGGGATTATATGAATCCTTGGCACTGAGGTTCGAATGATAAGATCTTCGTAGAATATGTAGGATCCAATATGGGCATCCAGGTCCCGCTATTGGATATTGACCGAGGAGTTACTCGGGTCATGTCTACATAGTTCTCGAACCCGCAGGGTCTGCACACTTAAGGTTCGACGTTGTTTTATGCGTATTTGAGTTATATGGTTGGTTACCGAATGTTCTTCGGAGTCTCGGATGAGATCACGGACGTCACGAGGGTTTCCGAAATGGTCCGGAAACGAAGATTGATATATAGGATGACCTCATTTGATTACCGGAAGGTTTTCAGAGTTACCGGGAATGTACCGGGAATGACGAATGAGTTTCGGGTGTTCACCCGGGGGGGCAACCCACCCCGGGGAAGCCCATAGGCCTTGGGGGTGGCGCACCAGCCCTTAGTGGGCTGCTGGGACAGCCCAAGAAGGCCCTATGCACCATAGGAATAAAATCAAAGAGAAAAGAAGAAAAAAAAAGAGGAGGTGGGAAAAGGGGGAAGGACTCCTCCTTCCAAACCTAGTTGGACTCGGTTTGGAAGGGGAGGGTTGCCCCCCTTGGCTCGGCCGAACTCCTTGGGGGTCCTTGGACCCCAAGGCAAGGCTCCCCCTCTTCCCCCTATATATACGGAAGTTTTAGGGCTGATTTGACACAACTTTGCCACAGCAGCCCGACCACATATCTCCATGGTTTCACCTCTAGATCGCGTTTCTGCGGAGCTCGGGCGGAGCCCTGCTGAGATAAGATCACCACCAACCTCCGGAGCGCCGTCACGTTGCCGGAGAACTCATCTACCTCTCCGTCTCTCTTGCTGGATCAACAAGGCCGAGATCATCGTCGAGATGTACGTGTGCTGAACGTGGAGGTGCCGTCCGTTCGGCGCTAGATCGTGGGACTGATCGCGGGACTGTTCGCGGGGCGGATCGAGGGACGTGAGGACGTTCCACTACATCAACCGCGTTCACTAACGCTTCTGCTGTGCGATCTACAAGGGTACGTAGATCGAATATCCCCTCTCGTAGGTGGACATCACCATGATAGGTCTTCGTGCGCATAGGAAATTTTTTGTTTCCCATGCGACGTTCCCCAACAATTCTTCACTCTGAAGCATATGAGATGGTAAGTTGTACTAATTCATCTGTAGGGTGACACCCCTGAAGCCACTGAGTGGGTTCTTAACACTGGATGTACTAATGACATGACTGGTGACAAGAGTCTAGTAATGAATATTCCATTAAGTCCATCACCACTGAAGCATATCACCTACATAGACAAAGGAAAAAAACCAGGTGTTGGGTCTTGGTAAGGTTGCTATCTCCAAGGACCGACACATGGACAAATGCATGCTTGTCTAATCCCTTGGGTTCAACCTCATGTCAGTCTCAATGCTTTGTGATCCTTATATGATTGTCATCTTTAGCAAACATCATTGCGTAGTCATCATGGAATCTAACAAATCCAAAGTCTTCAAAGGCTTTAGGAGAGGAGATTGTACATTGTTGATTTCTCTACAGGTTCACGATCGGCCACGTGTCTACTTGCAAAAGCCTTAGAGGGTTGGCTATGGCATCAACGACTTGGTCATGCTGGCATAAGGAACCTGCACACTCTCGTGAAGCAGAGGCGCATCATAGGCATTGAGGGTGCCAAATTCCATAAGGGTCATTTGTGTGGGGCTTGTGAGTCTCGAAAGATGACCAGATCCAAGCATCCCTTGAAGACTATCATGACTACTAATATTTCTTTTGAATTGCTTCACATGAACCTATTTGGACCTACTCATTATGCCACACTAACCAATGCGGCATCTCTATATGGCTTTGTCATTGTTTATGATTATTCACGGTACAGTTGGGTTCATATTATCTGTTACAAAACTGAAGTGCACTGATGACTGTGATCTGCGTTGGGTTTTCCGTGAAGAGGAACGGGTTATCGCAACACAATGCGGGTAAGTATTTCCCTCAGTTATGAAACCAAGGTTTATCGAACCAATAGGAATACCAATCCTCAACCTTGTTTAGCAACTGCACACAAAGAAACAAACAACTTGCACCCAACGCGGGCAAGAGGGTTGTCAGTCCCCTTGATCTCGTTATTTGCAAGAAAATGATCTGTGTAGATATTTGTTGATAATTGTAAATTGAAAAATAAAATCAAACACAAATAATGACAGCAAGGTAATAGTAGCGTTTGTAAATATATAAGTGAATAGACTTGGGGGCCATAGTGTTCCCTAGCGGCATCTCTTATGGCAAAGGCATATGGTGGGTAAACAAATTACTGTTGGGGAATTGATAGAACATTGAATATTATGCCATTTTCATGACAATGATCATGTGTATATATGCATCACATCCATAAGAAAATAGGCCGACTCCTGCCAGCACCTATAACTACTACTCCACTTCAAGAATGCTTCTATGCTTGCATCTCTACGTATTAAGTAAAAACAGAGTAATGCTTGGAGAACAATGACATGATGTAGACAAAGTAAAGTCAATTAATATGAATAAACCCCATCGCGTTATCCTTAGTAGAAGCAACACAAAGACGCATCTTGTCCCCTTATGTCATTGGGATATACAAATTCGCAAGGTTGAACCTACTACAACGCACCACTCCCACTGAAGAAATATTAATCTAGTTGGCAAACTATCTCAATATATCCGAGAGCATTACGAAGCAATGATGATCATGCAATTAAGAATCATAATAATCAGAGGTGACTCAAATACTTTTCATGAATAATCTGAACATAAACCCACAATTCATCGGATCCCAACAAACACACTATACATAATGATTACATCGGATAGATCAAAGCGAAGATGTGATGAACGGGTTATCGCAGCACAATGCGGGTAAGTATTTCCCTCAGTTATGAAACCGAGGTTTATCAAACCAATAGGAATACCAATCCTCAATCGTCTTAGCGAATGCACACAAAGAAACAAAAAACTTGCACCCAACGCGGGCAAGAGGGTTGTCAATCCCCTTGATCTTGTTATTGGCAAGCAAATGGGGTGTATAGAAAATTGTTGACAATTGTAAATTGCAAAATAAAATAAAACACAAATAATGGCAGCAAGATAGTTGTAGTGTTTGTAAATATATAAGTGAATATACCCGGGGGTCGTAGTGTTCCCTAGTGGCATCTCTCATGGCAAAGGCATATGGTGGGTAAACAAATTACTGTTGGACAATTGATAGAACATCGAATAATTATGTGATTTTCACGGCAATGATCAAGTGTATATATGCATCACGTCCATAAGAAAATAGGCCGACCGCTTCCTGCACCTATTACTATTACTCCACTTCAAGAGCGCTTCTATGCTTGCCTCTCTACGTATTAAGTAAAAAAAATAGAGTAATGCCTCTCTACGTATTAAGTAAAAACAGAGTAATGCTTGGAGAACAATGACATGATGTAGTCAAAGTAAACTCAATTAATATGAATAAACCCCATTGTTTTATCCTTAGTAGCAGCAACAGAAAGACACATCTTGTCCCCTTTTGTCACTAGGATATAGAAATTCACCAGGTTGAACCTACTACAATGCACGACTCCCACTAAAGAAATAATAATCTAGTTGGCCAAACTATCTCAATAGATCAGAGAGCATTACAAAGCTATGATGATCATGCAAATAAAAATCATAATAATCAGAGGTGACACAAATACTTTTCATGAATAATTTGAACATAAACCCACAATTTATCGGATCCCAACAAACACACCGTACATAGTGATTACATCAGATAGATCAAAGCAAAGATGCGATGAACATGGTATTGAAGATCATAAGAGAAAGATATTTCCATCTAGGTACTGCCTACGGACCCGTAGGTCTGTGGTGAACTACTCACACATCATGGAGAGGGCAGCAAGGTTGAATGTAGAGGCCCTCAGTGATTGATATACCCTCCGGCAGATCGCCGGAACGGAGGTTTAGATGGCCTCCCATCGGAACAGAGACTTGCAGCGGCGGAAAAAGTGTTTCGGAAGTCCTCTTAGGGTTTTCGGAATATTTGTGAATTTATAGGCCATAGAGGGACGTCGGGGCACAAGCCATCAGGGTGTGACCAAGCCCTAGGTCATGCCCTGTTGGCTTATGCCTCCCTCGTGTAGCCTCTCATCCACTTCCCATGCTTGCTGGTCTTCATATAGTCCAGAAAAATCATATTAAAGTTTCGTGGCATTTGGACTTCACTTGGTAGGGTAAACCCGCAAAGAAAAAAACACGCAGAAAACAAGAACTGGCACTGGGCACTTGGTCAATAGGTTAGTGCTCAAAAATATTATAAATTGGTATAGAAATGCCCAAAAAGTTTCCTAGAATGATAATATATCAGCATGGAACAACCAAAAATTATAGAAACGTTGGAGACGTATCATGCACGAAGTCTTCAAATGGTTTTCCTCAAGGGCCTTGATGAACTTCGGTGTCAAAATCAAGCACATTAGGAGTGATGATGGGACAGAGTTCGAAAACACTAGTCTTGATGATTAACTTGATGAACTTGGTATTACTCATGAGCTATCTGCCGCATATACTCCTCAGCATAATCGCGCCATGGAGCGCAAGAACATGACTCTTGTTGAGATGGCTTGCACTAGGCTTGAAGAATATTAGACCCCTCATAGTTTATGGCCTGAGGCAATCAACACTGCCTGCCACATCATCAACATGGTATACCTTCACAAATTCCTCAAGAAGACATCATATGAACTCCTCACTGACAAGGAACCCAATGTAAGTTATTTCAAAGTCTTCGGTGCAAGATGCTGGATTAGAGATCCTCACCACGGTTCTAAATTTGCACCGAAAGCACATGAGGCTTTTATGCTTGGTTACATAAAGGACTCCCATACCTACAAAGTCTTCAACAACTACCACAACAAAGTTGTTGAAACAGTAGATGTGCGGTTCGATGAAACTAATGGCTTGCAAAGAGAGCACCTACCTCCTAGGCTAGATGAAATGCCTCGTGAGGAATCCATTAGGTTCAAGGATACTGAAGATATCATCCCCACTTAGGAAACTCTACCCGTTGAAGAATTCATCCCAAACAACGTAGAAATTCATGCTAGTGCATCTCAAGAAATTGTTGTTGATCAAATTCCTCAACACCAACAAAATCCTCAAATCGTGAATCCAAGGGTTGCAAATGAAGTTGAAATTTACAAAATCATCGATGGCATCAATGCACCAGGTCCCCTCACTCGCTCAAAAGTTTCAAATCTAACTAAGTTTTGTGGGCATTCCTCCTTTGTGTCTATCGCGAAACCCTCAAAGCTTGATGGAGCCTTTATGGGGCATGAGTGGATTCAAGCAATGCAAGAGGAATTACATCAATTCAAGCTTAACAATGTGTGGGAACTTGTCAAGTGGCCTGATCCTCACAAGCACAATATCATCGGTACCAAGTGGATCTACCGAAACAAGCAAGACGAAGATGGTCAGGTAGTGAGGAATAAGGCATGACTTGTAGCACAAGGCTACGCACATGTTGAAAGAATTGACTTTGATAAAACTTTTGCACCTATTGCTAGACTTGAAGTTATTCGTATACTTATTGCTTATGCTAACCATCACAATATCACCTTATATCAAATGGCTGTGAAAAGCGCATTCCTCATTGGTAAGCTTGAGGAAGAAGTATATGTTGCTCAGCCCCAAGGTTTTGAAGACCCAAAGCATCCTGACAAAGTCTTCACACTCAACAAGGCTCTCTATGGCCTCAAGCAGGCCCCTCGGGCGTGGTATGACATGTTGAAGGAATTCCTCATGAAGAAAGGCTTCAAACCCGCTTCACTTGACCCAACTATTTTCACAAAATCCTATGACAATGAACTATTCGTGTGCTAAATATATGTAGACGATATTATCTTTGGTTGTACTGACAAATGTTACAGTGATGAATTTGGCTATATGATGGGTGAAGAATATAAAATGCCCATGAAGGGGAGTTGAAACTCTTCCCAGGTCTTCAAATTCATCAACAACACAATGGCATCTTCATCTCTCCACAGAAATACCTCAAGGATGTCGTGAAGAAATTCGGCATGCAAGACTGCAAAGGCGTCAAGATTCCAATGCCCACAAACGGCCACCTCTACACTGACGAAAATTATATAGATTTACATTAGAAGGTATATCGCTCCATGATTGGCTCATTATTGTACCTATGTGCATCTAGGCCAGATATTATTCTTAGTGTTTGCATGTGCGTCCATTTCCAAGCAACACCGAAGGAGTCACACCATAAGGATGTGAAGTATATTCTTTGATATCTATCTCACACACCAATCTTCATATAGTTGGATATTCTGACTGTAACTATGTTGATGACCGTGTGGATCGCAAGTCAACATCAGGCATATGCCATTTCCTCGGACAATCCTTAGTTTGTTGGTCCTCGAAGAAACAAAACTGCGTGACACTTTCCACTGCTGAAGCTGAGTATATTGCTGCTAGTTCATGTTGTACTCAAGTACCGTGGATGAAGCAAATCCTCAAGGACTATGTCATCAATGTGAAGAAGGTGCCACTCTACTGCAACAATGAGAGTGCAATCAAGATTGCAAACAACCCGGTACAACACACAAAGACCAAGCACATCTAGATTCGTGATCATTTTCTTCGTGATCATGTACTCAAAGGCAACATCTTCCTCGGCCACGTGAAGACCGAAGAACAACTGGCAGATATCTTCACTAAGCCCTTGGATAAAAAGAGATTTTGCAAGTTGCGATGTGAGCTAAATATCCTAGAATTTTAGAATGTTGTGTGAAAGGACAGACATCCTAAAACTTATGCAAAATTGATGACTTAGATGTGCAACAAACGAAGTAACTTTTTTCTTCAATTAATGAAGAATAACCCTCTAATTGTGAGGAAACTAATGAAGAATTTGATTCTCAGAACCCTACGACAATTGTAGGCGGTGTGTGAAATCATCATTATTATACGGTGGGTTATGCCACCAACCAAAGTTGAAATTCTTCGAAGTTGAGATTTTTGCAAATTCTTAAAATCTTCACATACTTCAAATTTTCAAATTCCTCAAGGTTGCAAATACCTCAAAAAGTTCAAATTCTTCAAACTTTTCAAGATGTGTTCTTCATTGACTATATACATGTCTGAGCTTTCAAGGTCCTCAACATCATTCACTTATTGGTAAGCCTTCAAGTTGGATTTTCTTCTAAGTGAATGTGATCGGACCCGATCCCCCTCTATGCTAAGCTCGACCCAGTCCGTTCTCAAATTTTTCATATGCATTCTACTTGAAACCCGTTCAAAGTCTTCACTGAATCCTTGTCAGCTGAAGAATTTGCGAACAAAATCTCAAAAATATGTTAAGAATGTTGCCGCTCAAGCCGCTCCCACTTCCGATGATTGGATAACCCACAATCCCCCACTAACTCCACCTCTTTATACGTGGGTGACACATTGAACGAACATGGATGTCGCCCAAAGGGGGTGAATAGGCGCTTTAAAATAATTACGGTTTAGGCTTTAATAAATGCAGAATAAAACTAACATTTGGAGCGGTGTGGAGGCACAATGCTCCCCAAGAGATAACCGAGGCACATGGAGACGGTGATGTATCCCAAAGTTCACACCCTTACAGATGCTAATCTTCGGTTGGAGCGGTGTGGAGGCACAATGCTCCCCAAGAAGCCACTAAGGACACTGTAATTTCCTCATGCCCTCGCACAATGGAAGATGTCATGATTCCACTAAGGGACCATTGAGGGCGGTCACCGAACCCATACAAATAAGGTTGGGGCAATCTCCACAACTTAATTGGAGGCTTCCAACAACACCACGAAGCTTCACCATAATGGATTGTGGCTCCGGGATGACCTCAAATGCTCGGGGAAATCTCCACAACCTAATTGGAGACCCCGACACTTTCCCGAAGCTTTACACCACAATGATTGAGCTCCAAGGCACCACCAAGCTTCTAGGATACCAAGCACCCAAGAGTAATAAGCTTCTCAACTTTTCACTTCCACGTATCACCGTGGAGACCACAAACCGACGCAACTAATGCAATGGCAAGAACACACGAAGTGGTCATGCCCCTCACACTCAAATCCCTCCACAACAACAAAAGCTATGGAGGAATATGAGAGGAGGAACAAGGAGCTCACAAATAACTCCAATATCAAGATCCATGGGGTTACCCTCACATAGAGGAGAAAGTAATTGGTGGAAATGTGGATCTGGATCTCCTCTCTCTTTTCCCTCAAGAACTAGCAAGAAACATTGGAGGAATTGAGAGTTAGCAAGCTCTAAGAAGGTCAACAATCGGGGGGGGGGAGATGAGCTCAAAACAGTTGGGGAGCAATGGGGAAGAAGAACTCCTTATATAGTGCTTCCCAAATCCAACCGTCATGTGCACTCGCCGTGCACAAGCGGCAGTACCTCTCAGGCGAGCGGTGCTTCCTCTCGAACAGAAGTTTCAAGGAAACATGAGCAAAATGGCAGAAACCTCGATGCGGTAGTGCCGCCGGAGCGATACTACCACCCTGCCTAGCGGTACTTCCGCTGGGAAGCAGTAAGAGTCCAGAACCCAATGATAAGTGGTAGTACCGCGGTACCGAGAGCAGTAGTACCACGCGGGTGGTACTTCTGCTTCAAACTTCCACTCAAGATTAATTCCTAAACAGAATCGGAAAAAACGGGAAACTTAAGCAGAAGTAGCAGCGCTAGTACACATTGGAAGTACCGCCCAAGCGGTACTACCGTGGTACCGAGCGTTACTACCGTGTGATTAGAGAAAAACAGCTATGCATTGAAACTGTCATAACTTTCACGTATGAGCTGCGAATTGAGCAAACTCAAGCTTGTTGAATAGCACACCACAAGTACTATCCAAACAGAAATATGAAACATGTAGTTATGAAAATGCTAATGAAATAGATATGTGAAACCTATATGAATGAAGAACAGACAAAAACTCCAACATCAAAAACATCATAGAAGATGCACATGAACTCCGTTTTCGATGAACTCGAGCTTGTCATAAAGATGACCATGAGCTCTAAAACTTAGAAAGATAAACACCAAACAAGAACCAAGAAATATGATTCAAGGGTGCAAATGGTTTGACTTCTCTACTAACGATACAATCAAGATACTCACTTGAGAGCCCCCCTTGACGGTACGACAATCTATCCTAAAATATAAAAACCTAGCAAAGGGAAAACCTATACCTTTCACATAGTCCATTTGATCTAGATGATGACGATCTTAACCTCCTCAATATGGACCACCTTTCTTGATTGCGTTTTCTTAATGAAGACTAGTTGATTGCCCCCCCCCATACTCACTATGGGTGAGCCACTCTTCAGCACATCTTCACAAGTCCGTTGCCACCACAATGGACGACAAGCTTCAAGCATGACATTTTCGTGATTCTTCACTTGAACTTGCTTGATGATGAGTTGATGATTATACTTCTTGCCCCTCGTTGGTTACCCCAAGTGGAAGGTGGAGATGTAGTCAGCAGCAAGTTTCCCTTACACGGAGACTGTAAGGTTTATCGAACCAGAAGGACTCCAAGGATCAACAAGTAGGTGTCCGCTGCTCTGGCGATAGCAGAAGATGTGGACCTGCACACACAATAAATAATTTTGCTCCCAACTAGTACAGAGAGGTTGTCAATCTCTCCGGCCTTTTAGTTTGCAAAGGATCAAAACACAAGCGGGAATGGTGATAGTGATTGCAACAGAAAAGTAAATGAAAGCAGTAAATGGTGGAGGTGTAAGCAATGGTGGTGATATGGACCTGAGTCACATGATGTTCACTTGTGATGTCTCTCTCCCAAAAGACGATAAACAACTATTCTTTGGTAAACAAATTACAGCTCAGCAATTGACAGAATTATAAACACACCAGAATGCTAATTATGCTACTTGAAAGTTAGAGGCTCAATAGTAATGGGCAGTACGCCAAGACAAGTAGACCATTTATTCATCAGCATCTACTTACTAATAATCCACCTTGAGATATCTATAAAGAACATCTCGCTGGTATTAAGTTGTGAGCCCCACCCAAAGTGTAAACTCAAAGCAACGGACAACTGCATTAACGAACTATGTGTTAGATAAACAATCCTTGCAACCATGGTCAAAAGCACCGTTGTTTTCTTCCTCGTGGCAACAACACATCCCCTAGTCTCATGTTTCTATCACCCAAGCTAGACATAAGGGGGAATGAACCCACAATCATGCATAACACTCCCTCTTCGAATTACAATCTACTACTCAACCAAAGCAATAAAGAGCAACGGAGAACATGCATAAATCACTAAAGAACATAATATAAAAGGATAATCAAATATATAACTCATCACAATCTGAACATAATCTCATAATCCATCGGATCCCAGCAAACCGAGCATAGCAATAGCAGGAAAATTACATATATGCCTTGATCATGTAGGGCAACTCACAAGGGCTAATCATTGAAGCACAAGATTGGAGAGAAGATATCACATAGCTACTGGTCATGGACTCATGTTCCAAGGAGGACTACTCATGACACATCCCGGAAGCGTCCATGGTGGTGGAGAAACTCCGAGAGGTTAATCCCCCTCCGTAGGGTGCCTGGAAGAGGTCTCCTCACGCTCCCGGTCTTGAAAGCGCTGCGGCAGCGGAACGATGGAGAAATTCGCGATTCTGGATATGATGGAAGGGTTTTCGATCGGAGGGGTAAATATAGGCCAAAGGAGGGCGTCAGAGGAGGTGGGCCCCACCCAGGCGGCCTGTGGGCGCGGCCAGGGGCCAGGTCGCGCAGGGTGGCCGCCTGGCATCCCCTGGCTCCCCTTTGGCCCATCTTTGGTGCTCCGAAAGCTTCCGTCATGCTGATTTTTATATATTTTTCTCGGGATTTTTGGAGCTCTAGAAATTTGGGTAAAAGCCCCTGCAAAAAAGAAATCAGCAGACAGAAACTGGCACTGGATGCACTGAGTTACTAGGTTAGTCCAAATATGTGTAAAAAGATATAAAAGTGTAGCAAAACATATAACAATGTCACCCAAAAGATCATGGAACAAGCAAAAATTATAGATACGTTTGGGACATATCAACATCCCCAAGCTTAATTCCTCCTCGTCCTCGAGTAGGTAAATGATAACACAAATAATTTCTATGGTGACATGCTAACACACATATAAGAATTTCAAAGTAAAGATAGTAAGATATGCAATTCAAGTCAAGACAATAACAAGCAAGAGTCTATATCTATTATTGAAATTAACAAAGTAAGAACATAAAGGTGCAAGAGCTCTCGCTGTCTGTGACTCGAATGTCTCCAAATGGTGTTTGCATGCAAGAAATGTGAGATGGGTTTAGAACATAAAATATTTTTTAAATTGAGAACTCAATCTACTAAACTTCACACTTGGTCTCCTTCGGAATCTTATTTTGACTCATCCCCAGACCACTAGTCAGGCACATGTCAAAATGATCCTCTCAATGATGGGGAAGGAAGACAAAAAGGGTGTGAAAGGCTCACATCAATGAGGAAAACCATAGGCAAGAGAAAGCCAAATGATAGATATGATGTGAGGAGTAGGGATTGCCATGTAACGGATGCACATATGAGCTAAGGTAAGATCTCCAATGGAACTACTTGGGGTGCATCCAACTTGCTTGCTCATGAAGACCTAGAGCACATTTGAGGAGGCTCATCATTGGAATATACAAGCCAAGTTCTATAGTGTGAGGGTCCCCACACAGTTTTGCATGAATGATAATCTCTATGGAGTACATATATAACAATGGAGTACGAGTGTGGATCTTGCAAACGGAATAGTAGTGTTGCCCCCTTCTCTATTTTATTTTCTTTTTCTTTCTTTTTATTTTCTTTCTTGTGGCCTCTTTGGCTCTTTCTATTTATCTCTCATTTGTCCCCATTGGGATATTTTAATTTGTCTTCTTTGGGATCTTTTCCTCACTTAAGGGCAACACTCTATGTTTTACAAGAATAAAAAGAAGATCATCACACTTTATAAGAAGTACTCACATAAAGACAAATGAAAACTATCATGATGTATGCAAATGTATGCCTCTGCCAGTGTAGCAGGATATGCAATGATACTAGCGCGTCATGTAGCAATAATAAGGGCAAGGCCCAACTAGCATGCGGCTCCTCGATCAAGCAAAAGCATGTGCGACATGAAGATCAAGTCATGATATGGTGGATGTTGCATGGCAATGTATCTCGGAAAGGCTATGGAAATGCCTTAATAGGTAGGTATGGTGGCTGTTTCGAGGAAAGATATAATGAGGTTTATGATGACAGAGCGTATCATGCCAAGGGTTTGGATGCACCGGCAAAGTTTGCACCAACTCTCAAGATGAGAAAGGGCAATGCACGGTACCAAAGAGGCTAGCAAAATATGGATGGTGGAAGTGCGAACCATCGAATACTCGCATTAGTCTGAAGAACTCATAAAATTGTTATCGGTAACTCTCTATCTCGTTAGGAAATTCACAAAGAGACAAGTACCCCGAGGAGGTGTGTTTGGGGGTTTGGTTATCCTTGCGCATCCTCTACCCATGGTAACGTGAGGGTACTCTATATATTCCAACCCCTCGAGAGGTTAGCGGTCAATCTAGTAGCTAGAGTTCTCAACTAATTTTTAGTTTTTGGAAAACACACGGATTTCCCAAAATACGACACCTATCACTAATAGGCTCAAGCTCTTGGCACCATAGTCCAAACATTACTCGAGTCAATACCTCAAAACTATTGCAAGTTACTACTATACTTAAATAGCAACCTCAATTACCTACTCATGCAAGACACACAACTCAGTGCAACAAGCCAACTCTCTAAATAAGATAAGCATGATAACTCAAGAGAGTTCCAAAAGCAACCTAAATAAAAGCTCTTAAAAAGATAAAACATGAAAACTAAGAGCTAAGCATGACAACAACTATGAAAAGATAGAGAACACAAAAAAAATATAAGCATAAAAACCTATGTTGTATTCTAGGGTGGAGTGGATCGTGTTTCTCTCCCAACAAGAAAGGCTAGGTTCCGACTAGCAAGCAAAACTAAAAAAATAAAAAAGTAAAGAGCGGGACGCTCCAAACATATCACATAACATATGAAGTGATAAAAATATAGCATGGAGATGAACGAACTCATGATTGTTGATATGGAAGGGGATGCACGGGGGCATCTCCAAGCTTAGACGCTTGAGCCTCCTTGAATATTTCTTGGGGTGCATGGGGGCATCCCCAAGCTTGAGTGCTTGACACTCCTGGATCTTCTTTCATCATCTTCCATCGCATACTTGAAAACTCCCTTCATACGAAACTCATGATAAGCTGATTAGATTGGTTAGTGCCCATGATAACATAATTTATTAAATACTGGAAATAAAGATTTTCATGAAGATCTACTGTTTATAAAGGTTGCCAATAGGTTTTTGCAAATAAAAAGCAAGCTTAAGATTTGCAAAATGATGAAAACGCAAAACGTGGCAGAATCTGTGAAAAAACAGACTAGCAGGTATTAAATAATATTTTCGGGGCACTTCTATAACTTAAATCAGAAACCTAAGAACAGATGCCAAAAAGACAATTATATAGAGCATACTGTAAAAAAATCAGATCAAAAATATGATCTGGTGAGTTTTGGCGAATTGTTCCGACAAGCAGACAAAATCTGTTTCTAGACAGCATGTCACGGTTTTTGAACTTTCTTGCAATCGGAGGCTAAAACTTGGCACAAAGCTTGAAAATAAAGATATAATGATGTTTCTATAGTAGAAACAAGCATCAAGACTAATAAAAATGAAAGTAAAAAAATTGGGTTGCCTCCCAACAAGCGTTTTCTTTTATGCCTTTCAGCTAGGCATGATGCAAAAATGAGGATCAAAATTCACCAAAGTCATTGGAATCATCAAAATATTATTCATATTTTCTCCAAATAAAAAGATGATGTCTATGCAGGCTTCTATTCTTGTAGACTATGTTGGGTCTCCAAGCGAGAGGTTTGTAGTACACCAACAATTTCCCTCAAGTGGATGACCTAAGGTTTATCGAACTCATGGAAGTAGAGGTTGAAGATGGTCTCTCAAGCAACCCTGCAATTAAGATACAAGAACTCATGGACTATACTAGATAAGATCAAGTGAGTACATCAAGCCAATACATAGAAGAAGGGGAAACATCATGGGATCACCCTAGATCAACATAGCCTATGATCACAATCAAGATGACATCATGGGAGAGAGAATTAACCACATAGCTACTGTAGAAGACCTTGGCCTCGAGGAGGAACTACTCCCGCTTCATGGAGGGAGGAAGCACCGACGATGGAGATGAATCCGGGGTCACTTCCCCATCCTGGCAGGGTGCCGACACAGGAATTATGGTCCCCCGAAAATTGTTGGCGATAGCGGCGGAGATCGGGATTGCTTCTAGAGAAAAGGGTTTCAGAATCAGTGTTTCCTCCACGGGGGTAAAAATAGGAGCCAAGGTAGGGCACCAGAGGAGGTGGGCCCCACCCAGGCGGCCTGTGGGCGCGGCCAGGGAGTAGGCCGCGTAGGGAGGCCGCCTGGGCGACGCCTGACTCCCCTTTGGCCCACCTTTGGTGCTCTTGAAGCTTCCGTCACGCTGATTTTTATTTTTTTTTCCCAAGATTTTTGGGACTCGGTAAATTGGGGTAAAAGTCCCTGCAAAAAAGACATGAGCAGACAGAAACTGGCACTAGGTGCACTGAGTTAGTAGGTTAGTCCAAATATGTGTAAAAAGGTATGAAAGTGTAGCAAAACATATAACAATGTCACCCAAAAGTTCATGGAACAAACAGAAAATATAGATATGTTTGGGACGTATCAAAAGACCATGATAAAAATTTCTAAGCACAATTTTGATAGGTATCCAAGGCATAATTCTTTTATGTGCTTCAGAAATTCTATACGAAGCCTCCTTCATATTTTCTCCATTCCTTTGATGGAAATCTAGGACCTCGGATTTCCTCAAAGCATCAAACCCTGACATGTTGGACTAAGTAGAAAAGACAACTAAAAGCAAATCAACCAAACTTTTTGTGGTTTTTGGTATAAGACTCTAAAGCAAAAACTAGAAAGCAAACTAACAAGACTAAAAATAAAAGGTAAAATATAGCATGCAACTCCCCTATCTTGAGGACTGGAGTCCCCGGCAACGGCGCCGGAAACTTGCTTGATGACGAGTTGATGAATATACTTCTCGCCCCTCGTTGATTACCCCAAGTGGAAGGTGGAGATGTAGTCAGCAGCAAGTTTCCCTTACACAAAGACTATAAGGTTTATCGAACCAGGAGGACTCCGAGGATCAACAAGTAGGTGTTTGTTGCTCTGGCGCTAGCAGAAGACGTGGACCTGCACACACAACAAGTAACTTTGCTTTCAACGAGTACAGAGAGGTTGTCAATCTCTCAGACCTTGTAGTTCGCAAAGGATCAAAACACAAGCGGGAATAGTGATAGTGATTGCAACAGAAAAGTAAATGAAAGCAGTAAATGTTGGAGGTGTAAGCAATGGTGGTGATATAGACCTGGGTCACGTGATGTTCACTAGTGATGTCCCTCTCCCAAAAGACAATAAACAACTATACTTGGGTAAACAAATTACAGGTGGGCAATTGACAGAATTATAAACGCACCACAATGCTAATTATGCTACTTCAAAGTTAGAGGCTCAATAGTAATGGGCGGTACGCCAAGACAAGTAGACCGTTTATTCATCAGCATCTACTTACTAATCATCCACCTTGAGATATCTATCCAGAACATCTCGCTGGTATTAAGTTCGAGCCCCACCCAAAGTGTAAACTCAAAGCAACGGACAACTGCATTAACGAACTATGTGTAATGTAAACAATCCTTGCAACCGTGGTCAAAAGCACTGTTGTTTTCTCCCTGGTGGAAACAGCACATCCCCTAGTCTCATGTCTCTGTCAGTCAAGCTAGACATCAGGGGGCATGAAGCCACAATCATGCATAACGCTCCCTCTTGGAGTTACAATCTACTACTCGGCCAAAGCAATAAAGAGCAACGGAGAACATGCATGAATCACTAAAGAACATAATATAAAAGGATAATCAAATATATAATTCATCACAATCTGAACATAATCTCATAATCCATCGGATCCCAGAAAACCGAGCATAGCAATAGCAGGAAAATTACATAGATGCATTGATCATGTAGGGCACCTCACAAGGGCTAATCATTGAAGCACACGATTGGAGAGAAGACATCACATAGCTACTAGATATGACACGTCCGGGAAGCGTCCTTGGTGGTGGAGAAGCTCCCGGAGGTCAATCCGACCTCCGGTAGGGTGCTGAGAAGAGGTCTCCTGATGCTCCCGATCTCGGAAGCGCTGTAGCGGCGGAACGATGGAGAAATTCACTATTCTAGATATGATGGAAGGGTTTCCGATCGGAGGGGTAAATATAGGCCAAAGGAGGGCATCAGAGGAGGTGGGTCCCACCCAGGCGGCCGGTGGGCGCGGCCAGGGGCCAGGCCGCGTAGGGTGGCCGCCTAGGCAGCCCCTGGCTCCCCTGTGGCCCATCTTCGGTGCTCCAGAAGCTTCCGTCACGCTGATTTTTATATATTTTTCTCGGGATTTTTGGGGCTCTAGAAATTTGGATAAAAGCCCCTGCAAAAAACGCATCAGCAAACAGAAACTGGGACTGGGTGCCCTGAGTTAGTTGGTTAGTCCAAATATGTGTAAAAATATTTAAAAGTGTAGCAAAACATATAACAATGTCACCCAAAAGATCATGGAACAAGCAGAAATTATAGATACGTTTGGGACGTATCACTTGCACACTGAAATCTTGATGACGATCACCACTTGATATCATGCTTCATGGGTTGAATGAGATCTTCCTAATAGACCTCTCACGAAGACC
The DNA here is from genome assembly GCF_904849725.1 of Hordeum vulgare subsp. vulgare. Lineage (NCBI taxonomy): Eukaryota > Viridiplantae > Streptophyta > Magnoliopsida > Poales > Poaceae > Hordeum > Hordeum vulgare. Next base: position 438,788,816 of record NC_058522.1, on the reverse strand, counting down.
ATGGGTTAGTACACAAAAGCGTAATGGACAATTCGCACCATACCATGGGATCACTTGATACCTCTCGGTATATCTTGTACGCTTTGTGTGTTGATCAACTTGATTTACTCTTTGTCTTAGTCTTGATCAGCCTTGTGTCTTTATGAACATTCTTTGGATAATACCTTGAATACCACCTTGGTCATCACATAAACTCGTTGAAACCAACAGATGGACTTCAAGAAGTGCATATGCACAAATCCTTTGAATATAACTTAAGGCTACCATTAGTCCATAGGGATTGTCATCAATTACCAAAACCACATATGTAGAAATATGCTCTAACACACATGTCACGCAGAGGGGATTAGTCACGGGATTTTTGGTCCAATAAATTCTGGTCGGGCCGTTTTCACGTGAGCTATAAATACCCCATTCATCCCTTTTAGTAGCTCTCTTCCTCTCGATCTCACTCTTCATCGCTCGAGCTCAGACCTAGGGCCATTGCTGGAACTCATCACCGTCGAAGAGGAAGATATTCACTGCCTCAACCTCCTCTTCATTGTACTCGCGTCGGCCGCAGATATCTTCACTCTGGCGCCAATGTAGCTGTCTTCTACCGTCGAGTTATGGTGCAGAAGATCTAAATCGACGAACTTATCCTCCACTTCTCCGTGTTCGTTGATACGTCTCCAACATATCTATAATTTTTTATTATTCCATGCTGTTATGTTATCATTTTTGGATGTTTCATAATCATTCTATAGCAATTTTATATCATTTTTTGGTACTAACCTATTGACATAGTCCCTAGTGCTAGTTGTTGATTTTTGTTGTTTTGCCCTTCGTACAAAATACATATTAGATGAGGTCCAATTGCCACAAAACTTTACGGAGATTTGTTTTGGACCAGAAGGAAACTCGGGAATAAAGAATGAGCAGCATATGAGGCCCAGGGAGGGCACTAGACATAAGGGCGCGCCAGAGGCCCCTACCGCGGCCTGGTGTCTAGTCGGGCCCTTGGGAACCTTCTCCACCGCCTCTGAGCTCTATAAATACCCCAATATTCAGAAAACCCTAGAGGACTCGATGAAAAATTGTTTTATCTATCGCAAGTTCGAGAGCCACGAAATCTCGGAGAGGAACACGATCACAAAGGGGTCACCATCCTCATTGGTGCTCCTCTGATGATGCATGAGTAGTTCATATCAGATTTACAGGTTCATAGGCAGTAGCTAGATAACTTTCTCTCTCATTTTGTTTCTCAATACAATGGTATATGGGAGATCCATATGATGTAACTCTTTCTTTTGTGGTATGTTTGTTGGGATCTGTTGAATTGTGAGTTTATGATTAGATCTATGAAAACATATTCACGCTTGATTATTATAGCCTCGCATTTCTTCTGTGATATTTGGTTATTTTTTGTACAACTTGATCTTTTATTTTGCGATGAGAAGAGGTGCTTTGTGATGGGTTTGATCTTGCGGTGCTCAATCTCAGTGATAGAAAGAGACATGACACGCATGTATCGTTGCTATCAAGGATAAAACGATGGGATCTATTCCTACATGAATAGATCTTGTCTACATCATGTCATCATTCTTAAGGCATTACTCTGTTTCTCCATGAACTCAATACACTAGATGCATGTTGTATAGCGGTCGATGTGTGGAGTAATAGAAGTAGATGCACGCAGAAGTCCGTCTACTTATCTTGGACATGATGCATATATACATGATCATTGTCTTGAATATCGTCATAATTATTTGCTCTTCTATCAATTACCTAATAGTAATTTGTGTACCCACCGTTTGCTATTTGATACGTCTCCAACGTATCTATAATTTTTTATGGTTCCGTGCTATTATATTGTCTTCTTTGGATGTTTTATAGGCATGAATATACTATTTTATATCTTTTTGGGACTAACCTATTAACTCAGTGCCAAGTGCCAGTTTTTCTTTTTTCCGTGTTTTTGACCCTTTTTCAGGAAGAATCCAAACGGAATAAATCTTTCGCGATGATTTTTTTTGGAAAATATAAAAAATACCGGAAGAAAAAGATACCGGAGAAGAGTCCCGAGGAAGCCACAAGCCTGGGGGCGCCCCCACCCCCTTGGCCGCGCCCCAAGGGCTTGTGACTTCCTCGTGGGTCCCCCTGACTTGTTCTCGACGCCATCTGGTCTTATAAATACGGAAACCTCCAGAAAGAAACCTAGATCGGGAGTTCCGCCGCCACAAGCCTCTGTAGTCACCAAAAACCAATCTGGAGCCCGTTCCGGCACCCTGCCGGAGGGAGAATCCATCTCCGGTGGCCATCTTCATCATCCCGGCGATCTCCATGACAAGGAGGGAGTAGTTCTCCCTCGGGGTTGAGGGTATGTACCAGTAGCTATGTGTTTGATCTCTCTCTCTCGTGTTCTTGAGATGTCTTGATCTCGATGTACCATAGGCTTTGCTATGATAGTTGGATCTTATGATGTTCTTCCCCCTCTCCCTTCTTGTAATGAATTGAGTTTCCCCTTAGAAGTTATATTATCGGATTGAGTCTTTGAGAACACTTGATGTATGTCTTGCACGTGTCTATCTGATGTGATCAACTTGCGGGTTTGTGACAATTGGGAACCTATGCATATGGGTTGGCACACGTGGATTCATGTGAGTACTCGATGTATGTTTTGGTGATCAACTTGTGGGTTCGTGACATTGGGAACCTATGCATAGGAGTTGGCACACGTTTTGTCTCTCTGGTAGAAACTTTGGCGCACTCTTTGAAGTTCTATGTGTTGGTTGAATAGATGATTCTGAGATTATGTGATCCATATCGTATAATCATGCCCACGGATACTTGAGGTGACAATGGAGTATCTAGGTGACATTAGGGTCTTGGTTGATATGTATCTTAAGATGTTATTCTAGTACGAACTCTTGAATAGATCGATCAGAAAGAATAACTTTATGGTGGTTTCGTACCCGACAATAATTTCTTTGTTTGTTCTTCGTTATTAGTGACTTTGGAGTGACATTTGTTGCATGTTGAGGGCTAGTTATATGATCCAATTATGTTATCATTGTTGAGATAACTTCGCTAGTGAAAGTATGAACCCTAGGCCTTGTTTCCACGCATTGCAATACCGTTCGTGATCACTTTTGTTACTAGTTACCTTGCTGTTTTTGTAATTTCAGATTACAAAAACCTATATCTACCATCCATATTGCACTTGTTTCACCATCTCTTCGCCGAACTAGTGCACCTATACAACTTACCATTTTTTGGGTGTGTTGGGGACACAAGAGACTCTTTGTTATTTGGTTGCAGGGTTGCTTGAGAGAGACCATCTTCATCCTACGCCTCCCACGGATTGATAAACCTTAGGTCACCCAATTGAGGGAAAATTGCTACTGTCCTACAAACCTCTGCACTTGGAGGCCCAACAACGTCTACAAGAAGAAGGTTGCGTAGTAGACGTCAAGCATTTTTCTCGCGCCGTTGCTGGGGAGGTTAGTGCTTGAAGGTATATCTTTAGGTCTTGCAATCGAATCTTTTTGTTTCTTGTTCTTTCGCTACAAAACTACAAAAAAATGGAATTGAGGATGCCTCATATGCTCCATCTTTTCAATGTCTTTCGTGAGCATGATGGGAAGGAAAATTGTGCTCAAGTGCTGAAAGAAGAATTACATAGAATGCTTGGGATAGAATATGTGAATGATGAGCATGATTGCAATGTTGTTAGCACAAATTCTTTGAATAACCATGATGCTAATGATATGCAAAGCTACAAGCTTGGGGATGCTATATTTTATGAAGATGATCTTTTTTAGTTCTTCCACTTTGAATGATCAAAATAATTTTGATGAAAGCATGCCCCCTATCTATGATGATTATTGTTAGGATACTTATGCTTTGAATAAGAGGGATGATAAAACTTGTCATACTTTCGAAAACCCCTTTGCTAAACCTTGCTTTTTCATTGTGGACACAATTTGTAGTGCTCAAGTCTTTTATGATACTCCCACTACTATTCTTGAGAATAGATTTCCTTATGTGGAGAGTAGTAAAATTCCTATGCTTGTAGATCATGAAAAGAAAGCCTTAGGTGTTGGTTATATTTTTGAATTCATTCATGATGCTACTGAAAATTACTATGAGAGAGGATCATATACTTCTACTTATTGCAATAGTATCAAGCTTCCTCTCCATGTGTTGAAATTTTTGAGGCTATGCTTGTTTTGCCTTCCTATGCTAGTTGATTATTGCTCCAATAAATTGTTTGATCACAAAATCCCTATGCATAGGAAGTGGGTTAGACTTAAATGTGCTAGCCACATGCTCCATGATGCTCTCGTTGTGTTTCAATCCTTACCTTTTATGTGAGCATCATTGAAATCATGCCTAGCTAAGGGCGTTAAACAATAGCGCTTGTTGGGAGGCAACCCAATGAATTTATTTTTGCTTTTTCTTTCTGTTTTGCTTTTTCCGCACCATCATAATTATGTTATGATTGTGTTTTTCGTGTTTTAGTTAGTGTTTGTGCCAAGTAAAGCCTTTATGATAGCTTGGGTGATAGTTGTTTGATCATGCTAGAAAAAGACAAAAACATTCTGCTCACGAAGTTATTTTTTATTTCTATCCAGAAAGAGATTTTGAGTTGATTCTTTTTTATTCTGATTTATATGCAAATTTCCCTTACTTTCGTAATTGTTCAGAATTTTTGGAGGTGCATAAGTATGGTGATCATTCAGATCATTAGAGACTGTTCTGTTTTTGACAGATTCTGTTTTCAATGCATAGTTTGCTTGTTTTGGTGTTTCCATAGATTATTTTGAGTAATATAAATTGTGGAAATTATAAGATACAGTAGGCATTGTTTGAAAATAATTATGTGTCTTGTTTTGACAGTACCCAAGTGATTTATTTTCTCGTTATCATACTAACCCATCTCACGAAGTTCCGTTAAGTTTTGTGTTGTGAAGTTTTCAAGTTTTGGGTAGAGTTTCGATGGACTATGGAACAAGGAGTGGCAAGAGCCTAAGCTTGGGGATGACCAAGGCATCCCAAGCCATATTCAAGGATACCAAAAAGCCTAAGCTTGGGGATGCCCCGGGAAGGCATCCCCTCTTTCGTCTTCAATCCATCGGTAACTTTACTTGGGACTATATTTTTATTCACCACATGATATGTGTTTTGCTTGGAGCGTCTTGTATCTTAGGAGTCTTTTCTTTTTGTTTGGTCACAATAATCCTTGATGCACACCTTTTTTAGAGAGAGAGACATGCACTCATCGTGATTTTGCTAGAATGCTCATTGTGCTTCACTTATATCTTTTGAGCTAGATACTTTTGCTCTTGTGCTTCACTTATATCTTTTAAGCTAGATACTTTTGCTCTTGTGCTTCACTTATATCTTTAGAGCACGGCGGTGCATGATTTTGTAGTTGGCTTATGCTATGAAAGTAGTCCCAAATGTGATAGGTACCCAAAGAGGATACAAAAACCTCCATCTTCACGTGCATTGAATAGAAAGAGAAGTTTTGATTCCTCTCAATTAGTTTTGAGACGTGGATTCGGTAATATTAAGAGTTATGTTAGTAGGGTGTTGTGAATCTAGAAATACTTGTGTTGAAGTTGGTGATTCCCGTAGCATGCACGTATGGTGAACCGCTATGTTAGGAAGTCGGAGCATAATTGATCTATTGATTGTCATCCTTTGTGTAGAGGTCGGGATCGCGCGATGGTTAACACCTACCAACCCTTCCCCTCGGAGTATGCGTTTAGCACTTTGTTTCAATTACTAATGAAAACTTTCGCAACAAGTATGTGAGTTCTTTATGACTAATGTTGAGTCCATGGATTATATGCACTTTTACCCTTCCACCATTGCTAGCTTCTCTAGTACCATGCAACTCTCGCCGGTGCACAAAACCACCATATGCCTCCCTCAAAACAGCCACCATACCTACCTATCATGGTATTTTCATAGCCATTCCGAGATATATTGCCATGCAACCTTCACCGTTCCATCTCATGACTTGTGCCATCATTGTCATATTGCTTTGCATGATCGTAAGATAGCTAGCATGATGTTTTCATGGCTTGTCTGTTTTTTGATGTCATTGCTACGCTAGATCATTGCGTGAGGCGTTTCCTATGGAGTCATCCTTGTTCTAAGCTTTGAGCTTTGAGTAAATAAAAAGTGTGATGACCATCATTATTAGAGCATTGTCCCATGTGAGGAAAAATAAAAAATAAAAAGAGCCCAAAGAGCCCAAAAACAAAAAAAAAGAGAAAAGAAAAGAAAAGAAAAAAAGAGGCCTAAGAGCCCAAATGAAAAAAAAGAGAAGGGATAATGCTACTATCTTTTTCCACACTTGTGCTTCGTAATAAGCACCATGTTCTTCATGATTGAGAGCCTCTCGGTTTGTCACCACCATATACACTAGTGGGAATCTTCATTATATAACCTGGCTTGTATATTCCAATGATGGGCTTCCTCAAAATTGCTCTAGGTCTTCGTGAGCAAGCAAGTTGGATGCACACCCACTAGTTTTCCTTTTGAGCTTTCACATACTTATAGCTCTAGTGCATCCTTTGTATGGCAATCCCTACTCATTCACATTTATATCTATTAATGGGCATCTCCATAGACTTTTGATACGCCGAGTCAATGTGACCATCTCCTCCTTTTTGTCTCACAACCACCACCACACTCTATTCCACCTATAGTGTTATATCCATTGCTCGCGCTCATGTATTGCGTCATAGTTATAAAAAGTTTGAGAAAGTAAGAGTGCAAAAACAATTACTTGGCCAATACCGGGGTTGTGCATGATTTACATTAGTTGTGTGAGGATGATGGAGCATAGCCAGACTATATGATTTTGTAGGTATAACTTTCTTTGGCCTTGTTATTTCAAAAGTTTATGATTACCTTTCTAGTTTGCTTGAAGTATTATTGTTTTCATGTCAATAGCAAACTATTGCTTTGAATCTTACGGATCTGAAAATTCATGTCACATGAAAGAAGTTACAAAGGACAACTACGTTAGGTAGCATTCCACATCAAAAATTCGGTCTTTATCACTTCCCTACTCGAGGACGAGCAGGAGTTAAGCTTGGGGATGCTTGATACGTCTCCAACGTATCTATAATTTTTTATGGTTCCTTGCTATTATATTGTCTTCTTTGGATGTTTTATATGCATGAATATGCTATTTTATATCTTTTTCGGGACTAACCTATTAACTCAGTGCCAAGTGCCAGTTTTTGTTTTTTCCATGTTTTTGACCCTTTTTCAGGTGGAATCCAAATGGAATAAATCTTTCGCGATGATTTTTTTTTGGAAAATATCAAAAATACCGGAAGAAAAAGATACCGGAGAAGAGTCCCGAGGAAGCCACAAGCCTGGGGGGTGCCCCCACCCCCCTGGGCGCGCCCCAAGGGCTTGTGACTTCCTCGTGGGTCCCCCTGACTTGTTCTCGACGCCATCTGGTCTTATAAATACGGAAACCTCCAGAAATAAACCAAGATCGGGAGTTCCGCTGCCGTAAGCCTCTGTAGCCACCAAAAACCAATTTGGAGCCCGTTCCGACACCCTGCCGGAGGGGGAATCCATCTCCAGTGGCCATCTTCATCATCCCGGCGATCTCCGTGACGAGGAGGGAGTAGTTCTCCCTCAGGGCTAAGGGTATGTACCAGTAGCTATGTGTTTGATCTCTCTCTCTCGTGTTCTTGAGATGTCTTGATCTCGATGTACCGTGGGTTTGCTACTATAGTTGGATCTTATGATGTTCTTCCCCCTGTCCCTTCTTGTAATGAATTGAGTTTCCCCTTTGAAGTTATCTTATCGGATTGAGTCTTTGAGAACACTTGATGTATGTCTTGCACGTGTCTATCTGATGTGATCAACTTGCGGGTTTGTGACAATTGGGAATCTATGCATATGGGTTGGCACACGTGGATTCATGTGAGTACTCGATGTATGTTTTGGTGATCAACTTGCGGGTTCATGACATTGGGAATCTATGCATAGGGGTTGGCACACGTTTTGACTCTCCGGTAGAAACTTCGGGGCACTCTTTGAAGCTCTATGTGTTGGTTGAATAGATGATTCTGAGATTGTGTGATGCATATCGTATAATCATGCCCACGGATACTTGAGGTGACAATGGAGTATCTAGGTGACATGAGGGTCTTGGTTGATCTGTATCTTAAGGTGTTATTCTAGTATGAACTCTTGAATAGATCGATCAGAAAGAATAACTTTATGGTGGTTTCGTACCCGACAATAATCTCTTTGTTTGTTCTCCGCTATTAGTGACTTTGGAGTGACTCTTTGTTGCATGTTGAGGGCTAGTTATATGATCCAATTATGTTATCTTGTTGAGAGAACTTCACTAGTGAAAGTATGAAACCTAGGCCTTGTTTCCACGCATTGCAATACCGTTCGTGCTCACTTTTGTTACTAGTTACCTTGCTGTTTTTGTAATTTCAGATTACAAAAAACTATATCTACCATCCATATTGCACTTGTTTCACCATCTCTTCGCCGAACTAGTGCACCTATACAGCTTACCATTATATTGGGTGTGTTGGGGACACAAGAGACTCTTTGTTATTTAGTTGCATGGTTGCTTGAGAGAGACCATCTTCATCCTACGCCTCCCGCGGATTGATAAACCTTAGGTCACCCACTTGAGGGAAAATTGCTACTGTCCTACAAACCTCTACACTTGGAGGCCCAACAACGTCTACAAGAAGAAGGTTGCATAGTAGACATCACTATTTCTTGAGAGAAGCCACTAGTGAAACCTACGGCCCCGGGGTCTACTTCACATCATCTATTTGCAATCTCTACTTTGTTATTTTCTTTTCTACTTTATTTGCTCTTTGTTTTTCAGATCTATATTATCAAAAAACCCAAAAATACCTTGTTGCATTCTATTTGCTATCACTCTTATTTGCATCTATCAATATATCCTTACTTTACACACGAGGGATTGACAACCCCTCTACGCGTTGGGTTGTGAGGATTTGCTATTTGTGTGAAGGTGCTGCTTCCATAGTCTTGTGGATCTTCCTACTCGATTGATACGTTGGTTTCTTAACTGAGGTAAATACTTGTCGTTGCTATGCTACATCACCATTTAAGGTTGGAGGGAAACCAACGCACCTGCGAAGAACGTCATTCGTCATATTCTTCCGCGATGGTAATTAAAATCTTATTTTACTGTCCATGTAGATATTTGTATTTCCATAAAGACTTCAAAAAGTTTTTATTCCTCAACAGATTCATCATATGAACACCTACCAAGCTTAGTTCACTTGATTTATCTCACTAAGATATATTATTATTCAAAAGATTCATCAATTGCGTGAATTTTCGGATCTTCACAACTATGGAACCAAAGTCAAGAACACTTAGCGAAATTCTTCAAGACAATCTTTGGTAAAATTTTCTCAACTTCATTTACTTTTGAAAATCTTCTGAGAACGCATATGACCTCTTCAAATTCTTTACACCTGTAATTTGTTCACAGGTACAAATGTTTGGTGACGAATCTCTAGGTTCTCATAAACTTAACTTTTTGCAGCATTTCTTGAAGAAAATATGCACACTTCCTCAGAATCATCAAAAGCTCAAATTCCTCAAGTGAAGAAAATGGCTGAAGGGAAAAGATGGCAGAAAGGGGGAAAGAAGCCAGAGACTAACACGGCGTTTAAATCTCTGAGGACATATATGATGAATATTGCACACTAGATGAGGATATATATGGCAAGGAAACTAAGGAAAAGCGCAAAATGCGCATACATAAAATTGAGAGGAGATTGTCTAGATAATGGAAAGAGTATAAAAATGTGACTCCAAAATACATGAAGAAATTCGCATAGCATACTCCATGCCCAAGACCTCTACTTGTTGAAGGAAAATTGCTGATCCCACTAGCATCATTAGTGGTGAAGAATTTCCAGTAGAATGGGCAAATCGTCACGCAAAGTTGCACAAGATTGCAAAAGGCGTAGTGAGGTACTTCAACCTAGAGACTGCTGCTGCTGCAGCTGCTGCCACCTCCTTTGTCGCTGAAGCTTTTGGCATAAAACAGCTCCAAAGTGAGCTCTAGTGAATAAATCGGTTATGAAGACAAAATCTTCAACTTCAAAATCCTCACAGCAAAATCCTCAACCACCTCCAAGTATGGCTCCAACTTCCTCAGCAAGTGCCGCAAAGTCCTCAGCACTAGTACAACTAGACACAAGTGAGCGAACATTGGGATCCGCAATTCTCTCAGGACCATTTGCATCTGGCTCTGCACACACTTCTTCAAGTGCAACCATGAAGAAAAAGATGACTGCTGGGCGAGGCAAAAGACCAAGCCCTAACAAGGTGGTCTACAATATTCCCTGAGGATCTGAGGATGATGAAGCTGATGATGAAGAACTTGCTCAAATCATCAGAAGAAAACAAGAAAGGGTTGCTCAGGCCAAAGGCACAAATATTCCTCTGATGTTGGATCCCAGGGTGGTGTTAGACTTCATCGACACGTGTTATCAAAATCCACAAAACTCTGATTAACGATTTGCAGCTCCCACGTGGGCCAACAAATGTGCTAACGGCCTTCATTTCCCCAAAAAAATGGAAGTTTGAGAAGGACAAAAGGGCGAGAAAGGAACATACTTAGAAGGAAAGGTTTCTGTAGAATAACCTCCTCTCTTTGTCCCCTCAATAGCTCATTTCCACTCAGATTAAGATAAAAAAACCTCAGTGAGGAATATATTCGCTATCATGCTGACTGGAAAGGTGCAAAGGTCAGATTCATCAACGTGGCGACCAAGGCCATCTCAGATCACAATGCCAAGGTTGTAGATCCATAAAAACCACAAATTCCTTAGGCTAGCTCCTTCGCTTGACATGTGATACGTATCCAACGCATATACAATTTTTGATTGTTCCATGCTATTATATTATCTGTTTTGGATGTTTTACATGCATTAATATGTTGTTTTATATTATTTTTGGGACTAACCTATTAATCTAGAGCCTAGTGTCATTTTCTGTTTTTCCATGTTTTTAAGTATTGAGATAAGGAATATTAAACGAAGTCCAAACGGAATAAAATCACTGGAATGATTTTTCTTGGACCAGAAGAAACCCAGAAGACCTTGAGTAGGGGGCAGGACACGTGCCAGGAAGCCACAAGCCTACAGGGCGCGCCCTAGGGGCGACAGTGCCCCCTGCTTGTGGGTCCCCTGCAGGACTCCTAACCCTATTCTTTGGCCTATAAATTCCCAAATATTCCCCATCGCTAAAGAGAGCCACTAAAATAGTTTTTCACCGCCGAGAGCCTCTGTTCCCGTGAGATCCAATCTAGGAGCCTTTTCCCGTAATCTGCCGGAGAGGGAATTGATCATGGAGGGCATCTACATCAACTCCATTGCCCCTCCGATAATGCATAAGTAGTTCACCACAAACCTACAAGTCCATATCTAGTAGCTAGATGGCTTCTTATCTCTCTTTGATCTTCAATAGCATGTTCTTCATGATCTTCATGGAGATCTATCGGATGTAATTCTCTTTTGCGGTGTGTTTGTCGAGATCCAATGAATTGTGAGTTTATGTTCAGATTATCTATGAATATTATTTGAATCTCTTCTGAATTCTTATATGCATGATTTCATATCTTAGAAAGTCTCTTCTAGTTATTGGTTTGCTTTGGCCAACTAGCTTGGTAATTCTTGCAATGGGAGAAGTGCTTAGTTTTGGGTTCAATCTTGCGGTGTCCTCACCCAGTGACATAGTAGGGGTAGCGAGGCACGTATTGTATTGTTGCCATCAAGAATAAAAAGATGGGGTTTTCATCATATTGCTTGAGAGTGTTCAATCTTATGATTTTTTTTATAAAAATGGGTTTGGAGAGGTCATGACTTTAGTTAATGTTAATCCCACTACCTTTGAAGATTGTAAGACTTTTATGCATGTGGATCATGAAAATAATGCCTTGTGTGATAGTTACATTGTTGAATTTATTCAGGATGCTACTGAAAACTACTATGAGAGAGGAACATATGCTTTTACATATTGCAATAATATCAAGTTTCTTCTCTATGTGTTGGAAATTTTGAAGTTATACTTGTTTTGCCTTCCTATGCTAATTCATTCTTGTTCCCATAATTTGTTTGCTCACAAAATCCCTATGCATAGGAAGTGGGTTAGACTTAAATATGCTTGCCATGTGATTCATGATGCTCTTTTTATGTTTCAGTTCTTTACCTTGATGCAAGCATCATTGAAATCATCATGCCTAGCTAGGGGCATAAAATGATAGCCCTTGTTGGGAGGCAACCCAATGAATAAATTTATTTTTCCTTCTTGATTTCTGTTTTTGAATGTTTTCACAATTATGCTTCTGTTATGATTGTGTTTTTATGTTCTATTCAGTTTTTGAGACAAGTAAGACCTTTGGGATGGTCTACGGTGTTTGCAAGTTCATTTTGCTGGAAAAACACAAACTTTCGCTCTCAGTCCAGGAATTTTGTAAATTCACTGGAACGTGCTTTTGATTCGAAATTCTTACACAAGATAGATTTACAAATTGCCCAAATTTTCCTAATTGTTCAGAATTTTTGGAGTTATAGAAGTATTCAAAGTAAACAGATTGCTACAAACTGTTCTGTTTTTGACAGATTATGTTTTCTTTGTGTTGTTTGCTTATTTTGATGAATCTATGGGTTGTATAGGGGGGTATGAACCATGGAGAAGTTGGAATACAGTAAATATTACATCAGTATAAATAAGGAATGAGTTCACAACAATACCTAAAGTGGTGATTTATTTTTCTTATACTAATGGATCTCATGAGTTTTCTGTTGAGTTTTGTATTGTGAAGTTTTCAAGTTTTGGGTAAAGATTGGATGGACTATGGAATAAGCAGTGGCAAGATCCTAAGCTTGGGGATGACCAAGGCACCCCAAGCCATATTCAAGGATACCAAAGAGCCTAAGCTTGGGGATGCCCCGGAAGGCATCCCCTCTTTCGTCTTCACTCCATCGGTAAATTTACTTGAGGCTATATTTTTATTCACCACATGATATGTGTTTTGCTTGGAGCGTTGTATGATATGATTCCTTACTTCTTAGTTTGCCACAATCATCCTTGTTGCACACATCTTTTGAGAGAGACATGCTGAATCGTGAATTTATTAGAACACTCGTTGTGCTTCACTTATATCTTTTGAGCTAGGCAATGTTGCTCTAGTGCTTCACTTATATCTTTTAGAGCACGACGGTATTTTGTGTTATAGAAATTATTAAACTCTCGTACCTCACTTATATTATTCTGAGAGTTCTTTAAACAGCATGCTAATTGGTTTAGGTTATGAATTTAGTCCTAATATAATGGGTATCCAAGAGGGATATAGTAATAACTTTCATATTAAGTGCGTTGAATATGATGAGAAGTTTAATTCCTTGCATATAGTTTTGAGATATGAAGATGGTAATATGAGAGTCATGCTAATAAGTAATTGTGAATTGTAAGAAATACTTGTGTTAAAGCTTGTGATTCCCGGAGCATGCACGTATGGTGCACCATTATGTGATGAAGTCGGAGCATGATTTGTTTAATGATTGTAAACCTTTGTGTGGAGGTCAAGATCGCGCGATGGTTAACTCCTACCAACCCTTCCCCCAGGGGCATGCGTCTAATACTTTGCTTCGATAATTAATACTACCTCTGTCACAGTTTAGAAGGCACGCACGTGTAACTAGGTCGTCAATTTGACTTATATAAAATCTATTGTTTAATATAAAAATTATATCATTAGAAAATAGAACATCTAAAGTTATTAATGATATATTTTTTGTAATACATGCTTACCATTAAGTCGGTCAAAGTGACGACCTAGGTACACGTGCCGGACTTATAAACTGAGATGGAGGGAGTAGGCTTTTGCAATAAGTATGTGAGTTCTTTATGACTAATGTTGAGTTCATGGATTATACACACTCTCACCCTTCCACCTTTGCTAGCCTCTCTAGTACCGTGCAACTTTTGCCGGTACATTAAACCCACCTTCCTCAAAACAGCCACCATATATTTTCCTCAAAAGAATAACCATATCATGCAACACCACCGTCCCGTTTTTATGACACGCACCATCACTTCCATATTGCTTATATCGTATTATTTTGTTCTAGATATCGAGTTCTAATCTTTGAGTTGAAAGTAAAAAAAAAGTGTGATGATTTGCATTATTAGAGCATTGTCCCGTGTGAGAAAAGGATGATGGAAGCTATGATTCCCTCACACGTTGGGATGAGTCTCCGAACTTTACAAAAACTAAGAGAGGCCAGCGAAGCCCATAAAAAATAAAAGAGGCCAAAGAAGCCCACAAAAAAATGAGAGAAATAGAGAAGGGACAATGCTACTATCTTTTTCCATACTTGTGCTTCAAAGTAGCACCATGTTCTTCATAGAGAGTCTCCTATGTTTTCACTTTCATATAAATAGTGGAATTACATATTTTGCACAACCACTTAGTTTCCTTTTTGAGGTTTCATACACTTATAGCTCTAGTGCATTTGTTGCATGGCAATCCCTACTCACTCACATTGATATCTATTGATGGGCATCTCCATAGCTTGTTGATATGCGTAGATGATGCGAGACTGTCTTCTCCTTTTTTTTGCAACATCCACCATACTCTATTCCACCTATAGTGCTATATCCATGGCTCAGTCTCATGTATTGCGTGAGAGTTTAAAAGTTTTGAGAACATAAGAAGTGTGAAAAAATTGCTTGATTTTCATAGGGGTTGTGCATGATTTAGATACTTTGTGTGGTGAAGATGGAGCTTAGCCAGACCATATGATTTTGTAGGGATAACTTTGTAAGACCATATTATTTTGAAAGGAAGCAATTGCCTTATTAGTATGCTTGAAGTATTATTGTTTTTATGTCAATATTAGAATTTTGTTTTGAATATTATGGATTTGAATATTCATGCCACAATAGAGAATATTACATGGATAAATATGTTAGGTAGCATTCCACATCAAAAATTCTGTTTTTATCATTTACCTACTCGAGGACGAGCAGGAGTTAAGCTTGGGGATGCTTGATACGTCTCCAACGAATCTATAATTTTTTATTGTTCCATGCTATTATATTATCTATTTTGGATGTTTTATATGCATTAATATGTTGTTTTATATTATTTTTGGGACTAACCTATTAATCTAGAGCCTAGTGCCACTTTATGTTTTTTTCATGTTTTTGAATATTGCAGATATGGAATAATAAACGAAGTCCAAAAGGAATAAAATCTCCGGAATGATTTTTCTTGGACCTGAAGAAACCCAGAAGACTTGGAGTAGGGGGTAGGACACCTGCCGGGAGGCCACAAGCCTGCAGGGCGCGCCCTAGGGGGGCACGCCCCCCTGGCTTGTGGGTCCCCTGCAGGTCTCCTAACCCAATTCTTTGGCCTATAAATTCCCAAATATTCCTCCATCCCTAAAGAGAGCCACAAAAATACTTTCCCGCCGCCGAGAGCCTCTGTTCCCGTGAGATACAATCTAGGAACCTTTTCCGGTAATCTAACGGAGAGGGAATTGATCACGGAGGGCATCTACACCAACTCCATTGCCCTTCCGACGATGCGTGAGTAGTTCACCACAGACCTACGG
Organism: Hordeum vulgare subsp. vulgare; assembly: GCF_904849725.1. Taxonomy (NCBI): domain Eukaryota; kingdom Viridiplantae; phylum Streptophyta; class Magnoliopsida; order Poales; family Poaceae; genus Hordeum; species Hordeum vulgare. The sequence goes on along the minus strand of NC_058522.1, from coordinate 438,773,157 downwards.
GTCCATAGCTAGTATCTAGATGACTTCCTCTCTCCCTCTGATCTTCAATACCATGTTCTTCATGATCTTCATATTTATTCGCTTTTCTATCAATACTCTTTTGCGGTGTGTTTGTCGAGATCCGATGAATTGTGAGTTTATGTTTAGATTATCTATGAATATTATTTGAATCTCTTCTGAATTCTTATATGCATGAGTTCATATCTTAGCAAGTCTCTTTGAGTTATTGGTTTGCTTTGGCCAACTAGATTGGTAATTCTTGCAATGCGAGAAGTGCTTAGTTTTGGGTTCAATCTTGTGGTGTCCTCACCCAGCGACAAAGTAGGAGTAGTGAGGCACGTATTGTATTGTTGCCATCGAGGATAAAAAGATGGGGTTTTCATCATATTGCTTGAGTTTATCCCTCTACATCATGCCATCTTACTTAATGTGTTACTCTCTTCTTCATGAACTTAATACTCTAGATGCATACATGAGTCGGTTGATGTGTGGAGTAATAGTAGTAGATGGAGAATTGTTTCGGTCTACCTGACACAGACATGATGCCTATATGCATAATCATTGCCTTGGATATCTTCATAATTATTCGCTTTTCTATCAATTGCTCGACAGTAATTTGTTCACCCACCATATTATTCTCCCTTATGAGAGAAGCCTCTAGTGAAACCTATGGCCCCGGGGTCTATTTTCCATATTGTACTTTCAGATCTATTAACCAAAAATACCAAAAATATCTTGTTGCAATTTATTTACTTTTGTTTCTGCAATCTTTTATATCTATCTCTATCAGATCTGGTCCTTGCAAATAACTCTGAAGGGATTGACAACCCCTTTTTACCATTGGGTGCAAGTGCTTGATTATTTGTGTAGGTACTATGATTGGGGCCTTGCTTGTTCCTCCTACTGGATTGATACATTGGTTCTCAACAAACTGAGGGAAATACTTATCTACTTTGTTGCATCACCTTTTCCTATTCAAGGGAAAACCAATGCAAGCTCAAGAAGTAGAAGCCTGCTGAAGAAATAGTTAGGTCTAATGAACAAAGTCAAGCGCCTGAAGAAATTGCACGGGAAGAACCTGCCAGGCTAGCTGAAGAAACTGTTGCACCTGAAGAAAATGCTCTACTAGGACGACTGCATCAGCCGTGCCTAAAGAATGTGCACCAACCAAAAAATCTTCAAGAGTGAAGAACTCGAAACTTCCTTCCACATGAGAAGTGAACGAGACTAAGGCTGCTGAAAAGGAAGCCGCTAAGAAGAGGAAAGCTTCAACTAGCACAGATTCCTCGGAAGCCAAACGCTTGAGAACCTTGACAAGTTCCTCAAGTGCACCAATTGATGCTACTCCTATCACTACAGTACCCTCTTACGAGATGGTGCCATTTGGTGAAGAACATGTCATTCATGAAGTGGATGAAGAAAATAAAGAAAATTGATCTGTTGCTTCCATAGAACTGACCGATGAAGAAATTGAAGTGGATCCAAACACTTCAATCCTTAAAGCATCATCACCCCCGCCTCAGTTCTCTACTGAAGAGGCGGGCATTTAAGAAATGGAAGAAGATGTGGATATTGGATGTCACACACTAGTAATCAATGATGAATATTAGGAAGCAACACATCCCAATTTGCCACTAACCACACCACTTCCTCAAAATCCTTAGTCCCCTATTGTCATCGAGGGAATTAATACTAGATCTGATGAACTCACACTCCGATGAAGTCTATTCCAAAGGTAATACCAGCTACATCAGCTGAAGAAACTGCTCCTCGTGTTGAGGCTACTGCTGATGAGACCATAGTTCAAAATCCTCAGTCAGCAATTGTTGTGGTTCAAGCTCCTCAAATTGAAGAAAAGCTTAGAGGATTTATTGGGAGATACAACCCAAATCTTCAGCCCTCTACATTCATTCAGTGGTACAAATAGACCCAAATTTCTCAAGGAGAACTTTTATGATGACCATCATTTCTCAAGGGTGCAAAATCGTATGACTCTCCGAGGATAAGGCAAAAGAGGTTCTGGGTTGTAATGACCCACAAGCATAGGGGATCAATCGTAGTCCTTTCGATAAGTAAGAGTGTCAAACCCAACGAGGAGCAGAAGGCTCTGATAAACGGATTTCAGCAAGGTAATAACAGCAAGCACTCAAAGTTGCAGTAACAAGTGATTGTGTAGCGAGGTGAAACGTAGCAAGCGAAAGTAACAAGTAACAAGTAGTAGCAATGGTGCAGCAAGTGGCCCAATCCCTTTTGTAGCAAGGGACAAGCCTGAACAAAGTCTTATAGGAGGAAAAACGATCCCGAGGACACACGGGGATTTCTGTCATGCTAGTTTCATCATGTTCATATGATTCGCGTTCATTACTTTGATAGTTTGATATGTGGGTGGACCGGCGCTTGGGTACTGCCCTTACTTGGACGAGCATCCCACTTATGATTAACCTCTCTCGCAAGCATCCTCAACTACAAAACAAGAATTAAGACAAAGTCTAACCATAGCATTAAACTAGTGGATCCAAATCAGCCCCTCACGAAGCAACGCATAGACTGGGGTTTAAGCTTCTGTCACTCCAGCAACCCATCATCTACTTACTACTTCCCAATGCCTTCCTCTAGGCCCAAATATGGTGAAGTGTTATGTAGTCGACGTTCACATAACACCACTAAAGGAAAAGACAACATACAACATATCAAAATACCAAACGAATATCAAATTCACATGACTATTATTAACATGACTTATCCCATGTCCTCAGGAACAAAAGTAACTACTCACAAAACATAATCATAATCATGATCAGAGGTGTAATGAATAGCATCAAGGATCTGAACATAAACTCTTCCACCAAGTAATCCAACTAGCATCAACTACAAAGAGTAATCAACACTACTAGCAACCTTACAAGTACCGGAGTCGTGAGACGGAGATTGATTACAAGAGATGAACTAGGGATTGGAGAGGAGATGGTGCTGATGAAGATGTTGATGAAGATGCCTCCCCTCTGACGAGAGGAGTGTTGGTGATGACGATGGCGATGATTTCCCCCTCCGGGAGGGAAGTTTCCCCGGCAGGATCGTCCTGCCGGAGCTCCAGATTGGATTTGCTCAAGTTCCGCCTTGTGGCGGCGGCGAAACCACGAAAAAGCTCCTGTCTGATTTTTTCTGGACCAAGACGCTTCATATAGCAAAAGAGGGGCCTAGTGGGCCATTAGGGAGCCCACAAGCCCCCACTCCGCCACCAGGGGGTGGCGGTGTCAGGGCTTGTGGCGCCCTGGCAGCCCCCCTCCGGTAGTTCTTTCGTCCAGTATTTTTTATATAATCCCAAAAAAATCCACGTAACTTTTCAGGGCATTTGGAGCTGTGCAGAATAGTGGACTAAGATTTGCTCCTTTTTGTTGGGGAACGTCGCATGGGAAACAAAAAATTTCCTACGCGCACGAAGACCTATCATGGTGATGTCCATCTACGAGAGGGGATGTGTGATCTACGTACCCTTGTAGACCGTACAGCAGAAGCGTTAGTGAACGCGGTTGATGTAGTGGAACGTCCTCATGTCCCTCGATCCGCCCCGCGAACTATGCCGCGATCAGTCCCACGATCTAGTGCCGAACGGACGGCACCTCCGCGTTCAGCACACGTACAGCTCGACGATGATCTCGGCCTTCTTGATCCAGCAAGAGAGACGGAGAGGTAGAAGAGTTCTCCAGCAGCGTGACGGCGCTCCGGAGGTTGGTGATGTCTCGTCTCAGCAGGGCTCCGCCCGAGCTCCGCAGAAACGCGATCTAGAGGTAAAACCGTGGAGATATGTGGTCGGGCTGCCGTGGCAAAAGTTGTCTCAAATCAGCCCTAATACCTCAGTATATATAGGAGGGAGGGGGAGGGAAGAGGCAGCCTCAAACCCTCAAGGTTTGGCCAAATTGGAGGTGGAGGAGTCCTACTCCAATCCTACTTGGAGTAGGATTCCACCTTCCCACTTGGAAACTCTTTCCACCTTGTGTTTTTTCCTTCTCAAACCTTATGGGCCTTAGTGGGAACTTATTCCAGCCCACTAGGGGCTGGTTTATCTCTTCCCATAACCCATGAGACCCCTTGGGGCGTGACACCCCTCCCGATGGTCCCCGGCACCCCTCCCGGCACTCCCGGTACACTACCGATGAGCCCAAAACTTTTCCGGTGACCAAAACAGGACTTCCTATATATCAATCTTTACCTCCGGACCATTCCGGAGCTCCTCGTGACGTCCTGGATCTCATCCGGGACTCTGAACAACATTCGGTAACCAACCATATATCTCAAATACGCATAAAACAACGTCGAACCTTAAGTGTGCAGACCCTGCGGGTTCGAGAACTATGTAGACATGACCCGAGTGACTCCTCGGTCAATATCCAATAGCGGGACCTGGATGCCCATATTGGATCCTACATATTCTTCAAAGATCTTATCGGTTGAACCTCAGTGTCAAGGATTCATATAATCCCGTATGTCATTCCCTTTGTCCTTCGGTATGTTACTTGCCCGAGATTCGATCGTCAGTATCCGCATACCTATTTCAATCTCGCTTACCGGCAAGTCTCTTTACTCGTTCCGTAATACAAGATCCCGCAACTTACACTAAGTCACATTGCTTGCAAGGCTTGTGTGTGATGTTGTATTACCGAGTGGGCCCCGAGATACCTCTCCGTCACACGGAGTGACAAATCCCAGTCTCGATCCATACTAACTCAACGAACACCTTCGGAGATACCTGTAGAGCATCTTTATAGTCACCCAGTTACGTTGCGACGTTTGATACACACAAAGCATTCCTCCGGTGTTAGTGAGTTATATGATCTCATGGTCATAGGAACAAATACTTGACACGCAGAAAACAGTAGCAACAAAATGACACGATCAACATGCTACGTCTATTAGTTTGGGTCTAGTCCATCACATGATTCTCCTAATGATGTGATCCCGTTATCAAGTGACAACACTTGCCTATGGTCAGGAAACCTTGACCATCTTTGATCAACGAGCTAGTCAACTAGAGGCTTACTAGGGACAGTGTTTTGTCTATGTATCCACACATGCACTGTGTTTCCAATCAATACAATTATAGCATGGATAATAAACAATTATCATGAACAAAGAAATATAATAATAACTAATTTATTATTCCCTCTAGGGCATATTTCCAACAGTCTCCCACTTGCACTAGAGTCAATAATCTAGTTCACATCACCATGTGATTCCAACGAATCCAACACCCATATAGTTATGGGGTCTGATCACGTCTTGCTCGTGAGAGAAGTTTTAGTCAACGGTTCTGGAACTTTCAGATCCGTGCGTTCTTTACAAATATTTATGTCATCTTATAGATGCTGCTACTACGTGCTATTCGGAAATGCTCCAAATATCTACTCTACTATACGAATCCGTTTCACTACTCATAGTTATTCGGATTAGTGTCAAAGCTTGCGTCGACGTAACCCTTTACGACGAACTCTTTAACCACCTCCATAATCGAGAAAAATTCCTTAGTCTATTTAGTTACTAAGGATAACTTTGACCGCTGATCAGTGATTCAATCATGGATCACTTTCTGTACCTCTCAACAGACTTTGAGTCAAGGCACACATCAGGTGCGATACTCAGCATGGCATACTTTAGAGTCTACGGCTAATGCATAGAAGACGACCTTCGTCTATTCTCATTATTATGTCGTGGTCGGGTTTTTGAGTCTTACTCAAATTCACACCTTACAACGCAACCAAGAACTCCTTCTTTGCTGATCTATTTTGAACTCCTTCAAAAACTTGTCAAGGCATGCATCTTGTTGAAACTTCCATTAATCGCTTTCGATCTATCTCCATAGATCTTTGATGCTCAACGTTCAAGTAGCGCAATCCAGGTATTCCTTTGAAAACTCCTTTGAAACAACCTTGTATGCTTTACACAAATTCTACATCACTTCTGATCCACAATATGTCAACCACATATACTTATCAGAAATTCTATAGTGCTCCCACTCACTTCTTTGGAAATACAAGTTTCTCATAAACCTTGTACAAACCCAAAATCTTTGATCATCTCATCAAAGTGTATATTCCAACTCCGAGATGCTTGCACCAGTCCATTGAAGGATTGCTGGAGCTTGCATACTTGTTAGTATCTTTAGGATCGACAAAACCTTCTGGTTGTATCACATACAATGTTGCTCAAGGAAACCGTCGAGGAAACAATGTTTTGACATCCTACGTGAAATATTTCATAAATAATGCAGCAACTACTAACATAATTCTAACAAACTTTTAGCATCGCTACGAGTGAGAAAGTCTCATCATAGTCAACTGTTTGATCTTGTCGGAAACATCTTTGCGACAAGTCGCGCTTTTTCTTAATAGTGACTTATCACCATCATCGTCTGTCTTCATTTTAAAGATCCATCTTTACTCAATAGTCCTATGACCATCAAGTAGTTCTTCCAAAGTCTACACTTTGTTTTCATACATGGATCCCCTCTCGGATTTCATGGCTTCCAACCTTTTGTCGGAATCTGGGCCCACCATCGCTTTCTCCATAACTCGTAGGTTCACTGTTGCTCAACAACATGACCTCCAAGACAGGGTTACCGTACCACTCTGTAGTAGTACGCGACCTTGTCAACCTACGAGGCTTGTAGTAACTTGATCCGATGCTTGATAATCACCATCATCAGCTTCCACTTCAATTGGTGTAGGCGCCACGGGAACAACTTCCTGTGCCCTGCTACACACTGGTTGAAGTGATGGTTCAATAACCTCATCAAATTCTACTACCCTCCCACTCAATTCTTTCGAGAGAAACCTTTCCTCGAGAAAGGATCCGTTTCTAGAAACAAACACTTTGCTTTCGGATCTGAGATAGGAGATGTACCCAACTGTTTTGGATATCCTATGAAGATGCATTTATCTGCTTTGGGTTCGAGCTTATCAGACTGAAACCTTTTCACATAAGTGTCGAAGCCCCAAACTTTCAAGAAACGACGGTTTAGATTTCTCTAAACCTCAGTCTATACTGTGTCATCTCAACGGAAATACGTGGTGCCCTATTTAAAGTGTATGCGTTTGTCTCTAATGCTTAACCCATAAACGATAGTGGTAATTCGATAAGAGACATCATAGCATGCACCATACCAAATAGTGTGTGGTTATGACGTTCAGACACATCATCACACTATGATGTTCCAAGTGGCATGAACTGCGAAACAATTTCCACATTGTCTTAACTGCGTACCAAACTCGTAACTCAGATATTCATTTCTATGATCATATCGTAGACAGTTTATCCTCTTGTTACGACGAACTTCACTCTGAAACGGAATTGACTTTTCAATATTTCAGACTTGTGATTCATTAAGTAAATACTCCTGTATCTACTCAAATCGTCAGTGAAGTAAGAACATAATGATATCCACTACGTGCCTCAGCACCCATTGGACTGCATACATCAAAATGTATCACTTCCAACAAGTTACTATCTTGTTTCATCTCAATGAAAACAATGCCTTGCTCATGTGGTATGATTTGCATGTCACTAGTGATTCAAAATCAAGTGAATATAAAGATCCATCAGCATGGAGCCTCTTCATGCAATTTATACTAACATGAATCAAGCGGCAGTGCCACAAGTAGTGGTACTATCATCATTACCTCGTATCTTTTGGCACCAATATTATGAACATGTGTAACACTACGATCGAGATTCAATAAACCATTGAAGGTGATTATTCAAGCAAATAGAGTAACCATTATTCTCTTTAAATGAATAATCGTATTGCAATAAACACGATCCTATCATGTTCATGCTTAACGCAAGCACCAAATAACAATTATTTTGATTTAACACCAATCCCGATGGTAGAGGGAGTGTGCGACGTTTTGATCACATCAACCTTGGAAACACTTCCAACACGTATCATCACCTCGCCTTTAGCTAGTCTCCGTTTACGCCGTAGCCATCATTTCGTGTTACTAATCACTTAGCAACTGAACCGGTATCCAATACCCTCATGCTACTAGGAGTACTAGTAAAGTACACATCAACATCATGTATATCAAATATACTTCTTTCGACTTTTGCCAGCCTTCTTATCTACCAAGTATCTAGAGTTGCTCCGCCTCAGTGACAGTTCCCCTCATTACAGAAGCACTTAGTCTCGGGTTTGGGTTCAATCTTGGGTCTCTTCATTAGTGTAGCAACTGTTTTGCCGTTTCACGAAGTATCCCTTCTAGCCCTTGCCTTTCTTGAAACTTAGTGGTTCTACAAACCATCAACTATTGATGCTCCTTCTTGATTTCTACTTTCGCAGTGTCAAACATCGCGAATCACTCAAGGATCATTGTATCTATCCTTGATATGTTATAGTTCATCACGAAGCTCTCACAGCTTGGTGGCAGTGACTTTGGAGAACTATCACTATCTCATCTGGAAGATTAACTCCCACTTGATTCAAGCGATTGTCGTACTCAGACAATCTGAGCACACGCTCAACGATTGAGCCTTTCTCCTTTACTTTGTGGACAAAGAATCTTGTCGGAGGTCTTGTACCTCTTAACAAGGGCACAAGCATGAAATCACAATTTCATCTCTTTAGAACATCACTTATGTTCCGTGACGTTTTACAACGTTTTCGGCGCCTTGCTTCTAAGCCATTAAGTATTTTGCACTGAACTATCGTGTAGTCATCAGAAACGTGTATGTCGGATGTTCATAGCATCCACAGACGACGCTCGAGGTGCAGCACACCGAGTGGTGCATTAAGGACATAATCCTTCTGCGCAGCAACGAGGACAATCCTCGGTTTTACAGACTCAGTCTGCAAAGTTTTGCTACTATCAATTTTCAACTAAATTTTCTCTAGGATCATATAAAAACAGCAGAGCTATAGCGCAACCTACATCGTAATTCGCAAAGACCATTAGACTATGTTCATGACAATTAGTTCAATTAATCATATTACTTAAAAACTCCCACTCAAAAAGTACATCTCTCTAGTCATTTGAGTGGTACATGATCCAAATCCACTATCTCAAGTCCGATCATCACGTGAGTCGAGAATACTTTCAGTGGTAAGCATCTCTATGCTAATCATATCAACTATACGATTCATGCTCGACCTTTCGGTCTCATGTGTTCCGAGGCCATGTCTGCACATGCTAGGCTCGTCAAGCTTAACCCAAGTGTTCCGCGTGCGCAACTGTTTTGCACCCGTTGTATGTGAACGTTGAGTCTATCACACCCGATCATCACGTGGTGTCTCGAAACGACGAACTGTAGCAACGGTGCACAGTCGGGGAGAACACAATTTCGTCTTGAAATTTTAGTGAGAGATCACCTCATAATGCTACCGTCGTTCTAAGCAAAATAAGGTGCATAAAAGGATTAACATCACATGCAATTCATAAGTGACATGATATGGCCATCATCATGTGCTTCTTGATCTCCATCACCAAAGCACCGACACGATCTTCTTGTCACCGGCGTCACACCATGATCTCCATCATCATGATCTCCATCAACGTGTCGCCATCGGGGTTGTCGTGCTACTCATGCTATTACTACTAAAGCTACATCCTAGCAAAAATAGTAAACGCATCTGCAAGCACAAACGTTAGTATAAAGACAACCCTATGGCTCCTGCCGGTTGCCGTACCATCGACGTGCAAGTCGATATTATCTATTACAACATGATCATCTCATACATCCAATATATCACATCACATCGTTGGCCGTATCACATCACAAGCATACCCTGCAAAAACAAGTTAGACGTCCTCTAATTTTGTTGTTGCATGTTTTACGTGGTGACCATGGGTATCTAGTAGGATCGCATCTTACTTACGCCAACACCACAACGGAGATATATGAGTTGCTATTTAACCTCATCCAAGGACCTCCTCGGTCAATTCGGTTCAACTAAAGTTGGAGAAACTGACACCCGCCAGTCATCTTTGAGCAACGGAGTTACTCGTAGCGATGAAACCAGTCTCTCGTAAGCGTACGAGTAATGTCGGTCCGAGCCGCTTCGATCCAACAATACCGTGGAATCAAGAAAAGACTAAGGAGGGCAGCAAAACGCACATCACCGCCCACAAAAACTTTTGTGTTCTACTCGAGAAGACATCTACGCATGAACCTAGCTCATGATGCCACTGTTGGGGAACGTCGCATGGGAAACAAAAAATTTCCTACGCACACGAAGACCTATCATGGTGATGTCCATCTACGAGAGGGGATGTGTGATCTACGTACCCTTGTAGACCGTACAGCAGAAGTGTTAGTGAACGCGGTTGATGTAGTGGAACGTCCTCACGTCGCTCGATCCGCCCCGCGAACTATCCCGCGATCAGTCCCACGATCTAGTGCCGAACGGACGGCACCTCCGCGTTCAGCACACGTACAGCTCGACGATGATCTCGGCCTTCTTGATCCAGCAAGAGAGACGGAGAGGTAGAAGAGTTCTCCGGCAGCGTGACGGCGCTCCGGAGGTTGGTGATGATCTCGTCTCAGCAGGGCTCCGCCCGAGCTCCGCAGAAACGCGATCTAGAGGTAAAACCGTGGAGATATGTGGTCGGGCTGCCGTGGCAAAAGTTGTCTCAAATCAGCCCTAATACCTCAGTATATATAGGAGGGAGGGGGAGGGAAGAGGCAGCCTCAAACCCTCAAGGTTTGGACGAAATTGGAGGTGGAGGAGTCCTACTCCAATCCTACTTGGAGTAGGATTCCACCTTCCCACTTGGAAACTCTTTCCACCTTGTGTTTTTTCCTTCTCAAACCTTATGGGCCTTAGTGGGAACTTATTCCAGCCCACTAGGGGCTGGTTTATCTCTTCCCATAGCCCATGAGACCCCTTGGGGCGTGACACCCCTCCCGATGGTCCCCGGCACCCCTCCCGGCACTCCCGGTACACTACCGATGAGCCCGAAACTTTTCCGGTGACCAAAACAGGACTTCCTATATATCAATCTTTACCTCCGGACCATTCCGGAGCTCCTCGTGACGTCCTGGATCTCATCCAGGACTCCGAACAACATTCGGTAACCAACCATATATCTCAAATACGCATAAAACAACGTCGAACCTTAAGTGTGCAGACCCTGCGGGTTCGAGAACTATGTAGACATGACCCGAGTGACTCCTCGGTCAATATCCAATAGCGGGACCTGGATGCCCATATTGGATCCTACATATCATATTCTTCGAAGATCTTATCGGTTGAACCTCAGTGTCAAGGATTCATATAATCCCGTATGTCATTCCCTTTGTCCTTCGGTATGTTACTTGCCCGAGATTCGATCTTCAGTATCCGCATACCAATTTCAATCTCGCTTACCGGCAAGTCTCTTTACTCATTCCGTAATACAAGATCCCGTAACTTACACTAAGTCACATTGCTTGCAAGGCTTGTGTGTGATGTTGTATTACCGAGTGGGCCCCGAGATACCTCTCCGTCACACGGAGTGACAAATCCCAGTCTCGATCCATACTAACTCAACGAACACCTTCGGAGATACCTGTAGAGCATCTTTATAGTCACCCAGTTACGTTGCGACGTTTGATACACACAAAGCATTCCTCCGGTGTTAGTGAGTTATATGATCTCATGGTCATAGGAACAAATACTTGACACGCAGAAAACAGTAGCAACAAAATGACACGATCAACATGCTACGTCTATTAGTTTGGGTCTAGTCCATCACATGATTCTCCTAATGATGTGATCCCGTTATCAAGTGACAACACTTGCCTATGGTCAGGAAACCTTGACCATCTTTGATCAACGAGCTAGTCAACTAGAGGCTTACTAGGGACAGTGTTTTGTCTATGTATCCACACATGCACTGTGTTTCCAATCAATACAATTATAGCATGGATAATAAACAATTATCATGAACAAAGAAATATAATAATAACTAATTTATTATTCCCTCTAGGGCATATTTCCAACACTTTTCCAGTCCAGAATTCCAGTTGCGTGAATTCTCCCTCTTCAAATAAACCTTGCAAAATAAGAGATAAAAGGCATAAATATGGTACCACAAGTAATATAACAGCCCAAAAAGCAATAAATATCAACATGAAAGCATGATGCAAAATGGACGTATTAGGTTGCCACTCAAATGAACTTCTACAGTGTTGTGCTCTTTGGGAAGAACAAACTCTTCCAGCACCTCCAAATTTATCATGCACCCATGGAATTCATTCCTTGCTTCACGCCAGTCCTCAGTGTTCTTCATGATGATGGCATCTTACCATTCTGCATGAACATATGTGATTGGAATGAAGACCTAATTCTTCAATTATATGAAACCTTGCATCTGTTTGGTGAAGCACAAGACATCAACACATGGGTTCTGGACTAGATGACCGAAGACACACACTACATTGCTCCTGCAACGGAATTGCTTTGTGTGGTCTCAGTTTGAATCCCCTCAAAAGGAGCCAGATGCATCTATGATGAACCTGAGCTGCCCAATCACCTGATGCAAGTGCCGATCAAACCTTTGGCTCCTGGAAAATTGCCAAGAACCACATTCCTTGTCAAGGACCTCCTGTATGTGCCAAGGACAGTGTACCGCATCTTGAACAAAACCCTCGGTCCTATCAAGGGTCATAACACTGAAGAAGAAGATGTGGTGGGAATCATGAATAATTTGCTATTCAACATCATTCATGGGATTCCCATAAATCTTCATGATTTCTTCATGAGGACTTTGACCAACATTGCAATGTTACCTTTTGAACAAAAGCCTTATGCACCGTGGATCATGAAATTCATCATGGCTAGATCCTCAATTCCTTACAAAGCTGATTTCTAGAATCACTTCGGTTAACTGCCCCCACTCAAAGTCCTAAATAAAACCTTTGAGCAAAATGAAGGCAAAGGCAAAACTGATATTGATGAAGGATCTCATCCCCTTGATGGACAATTTCGTAAAGCAGCATCCTACTCCACCAATGATGACACTACATCACAAGACTCTGCTGCAAAAGCCTTGGCTCTAATTGCTCATGAAACTACTCCATGCGTGACGATTGACCGTGAACATTTACTAAGTCTTCATGAGAAGGCCGATCGCAATGACAAGTGGGTAAAGCGTCAGTTTCGTGCCATTTTTCGTGACCTGACTGTGACTCACAATGATGTGCGGAAGAATCACTATTAACTTCATGAAATCTTCGATCACACATGGGCCATTCTGTCTCACCTCAAGACTCCAGAAGAACTCAATGAGATAAAATTTTAATAGGACTTCGATTGGTCTTGGCCACCCAAGAAGAAATTCAAGAAGGTTCAAGTTCCTGTACTAGTGACTAGTTCATTTTATTCATCCTGCTCCATGCATGAAGCTGGGGATCTTGATGACACTGTTCCCGACCCTTCATCGACAAACGACCCCGACAACGCTAGCGCTCCTCCACCACCAACGACTTGAAATTCTTTAGGAGCGTTAGTCCTCAATTTCGTCCCTTTTCATCACTTGATGACAAAGGGGGGATTTGTGTTAGTCTTCAAGCGTATCTACCTATATGGGCTATTTTTTATTAGGTTGCAACTCTCGTTCTTCTGAAGTGTTTTGTTGTATGAGTTGTAAACTTATGTGTGGTGGTGATCTGACACGTTTGAATCGTTTTCTTCGCATGATTATTCCTCATGTTGATTAATGCATGCATGTTGAATTTCGTCAAACACCACTTTCCATCATGCATCTGAATTTCCTCATGATATATGTTAAATGCGTGTATGTATTACAATATATAGGGGGAGATTTACATGTTATGAACCTACAATCTACATTTGCAGTCCAAAGAAAATTCTTCAAATATGCACATGTTTAGGGGGGGGGGGTTATCTATATCTTGCAATCAAATTCCTCAAACTCTGTATTTACGCTTCATATATTTATCCCCGTTGAAAATATAACCTATTTGTCATCAATCACTAAAAAGGGGGAGATTGTAAGTCCATTTAGTGCCCCTTAGTTATTTTGGTGTGTTGAAGACTTACGTCTTAAGAGACTAATGTGTTTGTGCGTGTACACATGCTCTATAAGTCGCTGAGGAGTTTGAGTTATTCGAAGAAAATCGACCCCTAAAAACGAATGCCTTCAACTGAAGACTTTGATACTTCCATGGAGATTTTTAAAGTGAGAAAATCGGTTTGTCCTTGAAGATATTGAAGCAAGGACTTTGAAGCGTGAAGACTTTTGTTTTCGAAGTTTCATTTCATTTCTTTTGAGTCAAAAGAACACCGTACAATTAAAGGGGATCGAGGTAAAACTAAGGAAACGTTTTCAAGTGATGCTCATCTGAAAGCCTACACATACCTAATCCTTTGAGTGAAGCCTTTGGAATTCTTTTACGGTTTAGTCAATTTCTTCAGTGACAGAGACAAAGATCTTCTAGTCTCTAAGGAAATTGCTCTAACTCAGAAGTTAGGACTTCGCGAGTACGAATTGCCTACAAGTGAGGCACATGAGAGACATGAGGACTTTCACAGCTTGAAAGTTCTGACCGTTGTTGCGTCACGCACCAGCTGTCCCCAAAGCTTATCCACATAACGGTCATATTATTCGGGCATTTATGTCAAATCTTGCCGGGATTGCTGGTTGGCTGCTCTGAGAGAAAACTTGGCACTTGTCATCTGAGAGCATCCCATCCTCCGAGGACTTTGAGAGAAAATCATTAGTGAGGAAAAACCCAAACACCCAAACCAAAACCCAAAAAATCCAAAGTGATTTAGCATCACTGAAGAGATTGTTCCCGTGTGGAACCGATGCTTGTTACCTTTGAAGACTGTGTCTCCTACAGACGGTTAGGAGTCAATGGTCTAGAGCATCCAACAATAAATTGTGGATTGACGGGTGACCGAGTTTGTGAGGGTTTGGAAGTCGGCGCTGAAGACTTACCACGAGTGTTGGGCAACGACTATGTGTCCTTAGCTCAAGGAGAATAAGATAAGGACTAAGTGTCGTGGGACTGTGTGTCCTTTGGGTTAAATACCAAGCCACTCCAAACTACACGTACAACTGTCACAGCAGTTGGAACTGGGTCATTAAATCACCGTATTCACCGAGTACCTCGTTCTATTTCGTCAACCCTTCTATTTCCTCATTTATGTGTTGATGAAATTGATCGTTATTGTTTAAAGAATTTGATGGAAGACTTTCTCAATTTACTCATTGCAAATTCTTCACCCCACTTGTTCTTCAACTTCTTATCCTGGTCACGCTACTCATGTTAAGTGTTTCTTTCATTCCATCATGATGACCATGATTTTTCCATGTTACACTTACACGTGAGTAATTATTCTGCTGCAAGTTGTTCGCTACTTAGCAATTTCCTCACAAGGAAATTCCTCGGTGACGAATTCATAGAAAACCGCATATTCACTCTCCCCCTCTAGTCGATATAATGCACTTTCAACCAACTATCAAGTAACTTCACACAAATTATCATTCGCTTGATCTACTTTTTATTTGTTGTTATATTTTGCTTGCTTCAAAAAAAACCAAAAAAAACAAAAAAATATTTGCTAGTTTACTTTCCTAGCTATGCTATCTTTATATTTGTCACACCAAGATAGAAAGTAAAAAAAGTTTGAGATAAATGGATCCTTATCCACTTGCTAATTTTTTCAAAAGAGCCGATTATGTTGAACCAATTGCTAGTGAGAGTGCGCTAGATTATTTTTATGAGGTCTTACTTGGTAGTTCCTTTAATGAAAAGCATGATTTCTAATTTGCTAGTATAAGTTCTATGAAAATTCATTGTGTTAATGATCATGATTGGGGTGATGATCATGATAATTATTTTGATCTTGATAATTCTAAGCTTCATGTTGAATCTACTATTGCTAATGATGTTTGTAATGCTACTAAAATTGGTTTGGAAGAGTGTCTACTTTAGGTAATAATGGTCCCACTACTTTGGAGAATGATCAATCTTGTGAAATTTTTGATAAAAGTGGATTTGGAGAGGTCATGACTTTAATTAATGTTAATCCCATTATCTTGGAAGAATGTAAAACTTTTGTGCATGTGGATCATGGAGAAAATATTTTATACAATAGCTATATTGTTGAATTTTAATATGATCCTACATGTGATTATTATGAGCGAGGCAAATATGGTTACAACAATTTGCATGTTACTCACTTACCTCTCGTTGTGTTGAAATTGTAAATGCTTCATTCTTCCTACTTGCTTATGCTAGACAATTCTTCTCTTCGTAATTTGTTTTCCTATAAAAATGCCTATGCATAGGAAGTATGTTAGAGTTAGATGTGTTTTTCACATGCTTTATGATGCTCTCTTTGTGCTTCAATTCTTGTCTATTATGTGAGCACCATTGAAATCTCGATCCTATCTTGATGGCTATAAATAAAGAGCTTGTTGGAAGACAACCCCATATTTATCATTTTTTTCTTTTCTAGTGTGATTACATGATTATTGCCTCTATAGTTATTGTGTTTTTATGTTTAAATTAGTGTTTGTTCCAAGTAAAGCCTTTGGGATGACTTGCGTGATAAGTAGAATTGATAAGGTGCAAAAAATAAACTTTGATGTCCAGTGCAGAATTCTGTGGTTTTTACTAGAATGTCTTTTAAAGCTGAACTTTTTACACAGTATCAGTATTACCATACAAATTCCTCATGTCCTCCTAATTTTTCAGAAGTTTTGGAGTTACATAAGTATAGGTTCTTTATAGATCAGTAGAGACTATTCTGTTTTAGACACGATTTGTTTTTTGCTTGCATAGTTTGCTTGTTTTGATGATGCTATGGATTGTATCGGGGCTATAAGCAATGGAGAAGTTAGAATACATTACCTATTATGCAATAATGAAATGTGAATCAATTTATAATAGTATCCAAGTATTTGATATGTTTCTTATACTAACGGACCTCACGAAGTTTTGTTGAGTTCTGTGTGATTGAATTTTTTGAGTTTGGGGTGTTATCACGATGAACGAATGAATAAGGAGCGGCAAGAGCCTAAGCTTGGGGATGGCCAAGGAAGCGCAAGGTAATATTCTAGGAAGACTCAAGCATCTAAGTTTGGGGATGCCTTGGAAGGCATCCTCTCTTTCGTCTCAATCCATCGGTATTTCACTTGGAGCTACATTTTTATTCGTCACATGATATGGGTTTTGCTTGGAGCGTCATTTGATTTTGTTTGCTTTTCATTTTTAGTTTGCCACAATCATCATTTTCTGGACACACCAACTTTAGAGGCACACACATTCATCATGATTTGTTAGAGTACTATATGGTCTTCACTTATATCTTTTGAGCTTAGCGGTTGCACGAGTACTTCACTTATATCTTTTTGAGCACGGTGGCATATAAATTTTATAGAAATGTTTGCACTCTAGTTCTTCACTTATATTTTTTTGAGAGTTAATGAACAATAATTCTAATTTGCGTGGGTCATAAGGATAGTACAAAAATAATAGGTATTCAATGAATGATAATCAAAACCATCATGTAGCACATAAAGAGAAATTGTGGATTAATGATATTGATCTGGTAATATGAAAAAGTTGTGAGTGCATCATTGTTAATTTGTAGAAGTATTGGTATTAATAGGTGTTAATTTCTCGATTGTCTGAATATTAAAAGGCATGGCGGGGATGTGTGAACATTTCTATTCCTTGTTAAAATCCTAGTGTTGTTTTGAGTCGGAGGCGCACGATGGTTAACTCCTCCCAACCCCCTCCATCAGGGCATGCAGGTAGTGCTTTGATTTTTGATGAAAACTAATAAACTTTGCAAAAATTATTTGAGTTCTTCATGACTAATGTGAAACCATGGACCTATGCAATCTCACCTCCTCATATTTAGCTAGCCTCTTTGATACCGTGCATTGCCCATTCTCACCTCGAGGATCGGTGCAAACTTCACCGGTGCATCCAAATCATGTGGCATGATACGCTCTATGACACATAAGACTTCCTATATCTTCCTCCAAACAGCCCCATACCTACCTATCATGGCATTTCCATAGCCATTCCGAGATATATTGCCATGCAAAATTCCACTGTTACATCACATGACTAGTTCGTTCATCGTCATATTGCTTTGCATGATCATATAGAGCTGACATAGCATTTGTGGCAAAACCACCATTCATAATATTGCTAATACATGTCATTCTACATCATTGCACATCATGGTACACTTCTAGAGTCATTCATATTAAGTCATCTTGCTCTATATCGAGCTTTCATTAAGTTGTAAGTAAATAAAAGTGTGATGATCGTCATTAGTAGAGCATTATCCGAGTGAGGAAAGGATATTGGAGACTATGTTTCCCCCACAAGTCACGATGAGACTCTGAACGAAAAATAAAGATGGGGGAGGACAAATGAGCCCACCATAAAAAGAATAAAAAACTGAATGAGAGAAACAGAGAGAAGGGACTTTGTTACTATCCTTTACCACACTTGTGCCTCAAAGTGGCACCATATTTCTCATATAGAGAGTCTCGTGATATGTCATTTTCATATGCTAGTGGGAATCACATTTTCATTATTATAAACTTGGCTTGCACATTCCAATGACGAGCTTCCTCAAATGCTCGAGGTCTTCATGAACAAGCAAGTTGGATGCACACCCCACTTAGCTTCCATTGAGCTCTCATACACTTATAGCTCTAGTGCATCATTTGCATGGCAATCCCTACTCCTTGCATTGACATCTACCAATGGGCATCTCCATAGCCCGTTAGTATGCCTAGTTGATGTGAGACTATCTTCTCCACTTTTTACCCCTTTGATACCTACCATCATATTCTATTCCACCCTTATGCTATGTCCATGGTTCACGCTCATGTACTGTATGAAGAATAAAAAGTTGATTCACATTGTAAAAGTATGATCCAATTGCTTAACTTGGATACTGTGGTGCCTGACATTCGTATTAATGTGGTGAAGACAGAGCCATGCCTTGCTAATATAATAAGATGAATGGGGGTAAACATTCTTTTAGGATCATGTACTTTGAAAGATTGATGATTTTGTTGCTTGTGCTTACAAATATTACTATCTTGATATTTGTTAATTCATCTTTTCTCAATGAGAATACATGCAAATGATTACATACTGGGTAGCATGTCACATCAAAAAATATGTGTTTATCATTTACCTACTCGAGGACAAGCAGGAATTAAGGTTGGGGATGCTTGATACGTCTCCAACATATATATAATTATTGATTTTTCTATTATATTATCATCCTAGGATACTTTTGCGTCATAATTTACCAATTTTATATTATGAGAACTAACCTATTGACCCACTGCCCAGTGCCAGTTGCTGTTTTCTGCGTGTTTTTTACTTTGTAGGTTTACAATACTAAACAAATGTCAAATTGCCCCAAAACTTTTTTTATGATTTTTTCTGGACCAAAAGAAGACGTGGAAGCTTCGGGAGAAGGCCGGAAGCCACATGAGGGACGCACAAGTGAACAGGGCAAGGACAGGGGTCGGCACGCCCTCATGGATTGTCCCTCCCTGGTGGCCCCTCTACCTCTGTTCTCTATCCTATAAATTCACATATATTCCAAAAACCCTAAATATCAGAGAGAAACACTTTTTCCTCCACCGCAAGTCTCTATTCCACGGTGATCCCGTCTGGAGCTCCATTATGGCACCCTGCCAGAGGGGATGATCATGGAGGGCCTCTTCATCAACCTTTCTTACCCCTTGATGATGTGTGAGTAGTTCACCACACACCTATGTGTCCATACTTAGTACCTAGATGGCTATTTGTCTATCTTGATCTTCAATACAATGACCATTGCATCCGCGTTTTGATCTATCCCATGTAATTCTTTTGTATGGTGTGTTTGTTGGGATCCAATGAATTGTAGGTTTATGTTCAGATTATTCATGAAACGTATTTGAGTCTTCTCTGAGTTTTATTATTCTTATTTGCATCATCATTATAGCTTCGTAATTCTCTGATCTATTGAACTGCTTTGGCCAAGTACTTTGGTATTTCTTCATTGAAATGTGTGCGTTGTAGTGGGTTCAACCTTGCGAGTTTCTATATCCCAGTGACAGAAGGGGACAAGATGTGTCTTTGTGTTGTTGCCACTAAGGATAAAACGGTGTGGTTTATTCATATTGATTGAGTTCACTTTCTCTACATCAGGTCATCATTCTCCAAACATTACACTGTTTGTCATGAACTTAATACATAGAGAGGCAAGCATAGAAGCACTCTTGAAGTGGAGTGCAGGCAGGAGTCGGCATATTTGCTTATGGACGTGATGCCTATATACACATGATCATTGCCGTGAAAATCGCATAACTATCCACTTTTCTGTCAATTGTCCACGAGAAAATTTTTACCCACCATATGTTGCTTTCATTTGAGATGCCACTAGAGAACACTATGGCCTCGGGTCTATTCACTTATAAATTCATAAAACTTATATTTTACTCGCTGTTATTATTTGTCTTCTATCTTATTTTGCAATTCACAATTCTCTACAATTATCTAGACACCTCATTTGCTTGCAAATAATGAGATCAAGAGGATTAACAACCCTCTTGCCCGCGTTGGGTGCAAGTTGTTTG
The DNA here is from genome assembly GCF_904849725.1 of Hordeum vulgare subsp. vulgare. Lineage (NCBI taxonomy): Eukaryota > Viridiplantae > Streptophyta > Magnoliopsida > Poales > Poaceae > Hordeum > Hordeum vulgare. Next base: position 438,752,548 of record NC_058522.1, on the reverse strand, counting down.
CTCTTCTGGGTGCAGCCACTCAAGATGGTTGACGATTGATATTCCCGTTGGTTCGATAAACCTTGCTTTCTTAACTGAGAGAAATATTTACCTGTATTGTGCTGCAATCACCCATTCCTCTTTGGAAAACCCAACAGAGATTGTAAGTATCACTATGACGATGTAATCCTTTGTAATACACAAACCCTTGCACCTCAATTATTTGTAATAAAGAGATGATTTGTCCTAGGACAAGCAGTGTCATATTCCAGAAGACTTGATCTTTGGGCTGTAATACGGGGTGTCCAGTTCCTCTCAGTCGGGGTGCCACAGTAGAGGCTATGTGTGATTGATCCCCCCTCCAGGCAGGACACCGAAACAGGGCTCCAGATTGGCACACGGAGAAACATGGCTACAAATGGGCACACGGCGAAATAGAGACTTGCGGCGGCGGAAAAAGTGTTTTGGGAGGCTCCCTAGGTTTTGCCCAATATATGTTAATTGATAGCAGAGAGATTAGGGCCAGTGGTCGTGGGAGGTGGCCCCAAGACATCAAGGGGCGACCACCCCCTAGGCATGCCCTGTTGGCTTGACGCCTCCCCATGTAGCCTCCGGTCTCCCTCCTAAGCTTCAAGGTCTTATTTTTTGTCGAGAAAAATCATCAAAACGTGTTGTGGTATTTGGACTTTGTTTGGTATAGTATTCCTTAAAGGCCAAAAACATGTAGAAGACAACAACTGTCAGTTGGCATTGGTTCATTAGGTTAATGATCAAAAATGACTTAAAACATCACATAAATGCTCATAAAACATCCAAGATTGATAATATAATAGCATGGAATGATCAAAAATTATATATATGTTGTGGACGTATGAGCATCCACAAGCTTAATTCCTGCTCGTCCTCAAGTGGGTAAATGATAAGAATAGGATTTTTGACATGACATGCTACCTAACATGTAATATTATTCATGTATGATCATTAAGAAATGATGAATCAATAAACATCAACATAGTAATATCCATAAAGTAACATAATCATCAACTTTCAAAATATATGATCCCTAAAGAATGTTTACACCTCTTTCATTTTATCATATTAGCATGCCATGGCTCCGACTTCACCGCATAAATACAAATGTCAAGCACCATGGTGTTAAGCCAAGAAATTGGATCGTACTTTTTAACGCGCTTCAACATTTTATACCTCAATATATGAGCATGAACCACGAACATAGCACACAGGTGGAACAGAATATGGTGGTAGGTATCAAAGGGGTAAAAGTGGAGAAGAAAGTCTTGCATCAACTAGGTCTACCAATGGTCTACGAAGATGCCCATCAATCGATATCAATGCGAGGAGTAGGGATTACCATGCAACGGATGCACTAGATCTATAAGTGTATGAAAGCTCAATGGAAGCTAAGTGGATGTGCATCCAACTTTCTTCCTCATAAGACGTCGAGCATTTGAGGAATCCCATCATCGGAATATGCAAGACGAGTTCTATAATGAAAAAGTTCCCACTAGCATATGAAAATGACAAAACATGAGACTCTCTATATGAAAAACATTGTGCTTTCTCTAAGCACAAGTATGGAAAAGGTTGTACTTACCATTGCCTTTTATTAGACTCTCAAACAAATTGAAGTGAAGAATGAGAGTGCAATTATTTCTATAAAATCTACATGCCACTTTTATCAAAAAGATATAAGTGAAGCACTAGAGCGACTACCTAGCTCAAAAGATATAAGTGAAGCAAATAGAGTATTCTAACAAATCATGATGAACATGTGTCTCTCTCAAGTAGGTGTGTCTGACAAATAATGATTTTGGAAAACTAAAACAAAATAAAAATATAATACACGATGCTCCAAGCAAAACACATATCATGTGATGAATAAAATATAGCTGCGAGTGACATACCGATGGAATGGAGACGAAAGAGGGGATACCTTCCGGGGCATCCCCAAACTTACATGTTTGAGTATTCCTAGGTTATTACCTTGGGGTGCCTTGGGCATCCCCAATCTTAGGGTCTTGCTACTCCTTATTCCTTCATCCATTGTGATCGCACCCAAAACTCGAAAACTTCAGCACACAAAACTAAACAGAAACCCCGTGAGATCCGTTAGTACAATAGGTAAATAATAAACTTTAGGTACTATTATAAATTGATTCATATTTAAGTTTTTCATAAGTTACTCTATTTTGACTGCTCCATGGCTTATACCCCCGAGACAATCCATAGCATCATTAAAACAAGCAAACTATGCAAGCAAAAAAAGAATCTGTCTAAAATAGAACAATGTGTGAACATAATCACTTAAACCATACTTCTATAACTCCTACAATTCTGAAACATTAGGACATCATGGAGAATTTGTATACCAATACTACGTAAAATAGTTCAGATCAAAAATATGTTCCAGTAAAATCACACAGATTCTGCACTAAACGTAAAAGTTTAGGTTTTTTCCATCGTATCAATTCTACTTATCATCCAAATCGTCCCAAAGGATTTAGTTGACACAAACACTAATTTAAACATAAAAACACAATCATTAGAGTATCAATAATCATGTCAACTCACAAAAACGGAAAGTAGAACACAAAATAAGATTACTATTGGGTTGCCTCCCAACAAGTGTTATCATTTTACACCCCTAGCTAGGCATAATGCATAGCTTCAAGTGATATCATATTTGACGTTCAGTCCATACGTGGCCGTCATTATAGACTCATAATGTGGTTTATTTATCTTTCTAGGGAAATCTTCCATCCCTTTCTTTAATGGGAATCAGAATCTTACGTTTCCGTCCTTCATATCAATAATAACACCTATAGTTCGTAAAAAGGGTATATCAAGTATAATTGGACAATATGGATTACATTCAATATCAAGGACAATGAAATCTACATGCATGTAAATTATATTAGAAAGAATAAGCACATCATTTATTCTGTCCAAAGGTTTCTCAATGGTAAAATCCACAAGATGCAAGTTAAGGGAAGAATCATGTATATCGGTGAGACCAAGCACATCACAAAGAGATTTAGGTATAGTTGAAATACTAGCACCAAGGTCACACAAATCATTACATTCATATTCTTTAAGATTATTTTTTATAGTAGGTTGCCATTCATTATGCAATTTTCTAGGTATAGAAACTTCTAGCTGAAGTTTTGCATCATAAACTTTTAGCATTGCTTCTACGATATGTTTAGTAAAAGATTTTTTTTTCATAGGCATTGCGTGAGCTAATTATGGATTTCAACAAGGAAATACATTCAACCAAAGAACAACTCTCATAAGTATAGTACTTGTAGTCCAATCATTGCTTCCAAACCCACTTTTTCATTTTTATCATTAGGATCATCACCCTCTGAACAAACAGGGCACTTTCTAGCTACAGTTGACTCATATCGAGTGCTTTATCATCTATTTTCATATTAGTAAATAAAAAATCAATAGGAGAAATACCAGTCATTTTAATATCTTCATCAAGATTACGGTAAAAAATGGGTGGAAGAGCTTTTTCAAGGAATTCTCGCTTAGATCTCAACATAGTGGTCCTTTCCTTACTTTCATTAATAAATACTTGGATAGATTTAATGGAATCATTAATATCATGATTGGGTGGAAAAATTTTAGTTTTGAGAGTTTCCACATCATGAGCAATTATATCCATATTTCAAAGCATATCATCAACTTGATGCAACTTTTCTTCTACCATAGTATTGAAAAGTTTTTGAGAACTTAAAAATTATTTAATGGTGTTCTAAAGATCATAGGGTAACCTATTATTATTAGTAGAAGAATTTACATAGGAATTACCATAATTATTAGAGGAATTATTGGGGTCTAGCATTGAAATTTCCTCTATAAGCATTATTGTTGAAATTATTTCGAGAGACAAAGTTCACATCAATAGCATCATTACTTTTCTCAATCTAAATATATAATGGCATATCATTGGGATCAACATGAGCATGCTTAGTAGCAACCATATTCATAAGAGTAGCCATCTTATCACTCAAACTAGCAATTTCCTCAACAAACTACCTTCTTACCAGTTGGAGCTCTTTTGGTGTGCCATTGAGAATAATATGTCATGATATGGTCCAAAATTTTGGTGGCCTCTACCAATGTCACTTCCATAAAGGTACCATCTGTAGCAGAATCTAGAAGATTTCTAGAGACAAAGTTTAATCCCACAGAGAAATTTTGTATAATCATCCATAAACTTAAGCCATACGTGGGACAAGTTCTAATCATCAATTTCATTATACCCCATGCTTGTGCAACATATTCTTGCTCATGTTGTTTAAAATTCATAATTTGATTACGAAGAGAGATAATCTCAGTGGGGGGAAAATACTGTTGGGGAACGTCGCATGGGAAACAAAAAAATTCCTACGCGCACGAAGACCTATCATGGTGATGTCCATCTACGAGAGGGGATTTCCGATCTACGTACCCTTGTAGACCGCACAGCAGAAGTGTTAAGAAACGCGGTTGATGTAGTGGAACGTCCTCACGTCCCTCGATCCGCCCCGCGAACCGTCCCGCGATCCGTCCCACGATCTAGTGTCGAACGGACGGCAGCTCCGCGTTCAGCACACGTACAGCTCGACGATGATCTCGGACTTCTAGATCCAGCAAGAGAGACGGAGAGGTAGATGAGTTCTCCGGCAGCGTGACGGCGCTCCGGAGGTTGGTGGTGATCTAATCTCAGCAGGGCTCCGCCCGAGCTCCGCAGAAACGCGATCTAGAGGTAAAACCGTGGAGATATGTGGTCGGGCTGCCATGGTAAAGTTGTCTCAAATCAGCCCTAAAACCCCACTATATATAGGAGGGAGAGGGGGGACCTTGCCTTGACGCTCAAGGAGCCCCAAGGGGGTCGGCCGAGCCAAGGGGGGGAGTCCTCCCCTTCCAAACCGAATCCAACTAGGTTTGGAAGGTGGAGTCCTTCCCCTTTTTCCCACCTCCCCTTTTTTCTTTTCCTCTTTGATTTTCTTCCTATGGTGCATAGGGCCTTCTTGGGCTGTCCCACCAGCCCACTAAGGGCTGGTGCACCCCCCCCCCCCCGGTAAACTCCCGGAACCCATTCGTCATTCGCGGTACATTCCCGGTAACTCCGAAAACCTTCCGGTAATCAAATGAGGTCATCCTATATATCAATATTCGTTTCCGGACCATTCCGGAAACCCTCGTGACGTCCGTGATCCCATCCGGGACTCCGAACAACATTCGGTAACCAACCATATAACTCAAATACGCATAAAACAACGTCGGACCTTAAGTGTGCAGACCCTGCGGGTTCGAGAACTATGTAGACATGACCCGAGTGACTCCTCGGTCAATATCCAATAGCGGGACCTGGATGCCCATATTGGATCCCACATATTCTACGAAGATCTTATCGTTTGAACCTCAGTGCCAAGGATTCATATAATCCCGCATGTCATTCCCTTTGTCCTTCGGTATGTTACTTGCCCGAGATTCGATCGTCAGTATCCGCATACCTATTTCAATCTCGTTTACCGGCAAGTCTCTTTACTCGTTCCGTAATACAAGATCCCGCAACTTACACTAAGTCACGAGGGTGTGATGTTGTATTACCGAGTGGGCCCCGAGATACCTCTCCGTCACACGGAGTGACAAATCCCAGTCTCGATCCATACTAACTCAACGAACACCTTCGGAGATACCTGTAGAGCATCTTTATAGTCACCCAGTTACATTGCGACGTATGATACACACAAAGCATTCCTCCGGTGTCAGTGAGTTATATGATCTCATGGTCATAGGAACAAATACTTGACACGCAGAAAACAGTAGCAACAAAATGACATGATCAACATGCTACGTCTATTAGTTTGGGTCTAGTCCATCATGTGATTCTCCTAATGACGTGATCCAGTTATCAAGCAACAACACCTTGTTCATAATCAGAAGACCCTGACTATCTTTGATCAACTGGCTAGCTAACTAGAGGCTTGCTAGGGACAGTGTTTTGTCTATGTATCCACACATGTATATAAGTCTTCATTCAATACAATTATAGCATGGATAATAAACGATTATCTTGATATAGGAATTATAATAATAACTATATGTATTATTGCCTCTAGGGCATAATTCCAACAGTCTCCCACTTGCACTAGAGTCAATAATCGAGCCCTCACATCGTCATGCGAATTACATTGTAATAAATCTAACACCCATACAGTTCTGGTGTTGATCATGCTTTGCTCGTGGAAGAGGTTTAGTCAGCGGGTCTGCTACATTCAGATCCGTGTGCACTTTGCATATATTTACGTCCTCCCCTTCGATGTAGTCGCGGATGAGGTTGAAGCGTCGCTTGATGTGTCTGGACTTCTTGTGAAACCGTGGTTCCTTTGCTAGGGCAATGGCACCCGTGTTGTCACAGAACAAGGTTATTGGATTCAGTGCGCTTGGCACCACTCCAAGATCCGTCATGAACTGCTTCATCCAGACACCCTCCTTAGCTGCCTCCGAGGCAGCCATGTACTCCGCTTCACATGTAGAATCTACTACGACGCTTTGCTTGGAACTGCACCAGCTTACCGCACCCCCATTAAGAATAAATACGTATCCGGTCTGCGACTTAGAGTCGTCCGGATCTGTGTCAAAGCTTGCATCGACGTAACCTTTTACGGCGAGCTCTTCGTCACCTCCATACACGAGAAACATCTCCTTAGTCCTTTTCAGGTACTTCAGGATATTCTTGACCGCCGTCCAGTGATCCACTCCTGGATTACTCTGGAACCTGCCTGCCATACTTATGGCCAGGCTAACGTCCGGTCTAGTGCACAGCATTGCATACATGATAGAACCTATGGCTGAAGCATAGGGGACGGTGCTCATATGCTCTCTATCCTTATCAGTTGTTGGGCACTGAGTCTTACTCAATCTCGTACCTTGTAAAACTGGCAAGAACCCTTTCTTGGACTGTTCCATTTTGAACCTCTTCAAAACTTTATCAAGGTATGTGATTTGTGAAAGTCCTATCAGGCGTTTTGATCTATCCCTCTAGATCTTAATGCCTAGAATGTAAGCAGCTTCTCCTAGGTCCTTCATAGAGAAACTTTTATTCAAGTAATCCTTTATGCTCTCCAAAAACTCTACATTGTTTCCAATCAGCAATATGTCATCCACATATAATATTAGAAACGCCACAGAGCTCCCACTCACTTTCTTGTAAATACAAGATTCTCCAACCACTTGTATAAACCCAAATGCTTTAATCACCTCATCAAAGCGTTTGTTCCAACTCCGAGATGCTTGCACCAGTCCATAAATGGATCGCTGGAGCTTGCACACCTTGTCAGCATTCTTAGGATCGACAAAACCTTCGGGTTGCATCATATACAACTCTTGCTTAAGGAAACCGTTAAGGAACGCCGTTTTGACATCCATCTGCCAGATTTCATAATCGAAAAATGCAGCTATTGCTAACATGATTCTGACGGACTTAAGCATCGCTACAAGTGAGAATGTCTCATCGTAGTCAACTCCTTGAACTTGTGAAAAACCCTTTGCCACAAGTCGAGCTTTATAAACGGTCACATTGCCGTCAGCGTCCGTCTTTTTCTTAAAGATCCATTTGTTCTGAATAGCCTTGTGGCCCTCGGGTAGTACTTCCAAAGTCCACACTTTGTTTTCATACATGGATCCTATCTCGGACTTCATGGCCTCTAGCCATTTGTTGGAATCTGGGCCCACCATTGCTTCTTCATAATTTGCAGGTTCATTGTTGTCTAACAACATGATTGACAAAACGGGATTATCGTACCACTCTGGAGCAGCACGTGGTCTCGTCGACCTACGTGGTTCGACAGGAACTTGAACCGGAGTTTCATGATCATCATCATTAACTTCGTCCTCAACCGGCGTTGCAACGACAGAGGTTTCCCCTTGCCCTGCGCCACCATCTAGAGGGATGAGAGGTTAGACAACCTCATCAAGTTCTATCTTCCTCCCACTCAATTCTCTCGAGAGAAACTCCTTCTCGAGAAAAGCTCCGTTTTTAGCAACAAACACTTTGCCCTCGGATTTGAGATAGAAGGTGTACCCAACTGTTTTTTTTTGGGTAACCTATGAAGATGCACTTTTCCGTTTTGGGTTCCAGCTTTTCAGGCTGAAGCTTTTTGACATAAGCATCACATCCCCAAACTTTAAGAAACGACAACTTTGGCCTTTTGCCATACCACAGTTCGTATGGTGTCGTCTCAACGGATTTTAATGGTGCCCTATTTAAAGTGAATGCAGCTGTGTCTAATGCATAACCCCAAAACGATAACGGCAAATCGGTAAGGGACATCATAGATCGCACCATCTCTAATAAAGTATGATTACGACGTTCGGGCACACCATTACGCTGTGGTGTTCCAGGCGGTGTCAACTGTGAAACAATTCCACATTGTCTTAAGTGAGCACCAAACTCGAAACTTAGATATTCACCCCCACGATCAGACCGTAGGAACTTGATCTTCTTGTTACGATGATTTTCAAGTTCACTCTGAAATTGCTTGAACTTTTCAAATGTTTCAGACTTGTGCTTCATTAAGTAGACATAACCATATCTACTCAAATCGTCAGTGAAGGTGAGAAAATAACGATATCCGCCGCGTGCCTCTACGCTCATCGGACCGCACACATCGGTATGTATGATTTCCAACAAGTCACTAGCACGCTCCATTGTTCCGAAGAACGGAGTTTTAGTCATCTTGCCCATGAGGCATGGTTCGCACGTGTCAAGTGAATCAAAGTCAAGTGACTCCAAAAGTCCATCGGCATGGAGTTTCTTCATGCACTTTACACCAATATGACCTAAGCGGCAGTGCCACAAAAATATGGCACTATCATTGTTAACTCTAACTCTTTTGGTCTCAGTGTTATGTATATGTGTATCACTATCAAGATTCAATATGAACAATCCTCTCACATTTGGTGCATGACCATAAAATATGTTACTCATAGAAATAGAACAACCATTATTCTCTGACTTAAAAGAGTAACCGTCTCACAATAAACAAGATCCAGATATAATGTTCATGCTCAAAGCAGGCACTAAATAACAATGATTCAAGTTCACAACTAATCCTGATGGTAACTGAAGTGAAACTGTGCCGACGGCGATTGCATCAACCTTGGAACCATTTCCTACGCGCATCGTCACTTCATCTTTCGCCAGCCTTCGTCTATTCCGCAGTTCCTGTTTCGAGTTGCAAATATGAGCAACAGAACCGGTATCGAATACCCAGGCACTACTACGAGAGCCGGTTAAGTACACATCAATAACATGTATATCAAATATACCTGATTTTTCTTTGGCCGCCTTCTTATCAGCCAGATACTTGGGGTAGTTGCGCTTCCAGTGACCCATACCCTTGCAATAGTAGCACTCTGTTTCAGGCTTAGGTCCAGCTTTGGGTTTCTTCGTCGGATTGGCAATAGGCTTGCCGCTCTTCTTTGAATTACCCTTCTTGCCTTTGTCGTTTCTCTTGAAACTAGTGGTCTTATTCACCATCAACACTTGATGCTCTTTACGGAGTTCAGACTCTGCGACTTTCAGCATCGCAAACAACTCGCCGGGTGACTTGTTCATCCCTTGCATGTTGTAGTTCAACACAAAGCCCTTATAGCTTGGCGGCAGTGATTGAAGGATTCTGTCAGTGATAGCCTCTTGCGGGAGTTCAATCCCCAGCTCAGCTAGACGGTTTGAGTACCCCAGACATTTTGAGCACATGTTCACCGACAGACGAATTCTCCTCCATCTTGCAAGCATAAAATTTATCGGAGGTCTCATACCTCTCGATCCGGGCGTTCTTCTGAAAGATGAACTTCAACTCCTGGAACATCTCGTATGCTCCATGACGCTCAAAGCGACGTTGAAGTCCCGGTTCTAAGCCATACAAGACTGCACATTGAACTACTGAGTAGTCCTCGTTACGTGTTAACCAAGCGTTCTTAACATCCTGGTCAGCCGTAGCGGGTGGTTCATCTCCTAGCGCAGCATTAAGGACATAATCCTTCTTCCCAGCTTGTAAGATTAGCTTAAGATTACGAGCCCAGCCTACAAAGTTGCTTCCATCATCTTTCAACTTAGCTTTCTCTAGGAACGTATTAAAATTCAGGGTGACTGTCGCGTTAGCCAAGATCTACAACACAAATATATTCAAAGTGGACTTAGACTATGTTCAAGATAATTAGAGTTTAACTTAATCAAATTACTTGCTAAACTCCCACTCAAAAAAGTACATATCTCTAGTCATTTGAGTGGTTCATGACCCACTTACACTAGCTCAAGTCCGATCATCACGTGAGTTGAGTATAGTTTCAGCGGTAAGCATCCCAATGCTAATCATATCATCTATATGATTCATGATCGACCTTTCGGTCTCATGTGTTCTGAGGCCATATCTGCACATGCTAGGCTCGTCAAGCTTAACCCGAGTGTTCCGCGTGTGCAACTGTCTTGCACCCGTTGTATGTGAACGTTGACTCTATCACACCCGATCATCACGTGGTGTCTCGAAACGACGAACTGTAGCAACGGTGCACAGTCGGGGAGAACACAATTTCGTCAAGAAATTTTAGTGAGAGATCACCTCATAATGCTACCGTCGTTCTAGGCAAAATAAGGTGCATAAAAGGATTAACATCACATGCAATTCATAAGTGACATGATATGGCCATCATTACGTGCTCCTTGATCTCCATCACCAAAGCACTGGCACGATCTTCTTGTCACCGGCGCCACACCATGATCTCCATCAACGTGTCGCCATCGAGGTTGTCGTGCTACTCATGCTATTACTACTAAAGCTACATCCTAGCAAAATAGTAAACGCATCTGCAAGCACAAACGTTAGTTTAAAGACAACCCTATGGCTCCTGCCGGTTGCCGTACCATCGACGTGCAAGTCGATATTATCTATTACAACATGATCATCTCATACATCCAATATATCACATCACATCGTTGGCCATATCACATCACAAGCATACCCTGCAAAAACAAGTTAGACGTCCTCTAATTTTGTAGTTGCATGTTTTACGTGGTGATCATGGGTATCTAGTAGGATCGCATCTTACTTACGCAAACACCACAACGGAGATATATGAATTGCTATTTAACCTTATACAAGGACCTCCTCGGTCAAATCCGATTCAACTAAAGTTGGAGAAATTGACACTTGCCAGTCATCTTTGAGCAACGGGGTTACTCGTAGCGATGAAACCAGTCTCTCCTAAGCGAACGAGTAATGTCGGTCCAAGCCGCTTCGATCCAACAATACCGCGGAATCAAGAAAAGACAAAGGAGGGCAGCAAAACGCACATCACCGCCCACAAAAACTTTTGTGTTCTACTCGAGAAGACATCTACGCATGAACCTAGCTCATGATGCCACTGTTGGGGAACGTCGCATGGGAAACAAAAATTTGCCTACGTGCACGAAGACCTATCACGGTGATGTCCATCTATGAGAGGGGATTTCTGATCTACGTACCCTTGTAGACCGCACAGCAGAAGCGTTAAGAAACGCGGTTGATGTAGTGGAACGTCCTCACGTCCCTCGATCCGCCCCGCGAACCGTCCCGCGATCCATCCCACGATCTAGTGCCGAACGGACGGCACCTCTGCGTTCAGCACACGGACAGCTCGACGATGATCTCGGCCTTCTTGATCCAGCAAGAGAGACGGAGAGGCAGATGAGTTCTCCGGCAGCGTGACGGCGCTCCGGAGGTTGGTGGTGATCTAATCTCAGCAGGGCTCCGCCCGAGCTCCGCAGAAACGCGATCTAGAGGTAAAACCGTGGAGATATGTGGTCGGGCTGTCGTGGCAAAGTTTTCTCAAATCAGCCCTAAAACCCCACTATATATAGGAGGGAGAGGGGGGACCTTGCCTTGAGGCTCAAGGAGCCCCAAGGGGGTCGGCTGAGCCAAGGGGGGGAGTCCTCCCCTTCCAAACCGAATCCAACTAGGTTTGGAAGGTGGAGTCCTTCCCCTTTTTCCCACCTCCCCCTTTTTTTCTATTCCTCTTTGATTTTCTTCCTATGGCGCATAGGGCCTTCTTGGGCTGTCCCACCAGCCCACTAAGGGCTGGTGCGCCACCCCCAAGGCCTATGGGCTTCCCCGGGGTGGGTTGCCCCCCCCCCCCCCCGGTGAACACCCGGAACCCATTCGTCATTCCTGGTAACTCCGAAAACCTTCCGGTAATCAAATGAGGTCATCCTATATATCAATCTTCGTTTCCGGACCATTCCGGAAACCCTCGTGACGTTCGTGATCTCATCCAGGACTCGGAACAACATTCGATAACCAACCATATAACTCAAATACGCATAAAACAACGTCGAACCTTAAGTGTGCAGACCCTGCGGGTTCGAGAACTATGTAGACATGACCCGAGTGACTCCTTGGTCAATATCCAATAGCGGGACCTGGAGGCCCATATTGGATCCCACATATTCTACGAAGATCTTATCGTTTGAACCTCAGTGCCAAGGATTCATATAATCCCGTATGTCATTCCCTTTGTCCTTCGGTATGTTACTTGCCCGAGATTCGATCGTCGGTATCCGCATACCTATTTCAATCTCGTTTACTGGCAAGTCCCTTTACTCGTTCCGTAATACAAGATCCCGCAACTTACACTAAGTCACATTGCTTGCAAGGCTTGTGTGTGATGTTGTATTACTAAGTGGGCCCCGAGATACCTATCCGTCACACGGAGTGACAAATCCCAGTCTCGATCCATACTAACTCAACGAACACCTTCGAAGATACCTGTAGAGCATCTTTATAGTCACCCAGTTACATTGCGACGTATGATACACACAAAGCATTCCTCCGGTGTCAGTGAGTTATATGATCTCATGGTCATAGGAACAAATACTTGACACGCAGAAAACAGTAGCAACAAAATGACATGATCAACATGCTACGTCTATTAGTTTGGGTCTAGTCCATCATGTGATTCTCCTAATGACGTGATCCAGTTATCAAGCAACAACACCTTGTTCATAATCAGAAGACCCTGACTATCTTTGATCAACTGGCTAGCTAACTAGAGGCTTGCTAGGGACAGTGTTTTGTCTATGTATCCACACATGTATATAAGTCTTCATTAAATACAATTATAGCATGGATAATAAACGATTATCTTGATACAGGAATTATAATAATAACTATATGTATTATTGCCTCTATGGCATAATTCCAACAAATACTTGGTAATGATTACACTTATCCCATGTTCCAATACTATTATGAGGTAAAGATGAAAACCAAGCTTTCACTTTGTCACTTAGTAAAAAAGGAAATAATTTCAATTTGACTACATCATTATCCATATCCTTTTTCTTTTGCATATCACATAATTCAACAAAAGAATTGAGATGTGAAGCCGGATCCTCATTGGGACTTTCGGAAAATTGCTCTTTCATAACAAGATTTAGCAATGCAACATTAATATCTTAAAACTCTGAACTAGTAGCAGGTGGTATAGGAGTACTAATAAAATCATTATTATTAGTATTCGAGAAATCACACAACTTGGTATTGTCTTGAGACATAGTGACGAAACAAGCAAAGTAACAAGCAAACTAGCAAGTATAGCAAGCAAACGACTAAACTATAGAAGATAAATATTTTGTGTTTTTGATATTTGTAGGCAAGCAAATATAACAGCAAATAAAAGTAGAACATGTGAATGATAATTTTTGTGTAGGTACTAGATAGGTATTTGGTGATACTCCCCGGCAACGCGCTAGAAATTGTTCCTGCTACTTGTAAACTGCGTTGGGATTTCCCCGAAGAGGAGGAGAGATGCAACACATTAGATACAAGTATTTCCCTCAGTGACATACAAGGTTATCGAACAAATATGAGGACCACACAAATACTCGTCTTCGGTGCCTACACACAAAATAGCACGCACTTGCACCCAACGCGGGCAAGAGGGTTGTCAATCCCCTTGAACCCGTTACTTGCAAGCGATAAGTAGTGATGGATAGATAATATATAAATATAAATGCAAAATAAAATAAAGGTAAATAAATGAAAACAAAGTTTTTGGTGTTTCAAATATAATTGTCAAGACCCGAGGGCCATGATACGTCCATTTTGCATCATGTTTTATTGCTGCTATTTATAAAGTTTTTGATCAATACAACACTTCATGGAGTATTTATAATGCCTTTTCTCACTTAATATGCAAGATTTACACAAGGAGGGAGAATGCTGGCAGCTGGATTTCAGGGCCTGAAAAAGCTTCAGCAGAGATACCTATTCTGCACATCTCCAAATGGGCTGAAATTTCACGAAGAATTATTTTGGAATATATAAAAAATAACTGGCCAAAGATCCACTGGAGGAGGCAAGCCAGGTGCCCACGCCACACCAGCCCCCCCCCCAGGGGTGCGCCCTGATGTTGTGTGGAGCCCCTGGCCCACATCTGGCCTCCTCCTTCTGCTATATAAGTCATTTTACCCTAAAACTTTTATGGGGAGACTTTCGGGACAAGGCGCCACCGCCACGAGGCAGAAATAGAGCAGGAGCACTTTTTCTCTCCGGCATGCAGATTCGACGGAGGGCACTTCCCTCCAAGAGCGGGAAATCGAAGCCTTCATCATCACCAACAACCCTCTTATCTGTTGGAAATATGCCCTAGAGGCAATGATAAATTAGTTATTATTATATTTCTTAATTCATGATAATCGTTTATTATCCATGCTAGGAAACACAATACTTGTGTGGATACATAGACAAAACACTGTCCCTAGTAAGCCTCTAGTTGACTAGCTCGTTGATCAAAGATGGTCAAGGTTTCCTGGCCATAGGCAAGTGTTGTCACTTGATAACGGGATCACATCATTAGGAGAATCATGTGATGGACTAGACCCAAACTAATAGACGTAGCATGTTGATCGTGTTATTTTGTTGCTACTGTTTTCTGCATGTCAAGTATTTGTTCCTATAACCATGAGATCATATAACTCACGGACACCGGAGGAATGCTTTGTGTGTATGAAACATCGCAACGTAACTGGGTGACTATAAAGATGCTCTACAGGTATCTCCGAAGGTGTCCGTTGAGTTAGTATGGATTAGACTGGGATTTGTCACTCCGTGTGACGGAGAGGTATCTCGGGGCCCACTCGGTAATACAACATCACACACAAGCCTTGCAAGCAATGTGACTTAGTGTAAGTTGCGGGATCTTGTATTACGGAACAAGTAAAGAGACTTGTCGGTAAACGAGATTGAAATAGGTATGCGGATACTGACGGTCGAATCTCGGGCAAGTAGCATACCGAAGGACAAAGGGAATGACATACGGGATTATATGAATCCTTGGCACTGAGGTTCAAACAATAAGATCTTCGTAGAATATGTAGAATCCAATATGGGCATCCAGGTCCCGCTATTGGATATTGACCGAGGAGTCTATCGGGTCATGTCTACATAGTTCTCGAACCCGCAGGGTCTGCACACTTAAGGTTCGACGTTGTTTTATGCGTATTTGAGTTATATGGTTGGTTACCAAATGTTGTTCGGAGTCCCGGATGAGATCACGGACGTCACGAGGGTTTCTGGAATGGTCCGGAAACGAAGATTGATATATAGGATGACCTCATTTGATTACCGGAAGGTTTTCGGAGTTACCGGGAATGTACTGGGAATGACGAATGGGTTCCGGGAGTTCACCGGGGGGCAACCCACTCCGGGGAAGCCCATAGGCATTGGGGGTGGCGCACCAGCCCTTAGTGGGCTGGTGGGACAGCCCAAGAAGGCCCTTTGCGCCATAGGAAGAAAATCAAAGAGAAAAGAAAAAAAAAGAGGAGGTGGGAAAAAGGGGAAGGACTCCTCCTTCCAAACCTAGTTGGACTCGGTTTGGAAGGGGAGATCTCCCCCCCTTGGCTCGGCCGAAGCCCTTAGGGGTCCTTGGACCCCAAGGCAAGGCTCCCCCTCTTCCCCCTATATATACGGAGATTTTAGGGCTGATTTGAGACAACTTTGCCACGGCAGCCCGACCACATATCTCCACGGTTTTACCTCTAGATCGCGTTTCTGCGGAGCTCGGGCGGAGCCCTGCTGAGACGAGATCATCACCAACCTCCGGAGCACCGTCACGCTCCGGAGAACTCTTCTACCTCTCGGTCTCTCTTGCTGGATCAAGAAGGCCGAGATCATCGTCGAGCTGTACGTGTGCTGAACGCGGAGGTGCCGTCCGTTCGGCACTAGATCGGAGCGGATCGTGGGACGGATCGCGGGACGGTTCATGGGACGGTTTGCGGGGCGGATCGAGGGACGTGAGGACGTTCCACTACATCAACCGCGTTTCTTAACGCTTCTACTGTGCGATCTACAAGAGTACGTAGATCGGAAATCCCCTCTCGTAGATGGACATCACCATGATAGGTCTTCGTGCGCGTAGGAAATTTTTTGTTTCCCATGCGACATTCCCCAACAGTGGCATCATGCGCTAGGTTCATGCGTAGATGTCTTCTCGAGTAGAACACAAAAGTTTTGTGGGCGGTGATGTGCGTTTTGCGGCCCTCCTTAGTCTTTTCTTGATTCCGCGGTATTGTTGGATTGAAGCGGCTCGGACCGACATTACTCGTACGCTTACGAGAGACTGGTTTCATCGCTACGAGTAACTCCGTTGCTCAAAGATGACTGGCGGGTGTCAGTTTCTCCAACTTTAGTTGAATCGGATTTGACCGAGGAGGTCCTTGGATGAGGTTAAATACCAACTCATATATCTCCGTTGTGGTGTTTGTGTAAGTAAGATGCGATCCTACTAGATACCCATGGTCACCACGTAAAACATGCAACATCAAAATTAGAGGACGTCTAACTTGTTTTTGCAGGGTATGCTTGTGATGTGATATGGCCAACGATGTGATGTGATATATTGGATGTATGAGATGATCATGTTGTAATAGTTAATATCAACTTGCACGTCGATGGTACGGCAACCGGCAGGAGCCATAGGGTTGTCTTTATACTAACGTTTGTGCTTGCAGATGCGTTTACTATTTTGCTAGGATGTAGCTTTAGTAGTAATAGCATGAGTAGCACGACAACCCCGATGGCGATACGTTGATGGAGATCAGGATGATGGAGATCATGGTGTGACGCCGGTGACAAGAAGATCGTGCCGGTGCTTTGGTGATGGAGATCAAGGAGCATGTGATGATGGCCATATCATGTCACTTATGAATTGCATGAGCTGTTAATCCTTTATGCACCTTATCTTGCTTAGAACGATGGTAGAATTATGAGGTGATCTCTCACTAAAATTTCAAGACGAAATTGTGTTCTCCCCGACTGTGCACCGTTGCGACAGTTCTTTGTTTCGAGACACCACGTGATGATCGGGTGTGATAGACTCAACATTCACATACAACGGGTGCAAAACAGTTGCACACGCGGAACACTCGGGTTAAGCTTGACGAGCCTAGCATGTGCAGACATGGCCTCGGAACACATGAGACCGAAAGGTCGAGCATGAATCGTATAGTTGATATGATTAGCATAGAGATGCTTACCAGTGAAACTATTCTCGACTCACGTGATGATCGGACTTGAGATAGTGGATTTGGATCATGAACCACTCAAATGACTGGAGAGATGTACTTTTTGAGTGGGAGTTCTTAAGTAATATGATTAATTGAACTAATTGTAATGAACATAGTCTAATGGTCTTTGCGAATTACGATGTAGCTTGCCCTATGGCTCTACTATTTTTTTTATATGTTCCTAGAGAAAATTTAGTTGAAAGTTGATAGTAGCAAACTTTGCAAACTAAGTCTGTAAAACCGAGGATTGTCCTCGTTGCTGCGCAGAAGGCTTATGTCCTTAATGCACCACTCGGTGTGCTGCACCTCGAGCGTCGTCTGTGGATGCTGTGAACATCCGACATACACGTTTCTGATGACTACACGATAGTTCAGTGCAAAGTACTTAATGGCTTAGAAGCAAGGCGCCGAAAACGTTTTAAAACGTCACGGAACATAAGTGATGTTCTAAAGAGATGAAATTGTGATTTCATGCTTGTGCCCTTGTTAAGAGGTACGAGACCTCCAACAAGATTCTTTGTCCACAAAGTAAAGGAGAAAAGCTCAATCGTTGAGCGTGTGCTCAGATTGTCTGAGTACGACAATCACTTGAATCAAGTGGGAGTTAATCTTCCAGATGAGATAGTGATGGTTCTCCAAAGTCACTGCCACCAAGCTGTGAGAGCTTCGTGATGAACTATAACATATCAAGGATAGATACAATGATCCTTGAGCGATTCGCGATGTTTGACACTGCGAAAGTAGAAATCAAGAAGGAGCATCAATAGTTGATGGTTTGTAGAACCACTAAGTTTCAAGAAAGGCAAGGGCTAGAAGGGATACTTCGTGAAACGGCAAAACGGTTGCTACACTAGTGAAGAGACCCAAGATTAAACCCAAACCTGAGACTGAGTGCTTCTGTAATGAGGGGAACAGTCACTGAGACGGAGCAACTCTAGATACTTGGTAGATAAGAAGGCTGGCAAAAGTCGAAAGAAGTATATTTGATATACATGATGTTGATGTGTACTGTACTAGTACTCCTAGTAGCATGAGGGTATTGGATACCGGTTCTGTTGCTAAGTGATTAGTAACACGAAATGATAGCTACGGCGTAAAAGGAGACTAGCTAAAGGCGAGGTGACGATACGTGTTGGAAGTGTTTCCAAGATTGATATGATCAAAACGTCGCACGCTCCCTCTACCATCGGGATTGGTGTTAAACCGAAATAATTGTTATTTGGTGCTTGCGTTAAGCATGGACATGATTGGATCGTGTTTATTGCAATACGATTATTCATTTAAAGAGAATAATGGTTACTCTGTTTGCTTGAATAATCACCTTCAATGGTTTATTGAATCTCGATTGTAGTGTTACACATGTTCATAATATTGGTGCCAAAATATACGAGGTAATGATGATAGTACCACTTACTTGTGGCACTGCCGCTTGAGTCATGTTAGTATAAATTGCATGAAGAGGCTCCATGGTGATGGATCTTTATACTCACTTGATTTTGAATCACTAGTGACATGCAAATCATACCACATGAGCAAGGCCTTATTTTCATTGAGATGAAACAAGATAGTAACTTGTTGGAAGTGATACATTTTGATGTATGCAGTCCAATGGGTGTTGAGGCACGCAGTGGATATCATTATGTTTTTACTTCAATGACGATTTGAGTAGATGCAAGAGTATTTACTTAATGAATCACAAGTCTGAAATATTGAAAAGTTCAATTCTGTTTCGGAGTGAAGTTCGTCGTAACAAGAGGATAAACGGTCTACGATATGATCATAGAAATGAATATCTGAGTTACGAGTTTTGGTACGCAGTTAAGACAATGTGGAAATTGTTTCGCAATTCATGCCACCTGGAACATCATAGTGTGATGATATGTCTGGACTTCATAGCCACACACTATTTGGTATGGTGCATACTATGATGTCTCTTATCGAATTACCACTATCGTTTATGGGTTATGCATTAAAGACAACCGCATTCACTTTAAATAGGGCACCGCGTATTTCCGTTGAGATGGCATAGTATAGACTGAGGTTTAGAGAAATCTAAAATGTCGTTTCTTGAAAGTTTGGGGCTTCGACACTTATGTGAAAAAGTTTCAGTCTGATAAGCTCGAACCCAAAGCGGATAAATGCATCTTCATAGGATATCCAAAACAGTTGGGTACATCTCCTATCTCAGATCCGAAAGCAAAGTGTTTGTTTCTAGAAACGGATCCTTTCTCGAGGAAAGGTTTCTCTCGAAAGAATTGAGTGGGAGGGTGGTAAAACTTGATGAGGTTACTGAACCATCACTTCGACCAGTGTGTAGCAGGGCGCAGGAAGTTGTTCCTGTGGCACCTACACCAATTGAAGTGAAAGCTGATGATGGTGATCATCGAGCATCGGATCAAGTTACTACAAGCCTCGTAGGTTGACAAGGTCGCGTACTACTACAGAGTGGTACGGTAACCCTGTCTTGGAGGTCATGTTGTTGAGCAACAGTGAACCTACGAGTTATGGAGAAAGCAATGGTGGGCCCGGATTCCGACAAATGGTTGTGTCGTGGGTATAAGCCTGACAGTAGATGTGTAGGGTACGAATGAGATGGCAGAGTCCTAGCTACGGCGAGGTTGTATGAGTTCGGGCCCCTCTGCGGTGGAGGTAACAGCCCTACGTCTCAGTGCTCTCGGAGCTTGTTACCGAGTGTAATCTGGAGTACAATGATTTGCTAACCCCTTTACCAGTGGGGGAGGGCGGCTTATATAGAGTGTGTTGCCCTCCGTAACGGTTCTGATTCAGGGGCGGAGTAGTGGCAATTGAATGCATACGTTACAGGTAACGTACGCTCTAAATGCTAATAAATGCACCCGGAAACGTACGACCATTTCCCTCCAGGGAGGTTACGATGTACCGAGTGTATCGAGTCGGTTAGCTTGGTAACCTCCGAATGCTAGTATCCGACTGGATGATACAGGACCTGTTGCCGACTGGATGATGGGGATTCCTTAATCCAGTCGGGGTAGACTTAGGGTCTTCTCCTTTGTGTGGGGTAGTCCTTGGGTAGGACCTGTATGGCAGGCCTATGACCCTACCCTAGGACTATGACCCCATCATTAGTCCCCGAAGGGATTGGGGTTGATACGACGAAGCGGTGCTTGAAGTTCGGATCCGACTGGATTAGATTCGGCTTGGGTGTTGCTTGCCCCTATCCATTTTACCTTTTCTGACCAACGATCCGAGTGGAAGTGCTTGCGAAACCGACTGTCGGGAGCCGAGTGTTTCCGCGGCATCTTTTGACGCGACCGGTTAACTGACAGCGGCGGATTTTCCGGGATCTCAAATTTCGGGTTCCGCGCGTTCAGCGGGGACGACGTCAGCGCACTCGAGTAGCGCCTGACGCCTCGATTCTCGTGCCGTCAAGTCCTCCACTGATATCGCCGCGGCCGGTCGGGCGGATAAGGTTTCGGGGCCACCCGCCAGTGACCCAGTCGGAACCCTATTTAAATCTGGGCGGCGAGGCTTCTTCGTTACGCTCGCCGACCCTTTCGCTCTCGCCTGCTCCGTCTTCCTCGCCACCTCCAGCGCTCCAACACTCCCTCCTTCCCCTTCCTCTCGAGAGTTCACCGTCACCTCCATGACCAAGGGTCAGACCAGCAAGATGGAGGCGAGGAAGAAGAAGGGCAAGGCGGCGGCGCCTGCTCAGCGGCGGTAGTGACCACTGCTGGCGGGGTGGATCCAAGGAGACTTCCTTCCCTCTACGGTGACGGAGGGAGATCTGTTGGAGCTGGTGGAGCACGGAATGCTCGTGCATAAGTCCTGGAGACTGCCGGCGGACGACGAGGTCGAGCCAGCGCCTCGGGAGGGGGAGCGCGTCCTGCTCCTCAGCCATGTTCACAAAGGTTTTTCTTTGCCTCCGCATCCCTTCTTTAAAGGCATCATGGATCACTTCGGGGCTCAACTTCATCACTTCCCTCCGAATGCCATCGCCCATCTTTCTGCCTTTATCGTTCTGTGCGAATGCTTCATTGGTTGCCCCCCCATTGGGGTTTGTTCAAACACATCTTCTCCGCCCGATCCCAAACTATCAAACGTCTTAGTCAGTCGGACGATAAGACGCACCTCCTCCAGCTCTGCGGAGGTTTAAATTCCAGAAGAAGAGTCGGAGAAGCTATCCTGCTCTCCAGTTGAGTGAGTCGGTTAGGAACTGGCAGTCGATGTGGTTCTACTGCCAGGACATCGCCTGTCCGAATGCGTCGACTGGGCTGCCTCCGTTTAGTCTAGATCGGCCCGTCCCGCTTAAGCAGCTCGCACTCTCGAAGGCCGAGAAGAACGACATCCAGCCTTTGGTTGAGGCACTCATGGATGTCGTCAGGAGGGGGGTCACCAGTATAGACCTGCTGGAAGTCTTCCTTGGTCGGCGGATCCAGCCGCTGCAGGCTCGCGACCATGCTATGTGGCACTACACAGGGCCCGAGGATTCCACTCGGACCAACGTGGTGGGTGTACCCGAGGAGAGGGTGACCTCGTGGGTGCTCCAAATCACGGGCCCCTGTGAGAACCCCAAAGGAGCTCGCCGAGTGAAGCCTTACAGCGCGGACCACCCTCCACCGAATCAGGTGAGTGGCATTAGCCGAGTGCATTGAACTGTGTTAATTCCAGTCGCTTACTTATATCTCCGTGTGATGCCTAATGTTTCCGACTGAACTTCATGCAGGCATGGACCAACTGGTTCTCCCCCGTCTCGAACGGGAGTCCGGAGGAGGAAGAGGAGGAAGGCAGTCAGGAGGGCAGCGTGGAGAGCGCTGAATATGTCTCCGACAGCGGGGAGTCGGAGGAGGAGGACAGCGAGGAAGAGGAAGAGGATGAAGAGCAAGACTCGCCACCTCCTCGGCCAGAGCATCGGAGCAAGCGTCGACACGAGCCCGCCGTCCCTTCAGCTCCTCCTGCGTCGTCGAGTGCCCCGCCTGCCGCTTCGGCGGTCCCGAGTGTTCGAGGCACCAAGAGGGCCAGGGACGCCGCCGCTGAGCCCGCAGGCCAGTCTTCCAGGGCGCCCAAGCCGAGTCGGCCCAAACCTCGGAAGGCTCTGCCGCGAATGAGGGTTGCTATCCCCGTCACCTCCACGTAAGTGAATCTAACTTTCGGCTCTTTCTGTTATCCGAGTGAACTCCTGCTTTATAAGTCGAATGGATTTCACTCGACAGGGTCGCCACCTCTGCAACCTCTCCGGCCCGCCAAGGGGATGACCCCATGGACACGGACAACGTCGTTTCGTCCCAGCCAGGTGTGTTGCAGGAGAGTCGGGTGTTTTATCCCCGCGGACTGCGCCATTCTTTCTTTTTCTGAGACATCATGTCATTCGGCTTGTCAGGGGCTATTCACCTGGACGAGGACGACCAGGGAAGAGTCGACCCCGCCGTGGAGCCTGTCCTGGAGCCTGTCCCCGAGGCTGCTCCTCCTGCTGCCACCCCTGCCGCCGACGCACCATCGACTGAAGCGCCTCCACCGACTGAACCGGTGCCGGTGGGGGATGCCCCAAGAACCTTCGACGATTCCCGGTTCGTCGGGTGCTGAATTCAGCATCCGGCGCCTTCCGGAGGAGCAGGTGGGAGCGGCCAAGGGGGCCATGGTGCAGGCGGAGCTTATGGCTGGAGAAGCCCAGAGGGCTTATGACTCCGTTGCGGCCTTATACCAGCAGAGCTTGGAGTTGCGCGATGATATCCGAGTAAGTAGTCTAGTAAGTACTTACTTTTCTCCTGTAACCCACTGGGTGGTGTTGTTTTTTTTTTGCAATGGGTTCACTCCGAGTGAACCCAGTGGGTGTAGTCTTCGAGACTTCTGTCGAGTGCTTGCACCGACAGTTGTCTTTATACATTTTTCCTTTAGTTTGGTTGTGTCCGTAGACAGGATTTCTGAGTGCGAGTACTTGTTGCAGTCGGAGCGCTCTTGCGGTAAGAGTCTCCGAGAGTAAGTTGCACGCAGGTCGGGTAGTATTGGCCTCTGAGGCGTAGGTGAAAACATGCATCTCAATAGGGCAGGCCTGCTTGAGGTGCATGCCAGTGGGGTCACTCTTAGTGAACCCACTGGGTGTAGTCCCCGAGACCGCTGTCGACTGCTTGCGTCGGCAGGGGTCTGAAGAACTTAGACTGTGAACTGATAAACTTGCTGATTACCCTTTGTTTCTTGGTGGCAGAAAACTTGTGAAATGGGAACGGCCTATGAGGCCCTGAGGGCGGAGAGGAACCAGGTCGCTGGTGAACTTGATGCTGCTATGCTCGCCATGGCCGGCATGAAGGATGCTCTGGAGGGACGAGAGAAGTCCCTAGAGGAGGCTCGGGAGGCGAACAAGGTCTTGATAGAGGAGGTGGAGAGACTGAAGAAACAGAGGACTGAGCTGCACAATCAGATGGCCGTTCGGAACAGACGATGTATAGCTCAGGAGAAGTATGTCAACGACTGGGCTGTGCAGATGATGACTCGTCTGGCTGGTAAGTCTTATGTTTTGCCGAGTGCTTGTACCGTGTGTTGTACACTCGGTTTTTATTGTTTGCTTGCCCGTTTGTTGCAGACTTTTGCGGTGACGCTGAAGCTGAAGCGGCGGCTGTGGAGCGGTCCATTAAGGACAATGTGCCACTCGGCGAGGACGCCAACCGGGATCTGCTCCGGGCGCATATCTGCGTAGGAAAAGTGAGTCCTTTCATCGGCCGACTGAGAGAAGCCGTCGGCCGAATTGACAAGGAACTTTGGCCAGAAGACAAGTCGCGGCAGGAGATGGAGACCCTGATGGCGCGACTGGAGGAGATTCTGAGCCGAGTGCAATCGTGGAAGAAATCGGCAGCGCGTTGCGGTGCTGATGTTGCGCTGTCCTTGGTCCGAGTCCATTGCAAGGAGGTGCGGGAAGATAAGCTGAAGACATTGAAGGTCGCCAACACGAAGAAGCTTCGATTCGAAGACTTCATGGAGACGTTCCTTGAGACTGCTACCCGCATCGCTGATGGAATCGACTTGGACACTTTTGTGGAGCCCTCCAGTCCTGGCGCCGGCCCAGCTGACGTGTAATAAAACTTTATTCTCGGTATGCCGAGTGTTTACCTGTAAGATACTCTGGCCACTTCTGTTGGCTGTCATACTTTTAAATCGGTGCGGGTAAGCTTGATCCGCACCGAGTCAGCTATCGTTTCTAGGCTTTTGGAATCGGAATAAAAACTATCCCATCTTTTGTTTGAATACTGTTTTGAGTGCAACTCTTAGTGCGTAAACGGAGAAGATTAATACTTAGGTGATTCTTGATCACAGCTAAGTCCCCGAGTGTGACGCGTAGTGCACACTCGGAGGATGTTAGTACTTAGGTGATTCTTGATCACAGCTAAGTCTCTGAGTGCAACGCATAGTGCGCACTCGAAGGAAGATATTACTTAGATGATTCTTGATCACATCTGAGTCTCCGAGTGTGACGCGTAGTGCACACTCGGAGGGTGTTAGTACTTAGGCGATTCAAGATCGCAGCTAAGTCTCCGAGTGCGACGTGTAGTGCACACTCGGAGGAAGTTATTACTTAGGCGATTCAGGATCGCAGCTAAGTCTCCGAGTGCAACGTGTAGTGCACACTCAGAGGAGGTGATTGCTTAGGTGATTCTTGATCACAGCTAAGTCCCCGAGCGCGGCATGTAGTGCACATTCAGAGGAAGTAATTACTTAGGTGATTCTTGATCACATCTAAGTCTCCGAGTGCGACGTGTATTGCACACTCGAAGGAAGTGATTGCTTAGGTGATTCGTGATCACATCTAAGTCTCCGAGTGCGACGTGTAGTGCACACTCGGAGGAAGTTAGTACTTAGGCGATTCAGGATCGCAGCTAAGTCTCCGAGTGCGACGTGTAGTGCACACTCGGAGGAGGTGAGTACTTAGGCGATTCTTGATCACAGCTAAGTCCCCGAGTGCAGCGTGTATTGCACACTCAGAGGGGGTTACTACTTAGGCGATTCGGGATCGTAGCTAAGTTTTTTTTTTGTGACCGGAGTCTGCGACCGTGGGAGAACTCTGAATCTGCACAAAACTGAATCTGCTGTATATATTATTTCGTGAAAACTTGTTCGTTACACTGCTTCAGTCGACGATCACGTATAAAAACGCTTGAGGAGATCTCCGTTCCATGCGCGCGGCTCGTCTGTCTCCCTCTGAATGTTGTAGAGTTTGTATGCTCTGTTGTTCAGCACCTTGGAGATGATGAAAGGCCCTTCCCAGGCCGGAGCCAACTTGTGTGGTCTTTGTTGATCCACTCGGAGCACTAAATTGCCAGCTTGGAATGTGCGACTCCTGACGTGACGCGCATGAAAGCGTCGCAGGTCTTGCTGGTAAATTGCTGAGCGAGTAAGTGCCATCTCGCGCTCTTCCTCTAGAAGACCGACTCCACCTTGCCTTGCTTGCTCTGCTTCAGCTTCGGAGAAGAGTTCGACTCGTGGGGCATTGTGAAGCAGGTCACTCGGAAGGACCACTTCTGCCCCATAAACGAGGAAGAACGGTGATCGCCCCGTTGATATGTTCGGAGTGGTGCGGAGGCCCCAAAGCATTGAAGGTAACTTGGTGACCCATGCACCAGCAGTGTGCCCTATCTCTCGCAAGAGTCGGGGCTTCAAACCTTGAAGGATAAGTCCATTCGCACGTCAGCTTGCCCGTTGGATTGCGGATGTGCGATGGAAGCAAAATCCACTCGGATACCCTGACTCGCACAGAAACCTTTAAATCTGTCCGAGTCGAAGTTTGTCCCATTGTCCGTGATTATGCTGTGAGGTACCCCGAATCTGGAAATGATGTCCCTGACAAACTTGACAGCTGTTGAGGCATCGAGCTTCTTGATGGGCTTAGCTTCTATCCATTTTGTAAACTTGTCGACTGCCACCAACAGATGTGTGTAGCCTCCTTGGCCTGTCTTGAATGGTCCGACTGTGTCTAATCCCCAAACTGCAAATGGCCACACAAGTGGGATCGTCTTTAATGCAGATGTTGGCTTGTGGGACTTGTTGGAGTAGAACTGACAGCCTTCACATCGGTCGACCATATCTTTAGCCATCACGTTGGCCTGCAGCCAAAAGAAACCGGCTCTGAATGCCTTGGCAACAATTGCTCTTGAAGAAGCGTGATGACCGCAGGTTCCCGAGTGAATATCCTCTAAGATCAACTGTCCTTCCTCCGCAGAAATGCAGCGTTGAAGAACGCCTGAAACACTCTCCTTGTACAATTGACCGTCAATGACAGTGAATGCTTTCGAACTGCGAACTATTTGCCTGGCTTGGACTTCATCTTCTGGAAGTTCTTGCCTTAGGATATATGCAATGATCGGCACAGTCCAATCGGGAGTGACAACCGGAATCTTCGTGACCAGATCAACCACAGCAGGTACATCGACTTCAGTCGGATCTGTTGCGCTCTTGGGTTGTACCGGTTCTTCTGTGAAGGGATCTTCTTTGACTGAGGGAAGATGGAGGTGCTCGAGGCAGACATCAGTCGGGACTGGTCTCCGAGTGGATCCGAGTTTCGCCAACTCGTCAGCTGCTTGGTTCTTCAGCCTCGGAACATGATGGAGCTCTAGACCTTCAAACTTCTTCTCCAGCTTCCTCACTGCATTGCAGTATGTTGTCATGGTAGGGTTCCTTACTTCCCACTCTTTCATCACTTGGTTGACCACCAAATCCGAATCGCCGTAGACCATCAGGCGACGGATGCCGAGTGAGATGGCCATGCGCAATCCGTAGAGGAGAGCTTCATACTCCGCCTCGTTGTTGGAGGAATCAAAGTGTATCTGAAGCAAGTACTTGAGCTTGTCACCTTTTGGTGATATGATCACAACACCAGCGCCGGAGCCATTCAACATCTTAGACCCATCGAAGAACATTGTCCAATGAGCCGAGTAGATGTGGGTCGGTTGCTGTTGTTCTCCCCATTCTGCTATAAAGTCAGCCAGGGCTTGAGACTTAATAGCTTTCTTGGCCTCGAACTTGATGTCACAGTATAGCATCTCCATTGCCCACTTCGCCACTCGACCTGATGCGTCTCGATTGTGGAGAATTTCCGACAACGGATCATCAGAAACGACAGATACCGAGTGGTCTTGGAAATAATGGGCCACCTTCTTCGCAGTCATATAGATCCCATAGATAAGTTTTTGATAATGGGGATACCTCTGCTTGGAAGGGGTCGGGACTTCGGAGACGTAGTACACTGGCCGCTGAAATTTGTATGCTTCGCCTTCTTCTTCTCGCTCGACTGTAAGAACAGTACTGACGACTTGATTTGTAGCCGCGATATATAGAAGAAGGGGCTCTTTACTGAGCGGAGCAGTAAGAACCGGCTGGGTGGAAAGTAGGACTTTGAGGTCGTCGAATGCGACTTGAGCTTCGTCTGTCCACTCGAAGGTATCTGACTTCTTCATGAGTCGGTACAGAGGAAGTGCTTTTTCGCCGAGTCGACTGATGAACCTGCTCAAAGCCGCTAGGCAACCTGTGAGCCGTTGAACATCGTGTATTCTAACCGGCCTCTCCATTCGGACGATGGTCCCGATCTTTTCGGGGTTAACGTCGATCCCTCGTTCGGAAACGAAGAAACCGAGTAACTTTCCGCTGGGAACACCGAATGAACATTTGGCTGGGTTGAGCTTGATATCGTACCTACGAAGGTTGGCGAATGTTTCCGCCAAGTCAGTCAGCAGGTCGGAACCTTTGCGTGACTTGACTACGATATCATCCATGTATGCCTCCACATTGCGACCGATCTGGTCGAGGAGACATTTTTGGATCATGCGCATAAAGGTAGCTCCTGCATTCTTCAGACCGAAAGCCATAGTGATGTAGCAGAAGCACCCAAACGGGGTGATGAAGGCTGTTTTCAACTCATCGGGACCATACAGACGGATCTGATGATAGCCCGAATAGGCATCAATAAATGACAAACGCTCACATCCCGCAGTCGAATCGACAATTTGATCTATGCGGGGGAGCGGAAAATGGTCTTTCGGGCAAACCTTATTGAGATGCTTGAAGTCAATGCACATTCGGAGTGACTTGTCCTTCTTGGGCACCATGACGACATTGGCGAGCCACTCGGAGTGGTGAACCTCGCGAATGAAGTTGGCATCCAACAGTTTGGCCACCTCTTCTCCGATTGCCTTCCTCTTGTGCGCGGCGGACCGGCGCATGCGCTCTCGGACAGGCCGAGCGGCGGGATCCACATGCAGTCGGTGCTCAGCCAACTCCCTGGGTACACCCGGCATGTCAAATGGTTTCCATGCGAAGATGTCCCAGTTCTCACGGAGGAATTGGGTGAGCTCGGCTTCCTATTTAGGATCAAGGGTGGTGGAGATGTTCGTCGGGGCGGCAGAGTCGTCTGTCGGGTGGATGCTGACCTTCTTCGTCTCTCCCGCCGACTGGAACGCGGACTCAGAAACTGGTTTCTTTGAGCGCATCAGGTCGGCAGGGTCGAGTGTCTTCTTGTATTCGTCGAGCTCGAGTACTGCCATCTGCTGGTCAGCGATTCTTGATCCCTCCTGCAGACACTCCTCGGCTCACTGGCGGTTGCTCGTGATGGTGATAACTCCTTTTGGGCCGGGCATCTTCAGCTTCAAGTACACATAGCATGGACGTGCCATGAAACTCACGTATGTCGGGCGGCCCAGAATTGCGTGGTAAGCGCTCTGGAAATCCACCACCTCAAATGTGAGCCTCTCCTTGCGAAAGTTCTTGTCGGAGCCGAAGATGACGTCCAATGCTATCTGGCCGAGTGACTTGGCCTTCCGTCCAGGGACGACTCCGTGGAACTGCATACTGCTCTCGCTGAGTCTGGACATCGGAATGCCCATTCCCTTGAGAGTGTCAGCGTACATGATGTTCAGTCCGCTACCGCCGTCCATGAGGACTTTGCGCAGTCGGACTCCTTCCACCACCGGGTCGACGACCAGGGCCTGTCTTCCTGGGGTGGGGACATGCGTTGGATGATCCGACTGATCAAAAGTGCTCACAGTCAGAGACCATTTAAGGAACTTGGGAGCAGTCGGAACGGCCATGTTGACCTCTCTGTTCACCAACTTCAATCGACTCTTGCTTTCGACGTCAGCAAAAATCATGAGGGTTGCATGGACTTGGGGGAACGGATCCTCCTTGTCCTCCTCATCTTGTTCAGGATTCTTCTCACTCGGTTGCCCTTTGCTGAATCCCTGGATCAGGAGACGACACTGTCGAGTGGTGTGCTTCGCGTATATGGGGTTGCCTTCTTCGTCCATCTTCGTGTGAACCGGACAAGGCTAGTCCAGGATGGGATTGTTGAACGGCTTCCTCTTGGGGGCAGACTGCGCTTTCCCATTGCCCTTGAACTTGGCGTTGGTCACAGCTGCAGCTTCTGCCTGCGGTGTGGGCGGAACTTTCTGTTTTTGCTTCCGAGTGTTGCCTCCGTCGGCATCACCGACTGTCTTGTGTTTGCCACTCCGGATGCGGTCCTCTTCCTCGCCATTTGCATAGCGAGCCGCTATCTCCATCATCTTGCTCATGGAGATGTCGCCTGTCCGGCCGAACTTTAGGTACAGCTCCCTGTACCGTACGCCTGCCTTGAATGCGCAGACCGCTTGATGCTCGGTGACGTTCTCCACCGTGTGGTAGAGAGTTGTCCATCGCTGGATGAAGTCATGCAAGGGCTCATTCGGCTTCTGGACACAGTGTTGAAGCTCCACAAGGCCTGCAAGGCGTTTGCACGTCCCTTCGAAGGTCCTGACGAACACTCGGGCCAGATCTGCCCAACTGTAAATGCTTGAGGGGGCCAACTGGTTCAGCCAAGCTCGCGTCGAGCCGTCGAGCATCAGAGGGAGGTGCTTCATAGCGACATGGTCGTCCCCTCCTCCGATCTGGACTGCCACTCGGTAGTCGTCTAGCCATGTTTCAGGCTTGGATTCCCCCGTAAATTTACCGATTCCCGCTGCCAATCGGAAGTTGGGCGGGATGTCAGCCAAGCGGATGGCTCGACTAAAACACTCGGGGCCAGACACGACGGTCCTGCTGCCACTTGGATGATCCAGATCGTGACCATCGCGGTGGGCTCGACCCTTGTCGACTCTTCGCTGGGCGATTCGCCCTCTTGCGTCGGGTCTTGGGTCGTAAGTGTCGCCGACCGAACGACGATCATCGTGATGTCGGGACCCATAGGGCCCACCCCGCGGAGGGGTGCGCGAGCGGCGGCGATCTTCACGGATCATGGAACGGCTGCCTCCCCTGTGGTGCTGATGGGAACCAGGGCTGTGAACCGACCGATGTGTGTTTGCATGGACGGAACTATTGTAGATCCGATTGTGCGACTGGGAGACTGCCGAATTCTGCTGCTGCGCCGTGTGCAACAGAGCACGGATCTGCTCGATTCCCCTTCCTGCCTCTGAATCAGTCGGCTGGAGGGAATCGGCGATCTTGGCAGCCGCAGCCAAGTTGAGGAGAGGTGTGCGGAACAACTCCACGTTGCTCCATCGGGTGTGCCGACTGGCAGAACGACGAGGCGGACGGCGTGCACCGGATGCTTCACCGATTTCGCGCTCGCTCCGGCCGGCCTGACGGGGATCTTCATGGGTGTTGGCCATGTGTACTTCTGCTGCAGGCTCGCAACCCGTGTACTCGGAAGGGAGCTTAGTCGGAACCGAGCCCGAGCACTGGGAACGCGGGGCAACCACAACAAACTCCAAAACTGCCACTTGAGAGGACGCGATCTGACGCGCTCGGGCATGCTGCACCCAACGTTGGAGACGCGGACTGCGGGATCGCTTGGTGCGGTGCATGACGGAGGTGCAGGCCGACAATGGAGCCGATTGTTGGAGAAGAAGAACGCCGCGAGCGCCGGCACAGAAGTGCGTGGCCCCGCGACGGGGAAGTGCCTCGACGTCGGGAGGCGCCTCCCGAAGCCATGCCGAATCGTCGACGGTGAAGGAGAGAGCGCCGAAGAGGATCTGGCGACCCATGCTCGAATCTCCACCAGACGACATGACGAAAGGAAGTAGTCGCAAACTCGTCGGAAGTCGCTTAGACGCCTGCCCCACGGTGGGCGCCAACTGTCGTGGGTATAAGCCTGACAGTAGATGTGTAGGGTACGAATGAGATGGGCAGAGTCCTAGCTACGGCGAGGTTGTATGAGTTCGGGCCCCTCTGCGGTGGAGGTAACAGCCCTACGTCTCAGTGCTCTCGGAGCTTGTTACCGAGTGTAATCTGGAGTACAATGATTTGCTAACCCCTTTACCAGTGGGGGAGGGCGGCTTATATAGAGTGCGCTGCCCTCCATAACGGTTCTGATTCAGGGGCGGAGTAGTGGCGATTGAATGCATACGTTACAGGTAACGTACGCTCTAAATGCTAATAAATGCACCCGGAAACATACGACCGTTTCCCTCCAGGGAGGTTACGATGTACCGAGTGTATCCAGTCGGTTAGCTTGGTAACCTCCGAATGCTAGTATCCGACTGGATGATACAGGACCTGTTGCCGACTGGATGATGGGGATTCCTTAATCCAGTCAGGGTAGACTTAGGGTCTTGTCCTTTGTGTGGGGTAGTCCTTGGGTAGGACCTGTATGGCAGGCCTATGAACCTACCCTAGGACTATGACCCCATCAGGTTGGAAGCCATGAAATCCGAGAGAGGATCCATGTATGAAAAAAAGTGTAGACTTTGGAAGGACTACTTGATGGTCATAAGACTATTGAGTAAAGATGGATCTTTAAAAGGAAGACAGACGATGATAGTGATAAGTCACTATTAAGAAAAGCTCGACTTGTCGCAAAGATGTTTTTCGACAAGATCAAACAGTTGACTATGATGAGACTTTCTCACTCGTAGCGATGCTAAAGGTCTGTTAGAATTATGTTAGTAGTTGCTGCATTATTTATGAAATATTGCATGTACGATGTCAAAACATTGTTTCCTCGACGGTTTCCTTGAGAAAACATTGTATGTGATACAACCAGAAGGTTTTGTCGATCCTAAAGATACTAGCAAGTATGCAAGCTCCAGTGATCCTTCAATGGACTGGTGCAAGCATCTCGGAGTTGGAATATACACTTTGATGAGATGATCAAAGATTTTGGGTTTGTACAAGGTTTATGAGAAACTTGTATTTCCAAAGAAGTGAGTGGGAGCACTATAGAATTTCTGATAAGTATATGTGGTTGACATATTGTGGATCAGAAGTAATGTAGAATTTCTGTAAAGCATACAAGGTTGTTTGAAAGGGTTTTTCAAAGGAATACCTGGATTGCGCTACTTGAACGTTGAGCATCAAAGATCTATGGAGATAGATCGAAAACGCTTAATGGAAGTTTCAACAAGATGCATGCCTTGACAAGTTTTTGAAGGAGTTCAAAATAGATCAGCAAAGAAAGAGTTCTTGGTTGCGTTGTAAGGTGTGAATTTGAGTAAGACTCAAAACCCGACCACGGTAGAAAGAGAATAGACGAAGGTCGTCTTCTATGCCTTAGCCGTAGACTCTAAAGTATGCCATGCTGAGTACCGCACCTAATGAGTGCCTTGCAGCAAGTGTGTTAAGAGGTACACACAGTGATCCAGGATTGAATCACTGATTAGCGGTCAAAGTTATCCGTAGTAACTAAAATAGACTAAGGAATTTTTCTCGATTATGGAGGTGGTTAAAGAGTTCGTCGTAAAGGGTTACGTCGATGCAAGCTTTGACACTAATCCGAATAACTATGAGTAGTAAAACGGATTCATATAGTAGAGGAGATATTTGGAGCATTTCCGAATAGCACATAGTAGCAGCATCTATAAGATGACATAAAGATTTGTAAAGAACGCACGGATCTGGAAGTTTCAGAACCGTTGACTAAAACCTCTCTCACGAGCAAGACGTGATCAGACCCCATAACTATATGGGTGTTCGATTCGTTGGAATCACATGGTGATGTGAACTAGATTATTGACTCTAGTGCAAGTGGGAGACTGTTGGAAATATGCCCTAGAGGCAATGATAAATTAGTTATTATTATATTTCTTAATTCATGATAATCGTTTATTATCCATGCTATAATTGTATTGATTGGAAACACAATACTTGTGTGGATACATAGACAAAACACTGTCCCTAGTAAGCCTCTAGTTGACTAGCTCGTTGATCAAAGATGGTCAAGGTTCCCTCGCCATAGGCAAGTGTTGTCACTTGATAACGGGATCACATCATTAGGAGAATCATGTGATGGACTAGACCCAAACTAATAGACGTAGCATGTTGATCGTGTTATTTTGTTGCTACTGTTTTCTGCGTGTCAAGTATTTGTTCCTATGACCATGAGATCATATAACTCACGGACACCGGAGGAATGCTTTGTGTGTATCAAACGTCGCAACGTAACTGGATGACTATAAAGATGCTCTACAGGTATCTCCGAAGGTGTTCGTTGAGTTAGTATGGATCGAGACTGGGATTTGTCACTCCGTGTGACGGAGAGGTATCTCGGGGCCCACTCGGTAATACAACATCACACACAAGCCTTGCAAGCAATGTGACTTAGTGTAAGTTGCGGGATCTTGTATTACAGAACAAGTAAAGAGACTTGCCGGTAAATGAGATTGAAATAGGTATGCGGATACTAACGATCGAATCTCGGGCAAGTAACATACCGAAGAACAAAGGGAATGACATACGGGATTATATGAATCCTTGGCACTGAGGTTCAAATGATAAGATCTTCGTAGAATATGTAGGATCCAATATGGGCATCCAGGTCCCGCTATGGGATATTGACCGAGGAGTCTCTCGGGTCATGTCTACATAGTTCTCGAACCCGCAGGGTCTGCACACTTAAGGTTCGACGTTGTTTTATGCGTATTTGAGTTATATGGTTGGTTACCAAATGTTGTTCGGAGTCCCGGATGAGATCACGGACGTCACGAGGGTTTTCGAAATGGTCCGGAAACGAAGATTGATATATAGGATGACCCCATTTGATTACCGGAAGGTTTTCGGAGTTACCGGGAATGTACCGGGAATGACGAATGGGTTCCGGGAGTTCACCGGGGGGGCAACCCACTCCGGGGAAGCCCATAGGCATTGGGGTGGCGCACCAGCCCTTAGTGGGCTGGTGGGACAGCCCAAGAAGGCCCTATGCGCCATAGGAAGAAAATCAAAGAAAAAAGAAAAAAAATGAGGAGGTGGGAAAAAGGGGAAGGACTCCTCTTTCCAAACCTAGTTGGACTCGGTTTGGAAGGGGAGATCTCCCCCCCTTGGCTCGGCCGAAGCCCTTAGGGGTCCTTGGACCCCAAGGCAAGGCTCCCCCTCTTCCCCCTATATATAAGGAGGTTTTAGGGCTGATTCGAGACAACTTTGCCACGGCAGCCCGACCACATATCTCCAAGGTTTTACCTCTAGATCGCGTTTCTGCGGAGCTCGGGTGGAGCCCTGCTGAGACGAGATCATCACCAACCTCCGGAGTGCCGTCACGCTGTCGGAGAACTCTTCTACCTCTCCGTCTCTCTTGCTGGATCAAGAAGGCCGAGATCATTGTCGGGCTGTACGTGTGCTGAACGCGGAGGTGTCGTCCGTTCGGCACTAGACCGGAGCGGATCGTCGGACGGATCGCGGGACGGTTCGTGGGACGGTTCGCGGGGCGGATCGAGGGACGTGAGGACGTTCCACTACATCAACCGCGTTTCTTAACGCTTCTTTTGTGCGATCTACAAGGGTACGTATATCGGAAATCCCCTCTCGTAGATGGACATCACCATGATAGGTCTTCGTGCGCGTAGGAAATTTTTTGTTTCCCATGCGACGTTCCCCAACATTATCGTGGGAGTACCAATCTTCTTCATCATCATCAACAACATCATCTCGTCTCAAACCCTTGTTTATCTCTTGTATTCAATCTTTGTGTCGGAACTTTAGATTTGTACCTGTGATTGGCTTGTAGTGTTGATTACTTATCGTAGTTGACGCAAGTTGGTTTTCCTCTCGAGATATTAAATGTTCAGATCCTTTATGTTATTCAATTCCCCTCTGATCTTGAACACCATGATGACGAGTGAGTAGTTACTTTTGTTCTTGAGGACATGGGAGAAGTCTTGTCATAAGTAATCATGTGAATTTGGTATTCGCTCGATATTTTGATGATATGTATGTTGTGATTCTCTTAGTGGTGTCATGTGAACTTCGACTACATGACACTTAACCATTCATGGGCCTAAGGGAACTCACTGTGGATTAGTAATTAGATGATGTGTTGCTAGATTGACACAAGCTTAAACCCCAGTTTATGCGTTATTCCGTAAGGGGCTGATTTGGACCGAAACGTTTATTGCTATGGCTAGACTTTGTCTTAATTCTCTTTTCATAGTGGCGGATTCTTGTGAGAGGGGGTAATCATAAGTGGGAGGCTTGTTGATGTAAGAACATCACCCAATCACCAAGCCCCCCACATATCAAATCATCAAAGTAGCAAACGCAAATCAAAAGAACATGGTGAAAGCGACTAGATGAAATTCTCGTGTGTCCTCAAGAGCGCTTGCATCACTATACGTACTTGTTCCGGCATGTCCTTTACACTCAAAAGGCTTGGGCTATATTGCTGCACTTTATTTACTTTTGTCCCTAGTTACTCGTTACAAATGGTCTTGCTACCAAACTATCTGTTACCGCTTGTTTCAGTGCTTGCCGAAAACTACCTTGCTGAAAACCACTTGTGATTTCCTTCTGCTCCTCATTGGGTTTGACACTCTTACTTATGGAAAGGAGTACGATTGATCCCCTATACTTGTGGGTCATCAAGACTCTTTTATGACTTTGTTTCCGGGGAGTGAAGCGCATTTGGTGAGTGGAAATTGGTAAGGAAATATTTTTGTTACGTACTGAAATTTATTGCTACTTGTCACTATGGAAAGTAATCCTTTGAGAGGCTTGTTCGGGGTATCTTCACCTCGATCGGAAACCACTAGAGTTGCCTATCCACCACCTACTAAAGCTATCGAAGATATTGCTTATGAAATTCCTGCCGGTTTTATTGAGAAACTTTTAGCTAATCCTTATGCACGTGATGGAGCTAAACATCCTGATATGCACTTAATTTATGTGGATGAAATTTGTGGATTGTTTAAGCTTGCAGGTTTATCTGGAGACAGAGCTAAGAAGAAAGTCTTTCCTTTATCTTTGGAAGTATTGGAATCAGTTGAAATTGTAGTTCCACCAGACATTTTATCCTATGCATTTGGTTCATCGTGATCGGAATTATATTTATAACTTCTGGCCTCGTGAAGGATAAAGTACCGCTCACGCTTGGGGAGGCTCAAGTACATGATTCATACATGCCCCAATCATGATCTCTCAAGATAAATAATCCTTCAAAAAAATTATGCTCGACTTTCTCATAATGATCGAAATATGCTTGATTCTTCTTCAACTAGTTCTTTTATGAAGAAGACTATTGAATTTAAATGGGATCTTCTTGAAAAGATTAAGCTCAACCATGAGGATTGGGAGATCGACAAAGGTAATGAGTCAAAGTATAAATATTGAGTTTGATTGTGTTAAATCTTTTATGGAAACAAATGCCTTTCACAAATTCAGCACCAAGTATGGACTTGAATCTGAAATAGTAGCCTCTTTTTGCAAATCTTTTGCTACTCATGTTGACCTTCCTAAGGAGAAGTGGTTTAAATACCATCCTCCTATACCAATTAAGTAAAAAAAACTCCTGAGATTAAAGAAAATAAAAATATTGTCTACAATGTTGATCGAGTTGTTCCTACTACTTATTTTGAGAAACCACCTTTTCCTGTTAGAATTAAAGAGCATTCTAAGGTTTCTTCTATAGTTAGGAAAAGTTATGTTAGACCACCTACACCTTCTGAGCAAATTAAGGTTGAACCTAGCATTGCTTTAGTTAAAGATCTTTTTGTTGATGAATTGGATGAACATGTTACTTCCTTGTGTAATAATGCTTCTAGAATTGCTAGTCCTGATCTTAAGAATATAAATAGACCGGTAGTTGGCATGCGTGTTATTTCTGTTAAAATTGGAGATAATTGCTATCATGGTTTATGTGATGTGGGTGCTAGCATAAGTGATATCCCTTTTACTTTATATCAAGAAGTCATGAATGATATTGCACTTGCTGAGATTGAGGATATTGATGTCACTATAAAGCTTGCCGACATAAATACTATTTCACCACTTGGTATTGTCAGAGATGTTGAAGTCTTATGTGGTAAGATCAAATACCCTACTGATTTTATTGTTCTTGGTTCTCCACAAGATAGCTTTTGTCCAATCATATTTGGTAGACCTTTATTGAATATTTTTAATGCTCAAATTGATTGTGCTAAGGAGATTTTTAGTGTCAACTTTGGTGGTGTGTCTCATGAATTTAATTTCTCTAATTTTTGTAGAAAACCACATGATATAGAATTGCCTAACAAATATTATATTATTAGTCTTGCTGTTATTGTTGTGCCTCCTACTGATCCTTTGGAACAGTATTTTCTTGAGCATGAGAACAATTTGCATATGAATGAAAGGAATGAAATATATGAGGTTTTCTTTAAGCAGCCACCTATCCTTCAACATAATTTGCCTATAAAAAATTTGGGAGGTCCTCCTCCACCTAAGAGTGATCCTGTGTTTGAATTGAAGCAATTGCCTGATACTCTGAAATATGCTTATGTTGATGAAAAGAAAATATATCCTATTATTATTGGCGCTAACGTTTCAGAACACGAGGAAAAGAGATTATTAAAAGTTCTAAGGAAGCACCGCTCCGCTGTCGAATATACTCTCGATGATCTTAAGGGCATTAGTCCCACTCTATGTCAGCACAAGATTAATATGGAACTAGATGTGAAACCTGTTGTTGACCACCAACGATGTTTAAATCCGAAGA
Source organism: Hordeum vulgare subsp. vulgare (assembly GCF_904849725.1). Lineage (NCBI taxonomy): Eukaryota > Viridiplantae > Streptophyta > Magnoliopsida > Poales > Poaceae > Hordeum > Hordeum vulgare. The sequence continues at coordinate 438,714,071 of NC_058522.1, read as the reverse complement.
TGAAGGATGTGGTAAGAACTGAAATATTAAAGCTTCCGGAAGCACATATTATCTACCCCATAGCTGATAGTAGATGGGTGGGTCCAGTTCATTGTGTTCCTAAAAAGGGTGGTATTACTATTGTTCCTAATGATAAGAACGAACTTATAAGTGGTTGTCTAAGCACACACACTTTTGTTTCTTCGATGGTTATTCTGGTTTTTCTCAAATACCTGTTGCACAATATGATCAAGAGAAAACCACCTTTACGTGCCCTTTTGGAACTTTTGCTTATAGATGTATGCCTTTTGGTTTATGCAATGCACCTGCTACTTTTCAAAGATGTATGACTGTTATCTTCTCTGATTTTGGTGAAAAGGTTGTTGAGGTTTTCATGGATGATTTCTCCGTATACGGAACTTCTTTTGATGATTTCTTAAGCAACCTTGACCGAGTTTTGTAGAGATTTGAACAAACTAATGTTGTCTTGAATTGGGATAAGTGCCACTTTATAGTTAATGAAGGTATTGTCTTGGGCCATAAAATTTCTGAGAGAGGTATTGAGGTTGATAAAGCAAAAGTGGATGCTATTGAGAAGATGCCATGCCCGAAATATATTAAAGGTATAAGAAGTTTCCTTGGTCATGTTGGTTTCTATAAGATATTTATTAAAGACTTCTCTAAAATTTCTAGGCCTCTTACCAATATTTTGCAAAAAAATATGTCCCTTTTGTTTTTGATGATGATTGTGTAGAATCCTTTGAAACTCTTAAGTCAGCTTTAATTTCTGCACTTAATTTTCAGCCACCTGATTGGGATTTACCTTTTGAAATTATGTGTGATGCTAGTGACTATGATGTTGGGGCTCTTCTAGGACACAGAGTTGATAAGAAGCTGAATGTTATTCATTATGCTAGTAAGACTTTGGACACTGCCCAAAGGAATTATGCTACCACTCGAAAAGAGTTTCTAACTGTTGTGTTTGCTTCTGATAAGTTCAAATCTTATATTGTTGATTCCAAAGTTACTATTCAGACTGATCATGCTGCTATTAAGTATCTTATGGAAACTAAAGATGCTAAGCCTAGGCTTATTAGGTGAGTTCTTTGTTATAAGAGTTTGAACTTCATATTGTTGATAGGAAAGGGGTTGAGAATCCTGTGGCTGATAACTTGTCTAGATTGGAAAATGTGCTTGATGACCCAGAACCTATTAATGATAGTTTTCCCGATGAGAAATTAGCTGCTATTAATGTTTCTCATAATACTCCTTGGTATGCAGACTATGATAATTATATTGTTGCTAAGTTTATACCTCCTAGTTTTACTTACTAGCAAAAGAAAAAGTTTTTTAATGATTTGAGACACTATTTCTCGGATGACCCACATCTTTATAAAGAAGGTGTGGATGGTATTTTTAGACTTGTGTACCTGAGCATGAACAGGAACAAATTCTTCGGAAGTGTCACTCCGAAGCTTATGGAGGACACCATAAAGGTGATAGAACCGCACATAAGGTATTGCAATCCGGTTTTTATTGGCCTACCCTCTTCAAGGACACCCATAAGTTTGTCTTATATTGTGATGAGTGTCAAAGGATTGGTAATATCAGTAGACGTCAAGAAATGCCTATGAATTATTCTCTTTGTTATTTAACCATTTGATGTTTGGGGTTTTGATTATATGGGACTGATACGTCCATTTTGCATCATGTTTTCATGTTGATATTTATCGCTTCTTGGGCTGTTATTTCACTTCACGGTACAATTCTTATGCCTTTTCTCTCTTATTTTGCAAGCTTTACATGAAGAGGGAGAATGCCGGCAACTGGAATTCTGGCCTGAAAGTGGAGCAAAGTTGAGATACCTATTCTGCGCAACTCCAAACGCCGTAAAAATCAACGAGGATTTTTTTCCAGATTTATCAAAAATACTGGGCCGAAGAAGTGCCACAGAGGGGCGTGCAGGTGGCCACAAGCCTGCACGGCGCGGCCAACCCCCCCCCCCCCAGGCCGCGCCATGAGGGCTTGTGGGAAGCCTGCAGGCCCACTTTCCCCCCTCTTTTGCTATATGAAGGGTTTCGTCCAGGAAAAAATGAGGGAGGAGCTTTTTCGTGGTTTCACCGCCGCCACGAGGCGGAACTTGAGCAGAACCAATCTAGAGCTCCAGCAGGATGATCCTGCCGAGGAAACTTCCCTCCCAGAGGGGGAAATCGTCGCCATCGTCACCACCAACACTCCTCTCATCGGAGGGGACTCATCACCATCAACGTCTTCATCAGCACCATCTCATCTCCAAACCCTAGTTCATCACTTGTAACCAATCTCCATCTCGCGACTCCGATTGGTACTTGTAAGGTTGCTAGTAGTGTTGATTACTCTTTGTAGTTGATGCTAGTTGGATTATTTGGTGGAGAGTTTATGTTCAGATCCTTGATGCTACGCATTACCTCTCTAGTCATGGATATGATTATGCTTTGTGAGTACTTACTTTTGTTCCTGAGGACATGGGATAAGTCATGCTAATAGTAGTCATGTGAATTTGGTATTCGTACGGTATTTTGATATGTTCTATGTTGTTTTTCCTCTAGTGGTGTTATGTGAACGTCGAATACATAACACTTCACCATTATTTGGGCCTAGAGGAAGGCATTGGGAAGTAGTAAGTAGATGATGGGTTGCTAGAGTGACAGAAGCTTAAACCCTAGTTTATGTGTTACTTCGTAAGGGGCTGATTTGGATCCACTAGTTTAATGCTATGGTTAGACTTTGTCTTAGTTCTTCTTTCGTAGTTGTGGATGCTTGCGAGAGGGGTTAATCATAAGTGGGATGCTTGTCCAAGTAAGGGCAGTACCCAAGCGCTGGTCCACCCACATATCAAACTATCAAAGTAACGAACGCGAATCATATCAACATGATGAAACTAGCATGACAGAAAATCCCGTGTGTCCTCGGGAGCGCTTTTCCTCCTATAAGACTTTGTCCAGGCTTGTCCCTTGCTACAAAAGGGATTGGGCCACTTTGCTGCATTGTTGCTACTTTTGCTACTTGTTGCTTGCAACGAATCATCTCACCACACAATCACTTGTTACCGACAATTTCAGTGCGTGCAGATTTTACCTTGCTGAAAACCACTTGTCAGATCATTCTCCTCCTCGTTGGGTTCGACACTCTTACTTATCAAAAGGACTACGATTGATCCCCTATACTTGTGGGTCATCAAGACTCTTTTCTGGCGCCGTTGCCGGGGAGTGAAGCGCCTTTGGTAAGTGGAACTTGGTAAGGAAACATTCATATAGTGTGCTGAAATTTATTGTCACTTGTCACTATGGATACTAATCCTTTGAGGGGCTTGTTCGGGGTATCTTCACCTCGAACGGAAGCACAAAGAGTTGCTCCTCAACCTGCTTCACCTACTGAAAATATTTGCTTTGAATTTCCTTCGGGTATGCTTGAGAAACTGCTGGCTAATCCTTTTACAGGAGATGGAACATCACATCCAGACTTGCATCTGATCTATGTAGATGAAGTTTGAGGTTTATTTAAGCTTGTAGGTGTGCCCGAGGATGAGGTCAAGAAGAAGGTATTTCCTTTATCTTTGAAGGATAAGGCGTTGACATGGTATAGGCTATGTGATGATACTGGATCATGGGACTACAATCGGTTGAAATTGGAATTTCATCAAAAGTTTTATCCTATGCATTTAGTACATCGTGATTGGAATTATATTTACAATTTTTGGCCTCGTGACAGAGAAAGCATCGCTCAAGCTTGGGGAGGCTTAAATCAATGCTATATTCATGCCCCAATCATGAGCTCTCGAGAGAAATTATCATTCAGAACTTCTATGCTCGGCTTTCTCATGATCATCGCACCATGCTTGACACTTCTTGTACCGGTTCTTTTATGAAGAGAGATATTGACTTCAAATAGAATTTATTGGAGAGAATTAAACGCAACTCTGAAGATTGGGAGCTTAAATAAGGTAAGGAGTCAGGTATGAATTTCACGTTTGATTGCGTTAAATCCTTTGTTGAGACAAATACTTTTTGTGACTTTAGCGCTAAGTATGGACTTGACTCTGAGATAGTAACTTCATTGTGTGAATCATTTGCTGCTCATATTGATCTCCCCAAAGATAAGTGGTTTGAATATCATACCCCTTTAGAAGTCAATGTAGTTTAACCCACTCCATTTGAAGAGAAAGTCATTGCCTATAATGATCCTATTGTTCCGAGTGCTTACATTGAGAAACCACCTTTCCCTGTTAGGATAAAGGATCATTCTAAAGCTTCAACTGTGATACGTAGAGGCTACATTAGAACACCTACACCCCCTGAGCAAATTAGAGTTGAACCTAGCATTGCTATTATCAAAGATCTTCTGTCCGACGATGTTGAGGGACATAATATTCACTTCCGTGAAGATGCTGCTAGAATTGCTAAACCTCAAGCTAGAGACAAACATAGGCCTGTTGTTGGCATGCCTGTGGTTTCTGTTAAGATAGGAGATCATTGTTATCATGGCTTATGTGACGTGGGTGCTAGTGTTAGTGCAATACCTCAGTCCTTATACGATAAAATCAAAGATGAGATTGCACCTGTTGAGATAGAGCCTATTGATGTCACTATTCAGCTTGCCAATAGAGATACTATCTGCCATGTGGGAATTGTTAGGGATGTTGAAGTCTTGTGTGGTAAAACGAAGTATCCTGTTGATTTCCTCGTTCTTCCTACCGCACAAGATAGCTTTTGTCCCATCATATTTGGCAGACCTTTTCTCAATACCGTCAATGCTCACATTAATTGTGAGAAGCAAACTGTCACTGTTGGCTTTGAAGGTGTGTCACATGAGTTCAATTTCTCCAAGTTTGGTAGACAACCTCATGAAAAGGAGTTGCCTAGTAGGGATGAAACTATTGCCTTAGCCTCTATTGTCGTGCCTCCTACTGATCCCTTAGAGAAATACTTGCTTGAGCATGAAAATGATATGCATATGGATGAAAGGGATGAGATAGATAGAGTTGTCTTAGAACAATATCCTATCCTTAAGAATAATCTGCCTGTTGAACTGCTTGGGGATCCACCCCCACCAAAGGGTGATCCTGTGTTCGAGCTTAAATAGTTGCCTGATACTCTTAAGTATGCCTATCTTGATGAAAAGGAGATATATCATGTTATTATTAGTGCTAGCCTCTCAGAGCATGAAGAAAAGAAGTTACTAAAAACTCTGAGGAAGCACCGTGCTGCTATTGGATATACTCTTGATGATCTTAAGGGCATTAGTCCCACTCTATGCCAGCACAAGATTAAAACTGATCCTGATTTCAAACCAGTTGTTGATCATCAAAGGAGATTAAATCCTAAGATGAAAGAAGTAGTGAGAAAAGAAATACTAAAGCTCCTCGAAGCAGGTATCATTTATCCTGTTGCTCAAAGCGATTGGGTGAGTCCGGTGCATTGTGTCCCTAAGAAGGGAGGCATTACCGTTGTCCCTAATGATAAGGATGAATTGATCCCATAGAGGATTATTACTCGCTATAGGATGGTGATCTATTTTAGGAAGTTTAATAAAGCCACTAGGAAAGATCATTACCCTTTGCCTTTTATCGACCAAATGCTAGAAAGGTAGTCTAAACACACACACTTTTGCTTTCTAGACGGTTATTCTCGTTTCTCCCAAATACCAGTTGCACAATCTGATCAGGAGAAAACCACTTACACATGCCCTTTCGGTACCTTTGCTTATAGACGTATGCCTTTTGGCTTATGTAATGCACCTGCCCCTTTCAAAGATGTATGATGGCTATATTCTCTGACTTTTGTGAAAAGATTGTCGAGGTTTTCATGGATGACTTCTCCGCTTACGGGTCTTCCTTTGATGATTGCCTCAGCAACCTTGATCGAGTCTTGCAGAGATGTAAAGACACCAATCTTGTCTTGAATTGGGAGAAGTGCCACTTTATGGTTAATGAAGGCATCGTCTTAGGACATCAAATTTCTGAAAGAGGTATTGAAGTCGATAAGGCTAAGGTTGATGCAATCGAGAAAATGCCATACCCCACAGATATCAAAGGTATAAGAAGTTTCCTTGGTCATGTTGGTTTCTATAGAAGGTTCATTAAAGACTTCTCTAAGATTTCTAGGCCTCTTACCAATCTCTTGCAAAAGGATATTCCTTTTGTCTTTGACGATGATTGTGAGGAAGCCTTCGAAATACTTAAGAGGGCTTTGATAACTGCACCTATTGTTCAACCACCTGATTGGAACTTACCTTTTGAGATCATGTGTGACGCTAGTGATTATGTTGTTGGTGTTGTTCTAGGGCAAAGAGTCAATAAGAAGTTGAATGTTATTCACTACGCTAGTAAAACTCTAGACAGTGCCCAGAGAAACAATGCCACTACGGAGAAGGAATTTTAAGCAGTCGTGTTTGCATGTGAAAAGTTCAGATCTTACATAGTTGATTCCAAAGTCATTATTCACACTGATCACGCTGCTATTAAGTACCTCATGGAGAAGAAGGACGCTAAACCTAGACTTATCAGATGGGTTCTCTTGCTACAAGAATTTGATTTGCACGTTGTCAACAGAAAGGGTGCTGATAACCCAGTAGCAGATAACTTGTCTAGGTTGGAGAACGTTCTTGATGACCCACAACCTATTGATGATAGCTTTCCCGATGAGCAACTGAATGTCATCAATGCTTCACGTAGTGCATCGTGGTATGCCGATTATGCAAACTATATCGTTGACAAATACATACCACCTAGTTTCACGTACCAGCAAAAGAAGAAATTCTTGTTTGACTTGAGACACTACTTTTGGATGACCCTCACCTTTATAAGGAAGGAGTAGATGTGGTGTTATTAGACGTTGTGTACCTGAACATGAACAAGGACAGATCCTACAGAAGTGTCACTCCGAGGCCTACGGAGGACACCATGCGGGAGATAGAACTGCACACAAGGTATTGCAATCAGGTTTCTATTGGCCCACTCTCTTTAAGGATGCCCGTAAGTTTGTCTTGTCTTGTGACGAATGTCAAAGAGTAGGTAACATCGGTAAACGTCAGGAAATGCCTATGAACTATTCACTTGTCATTGAACCATTTGATGTTTGGGGCTTTGATTATATGAGACCTTTTCCAAAATCCAACGGGTATACTCATATCCTAGTTGTTGTTAATTACGTCACTAAGTGGGTAGAAGCTATCCCCAGTAGTAGTGCTGATCACAACACCTCTATCAGGATGCTGAAAGAAGTTATCTTCCCTACATTTGGAGTCCCTAGATATCTAATGACCGACGGTAGTTCACACTTCATTCATGGTGCTTTCCGTAAAACGCTTGCTAAGTACGATGTCAACCATGGAATTACGTCTTCCTACCACCCTCAGTCCAGTGGCCAAGTAGATCGAAGTAATAGAGAGATTAAACTGATTCTGCAAAAGACTGTCAACAGGTCTAGAAAGAATTGGTCTAAGAAGCTCGATGATGCATTGTGGGCTTATAGAACTGCCTATAAGAATCCCATGGGCATGTCTCCATACAAAATGGTGTACGGTAAAGCATGTCACTTACCTATTGAGCTAGAGCATAAAGCTTATTGGGCAATCAAAGAGCTCAACTTTGATTTCAAACTTGCCGGTGAGAAGAGGTTATTTGATATTAGCTCGCTTGATGAGTGGAGAACTCAGGCATATGAGAATGCCAAGCTGTTCAAAGAGAAGGTTAAGAGGCGGCATGATAAGAGGATACAAAAGCGTGAGTTCAATGTAGGTGATTATGTCTTGCTATATAACTCTCGTTTAAGAATCTTTGCAGGCAAGCTTCTCTCTAAATGGGAAGGTCCCTATGTTGTTGAGGAAGTATATCGTTCCGGTGCTATCAAGATCAACAACACGGAAGGTAATTGTCCGAGAGTGGTAAATGGGCAGAGAATCAAGCATTATATCACAGGTACTCCCATAAATGTTGAAAGCAATATCATCAATACCATAACTCCGGAAGAATACCTAAGGGATATTTATCAGCCTGTTTCAGACTCCGAAAACGAAGAGGTATGTGATTCGGTAAGAAAACAGAGTCCAAAACTTTTCTAGTAGGAAATTTTCTCCGTTTTGGAATATTTGAAGAAACACAAAAATTGGAAGTAGTCCGGAAAGTGCGCGAGGAGGCGACAAGCCTGCACGGCGCGGGCCTACCCCCTGGCCGCGCCGTGAGGGCTTATGGCCACCTCGTGCGCCTGCGGACTCCGTTTTCGTGCGGGGTACTCCTTCTGGTCTGGAAAAAATCATTATATATACTCCCGTTTGGTCTGACCCCTGCATCATGCAGATTTCCTCTGTTTTTCGTTTCGAGCCTGTTTCTGTTGCAGATCTAGATCGCTATGACTTCCCCAAAAGGTCTGAAGTACAAGATCTTCGAGAAGGTTATCAATCCCTACCTCACGGGAGTGCTGCAACACCCTCAATCTATCGAGATGCGTGAGGGGATGTTGCACATCCGTGATGTTGAGGGGCCTAAGAAGACCGGAAGCATGGAGACGAGGCTCGAAGTAATGGAGAAACAAGTCTTCAAGTGCCAAGGGATGGTGGAATGTGGACTCAATGCCAACCACATGATGATCACGGAGTTCACCAACAAGCACAGGATTGATGCCAATGACATTGGGAAGCACCTCTTTAGGCTCTATGACAGGATTGATCAACTCCAGGCCCAGATCTATGACCTGCAGAACCAAAACTGTGAGTATGAGTATAGATTTAAATCATTACGGTTGGCTGGAGATTTCAGGATTCCGGAGACTCGTTCATCTTTCCATGATGGAGCACCTATGCCTTGGAAGACGGAGGATCAAACTCATGTTGCAACAACTCCACCATCACCACCAAAGGAAGACAATTGAGCATTGGTATGGGAAATCCCCTTGGCTTGTGCCAAGTTTGGGGGAGTTGCCCCGGTATCGTATCACCATCACATCTTTTGCCTTTACCTTTGTTTTAGTTTGTTCCTTTTCAGTTTTCTTTCTTTTTCTTTAGTAGTTAAAAGTCTTAGTGTTTTAGTCTTGAGTTTTGCTTTGTGTCACCCCCAATGTATTTGAGCTCGTGAGCCATATAATAAAGAGTGTCTTAGTTGAAGGGCTTTGCCTCTTGCCATGATCAAAAGAGTGAGAATAGAACAAAAGCATGAAAGATCATCTAATGATCTTATGGGAAGTGATGGCTTCACATATAAAAAGAATGAGGATTGAAACTTGTTGAGGGTAGGCAAACGTAGACCTTGGTCATTGTTGCAATTAATAGGAAGTGATAAGGAAGGAGAGGTTCACATATAAATATATCATCTCTGACACCATCTATGATTGTGAACACTCACTAAAGTATTGCATGCCTAGAAGTAGATGTTGGACAAGGAAGACAACATAATGAATTGTGTTTGCTTGGCTCTGAACAATGTTATATGATTAGAGATCCCTTAGTTTGTGACGCTTGCTTCCACCTCACATTAGCCAAACCTCTCGCACTAAGTAGAGATACTACTTGTGCATCCATAAACCATCAAACCAGTTTTGCCTTGAGTGTCCACCATACCTACCTATGGATTGAATAATATCCCTCAAGTAAGTTGTCATCGGTGCAAGCAATAAAAATTTCTCTCTAATATGTATGATCTATTAGTGTGTGGAAAATAAGCTTTATACGAACCTGTGATGAGGAAGACATAAAAGCGACAGACTGCATAATAAAGTTCTTTATCACAGGAGGCAATATAAAGTGACGTTCCTCCACACTAAGAGGACACGCATCCAAACCTCAAAAGCGCATGACAACCTCTGCTTCCCTCTGCGAAGGGCCTATCTTGTACCTTTACTTTTTTCCCTTGAAAGAGTCATGGTGATCTTCACCAATTCCCTATTTCGCCTTTATCTTGGCTAACGGCATATGCTTGGGAGAGATCTATATTCATATGTCAACTTGGAGGTAAGCATTCATGAATTATTATTGTTGACATTACCCTTGAGGTAAGCAGTTGGGAGGCAAAACTGTAAGCCCCTATCTTTCTCTGTGTCCAGCTGAAACTTTGATCTCATGAGTACCACGTGAGTTGTAGCAATTTTAGAGAACGAAAGAATGATTGAGTATGTGGATTTGCTTTACAAGCTCTTATTTGACTCTTTCTGATGTTGTGATAAATTGCAATTGCTTCAATGACTAAAGGCTATCGGTTGTTACTTCTCGGTAAGGTTCTTGATCCATGCTTTACTTTGTCAAGGAATTATCACTTTAGCATGAGAGATTATATGTTGGTATTGTTGTTCTGATCTTGATCATGATGCATGCATGTTCGTATCTTGTTTTGTCGACACCTCTCTCCCTAAACATGTGGACATATTTATTGAGCTAGGCTTTCGCTTGAGGACAAACGAGGTCTAAGCTTGGGGGAGTTGATACGTCCATTTTGCATCATGTTTTCATGTTGATATTTATCGCTTCTTGGGCTGTTATTTCACTTCACGGTACAATTCTTATGCCTTTTCTCTCTTATTTTGCAAGGTTTACATGAAGAGGGAGAATGCCGGCAACTGGAATTCTGGCCTGAAAGTGGAGAAAAGTTGAGATAACTATTCTGCAACTCCAAATGCCATAAAAATCAACGAGGATTTTTTTTCCCGATTTATCGAAAATACTGGGCCAAAGAAGTGCCAGAGGGGGGCGTGCAGGTGGCCACAAGCCTGCACGGCGCGGCCACCACCCCCCCAAGTCGCGCCATGAGGGCTTGTGGGCAGCCTGCAGGCCCACTTGCCCCCCTCTTTTGCTATTTGAAGGGTTTCGTCCAGGAAAAAATGAGGGAGGAGCTTTTTCGTGGTTTCGCCGCCGCCATGAGGCGGAACTTGAGCAGAACCAATCTAGAGCTCCGGTAGGACGATCCTGCCGGGGAAACTTCCCTCCCGGAGGGGTAAATCGTTGCCATCGTCATCACCAACACTCATCTCATCGGAGGGGACTCATCACCATCAACATCTTCATCAGCACCATCTCATCTCCAAACCCTAGTTTATCACTTGTAACCAATCCCCATCTCGCGACTCCCATTGGTACTTGTAAGGTTGCTAGTAGTGTTGACTACTCTTTGTAGTTGATGCTAGTTGGATTATTTGGTGGAAGAGTTTATGTTCAGATCCTTGATGCTACTCATTACCTCTTTGGTCATGGATATGATTATGCTTTCTGAGTAGTTACTTTTGTTCCTGAGGACATGGGATAAGTCATGCTAATAGTAGTCATGTGAATTTGGTATTCGTTCGGTATTTTGATATGTTGTATGTTGTTTTTCCTCTAGTGGTCTTATGTGAACATCAACTACATAACACTTCACCATTATTTGGGCCTAGAGGAAGGCATTGGGAAGTAGTAAGTAGATGATGGGTTGCTAGAGTGACATAAGCTTAAACCCTAGTTTATGTGTTACTTTGTAAGGGGCTGATTTGGATCCACTAGTTTAATGCTATGGTTAGACTTTGTCTTAATTCTTCTTTCGTAGTTGCGGATGCTTGCGAGAGGGGTTAATCATAAGTGGGATGCTTGTCCAAGTAAGGGCAGTACCCAAGCGCTGGTCCACCCACATATAAAACTATCAAAGAAACGAACGTGAATCATATGAACATGATGAAACTAGCATGACAGAAATTCCCGTGTGTCCTCGGGAGCGCTTTTCCTCCTATAAGACTTTGTCCAGGCTTGTCCCTTGCTACAAAAGGGATTGGGCCACTTTGCTGCACCGTTGCTACTTTTGCTACTTGTTGCTTGCTACGAATCATCTCACCACACAATCACTTGTTACCGACAATTTCAGTGCCTGCTGATTTTACCTTGCTGAAAACCACTTGTCATTTCCTTTTGCTCCTTGTTGGGTTCGACACTCTTACTTGTCGAAAGGACTACGATTGATCCCCTATACTTGTGGGTCATCACGCCATAGTTTTCGCTAGAGACTTCTCTCTCGTAGAAAGAATACGGTGGGTAAAGAAATTACTGTTGGCCAATTGATAGAAAAGCGGATAGTCATGCAATATTTATTCACGGCAATGATCATTACATATAGGAATCACGTCCTTAAGCAAGGAGACCGACTCCTGCCTGCATCTACTACTATTACTCCACTCATCGACCGCTATCCAGCATGTATCAAGACTAATAAGTGGAACATAGTAACACCTTAGGCAAGATGACATGATGTCGACAAAGTAAATCCTACTAATATGAATATAACCCATCATTTTTTTCCTTAACGGCAGCAATACAAATACGTTTCATGTCCTTTTCTATCACTCGGATTGAGCGCTGCGAGATTGAACCCATTACAATGCACCACTTCTGCTGAAGATAAATTTTAGTTGGCCAAACCAAACCGATAGATCATAGAGAAATACGAAGATATCATAATCATGCATATAAAATTCAGAGATAACTCAAATACATTTCATGAATAATCTGAACATAAACCAACAATTCATCGGATCCCAACAAATACACCGCAAAAGAGTGATTACATAAGATAGATCATCGTGGGGATCACGGTGATCTTGGCAATGAAGAACATAGAAATAGAGAGAGAGATAGCCATGTAGGTACTAACTACATACACGTAGGTGTGTTGTAAACTACCCACACATCACCACGGGAGCAACAAGATTGATGTAGAGGCCCTCCGTGATCGATCCCCCTCCGACAAGACAGCGAAACAGGGCTCGAGAGGGGCACAGGGTGGAACAGAGACTTGCGATGGCAAAAAAAGTGTTTCGGGGGGATGCCTAGGGTTTTCCCAATATATGTGAATTTATAGCAAAGAGATCAGGGCCACCTGCCGTGGGAGGTGGCCCCAAGCCATGATGTCATGGCCACCCCCCTCGGCATGCCCTGTAGGCTTGGCGGCACCCCGTATGGCCTCCGGTCTCCCTTGGAAGCTTCCAAGTCTTATTTTTGTCTAGAAAAAAATATCAAAATGTTTCGGGGTATTTGGACTTTGTTTTGTACACTATTCTTGAAAGGCCAAAAACATGCAAAACACATCAAGTGGCACTAGGCACTCCGTTAATAGGTTAGTGCTAAAAATGATATAAAACATCATATAAATGCTTATAAAACATCCAAGATTGATAATATAATAGCATGGAATAATCAAAAATTATATATACATTCGAGACGTATCAACCCCACTGCCATGGGAGGGTTTGACAAAAGATGTTATGCAAGTTCTTATTATAAGCACGTATAACTATATATAGAATACATGCCTATGTATGATTGGTGAATTGGACCTAGTTTTGTGTTGCTTTTGATTTTTACTGATACATGGTTGATTTCATACAAATATCCATCGCTACTCCATGCCTACTCTGTTCTCATGTTTTGCTCGCTAAGTTACTACTATTGATGCTGCTATTACAAGTGCTACTACTGTTGTTACCATTGTTACAGATATCGCTACTATCAAAACTATCAAACTACCATGCTAATAATACTTTGCTGCAAAGAATTAATCATCAAGCTGTGGTTGAATTGCAACTCAACTGCTAAGGCTTATAAATATTCCTTGGCTCCCCTTCTGTCGAATCAATAAACTTGAGTAAAATACTTCCCTCCAAGATGTTACGAGCCATATACTTGTGGGTCATCATGAACTCATGCACAAAGTACTCTCACTGCAACTTCACTTTTGTAATGGCAGAAACTACATGATTACACAGCACACCACCTATGTCCCATTTCTTGCAGCCACAAGTCTATTTCTCAAGGTTAACACAATAGGTAGACTCCCCACGAGTGACTTGCCAAATACCAAGACCTACCATGCAAGTAGTGCAATGCCTAGAGTACTTATTTGACTCATCCATGTTATCTCCCACCTACTATTCCCTATATTCTCTCTAATTTCTTAGTATTTAATCATGAGCTTAGTTCTGAATCCTTCAACACAACTCACGATTGGCTTGTTCTTGACATCTAACATCATCTTGTTAAATAGTTCACTTAGTTTTTTCACTACCAGATATGTCTTGTAGTTGTGGTCCATATCATGCCAAGCCCAAGTCTCTTTAAGGCTATTACACACCCACTTCCAAGCATCTTTAACTCCTTATTAACAATCCCAACAAAAATAGGGAATATGTTTTAATTCCCATCCCTACCCATGGCAGCAAGTATCTACTTCCCAATGGTTAGTTTGATAAAGCAACCATCTAAACCTCTAAGATTCAAAATAAGTAGTTAGTAAACAAATGAGAACACTATTAAGTATACACAAATGAAAACAACATTAAGAAGTGGACTAATGGAAAGAACAAATCATACCTAGATAGGTCCTACACCCATTCATGAAACCCTCTTCTGAAGTTGCTCATAAGCATGTGGCTTGACCATTAAACTGATAGACATCAGTGAAGCACAAACTCAAGCAAAGTTGCTCATGAGCATCTGGCTTGCTCTCATCATACCACTTCCTAGTCTTGGACCTCTTGGCTTGAATCCTCCTTCCACAAGGCAGTGAGAGACAATGTAGGCATGCCTCATCATCTGAATCACTAATACTGTAGTCTTCAGGGAAACAGAGTGAATCATCTAATGGAATGAAATCAGGAATTACCTCTATGTTAGCTTGATGGTGTGATCTTGTAGTGGGGCCTGGATTTCGTACTTTCTTGAATGTTTGACGAAGTCGTGTCTCAGGTTATGTGTCTGAGTCCTCTTCCTATCATCACATCTCCACTTATGTGTCTCCTTCAAAGTGAAGCATAGGATCCTCTCTATGCTTCCTATTCTGCCTCAGCTTCTCAGGAATCTCATCTTCTGCCTCGACAACTTTGTCATGATCTTTCTATCTGTACTCAGACCACTTCAAATAAAAAAAACTCCATCATCAAAGGGTCCATACTAATATTCCTCTACTTTCTCTTTGTCCCTTGCCTTTTGCAAATTCATGCTCTCCTGTGTGTTAATATAAGTAACATCTTCACCTAGTTGTGCACTAGCAATAGGCACATCATATAACTCCTCATTACTAGGTTAGACAAAGGGGAACAATACTCTAGCTTGATCTATAGTAATAATGTTGGATTCCCCAACCTAGCCTATTGTTACTTGTTCCTCCACAATGTTTGCCCTATTAAAATATCTAGGATTAGGCTCGGTAGACTTAATTATAGTTGTGTTCAACACCTTCTACTCAACATACTGGTCAAACATTTCCTCTACCCTCTCTTCACTATCAATAACTGAAAGTGCGTTATATCGACTAGAGGGGGTGAATAGGAGATTTTTAGAATTTCATCACTGAGGAAATTCCTCACTGATGACTAACTTACTGCGGAAACAGTAAAGGATCGGAAGTGCAAAGTTTCACAACAGCAGTTTTTCAGAGTGAAGAATGTGAAAACAGATTGCACTGTGAGCAGGCACGCAGAATACATATGAGGATTAACTGACGTGAAGAATTTGGGGTTGAGGAAATTCAGAGAAAGTCTTCAGCAAATTCTTCAAACAGTCGCAGTGAAAGTCATCAACACATAATACGAGGAAAGTAAGGAGTTGAGGAATTAGAACCCGTTTCTCAGTGAAGACAGTCGTTGATGACCCAGTTCCAACTGTTGTGACAGTTGTACATCTGGTTTGGAGCGGCTTGGTATTGAAACCGAAGGACACACAGTCCCGGGACACACAGTCCCTACCGTATTCTCCTTGAGCTAAGGACACACAGTCCTTGCCCAACACTCGTGGTAAGTCTTCGGGGTAGACTTCCAAACCCTCACAAACTTGGTCACCCGGTGATCCACAATTGACTACTGGAAAGCTCTAGACCATGACGCCTAACCGTCTGGAGGATGCACAGTCCTCAAAGGTAAAAGGCTTCGGTCCCACACAGGAACAACTTCTTGAGTGATGCTCAATCACTAGGTTTGGTTTGTGGTTTCGGTGTATGGGGTATTTCCTCACTGATGAATTACTCTCGAAGACTCTGAGGAATTGGGTTGCTCTTATGACAAGTGTCAGTTTCTAACGGAGCAGCCAACCAGCTAATGGTTGTGGGGTTGCTATTTATAGCCTGGGAGCATCCCGACATGATTTGACACTAATGCCCTTAAATAATATGACCGTTGGAGTGGATAAGACCAATGACTTGGCGTGGCTATTGAAACGGTCGGAACTTTCAACTGTGAGAGTCCTCATGTCACTCGTATTCCTCACTTGAGGCTTTTGATAGGATTAGGCTTGGGTTGAGCATCATGAGGAAATTCATTCCAAAGTGTAACTTCGACCCCCTTTAACAGTACGGTGTTCCTATTACTCAAATGCGAAGAAAATAAAACAGAAAGTGTAAATCTTCATGCTTCAAATTCTTCAGAGTGATTTTCTTCACGACACACCGGATTCCTCAATATCAGTATCTTCATGAGGAATATCAATTTCATCGCAGATTCCTCGCGATTCATTTCTTTAGCTTCAGACCAGTTTCTCCAACTGAAGACATATATTTTTAGGGGTCGATATTCTTCAAATATCTCAAACTCCTCAATGACTTATAGACCATGTGTACACTCACAAACACATTAGATACTTAACCTATAAGTCTTCAAACCACCAAAATCACTAAGGGGCACTAGATGCACTTACAATCTCCCCCTTTTTGGTGGTTGATGACAATTAGGTTCAGTCTTCAACAGGGATCAAAAATATGAAGTGTAAATACTCATTTGAGGAATTTGAAATCAAGATTCAGAGAGACTCCCCCTGAAGATGTGCATATCTTGAGGATTTTGCTTTTCACAGCAAATGCACATTGATGATTTATATCATGGAGATCTCCCCCTGAGTCTTGTAAATCATGCATACATGTAACATATCATGTGAACAAAATGAAAATGCATGATGACAAATGGTATCTGACGAATTCCAGCATGCGTGCATTAAAACTTGAGGAATAAGCATGCGAAGAAAAACGTTCAAAAGCGTCAGAGTACCATCGGGCTTAAGTTACAACTCATTACATAAAAACTTGAGAAGAGCCAGGAGTTTGTACCTTAAATATAGTTCATAAGCCCCAAAAATATCCCGCTTGAAGACTAACTCTCAAGTTTCTCCCCCTTTGTCATCAAGTGACAAAAAGGGACAAACTGAGGACTAACGTCCGTGAAGACTTCACTTCGTGGCAGTTGAGGAAGAGCCGTGATGCTTCTTGGGAGTAGTCTTCTTCCGTGGACCGATAGCAGTGTCGAGCTGTTCTTCATCAGTTTCAGCAGTGCGGAATGAAGAAAAGGAGCTGTCTTCAAGGTCTGGCACTAGAAGAGGCCTGAACTTCTTCTTGGGAGGCCACGACCATTCAAAGTCTCGCTCAAAGTCCATTTCTTCAAGCTCAGTCTGAGTCTTCAGATCTGCAAGTGTAGCCCAGGTGCGATCATGTAGTGATCTTATGGTAAGTGATGGCTTCACATATAAAAAGAATGAGGATTGAAACTTGTTGAGGGTAGGCAAACGTAGACCTTGGTCATTGTTGCAATTAATAGGAAGTGATAAGGAAGGAGAGGTTCACATATAAATATATCATCTCTGACACCATCTATGATTGTGAACACTCACTAAAGTATTGCATGCCTAGAAGTAGATGTTGGACAAGGAAGACAACATAATGAATTGTGTTTGCTTGGCTCTGAACAATGTTATATGATTAGAGATCCCTTAGTTTGTGACGCTTGCTTCCACCTCACATTAGCCAAACCTCTCGCACTAAGTAGAGATACTACTTGTGCATCCATAAACCATCAAACCAGTTTTTCCTTGAGTGTCCACCATACCTACCTATGGATTGAATAATATCCCTCAAGTAAGTTGTCATCGGTGCAAGCAATAAAAATTTCTCTCTAATATGTATGATCTATTAGTGTGTGGAAAATAAGCTTTATACGAACCTGTGATGAGGAAGACATAAAAGCGACAGACTGCATAATAAAGTTCTTTATCACAGGAGGCAATATAAAGTGACGTTCCTCCGCACTAAGAGGACACGCATCCAAACCTCAAAAGCGCATGACAACCTCTGCTTCCCTCTGCGAAGGGCCTATCTTGTACCTTTACTTTTTTCCCTTGAAAGAGTCATGGTGATCTTCACCAATTCCCTATTTCGCCTTTATCTTGGCTAACGGCATATGCTTGGGAGAGATCTATATTCATATGTCAACTTGGAGGTAAGCATTCATGAATTATTATTGTTGACATTACCCTTGAGGTAAGCAGTTGGGAGGCAAAACTGTAAGCCCCTATCTTTCTCTGTGTCCAGCTGAAACTTTGATCTCATGAGTACCACGTGAGTTGTAGCAATTTTAGAGAACGAAAGAATGATTGAGTATGTGGATTTGCTTTACAAGCTCTTATTTGACTCTTTCTGATGTTGTGATAAATTGCAATTGCTTCAATGACTAAAGGCTATCGGTTGTTACTTCTCGGTAAGGTTCTTGATCCATGCTTTACTTTGTCAAGGAATTATCACTTTAGCATGAGAGATTATATGTTGGTATTGTTGTTCTGATCTTGATCATGATGCATGCATGTTCGTATCTTGTTTTGTCGACACCTCTCTCCCTAAACATGTGGACATATTTATTGAGCTAGGCTTTCGCTTGAGGACAAACGAGGTCTAAGCTTGGGGGAGTTGATACGTCCATTTTGCATCATGTTTTCATGTTGATATTTATCGCTTCTTGGGCTGTTATTTCACTTCACGGTACAATTCTTATGCCTTTTCTCTCTTATTTTGCAAGGTTTACATGAAGAGGGAGAATGCCGGCAACTGGAATTCTGGCCTGAAAGTGGAGAAAAGTTGAGATAACTATTCTGCAACTCCAAATGCCATAAAAATCAACGAGGATTTTTTTTCCCGATTTATCGAAAATACTGGGCCAAAGAAGTGCCAGAGGGGGGCGTGCAGGTGGCCACAAGCCTGCACGGCGCGGCCACCACCCCCCCAAGTCGCGCCATGAGGGCTTGTGGGCAGCCTGCAGGCCCACTTGCCCCCCTCTTTTGCTATTTGAAGGGTTTCGTCCAGGAAAAAATGAGGGAGGAGCTTTTTCGTGGTTTCGCCGCCGCCATGAGGCGGAACTTGAGCAGAACCAATCTAGAGCTCCGGTAGGACGATCCTGCCGGGGAAACTTCCCTCCCGGAGGGGTAAATCGTTGCCATCGTCATCACCAACACTCATCTCATCGGAGGGGACTCATCACCATCAACATCTTCATCAGCACCATCTCATCTCCAAACCCTAGTTTATCACTTGTAACCAATCCCCATCTCGCGACTCCCATTGGTACTTGTAAGGTTGCTAGTAGTGTTGACTACTCTTTGTAGTTGATGCTAGTTGGATTATTTGGTGGAAGAGTTTATGTTCAGATCCTTGATGCTACTCATTACCTCTTTGGTCATGGATATGATTATGCTTTCTGAGTAGTTACTTTTGTTCCTGAGGACATGGGATAAGTCATGCTAATAGTAGTCATGTGAATTTGGTATTCGTTCGGTATTTTGATATGTTGTATGTTGTTTTTCCTCTAGTGGTCTTATGTGAACATCAACTACATAACACTTCACCATTATTTGGGCCTAGAGGAAGGCATTGGGAAGTAGTAAGTAGATGATGGGTTGCTAGAGTGACATAAGCTTAAACCCTAGTTTATGTGTTACTTTGTAAGGGGCTGATTTGGATCCACTAGTTTAATGCTATGGTTAGACTTTGTCTTAATTCTTCTTTCGTAGTTGCGGATGCTTGCGAGAGGGGTTAATCATAAGTGGGATGCTTGTCCAAGTAAGGGCAGTACCCAAGCGCTGGTCCACCCACATATAAAACTATCAAAGAAACGAACGTGAATCATATGAACATGATGAAACTAGCATGACAGAAATTCCCGTGTGTCCTCGGGAGCGCTTTTCCTCCTATAAGACTTTGTCCAGGCTTGTCCCTTGCTACAAAAGGGATTGGGCCACTTTGCTGCACCGTTGCTACTTTTGCTACTTGTTGCTTGCTACGAATCATCTCACCACACAATCACTTGTTACCGACAATTTCAGTGCCTGCTGATTTTACCTTGCTGAAAACCACTTGTCATTTCCTTTTGCTCCTTGTTGGGTTCGACACTCTTACTTGTCGAAAGGACTACGATTGATCCCCTATACTTGTGGGTCATCACGCCATAGTTTTCGCTAGAGACTTCTCTCTCGTAGAAAGAATACGGTGGGTAAAGAAATTACTGTTGGCCAATTGATAGAAAAGCGGATAGTCATGCAATATTTATTCACGGCAATGATCATTACATATAGGAATCACGTCCTTAAGCAAGGAGACCGACTCCTGCCTGCATCTACTACTATTACTCCACTCATCGACCGCTATCCAGCATGTATCAAGACTAATAAGTGGAACATAGTAACACCTTAGGCAAGATGACATGATGTCGACAAAGTAAATCCTACTAATATGAATATAACCCATCATTTTTTTCCTTAACGGCAGCAATACAAATACGTTTCATGTCCTTTTCTATCACTCGGATTGAGCGCTGCGAGATTGAACCCATTACAATGCACCACTCCTGCTGAAGATAAATTTTAGTTGGCCAAACCAAACCGATAGATCATAGAGAAATACGAAGATATCATAATCATGCATATAAAATTCAGAGATAACTCAAATACATTTCATGAATAATCTGAACATAAACCAACAATTCATCGGATCCCAACAAATACACCGCAAAAGAGTGATTACATAAGATAGATCATCGTGGGGATCACGGTGATCTTGGCAATGAAGAACATAGAAATAGAGAGAGAGATAGCCATGTAGGTACTAACTACATACACGTAGGTGTGTTGTAAACTACCCACACATCACCACGGGAGCAACAAGATTGATGTAGAGGCCCTCCGTGATCGATCCCCCTCCGACAAGACAGCGAAACAGGGCTCGAGAGGGGCACAGGGTGGAACAGAGACTTGCGATGGCAAAAAAAGTGTTTCGGGGGGATGCCTAGGGTTTTCCCAATATATGTGAATTTATAGCAAAGAGATCAGGGCCACCTGCCGTGGGAGGTGGCCCCAAGCCATGATGTCATGGCCACCCCCCTCGGCATGCCCTGTAGGCTTGGCGGCACCCCGTATGGCCTCCGGTCTCCCTTGGAAGCTTCCAAGTCTTATTTTTGTCTAGAAAAAAATATCAAAATGTTTCGGGGTATTTGGACTTTGTTTTGTACACTATTCTTGAAAGGCCAAAAACATGCAAAACACATCAAGTGGCACTAGGCACTCCGTTAATAGGTTAGTGCTAAAAATGATATAAAACATCATATAAATGCTTATAAAACATCCAAGATTGATAATATAATAGCATGGAATAATCAAAAATTATATATACATTCGAGACGTATCAACCCCACTGCCATGGGAGGGTTTGACAAAAGATGTTATGCAAGTTCTTATTATAAGCACGTATAACTATATATAGAATACATGCCTATGTATGATTGGTGAATTGGACCTAGTTTTGTGTTGCTTTTGATTTTTACTGATACATGGTTGATTTCATACAAATATCCATCGCTACTCCATGCCTACTCTGTTCTCATGTTTTGCTCGCTAAGTTACTACTATTGATGCTGCTATTACAAGTGCTACTACTGTTGTTACCATTGTTACAGATATCGCTACTATCAAAACTATCAAACTACCATGCTAATAATACTTTGCTGCAAAGAATTAATCATCAAGCTGTGGTTGAATTGCAACTCAACTGCTAAGGCTTATAAATATTCCTTGGCTCCCCTTCTGTCGAATCAATAAACTTGAGTAAAATACTTCCCTCCAAGATGTTACGAGCCATATACTTGTGGGTCATCATGAACTCATGCACAAAGTACTCTCACTGCAACTTCACTTTTGTAATGGCAGAAACTACATGATTACACAGCACACCACCTATGTCCCATTTCTTGCAGCCACAAGTCTATTTCTCAAGGTTAACACAATAGGTAGACTCCCCACGAGTGACTTGCCAAATACCAAGACCTACCATGCAAGTAGTGCAATGCCTAGAGTACTTATTTGACTCATCCATGTTATCTCCCACCTACTATTCCCTATATTCTCTCTAATTTCTTAGTATTTAATCATGAGCTTAGTTCTGAATCCTTCAACACAACTCACGATTGGCTTGTTCTTGACATCTAACATCATCTTGTTAAATAGTTCACTTAGTTTTTTCACTACCAGATATGTCTTGTAGTTGTGGTCCATATCATGCCAAGCCCAAGTCTCTTTAAGGCTATTACACACCCACTTCCAAGCATCTTTAACTCCTTATTAACAATCCCAACAAAAATAGGGAATATGTTTTAATTCCCATCCCTACCCATGGC
Source organism: Hordeum vulgare subsp. vulgare (assembly GCF_904849725.1). Taxonomy (NCBI): domain Eukaryota; kingdom Viridiplantae; phylum Streptophyta; class Magnoliopsida; order Poales; family Poaceae; genus Hordeum; species Hordeum vulgare. Next base: position 438,691,641 of record NC_058522.1, on the reverse strand, counting down.
AGCAAGTATCTACTTCCCAATGGTTAGTTTGATAAAGCAACCATCTAAACCTCTAAGATTCAAAATAAGTAGTTAGTAAACAAATGAGAACACTATTAAGTATACACAAATGAAAACAACATTAAGAAGTGGACTAATGGAAAGAACAAATCATACCTAGATAGGTCCTACACCCATTCATGAAACCCTCTTCTGAAGTTGCTCATAAGCATGTGGCTTGACCATTAAACTGATAGACATCAGTGAAGCACAAACTCAAGCAAAGTTGCTCATGAGCATCTGGCTTGCTCTCATCATACCACTTCCTAGTCTTGGACCTCTTGGCTTGAATCCTCCTTCCACAAGGCAGTGAGAGACAATGTAGGCATGCCTCATCATCTGAATCACTAATACTGTAGTCTTCAGGGAAACAGAGTGAATCATCTAATGGAATGAAATCAGGAATTACCTCTATGTTAGCTTGATGGTGTGATCTTGTAGTGGGGCCTGGATTTCGTACTTTCTTGAATGTTTGACGAAGTCGTGTCTCAGGTTATGTGTCTGAGTCCTCTTCCTATCATCACATCTCCACTTATGTGTCTCCTTCAAAGTGAAGCATAGGATCCTCTCTATGCTTCCTATTCTGCCTCAGCTTCTCAGGAATCTCATCTTCTGCCTCGACAACTTTGTCATGATCTTTCTATCTGTACTCAGACCACTTCAAATAAAAAAAACTCCATCATCAAAGGGTCCATACTAATATTCCTCTACTTTCTCTTTGTCCCTTGCCTTTTGCAAATTCATGCTCTCCTGTGTGTTAATATAAGTAACATCTTCACCTAGTTGTGCACTAGCAATAGGCACATCATATAACTCCTCATTACTAGGTTAGACAAAGGGGAACAATACTCTAGCTTGATCTATAGTAATAATGTTGGATTCCCCAACCTAGCCTATTGTTACTTGTTCCTCCACAATGTTTGCCCTATTAAAATATCTAGGATTAGGCTCGGTAGACTTAATTATAGTTGTGTTCAACACCTTCTACTCAACATACTGGTCAAACATTTCCTCTACCCTCTCTTCACTATCAATAACTGAAAGTGCGTTATATCGACTAGAGGGGGTGAATAGGAGATTTTTAGAATTTCATCACTGAGGAAATTCCTCACTGATGACTAACTTACTGCGGAAACAGTAAAGGATCGGAAGTGCAAAGTTTCACAACAGCAGTTTTTCAGAGTGAAGAATGTGAAAACAGATTGCACTGTGAGCAGGCACGCAGAATACATATGAGGATTAACTGACGTGAAGAATTTGGGGTTGAGGAAATTCAGAGAAAGTCTTCAGCAAATTCTTCAAACAGTCGCAGTGAAAGTCATCAACACATAATACGAGGAAAGTAAGGAGTTGAGGAATTAGAACCCGTTTCTCAGTGAAGACAGTCGTTGATGACCCAGTTCCAACTGTTGTGACAGTTGTACATCTGGTTTGGAGCGGCTTGGTATTGAAACCGAAGGACACACAGTCCCGGGACACACAGTCCCTACCGTATTCTCCTTGAGCTAAGGACACACAGTCCTTGCCCAACACTCGTGGTAAGTCTTCGGGGTAGACTTCCAAACCCTCACAAACTTGGTCACCCGGTGATCCACAATTGACTACTGGAAAGCTCTAGACCATGACGCCTAACCGTCTGGAGGATGCACAGTCCTCAAAGGTAAAAGGCTTCGGTCCCACACAGGAACAACTTCTTGAGTGATGCTCAATCACTAGGTTTGGTTTGTGGTTTCGGTGTATGGGGTATTTCCTCACTGATGAATTACTCTCGAAGACTCTGAGGAATTGGGTTGCTCTTATGACAAGTGTCAGTTTCTAACGGAGCAGCCAACCAGCTAATGGTTGTGGGGTTGCTATTTATAGCCTGGGAGCATCCCGACATGATTTGACACTAATGCCCTTAAATAATATGACCGTTGGAGTGGATAAGACCAATGACTTGGCGTGGCTATCGAAACGGTCGGAACCTTCAACTGTGAGAGTCCTCATGTCACTCGTATTCCTCACTTGAGGCTTTTGATAGGATTAGGCTTGGGTTGAGCATCATGAGGAAATTCATTCCAAAGTGTAACTTCGACCCCCTTTAACAGTACGGTGTTCCTATTACTCAAATGCGAAGAAAATAAAACAGAAAGTGTAAATCTTCATGCTTCAAATTCTTCAGAGTGATTTTCTTCACGACACACCGGATTCCTCAATATCAGTATCTTCATGAGGAATATCAATTTCATCGCAGATTCCTCGCGATTCATTTCTTTAGCTTCAGACCAATTTCTCCAACTGAAGACATATATTTTTAGGGGTCGATATTCTTCAAATATCTCAAACTCCTCAATGACTTATAGACCATGTGTACACTCACAAACACATTAGATACTTAACCTATAAGTCTTCAAACCACCAAAATCACTAAGGGGCACTAGATGCACTTACAATCTCCCCCTTTTTGGTGGTTGATGACAATTAGGTTAAGTCTTCAACAGGGATCAAAAATATGAAGTGTAAATACTCATTTGAGGAATTTGAAATCAAGATTCAGAGAGACTCCCCCTGAAGATGTGCATATCTTGAGGATTTTGCTTTTCACAGCAAATGCACATTGATGATTTATATCATGGAGATCTCCCCCTGAGTCTTGTAAATCATGCATACATGTAACATATCATGTGAACAAAATGAAAATGCATGATGACAAATGGTATCTGACGAATTCCAGCATGCGTGCATTAAAACTTGAGGAATAAGCATGCGAAGAAAAACGTTCAAAAGCGTTAGAGTACCATCGGGCTTAAGTTACAACTCATTACATAAAAACTTGAGAAGAGCCAGGAGTTTGTACCTTAAATATAGTTCATAAGCCCCAAAAATATCCCGCTTGAAGACTAACTCTCAAGTTTCTCCCCCTTTGTCATCAAGTGACAAAAAGGGACAAACTGAGGACTAACGTCCGTGAAGACTTCACTTCGTGGCAGTTGAGGAAGAGCCGTGATGCTTCTTGGGAGTAGTCTTCTTCCGTGGACCGATAGCAGTGTCGAGCTGTTCTTCATCAGTTTCAGCAGTGCGGAATGAAGAAAAGGAGCTGTCTTCAAGGTCTGGCACTAGAAGAGGCCTGAACTTCTTCTTGGGAGGCCACGACCATTCAAAGTCTCGCTCAAAGTCCATTTCTTCAAGCTCAGTCTGAGTCTTCAGATCTGCAAGTGTAGCCCAGGTGCGATCAAAAACCTCATGTAGATAATGATGGTTGAGCTTCACAGAGTTCTGTGTGTCAGTGAGGGTTTTCACAATGGCGCCAAACTGGCGTTTGACCCACTTGTGATTGCGATCCACCTTCTGGTGAAGACTGAGGAGGAGCTCTCTTGTATTCATCACGCGAGGAGGAACAGGGCTTTCCGGACGAGTCTCAGTATCATCCCATGAAGAATAAGCTTCTGTCTCTCTGAACTGGCCATCAAGGGGCCTACTGCCTTCTTCAATCACAGATTTGCCTTTTCCTTCAATCGACTCGAAAGTCTTCTTGTTGACCCGGATGGGAGGCATATAATCAACATGGTTTTGGAAATCAGCGTGGAAGTTGATGCCTGTCCTTGTCCTGATGAATCTCATGATCCATGGGGCATATATCTTGTGATCAAAAGGATACATAGCATTGTCGGCCAAAGTCCTCAAGAAGAAATCATGGATGTTGATAGGAATACCATGAATGATGTTGAAGAGGATATTCTTCATGAGGCCTACAACATCTTCTTCATCATCATGGCCTTTGATCGGCGCGAGCACACTGTAGAGGATTCTGTAAACAGGTCTGGGTGTGTACTTGAGCTCGTGGAGGAGGAAGGTTGTTCTCGGAGGTTTTCCTTCAGCCAAAGGCTTCATGAGGACTTCCATCATCCCATTTGGCAGCTCACGCTCACCATAAAGCTTCACAGCCTCATCTGAGGGAATTGGTACATGCAGTTCTCGGAGGAGTTCAGTAGCAGGAGCCTTGTAGTGAGTGTTTTGTGACATCCAGTCAAACACCCAAGTGTTAATGTCTTCAGGGTTGCCGGATATGTGAAGAGTGGCATAGAACTGAAGAATTAGCTCGCTGTTCCAGTCAGAGATGTTGGAGCACATAGGTAGTAAACCAGCATCATGGAGTACACTGAGGACTGGCTCCAGGCACGGTATTGCTTCAAGTTCAACATGAGGAATACGCCTGTGCTGGAATATCTTGTTTCGTCCACATAGCACAGAGGCATAGTAATTCATCTGAGTCCTAGTCCAAAACTTCAGATGCCTCATTTGAGGCTTGTCATAGGGGTTCTCTCCAATGAAGTACATGCGTTCTTCAAAGAAATTTTCCTTTTGAAACTTAGGACGCTTGGAGAATGGCTGGCGCTGAACTGGCTTAAGATTTTGCTGAGGAACAGGAGGGGAGACAACAATGGCAGTCTCTGGGTTGAGCACGACGAATGCATTGTCTTGGTCAAGTGCATTCTCCTCAGCATTTTCCTCAGGGTGAGGAATTTCAGCAGCTGGTACTTCAGGCTGAGGGGATGGAGTTGGCTGGGCTTCAGGCTGAGGGCTTGCTCTGGCTGTGCATCAGGCTGAGGAATAGCTTCTTCTTGCTCAGTTGGAGGAGTTGGGTCAGCCTGTTCCTCATCTTGAGGATTTTGCTCAGAGCGTTCAATATCATCAGTTTGAGGATTTTTAGTTTGTTCTTCCTCAGCTGGCTTGGTGGCAGATGCAGTTTCATTAGCTGGCGCAGCTGATTCTTGAGTAGTGTCTTTCTGAGGAATGAAAGGCTGAGGACTGTCGTCTATATGAATTTCCTCGTCAGTGTGTTCCTCAGAGGCGTCATCCTTCATTTCAACATCTGCCTTTTTCGCTGGATCATCAATGATGACCATTTCATAAGAAGGAGCGACATTCAGGGGCACAGGGTCCAGAGGAGCAGTTTCTTCAAGTGCTTTGAGGCGCTTGGCCTCTGTTTCTTCTTCTGCTGAGGAGGCCTTTCTCTTTTTGGCTTCCTTCTCAGCAGCCCTGGTTTTCTTCACGTTTGATGCAGACGGAGTCATCTTCTTCACCGTTGAAGCTTTTGGTGAAGGGGTTCTCTTGACAGATTCTTCAGCTGGTATTGAGGAACCAGCTGGAACAGAGTCATCAGCTTGCCTTGGCGAAGCAGCTGGGTCAGGGGCAGTCTCATCAGCTGCAGCAAATTCATCAGCTGGAGTTTCCATGATGATTTCTTCAATAGCCGGTTCATCCACACGGCGTTCTTGGTGTACTTCCTCAGCTTGAGGAGTTTCCTCATCATGAGGAGATTCATCTGATGGCTCCTCAATCAAGGACTGAGAAGTTGGTGATGTGGTTGCAGCCTTCTTATTGTAGTCATCAACAGCACTAGTGGCCAGCTTGATGAAATTGCTCTTGAGACTCTTACAATCTGACAGCTTGGAGTACTTGTCAGTCAATTTCTTCAGCTCTGCCTGTGTTGATACCAGTGCATCAGGAGTCAATTTGAGAAGATTCTGCTTGAGGAATTTCTCCTTTTTAAGCTTTGCAACTTTGGCCTGCTTGGCCTGCTATTCTTTCCACTTGGCTTCATTGATGAAAGTAGTCACCATGTGGCTGATGCCAGGGGGAAGTTTCAAATCATCAAGCGGAATGTTTGGGTCCTCATACCAGATGTTGATGTAGTCAAGGAGGACCTTGGGGTCCATTGCCAGAGGAATAGTACTGTCTGATGCTTGAGCTACTCTTTCCTACTTGTTTCTGATGATTGCTTGCAGGGTTTGATCATCAAATTCATCACTGCCCTCTGATGCAGACGGGACGGTGATGATTTTGCTGGGGCTTGGCAGAGTTGCACGTTCAGAAGATACCTGAGTCTTCGCAGGAGTTGTTGAAGACTTTGTCTCCGAGCTGGTTGCGGCTGGGAGTGAGGAGCTGGAGCTGGCGGTCATAGGCTTCATGACTTGCTTCTGTACTGGTTTCTCTTGAGGCTTTGGTGGTGGTGCTGAGGATTTTGGAGCTGAGGAGATTGGTACTGAGGGCTTTGGCGCTGATGGTTTTGGTGTTGAAGGTTTTGGTGCTGAGGGTTTTGTGACTGAAGCCTGAGCAGACTTCTCTTGAGGCTTTGGAGCCCTTGGTTTTGATGATACAGACTGCATTTGAGGAATTTCTGAGCCAGAGGTCTCAGCGGCAGAGGAAGTAGCAGCAGCTGAGGCAGCAGCTGAGGATTCATTCAATTTCCTCACTGCAGTTTCCGCCTGCTTCTTGAGCTTAGCCAAATGCTTTTCCTTCTCATCTGGATAGTCATCAATGGTCATGAGGCTTGAGGGATGTGCTACTTGATGATCCTCAAGTGGGGCCCATCTGCCAGGGGGCTTTAGAGCAAATTTCTTCGCATACTTGGGAGTCACAAATCTGTATTCCTTCCATTCCTTCGCCCATCGGCATTCTATCTTCTGCAGCCGTATCTTTCTCTTGGCCATTGTCTCATTTTCATCAGGCGTGCAATAGTCCATGTAAATATCCTCAGGGATATCCACAGCTGTGTTTTGCTCAAGTTTCTTTCCTCCCTTCTTTTTTCTGTCATCCTCCTTTCTTCAGCTGAGGATTTTGCTGATGAGATTGAACTCTTGAGGATTCTGATGAGACTTGAAGATTTTCTTCCAGAAATGCTGCAAATGAGTTAATGTGATGAGAACCGAGAGATTCATCAACTGACATGTGTGTACCTGTGAACAGAGTATAGTTGCAAGGAATTTGGAGAGGTCATATGCGTTCTCAGATTTGAAGAAAATGAAAAAGTTTGACAGTTTGAGGAATATAACCAGTGGTTGAGGAATTTGCCTAAGCATAGTGTTCTTGGGTTCCAGAGTTGTACAGATCCGAAAATTCGCACAATTGAGGAATCTCGTGAAAATCTTAGATGCTTAGCATAGTTCATCAATGATGTGGTGATAGGTAGTGTTTGAGGAATCAAGTGCTTATCGATTCTTGAGGAAAAACAGATTTCACATAGAAGATGTAAAATTTTAGATCTAACTTACTGTAAAAATGGGATTTATTTACCCTGGAAGGTGCGCACGAAGAACATGGAAAGGTGTGTAGAGAAGCTCTTCGGTCGTGTGTCCAATGCACCCTAACCCGGCGACAGAGGACGTCTACGGCGGCGGCGTACGAAGATGGTCCGACTCCGGCGTGGTTCCGGCGACGGAGAAGTCGAGGCAGTGAAGCTCTTCCTCACCGGCGACGAGACTACCAGCGATGGCGCTAGGGTTCGGTGGTGTTTGCTGTGGCAGAAGAGCGATGGAGCGAAGAAGAGTATGCCGAGGGGGATAAGGACATATTTATAGCCAAAAGTTACTGTTGGCGCGAAAATTTCGGACCAAACAGCCCCTGCCTCTACGTCTCCGCAGGACACATGTAGCTCCCGAACAGTGCGGTGGAGATAGTGGAGATCGTGGTTATCCGATCGTGGTAAGTGGGGTTCAGTTACTGTGTATTAAAGAAGCAATTTTTGAAGATTTGAGGATTTTCGTTACAAAATCATCAGCTGACAAGGACGCAGTGAGGATTTTGAACAAAGTTTCAAGTAGAACGCATATGAAGAATTGAATAGACTGGATGAGTATAGCATAGAGGGAAAGTAGGGTCCGATCACATTCACTTAGCAGAAATAGCAATTTGAAGAAATAGCAATAAGTGAATGATGTTGAGGACTTGAAATCACAGTCTATCTAGTCAAATGAAAGTCATCAAGTGTTTTGAAAATTTGTGATAAATCGTCACACTGAAGAACAGCTGTTTTGAAGAAAAACACATTTTGAGGAAATAGAACATTTTAAGAAAATCAACTTGAGGAATTTCACATTGGGCGGTGGCGTGTCCCACCATATAAGAATGTTGACTACAGACGCCACGTACAATTGTCGTAGGGCCCTGAGAATCAATTTCTTCGTTGATTTCTTCACATTCAGAGTGACATTCTTCATTAGTTGAAGAAAATTGATTCATCATGTGTTGCACATCTAAGTCATCAATTTTGCATAAGTGTTAGGATATGTGCATGTTTTTACAAAACATTTGAAGATTCTAAGATATTTAGCTCACACCGCAACTTGCAAAACCTTTTCTCATCCAAGGGATTAGTGAAGATATCTACCCGTTGATCATCAGTCTTCACATGGTCGATGAGGATATTGCCCTTGAGGACATGGTCCCGAAGAAAAGGATGATGAATCTGGATGTGCTTGGTCTTCGACTGCTATACTGGGTTGTATGCAATCTTGATAGCACTCTCATTGTCACAGTAGAGAGGCACATTCTTCATGTTGATGTCGTAGTCCTTGAGGGTTTGCTTCATCCATAGTAATTGAGCACACCATGAACCAGCAGCAATGTACTCAGCTTCGGCAGTGGAGAGTGATATGCAGTTCTGCTTCTTTCAGGACCAGCAAACTAGTGATCTTCCGAGGAAATGGCATGTGCCAGAGGTTGACTTGCGATCCACACGGTCACCAGCATAGTCAGAATCAGAATACCCTACCAGATGAAGGTTTGAGCCCTTGGTATACCATAATCCTAGTGTTGGTGTCTGAGCTAAGTATCGAAGAATATGTTTCACAGCCTTATGGTGTGATTCCTTCAGTTTTGCTTGAAAACGTGCACACATGCAAACACTAAACATTATATCTGGCCTAGATGCACATAGATACAATAAAGAACCAATCATAGAATGATATACCTGCTGATCGAAATCTTTACCATTTTCATCAGTGCCGAGGTGGCCGTTGGTAGGCATTGGAGTCTTGGCTCCTTTGCATTCATGCATGTCGAATTTCCTCAGAACATCCTTGAGGTATTTCTCCTGTGATATGAATATTCCATTGCTTTGTTGACGAATTTGAAGACCTAAGAAGAATTTCAGCTCCCCCATCATGGACATCTGATATTCTTCACTCATCATGTAGGAAAATTCATCACTGTATCGTTTGTCAGTATAGCCAAATATGATATCATCGACATATATTTGACACACAAATAGCTCATTATCATAGGATTTAGTGAAAAGAGTTGGATCAAGTGAACCAGGTTTGAAGCCTTTCTTCATGAGGAATTCCTTCAATGTATCATACCATGCCCGAGGGGCTTGCTTGAGACCATAAAGAGCCTTTTTGAGTCTGAAGACTTTGTCTGGATTCTTTGGATCCTCAAAACCTGGGGGTTGAGCAACATATACTTCTTCCTCAAGCTTACCATTGAGGAATGGACTTTTCACATCCATTTGATATAAGATGATGTTATGATGATTAGCATAAGCAAGTAGTATTCGAATAGCTTCAAGTCTAGCAACAGGTGCAAAAGTTTCATCGAAATCTATTCCTTCAACCTGGGTGTAGCCTTGGGCTACAAGTCGTGCCTTGTTCCTCACCACTTGACCGACCTCATCTTGCTTGTTTCGGAAAATCCACTTGGTGTCGATGATGTTGTGCTTGCGAGGATCTGGTCGTTTGACGAGCTCCCATACGTCATTCAGCTTGAATTGAAGAAGTTCTTCCTGCATAGCTTGGATCCACTCCGGTTCCAGAAAAGCCTCAGCAACTTTTGAGGGCTCTGTGATGGATACAAAAGAAAAATGCCCACAAAAGTTAACTAAGTGTGAAGCTTTTGAGCGAGTGAGAGGACCTGGCGCGTTGATGTCGTTGAGGATTTTGTCAAGTTCTACTTCATTTGCAATCCTCGGATGAGCTGGTTGAGGATTTTGTCTGGGCTGAGGAAGTGGTTCTGGTGCAATTTCCTCAGGAGCATCTTCTTGATTTTCATCAGTGATGGGGATCGTTTCTTCACCAATTTCCTCAGTGGGGACAATGTCTTCAGTAGGCTTGAGCTTTATTGCTTCCTCAGGAGACAGCTTATCTGGATCAGAAGGCAATTGCTCTCTTTGCGAGCCATTAGTTTCATCAAACCGCACATCTACAGTCTCAACAACTTTGTTGTGATAGTTGTTGAAGACTCTGTAAGTGTGCGAGTCCTTTCCATAACCAAGCATAAAACCTTCATGTGCCTTAGGTGCAAATTTTGAGCTATGGTGAGGATCTCTAATCCAGCATTTTGCACCGAAGACTTTGAAATAACTTACATTGGGTTTCTTGTCAGTGAGAAGTTCATATGAGGTTTTCTTGAGGAATTTGTGAAGATATACCCTGTTGATGATATGGCATGCAGTGTTGATTCCTTCAGGCCAAAAGCTACGAGGAGTCTGATATTCTTCAAGCATAGTTCTTGCCATTTCAACCAGAGTCATGTTCTTCCTTTCGACGACACCATTCTGCTGAGGAGTATAAGGAGCAGATAATTCGTGAGTAATACCAAGTTCATCAAGATAATCATCAAGACCAGTGTTTTTCAACTCGGTTCCATTATCACTCCTGATATGTTTGATCTTGATGCCAAAGTTCGTCGAGGCCCTTGAAGAAAATCGTTTGAAGATTTCCTGCACTTCAGTTTTATACACTATGATATGCACCCAAGTATATCTGGAATAATCATCAACTATGACGAAGCCATATAAAGATGCTGCATTGGTTAGTGTGGCATAGTGAGTAGGTCCAAATAGATCCATATGAAGCAATTCAAATGGACGTGTAGTGGTCATGATAGTCTTCGAGTGATGCTTGGATCTGGTCATTTTCCTAGATTCACAAGCACCGCAGAGATGATCCTTGAGGAATTTGACTGATTCGATGCCGATGACATGCTTCTTCTTCGCGAGCGTGTGCAAATTCCTCATGCCTGCATGACCTAGTCTTCGGTGCCACAACCATCCTTCTGAGGTTTTTGCTAGTAAGCAAGTGGCTGGTCGAGGTCCTGTAGAGAAATCAACAATGTACAAATCCCCTCTTCTTACACCTTCGAAGACTTTGGATCTGTCAGATTCCATGATGACTACACATCTATATCAATCATATCAAGATCACAAAGCATCGAGACAGACATTAGGTTAAAACCAAGGGATTCAACAAGCATCACTTTGTCCATATGCCTATCCTTGGAAATAGCCACTTTGCCAAGTCCCAATACCTTGCTTTTACCTTTGTCAGCATATGTGATTTGCTTTAGAGGTGATGGAGTTAGTGGCATATTCATCAGTAAGCTTTTATCACTAGTCATGTGATGTGTGCAGCCACTATCGAGAACCCACTCAGTATTCTTGGGTTTGTCATCCTGCAGATGAATTAGTACAGCTTACCATCTCATATGCTTCAGATTTGAAGAATATGATATTGATTTCGTCAGATAATAATTTCATCATAGCAAAAATATAAGGATGTGTGAAATATTTCTATTTCATCAATCATTAGCTTGTGTCCTATCAAGCATTTCCTCAGGTCTCCAGCAAATTCTTCAGATGATGATTTTCATCTGGAGACCTGACTTGCAGTAGTGATTAGTTCGATTTCTTCACCACCCACATCTGAAGGGGTGGCAAAGCATTCATCATCCTGTGAGCACCATATGAGAAAGGTGGCATTGAAGCCAATGCACTTCTCTTAACAGTAGGGGGGGGTTAAAGTACTCATATGAATATGCAGAGAACTAGTTTGAGGATTTATGAACATAATGATTTGAGGAGTAACACTCATATTCATATTCCTTGTAGTTTCCCTGCATGTTAGATGCATTAGCACGGGTACGAGCATAGTTTTGACCAGTTGAGGACTTTGATCCTCTTGAAGACTTTGGTCCTCCTGAGGAATTTGATCTGGGGTTCAGATTCTTCAGTGGTGGTGTCATGAGGACATTCACCTGAAGATTTTCAAGACAGCTTTTGGGAACCCAGATTTACCTCAGGGGAGGGCCATTCCTGCAGTTAGTTCCAACATATCGAGCAAATACTTCACCAGATTGATTTTTGAACAGTTTATAGTTGGAGTCAAATGACTCATCTGAGGAATAGGATAATTCACATGAAAAGCCATTTAGATTAGATGGATCAAAAGGAGGCCCAGTAGCAGCAACCCATGAGGTTTTGGGATACTTCTTAGGTTTCCAATAAGATCCATCAGCATTTAATTTCCTCTCAAAGGCAATTCCTTCTTTCCTCGGGTTCCTGTTCAAGATCTGCTTTTTGAGCACATCACAAAGGGTTTGATGTCCTTTGAGGCTTTTGTATATGCCTGTCGCGTACAACTCCTTCAACCCTGCATTTTCATCAGTAACATTTGTGTTTTCCTCAAGTGAGGAAATAGACACAACAGGTGCAGTTGAAGAATTTGTAGCAATAGTAGCATTTGATGATTCAGGTGAGGAATTAGCAGTTTCGCGTTCAATGCATTTAAGACATGGAGGAATGATTTCAACTTGACCAGCGCTGATCTGTTGAGCTAGTAATGAATCATTTTCCATATTAAGATCATCATGAGACATCCTCAGCTTCTCAAGATCAAGCTTCCTTTGAAGAAATTCATAGGAAAGCTTCTCATGATCAGTGAGGAGTGTATCATAACGATCCTGAAGATTATCAAATCTAGACTGAAGACTTTTCACATCTTTAGTGAGGATTTGGGTAAGGTTCATTTCATCATTCAACAGATCATCACTTTTATCTAGAAGTTTCTGAAGCTTTTCCAGAGCAGTTTGTTGTTTAGTGGCAATGATAGCAAGTTTACTGTAACTGGGTTTCTTATAATCATCAGGTTCATAGTCACTCGAATCAGAGGAGGAGGCATTATTTGGTACCTTTGAACCTTTTGCCATGAAGCAATAGGTTGGAGCGAAGTCATCAGCATAGTCATCAGTATGGATGGTGCAATCATTTTCTTCAAGATTGAAGATTGACTTGCTGACGAAAGTGGTTGCCAGTGCAAGACTAGCATGTCCGGATTTTGAGTCTTCATCAGAACCTTCTTCTTCATCACATTCCTCTGATTCTGCCTCGGAGTCCATTTCCTTGCCAATAAGTGCCCGAGCCTTTCTGAAACTAGTCTTCTTGTGTGATGAGGGCTTTGAAGATGAGGATTTTGAAGATTTCTTCTTCTTCGAGTCATCAGAACTGTCATCCTTGTATTTCTTCTTCTTTGATTCCTTTCCCCAACGGGGACAATCAGCAATGTAATGACCTGATTTCTTGCACTTGTGGCAGGTTCGTTTCTTGTAGTCCTCAGATGAAGATTCTGATTTCCTCATGTCTCTTCTTGAAGATTTACCGAAACGGCCACGTCGTGTAAATCTCTGGAATTTCCACAAGAGCATTGCAAGCTCCTGTCCAAATTCTTCAGGGTCACCAATGATGTCATCTGTGTCTTCTTCTTCAGATGAGGAAATTGCTCTAGCCTTCAGTGCACGTGGTCTGGAATAGCTTGGTCCATATAGATCTTTCTTTTCTTCTAGCTGGAATTCATGAGTATTTAGCCTTTCAAGTATATCAGCTGGATCAAGAATCTTGTAGTCTAGTCTTTCTTGAATCATCAGAACTAAAGTATCAAATGACGAATCCAAAGATCTGAGCAGTTTCTTCACGACTTCGTGATCAGTGATGTCTCGAGCTCCCAGTGCTTGCAGTTCATTTGATATGTCAGTGAGGCGATCAAAGGTGTCTTGGCAGCTTTCATTGTCATGTCTCTTGAAGCGATTGAAGAGATTGCGAAGAATATCAACACGAGAGTCACGCTGGGTTGATACTCCTTCATTTACTTTGCAAAGTCTCTCCCAGATCAGTGTTGTAGAGCCCAAAGCACTTACTCTTCCAAACTGGCCTGGGCTCAGATGGCCACAGATGATATTCTTTGCTTGAGAATCGAGTTGCTTGAATTTCTTCACATCAGCAGCAGAGACACTAGCAGAGATGATGGGGACGCCATGTTCCACAATATACCAGAGATCATTATCAATAGCTTGTAGATGCATTTGCATTTTGTTCTTCCAGAAGGGAAAGTTCTTTCCTTCGAAGGTAGGACATGATGTAGTCACCTTAAACATGCATGCAGTCGACATAACTAAAACTCCAGGTGGTTAAACCAAAATCACACAGAACAAGGGAGTACCTTGCTCTAATACCAATTGAAAGTGCGTTATATCGACTAGAGGGGGTGAATAGGAGATTTTTAGAATTTCATCACTGAGGAAATTCCTCACTGATGACTAACTTACAGCGGAAACAGTAAAGGATCAGAAGTGCAAAGTTTCACAACAGCAGTTTTTTAGAGTGAAGAATGTGAAAACAGATTGCACTGTGAGCAGGCATGCAGAATACAGATGAGGATTAACTGACGTGAACAATTTGGGGTTGAGGAAATTCAGAGAAAGTCTTCAGCAAATTCTTCAAACAGTCGCAGTGAAAGTCATCAACACATAATACGAGAAAAGTAAGGAGTTGAGGAATTAGAACCCGTTTCTCAGTGAAGACAGTCGTTGATGACCCAGTTCCAACTGCTGTGACAGTCGTACATCTGGTTTGGAGCGGCTTGGTATTGAAACCGAAGGACACACAGTCCCTACCGTATTCTCCTTGAGCTAAGGACACGCAGTCCTCGCCCAACACTCATGGTAATTCTTCAGGGCAGACTTCCAAACCCTCACAAACTTGGTCACCCCGCGATCCACAATTGACTGTTGGAAAGCTCTAGACCATGACGCCTAAACGTCTGGAGGATGCACAGTCCTCAAAGGTAAAAGGCTTCAGTCCCACACAAGAACAACTTCTTCAGTGATGCTCAATCACTAGGTTTGGTTTGTGGTTTCGGTGTATGGGGTATTTCCTCACTGATGAATTACTCTCGGAGATTCTGAGGAATTGGGTTGCTCTTATGACAAGTGTCAGTTTCTAACGGAGCAGCCAACCAGCTAATGGTTGTGGGGGTGGCTATTTTTAGCCTGGGAGCATCCCGACATGATTTGACACTAATGCCCTTAAATAATATGACTGTTGGAGTGGATAAGACCAATGACCTGGCGTGGCTATCGAAACGGTCGGAACCCTCAACTGTGAGAGTCCTCATGTCACTCGTATTCCTCACTTCAGGCTTTTGGTAGGATTAGGCTTGGGTTGAGCATCATGAGGAAATTCATTCCAAAGTGTAACTTCGACCCCCTTTAACAGTACGGTGTTCCTATTACTCAAATGCGAAGAAAATAAAACAGAAAGTGTAAATCTTCATGCTTCAAATTCTTCAGAGTGATTTTCTTCACGACACACCGGATTCCTCAATATCAGTATCTTCATGAGGAATATCAATTTCATCGCAGATTCCTCGCGATTCATTTCTTTAGCTTCAGACCAATTTCTCCAACTGAAGACATATATTTTTAGGGGTCGATATTCTTCAAATATCTCAAACTCCTCAATGACTTATAGACCATGTGTACACTCACAAACACATTAGATACTTAACCTATAAGTCTTCAAACCACCAAAATCACTAAGGGGCACTAGATGCACTTACAATAACCTGCATAATTGATGTCCTCTTTCCCTCTTCTTTCACAAAGAACATGTAGTCAGCTTTAGTATATCCCTCTTTAGTCTCCATCAGTGCTAACATGTTAATGGAAGTGATTTCTGAGAGTGAAATTGTCCTTTCCAAGATGTCTTTCCCTTGAAAATGGTATCTTATTTCCCATATCTCATCATCCAAACTACAAAACATTTAGGAGATTTAATGTTTGATTGATTCAATTTTAAATTATGTTATAGATGTTAACTATTTCACATAGAATACAAGAGTCAACAAACACTCATATGCACGATGAAAGCAAGCACACAGCTAATTTATATGCTAATAGTGTAGTGGAACAAACGAGGAGTAAACAAGCAATCATTGATATTCACCAAGTGCAAGGAATCATCATAGAACTTTCCAAAGACGGAAGTGGTAAATATGGAGTGTCGAACCCACGAGGAGCTAAAGGTAAGGTCAATATTCTCCCAAGTCATATCTGCCACCGATACGACTCTACGTACACCAAGTGTTTGCTTCTATCCAGTAACGAGAAATAAAATTGCGTTGTGGGTATATAGAGGATAGCTTTGCATGATATTGGAGAACTAAAATATGAAAATAGTTGCTGCATTAAATAGAGTTAGAATATATTACAATATATTACAAATAGCGAGTGTGGAATAATGATGGTATGGTGTGCGGAATCATCCTCGGCAATTGATGACGAGATCGGTAATCATTCTTGCAATTTTATATGAGGGAGAGGCATGAGCTAACATATGTTCCATACTTGGATCATATGAACTTATGATTTTACCTCTAGCAAGCACCCGCAACTACTAGAAATCATTAAGGTAAAACCCAACCATAGCCTTAAGTATCAAGTCCTCTTTACTCCCATACGCGCACAACTCTCTTACTCGGGTGTAAGTTTCTGTCACTCTCGCCACCCACTATAAGAGATTCATGAACATATTGCAACACCATCTAGTGTGTATTTTTCACGTGTGCGCCTCACATAAAGCACCTTAGGACAACACCAAAATAAAACATACACTCAAACCGATCAAGATCATCAATCAACCCAAAGGACAACATTGTTCTACTCAAACATCATAGGATAGCAATCAATCTTTGATTAATACTATGTGGCATGAAACACCATGTTCAAGTAGGGGATTACAATGGGGTGCGGGAGAGTGGACTGCTGAAAGTACATGAGGAAGGCGATGAAGACGGTGATGTTGGTGAAGACGATCACTGCGACGATGGTTCCCCCGGTGGCACTTCGGCGCCACCGGAACAGAGGGGAGAGAGTCTCCCCTCTTTATGACTCCTCCTTCATGGCCTCTCCCAAGATGGGGAGAGGTTCTCCCCTCTAGTCCTTGGCCTCCATGGCTCCCGGAGGGGCGAGAGATTTCTATATTTATAGGATTTTTGAGCGTTGGAATCAAGCCAAGATGGGCCACGAGGTGCCCACTAGACATCAGCCCGCTAGAGGGGGGCTCGTGCAGCCTGGTGTCTAGTGGGCACCAGGACCCCCCTCTGGTGGTTGTTTGCTCTAGCATTTCTCTTTTCCTCCAAAAAAATCATCAAAAAGTTTCATCCAATTCCGAGAACTTCTATTTTTGCACAAAAAACAACACCACGGTAGTTCTGCTGAAAACAACGTCAGTCCAGGTTAGTTCTAAATAAATCATATAAAATGCAGAAAAATCATATAAAAGTATTGTAAACATATGCAAACATGGCATGAACACTTCGTAAATTATCGATACGTTGGAGATGTATCAGCATCCCCAAGCTTAATTCCCACTCATCCTCGAGTAGGTAAATGGTAAAAGAAATAATTTATGAAGTGTGAATGCTAGCATAGTGCATAAGTTTGATCA
Source organism: Hordeum vulgare subsp. vulgare (assembly GCF_904849725.1). Taxonomy (NCBI): domain Eukaryota; kingdom Viridiplantae; phylum Streptophyta; class Magnoliopsida; order Poales; family Poaceae; genus Hordeum; species Hordeum vulgare. Next base: position 438,674,282 of record NC_058522.1, on the reverse strand, counting down.
ATGATAATTTCAATCACTTTTCCTAGCATCATAACAGCAACTTTCTCGAAAAACTCATCATGATAATGTAGCAACCAATTCACATGTTATGGTTCAAACAATGAACTCTCTTGAAACTTAACAACCCATGTTCTTAGTCACCAAACAATTGCAATTCAACTTATTCGCAACAAAGTCTAAGTAAGAGTTCTACATACTCAATCATCATATAGTCTTCTATGATTTATAGTACTCAAAGCATATTTTTAGAACAAATGACATCCATCAAACACAGATAAAGATAGGGGCTTAATGTTTCGCCTCCCAACTCATTTATCATAGAGATAATTGTCAACAATAATAAGTCATGACCAAATATATATTTGACTGGCCGTATGTGCCTAGATCTTTCCCCACCACATGATGCTTGCCAACTAGAGAATAATTGAGGCTGAAATGAGAATTCATACTATTGACCCTTGCATAAAAGTAAATACTAAAAGGTAAAAGATAGGCCCTTCACACAGGGAAACAGAGGTTGTCATGCACTTTTTGATTTTGTATGCACAATCCCTTAATGCAAAAGAACCTCGTGTTATATTACCCCTTATGATAGCAACCTCTATTATGTAGTCCGTCGCTTTTATTACTATGCCATCACAAGTTCGTACAATGCTCAATTTTCTCTTACACTAAATGATCAAACACATTTAGAAGCAATTTTTATTGCCTTTTTGCACCGATGACAACTTACTTGAAGGATCTTATTCAATCCATAGGTAGGTATGGTGGACACTCATGGCAATAAACCGTCTTTAAGGATTTTTGGTTACACAAGTAGTATCTCTACTTAGTACGAATTTTTGGCTAGCGAAAGATCCTAAGCAAACACCACATGTTGGAGGATCCATAACAATATAACCTCTATCCAAATATACACAACCATAACTCATTACATTGTATTCCTTGTCCAACTTCAACCAATTTTCTCAAGTTTGAAAATAATTAATGGGTATTCACAATCATAGAAGATTTCCAAGATAATATATTTATATGTGAAAGTTCTTTTTCTTATACCAATCATTCATGAATTGCTTGTATGACCAATATTGTGATTGTCAAGCTTCAAAAGATTTCACTTTCTAAACCCAATGCGAAGCTACTACTAGGCATGATACGAACATATAATTTAAACTTCGTGATATTCAATTCATTCAACAATTTACTCATAGGGTATAAGTGAAGCACAAGAGCAAACAATCAAACTACTCTTAAAAGATATAAGTGAAGATTAATGAGTAGTTAAACAATAAAATATCTATGTGAAGACTCTCTCTCAATAAAGATTTTAATATCTGATAATTTTATTCAAACAACAAACTAAACAAAATGCATTCAAAGAATATCACATATCATATGGACAAATAAAAATTTAGGCTCAACATAAGCTAACCGATAGTTGTTGATGAAGAGAGGTGGGATGCGTAGCATCCCCAAGCTTAGATGCTTGAGACTTCTTGAAATATTTACTTGGGGTGCCTTGGGCATCCCCAAGCTTGAGATTTTGTGTCTCCTTAATTCCTCTCATATCATGGTTTCGCCTAAGTCTCAAAAATTTCATCCACACAAAACTTAAAAAGAACTCGTGAGATAGGTTAGTACACATAAAATTAAATCAACTCTTTATGTACTGCCAAGACAAGTTGAATAATAGTTTTCAAACATTAGGTACTGTATACTATCATTTCTGTAATTTATATATATCAATATAAGACATGGAAACTATAGGATAAGTAGATAACGAAACTATGACACCAATCCGAACAAACAAAACAGTTTTAGAAATCTATATAAAAAGTGTAATTCAATAAACTCAACAATTCTCAAACATTAGGACGTGATAAATAATTTGCATTACAGTACTGTGTAAAAATTTCAGAAACTTTTCACGTCCCAGTAAAATATGATAATTCAAATATCACAGCATAAGTTTCTGTTTTGTACAGCATACATCACACATGCAATTCAAGCATTCTAAAGGCAATTGTTGGAAATTTTTATTGAAAAACAAGATTATAAATAACATATAACAGAGAACAACAAAACAAAATGACACACCAAGCAAAACACATGTCATGTGATGAATAAAAATATAGCTCCAAGTAAGATATACCAATAATATTGGAGATGAAAAAAGGGATGCTTACCGGGGCATCCCCAAGCTTAGACGCTTGAGTATTTCTTGGATATTACCTTGGGGTTCCTTGGGCATCCCCAAGCTTAATTTCTTTATGCTCCTTATTCTCATCGTATTGGTATCTCACCCAAAACTTGAAAACTTCCATCACACAAAACTTAACAGAACTTCGTGAGATGGGTTAGTATGATAAATATAGATTATTCACTTAGGTACTTTCAATACAAGATTTATAATTGTTCTCACGTAATACCTAATGTATTCTATTATTCCCATAATTAATGTCACTCAGTAGAAGTCATGGAAACACTAAAACAAGCAAACTATGCACGCAAAACAAAATCTATCAAAAACTGAATAGTCTATGAAGATATGCATTAAAACCATACTTCCCTGACTCTTAAAATTCTGAAAAAATAGGAAAACACAGATAATGTGCATATATATATGGGGTAAGAATTTCAGAATCATTTTACGCTCCAGTAAAATCACATAATTCATTTACTGGACGCAAAACTTTTTGTTTTTCCACAGAATGAAACAAACAAGTATCCACACTATCCCAAAGGCTTTACTTGGCACTTCTTGAAATAAAAGTTATAAAATAATGCACTAGATTAATCATGTGAACACTAAGAAACACAACGGATAAATATTGGGTTGTCTCCCAACAAACGCTTTTCTTTAATGCCTTTTAGTTAGGCATGATGATTCCATTGATGCTCACATAAAGATTGTAGCGAAACATGCAAAAGAGCATCATGAACATTATTTTTATGGTTCATTGGTATTTACAAGGAGATGATTATTTTTATGAGAAAGTTCCATGAATTTTTTTACATTGTTTTCATGAGCATGAACACAAGTGTTCAAGGTCGACCCTCACTTCTCAAAGGCACAACTTTTCAATCGCTTCTCTTATAAAAGGAAAGTAAATTTTTGTGTGTTTTTAATTTTTCAATTTTTTTGTTTGTTTCACCCACAACTAAAGAAATAAAACAAAAATAAAATAAAATCTACTTAGTGATAGAAGCAAACAAGCATACACGAAAATATTAACCCCGCGCTATTGCTCTGCGGCAAGGGTGCCACAAAAGAGCTTGATATTCCCCAAGTGCAAGGAATCATCGTAGCACTTCCCAAAGATAAAAGTGGTAAGTATGGAGTGTCGAACCCACAAGGATATAAAGGTAAGGTCATTATTCTCTCAAGTCATATCTGCCACCGATACAACTCTACGTACACCAAGTGTTTGCTTTTATGTAGTAACGAGAAATAAAATTGCGTTCTGGGTATATAGAAGATAGCTTTGCATGATATTGGAGAACTAAAATATTAAAATAGTTGATGCATTAAATAGAGTTAGAATATATTAAAATATATTACAAATAGCGAGTGTGGAATAATGATGGTATGGTGTGCAGAATCATCCTGGGCAATTGATGACGAGATCGGTAATCATTTTTGCAATTATATATGAGGGAGAGGCATGAGCTAACATATTTTTCGTACTTGGATCATACGAACTTATGATTGGACCTCTAGCAAACATCCGCAACTAATATAAATCATTAAGGTAAAACCCAACCATAACCTTAAGTATCAAGTCCTCTTTACTCCCATACGCGCATAACTCTCTTACTCGGGTGTAAGTTTCTGTCACTCTCTCCACCCACTATAAGAGATTCATGAATATATTGCAACACCCTCCAGTGTGAATCTTTCGCGTGTGCACCTCACGGAAAGAACCTTAGGACATCACCAAAATAAAACATACACTCAAACCGATCAAGATCATCAATCAACCCAAAGGACAACATCGATCTACTCAAACATCGATAGCAATCAATCATTGATTAATACTATGTGACATGAAACACCATGTTCAAGTAGGGGATTACAGCAGGGTGCGGGAGAGTGGACCACTAAAAGTACATGAGGAAGGCGATGAAGACGGTGATGTTGATGAAGACGATCACCACGACGATGGTTCCCCCAATGGCACTCTGGCGCCATCAGAAGAGAGGGGGAGAGAGTCTCCCCCTTTAGGCCTCCTCCATGGCCTCTCCCAAGATGGGGAGAGGTTCTCTCCTCTGGTCCTTGGCCTCCATGGATCCCGGAGGGGCTATCGCCCCTCCGGGATTGGATCCCTCTCTCTGTTTCTCTCCTGTTTTCACTATTGTTTTCTCTCCAAATTGGTTTTTTTGTCGATACAAAGAGTTGCGGCGGAGGAACTTCTGAGGGTAATTTCTAGAGGTTTCTATATTTATAGGATTTTTAGGCGTTGGAATCATGCTAAGATAGGCCATGAGGTGCCCACTAGACATCAACCCACCAGAGGGGGGCTCGCGCGACCTTGTGTCTAGTGGGTACCAGGGGGAGACGACCGCCAGGGGAGAGAGGGGGTGTGGGGGTGGGGGCGACGGACGTTAGGGCGCCATCCTCTTTGCCTTCTGCCCCCATCGGCAAAGAGGTACAAGGCAGACGACAAGAGATGGTGGAGGTGGTATGTGCCATCACGCGCTCTTTGCCATCTGCCTGCTGCCTCTTTACCGTCAGCTGGCAGACGACAAATTTTTGGCTGATGGCAAATAATATCTTTGCCATCAGTCTGCTCTTTGCTGTCTGGTCTGTGGCAACGGACGACAAAGGGGGCCGCCCTCTGGTGGTTCTTTGCTCCAGCACTTCTCTTTTCCTCCAAAAAAATCGTCAAAAAGTTTCGTCCAATTTCGAGAACTTTTATTTCTGCACAAAAACAAGACCACGTTAGTTTTGCTGAAAATAGCGCCAATCCGGGTTAGTTCTAAATAAATTATATAAAATGCAGAAAAATCATATAAAAGTATTGTAAACATAAGCAAACATGGCATGAATACTTCATAAATTATCGATACGTTGGAGACGTATCAATCATGCATATAAATGATAAACCTAAACTCTAAATCCATGAAAAAAAACTATGAGGAGGCACACATACTCTATAACTCTAAGCTCCCTAGTTTTAAAGAGCTTGTATTCAACTAAGGACTTCAATTAGAATTGGGTCATCCGATTTTGACCGGGTCAACAAAAACTCAAAGCTCTCTTGTTTAATTCTTTTATATTATACAATATGCTTACTAATTTTGAAGGACTCACAATTAATTGAGGTATTTAATTTAGAATTGGCTCATCCAATTTTGACCGGGCCAACAATTTATCAAGCTCTCCTATTTAATTCTTTTAATTCATTATGTTCCCCAATTTTGAAGCTCTTTCATTCAATGTCGGTTTTGAATTGCAATATTACACGGGCCAATAAATTTCAAATCAATCAACAGCAAACACCTATGAAAATATATCAATTCCGCACACCCTCCCACCGCCTAGGAAATAGAAGCGTCACCATGTGACACTGTAGCATCAATATAGTACATGCAACCACAGACACATAAATCTCTCCACATAAATATAGGTTGGTTAGAGGATAACACACAATCACACCACAAAGGGTCCATCAATCACCGCATATAAATAAAAATAAAACACAGTCTATCATCTCCCACATCCGTCAAACTAAAATATTCCATCAGTTCCAAAATATAAGGGGTGTTAGTTTTTTTAGAAAGTCAAATTTCTTTAACATTGACCAAGTTTAGAGCAAAAATATCGAGATCCATAATATTGAACAAAAAAAGTATGGAAACTCATTTCATGATGAATCTAAAAGTACTGATTTGATATTATGGATTCGTATATGTTTCTCTATAGATTTGATCGAACTTAAAAGGTTTGAATTTTCAAAAAAGTACTATAAGAGTACCTTATATTTTAAATTAGAGTGATTATTTTTTTTAAGAAACCCAACAACACCATCGACGCATCAAAGCGCGCCCAACGCTTCTAGTATGCACTAAATGTAGCCCTAAACTCTAATTACAAAAGATGCACTAACCCTAATAATTCCTACCATGTCACAAGCATAACCCTAAATCCTAAGATTCGTTTGAACCCACTTACTCTAGGAGGCATATACCTAAAAAGCACTCGGAGAGGGAGGTAGAGGAGGAAGAACACTTACTACACGATGCCCGAACACTAAAGCCCATTGATGGCTGCCCCCATGCCAGAAGCCCATATGTTGCATGCCATGGTCGTCGCCACCCGCAGCCCAATATCCCACTACGGCTACGAATGGGTGAAGGGGAACGCTTCAGTGAAGGGCTCGCTGTGTCGGCAAACTATGACTACTGATCCAACTGTCCACCTCCGAGAATCCATCATCCTCGCCTCTCGTCCCTGTGCCAAGCCAGTTGTCCACCTTTGAGAATCCATCACCCTCACCTCCCACCCCTTCGCCGCCACCTGACTCATCGCCGTCGCCGCTAGGTTTAGCAACCACCGCCATCGCTCGATAGAGAGAGAACGAAAGGGGAAAGAGGAAAGGGACAAGCAGAAAGGTGGGAGGACGGTCTGACCTAGCACAAGGCCTTACGATCGTCAACCCCGTGTCCATCTCGCTTGTCTGACGTGGCAAAAGACTCGCGGGACAACCGTGTGAGAAATCGTGTTAAGTGCCTCAAAACGATCATTTGTTTTTATTAAGAAATTTACAATTAGGGCACCCTAGATTTGTGATAGTAATTTCGTGTCAAACATCGAATCCGATGGGTTTTTTTGCAGTTCACTCGCCATAAGAGGGAGAGAAAAAACTCCTTGCTACCATGCTAACCGTCGGCGTCCCCGATTGGCATCCTATCTATTAGTATACCTGGGCATACTTCAGACCGAGCCGGGCTTCGGGTCGGACCAAAAAAGCCCGATGCTGAAAACTCAGGTTCGAATCGGGCCTGACCAGATTATTAGGCCTAAATATTGGGCCCAAGCCCAACCTGAACCGAAAAAAGCCTGACCCGGCTCGACCAGCCCTGTCCGACCGTGACTTCAAATCAGTATTCTTTAAGCCCGAACCAGGTCCAATCTAACCGTCGGGTTCAAATTTCAGACCCGAGCCCAGCCTAAAGGCAAATTTAGGCCCGGCCCGGCCCGGGATTTGTGGGCCGTCCGGGCCGGGCTGCGCGTGGCCAGGTAGAGCAAAGATGCTTTCTGCCATGTGAAGTGCATGCCCATACTTCGATGGCAAACTGGCGACATCATCGCGCGCACCCAAAAGCAGGGGACAAAACTCTGATTTCTCAAGCAAACCCAACAGCTTTCCCCACTCCCCGCTCCCCACTCCTCACTCCACCCAGCAATGACAGACGATCCCGCCGCCGCGGGTCCCGGCCGAGAAGCGCCGCCGCCGCCGGCCCGGCCGCCGAGGCCGCTCTCCGTCGTCTCCGCCCTCCCCTTCTGGTTCTACCTCACCGCCGCGGTCTCCCTCCTCGCGCTCCTCCTCCCCCACCTCCTCTCTCCCCACGCCCCCCCTCCCCTCCCTCCTCTCCTCCGCCGCCACCTCTCCGACGGCCGCCTCCTCAAGCTCCACCCAGGCCCCGACCTCTTCGCTGTCACCTCCCGCCCCGCCGCCCACTCCGCCGCGCACCACCACCCCGTGCTCGTCCTCCCGGGCCTCGCCGCCGGATCCTTCTCCTTTCGCCGCCTCCTCTCCTCCCTCTCGTCCCGGGGCCTCGTCGCCGCGTCCGTCGACCTCCCTGGCCAGGGCCTCTCGCCGCCCCCGGCCGCCCCTCCTCCCCGGACGAACCCGCTCCGGGAGATCATGGACCGCGGCATCTTCCACGCCTTCGAGCACCTCGTCGAGACCGGCGAGGTCCCGTTCCAGGAAGCGGCCCCCGAGCCGTCCCACTCCTTTTACGCGGCCAGCGAGGCGGCCGCGGCCGTGGCCCGTGCCGTGGACGCGCTCGGCCTCGCGCCTGTCCACCTCGTGCTCCACGACTCCGCCCTCGCCGCCGGCGCCGCCTTCGTGTCCGCCAACCCGACGGCCGTGCAGAGTGTCACCCTGATCGACGCCACTGCCACTTTGCCGGCTTTCCCGGCGGCGGTTCTCGGCGTGCCGGTGCTGGGGAGGCTGGTGCTGCGGGTGCCGGCATTGTTCAAGGGGCTGATGCGTCTGTCCTGCGCCCGGGGGATGGATGCAGAAGAGGCTGACGCGCACAGGGCGGCGATGCGTGGGCAGGGGAAGAGCGATGCAGTGTTTGAGGCCTGGAAGGCCATGAATCAGAGCTTTGATCTGGCAGAGTGGAGGAGTTCTTCAGAGGAGGTGAAGAGGCTGCCGATGATGGTTCTGTGGTCGGGTTCTTGGTCGGATCAGTGGATCGATGAGGGGAAGAAGGTGACCAAGGCGTTGCCGGACGCCAAATTCATCTACCATTATGGCGGTCGATGGCCTCAGGTTAGTCTGTTTGTCTACACATGTTTATCAATTTCATTTTTGGGGAGTATGCCTAGTAGTCATGGATGGACTGGTTTCTTTTGTGTTAGCTTAGTTGATGTAGAGATACATACATGGTCATGGTTGGTCTTCTGCCTTTATGTGCATCATTGCTACAAAAGAGTCGAGTTAGAATTGAATCAAATTAGTACTTGCTCAAAGTGGGACTTCTAGAGATTTCATAATGAGATGATGTCGATCAAACTGCCAAATAGTAGGACGGTTTCAGAATGAATTGATCATGAAATTTCTTGACGAAATTGTTCTACTAGCACTGTTATCATGTTCTCCATTGGCAAAGGATGCACACATTTCGAGAAACGAGTTGGTGCTCACAATCTCATCCCTGTATCTTATAAGGGGGCAACTAAAGAACTCCTCTTATAACTGACTGATATATGACCGTCTGTAGTCTTCTCTTTTCCCTTGCAAGCATGGCTGCTTAACTATAGTCATCTTGCCGTCATTGCGGTTCTATTTTTAGTAGGACTGATGTAAGACGTTTTAGATCACTACTGTAGTGACCTAAAACGTCTTATATTTGTTTACGGAGGGAGTACTGTATAGCAAACAAGCAAGCTGAGATTATGATTGGTTTTTTTCCCTTAATTTGAAATTCTCTTATATTTGTTTACGGAGGGGGTACTATATAGCAAAGAAGCAAGCTGAGATTATGATTGGTTTTTTCCCGTTAATTTGAAATTTCAGGTGGATGCATCTGAGGAAATCTCAAAATTGATAGCAGAGTTTGTGACCATGTTACCAACACCTGCGACAGAGCACCAGTCTCAGAATATGGACCAATCATCCGACAAACCAGCAGATGCTCACAGCGATCATCCAGCTTTATGAAAACCATAACTATCAGATTCATGGTTAAGAAATGCCTCACAAGCATCCATATGGCTCGACCAAGCGATGTTTTTCTGCCTTGGACAATTCTTAGCTTCTGCTGAAGGGGACGATGGTCTCTTCTTTACAGTCATCATATTGCTATCTGTTTCCCCTTTCATGTATGATATCATCCCGTAAAAGTTTGAAGAAGAAAGATCGCCTGTAGGGCCTCTTCTATTCATCTTTCGGGTGATGCTGTCAAAATGTAACTTGAGACAGTTTTTGCCTGAGGGAAGTTCCTGTTAGGGTATTCTGTAATGAGGTTGAGCTCGCATAACCTGATTTAGCGTAATGAGGTGGTTTTGTTGTTTCGTATAGGTGAAATGTACTCCCGTACTAACCACTGCATTGTACACCCTGATAAGTTTACTTTACACCAGAGTACACTGCATTCTCTAGCTGACTACCAGGCAGTTTGAAATTGTAGCTGAGTATCAAAATAGTTAATTTTGATAACTTGGAGAAAATTGTTGTGTACGGACCATCACTAAGAATTCTCGAGGCTATGCTCGATTATAGTGCAAAAAGGGCTGATACGCCACTGCCAAACTTACCAAGCCCCCCCCCCCCCCCCCCCCCACACACACACACACACAAAAGAATCTTCCATGCTCGCCCGGCTGACGCTCCTTCGTGGCGACAGATCAAGGCATTCCAGGCCAATGCCGTCCGGTTCCCATTGACAAGCAACCCCAAGACCCGCCATTGATGCAATGCTCACCTCCCATGAGTCCGCCTCACCTCACATGTTGGCCCGAAAATGAGCTGCCTCTGCATGCCCAAGACACCCAAACATGCCACAACCCTTCCAGCTAGGCTGCAACGCTGGGAGGAGCTGGAATCGGAGCCGAACAAAATTGGAATTGCTCGCTGGAACAAGAAGCCATGATGAGAAGCTGGTTTTCTTGAGTGTTGAGAAGCCCGGGAGCCTCCGAACACGCCATTAGTTAATATGTACTCCCACATCCCTAAATAAATGGTCTACAAATTCAGTTTAAAAGTCAACAATTTTTAAGTTTGATCAAACTAATAGAAGAAACTACTATTAACAAGTACTTTTTCTTCGAACCGGGTTTTCTCCCCTTTCCATTACTTTCATAACGGAAATACAATGTCTTAGGGCCAGAAAAAGAGAGGGAAAGGGAAAAAAGCGAGTTCGAAGCAATATCAGGAAACCCGCCATTCACGCCTGTCATCAGGAACATGAACTGCGGGACGAAAACCTGATATCACCCTAAACTACACTGCGAGGAATACAAGTATCAATACCACAACATCTATCACCAGACCAGGCTCACCAAAAGAGCACAAAGGCCAAACTGAAAAAAAAGTTTTACGTCCAACAGAACATAAAACCTCGAGCACCACCATGGACAACAGGTCACCATCACCGCAAATCAGCATCACCATTCATCCCAGATTTCTTCATCCTCAGCCTGCTCGTTTGCTTCTGCCCTCGGCGGTTCACATAGACGTAGCATTTGAGCTGCACTCTTCTTCAGCAGCTGGGCTCCCTTCTTGATATTATCTGCCATCTCTGGTTTCTGCATACCTACCCAGTAATCCATAAATGCACTTGTTGTGAAAGCAATCTCAAAAGGAGTTTTGATCAATTTCTTCTCAAAGGTAGCCCTATTCCGAGTCAACCAAATGGACCAACAAACTGCAGCTAAGCCAACAGTGTATATTTTGCAAAGGCCTGGCAAAAAAAGCATATAACCAAGAAAAGACATGCCAGATTGTTTTCGGAATATAACTAGTACCAACAACAACACCTACTGTTCTCCATACAATCTTGGCCACAGAACACCCAAAGAAAAGATGATGTGCCGACTCAAGTTCATTACAAAAAGAACATTTGGGATCTCCCTGCCACTGTCTTTTTTTTCATATTATCTCTAGTAAGAATAGAATTTTGGAAAAGCTGCCACAGGAAAATTTGTATTTTCAGAGAAATTTTAGCCCCCCAAATCCACTTATAATGCACCCCAGCAAGATTTCTCTCCAGCCATCTATACATAGACTTAGTGGAATAATCTCTCGAGTTATCCAACCTCCAGTAAACCTCATCATTTTGATCTGCACAAATTTTATCCAACACCCATTGCTTCATATCTTCCCATTTTCGAAGCATAGCTGGAGATAACCTCCTCTTGAAGGAAGTAAGATGATTCATACTTTCTAATTTATCTACAGTACAATCCTTATCTAAGAAAATTTCAAAAAGATCAGGATATTTATCTTTCAGCAGAAAATTCTCACCCAGATCATCTAGCCAGAGACTAGCAATGTTACCTTTCTTAAGCACCACCCCTCTACCAGCCATATAATATTCTTTAACTTTCAGAATATTTTTCCAACAAGGGGAATCAGAAACTTTCTGTTTAACTTTAGCTACAGATGTCCTTTTGAGGTACTTAGCTTTCACAATATCTTGCCATAATCCTTCCTTCTTCTGCAACTTCCACCACCATTTGGCTAACAAGCTAATATTCTGCTTCCTCAGATCTTTAACCCCCAGGCCCCCTTTGCTTTAGACCTACAAACACGGGTCCATTTCACCATATTATAACCTCTTCTCCCTTTGCGATGCCAAAATAAAATTTTTCTCGGCTTGTCCCATTTTTTCAGTGTAGATTTTTTAAGCAACACCATGGACATATAGTATGAGGGGATGTGAGACAGTACCGCATTAACCTTAATAAGTCTACCCCACTGGATAGAGACTCACTAATCCAGGATTCCCCATGACTAATGAATTTGTCATCAACAAAAAGCCAATCACTGCATTTAAGTCCAGCATAACTGAGAGGCATACCTAAGTATTTAATAGGAAAAGCCCCAATCTCACAGTTGAACATATCAACATATTTTCTCATAATATCATCATCAGCACCAACCGAGAAAATCTCACTTTTCACAAAATTAATCTTCAAACCAGACATGATCTCAAAGAGATAAAGCAGCAGTTTAATATTCAAGGCGTTCTTAATATTGTCTTCAAAACACAAGATAGTATCATCTGCGTACTGGAGGATAGCCACTCCGTTTTCAACTAAGTCCGCTGCTAACCGAGTAAACAAGCCATTATCATGTGCTTTCAGGACCATCTTAGTAAGGCAATCAGCAGCACGATTAAAAAGGAAAGGTGATAAGGGATCCCCCTGTCTCACTCCCTTAGCACTCTGGAAATATTCTCCCACCTCATCATTTAGTTTCACACTGACAGTACCACCCACCAGAATTCTCCTGATCCATTCAATCCAGCGTGAGTTAAAATTTCTTTTACTATGACATTCCAACAGGAATTCCCAGTTAACTTTATCATACGCTTTCTCAAAGTCAAGTTTAAGGACAATCCCTTTTTTCTTCTGAGCATAAGTATGGTGCAGGATCTCATGTAGTGACATGATCCCGTCCATAATATCTCTATTTTTAATAAAGGCATTCTGGTGTCGACTAAACAAGATGTCTGCATGGGGTTCTAATATGATAGTTAACACCTTAGTAATCAGCTTGTAAATACATCTAAGCAAGCAGATTGGTCTGAACTGCTGCATTTTATCAGCTCCAGCAACTTTAGGTAACAGTGTTATTATACCATAATTGAGTCTCTCCACATCGAGCTTATTTTCACGAAACCAATGGAAAAGGGACATTACATCACCCTTAACAATATCCCAGCAAGATTGAAAAAATTCTATAGGAATATTATCAGGCCCATGAGCCTTGTTATATTTCATAGAAAACAGAGCATTTTTCACTTCTGTATCAGAAAAGGGTCTAAGTAAGAGAAAGTTTTCAATATCACCCAATTTCTCTTTATCACACCACATATTCCCATCAATCTTGCACAAGTTCCCAGGGGCAGGCCCAAAAAGTTCTTTATAAAAATCAGTAGCATGTTTAAGCATGTTCTTATTCCCTTCTATAATCATATCTCCACAGCTAAGAGACACAATAGTGTTTCTTCTTCTCCTCCCATTCACAATCCTATGAAAATACTCAGTGTTGCTATCACCTTTTAGCAACCAGTTGTCATGTGATTTCTGCAGCCAAGCTACCTCCTCTTCTAGTAGCAAGCCGTTTAGCTCAACCTGCATTTCCACTTTCTTGCAATAGAGCTGAGGACTCAAAACATCATTTTCTTGCAACTCCTCAATACGTCCTAATTCCTCTCTCAGCCACTTTCTTCTTTTCCTGGCATGACCAAAATTACTCAAGCCCCACCCTTTAAAATACTTCTTGAATCTCTTTAGTTTGATATTCATAATGTCAATAGGATTACCAGAATAAACAGGTTGCATCCAGACTTTAGCAACCACGGTATGAAAATCAGGCTTGTTTAACCAATTCAGTCCAAATCTGAACTCCCTCTTACCAAAATTAATGGGAACATTATCGTCAGTATTAAGAATCAGGGGACAGTGATCCGAAATCTCTCTAACAATCTTCCTAACAAAAGTGAAAGGAAACAGATGTTCCCAGGATTTGGACATGAATACTCTGTCCAGTTTCTCCAATGTGGGATTCTGTTGATTATTAGACCAAGTATACATGCCGCCAGTCATATCCACCTCTCGCAAGGAAAGAGCATTAATAATGGAATTAAAAAGTTCTGATGAGTGTCCTAATTTCACCTTCTTATTCTTCTCCCCCACAAATATAAGAATATTAAAATCTCCTCCCACAATGTAGGGACAGGTAATGTGACTGCAAGTAGCCGCCAACTCTGTCAAGAAACCAGTTTTAAATTCTTCATGAGCTGATCCATACACCACCATAATACAACATTTCATCTTAAGAAACTTGTTCCATAATTCGAAATTCATAAGGTATTTGCCCTCCACACAACTCACAAGATCAAAAACATTGTTTCTAAAGCCTCCTAATATCCCACCTGACTTCCCTTCCGAAGGGATCCACCTCCAACTAAAAGCTTCACCAGGATCAATCTTTCTCAAGAATTTAGGTGAAAAATCCTTCTTCATAGTTTCCTGAATCCCAATAAAGTCAAGCTTAAAATCCCTGACCAAGTCAGAGATATATGTCCCCATGCCTCTTTTTCCAATCCCTCTACAATTCCAAAAGCTACCAATCATTTTTTCTATTTCTAGTATTGTGGGTTTTGGTGCTAGGTTTGCCAGGAGCCATAGCCTTACCTGCACCATCTCCCACTTTCTGTTTTTGACTTCTAGTCACAGGTTTAGATATAGTAACATTAACTTTTTTCCTTTCTTTTTTCCTGGATCTAACCACAGTAAAGTCATCAATATCTAAATCCTCATCTCCTCCCCACTCAGTATCTAAGAGAGATGCTTCCCGAGCAGCATTAGTAATCAACAAAACTGTATCATGTCGAATATCATTTTTATCAACTTTTTTAGCAATATTAGCTCTAGAAATCTCAAGTTCTCTAATGATATCTATGGAATCAAAATCATCATCAGGAATATTAACACCCATTTTAACAGCAACAGATATAATCTCAAGATTTGATAAAACTTCAAAAGAGTTAACATGAGATATGCTATTACCTTGCAGGTCTCTTTTTTGAGCCAGCCTCTCAGCTCTGAGCCCCATATGTTCCACATTGCCTCCTATATTCCTCTTGCTACATCTGGTTTGCATTTCCTCCCTCACAGGGGGAGTAGGGATCACTTCCACTTGCTCACCAGAGTTATCAGGGGACTACACCAGATAGGATTGTTTTTTTATCATCAGAGATGTCAGTAGGATCCATCTCAGTCACCACAGGTTCCCCCATACAGGCATAAAGATATGATAAGAATTTTTTTCTAGGAGAAGATACAGAGCTTGGCACAATCTGCAGAGAATTCACAATAATTTCATCATAGGATACCATTCCAGAATCCACATTTCCCCCTTCCTCATTTCTTTGATTTTTCTCAGCCTCTTTCACCATAGTATCAATGAGCAGCTCATTTCCCATTTCCTCACTCTCTTCCTCAGACAACATGTCCTCACTCTCATTTTGTTTTTTTCCTCTTCCATATTTTCTTCCACAGGTTTCATCACCACATTTTTTCCATAACACCCACCAGTTGTTCCCAGGGGAGCCGAAGACTCCCCCATATTAGATGATGATGCAATGTTTCTTTCCCCAGGAGTCTCAGTAGTGAATCTAGCTTTTTTAGCAGCATTACCTTCCTCATTCTCCTGCTGTACTCCAATTCTTTCCCTTGGAGGGTTTTTAATCAGGATTTTATCAACAGAATAGAAGAAATCATAAAAGTGTCCTCCCAACACCCCTTCTGCTGAAGTAGGGATATCCTCATCATCTCTACAACCCAACTTAATTCTAACAGATTCAGGTCTATTAATAGTAGCTTTATCAATCTCCAAGGTTACTCCCACAAGAGATCCCACATAAGCAATGTTCTTCTCATGTCTCTTATCCAGAGGAATATTGCTCACATTAACCCAAGCAACATTCAGCACCCCTTTAGCCCCCACAGATTCAGACCATTTTCTCAAATTAATAACAGCACCACAACTCTTAACATTCATACTTTCAGCAAAGCAAGCTTTATCCACGTCTCTAGGAGATGGAAACCTCATAACAAAGGTATTTGGGCCAATAGATCTGGCCGAGCACCTCCAGTTAGTATTGATGTAAGAGTTAAAGAATTCCTTCAACTGTCTACCAGATGCATGACCTTCTACCACAGATATCACAATAAATCTGTTTCTATCAGTAGTCTGGCTAGGAGTACTATTAACAAGTACTTCCTCTGTAAAGAAATATAAGAGCGTTTAGATCACTAAACTAGTTATCTAAACGCTCTTATATTTCTTTACGAAGGGAGTATAATAATACTATGAAATAAATACATTATGAAAACATATCTGATGGTGGATACATTGATAAGGAGTTGGTATTGATTATCATCATACTTGTATATATGTTCATGCTCGATCATACTAAAAAAAATTTGTTTTTGAATCATTTCATACCCTTCTTTAAAACTGGCCTTCCCTATAGGCCCACGACGAAAACTGGCAATCGTTTGACTGTTCGTCCAGACGACCGGGAACCGGGAACCTGGACTAGAAAATCCCATGTCCCTCTCACCGCGTGATCAGGACTAGCTTCCGTTTCCTCCACACATCCCCTGCCCTCCTATGGAAAATCCTCTCTCATTGACCATTAATTAACTACCCGTCGTTCGATCCCGGCCTTGTTTCCTTCAAACAGATTGTCGAGCTTACCTTTGGCTCGTTGCCAGCTGAGCCGATTTCTGATTGATCCAGCACGTAACACGGTCCTGAATTCTCATTAGCAGATTGCTGCTGCAGAAAACTCCAGCAGCGGTAGGAACGGTACGCAGCACTGCAAGCTGAATTTCGTTTTTGATGAAACTGGTAAGCTGACTGTTTCAACGGCCGACCACGGCGAGTCGGCAACCTTGCGGTGGTTCTTGAGGGGGATACCCGGCCGGACCATCAGCATGGTCAGCAACTTAATTTGACCCAACACCCTCCACACGTACGGAGCTCCCACGTCGCACAACTGGTCCTCAAAATGCCATGGATTGCATTTGTTTATGGCCACACTTCGGGGTATAACTATGCATCTGGTTTTCTGAAGTTCGTTTTCTTTTTGTTCATTAGGTAGCACTCTCGAAATTACCAGCGCACAAGAACGAACCAGCGGCACGCACTTAACTTGTTATACTGTAGTTAGCTTGACCACGCCATCGATCCCAAGTTCTCAGCCAATCAAAAGCACGACCAGTATGACCGGAGAATTCCATGGCCGGCAGCAACAGTGTCATCATTATCTAATCTACTATCTACCAACCTGTCACACTCACACGCAGCCAACTGAGTTTTGAGTGTGAGCTTGGGAGACTGCTAGTGCATGCGGAGCTGGTCAATGGCCGATCGAGGAAACGAATTGGCTGGCGTGGGCATGTATGTAAAGGGAGCCACAGAATCCACCGGCCACCGCTCCACCAAAAGTACTACCTAGTGACACACCAGCGCTGGCATAGCATCCATGACGACGGCGCCGACGCTTCTCCGGGCCTCCACGGCGGCCCTCCGGCGTCACGGCCTCCTGCTCGTCCTCTTGCTTCCGCTCATCGGCTCTTCCGGCGTCGCGGCGCAGGGGGGTGGCGCGGTTCCTCGGCAAAGGCGGCAGGTGGTGGACGTGGGGGTGATCTTGGACAGCAAGACGTGGGCGGGGAACATCAGCTTGGCGTGCATGGAGCAGGCCCTGGAGGACTTCTACGCCGACGCTGGCCGCGCCCGCTACCGCACCAGGCTGAAGCTCCACCTCCGGGACACCGGCCCCAGCGCCGTCGACGCCGCGTCCGCAGGTACTTGCGCCGGGAACGGCTCCCCCTCTCAGACGGAGCGGCAAGCTTTTTTTTTTTTCGAGGAGAGACGGAGAGGTAAGCTAGGAGGAAGACGGAGTGGCGTGGGCATATGGGCCGAATCCTCTGCCGTGGGCCGAGCATGGGTGTTTCTTTCAGAATCCTCTTTCTCTCTCTTCCCGAGCCCTGCGTATGTGCCTATGTGGTTTGGCCCATCGGCTCATCGGCGTTCTCTCATAAAAAAAAATCGGCTCGTCGGCGTGGCGGCGGCGCGGTTGCCATTTTCCCCGTCGGCGGCCGTGGCTGCGCTCCTAGCCACGCCCTCGGCTAGTCGGCCGGCTCTTTCCTTGCTTCTCACGACGCCGTCACTCCGCCCTCTCCGGCATAGAGAGAAGGTATCCCTTCTTCTCCGCCCCCCCATCTCGTCGCGGAAAGTAATTTGGAATGTCTTATCCCTCGAACCCCAACTAGAAATCTGCCGTGAACTCCGGTCTCCATCCATGCCAGGGAGAGATTAGATTTGGAACTGGAGCATACGAATTGGACGCATTCCCGATTTACTTGAAAAACTAGGGCCGTCAACCAAACGTGTTCTTTATTTTTCAAGCACAAATGCACTTATGAATTTGTTATTAGCTGATGTTAGGGTAGATCTGACATTGCTACTCTGAGAGGATTTTAATCAATTTATCATGTGTTATGAACGAGAACCATTAAAAAGTTTCAGTGCTGATATGTACCTACGTGCTACGGTTTCCTTGCAGTTGTTTGATAAGTAGAAAGCATTAATTCGTTGTGAAATCTCTCTCTAAGTAATATAAGAATTGCAGGTGTTGATCTACTGAAAAATGTCCGAGTGCAAGCGATTGTTGGACCACAGACGTCAACTCAGGCTAAATTCCTTGCGGAGCTTGGGAACAAATCAAGGGTTCCAATCATTTCATTCTCCGCAGATTGCCCGTCACGATCCGGACTAACTCCATACTTCATCCGGACTGCATGGAATGACTCCTCTCAAGCAAAAGCTATTGCCTCACTTGTTCAGAATTACAATTGGAGGGAAGTCGTCTCAGTTTATGAGGATGATGATACCAATATCAAATTCATTCCCGACCTTGTTGATGCCCTCAAACAAGTCGACACTCGTGTTTCATACAGGTGCAAGATTCATCCCACAGCTACAGAGGAAGATATGAAGACAGCTATCTCAAGCTTAAGACAAAATTGGACAAGTGTATTTGTTGTGCGTATGTCGCATACTTTGGCTCATAAGTTTTTCCAGCTTGCCAAACAGGAAGGGATGATGAGCCAGGGCTTTGTCTGGATTACTGCGTATGGCTTAACAGATATCTTTGATGTGGTTGGTTCGCCGGCACTTGATGTGATGCAAGGAGTTCTTGGGGTGAAACCTCATGTTCAAGATACCGTGGAACTTCAGAACTTTAGACAGAGATGGCGCAAGAAGTACCGATTGAAAAATCCAGGCACCTCATTAAGTGAGCCCACAGTATCTGGCCTCTATGCTTATGATACCATATGGGCGTTAGCATTAGCAGCAGAGAAGGCTGGATATGTGAATTCAGGCTTTGGGCTGTCCTTAACAAAGAATGGTTCCACTGATTTTGACAGAATAGATACTTCAAAAGCTGCTGAAAAACTGCGAGGTGCACTCCTAAAGGTCAAATTTTTGGGCATCAGCGGGAAATTTCACATTGAAGACATGCAGTTAGTATCATCAAACTACACAATAATCAACATTGTTGGTCAGGAGAGAAGAGAAATCGGTTTTTGGACTCCAGGGTTTGGCATCTCTGGTAATCCAAAAATGAAGTCTGATCTTAACACCATCATATGGCCAGGATGTAATCACTCCTCTGGATGTAATGAAACTTCACCTAGAGGTTGGATACTTCCAACGAATAAAACTCTCATAATAGGCATGCCTGTGAAACCTGGGTTTGAAGGATTTGTAAGATTTGAAAATGGTACCGCCACAGGGTTCTGCGTCGATGTATTTGAGGCAGTAGTTAAAGAATTACCCTATCATGTACCCCGTGTCTATGAGCAGTTTGGAGACGGGGAAGGATCGAGTAACGGAACTTATGATGAGCTTGTCTACGAAGTTTATCTTAAGGTATGCATTGTTTTTTTCTGTTCCATTCTGCTTCATTGATCATTGGTCTTTAGTATTCAAACATGTAAGACCATTGTTAGGAAGTATTAGTATTAGTCTAGGAGTCCTTATTAGTCTATGTTTATTTTCCTTGCACCTCAAGTCATGTGTAATATATATATGCCCCTTGGGCCTTTAATAAAGATAAGTTGCTTTCCTAACATGGTATTAGAGCTTAGGTTATTTTTTTCCGGACGCCGCAACTCGCACTCGTCCCGCTCGCAGCCTCGGCCTCGCTCTCCAGCCGGCCCGATCTGATCGCTAGCTCCTGCTCGAGCTCGCGAGATCCGCTGGACCCACTCGAAGCAGGGGCTCAACTCCCGATCTCCTCCTGCTGCTGTTGTGCCGGCCGGATTCCGTTCCCGCTGCAGCCGCTGCTGGTTCCCGTCTCCAGATTGAAGCGCTGAAGCCACTGCTGGTTCCCGTCCAGATCTATCTCTTCTGGATCGATTGTTTCCGCCACGATGTCTGCCTCCTTCGACCCTGGTGGAACTGAGCCTAGCCGTCCCCTGCATCAACTTGGCCCTGCTGGACCGATGCGCCGCTGGGCTTCTACACGCTCGCTGTTCGAGCCACGGGCCGCCTCCTGGGACTCTCGACGGCCGTCCGTGTTCATCCCTCCCAGATCGACGATCGCCGCCTCCATCTACGAGGTCACCGCCCTCCATGCGGCCGTCGGGATGCTGCCTGCCCCAAGCAAGGACATGGCGCCCTTCTCCAGGATGTTGTCCCAATCCATGCTCCAAGGTCATGGTCCAGATCCGTGCACGCACAATGTTGAGATCGCGGCCCTCGCAGTTGCCCTGTCCAGATCGAGGCTGCAACTGTTGCCGTTCCGCCTCCAGTTGCGTCCCGAGCGTATGTCTCTTCCCCGTGGACATGCACGAGTCTCTTCTTGAAGCAGCTGTTAGCGTGCGTGCTGCTCTGCGTGCTTCCGCTTACATGATGCTGCTTTGCCACTCCTCTTTGCTAGCTTGTGTGCTGCATCTCATGCTCCCCATGGCCATTTACCATCGCTTGGCCTGCTGCTACTCTGCTGTTTTGGTCTCTGATTTTTTTTTCCGCTGCTATCGCATCTAGTCTCAAGTTTAGTCTATGCTTCTAGCTTTCTTTTTTTTTTGCTGCGTCCACCAAATTCGTTGATATTGTGTGTTTTTCATGCCATGCGAGTCCACCATACCTTAGTCTGTCAGCCTTTCTCCGGTTCTGATCCTTCCGATGCAACTTTTGTGGCCTATTTGCCCTTGTTGTTTTCTATAGGATTTCGTGGACTTCTTTTGCATTGTCAATCTATGTTCATCGTGCCTTAACCGCCGAGCTTCTTTTGCCGTCGGTTGTCGTGGACTACGATTTTCCGCGCAATGCTTTATTCTCTTGATGTGCCATCTTCTTTTGACAACCCATATTCTCTTGATACTTATGTTGTATCTTCAAGTGATGCGGTGTCTTCCTCTAATGTGCCATCTCTTCGGTGTCTTCCTCTGATGTGCTATCTTCTTTTGACAACTCATCTTCTCTCGATACTTATCTTGTATCTTCAAGTGATGCGGTGTCTACCTCTGATGTGCCATCTCTTCGTTATCTCCTTCGGCGACTCGACAAGTTTTGAAGACTCTTCATGCTACGACGACACTCTCAGGACGCGGATTTGGATTATCATTTTTTTTTAGTATTACACTTCTTCAAATGCAATGCTATTGCATACGCTTTGCATCTGAGGGGGGGTGTTAGGAAGTATTAGTATTAGTCTAGGAGTCCTTATTAGTCTATTAGTATTAGTCTAGGAGTCCTTATTAGTCTATGTTTATTTTCCTTGCGCCTCAAGTCATGTGTAATATATATATGCCCCTTGGGCCTTTAATAAAGATAAGTTGCTTTCCTAACAACCATATCTCTGCACCCGTTCACAGTTAAACAAAATTAAAGGCACAACCATCTCCTCTTCCCCTATTTTTTCATTTTATTCATCACTGTTTGGCCCACCTAATGAAAATTGATAGGCCTATTGATTCGAAGTAACTACAAGAGGGTCGGTCAATAACATAACTTTTATTAACCACTCCCAAAGGTAAAGAAGCAGCATTGTGGTTGCTATCGAGCCGTGTTCCTATTCAACGAACCCGTCTCTCTAGTCAACCAGGAAGATCGAGACAAATTAACCTGTAGGATATCAAGACAAACAGTGTACCTTGATAAGCTTAACTCTCAAGTACTAAGTTACCAGCTCCACAGCAAAATCTACAATTCCCCCTTGTATTGTGTTCTAAAAGAATCATTACCCCCCTCTGAATCTGTAGTATACTTCTGTATGACTTGCATTCTCAGGTGATTGATAGTTTAGCCTGTCTGTAGAATTTTATTTTATACTCTTGTAAAGCCTTATAGCCTGTACTACAAAGTTTCCCGACTTACTTTTATATTTGTTGCTGGCAGAGATATGATGCAGTTGTAGGTGATATAACAATCTTGGCCAACCGTTCTTCCTATGTGGACTTTACTCTTCCCTACACAGAATCAGGGGTACGCATGCTGGTTCCAGTTCAGGACCGGAGACAGAAGACTGCATGGACATTCCTAAGGCCTTTCACAGCTGACCTATGGTTAGGAACTGGGGCCTTCTTTGTCTTCACAGGTTTTGTAGTCTGGAGTATTGAGCATAGAATAAATCAAGACTTCCGAGGTTCCCCAGCCAGTCAAATTGGATCAGTCTTCTACTTCTCCTTCTCAACACTAGTATTTGCTCACAGGGAGCAGATCCTGCACAACTTATCAAGAATTGCAATAGTTGTTTGGCTTTTTGTCGCGCTAATAGTGCAGCAGAGCTATACTGCAAGCTTAAGCTCGATCCTTACAGTGGAGCAACTTCAGCCAACAGTCACAAATTTAGAAGAAGTTATCAGAAATGGGGGCAATGTTGGCTACCTCAATGATTCTTTCTTGCCTGGGCTTTTGAAAAGGTTGAAAATTGATGAATCAAAGATGATTGCCTTTGACTCCCCAGTGGAATACAATGAAGCGTTATCAACTGGAAAAGTTGCCGTCATTGTTGATGAGATACCATACCTTAAGGTGTTCCTTTCAAAGTATTGCCAGAACTACACTATGGTTGGACCAACCTACAAGTTTGATGGATTTGGTTATGTGAGTAACATTTTTCCAGTCGTTGAACAGTAGCTCGTTTTTGACATGGTTAAATTCTAGATGCCGAATCAATTTTCGCTGCTTATTTGTTGCAGGATCCTGCTAGTAGCTCAAATTTATATATTAATGTACCATCAGTTTAAACTTCTGATTAAGATTATAGTTTTAGCTCATGTCTGAGTTGTACTTCGAAATTCCTAAATTTGTCATATGCCAACATGCTAAAGGACAACTGCAAGATTAGATTTGTTTTGTCAAAAACCTAAAATGCACGATCATGTTCTGCGGAAAGTGGTGCCGATTTTATTGGTTTTCTGTTGGGAACTACTTCCTCTGTACCGAAATACTTGTAGTTGGGGAGAACTAGTCTACAAGTATTTAGGTAGAGAGGGAATACAAGACTTGCTTGCTTATTGAAGTATTCCGTAACGTGATGAATCTATCTACTTGATCAGGTTTTCATCTAGTTTACTACCTTGTCTTTATGTTAGACTTTCTGAAGTTCATTCAAGAACGATGGAATATCATGATCAATATGATTGCCTCGAACCTTACCAAGGGCTTGCATGAGTGATTAATATAACTGGCTCAACGTTATTTTGGGCTGGCATGAAATAATGATAATATAACTGGCTCAGCGCTAAGCCAGACTTGTGTATCACCACTGAAGCCCTTTCTGATCTCCATCGTGTGCTAACTCTGCAGGCATTCCCTCGAGGCTCTCCACTCACACCTGATATTTCTAGGGGAATACTGAAATTCGCATCGGATGACAGAATGGTTAAGATGCAGAATGAATTGTATGGCTATACTTCATGCCCCGACAAAGATGACTCCCAAACTTCAAGCAGCCTTACATTGCACAGCTTTCAGGGGCTGTTCATCATCAGCGGAGTATCTTCAGTGCTGGCATTAGTCCTGCACGCTGTCATAACCATTTATAACAACCGACATGAATTCAGCAGTGACAGCAGTCAGAGTTCATGGCGCAGATGGCCTGTCGTTCTCTCCAAGCTCTTCCACGGGGACGATAGTCCTTCCAACACTCCAGTTGAAGATGAAGCCGCAACGGAAAATGTTGGTAGTGCAGTTGAGACCCCACTGAGCATACGCATACCTGGTCACATTGTCGAGCACCTGTCAAACACGGAGACAGGAAGCCCACAGGAAGGAGAAGGAACACCAGGCAGGGAGATCTCGGTTCAGGACACGGAACCGCTGTCGTTTGCTTACATGCATTCTGAGAGGGGGCAAAACAGAGTAGCTTCCTTGTCTCGCAGTGGGAGCTCAATCCGCAGGAGACAGATAAGCATGGAATGAACTACTGCTTGATGAGCGCGTAAATTACTGATCGCTGTAAGCCTGTAATTTAGTACTAGTAGTTCATTTAGCTGTCTGTATGTACATGTTTAGAGTTTATCTCTTGTGGAACGCAATGCTTGATGTGCATTGCCACATTGGCGGTTGGTGATAGATGTGAGGAGCAAGCGATTCTGATGTTTTTTTTTTTTTGCCATGGATGCTTGTGGTTCATGAAAAACCTGTAAATTGCTAGCCTGTATGCTGATTTCCTCACCCCCTCAAAATTCGAAGCAATTACCAAATGACGCCGTCTTTTAAGGTGCCACCTGATGCTGTTTCTCACCACTGGTTTTACTCAGCACTGGTTTTTTACTTGTTTTGCTTTTACCAAATGCAAACTATACAAAAATCTGCAACGAGTTGTCTGGTTTTACTTGTTTGGTCTTGAACTTCTGTCTAGCATACTGATGAGATGCCTGGGATAGGATCCAAATTCAACGTCACATTTGTCTCTGATTCACACACACATACAGCATATATCTTCAGAAAAGAAACTACTGGAACAAATGCAAAACCCGCACATTGGCTCTGATTCTACAAAAGGAGGTCAAACCCACGCGCGCAACCAATCAAATTCGTTAAAAACAGAGAGGAAGGATGATGCGACCGAACTCTGGTGGTACTAGTAGTTGTCTCGCCCAAGCAATTGACTGCCCTGCTCTCTCCTGCCATGGCCGGGGACTCGTTCGCTCGTCCCTACCTTCTATTCATCCTGGCCGGCCTCGCCGCCTCCTTCACCGTGACCTCGCGGGCGCAGCCGACCACGCCGGCGGAGGTCAGGGTGGGGCTCATCATCGACGCCGCCTCGCCCGTCGGCAAGGTCGCCAACACCACCATCCCCATGGCCCTCGACGACTTCTACGCCGCCTTCCCCAACTCCTCCTTCCGGGTTCGGATCCTGCAGCACGACTCCGGCGGGGACGTCGTCGCCGCCGCGTCCGCCGGTACGTATGGCCAACAGACAGACGCTTCTGTTCCTTTCTGCCGCTCGTTTGGCTTGACGTCACGTCCATCGGTGCATGCAGCGTTGCAGCTGATGACGACCCAGGGAGCGCGCGCCATCCTCGGCCCGCAGTCGTCCGTCGAGGCGGCCTTCGTCGCCGACCTCGCCACGCGGGCCGAGGTCCCCGTCGTGTCCTTCTCGGCCACCAGCCCGTCGGTGTCGCCCGCCTCGCCGAGCTTCTTCGTCCGCGCCGCGGTGAGCGACGCGGCGCAGGCCGGCGCTGTCGCCGCGCTCGCCGCGCACTTCGGGTGGCGCCGCGTCGTGCCCATCTACCAGGACGACGACTACGGCGCCGCCTTCGTGCCCTTCCTCGTCGACGCCCTCACCGCCGCGCGCGCCGAGGTCCCCTACCGCTGCGCGCTTCCGGAGGACGCGACCCCCGACGCCATCGCCGCGGAGCTGTACCGCATGGAGTCCGAGCAGACGCGCGTCTTTGTGCTGCACACGCGCGCCGAGGTCGCCAGGAGCGTGTTCGCCGCCGCCGCGGAGGCCGGCATGACGGGCGCCGGCTACGCGTGGATCATCACCGACGGGCTCACGGGGCTCATCGGCTTCGTCGACCCGCCGCAGGGCGTCATCGGGCTCGCGCCCTACGTGCCGACAACGCCGCGGCTGCGCGATGTCAAGAAGCGGTGGGCGCACCGGTACATGAGCGACCACCGGGAAGCTGACCATGCGCAAGCCGTGATGGGCTGCTACGCTCTGTGGGCGTACGACGCCGCGTGGGCCGTCGCGTCCGCGGCAGAGCGACTCAGCCCCAGCGACTTATCATCGCCGCCGGGGCTGGCAGGCGGCAAGGGCGGCCCCACCGACATCTCCGGGCTCGGCAAGTCAAGATCGGGCGACAAGCTCCTCCGAGCCATCAGCGACGCGACATTCGAGGGCCTCGGCGGCGGGTTCGAGCTCATCGGCGGCGAGCTCGCGGTGCCGGCCTTCCGCGTGGTAAGCATCGTGCACGATGGAACGGGGAGGGGCATCGGGTTCTGGACGCCGAAGTACGGGCTGAGCCGACATGTCGATTGCGGTTCCAGCAAAGCGGATGGCGAGCTCTCGCCGTTCATCTGGCCGGGAGAGTCGACCGTCCGGCCAAGAGGGTGGGTGCAGCCGACGAGCGCCGCGAAGCTACGGGTGGCGGTGCCGGGGATGATCCCGCCCGGCTACCGGGCGATCTTGTACCTTGACGTGGACCCGGAGACGAACCGGACGACGGCCGGCGGGTTTGTGATCGAGGCGTTCGAGGCGGCGGTGCGGCTGCTTCCGTACGCTCTGCCGTTCGAGTACGTGAAGGCGGACCGCATGCCCTACGACCAGTTGGCCGAGGCAGTTAACAACGGGGTAAGTCCTTTTTTCTTTTATTTAACTTTGCCTAGTATTTATTCAAAGTCTAAGTTTTTTTTAGAGAAACCATATATTTATTCATAAAAATAGCAACATACAGCATATATCGTTTTTCTCTGAAATAGTCCGAAAAAACAGCATACAAGAAAATTTACATCACCATCGTCAAAGAATCTAGCCGCCGTCAACACTGAAGCGTTCGTCGAAGGAGAGAAACATAGGCCTCCAACTTACCAAGATCCAAGATAGTGTCATAACATCCAAGCTGCGTTATGAACCTCTAAACAAACGTTGTCACAAGTGGCAACGCACATGCTGATGTGGATCGTCGGCCGAAGAAATACTTTACACAACTTGGATCGTGGTATTAAAGGTCTCGACTGATGGAACCGTCGAAAAACTTCAAAACCGGCAACCATCTTCCACCGCCAATCTTGGTGTGGACTATCCCTTGGACAAGACCGGCATTGCAACGCCGGCCAACTCCAAGACACAAACTTCTGGCTCCACGGCGATGTTGGAAACGCAGCCGACGTAACGCGGACGAAGCCAAAGAAACAAGAACCTAAGCAAGATCTACAACAACATCTTGAGGAACTCGCTCAAACACAAATCCATGGCTCCTCGACGTCGCAGAAGAACTCGTCTAGTCGGTGGCCTGAAAAACTTTATTCGCGGTGATGACGTCGGCACCGACCAAGCGCAAACACCCGACATACCTATCCTAAACCTATCTACAGACCAGACGGAAGGAACCGGGCTCCCCCACCCTCCCGCTGCCATCGGAGCGACGAGCGAAGGGAAGGCGAGCCCACGCCCTCGTCGACGAGAAGGCAGGAATTGTCCGCGCGATCGCCTCTCCTGGTAGTTAGAGAAGACGAGTGTGCGGCAACGACTGTACTCAAAGTACGAGTTAACACACTCTAAAGAAGCATGGAGCCTAACTTTTACAAAAAAGACTTAGAACAAACTTTCTTATATTCTATTAGAGCATCTTAACCACCTCATCCGCAGATTGACCAAAATTAACACCACTACATCAGGACATCTCATACTAGATTTTTATATCCATAAAAACATGCAAAATAAAAAATCTACATACTAGGTAGCTACTCCTTGTCGAGGATGTCGACTATCTATGTCCCCTTCGACGGATACATGCACGACAGCTGCAGCTCCGCCCGCTCTCGTGCCTCTGACTGCCCCGCTTCGGCCTCCTTCTCCTCCTACATATACGCCTCGACTTTGATGAAGAGCACGCCGGCCTCCGCCTACTTATGTCGGAGGAGCTTCTGGTTGGCCTTCACTTCGGCCTCATCCTGGATGGACTCCAGGATGGCCTACTGCTCCACCATATCCTCGGCTTGGGCGAGGCGAACTCCGTCTCCGTCATGTTGAACCCCCAAAGCAGGTTGCTCTGCCTCCTCCTTCTCCAGATCCGCCACATCCATCGGCTCCGGCAGTTGCTCTCCCTTCTCCTCCTTCGGCTCCTCCTCCTCCTCCTTCGACTTCGATGAGTTCGGAGGCAGCCCTGCAGCGACGCGGGTGGTGCGCCTAGCCTGGATCTCCGCCTTGATCTGCATCCGACGCTTCAATGTGAGCATCAATTAGATGGTGATCTTATGTCAGACCTTGTCGACGTCGGAGAGCGTGAGAGAGTGGAGGAGAGGAGGCGGACGGGCTCGAGTGGTGGCGCGGAGAGGAAGGAGGTGGATGTGTTAGGGCTGGAGGACGTCGGTGGGCTTAAATAGTCGAATTTGGTCTTGGGCAGCAAGCCGAAACGGCGTCACACGGTGTTCATACCGCGGCGACGGACAAGGCGTACGTTGAACCGTCGGCTTTCCGCACGAGTCCGTGTGGGACTACATCATCAGGCCCGCGTGGTGGACATGTCCGGCTGGGCGTCCCCATATTCGCCCCATATTTAAGCACGATATGAGGGGTGTGCCCGTCAGCCCGGACATTTAAGGCCCGTTTGAGACGTCAGGCTGGGTTAAAATTTCGTGACAATTCAATGATCGGACGGCTTGTGTGAGCGTATAAGGCGGGTTTGGGACGCCCATCTATAGATGTTTTTAGAGACTACATACAAATGTATATAGACATATTTTAAAGGGACCGTAACTTTTATAACCTGGATGTATATACACCCTATATGCAAAACAAAAATAACAATTCAATAAAAAAGTCCAAAAATTCTGAAAATATATTTGAAATAAACTTTTCACTGTACATGTGGAAAAAAATCCACAAAAATAAAAATACAAATTGATGTTTTTTTTTCAAAAAAGACAATTTTTTTATCAAAATAGTGTGAATAGTGATTTATAATAGCAATAGATTTTGTCTTTTTTTGCCCAGTATCTAAAAGTTTATATACTAGTGCAAACCAAAGTCAAGTTTAATCTAAAAATACTTCGGAGCTATTTTGAATTTTTAATTAATTGTTAAAAAAATTCCATAACGAAGATTCAAAGTGTATTTCTCTGTTTTAGAGTATATATTCATTCGTTTTGCTCCGTATGTAATCTGTAATGAAATTTATTTCCTAACAAAAGTGGTTCCGCGGCACGCCACGTGGTTCCGCTGCACGCCACGTGGGACTAATGGTCTTTCATTTTTAAATGACTGTTTTAATCAAAAACAGATCTATTACAAAAGGGATTTTATTTTTTGAACTTATTTGAACTGAAGACTTTTTGTATATATATGTGATCGAAATGCATGAAACCATGAAGTTAGAAAGGGCTAAACCATTCAAAAGTAGCAAATGAAGTTATAAAGGGCTAAAGCATTCAAATTTGGAAACTATAATGGCACAAACAGAAACTAGACATATATAAATTGGTCCAAGCAGTACATGATACTAGTCCAAACAGTACATAATAATAGCTATCATAGATATATAGCTGGCCATAGTTGATACTAGTCCAATCAGAATGTCCACCTTATTCGAGGTGACGCTGGCCATAGTTGACGACTCGAATCTTGCGGTACAACTCGTATGAAACGTATGCATCTTTTGCTGCATACTCAATGTTGATACGATCAAGTGGGGCCTTCTCCCAAAGTTTGTGCTGAGACTTTGGGAAATTGGTCTTCATATCACCATATTCCTCGTCGATCAAGGCAACTGCCATATGAG
This sequence comes from Hordeum vulgare subsp. vulgare, assembly GCF_904849725.1. Classification (NCBI taxonomy): domain Eukaryota; kingdom Viridiplantae; phylum Streptophyta; class Magnoliopsida; order Poales; family Poaceae; genus Hordeum; species Hordeum vulgare. The sequence continues at coordinate 438,644,341 of NC_058522.1, read as the reverse complement.
CCATCGAAGTCCTGACATGTCGAAGCCTGAATACCGTTTGGAGATCAATGAGGCAACCAGTTGGTATCTCAATACCGAAGCTGTACCTCATCTTCAGCTTGTCGTTCGTTATGTCAACGGTAGCAAAAGTGATGCCACTGCGAAGGAAGTCCATGAGTTCTGGACAATGCTTGTCACTACTGCAACAGAAACAAATCAAAATGGAACAAATGTTACATACTGCTGCAATAAGGAAACATGTTTCACTACAACTAAAGAGAAAATTATCTTTAGGATTCAAATAGAACATATGCAATGGAACCTAGAGAGTTCACTATAGCTATCCAATGGAACCTAGAGAGATCACTAGCTATATGCAATTTTCATGACTATGATATATCATATTGCTATCCAATGGAACCTAGAGAGATCACTAGCTATATGCAATTTTCATAACCTTGGATCAAAAAACACCGCATAAAATTGTATCACTACAACTATGTTTTCAATGGAACATATTGAACCAATCAGATTTTTCAGACTGTGGAACACTATTCCAATCAGATTGTGTTCCCTTCAACTAATCAAAATTGTTTCACTACAACTATTTGAAGCGAACTAACTATGATTCCAATGAAACATATTAAACACTAGTTGATTCTAATACGATTTTTCAGGTTATGAAACACTATTCCAATCAGATTGTGTTCCCCTTCAACTAATCAAAATTGTTTCACTACAACTATTTGAAGCGAACTAACTATGATTCCAATGAAACATATTAAACACTAGTTGATTCTAATACGATTTTTCAGGTTATGAAACACTATTCCAATCAGATTGTGTTCCCCTTCAACTAATCAAAATTGTTTCACTACAACTATTTGAAGGGAACCAACTATGATTGAAACAAATAAACTTACAATGTCATTACCTTGGATCAAAGAACTCAAAACTTACCTCGCCCATTGGAAGATCAAGACATGGTGTGCGAAGCATAGTTGGATGACGGCAACACCGCGTTGATCGGCCGTGTACTCCAGATCAAGCCCCAAGAACTTCTCATGATCCATTGCGGCGTCAAGCCATCGTTCCTTCAACTGTTTAAGAAAATACGGCATCTCCCTGCTCTCGTTCGTGTACACGACATCGAGCATGATCGTGCCATGTGCATTTTCCCCTCTGGTGGATTTATCTGCAAGACAGCCCAGTCCGATATCCATTTGCACATTACAATGATGACATCCATATGATCACACATTTTCTTTCTTTGAAATATCACATCATTCTTGCATTTCCAGATTGCCCGGAAAAGAGCAGAGACGCCAACAAGCACCAACTTTTTTATCAAATTTAGGGAACACTTTTATCCATCTATCAAAACATTCACCTAGCAAAGTAGGCCAGAGCGTACGTAGATCAATTGCACATTTCAATATATTCCAAATCAACCTAGCTACTGAGTAGGAGAAGAAGAATACGTGATCAATGGTTTCATCCTGTCCACAAAACACACAGTTCTTTTATCCTTTCCATCCTCTTCTTAGCAGGTTATCTCTAGTAAGAATACTTTTTCTACTGCGTAACCACAAAAAGAAGTTAATCTTGACAGGTACCTTGACTTTCCACAAGAATTTTTCTGGAAAGCCTCTATCACTTTTAATCAAGTGTAGGTATAGAGATCTCACAGTGAATTTTTTGTCAGGAGTGAACATCCACAAGGGTGTATCTCTCCTCCCATACATCCTAACCTCTTCACATCTGCTTTTCAGAGAATTCCACCACAGATCAGTGGCATCTCCAAATATACATTACTTATGTGTTTCTGCATGCTTGGTTATATATACATTACTCATGTGCTTATACATACCAAAGGATTTGAGTTGAGAGCAAAACTTGGATAAATAAACCTTTGCCGCCTCGCCCTTTGCTGCAGAAATTCGACGCGGTGGTGGCGGACATGACCATCACGGCTAAGCGATCAAACCACGTGGACTTCACGATGCCTTTCGTGGCCACGTCAATCACCATGATCGTACAGCTGCGCGACCAACGGGGCAGCAACAAGTGGACGTGGGTCTTCCTCAAACCACTCAGCTCTGGCCTCTGGATCGTCAGCGCCTTCTTCTTCCTCTTCACCGGCTTCGTGGTGTGGGCCATCGAGCGCCGCGACAACGAGAGATTCGGCGGGACGCCGTCTAACCAGGCGGGCATCATGTTCTACTTCGGCTTCTCCACCCTCGTCTTCACCCACAACGAGAGGCTCAAGAGCAACCTGTCGAGGATGGTGGTGGTGGTGTGGGTCTTCGTGGTGCTCATCCTGCAGTCCAGCTACACCGCCAGCCTCACCTCCTTGCTCACGGTGCCGCGGATCGGGCCGGCCATCGCGGACTACCGCACACTGCTGGAGGGCACGGCGGAGAAGGTCGGGGTCCTCAACAACTCCTTCCTCGCCCGGCAGGCCATAGACCAGTTCGGGCTCCCAGAGGCGAGGGTGGCGCGGCTCCAGGACGTGCAGAGCTTCCAGGAGGCGCTGCTGAACGGCAGCATCGGCGCCATCATCACCGAGACGCCGTACCTCAGCATCTTCCTCGAGGCCTACCGGGAGAACTTCACCGCCACCGGCCAGCCCAACATGACCAGCGGCTTCGCGTTCGCGTTCCCCAAGGGGTCGCCGTACGTGACGGACCTGTCGCACGCGATGCTCAACCTCACCGAGAGCGACGAGATGAATAGGATCGAGCGCAAGTGGCTCGGTGACTACAGGTCACAGGGGCAGGGCGGCGGGCCGTTCACCGCGAACCCGCTCAGGTTCAGCAGCTTCGGAAGCCTGTTCGTCATCACCGGCGCCACCTCGCTCGTTTGCCTCACTATCCACCTCGCTTTCTTCCGTAGGAAGGAGGACTACTGGCTGCCCCTCCCGGAGATCATGTCACGCCCATCGTCGATGGTCAGGCTCCGGATGTTGGCCAAGCTCTTTGACAGAAAGGTCTACAGCGAAACTATGCCCGACCGGAACCAGAACGATGTGGGAGCGGTTGCCTTCCCTCATCCCTCCGACGGTGTGAGCATTGTTGGCAGGCTGTCCAGTGCGCCACCCACAAACAATGGGTCGGTTGAGATGGCAACCCAGACAACCAGTGCGATTGAGCCGGTCGGCGGTGGCTAGGCGGCGGAGGAGGCAGCTCGTGCTCGTCTGTCCCTTGTAGTAAACGACAAATGACAACAATTATTTGATGCTATGTAAAGTCTTTGTACGATTTTTTTGTTGCTAACTTGTAAGAAGAAGGAATTAGTAGTGGGGAGTTTTCGTTTAGGTGGATTCGTGTTGTACTACTATCATTGTATACATACCCCCTCGGTTTCAAATTAACTGAAACTGTTTGATGTTGTAAATCTTACAAAATTAGTTCCACAACTTCCTCTATCTGAAAAAAGAGTCAAGAAATTCGGTTATTGACTAGTCCTCATCTCCGCCTTCTCGAAATCATCTATCCGTCTATGTGACCATAAAAATGGGACCTCACCGGGTCGAGCGAGGTCATGGTTGTGATCATCAAAAAATGCCGCGACGAACCAAACTTCACGGGCTTTATCCAGTTTCACCATCAAGTGCGCACCGCAATCGCAACGAGTCTCCCCCCTTAACCTGCGGGTGCGACCATCCATGGTTATGAATTTCCTCTGTCGTCTTCCTGCTCTGAAGCAAACAAACCGCCTCAACCTTATAATTCCTGCGGAACCTTTTCCTCGTTTCACCTTCTCTTTCCTGATGCCGAACCCATGCTCTTTCGCGTGATTGTTGTAGAACATGTATGCATCTCCTTGGGATTTAAATGTCATTTCCATAACCTTACAATGCATATCCAGCATCTTTTCCAGCTTCTCGGTCTCCGCAATGTCAATCTCTACTTCACCGTCATCATCGATACAATCATTTATGTCCTCCTGTAGAAATACATAAAAAACCATGAGAGTTATGCTCCATCATAATCTAGTACACACTAGTGGCTATCATACAAAAATGATTAAACATACCTGATTTACGTTATCGTAGAAAGAGTCATCCTTATTATTTTTCGCATTCTCAACATCCACATCTTCCTGTACAATAAACACACACATGAAATAAAGATTGTATTTCACAAACTTCAAGATCTAAATATATGTCACTTACGTTTTCACTGCATGTATCATCTTCATTATTTTGAAAATCCTCCGAAGGTAAATTATCATATGAAGACCATGATTCATTGGGGCTATTATAATCATCATCACTAATAGAACTGTTATCAGTTGCATCGACGGTATCTATATCATACTCATCCTTCGAATAACCAGTGCCCTCCTCCATTCAAACACACCTCAAACACTATACAACAATAAAGATATAAAAAAATTACAATTAAATTTTTGTATAAGACTCAGTTTTATTTCAACAGCTTAGCCCACAAACCTACGATGACTCTGGCGGCAGGGGATGATCCTCGACAGGGGTGGTGGCGTGGTGATCGGGAACGAGGCGGCGGAGTGGTGGTCGGAAACGGGGCGACGTCGTCGGCGGCGATTGTTAGACGTTCGGCAAAGGTGAACGTGGACGGGTCGGCGGCGTGGTGATCGGGAACGGGGCGGCAGAGTGGTTGTCGGAAACGGGGCGACGTCGTCGGTGGCGATGGGGTAGACGTGCGGCAGCGGTGAACATGGACGAGCCGACGGCGGGGTGATCGGCAATGGAGCGACGATGTGGTGGTCGGGAACGGGGATGTGTCGTCGGCGGCGATGTGGAGGAGGTGCGGCGGGCTGATCGTGACCGGCGTCGGCGGCGGCGAGGTTAATCGCGTGCGACGCTGAATTAGGTCAAGCGACGGGCTGGCCCAACATGCACGACGAGTCAACCGGGTCGGGGGCGTGGCGTGCGGCGTGACGAGGCGACGGTTTTCCACGTCCGCGGTGGCGACCTGGCGAGGCAGGGCGGGGCGGGGCGGGCCAACGTGGCGGTGTACGTATACTGCCTGCGAATACGTTTCAAGGGAAATGACCTTTCTATCCTTCTACGTTTTGTGAAGGGGAGGTGTACCGAAACGGGACTCTTAATTCTATGACACCTCATCGAAATTGCTTAGTTGATATGCATAATATTACCTATAATACTATCATTACGGACAACCTAAGAAAAATGAATTAGTGGTGGGGAGTTTTCGTCTAGGTGGATTCGTGTTGTACTACTATCATTGTATACATACCCCCTTGGTTTCAAATTAACTGAAATTGTTTGATGTTGTAAATCGAGTACAAAATTAGTTGCACAACTTTCTCTATCTGAAAAACGAGTCAAGAAATTCGGTTGTTGACTAGTCCTCCGCGGAAAAGAAAATCAACGTGCCACTCAGAGTGTACCCTACCTATAGAATTCGAGGGTTGGTCCCCTGCCCCTGCACTGAAATTCTCGACAAGTAACCATCAACTGGTCGGCATGTTTGTCCCTTGCTTTCTCCTTCAAAGTTTGTGCGTTGCAAAAAAAGCTGGAAATTTATAAATACACTCCGTGAAAGGAGTTCCCACTTCCCACGAGTTCACCTAAATAAAAAGATAATACACAAAGGTCTTCTGGATCGTGTGCTCGATTGTTGATGTTGTTGCTGCAGAAAAGGCTGACTATTAATTCACGGCCAAAAATATTAGTCCACGGCCAACCATGGCAAGTTGACAATCATCCGGTGTTGGAGGAGAGGTGGTGGAATACTGGTCCGGCCAGCAACTTAATTAGTTTGAATGATGGCATGGATTGGTTACTAGCGTGTTTGTACTGGATGATTGTCGATTGAGAAAATTGCAACTTCAATTCTTTTTATATTTTAAAAAAGGCAAAATTTATATAATAAAAAATACGTACAATTTGCACTTTTTTAAAAAAAATCATGAGTTTTTCATCATCAAAGTAAAAGCTTTTCTAAACTGATTGAGACTTTTCAAAACCTTGACTCGGGCTTAGACGGACGACCCTGGTTGCTTAACCCGAGCACGCCGATCGAATTCCACGATTCATGGCCGGCGGGAATAGTGCCATTGTCTTGTCGCACACAACAGACAACCGATTGACAGCGATGGAGCTTGGAGGGAGGAAGATGCATATGAGTAGCAGGTCAACAGCACGCGGCCGATCAAGGAAACGTATTGCCTCGCACCGTGCCGCGCACGTACGTAACGTACGTAAGTACTATATACTATACGTACGTGCATGTAAAGGCAGCCACGAAGCAACTCTAAAAGGAAAAGTCGTTTCATTCATCAAACGTAGCAGCGAAGCCTTCTTTCTTTGGCCAGGCATCGGTCGATCGATCCATGAAGACAGCGACGACGCTTCTCCACCTCCGGGTCCTCCTCGCTCTAGCGCTTCTCGTCGGCGCTGCTTCCGGTGTCGCGGCGCAGGGGGGCGGCGCGGCTCCTCGCCGGCGGCAGCGGGTGGTGGACGTGGGGGTGATCCTGGACAGGACGACATGGGTGGGGAACATGAGCTGGACGTGCATGGAGCTCGCCGTGGAGGACTTCTACGCCGACGCCGGCCAGGCCGGCCACGGTACCAGGCTGAAGCTCCACCTCCGGGACACCGGCCCCGACGCTGTCCACGCCGCTGCCGCAGGTACGGAAGTGCGTCGCTCAAACCGAGCATTAAAATTAGCCGCTCATGCCTATAGCCGCCATGCATGCATGGCAAATACAGTACTCCAGAGAAAAGGTTTATCCCCTTGCGCCGACGATCCAGTTCTGTTTACAGCGCTGTGTTTTCCCCACCATTTTCCATTGATCTGTTGATGTCTTCTCGTTGGCTCAAGGCAAAAGCACTATACCCAGCTAGGGCCGGGTTTTTTCTAAATCAAAATTTAAAAATGACGTGAGTAGTTTCGTATCCCAAAAGATTGGATGCGGTCAACGATTTGACCTACGCTTCATACACGCAAATGTTTAGCCCCTTTGTCTAGTCTGCTGATTTCAAGTTCTCAACCGAGTCCTTTTTTCTAGGGACTGCCGGGTTCTTTTTGGGCGACTATTTTAGGGACTGCCATGCACTTTATTAACTTCAAACAACTGTTACGTCATAAACAATGCGGAACCAGCGGATTACCCTCCGAGTTAACTATATACTCCCCCGTTTTTAAATATTTGTATTTTTAAAGATTTTATTACGGACTACATACGATGTATATAAACATAACTTAAAGTGTAGATTCACTCATTTTATTTTATATGTAGTCTGTAGTTGAATCTTTAAAAGGAGAAATATATAGAAACAAAGGGAGTACAACTTTTGAATCATAAATCAGCCTTACTAGACTACCCACCGTTGGAGTAATATAGGTAACAACATAGATATCACCTAAGTAAAATAATATGATATAAAAACTAATTAATAATAATAAAAGAAATTAAGTAACATAGCTAGTTATTCATATTATGAGTAACATAACACATATTTTAAGTCTATAAACTAATAAAAATAAAAGAATCAATATTACTATTCACTGTAAAGATAATTACTTAAATTAATAACATATACATGTTACTACTTTATATTTCCTTTCATTATAGATAGTCTTAGCATTCCTGCAACTGGAACTCGAAGAGTGATTAAAACTAGCCGCACCAATCCGTCCTTCCCCCAGAAAAACTTTTGAGCCCTGGTGGTATGGGCTAGCTATGGGCCGAATCTTCTGCGCGAGCCGTAGGTTTTTGGCGCTTAGAGATTTCCCATTACAATTGGCCCACAAAGATATCCGATCCTTCTTTCTCAGGAAAAACAAAAAAACCTATCCGACTCGGCAACTGCAAGTCGGGGCGGCGGCGCTCGCCTCGCCGTTTAATTATCTTCCCATCCGGCCGGCGGTCCGAGCTCCGCTGCTAGTCTCGCCCTGAGCTCCTGCCTCCTGCTCGTCCTCACACATCCCTCCGCGGCGCACAGACAAGGTACCCCTTCTCCCGGCCCACATCTCGTTGAGCCATGTAGCCGTCGAATCCCAGTTCGAAGACCGTTTTGATGTTCCAATTTCTATTCCACCCATGCCGCCAGGGAGGGCAGACATTGGAGTTGGAGTTGGAGCCCATCGGCGAGTTCGGCCGGCGTTTCAACACTTGGAAAATCAAAGCCGTTTAGCCAACCTATAGCTTTCTCCAACTTTTGGTTATTAATATTAGTGCCCCGTTAGTGAGGGTAAATCCGACATTTCGTGTTTTATTTTCCATCGCCAACCAATTTAATCATGTACCGTACGTATTATGAGTGAGAGCCACTGCTGTGAATCACTTCCTAAGAAATGACAGCATTGCAGGTGTTGATCTACTGAAAAATGTGGGCGTGCAGGCGATCGTCGGGCCGCAGACGTCGACCCAGGCTAAATTTCTTGCGCGGCTCGGGAACAAATCATCGGTTCCAATCATTTCATTCTCCGCGGATTGCCCGTCACGATCCGGACTCACTCCGTACTTCATCCGGACTGCATGGAACGACTCCTCTCAAGCAGAAGCCATCGCCTCACTTGTTCAGAAACACAATTGGAGGGAAGTCGTCCCTGTCTTTGAGGATGATGATACCAATACCAAGTTCATTCCTGACCTTGTTGATGCCCTCAAACGAGTTGACGCGCGTGTCTCTTACAGGTGCAAGATCCATCCTTCAGCTACAGAGGATGCTATGAAGGCAGCTATCTCAAACTTAGGACACAGTTGGACAAGCGTATTTGTTGTCCGGATGTCGCATGCGCTAGCCCTCAAGTTTTTCCAGCTTGCTAAGGAAGAAGGGATGATGGGCCAGGGATTTGTCTGGATTACCGCGTATGGCTTGACAGATATCTTTGATGTGGTTGGTTCTCCGGCTCTAGATGTGATGCAAGGAGTTCTTGGGGTGAAACCTCATGTCCAAGATACCGTGAAACTTCAAAACTTTTCACAGAGATGGCACAGCAAGTACCGATTAGAAAATCCAGGCACCTCGTTAAGTGAACCCACAGTGTCTGGTCTCTATGCTTATGATACCATATGGGCGTTAGCATCAGCTGCAGAGAAGGCTGGATATGCGAGATTTTCGGCCGTCTGTAACAAAGAGTGGGTCCACTGACTTTGACAGAATAGATACTTCAAAGGCTGCTGAAAAACTGCGAGGTGCACTACTGAAGGTCAACTTTTCGGGCATGAGCGGAAATTTTCGTATTGAAAACACACAGTTAGTATCATCAATTTATACGATAATCAACATTGTTGGTCAGGAGAGAAGAGAAGTTGGTTTTTGGACTCCAGAATTTGGCATCTCTAGTAGTCTAAATATGAAGTCTAATATTAACATCATATGGCCAGGAGACAATAAAACTGTTCCTAGAGGCTGGCTATTGCCGAGGAATAAAATTCTCACAATAGGTGTACCTGCAAATCCTGGGTTTGGCCAATTTGTAAGATATAAAGATGGCCCCGAAGGCAAAAAAGGGTTCTGCATCGAAGTTTTTGATGAAGTAGTTGCTAATCTACCCTACGAAGTACCATATACCTACCGTGGATTTGATGACGGGCAAGGAAATAGTAATGGAACATATGATGAACTTATCTACAAGCTTTATCGTAAGGTACGTACTCTTCTGTCTTCTCTTCCCTCTGTTTTGCGCTTTGACATGATCTCTCCTAGACAGAGCAGCTAAAGCTTGGAAATAATGATTCAAAAGATCAGAAATAGCTATTCACATTGCGTTTTTCTTGTTGTTTTCTCAAGTATACAAAACTAATAGTTTACTCCCAATCAATTATTCGTCTTTAGTGTGCAAACATGTATGATTACATCTGTGTACTTGTTCGAAAGAGCATACCATACTATGTGTTTAGTCCATGTGCATCAAATATCAGTGTACCGAGCCGCCTCCCCCTCCCCCTCCCTTCCTGACTCTCACGCACGTCTCCCTCCCTCCCTCCCAACCCTAGCCGCCTCCCCCTCCCCCTCCCTTCCTCGCCGCCGCCTGAGGCAGCCGCCGGGCAAGCCCGGGGCGCCAAGGATGGTGGCGGCGGGGCCTAGGCCGCCCTGCCTCTGCATGCGGAGTCCCGGATCTGAAGCGGTGGCTCCATTGGCGAGGCACGTCAGGCTAGCAGCCGTGCGGGAGGTGGATCCGGCGTCTCGGCCGCGCGGGCGGCGAGATCCGGTGGCCGTTGGCGTACGGCGGCGGCTTTTGCGGTGGCCGGTGCGCACGATCTGGCGCCTCCCCTACTCCCTTGTTCGGCGTGCGGGCCAGCCTGGTCGGGCCGCGCTTCCTTGGATTGCCGGTTTTGTACAGGAGGTGTTGCTGGTGGTGGGGATCTAGTTCGGGCGAAATCCCTGGTGCCGCGTCGCCGGCGACGCCTGAGGGCGCCGTTCCCCTCCTTGGAGGCGTCGGTATGGACTGATCCCCTCACTTCCCCTTCCCCTAGGTCTCCCGGGCCGCCGGGCGAAAGCCTTAACTTTGTTGGGCGGCGGCGGCGCTCACTACGCCGTTCCCTTCTTGAAGGCGCCGCTTTGGGAACCTTGGGGCTGGGTGACGCTTGTGGGTGGTGGGCGACGGCGGTGGTGCGGCCCTATCCTAGGATGGATCTCCGTCACTTGCTTGGAGATGGACTCGCGTAGGTGGAGGTCGTCGTTTGGCGTCATGATGGCGTCGATGGCGGAGGCACCTGCCAAGGCTGGTACCTCAATCTGATCTGAAGATGGACCAGTGGAAGATGGCGGCGACGACACATGTGAGTGCGTCGGACCGGTTTGTGCCCCGGGCCCGGTATGTGGCTCGGTCAGGGTCTCCGGCTTTAGATGTTAGGCTTAGGTGAGAGGTCTGGGTATTTGGTCCAGCTTGCACCCCTTCATCATATGGATAGGAGTAGCGGCAGATGTTGCCAAGATGGCAGATTCAGGCATATTGTTGTACTGCTTTGTAAGGTCCTCGAGAATAATCAATAAAATGACCGCATGCATCTCCCAGATGCAGAGGCCGTGGGTCATCCTCCTTTTCTAAAAAAAAATTAAAAAATTAAAAAAAATATCAGTGTACCATGCCAAATTTACTGCTATCACATCGCATTGGGTCAGATTCCTTCTTTTGTACACTTATGTTACATGAGAGTTAAAAGCATTCGCCTCCTGTTCTAGGGAGCATATTGGCATAAATGCGTACATTTGAAACAGATATGCATCATTATGCTTGGTGGTTTTATTTGAATGCTCCAAGCAAAGGGCAGTTTCCTGGGTTTTTATTTAATCAACTACTCCTTCCGATCCATATTTATTGTCGCTGATTTAGTACAAAGTTGTAGTTAATCAGCGACCGTTTAGAATGAATCCGAGGGAGTACTAATTTTTTAGTTACAAGCTCCAATCAGAAAAAGCATATATTTCCTCCTTGTACGGATTATTTTTCTCTCGGACATGACACAAGTGCATGCAGTAAAGAAAACATAGCCAATAGAAGAATCAGCACCCCTCTTAATTTGTAAGACAAATGCTTTTGAATTATGATGATTAATAATTTAGCCTAACTATATAGTTTTATTGCATATACTTGTAGAGCCACATACCATGTGCTCGAAAGTTTCTCACCTCACATTATATCTGTTCCTGACAGGAATTCGATGCAGTGATAGGTGATGTAACAATCTTGGCCAACCGCTCTTTATATGTGGACTTTACTCTTCCCTATACGGAGTCAGGGGTGCGCATGCTGGTTCCGGTCCTGGACCGGAGACAGAAGACTGCATGGACATTCCTAAAGCCTTTGACAGCTGACCTTTGGTTAGGAACCGGGGCATTTGTTGTTTTCACTGGCTTTGTAGTCTGGTGTGTTGAGAATCACGAAGATTTCAATGGTACCCCAGCTAATCAAATTGGATCGGTCTTCTACTTTTCCTTTTCGACGCTCGTATTTGCTCACAGGGAGAAGATTAAGAACAACTTGTCAAGAATTGTTGTAGTTGTTTGGCTTTTTGTGGTGCTGATAGTGCAGCAGAGTTATACTGCAAGTTTAAGCTCAATTCTCACAGTGGAACAACTTCAGCCAACAGTTACCAATTTAGATGAGGTTATCAGAAAAGGGAGCCATGTCGGCTACCTCAATGATTCATTCTTGCCTGGGCTTTTGAAAAGTTTGAAAATTAATGAATCAAAGATGATTCCGCTCAACTCTGTTGAGGAATACAATGACGCCTTGTCAACTGAAAAAGTTGCTGTCATTGTTGATGAGATACCATACCTTAAGTTGTTCCTTTCAAAATATTGCCACAACTACACTATGACTGGACCGATCTACAGGTTCGATGGATTTGGTTATGTGAGTACCAACTTTCCAGCTCTTGTATAGTAGCACATTTCTGGCACTGTTAAATCCTATATGCTGAATCAATTTCCGTCGCTATTTTCTAGTAGGATCGTCCCAGTAGCTCAAATTTGTATATTTATAATTTCACATACCATCAAAATATCTCTCAAACAAACAAAAAATCAGAGTAATCTTTTATTAAGATTATAGTTTCAGCCAATATCTATGAATTATACTTTGAAATTTCTGAACTTGTCCGATGTGCACATGCTAAAGGACGAATACGAGATTAAATTTGTTCGTCAGGAACCTAAAATGCATTATCATGTTTGTGCAGAAAGTGGTGGAAATATTTATTGGTTTTCTGTTGAGAAATAGAATGCTTTCTTAAATAACATGATAAATCTACTTGATCGGGTTTTCAACTGATTTACTTGAATTTTATCTTTGTATTAGACTAAACTGTGTGAAGTTCGTTAAGTATGATACTATGTTCCATATGATTGCCTCACTTTACCAAGCTGCTTGCATGAATGATTAATATAACTGCCTTACCGTTATTCTGGTCCGTTATAAATGTTTGTGTAACTGGATATCAGTGTTATGCCAGGCTTTTATTTCACCGCTGATGCCTTTTCCGATCCTCATTTGTGCAGGCATTTCCTCGGGGCTCTCCACTCACGCCTGATATCACGAGGGGAATACTGAATCTGTCATCGAGTGGCAGAATGGCTGAACTTCAGAAAGAATTGTACGGTGATAAGTCATGCCCCGACAAAGATGACTCCCAAACTTCAAGCAACCTTACATTGCACAGCTTTCAGGGGTTGTTCGGCATCTCCGGCGCATGTTCAATCCTGGCATTGATCCTGCATGCTCTCATAACCAATAAAGGTGTATTCAGCAGATGGCTTGCCATTTGGTCCAAGCTCTCCCACAAGAGTAATACACCCCAAATAGTGATGAGACCAGTGGCAAATGTTGGTAGTACAGGAAGCCCGCCAGAAGGACAAGGATCACGAGTGTGAAGTGCAAAACCACCTTTCTTTGTAGTTGTACGCATGCAGCCTGACGACTACTGATAAGCGTGCAGTGAACTACACGGTGAGCGTATAACTACTGATGGCCGTAATTCTTTATTCGTTTGTCTGTTGATTTGTATTTATGTTTAGGCCTTTTAACGCATAGATTGATGCAAGAACATTTAATCTGGCGTCCAAATCTGTATTATAAGGTGCCACCTGATGCTGTTTTCCAGATCTGTCACATATCACATATGGAATGCAATGTGCACTTAGACATGTATGCAAGCTATGTATATGCAAGAATACTGCTGCTTAGTTGTTGGCTCTTGAACATTTTGTCGATCTTTCTACCATTGGCAGTGCACGCATGCTTGCTGATGGTAACTGATGAGGTACTTCAGTACTTAACTACCCTTTATATGCTGTTCAATGGACAATCAGATTAACCAGAGAAGCACTGGCTTTAAACTGATATCCCATATGTATACTGAATATTGGTTCTACATTTACGATACACTCATATCAATCCAGATCTTCAGAGAAAAAGCTGCTGAACTAGTACACATATTTACGTACCTATAGACTAATAGTATTAGGGCCATATTCAGGTCTGAAATGCATATAATTCTACTGCCCTTGCCCTTGTACATAGCCCTGGAACACCGAGTCCACTCCTGGAGTGGAACAGGAGCTCCAAGAACCAGCGCTGCCGTCGTCCGCCGCCTCGCCGGCAATCAGCTGGCCGCTGCCTTCCTCCTCCAAGCACCCTATCTGCTGGAGCAGCATCTCGATCTCGTCCTCCATGTCGCCGTCGAAAGTCACGGAGCTCGCTGCCGGTGTGGAGCTCGAGCTCCCTACGCCCACCGCTGTCTCGCCCGTGGGGCTCGTGGACAGCGGCATGGTGCCGCCGCTGCCCCAGGTGCGCTGATGATCTTGGATATGAGACCAGAACCCGGAGTAACCAGCGGCAGGAGAGAGTACAGATTGCTGGGCTGGCCAGAGGTTGCCGTACAAGGGGAGCCCCGGGGTGTCTTGGAGGCCGACGTGGCGTCGCTGCACGCTCAGCTGCATCCTCTCCAGCGCCGTCGATGCGCCGCCGCCGGTGGGGCTCGCGAGGAGGAGGCGCGGCTGTGGCTGCAGGTGCGGCAGCGCGTACCTGATGGGGCGGCGGCCGCCACCGAGCAGGCGCCGCTTGAGCTTGGTGTTCCAGTAGTTCTTGACGTCGTTGTCCGTCCTCCCCGGCAGCTGCGCGGCGATGGTCGACCACCTGCTCCCGACGCTGACGTAGAGGCTGCATATCAGCCGGTCCTCCTCGTCGGTGAAGCCGCCGTGCCGGATGTTGGGCCGGAGGTAGTTGAGCCACCGCAGCCGGCAGCTCTTGCCGCACCTGTTGAGCCCTGCACACAGCGTCGACGTGTTAGTATCTAATCTAACCCTTGATCGCTCCGGTGCCGGAGAGGCATGGTCCGCGACTCCGCGGCCTGGCACGTCGTAGCAGCGGCGGCGGCGGCAGGGCATGCAGTACGTACCGATCTTGCGGGGGAGCGCGATCCAGTTGCCGGGGGTGCCGTGGTCGGCGACGTAGGCCCTGAGCACGTCGTCCTCCTCCGCCGCCCACGGGCCCTTCTTCACGCTCGCCTTGTCGCAGCACGGCGCCCTGCCCATCTCGACGCCGAGCTCGAGCTCGAGCTCTCGATCGGTCTCTTAATTTCTCTTCCACTCTGGGCGCCGGCTGCTTCGGTTCAGCTCCAGCTATAGCTAGCTAGCTGGATCGCGTCGCATGCGGCATGCACGACGGTGGTCGATGCAGCAGCTGAGTGGCCGAGTCGACGGCGATGGATGGCTGTGGCTGGTGTCTGGTGAGGTTGTGCCGCGAGGACCGGGCATTTTATAGTGAGGGGCTAGGATCTAGCTAGCCCTCACGACGTGGGAGTGGGAGGAGAAAGTACCGTGCTCTTGACTTGTGTACTTCTGGCCGCTCCCTCTCAGTCTAAGTGCTTCATTTCTTTTCATACACATGTTTTCTTAGGGAATATAGTGGTATTCTAGTATTTTTACGGTCTTGTGCTAACAAAACTGTATAATTAGAAAAAAAAGCTACTCCCTCGTATCCATATTGTTTGTCGCTCAAACGGATGTATCTGCAGCCGTTTGAACGACGAGTAATATGGATCCGAGGGATTAAAAGATCTATGTATGTGTTATATTAAAAAAAATCGGTTTACCTATACATATACTTTCTTTGTACGAAAATATTTATCGTACAAATAAATAAAAATATATGTATCTAAAATTAAAATACATCATTTTTGTGACAAGTATTTTCGAACGGAGGGATATTTTCTTAGAGAAAAAGTCTATACTCTTTCAGCTATCAGCAAAGTTGCTCTCCGAACCCGGCAGAGGCGATCTCTGCCATACCACACCACCACTGCTCTACCGGCCGTTTGGTCGTAGCCCTTCTATTCGTTCCCGACTGATGCGGGGAGGCCCCGATCTACCAATGAAGATGTATTTTTTCTTGTTTTGGGACTTTTAGCTATGTTTCAACAGTTGATAGTTTTGGTTCTTTCAACCATGGTGGCACTGGCACATAGTATAATCTTCTCCGGCGGAGCGTTGTTGGAGGTGGCGGGATCCTCGAGCATCTCCATCTAGATGGAATTGTTCGTGGTAGTGTTGGTGTTTCATTTTTTTCTTCTGCTAGTTGTTCCGGGCGGTGCCGGTGTGAGACATGTGAAATATAATGTAGATTTGACTCTTGGATATGGCGTACTTCTGGAGATGACAACTTTCTTCTTCAAGGTACTAGTCCAATAAGACCGTGGCACTTGGTTATCAGAATATAATTGCTTGGTTTTTTTCTTTGAAAAGAGGGGAACACCCTTGGCACATAATCGCTTGGCTGTTGCACACTCTCCACCTATGTAACACTTGTATGATAATACTTTTATTTTTAAGCAATTTCTACAGAAAAATAGACCTTGGCATATAAAATTTTGGATTTGTAAACTATGATAATACTTCTATAATCTGATGCCATCTCTTGTTGGTACCACTTTAATACTCACTCCTTGTACTTGCATAACAATGAAATTCCTATATCACATAGGAATTATTAACTAGTGGACATCATACTATTATGGTGGTAACAACTTATAAGACTAAACATATGGTGGACGACATACTATAAGATGGTAGCTGGTGCCTGGTGGTGACGTGATAAATTTCGTCAAAACAAAATATAATGTGATCTTGCTTTAAAGCCATGTTGAGGCAAACTAGCTAAATGATGAAGGCAAATGAGGGAAAGTTACGATGGGCTAACCCTAGCCGCCGCCCCAAAGAAGCTAGGGCTCCACCGCCTCCTGCCGACGTCGTCGCTGGTCCGCCCCGTCTCCGGTGGCCTTAGGGCCATGGAGGCGGAGTGGATCTCGACCCTTGCCGGTGGATGGGCTCCGGTTTTTTATCTTTCTTCAAGTTCTATTAGAGTTTGTGTTCTGCTCAGGAAGGCGAGGCGATGGCGGCTTCCTGAAGAAGCAATAAAAGTCTCACTGCCCAGCCCTCATTTCGGTGATGCGTCTAGCATCGTTGGTGGGTGTGTGGAGGTGTGTCTCCGGCAGATCTGTCTTTGGTGGATTTTCTCGGATCTGTTCGTCGTTCGTCTTTGTTCGTGTGTTTTTAGGTTGGATAATTCCTATCTACACTCTTCATTTGATTTGCGACGGTTGTTGTTCTGTTGTGTTGGTCCTATGGGGCCTTAACACGACGACTTTTCGACTATCTACTACAACAACGTTTGCCCGGCTTCAACGAGGGAGGGGCGATGACAGCGGTGCGCCTTCAGCTCGTTTCAGTGTTTGTAGTTGCCGTTAGGTGGTCTTCGAATCTGAATGTAATTTTTATAATTTCTAGTTTTTGTTGTACTATCATGATTGAAGATGAATGGATTGGAAGTTTTTCTCAAAAAAATAGTAAATTTGATTAAAGGTCAAGCTAGGAGATAAATCATACCAAAGACTTTCTACATGCATGCATACCTCTCTACCCCTATAGGGTGTGGCCCCATTGGGGGCGGCAGGCAAAAATACAAATCTTGGTATGTGGGCAGATTAGATTTACAAAGATCAAACCCCCTGAACTGTTTATTCGGATAAGAATTATGGTTGTACATAAAGGGATTTGTAAGATAGTAAACCACAATCCCTAACTTCAGTGAGTTGTAATTGATGAGAACCATCCAGACCAGAAAGAAATTCACAGATAAGAATTATGGTTGTACATAAAGGGATTTGTAAGATAGTAAACCACAACCCCTAACTTCAGTGAGTTGTAATTGATGAGAACCATCCAGACCAGAAAGAAATTCACAACGACAATGAACCATCTGTGCCACTAGGGTTGCATCGAATGAATCCTACTTGAGATTTTTGTAGCAACTTGAGGCACCCGAGTTATCCAGGATCCGAGAACGATGAACGCACTATGGCCGTGACGAGAAGGTCCTTCGATCAACGAGAGTTCCATCAACACTGAAGTAAATCACCACCTGACGCTTGTACCGTCGGTATGGAAGAAGACCAATCTGTACCTTGCAGATGAACCAATGCATGGCGCTGCCAAAATGAATTTCATCGACGAACACCATTCTCCATTTGAACCAAAAGTTCAAATTAAGTTTCATTTGCATATTTGTGTTTCTTGTGACAAGGATGATTAGACGGCCGACACAGCTAAGCAGGTGCATGTCGTCGCACATGCGTGTCCCTGCAAGTTTTCGCACTAAAACCTATCAACCTACACTACCATAGCCTAGATCGAGCAAGGGGGAACGACGTCTCGACCAACAAAAGAGCGGAGGAACTGAAAACCTAACCTAGCCTTCATCTCTCAGGCGCACCTCTCATCGTCAAACCCTTACCCACCCAGCGACCTACAGACATGTGTTTTTGGTCCTAGCGACCAAAAGGGCCCTTCCTCATGTGGTCAGTAGTTTTGAAAAAAACAATACCCCACCCTTACAACTGGTACGAACGACCACGTCTGGAAACAGTTTGAATTAGGGCATGTACAATGGTGTTATCTTAGGAGTGCCACATAGAATAAATGATGAGGTGGAAGAGAGAGAACTCGAAAAAAAGGCTTTGCCTTCTCTTATTTAAGAGAAGACAAGAGGTGATCTCTTAGCATAATATGTCTCACCATGTTTTTAGGAATAACTAATTATAGAAGATAAAGCTAAGAGATGATCCATTGTAGACTCTCTTTTTTATCATCTCTAAATTACATGCAAGATTTAAGATAAGACTATCCTATCAACCAATGTACATGCCCTTACATTAACACAGTCTACCATCATTTTTCTAAACGAGAAAAAAAGCATAGGGCCGGTGTTGCGTGAGAAAACTAGGAGTACAGTAATAGAGCAGCATTAATTTCCCATGCCAAACAGCGTACGCACGTAGAGATGCCGAACAAAAGTCAGCCGCGTCCGTACTCCAATAACGCATCGACAACAGTACAAAATTACATTATCGACGACGCATCTATAACTAAAAATTAATCCTTATCATTGGGAAGCACATCATGATGCGGTGGTGCATACGTACATGCGCTGACTGTGACAGCCGCGGCGGTTTAAGCTACTACTAATCATACATTTCCGTATCATCGGGAGAGCGTCCGTCACGCAAAAGGTACCGCGGAGAGTAACACGTACGTACGTACACCGATTGATGCGTCCATCGACTGTAGCATGTGCTCATTTGGGAAGGATAATCTATTGGAGAAGGCATATTTCTTTTGGAAAAGGAGCACCTGCTTTAAGCACACAACCATTTTATTATACTCCCTTCACCCGAAAATATTTGTCATAAAAATGAATGCATCTAGATGTATTTTAATTTTAGATACATTCATTTTTATATATTTATGCGATAAATAATTCCAAGCGGAGGAAGTATTATTTAACATAACTCAACAAGATAAATATATAAATTAACTCAAAGTCATCTGCCTGACAATTACTGTCGCTGTATCTACGAGTTTGATGGTGTGCTTTGACCTCGCATCAACACACAATATCTAATCTAACAGCCTCATCAAACCGTGCAACGGTAAACAAAGAGCATCAACCGGTCTAGCAGACCTTCTATGTAAGATGCATGCATACGTTCTAGAATCAGCCACCGTCATCTTCCTCCATCCCACCTCTAAAAGCAATCAGCACAATCACCTTCCCATGCCATTCTTCCATCGACTCAATCATCAACGCACGTATGTCCTCGAGACCCCGCTGCACCATGTTATCGAGACTCGTTGTCGTTGATAGAGCAGATGTAACACCGTTGCATCTCTTAGCCCTCCAGCCATCAGTTGCTTCAAAACAATACCCCTGAAAAGAAGAAAGGCACCAAGAGGGCCATCAATGTTCGACACAGAAGGCCTGGATCTAGTTTTTTTTTACATGAAAGATTTTATGGTACATTATAATACACGACAACACGTGTATTATATAAGTGATCCAACGGATGATATTAATTGGGCCTTATTAAAGTCCAAGGGCATTTTCGACCTAAAAATATTAAAGTTTAGGATGGCCCTCTAGCTCGAGCTGGCCACTGGCAACCTCTTCCTCCTCGTCGGCAACGTACAGGTACGGATTCCTCTTCACCGGCTGGAAGTTGTAGAAGACGAAGACGTAGAACACGAGGCTGGCGAACTCGACGGAGACGGCAGGGCCTTGAACAGCAGCAGCGCGCCCATGACAGCGTGGATCCGCTCAACCGTGGCGGGCCGTGTACATCTCCGTGTGCACGTCCATAGTGACCTCGACGCCGTCCTGGCAGCTGCTGAACAGCACCGTGTACTGGTCGGCGTCGCCGATGGTCACGTTGCCCCCGCCGTCGTCGAACCAAAAATAACCCTGAAATTCATACCGAAAATATCCTTGGAATATCTGGGAGAAAACATCTGATCAGTTCGAAATATTTTTTCTTCCGAAAATGCCCCTCGGTGTCTGATATAATACACGTGACATCAGCGTATTGCATCGGATCTAGATCGTTGAATTCGCTCCGACGAACGGTTCATATTAACCAGATGCACTGTAAAATGACTCTTTTACATTGCTATGGCGAACTCAAAGAGAGGATATTTTACAATATCTCAAGTGTATAAGCAAGAATACTTTGTCATGCACGCCAAGTTTCAACAAGTTGATGCCGGTAAATTGCGAGACCCTGCCTGGAATCACTTTCTTCTTTCTCCCCTTGTGCTAAACAAAAGTCCGGCGAAACTCGCGGCAGAAGGTGCAGTGAGAAAACGCCGTCCAGGGCGTAAAGTTGCTGCGGCGTCGACGGCCTCTTTTCTCCGTTAGATTTTTTTGACCATTTCGCCGACGACGACGAAGGCGACGACGGGACGTCCGGGAGGATATAGTCGCAAAGTACGCACTTAGTGGAGCCGGCGGCCATTACCGGCCAGGCTCTGGATAGAGCTCGATCTGCGCTCTAAGTCTGATGGCCATGGCGTGATGATATATATTCCGTTGAGCTGAGGTTTCACACCCATTCTTCTTGGTCAGTACGTACGGTTGCGGTACGGCCGACCCAGTTTGAAGCACACAGTTTAGAAATAGCAGTACTGCTAGTAAATCAGTGACAATTAATACAGATAGAAAAAAAGTACTTTCTCTGTATCGAAATATATGTCGCCAGAGTAGCTGCTCCAGCTACATATATTTCAACATATAGAGGGACTAATAGATACCGCTTCTTGGGGGGAGGGGGGGGGGCGTTGGCCCTCCCTTCCTCCCTGCTTCCCCGTTGTCATCGCGATGGCTTCGCTGGCTGACATGACAAGGTATATGTGTTAGTATCTGCTCTGAAGATGGATCGACGGAAGACGATCGATTCTACAACGTGCGCATGCAGTGCCCGTTATAAGTTTGCTAGACCGGTGTGTGACCCAGATCCGGCAATTCGGTTGGATTTGGGCCTCCGGCTCTGGATGTTAGACTTTGCTGTGAGATTCAGGTATTCGGCTCAGACAATCTGCATCCCTTCATTAATTGGATAGGAGTAGCGACAGATGTTGCAATGACGACGTCTTCATGTTTTTAATGTATTACTTTGTAAGGTCTTTGTGAATAACAAATAAAATAACTGTATGCATCATCCAGATGCAGAGGTCGGGGATCATCCTCATTTTCAAAAAAATAAATCATATATCATGTTCTTACTTCCTATCTATGATGTTTACTTTTCCGTATTTTCCTGAAAAGGCAAGTGGTTACGAAAATGAAAATATGCCAGACATGTTGTTAGTATAGACTGATATTTACACGTATATCAGCAATACAATTAAACAAAGGAAAAAAGTTGGCTGAATTGTTAATGGGCTTCACAGTTGGTACTTCACATGTTGTGCAGACCTGATTATTTACCCTGCATGTGACATTTTTCCCTTTTAGAAATGAGAGGGATCGTGTCCTGAAAAGAAAAGGAAAAAAAGAAATGAGAGGATCGGACAAGATCACCATCACTTTCTCCTCTTTTCTTTTATAGAACACTAGCTAGTATCACTTTCTTCGACGAGACTACCCCAAGTAATACGCCGTGACAAATGTGTCACCAAAGTGCTGTAATCGCTGTCATTGACAGCTTTGCACAATTTCCACTATGCATGCACAATCAAATCCAAGTCAACATGCATGCATGAAAGTTGCTACAGCATATTGTGGTAAACCATCCAGCAATCCGATGCTCTGATTATTGCAGTCGTAAGCATGCATGTTACAGTATGATGTTTGCTTCTTTATATACTTCCTCCGTCCGAAAATATTTGTCATAAAGATGAATGTATATAGATGTATCTTAGTTTTAAATACATTTTTTTAATTCATTTGTACGACAAGTAGTTCCGGACGAAGAAAGTATAGTCCATCCCATGTTGTGGTAGAAGTAAACCCTCAGTTCAACTCACAACGGGGTAAATTCACAACATGCATCCTATATATATCGTGGGACACAAGTGGTGAAATCTCTCGAAGACGCAATGGTAATCAAGTTTGGAGGCCAAAAAGGAGGATCTAGAATGCAGGTGGCGGCACCGGTACTTCCACACCGGAGGAAGAAAGGCCACAACAAACACCGGAGATGAGAACACCCTGCGCTTTTCCCCGATGCCTGCACAAAAAAGAGACACGCCCACATTGACCTGCTTCCCGGGCTTGAAAGTAAAAGTGGCGCCGGAGAAAGGCGGGGATCATTGCCAATCTTCTTTCCACGACAGAATGTGGCGACCGATCCGCCTCCCGTCGTGCTGTTTACTCCAAAGCGATCCAGCAAAGCAGCAACGACTTGGTCACGGGTAGCTGCCTAAGGTGGCTGCAGATGTGGGTGTTTTTCTCTCCCAGCTTGTCTCCGCATGGATGGATCGATTGGATAATCATGGTTTTAAGTACAGTGCGCTATTGTTTCGTTATAGTCGCGTTTAGAAGAGGTCCTGCGTTAAGGGACTTGGATCCAAACACATGAACAAACATTTTAATTGGCATTATATATAGCGTATAAAAGAGGTCCAGGGATAGCCGGCTATTTAAAACTATATATGGAAAGAATCGATCCCATGTGTTTGGACTTTGCTATTTCATTAAGTTTCTTTCCTCTCATCAGCATCAGCATGCCGTCATGGCTTGATTGGCGTGCGGACAAGAAGTTAAGGTGCTTGGATGCAGACAGAGGCTGATGCTTCATGGCATGTATAGGGCCATGTCATGTCAGCACCTCTTGCCAAGTGAATATGACAGTGAAGTCAAAAGCTCTTGATCCACTTGCTAGCCTCTTGTCGAATACATTACTGCTGGCTGCTCAGTGTTCATGCACGTATCTTAATCAGGATAAATTTCTTAAGAGGTTTTACCATGAGGGTCTACGTCTTTTAACTCATTCCGACGTGACGCTTGCGGTTAAACCATCCGATCTTTTTTTTTTTCTTTCCTTCTGACCTCGCAAACAAACAAGATCATGACATGGCTCCTTTTGTTTTGTGCTCCCAAATCATGACGTGATTAGTGAGCTTATTTTAACGCGTTGGTGAAAATCAACTCTGCAAGTTTCCTGCAGAGGCTACTCAAACAATTATACTACCTTATATAGGACACGTAAGGTGCCATATTATTAGTGTCTTAAATGATATCATTGCGCCGGCCATCTTTTTTAAATCTCCTCCGTATCATCAGCGGCAGAAATATCAAGAATTTAAGTCAAGAGTTTATCTTCTTTTTTTAAGTATATGCACAGGCAAGTGATACCATTGATCGGCTTGATGAAGTGGAAATGGTAAAATAGGAAGCTGAGTGTAACCAGAATATAATTATATAGGATTGCAATACCTGATAGTTGGTTGGTGGCCTAATTATGATATTAGGGCTGGTCGCTTTCAGAAATCCAGCTGCACTGAAAATATCTTAGTGGCTTTTTTTTCCTGAAGATATGAATAAGAAATTTTCCTTGTTGAAGCAGTGAGTAAGAAATATGCTTCCTCTTTGGCGACTTAACAATTCGAGGTCAAGCATGCATGTAGTGCGATTGATATAATCATAGAAGCATGAGGCGACCTTTGAAGTCTTGGAAGTGCTGTTGTGTGGACAAACTGACAAACCGAGGGTACATCCAATAGGCATGACAAGTACCACACACTAATCAATCATTCAATGATTGATGAATAAGAACTATATAAACTTAGAAACCCTCCAAAAGGGACCCGTGCTTGGATTGCATCCTTGCAACGATAATTTTCATTTAAACGCGCGCAATTTGTTTTACAATCGGACAGTCTTTGTCATGGCAATATGGAGGAGGTGATAGTTGATGCAATAGTTGCTTCTGGATAACAGGTCAACGACAGAATATGCCTTGTTCCTTTCAGTTTGCTGCATATTTTATCGATGCGTTTCATTGAGTGTTGTATCTCGAAGTTCAGACGGCATCCAATGTATGACCTTATATTTTTACGGAACGCAGTATGCAATTTTGACTTATGTTCCTGCAAACTGATGCTGAAGATAAGCTAGGTCTATCAGCTCTCCAGCTTCCATTGGTGCCATGCTAGCCAACCATCAGAAATCAGACTTACATGCTACTAGGCAAAATCAATTTATGTGATCGACAGTTTCAAGATGCAATTAATCCAAGATAGGGGTAACGGGGAGAACTTAATCAGCAATACTATACATAAGCATCGGAATATGGTGGCAACCACATACTACTAGTCCATAATACATAAAGAACAGCTATTGCGCACATGCTTATAATGTTTTGTTTTACTACAACGTTACATAAAGTTGGAAGGATGTTGCTACAATGTTGC
Source organism: Hordeum vulgare subsp. vulgare (assembly GCF_904849725.1). NCBI lineage: Eukaryota > Viridiplantae > Streptophyta > Magnoliopsida > Poales > Poaceae > Hordeum > Hordeum vulgare. Next base: position 438,619,656 of record NC_058522.1, on the reverse strand, counting down.
ATAAAGTTGGAAGGATGCGGACATGACCGTTCGCTTGGTATGGGCTAGAATCAATGGATTCTAGCCGTCTCTTGTTGAAGAAGAGATTGATTCTACTCCTCTCTTGTTGAATGGCCCATCCCTGCTGACGGGCTGTCCGCAAAATACTCTGGGTGTTTCAGGTTAACACCATGCTGCAAGAAGTTTTTACAAAAGCATAAATAAATAAAAATGAAGCTACACTCATACATGTACACAGAAGGTCTAAGAGAAAGTATAATAAGGTGATGTAAGGGGGCTATAAGATCTCAAATATTCACATGCTCCAAGAGACTTTGCGAGAAAGTGCGATGGGCCATGTATCAATGAAGTAGTGCATAATCTAACTACTATACATGTTGGCTGTAGATGACATGGCAACACCTTAGGTAGGCTAAGGGCCTGTTTGGGACTGCTCCACTCCACCCAATCCACTTTGAAGCAGTTCCTCCCAGGAGTTGCAGCTACATCATAGAGGAGTTTTTTTTTAAAAAAATAGAGCAATTTATCCTGTTTGGCTTCCTAGGAAAATTTGAGAAAGAAATGAAGGGGTATCCACTTTTCAAATTAGAGTTTTTGGACACCCCCTGAAGAGCTTCACGAAAAACAGAGAGTTGACCCTAGATTCTAGTTTTTTTGTGGAGCAGGACACAATGGAGCTACCCCGTTTGGCTTGCGTTTTTTAGAGCGGAGCTGAGTTTTAGGGAGCGGAGCAGTTCCAAACAGACCCTAAACATTTGAGGTGAGAGCGTGTTCCTCTAGGCGGACATCTTTTAGAATAGTGCTCTGTGCTGCACTTTTCTCAGTAGCCCAGGCTAATGCACCACCTTGTTCTTTATACAGAAAACAGTTGCAAACAGATGATACATGAATGCGGTGGATTTTAGCCTGGTATGCATCTGTCATAACCACCACATGAATGGGGTTTTAGCCAAAAATGGTCACGTTTGTGACAAAGTATGAGTATATTGATGACCTATATTGGTATGGTATTTTAGTATTTGCAATGTGAGTCATAAATGCCTTTTCTTTAAAATGGATCAGATCACTGGACTAGGGTGCTGTTTGTGGACTAGTGGGTCAGCTAAACCAAAACGGGATAAAGATATTAGGAGCCTCAACGCTTGGTAGCATTCACTAACAATGATGAGCTGCTGGCAGCAGGCATTGTTGAGAGAGAGTGTGGATAAAAATGAAATTTCAAATCAGAGGTATGTTGCACTTGCAAAAGCATGTCTGGTGGAAATTAGAGTTTTTTTTATATCAAGCTAAGATTTTCAGGAGGATGTCTGACAAGTGGCTGAAGGGTGCTTCCATGTCTAACATCTTAAACAATATGATATATTACATGAGCAGCATGCCCTTTTATGTGAGGTTTGGGTTGAAAGTAGATTGATTCAGAACCTGAAGATTACAAACAATGCCATCCTTACTACTTGCATGCAACTAAACATTACTAGAACTTGATTGCCAAAGAAGGTAGAAAACTAGCAACCCATGAAGATATGCTTGTAAAAAATTGGATAATACCATTTTAAGTTTGCAACTTTGTCCTACAAGTGTGCAATTGCTCGAAAATAATGGTTTGAAGGGTTTTTGATAAGCATGAGCATTCTCACTAAAAATGATCAGAAAATGAAAATGGTAGTTAGATAGACATCTGTAGAGTGCTTCTTCTGCTCACGTCGTCTTTAGTGATTGCGCCGTTGCCCGTGTTACTTGGGAGATGGACATGATTTTAACCACATTCCCTTTCTTTTAACTGCCTTTTCTAATTAGGGCACAAATTAACAATTGAGTCAATTTGTTCAGTACAGGGAAAATATATATATATATATATATATATATATATATATATATATATATATATATATATATATATATATATATATATATATATAGTGTTAGTATCTCTTTATATCCTTGTATGCTTTGGCTGCTTTGGAGCATGTGCAATATCCATGTAGAAAATTATTTGTCAATTAGACATGCAAGTATCAGGCGTCACACTATCTCAAGCCTGTGCAACCGTGCTTAAATGATGATTTCATGTAAGGTGCCTTTGTATTGGTATGCTGGTAAGACGTTCCTAGCAGCCACTGATTGTTCAGTTTGTTCGTATGAAATTTGGTGAGCTATGAGAAGCTTGGAACATGTAAAACTGAATCCATATGATATATTTGATTTTTGCCTCCCAGAAAAAACCCACATCAAGCAATCCGCTTGGTCTACAAGGATCAACTAAAGCAATTCATCCATAGTATAGGATTTATCAGTGCAGGGATTCAACTCCTAAGAATGTAACTGGCTGAGTGTTATTCTGTGTTCAAACAAAATAATGTGGGCTTCAAACATGAGAAATAAGGAAGTAAATTGTGTGCTGTTTCATATAAAAATAAAAGAGAAACTGAGATGTAATAGAAAACTGGTTTACCTCGCGCAGGGCTTTTGAAAGATCATCCATTGTCAATACAAGACGCCTATCCTGAAAGTACCATAAAGCATGTCATCAGTAAGCCATAATATGTAAGAATGTCGTGCCAAGTTTCATGCTAGAAATAACATGGAATTTTTAATTAAGAAGCAAATTAATAAATTCACCTTCGGTTGTTTGCTCTTGTTGTCTTTGATAGGTGCTGCAACCCTCGCTTTGCAATGCCTAATTCAAGGGAAAGGATAGTGCGATATCAAATTGGTGTGCAACACATACTGCAATTGCTACGATTATGTCATGCTAGTGGACGGATTGCATCGAGGTGAAAAAACAAACTAGTGCAGTTGTGGGTTCACGTACTGAAGGGAGTCACTTGCAACGTCTGAAATGAACTTTTGAGTAGCTACAGCAACCAGCCTTGTACTGCAGACCACAAAATTAGGAAAGAAAAGGAAAAAAAATACATGCCATTCATGCGGACAAATAATCGCCTGAGTTGAATTATTCTCTCAGACTATGCTTAGTAATTTCTCTCAGACTAAAACAGCAACGTGCTAAAAAAAACTCTATGTGGCTCCATATATCACTATGAGCAGCAAAGGGGGTCTCAGCTTAACTACCGATTCAGACATGGAGTCTTCTCGGGAGAGGAATTGGAGGTGTAAGGAGTACTGACAGGCGTAGGTCGGGGCAGTGGAAGCCGCTGCGGCCAAGGTAGTGCTCCACGAGCTCGTCCGGAATCTGCCGCGCCACCGAGTCAAACACGGAACTTGGCATAAAGAAAGGGGATTAGGGCAGACGGCAGCGGCATACCATGGGGTTGTAGTCCATGAGGGAGGAGAGGAACTCGGTGAGTACAGCCTCATCATCATGCCGCCCATCGCTGCCGCCCGCCCCCATGCCCGGAGCCATCCCTCCTCCTGCGCCGCCGGGGTTGTTGCTTCCCATCATCCTCCTGTCCGCTTCCTTGCTGCTATGCTGGGTCGAGTGGTGGAGAAGAGGGAGGAAGTCGTAGCCGGCTCGGCTAGCAGGTCAGGTGAGGACAGTGGCAGATCTAGGATTTGGAAACAGGGTGGTCCTCCTAAAAAAATAGACAATAAATATGGCATGTGGACGTTCTAACTAACTACCAACACCACATAGAAATGGATCGATATGGTCTTACAAGCATACTAAAATTCTCAATTGATTCTCGGTTTTGCATCAAAGAAGACTTACAAACGTTCTACTAACTAATTTACTTTCTAACAATCATAAATTCATATAACTACATAACTGAACACAAATTACGTACTGGATGGTGGTTATAGCACAGGGAAGAGCAAACCCTAAATCAAAAATTGGGGAATGGCGGAATGGGAAGTGGACGAGCTGAGCTGGTACCTCAAATCGACAAGGATGGTTGATGGCTTGCTGCTGCCTGCCTGCCGGCCGAGCGCCGGTGTGCGGAGTGGGCGGCGTGCGCCGGCTTGCAGGGGCGCCTGGCGGCCGGAGGCAGGGGGGCACCGCCCGCACAGTTGCGGTGGCGCGGCTGCTGCCGAGCCCCAAACGCCGAGCGGGCGGGACGGAGAGGCTGCGGCTCTGAGCGTCCGGCGAGCGGGGAGACGGCGAAATCGGGAGGTCGGGCGGGGAAGCGAGCGGCTGGCTCGACGCCTCGATGTGTCTCTCCGGTAGGGGCTGGCTGCGTGTCTCGCATTAAGCGAGACAGAAGCTGGTCTCGCTAAAGGAAATTGTCACTCGCGCAAGCAACTGAGCCGGCCCATGACCGCATTTCCTTTTTAACACAAAAGAAGGAAAACAAATGCACTTGCGGGAATATTGTATGGCGACTGCTATGGATCAGCCGGCTGATCTTAAGACAAGATAAGTCGCCTGGCGAGCCGTCTTAGACGCACATAATCCGTTGAATCAAAAGCAAACACAGCCCTCGTCTTCTTTCTTTCGCATCCAAGACTGCAAAAAAGATACTTTCTTCTCTAATTCTCATTCGCCTGATGCAGAGCAACAACGCAGCAACCACCGATGGCACGTTGCGTCAGTGACCTCGCGTCACCGGAGCCGCCGACGGCCGCTTCATAGCAGCCCCAAGAGCCACCGTCTACTGCTGCATTGCAGTACCGGGAGCCACCGGGGCGGCGACAAAAGCTTGGACGCAACACCGACGACGCCCACGAGAAGCTTCATTGGAGCTCCGACGAAGCTTCATTGACGCCCCAGCGAAGCTTCATTGGAGTTCTGACGAAGCTTCATTGACGCCCCAACGAAGCTTCATTGCAGCGTTACCTGCTGCGATGCAACTCTGCCGCCGGTCATGGCGGCAGCTCGAAGCTCTCTATTGCTGCAACGCAGCTTCATCGTCGTCGTGCAGCAACGTCTTCATACCCCGGCGAACCCCGACGTTGAGTGCAGAGTTGAACTTGGTGTAGCTGGAGGGGTAGGAGGGCGGGTTGGGGCTGGCGTAGGAGGAGGTGCCGGCGGCAGGCTGCTGCTGCTGCGGGGGGCGGGCGGTCCATGGCGGTAGCGGCGTTGGAGTGGAAGTGGGAGGTGCAAGGGGCGGGGTGCGGCGCGCAGCACGAGGAGGAGAGGCGTGGGAAACGAGGTGGGAGATAAGTCTGGGTGCGGTGGAGAGGGCGTGGGGAACGAGGTGGGAGATAAGCCTGGGTGCGGTGGGTGGACTTCGCTGAAACACGTGGCGCGAAGAAAAGGCTGTTTACGAGAGGAAGAAATCAACCGTTTGATTTAAAACGTTTCCCATATTGTATTTGTCGTTGTGTGTGAAGCGGAGTCAGGCCTTTGCATAGAGCGGGGGAAGGAACGATTTTAAATTGGCTGGCCATTTAACGGGTTGCACCGCCCATTTTTGAAAAACTCCTAGATTTCCTGAATCGTTTTTTCTTGGGAAATTCTAATCAGCAACGTGTGCACGGCTGCGTTCGCGTGCGGCGGGGCAGAAACAACCTCTATGCATGTAAACTAGTACACCAGCATGACATCAGCAAAGATTCTTTTAATATTGAATTTTTAAAAAGTTTTATCTCTTAAACTATAAATCCAATTGACGATCCGTTTTCGTCGTTAGCTTTCTCGTAACGAGATCTTTAAAACTAGATCACATGTCGACATGTTTCGACAACTATTTTTTTCGTCGATAATTGTCATATTACTATTGTTTAGTTGTTAGATTATGAGACTCTTAATAGCCACATTTAATTAGCTTAGTTGTCAACTTGGCAACCGTGTGTATAGATTTTTTGCAACTACGCTTGTTTAAATCCGGTGACCATGTTTGATAAATGATTGTTGCCTTGTAGCAATATTATTATACATGATATAAACGTATGTCATAGGTTTGGTTTGCCATTTTAAATATGTCAAATTGTCATATTTACATACAATTTTGCCAGAAAAATATTTTCTGTGCTTGCTAGTTTAACTACGCCGACTTGTCATATTTACTAATAATTATCAAAAACAAAAAAGATTTTGTGTGATCATCGGTTTTAAATATGTTGAGTTGTCATATTTTTTGCACATTATCGTTTCAAAAAAGTTGTTTGTGCTTGCCCGTTTGATTATGTCGAGATGTCATATTTATACATAATTTCCAAAAAATATGGTGATTCAATTATTTTTTATCAGACAAGTTAGTATTCCCTCCGTTCCAAAATAAGTGACTCAAAAATGACTCAATTTTACAGTACTTTAATGCAAATTGAGTCACTTTTGAGTCATTTATTTTGGGACGGAGGGAGTACTTACTAATATGACAAGTAAGTGCAACAAATGTGATAAGTACGAGCAAAGAAAAAAGTATGACCACGTGAGATCGACAATCTTTGCACGAAACGACATCAAAAAATATGCCAATTAAGTTATTTTTATTGGACAAGTAAGTGGTTAATAATATAGCAAGTGGGTGGAACAATGTGGCAATTACGAAAGGAAAAGAAAAGTTTGTCGAAACATGTCGACATGGGATCTAGTTTCGAAGATCTTGTCGCGACAAAGCCAACGGTGAAAACAGATCATCGATTGAATTAACGGTTTTAAAAATAAAACGTTCTAAATTTCAAGCATTGGAGAAAATCTTTACATGGTGCATGTGCATGCGAGCCGCCGCATGGTAGCACCAACATGCGGCGCCGCTGCATAGTTAAATCCTTTTTTCTTTATTTTTTCTTTTTTCTTTTTTGTTTCTGTTCAAAAATGTTTTGGATTTTGAAAAACTGTTTTTGGATTTTCAGTAAATGTTCAGTATTTAAAAAATATTCTTGATTTAAAAAATATTCTGTATTTAAAACAAATTGTTTTTGGTTTCAAAATTTTTTCTTAAGATTCAAATTTGTTCTTGGTTTCAAATTCTGTTCTTGAGATTCAAAAAATGTTCGTGCTTTTAAAAATTGTTTACGGTTCCAATTTTTTTGGGGGGGGGGGGGGGGTTCAAAATTTTGTTCTGAAGATTAAAAAAATTTGTGCTTTAAAAAATTATTCGGGCTTCCAAATTTGTTCAAAACTTTTTAAAATTGTTCTCAGTTTTAAAATTTGTTCTCGGGATTCTTAAATTGTTCGTGCTTTAAAAATTTGTTCACTCTTTCAAATTTGTTTGGTTTTTTTGAAATTGTTCTCCTTTTCAAAATTTAGTTCTCAAGATTCAAAAAAATATGCGTGCTTCCAAATTTGTTGGGGGGTTTCAAAATTGTTCTCCATTTTAAAATTTTGTTCTCAAGATTCAAAAAAATCATGCTTTAAAAAATTCTTCATGCTTCCAAATATGTTCACGATTTTTCATAATTGTTCTCGGTTTCAAAATATGATCTCAAGATTCAAAAAGTGTTCATGCTTTAAAAATTTGTTCCCGTTTTCAGATTTGTTCGGTGTTTTTCAAAATTGTTCTCTATTTCAAAATTATGTTCTCAAGATTCAAAAAATATCTATGCTTTAAAAAATTATGTTTTGAATTTCTTCAGGATTTTTCAATATTGTTCTCGTCCTAAAAAAATTCTCAAGATTTCAAAAAATGTCCGTGTTTTCAAAATTTGTTAATGCTTTCAAAAAATGTCCGTGTTTTAAAAAATATTCATGTTTTTAAAAAATGATGGAAAATTCAACATCTGTTCGTTTTCATAAAGAAATGAAAAAAGGAAAAAAGAAAGAAAAACCAACCAAAAAAGAAAAATAAGCATAAAATGAAAAAAAAAGAAACAAAAAAATGAAGAAAAAAATGGGCGCCCCAAGTTGGGCGATGAGACTGTGCGTCTCATGGACTCCCTACGCAGAATCCGAGAGTAGGAGCTCCTGCACTTGCGGGAGAAGGATCGTTCCCTCTACCTTAAGAAAGAAGATTGTCGCTGCTAGCTACTCAGCCCACCTCACATTCGTGGCTAGTAGCAGGGGGCGTCCTTCTTGAGGTAACTAGCTATGAGCGTTGCCATAGGGAAGCTAGTGTTGTGCAGGGGGCAGTCCTCTTCAATTCAAGGGTATTCACTTGAATACCCATTAATTTTGGCACAAAACATGGTATATATGGTCATATATGGGCAAAACGAAATAGACACAATGGCTACCAAACAAACTAGCCCACCTTTGAAAGGACATGGATGTCGCCTAGAGGGGGGTGAATAGGCGTTTTAAAATAATTACGATTTAGGCCTGAACAAATGCGAAATAAAACTAACGTTTAATTTGTCAAGCACAAAAGCTAAAACAACTAGGCTCACATATGTGCACCAACAACTTATGCTAAGCAAGATTAAACAACTAAGTGATAGCAAGATATATGACAAGAAACAATATGGCTATCACAAAGTACAATGCATAAGTAAAGGGTTCGGGTAAGAGATAACCGAGGCACGCGGAGACGAAGATGTATCCCGAAGTTCACACCCTTGCTAATCTCCGTTTGGAGCGGTGTGGAGGCACAATGCTTCCCAAGATGCCACTAAGGCCACCGTAATCTCCTACGCCCTCGCACAATGCAAGATGTCGTGATTTCACTAAGGAACCCTTGAGGACGGTCACCGAACCCGTACAAACAAGGTTGGGGCAATCTCCACAACTTAATTGGAGGCTCCCAACAACACCACAAAGCTTCACCACAATGGCATATGGCTTCGAGGTGACCACAAATGCTCGGGGCAATCTCCACAACTTAATTGGAGACCCCGACGCTTGCCCGGAGCTTTACACCACAAAGATTGAGCTCCGAGGCACCACCAAGCTTCTAGGGGTACCAAGTACCCAAGGGTAATAAGTTTCTCAACTTCTCACTTCCACGTATCACCGTGGAGAAATCAAACCGATGCAACTAATGCAATGGCAAGAACACACAAAGTGGTCAAGTCCCTCACACTCAAATCCCTCCACAACAACAAAAGCTATGGAGAAATATGAGAGGGAGAACAAGGAGATCACAAAGAACTCCAAGATCAAGATCCAAGGGGTTCCCCTCACATAGAGGGGAGAAAATGATTGGTGGAGATGTGGATCTAAATCTCCTCTCTCTTTTTCCTCAAGAACTAGCAAGAATCATTGGAGGGATTGAGAGTTAGCAAGCTCTAAGAAGGTCGACAATGGGGGGAGAACACGAGCTCAACGGATGGATCAGATCCAATGGGTAAGAAGACCCCCTTTATATAGCGGGGGAAAGAATCTGCTCATTACCCCCTCTTTCAGCCGAGCATAACGGTACTACCGCGCGATAGATCCAACTGCCACAAAAGTATAAATTACTTCCATGCCTACCTTCGCTGAGGATGCGGTTGTGCAAAAGTCTGACAGCACGGTAGTATCGGACGGTACTACCGCCAGAGAGCGGTAGTAAAAAACTACTACCGCTCCTAGAGTGGTACTACCGCTGGCACGTGCGATACTACCGCTGGCCAGTGAAACTGCCATAACTTTCGCATACGAGCTGTGAATAGAGCAAACTCAAGCTTGTTGGATTCAGGACGACAAGAGCTATCCAAACTTAAAAACATGCATTTGTGAACATGCCAATGATATAGAGATGTGAGACCTCTATGAATTAAGAACCAGCAAAAACTTCCAACATCGAAAACATCATAGAAGATGCATATGGACTCTGTTTTCGATGAACACGAGCTTGTCATGAAGATGACCATAGGCTCTAAAACTCACAAAGAGAAACACCAAACAAGAACCAAGAAATATGATGCAATGATGCAAATGGTTTGAGCTCTCAATGAACGATACGATCAAGCTACTCACTTGAGAGCCCCCCTTGACAGTATGGCAATCTTGTTGGGAACGTCGCATGGGAAACAAAAAATTTCCTACGCGCACGAAGACCTATCATGGTGATGTCCATCTACGAGAGGGGATGAGTGATCTACGTACCCTTGTAGACCGTACAGCAGAAGCGTTAGTGAACGCGGTTGATGTAGTGGAACATCCTCACGTCCCTCGATCCGCACCGCGAACAATCCCGCGATCAGTCCCACGATCTAGTACCGAACGGACGGCACCTCCGCGTTCAGCACACGTACAACTCGACGATGATCTCGGCCTTCTTGATCCAGCAAGAGAGACGGAGAGGTAGAAGAGTTCTCCGGCAGCGTGACGGCGCTCCGGAGGTTGGTGATGACCTTGTCTCAGCAGGGCTCCGCCCGAGCTCCGCAGAAACGCGATCTAGAGGAAAAACCGTGGAGGTATGTGGTCGGGCTGCCGTGGAAAAGTCGTCTCAAATCAGCCCTAAAACCTCCGTATATATAGGTGGGAGGGAGGGGACCTTGCCTTGGGGCTCAAGGAGCCCCAAGGGGGTCGGCCGAGTCCAAGGGGGAAGGCCCCCCCCCCCAAACCGAGTTGGACTTGGTTTGGTGGGAGGGAGTCCTTCCTTCCCTTCCCACCTCCTCTTTTTTTTTCTCCTTGATTTTCTTCTCTAGGCGCATAGGGCCCTCTTGGGCTGTCCCACCAGCCCACTAAGGGCTGGTGCGCCACCCTCATGGCCTATGGGCTTCCCCGGGGTGGGTTGCCCCCCCCCCCCCCGGTGAACTCCCGGAACCCATTCGTCATTCCCGGTAACTCCAAAAACCTTCCGGTAATCAAATGAGGTCATCCTATATATCAATCTTCGTTTCCGGACCATTCCGGAAACCCTCATGACGTCCGTGATCTCATCCGGGACTTCGAACAACATTCGGTAACCAACCATATAACTCAAATACGCATAAAACAACGTCGAACCTTAAGTGTGCAGACCCTGCGGGTTCGAGAACTATGTAGACATGACCCGAGAGACTCCTCGGTCAATATCCAATAGCGGGACCTGGATGCCCATATTGGATCCTACATATTCTACGAAGATCTTATCGTTTGAACCTCAGTGCCAAGGATTCATATAATCCCGTATGTCATTCCCTTTGTCCTTCGGTATGTTACTTGCCCGAGATTCGATCGTCAGTATCCGTATACCTATTTCAATCTCGTTTACCGGCAAGTCTCTTTACTCGTTCCGTAATACAAGATCCCGCAACTTACACTAAGTTACATTGCTTGCAAGGCTTGTGTGTGATGTTGTATTACCGAGTGGGCCCCGAGATACCTCTCCGTCACACGGAGTGACAAATCCCAGTCTTGATCCATACTAACTCAACTAACACCTTCGGAGATACCTGTAGAGCATCTTTATAGTCACCCAGTTACGTTGCGACGTTTGATACACACAAAGCATTCCTCCGGTGTCATGAGTTATATGATCTCATGGTCATAGGAATAAATACTTGACACGCAGAAAACAGTAGCAACAAAATGACACGATCAACATGCTAGTCTATTAGTTTGGGTCTAGTCCATCACGTGATTCTCCTAATGACGTGATCTAGTTATCAAGCAACAACACTTTGTTCATAATCAGAAGACACTGACTATCTTTGATCAACTGGCTAGCCAACTAGAGGCTTGCTAGGGACGGTGTTTTGTCTATGTATCCACACATGTAAATGAGTCTTCATTCAATACAATTATAGCATGGATAATAAACGATTATCTTGATACAGGAATTATAATAATAACTATATTTATTATTGCCTCTAGGGCATAATTCCAACAGTCTCCCACTTGCACTAGAGTCAATAATCTAGCCCTCACATCATCATGCAAATTACATTGTAATAAATCTAACACCCATACAGTTCTGGTGTTGATCATGCTTTGGCCGTGGAAGAGGTTTAGTGAGCGGGTCTGCTACATTCAGATCCGTGTGCACTTTGCATATATTTACGTCCTCTCCCTCGACGTAGTCGCGGATGAGGTTGAAGCGTCGTTTGATGTGTCTGGTCTTCTTGTGAAACCGTGGTTCCTTTGCTAAGGCAATGGCACCCGTGTTGTCACAGAACAAGGTTATTGGATTCAGTGCGCTTGGCACCACTCCAAGATCCGTCATGAACTGCTTCATCCAGACACCCTCCTTAGCCGCTTCCGAGGCAGCCATGTATTCCGCTTCACATGTAGAATCTGCTATGACGCTTTGCTTGGAACTGCACAAGCTTACCGCAGCCCCATTAAGAATAAATATGTATCCAGTTTGCGACTTAGAGTCGTCCAGATATGTGTCAAAGCTTGCATCGACGTAACCTTTTACGGCGAGCTCTTCGTCACCTCCATACACGAGAAACATCTCCTTAGTCCTTTTCAGGTACTTTAGGATATTCTTGACCGCTGTCCAGTGATCCACTCCTGGATTACTCTGGAACCTACCCGCCATTCTTATGGCCAGGCTAACGTCCGGTCTAGTGCACAGCATTGCATACATGATAGAACCTATGGCTGAAGCATAGGGGACGGAGCGCATATGCTCTCTATCTTCATCAGTTGCTGGGCACTGAGTCTTACTCAATTTCGTACCTTGTAAAACTGGCAAGAACCCTTTCTTGGACTGTTCCATTTTGAACCTCTTCAAAACTTTATCAAGGTATGTGCTTTGTGAAAGTCCTATCAGGCGTTTTGATCTATCCCTATAGATCTTAATGCCTAGAATGTAAGCAGCTTCTCCTAGGTCCTTCATAGAGAAACTTTTATTCAAGTAATCCTTTATGCTCTCCAAAAACTCCACGTTGTTTCCAATCAACAATATGTCATCCACATATAATATTAGAAACGCCACAGAGCTCCCACTCACTTTCTTGTAAATGCAAGATTCTCCAACCACTTGTATAAACCCAAATGCTTTGATCACCTCATCAAAACGTTTGTCCCAACTCCGAGATGCTTGCACCAGTCCATAAATGGATCGCTGGAGCTTGCACACCTTGTTAGCATTCTTAGGATCGACAAAACCTTCGGGTTGTATCATATACAACTCTTCCTTAAGGAAACCGTTAAGGAACGCCGTTTTGACATCCATCTGCCAGATTTCATAATCGAAAAATGCAGCTATTGCTAACATGATTCTGACGGACTTAAGCATCGCTACGGGTGAGAATGTCTCATCGTAGTCAACTCCTTGAACTTGTGAAAAACCCTTTGCCACAAGTCGAGCTTTATAAATGGTCACATTGCCGTCAGCGTCCGTCTTCCTCTTAAAGATCCATTTGTTCTGAATAGCCTTGCGGCCCTCAGGTAGTACCTCCAAAGTCCACACTTTGTTCTCATACATGGATCCTATCTCGGACTTCATGGCTTCTAGCCATTTGTTGGAATCTGGGCCCACCATTGCTTCTTCATAATTTGCAGGTTCATTGTTGTCTAACAACATGATTGATAAGACGGGATTACCGTACCACTCTAGAGCAGCACGTGGTCTCGTCGACCTGCGTGGTTCGACAGAAACTTGAACCGGAGTTTCATGATCATCATCATTAACTTCCTCCTCAACCGGCATCGCAACGACAGAGGTTTCCCCTTGCCCTACGCCACCATCCAGAGGGATGAGAGGTTCGACAACCTCGTCAAGTTCTATCTTCCTCCCACTCAATTCTCTCGAGAGAAACTCCTTCTCGAGAAAAGCTCCGTTTTTAGCAACAAACACTTTGCCCTCGGATTTGAGATAGAAGGTGTACCCAACAGTCTCTTTTGGGTAACCTATGAAGACGCACTTTTCCGCTTTGGGTTCCAGCTTTTCAGGCTAAAGCTTTTTGACATAAGCATCACATCCCCAAACTTTAAGAAACGACAATTTTGGCCTTTTGCCATACCACAGTTCGTATGGTGTCGTCTCAACGGATTTTGATGGTGCCCTATTTAAAGTGAATGCAGCTGTTTCTAATGCATAACCCCAAAACGATAATGGCAAATCAGTAAGAGACATCATAGATCGCACCATCTCTAATAGAGCACGATTACGACGTTCGGACACACCATTACGCTGTGGTGTTCCAGGCGGTGTTAACTGTGAAACAATTCCACACTGTCTTAAGTGAGTACCAAACTCGAAACTCAGATATTCACCCCCACGATCAGATCGCAGGAACTTGATCTTCTTGTTACGATGATTTTCCACTTCACTCTGAAATTGCTTGAACTTTTCAAATGTTTCAGACTTGTGTTTCATCAAGTAGACATAACCATATCTACTCAAATCGTCAGTGAAGGTGAGAAAATAACGATATCCGCCGCGTGCCTCTACGCTCATCGGACCACACACATCGATATGTATGATTTCCAATAAGTCACTTGCACGCTCCATTGTTCCGGAGAACGGAGTCTTAGTCATCTTGCCCATGAGGCATGGTTCGCATTTGTCAAGTGAATCAAAGTCAAGTGACTCCAAAAGTCCATCAGCATGGAGTTTCTTCATGCTCTTTACACCAATATGACCTAATCGGCAGTGCCACAAAAATATGGCGCTATCATTGTTAACTCTAACTCTTTTGGTCTCAGTGTTATGTATATGCGTATCGCTATCAAGATTCAATATGAACAATCCTCTCACATTAGGTGCATGACCATAAAAGATGTTACTCATAGAAATAGAACAACCATTATTCTCTGACTTAAAAGAGTAACCGTCTCGCAATAAACAAGATCCAGATATAATGTTCATGCTCAACGCAGGCACTAAATAACAATGATTTAAGTTCATCACTAATCCTGATGGTAACTGAAGTGAAACTGTGCCGACGATGATTGCATCAACCTTGGAACCATTTCCTACGCGCATCGTCACTTCATCTTTCGCCAACCTTCGTCTATTCCGCAGTTCCTGTTTCGAGTTGCAAATATGAGCAACAGAACCGGTATCGAATACCCAGGCACTACTACGAGAGCCGGTTAAGTACACATCAATAACATGTACATCAAATATACCTGATTTTTCTTTGGCCGCCTTCTTATCTGCCAGATACTTGGGGCAATTGCGCTTCCAGTGACCCATACCCTTGCAATAGTAACACTCTGTTTCAGGCTTAGGTCCAACTTTGGGTTTCTTCGTCGGATTGGCAACAGGCTTGCCGCTCTTCTTCGAATTACCCTTCTTGCCTTTGCCGTTTCTCTTGAAACTAGTGGTCTTATTCACCATCAACACTTGATGCTCTTTACGGAGTTCAGACTCTGCGACTTTCAGCATCGCAAACAACTCGCCGGGAGACTTGTTCATCCCTTGCATGTTGTAGTTCAACACAAAGCCTTTATAGCTTGGCGGCAGTGATTGAAGGATTCTGTCAGTGATAGCCTCTCGCGGGAGTTCAATCCCCAGCTCAGCTAGACGGTTGAGTACCCAGACATTTTGAGCACATGTTCACTGACAGACGAGTTTTCCTCCATCTTGCAAGCATAGAATTTATCGGAGGTCTCATACCTCTCGATCCGGGCGTTCTTCTGAAAGATAAACTTCAACTCCTGGAACATCTCAAATGCTCCATGACGCTCAAAGCGACGTTGAAGTCCCGGTTCTAAGCCATACAAGACTGCACATTGAACTATTGAGTAGTCCTCCTTACGTGCTAACCAAGCGTTCTTAACATCCCGATCAGCCGTAGCGGGTGGTTCATCTCCTAGCGCAGCATTAAGGACATAATCCTTCTTCCCAGCTTGTAAGATTAGCTTAAGATTACGAGCCCAGTCTACAAAGTTGCTTCCATCATCTTTCAACTTAGCTTTCTCTAGGAACGTATTAAAATTCAGGGTGACTGTCGCGTGAGCCATGATCTACAACACAAATATATTCAAAGTGGACTTAGACTATGTTCAAGATAATTAGAGTTTAACTTAATCAAATTATTTGCTAAACTCCCACTCAAAAAGTACATCTCTCTAGTCATTTGAGTGGTTCATGATCCACTTACACTAGCTCAAGTCCGATCATCACGTGAGTTGAGTATAGTTTCAATGGTAAGCATCCCTATGCTAATCATATCATCTATATGATTCATGATCGACCTTTCGATCTCATGTGTTCCGAGGCCATGTCTGCACATGCTAGGCTCGTCAAGCTTAACCCGAGTGTTCCGCGTGCGCAACTGTTTTGCACCCGTTGTATGTGAATGTTGAGTCTATCACACCCGATCATCACGTGGTGTCTCGAAACGACGAACTGTAGCAACGGTGCACAGTCGGGGAGAACACAATTTCGTCTTGAAATTTTAGTGAGAGATCACCTCATAATGCTACCGTCGTTCTAAGCAAAATAAGGTGCATAAAAGGATTAACATCACATGCAATTCATAAGTGACATGATATGGCCATCATCACGTGCTTCTTGATCTCCATCACCAAAGCACCGGCACGATCTTCTTGTCACCGGCGCCACACCATGATCTCCATCAACGTGTTGCCATCGGGGTTGTCGTGCTACTCATGCTATTACTACTAAAGCTACATCCTAGCAAAATAGTAAACGCATCTGCAAGCACAAACGTTAGTATAAAGACAACCCTATGGCTCCTGCCGGTTGCCGTACCATCGACGTGCAAGTCGATATTTTCTATTACAACATGATCATCTCATACATCCAATATATCACATCACATCGTTGGCCATATCACATCACAAGCATACCCTGCAAAAACAAGTTAGACGTCCTCTAATTTTGTTGTTGCATGTTTTACGTGGTGACCATGGGTATCTAGTAGGATCGCATCTTACTTACGCAAACACCACAACAGAGATATATGAGTTGCTATTTAACCTCATCCAAGGACCTCCTCGGTCAAATCCGATTCAACTAAAGTTGGAGAAACCGACACTTGCCAGTCATCTTTGAGCAACGGAGTTACTCGTAACGATGAAACCAGTCTCTCGTAAGCGTACGAGTAATGTCGGTCCAAGCCGCTTCAATCCAACAATACCGCGGAATCAAGAAAAGACTAAGGAGGGTAGCAAAACGCACATCACCGCCCACAAAAACTTTTGTGTTCTACTCGAGAAGACATCTACGCATGAACCTAGCTCATGATGCCACTGTTGGGAACGTCGCATGGGAAACAAAAAATTTCCTACGCGCACGAAGACCTATCATGGTGATGTCCATCTACGGGAGGGGATGAGTGATCTACGTACCCTTGTAGACCGTACAGCAGAAGCGTTAGTGAACACGGTTGATGTAGTGGAACGTCCTCTCGTCCCTCGATCCGCCCCGCGAACAATCCCGGGATCAGTCCCACGATCTAGTACCGAACGGACGGCACCTCCGCGTTCAGCACACGTACAGCTCGACGATGATCTCGGCCTTCTTGATCCAGCAAGAGAGACGGAGAGGTAGAAGAGTTCTCCGGCAGCGTGACGGCGCTCCGGAGGTTGGTGATGACCTTGTCTCAGGAGGGCTCCGCCCGAGCTCCGCAGAAACGCGATCTAGAGGAAAAACAGTGGAGGTATGTGGTCGGGCTGCCGTGGAAAAGTCGTCTCAAATCAGCCCTAAAACCTCCGTATATATAGGTGGGAGGGAGGGGACCTTGCCTTGGGGCTCAAGGAGCCCCAAGGGGGTCGGCCGAGTCCAAGGGGGAAGGTTCCCCCCCCCCAAACCGAGTTGGACTTGGTTTGGTGGGAGGGAGTCCTTCCTTCCCTTCCCACCTCCTCTTTTTTTTTTCTCCTTGATTTTCTTCTCTAGGCGCATAGGGCCCTCTTGGGCTGTCCCACCAGCCCACTAAGGGCTGGTGCGCCACCCTCATGGCCTATGGGCTTCCCCGGGGTGGGTTGCCCCCCCGATGAACTCCCGGAACCCATTCGTCATTTCTGGTACATTCCCGGTAACTCCGAAAACCTTCCGGTAATCAAATGAGGTCATCCTATATATCAATCTTTGTTTCCGGACCATTCCGGAAACCCTCGTGACGTCCGTGATCTCATCCGGGACTCCGAACAACATTCGGTAACCAACCATATAACTCAAATACGCATAAAACAACGTCGAACCTTAAGTGTGGAGACCCTGCGGGTTCGAGAACTATATAGACATGACCCAAGAGACTCCTCGGACAATATCCAATAGCGGGACCTGGATGCCCATATTGGATCCTACATATTCTACGAAGATCTTATCGTTTGAACCTCAGTGCCAAGGATTCATATAATCCCGTATGTCATTCCCTTTGTCCTTCGGTATGTTACTTTCCCGAGATTCGATCGTCAGTATCCGTATACCTATTTCAATCTCGTTTACCGGCAAGTCTCTTTAATCGTTCCGTAATACAAGATCCCGCAACTTACACTAAGTTACATTGCTTGCAAGGCTTGTGTGTGATGTTGTATTACCGAGTGGGCTCCGAGATACCTCTCCGTCACACGGAGTGACAAATCCCAGTCTTGATCCATACTAACTCAACTAACACCTTCGAAGATACCTGTAGAGCATCTTTATAGTCACCCAGTTACGTTGCGACGTTTGATACACACAAAGCATTCCTCCGGTGTCAGTGAGTTATATGATCTCATGGTCATAGGAATAAATACTTGACACGCAGAAAACAGTAGCAACAAAATGACACGATCAACATGCTACGCCTATTAGTTTGGGTCTAGTCCATCACGTGATTCTCCTAATGACGTGATCCAGTTATCAAGCAACAACACTTTGTTCATAATCAGAAGACACTGACTATCTTTGATCAACTGGCTAGCCAACTAGAGGCTTGCTAGGGACGGTGTTTTGTCTATGTATCCACACATGTAAATGAGTCTTCATTCAATACAATTATAGCATGGATAATAAACGATTATCTTGATACAGGAATTATAATAATAACTATATTTATTATTGCCTCTAGGGCATAATTCCAACAAATCTATCCTAAAATAGAGAGACCTATCATGGGCAAACATGTACCTTGCACCTAGTCCTCTTGAGCTAGATGACGATGATCTTGGCTTCCTCAAGATGTACCATCTTTCTTGATTATGTTGGTTTTATGGAGACTAGTTGATTGCTCCCCCATACTCACTATGAGTGAGCCACTCTTCAGCACATCTTCACAAGTCCATTGCCACCACAATGGCTGGCAAGCTTCAAGCATGATATCTTCGTGATGCTCCACTTGAACTTGCACACTGCAATTTTGATGACAATTACCACTTGATGCCATCCTTCATAGGTTGAATGAGATATCCCTCTTGACGCAAACCCATGGAAACACACCTAAGCCCACATAGAACTGTCACGAAGACCATGGGTTAGTACACAAAAGCGTTATGGACAATGCTTACCATACCATGGGATCACTTGATCCCCCTCGGTACATCTTGTACACTTTGTGTGTTGATCATCTTGATTTACTCTTTGCTTAGTCTTGATCAACCTTGTGTCCTTATGATTAATCTTTGGATAATACCTTGAATACCACCTTGGTCATCATATAAACTCCTTGAAACCAACAGATGGACTTCAATAAGTGCCCATGGACAAATCCTTCGAATATAACTTAAGGCAACCATTAGTCCATATGGATTGTCATCAATTACCAAAACCACATAAGGAGAAATATGCTCTAACAGCCTCTATATGTTCTCCTCACCATCCCAACATGGCCCAAGTGGCCCAAATCGCTGCTACACGAGGCATGTACTTTGCTAAAAAACATACTGGACGATATGGATCATGTAGTTATAGGTTAGGGCAGACCTGATCGCCATCTCCTGAACGCACGCGCGAACGATGACACGGTGAAAGGACGCGGGTGTCGCCTAGAGGGGGGGTGAATAGGCGCTTTAAAATAATTAGGGTTTAGGCTTCAACAAATGTGGAATAAAACTAATGGTTAATTTGTCAAGCACAAAACCTAAAACAACTAGGCTCACCTATGTGCACCAGCAACTTATGGTAAGCAAGATTAAACAACTAAGTGATGGCAAGATATATGACAAGAAACAATATGGCTATCACAAAGTACAATGCATAAGTAAAGGGTTCGGGTAAGAGATAACCGAGGCATGCGGAGATGACGATGTATCCGGAAGTTCACACCCTTGCGGATGCTAATCTCCGTTTTGAGCGGTGTGGAGGCACAATGTTCCCCAAGATGCCACTAAGGCCACTGTAATGTCCTCACGCCCTCGCACAATTCAAGATCCCGTGATTCCACTAAGGGACCCTTGAGGGTGCTCACCGAACCCGTACAAACAAGGTTGGGGCAATCTCCACAACTTAATTGAAGGCTCCCAACAACACCACGAAGCTTCACCACAATGGCATATGGATTCGAGGTGACCACAAATGCTCGGGGCAATCTCCACAACTTAACTGGAGACCCCGACGCTTGCCCGGATCTTTACACCACAATGATTGAGCTCCGAGGCACCACCAAGCTTCTAGGGGTACCAAGTACCCAAGGGTAATAAGCTTCTCAACTTCTCACTTCCACGTATCACCGTGGAGAAATCAAACCGATGCAACTAATGCAATGGCAAGAACACATGAAGTGGTCAAGTCCTTCACACTCAAATCCCTCCACAACAACAAAAGCTATGGAGAAATATGAGAGGAAGAACAAGGAGCTCACAAATAACTCCAAGATCAAGATCCAGGGGGTTCCCTCACATAGAGGAGAAAGTGATTGGTGGAGATGTGGATCTAGATCTCCTCTCTCTTTTCCCTCAAGAACTAGCAAGAATCATTGGAGGGATTGAGAGTTAGCAAGCTCTTAGAAGGTCAACAATGGAGGAAGAACATGAGATCAACGGATAGATACCTCCAAGGGGGAAGAAGACCCCCTTTATATAGTGGAGGAAGAAATCAGACCATTACCCCCACTTACAGCCCGCGCACAACGGTACTATCGCTGTCGAGGAGCGGTACTACCGCTGCCTGTAGCGGTACTACCACTGGCGAGGAGCGGTACTACCGCTAGCCCTAGCGGCACTATCGCTAGGCCTAGAGCGGTACTACCGCTTGGTAGGAACATAGCCACGGTAGTAAAAACACTACTACCGAGCCTACCACCACTGGAAAAGTATTCGCAAAAAGTCCGACAAAGTGCAACCGCTCAGATAGAGAGGTACTACCGTCCCGAAGAGGTACCACCGCCCATCCGAAGAGGTACTACCGCTCAGCGATTGGTACTACCACTCAGCGGCCGGTACTACCTCTTGCCACTAAAACAACCATAACTTTTGCATATGAGCTCCGAATCGAGCAAACCCAAGCTTGTTGGATTCACGACGACACGAGATATCAAACAACCAATTGTATAGAGATGTAAGACCTCTATGAATGAAGAATCGACAAAAACTCTAACATCGAAAACATCATAGAAGATGCATATGGACTCCTTTTTCGATGAACTTGAGCTTGTCATGAAGATGACCATAATCTATAAAACTCACAAAGAGAAACACCAAACAAGAACCAAGAAGTATGATGCAAGGATGCAATTGGTTTGAGCTCTAAACGAACTATACAATCAAGCTACTCACTTGAGAGCCCCCCTTGATAGTACGACAATCTATCCTACAACAAAAAATCTATACCTTGCACCTCGTCCTCTTGAGCTAGATGGCGATGATCTTGGCTTCCTCAAGATGGACCACCTTTCTTGATTGAGTTGGCTTGATGAAGACTAGTTGATTGCTCCCCCATACACAATATGGGTGAGCCGCTCTTCAGCATATCTTCACAAGTCCATTGCCACCACAATGGACGACAAGCTTCAAGCATGATATCTTCGTGCTGATCCACTTGAACATGCACACATCAATCTTGATGACGATCACCACTTGACGTCATCCTCCATGGGTTGTATGAGATCTTCCTCTTGACGCAAGCCCATGGAGACACACCTAACCCCACATAGAACTCTCACGAAGACCATGGGTTAGTACACAAACACGTAATGGACAATGCTTACCATACCATGGGATCACTTGATCCCTCTCGGTACATCTTGTACGCTTTGTGTGTTGATCATGTTGATTTACTCTTGGTTCGACGATCTTGATCAACCTTGTGTCCCTATGACCATACTTTGGATAATACCTTGAATACCACCTTGGTCATTATATAAACTCCTTGAACCCAACAGATGGACTTCAAGAAGTGTCTATGGAAAAATCCTATAAATATAACTAAGGCAACCATTAGTCCATAGGGATTATCATCAATTATCAAAACCACATATGGAGAAATCTGCTCTAACACACGGGCAAGCGGGCGGCGTGACGCACGAATCTAGTGCCATCCACCCCCAGCCTAGCTTCGCATTAGAGATCACCGTGTCGAATGCCTTAGATTTCTAATTCCAAAGCCACAGGTTCAACCCTTCAAGTGTGATTGATAATGTGGTGGGAATATATATCAATAGTCCAACTGTTAAAATTAGGCTCTGCAGATGTCGGGGCATCGTCTTTTTCTTCGGTTGTCCAACATGGTGTGCGAGCTCCATCGAATATAAACATAGCACTCATGTATGTACAACAGTAAGTTAAACTGGCTAGTTGGATTTCTATTTTAGTATTAAAACTAGAAAGTTGTTTGTAGTAAATTAAGAGTAGTTTTGACATGAGAATTGCAATTTTCCACATGAATTCCCATATAAAAATGTTTATAAATTGTGGAATTATGACAATGAGTATCATTTATAAAAATATTCTCCTATGGTTTGTAAATTTTTTTTATCATTTACTATTTTTTATCATTTGTATATCTTAAGATGTTGCCACTCTGATATGTTCAATGATTAGTCTTTCTATTTGTTAAAAAATTCATCTCATGACCAATTCTATGAATCTATAATAGGAGTAGTATGTTAGGTCTTTATATAATATACAGTTAATATAATATGGTGATATAAGCAATTATACATAATAAGAATAAGGCCTTAGGCTTTAAAAATAGACTTTAAAATTTTGAATACATTATCTTAAAATATTGGGCCCGCCCCTCGTGTAGTGGTTGATCAGTTAGATATAGAATTCGTAGATTTTCTTCCCCTAGTTCCTGGTTTGATGAGGCACGAGATGCCACCATATCTTTGCTTGTAAGAGGCAATATTTTGATTACCAGCTCATAAAATGGGGCGATGAGAGTTCCAAAAAAACTAGAGCCGATTTCTTAGGTTTTTTATTTTTTGTGTTTCTTTTATTTATTTTCTTTTACTTCTCTAGTTTTTCATTATTTGTGTGTTTTTTCATTGATTTCTTCAGTTTTATTTTTCATTATATTTTTTCTTTGCTTTATTTTTGTTTTGTTGTTTCTTTTGCTTTTTTCTTCTATATTTTCCGATATATGTCAACATCATTTTTCTAATACATGATCAACATCTTTCATACATTTTTAAATGTTTGATTAAAAAAATTCACATATATAATTAACATTTTTTAATATGTGATAAAAAATCTATACATTTTTCAAATACTTGATAACAGTTTTCAAACAAAAAGTATTTTCTAAATACATGGTCAACATTTGTTTTACACATTTAACATTTTCAAATGCGTGATTAACATTTTTAAAATACTTGTTCTAAATTTCTATATACATGATAAAAAATCATCATTTTTTAATAGCTGGTCAAAGTTTATTCTATACACATTTAACATTTACAAAGTGCTCGTGTAACATTTTTCAAATATTTGGTCATCATTTTCCAAATTCTTAATTAACATTTTGCATACATGATCAAAACAATTCATCATTTTTAATATATGATAAAAAAATCTATACATATTCAACATTTTCCTCATACTTTATTAACATTTCCCAAACAATTGGTCAATATTTTCTGAATCCTTAATTAACATTTCACAAATACTTGTTTAACATTTTCTGAATGCTTGATTAACATTTTTGAAATATTTATTCAACATTTTCTAAATATTTTCTTTTGAGTTTCTATATACTACAAAAATAAAAAAACGGAAAACATTAAAAATGTGAATCAAGAACTTAAGAAAATGTTGAACAAGTATTTTAAAATTATTTATCATTTGATAAATGTTAAATTTATTTAGAGAAAATGTTGACCATGTGTTCAAAATATTAATTAAAAAATGTTAATCAAGCATTTGAAAAATGTTTGCGGTTCCAAAATTTGTTCAAAATTTGAAAAATGTTCGCGGTTTCAAGATTTGTTTAGAAAAAATGATGTAAAATTTGATCATGTATATAAAAATGTGAATCAAGCACTTAACAAAATATTAAATAAGTATTTTAAAAATATACATCTATAATTTGATATATGCTAAATTTCTTTAGAAAAATGTTGACCATGTGTTCGAAATATTAATATTACGTTTATAAAATGGTAATCAGCATTTAAAAAAATGTTTAAATGTACATAGAAAATATGTTCACCGTATAGTAGATTTTAATGTTTTATTTGGAAAATGTTAATCAAGTATTTGAGAAAAATTAAAACTGAGGAAAAATGGCGACGATCTTTTAAAAAAATGTATTTGAAAACTGGTAATCAAGCATTTGAAAATAATAATAATAATGTGTATAAAAATGGTTTTCATGTGTCATTAAAAATGTTATATTTGTATTGAAAAAGTGTTAAACCTGTATTAGAATTTTTTTGTTGACATATGAAAAATGTAGAAAACCTAAAGAAAAATAAAACAAATAAATTAAAAACCGAAAAAGAAACAAAATAAACCAAAGAAAATGAAAAATCTTGAAGAAACAAATGCAAAAGCGATGAAAAAATGGAAAAGAAAAAAAGTAAAAGAAAAATTGGAAAAAAGGAAGAAAACCAGCTCGAATCACCTCAATTAGGGAGCGCATCTACTACTTACCATGTACGTCAATCGAGCGGAGTGGTTAGTAGTGTTGGTCATCTCCGTGGAGACCACAGATCGACTTGTGTATTCTCCGAGTTTTGTTCTCTTTTTCATGGATGGGCCGGCTCAACTAGTGTACACACTTCAGCAAGTGTTTCTTCGGTCTCGCGGAATGCGAGAGATAGCTCACCGGCACACTTCAACAAAGGTTTCTTCCATCTCGCTGAATGCGAGATATTGCTCACCGGCCTCAAAGTACGGGCGGGAGGACCGGTTACTGACCGGTTAAAAAAGTGACCATCCGGATGTTTTAAACCGACCTCAAACGTCGGGTTGCCCGGTGCTCCTCGTATCCACATATCGAGCACAAACTTACCATGTACGTCAAGCTAGCGGAGTGGCTAGTAGTGTTGGTCATCTCCGTGGAGACTAGAGATCGACTTGTGTGGTCTCCTTGTTTTCTTCTCTTTTTCACGGGTGGGCCAGCTCAACTACTGTACACACTTGAGCAAGTGTTTCTTCCGTCTCGCTGAATACGAGATATAGGTCAGTAACACTTCAGCAAGGGTTTCTTCCGTCCCGCTGAATGCGAGATATAGCCCACCGGCCTCAAAGTACGGGTGGGAGGACCGGTTACTGACTGGTTAAAAAAAGTGACCATCCGGATGTTTTAAACCGGCCTCAAACGTTGGGTTGCCCACTGCTCCTCGTATCCACATATCCAACACAAACGTACGAGGGATATGGGGTGTCCCCACGCGCTTCCGCCACGCCAGCCCGGACCAGCACTAACACTGGTCTATCTTCATAAAAACCCCAATGTCAAGCAAACCCTACAGTCCATTTCACTTTGCACTGGTCCGTCTCTTCTCCTCTCTTCCTTCGATTCGATCCAACCAATCTCCATCCATTATGTCGAGCTCCTATAGCCGCTTCGCCGGCTCCGATGATGACTAGGACGTTTTCTATGTGAGGCGGCCGACGACGAGGATGAGTTTTCCCTACGGATCATGATTCAACAGTCACGAGTAGAGACATGGGCGGTTTGGGATCTTCTTTACACCTCTCGCCCTGAGGCAGAGCGGGACGCCCGAGCTGGCCCTTCCCGCCTTATGTATACCTCTGCAATGATAGCTCAATCCGCACCACCCCTCTGACAATCACATCTCCTATCGGCTCACGATGGGTTCTAGTGCATGCACCGCCGGTGTCACGGATATGCACACGGGAATAGGATGCTTGTGCCACCCGACGTGAGAGGCAACATGCAAGGGATAGGATGGTTGTCTCGAAAGCGGTCGTGCAGTCCTCCCATTGGCTCCACGGGATGCGAGTGATGCCTCACGAGGATGAGCGGCTTCTTGCGTGTGTCTACCGCCGGTCACTTATGATGCTAGAGCCAAGCTCCGAGATGAAATACCCTTGTCCACTTGGGCGCCCCTACCTCCCCTTATATAGATGGGTGAGGGGTAGGGTTACATGTGGCCAAGTCGGGTTACATGTTTTGTGGTATCCTTGTGGAGGAGGCCCACTAGAGATGTGAGGGGCCTGCGCTACGTCCGGGCTCCAAGGCTGGTGTCGTGGGTATAAGCCTGACAGTAGATGTGTAGGGTACGAAAAGGATGGGCAGAGTCCTAGCTACGGCGAGATTGTATGAGTTCAGGCCCCTCTGCGGTGGAGGTAATAGCCCTACGTCTCAGTGCTCTGGGAGCTTGTTGTCGAGTGGAATATGGAATACAATGATTTGCTAACCCTTGCACCAGTGGGGGAGGGTGGCTTATATAGAGTGCGCTGCCCTCCACAGCGGTTCCGGTACAGGGGTGGAGTAGTGGCGATTGAATGCCTACGTTACATGTAACGTACGTCCTAAATGCTAATAAATGCACCTGGAAACGTATGACCGTTTCCCTCCAGGGGGGGTTACGATGTACCGAGTGGAATCCAGTCGGTTAGTTTGATATTATCCGAATGCTAGTCGTCGACTGGATGGTCGAGGACCTGTTACTGACTGGACGATGGGGACTCCTTAGTTCAGTCGGAACTGACTAAGGGCCTTGTCCCTTATGAGGGGTAGTCTTTGGGTAGGACCTACAGGGCAGGCCTATGACCCTACCCTAGGACTATAACCCCATCATTAGTCCCCGAATGGATTGGGGTTGGAACGAGGAAGCGATGCTTGAAGTTTGGATCGGACTGGAACGGATGTGACTTTGGCGTTGCTTGCCTCGATCCATTTTATCTTTTCTGACCAACGATCCGAGTGGAAATCTTTGTGAAACAAACTGTCGGAAACCGAGTGCTTCCAGGGTATCTCTTGACGTGACCAGTCAACTGACAGCGGCGGATTTTTCGGGATCCTCAAATTTCGGTTACCGCGCGCTCAACGGGGATGACGCCATCGCGCTCGAGTAGCGCCTGACGCCTCGATTCTCGCGCCTTCATATTCTCCACTGATATCGCCGCAGTTGGTCGAGGGATAAGGCTTTTGGGCCACCTGCTAGTGACGCAGTCGGAACCTTACTTAAACCTCAGCGGTGAGGGTTTTCTCGTTACGCTCGCTGAATCTCTTGCCTTTGCTTGCTCCGCTCCTCTCGCCTTCCTCTGCGCACCCAAGCTTCCTCCTTTTCCTTCTCCTTCGTGGACCTGCAGCTTCCGCCATGACCAAGGGACAGACCAGCAAGCTGGAGGCGAAGAAGAAGAGGGGGAAGGCGGCGGCTCCTGCGCGGAGGCAGCGAACGCTGCCAGCGGGGTGGATCCAGGGAGACTTCCTCCCCTCCACGGTGACGGAGGAGGACCTGCTGGAGCTGGTGGAGCACGGGATGATCGCGCACAAGTCCTGGAGGTTGCCGGAGGAGGGTGAGACCGAGCCGGCGCCCCGAGAGGGGGAGCGCGTCCTGCTGCTGAGCCACGTGCATCGAGGTTTTTCTCTGCCCCCGCATCCTTTCTTCAAGGGCATTATGAATCACTTTAGGGCGCAGCTTCACCACTTTCCTCCGAATGCCATCGCCCATCTCTCTGCTTTCATAGTCCTGTGCGAGTGCTTCATTGGCTGTCCTCCCCATTGGGGGCTGTTCAAACATATTTTCTCTGCTAGATCTCAAACTATCAAACGACTTCACCAGTCGGATGATAAGACACACCTTCTCTAGCTCTACGGAGGCTTAGGTTTCTAGAAGAAGAATAGGAGTAGTTATCCCGCCCTTCAGCTGAGTGAGTCGGTAAGGAACTGGTAGTCGACGCGGTTCTACTGCCAGGATGTTGCCTGCCCGAACGGCACGACAGGGTTGCCTCCCTTTAGCGTAGATCGTCCTGCTCCACCTAAGCAGCTTGCGCTCACAAAGGCAGAGAAGGTTGACATCCAGCCTCTGGTCGACGCACTCGTAGACGTCGTCAGAAGGGGAGTCACCGGCATAGACTTGCTGGAGATTTTCCTCGGTCGGTGCATACAACCACTGCAGGCTCGCGACCATGCCATGTGGCACTACACAGGGCCCGAAGACTCCACTCGGACCAACGTCTTGGGCGTGACCGAGGAGAAGGTGGCGTCGTGGGTGCTCCAGATCACAGGCGCCTGTGAGAACCCCAGAGGGTCTTGGCGAGTGAGGGCTTTCAGCGCGACAATCCTCCTCCGAACCAGGTGAGTACCATCTGTCGAGTGCACGTATCTGTCTTAGTTTTATCGCTTTCTTGAATCTCTGCCTGTCGTCTGATGTCGCCGACTGTATTTTATGCAGAAGTGGACCAACTGGTTTTCTCCTGTCTCGAACGGGAACCCGGCTGAGGAGGAGGAGGAAGGCAGCCAGGAGGGCAGCGTGGAGAGCACTGAGTATGTCTCCGACAGTGGGGAAACGGAGGGAGAGTCTAGTGAGGAGGAGGAGGAGGAAAACGAAGAGCAGGACTCGCCGCCCCCGCTGCCAGAGCACCGAACCAAGCGCCGACATGAACCTGCGGTTCCCTCGGCCCCTCCGGCATCCTCGAGTGCTCCGCCTACTGCTCCCGTGGTCCCGAGTGCTCGGAGCACCAAGAGGGCTAGGGACGTTGCTGTTGAGCCTGTGGGTCAGCCTTCCAAAGTGGCCAAACCGAGTGGGTCTAAACCTCGGAGGGCTTTGCCGCGGATAAGGGTCGTCGTTCCCGTCACCTCGACGTAAGTGCACTATTCTTCTAACTTCTTCTGATATTTGATTGAACTCCTGTTTGATGGTCGAATGCATTTCACTCGACAGGGTTGCCACCTCTGCCACCTCTCCAGCGCGCCAGGAGGATGATCCCATGGACACGGACAACGTCGTCTCGTCCTAGCCAGGTGCGTTGTAGCGATTTCGAGAGTTTTATATTATCACATCGCGAATTCTGTCTTCGGTCTTGCCCCTTTCTTTTTCTAAGATCTTGCGCCGCCTTGTCTGGCAGGGGCGATTCATGTGGATGAGGGTGACCAGGAGAGACTTGAGCAAGCTGCAGGGCCTGTCCTTGAGGCTGCCCCGCCAGTTACCGCTCTCGCCGCGGACGCGCCGCCGACTAAGGCGATGCCGCCGACTGAGGAGGCGCTGGTGGCCGCTGAACCGACTCGAGCGGGCCTTGGGATGCCCAGGGAGCTTCCAACGATGCCAGGCCCGTCAAATGTCGAGTTCAACATCCAGCACCTCTCGGAGGATCAGGTGGGAGCGGCCAAGGGGGCCATGGTGCAGGTAGAGCTGATGGTGGGAGAAGCCAAGAAGGCGTATGACTCCATCGCCTCCTTGTACCAGCGGAGCTTGGAGCTGCGGGACGATATCCGAGTAAGTGGGCTAGTAAGTATTTACTTTTCTCTTGTAACCCACTGGGTGTGCTCGGATATTGTATGATGTTTGCAATGGGTTCACTCTGAGTGAACCCAGTGGGTGTAGTCCCCGAGACTTCTGTCGAGTGCTTGCACCGGCAGTTGTCTTTATGCATATTTTCTTTGACTTGTTCGTATTCGTAAATAATATGGTCGACTGCTAACAGTTGGGGCACTCGGAGTACACCTACTTTAAGAGTCCCCGAGAGTAATTTTACTCAGGTCAGGTAGTATTAGCCTCACAGGCTTAGGTGTTGTCATGTAGCTCAATAGGGCTGACCTATTTGAGTTTCATGCCAGTGGGGTCACTCTTAGTGAACCCACTGGGTGTAGTCCCCGAGACCACTGTCGACTGCTTGCGTCGGCAGGGGTCTGAAGAACTTGGACTTGTTATTGTTTGATTTGTCTGATCGTCTCTTGGCGCTGACTGGCAGAAAACTTGCGAGATGGGGACAACATATGAGACTCTTAGGGCGGAAAAGGTTCAGTTTGCCGGTGAGCTGGATGCGGCACTGATTGCAATGGCTGGGATGAAGGAGGTTCTGGCGGAACGAGATAAGTCGCTGGAGCAGGCTCGTGAAGTAAACAAGGCACTGACTGCTGAAGTTGAGAAGATGGGGAAGTAAAGGTCCACACTGATGGGACAAATGGATGTGCTGAACAAACGGTGTATAGCGCAGGAGAAATACGTCAGTGACTGGGCTCGGCAGATGATGACGCGTCTGGGTGGTAAGTCCTGTTTTTCCGAGTGCTTGTGGTACGTGTGTTACACTCGGCGCTTATTGTTTGCTTGCCCTGTGTTTGCAGATTTTTGCATGGACGCTGAAGCTGAAGCAGCTGACGTGGAGCGGTCGATTCGCGAGAACGTTCCACTCGGCGAGGACGCCAATCGAGATCTGCTCGCAGCGCACATTCGCGTGGGCAAAGTTGGTCCTTTCATCGGTCGACTGAGAGAAGTCGTCGACCGGATCGACAAGGAGCTTTGGCCTGAAGAGGAGTCGCGGTAGGAGATGGAAAACTTGATGACTCGACTGGAGGAGGTACCCAACCGAGTGCAGTCATGGAAGAAATCTGCGGCTCGCTGTGGTGCAGACGTTGCTCTGTCCCTGGTCCGAGTGCATTGCAAGGAGATGCGCGAGGAAAAGCTGAAAGCATTGAAGGTCGCCAACATGAAGAAACTTCGATTCGAAGACTTCATGGAAACCTTCCTTGAAAGTGCCACCCGCATCGCCGACGGAATCGTCCCGGACATCTTCGTGGAGCCCTCCAGTCTTGGCGCCAATCCAGGCAACGCGTAAGAAAACTTTATCCTCGGTATGCCGAGTGTTGATTTGTAAGAAACTTTGGCCACTGCTGTTGGCCGTCACATTCTTGTTTCGGTGCGGGTAAGCTTGATCCGCACCGAGTGAACTATCTTTAGGTGAACTTCGAATTTGAATCAAATCGTTTGCTCTTCTGTTGCAATTTTGACTCGAGTTTTTGTTTGACGTTTCTTGGTGAAGCCAAGGGAAAAAATTCGGAACATGTCAGTTGTCTTGACATCTGCATGAGCCTCATTGAGGGTCTGTGGAATTTCCGATTGGATCAGTATGATCACCGAGTGGATCGGTAGGATCACCGAGTGGATCGGTAGGACGTACTCGAAGTTCAAAGAGTACTTGGGTGATACGGGATCACAGCTAGGTTGTCGAGTGCGACTATGAGGTCGCACTCGGGGCGAGTTGATACTGATGTAGTTGTCAGTTGTTTTGACATCCACATGAGCCTCAATGAGGGTCTGCTACTCATGTAGTTGTCAGTCGTTTTGACCTCCACATGAGCCTCAATGAGGGTTTGCAACTCATGTAGTTGTCAGTTGTTTTGACATCCACATGAGCCTCAATGAGGGTCTGCTACTCATGTAGTTGTCAGTTGTTTTGACTTCCACATGAGCCTCAATGAGGGTCTGTTGAGTCCCCGAGTGTATCTGTAGGATACAGTCGAAGGCATCTGGGTGCTTAGGCGATTCTGCATCGCAGCTAAGTCCCCGAGTGTGGCGTTAAGTGCACACTCGAAGAAAGTTAATACTTAGGCGATTCGTGATCGCAGCTAAGTCACCGAGTGTGACGTTAAGTGCACACTCGGAGAAAGTTAATACTTAGGCGATTCTGGACCGCAGCTAAGTTCCCGAGTGTGACGTTAAGTGCACACTCGGAGAAAGTTAAAACTTAGGCGATTCTGGATCGCAGCTAAGTCCCCGAGTGTGACGTTAAGTGCACACTCGGAGAAAGTTAATACTTAGGCGATTCTGGATCGCAGCTAAGTCCCCGAGTGTGACGTTAAGTGCACACTCGGAGAAAGTTAATACTTAGGCGATTCTGGATCGCAGCTAAGTCCCCGAGTGTGACGTTAAGTGCACACTCGGAGAAAGTTAATACTTAGGCGATTCTGGATCGCAGCTAAGTCCCCGAGTGTGACGTTAAGTGCACACTCGAAGAAAGTTAATACTTAGGCGATTCTGGATCGCAGCTAAGTCCCCGAGTGTGACGTTAAGTGCACACTCGGAGAAAGTTAATACTTAGGCGATTCTGGATCGCAGCTAAGTCCCCGAGTGTGACGTTAAGTGCACACTCGGAGAAAGTTAATACTTAGGCGATTCTGGATCGCAGCTAAGTCCCCGAGTGTGACGTTAAGTGCACACTCGGAGAAAGTTAATACTTAGGGGATTCTGGATCGCACCTAAGTCTCCGAGTGTGACGTTAAGTGCACACTCGGAGAAAGTTAATACTTAGGCGATTCTGGATCGCAGCTAAGTTTTTTTTTGAGACCGGAGTCTGCGACCGCGGAAGAACTTTGAACGTGCAAAAAACTCAATCTGCTTTATATTATTTCACCAATACTTGTTCTTTACATTGCTTCAGTCGACGGTCATGTGTAGAAGCGCTTCAGGAGATCTCCGTTCCATGCTCGCGGCTCGTCTGTCTCCCTGTCGATGTTGTAGAGTCTGTATGCTCCATTGTTCAGCACCTTGGAGGTGATGAAGGGTCCTTCCCAGGCAGGAGCCAACTTGTGAGGTCTTTGCTTATCCACTCGGAGCACCAGGTCGCCTGCTTGGAACGTACGACTCCTGACGTGTCGCGCGTGAAAACGCCGCAGATCTTGTTGATAAATGGTTGAGCGAGTCAGTGCCATCTCGCGCCCCTCCTCTAGAAGGTCCACTCCGTCTTGCCTTGCTTGTTCTGCTTCAGCTTCGGAGAAGAGTTCGACTCGTGGAGCATTCTGAAGTAAGTCACTCGGAAGGACTGCTTCTGCTCCGTAGATGAGGAAGAACGGTGATCGCCCTGTAGATCTGTTCGGGGTTGTGCGAAGACCCCAAAGCACTGAAGGTAGCTCGGTGACCCATGCGCCAGCGGCATGTCCCACCTCTCGCAGGAGTCGGGGCTTCAAACCTTGCAGAATAAGTCCATTCGCCTGCTCTGCTTGTCCATTGGACTGAGGATGCGCCACGGATGCAAAATCCACTCGGATACCTTGGCTTGCACAGAAACCTTTGAATCTGTCCGAGTCAAAGTTTGTCCCGTTGCCCGTGATTATGCTGTGAGGTACACCGAATCTGGAGATGATGCCCCCGACAAACTTGATGGCTGTTAAGGCGTCGAGCTTCTTGATGGGTTTGGCTTCAATCCATTTTGTGAACTTGTCGACTGCCACCAACAGATGTGTGTATCCCCCTTGGCCTGTCCTGAAGGGACCGACTGTATCTAACCCCCATACTGCGAACGGCCAGACAAGAGGGATTGTCTTCAACGCAGATGTTGGCTTGTACGACTTGTTGGAGTAGAACTGACAGCCTTCACATCGATCGACCATATCTTTAGCCATCTCGTTCGCCTGCAGCCAGAAGAAACCAACTCTGAATGCTTTGGCAACAATTGCTCTTGAAGAGGCGTGATGACCACAGGTTCCCGAGTGAATTTCTTCCAGGATCAACTGTCCCTCCTCAAGGGAGATGCATCGTTGAAGGACGCCTGAAATGCTTTCCTTGTACAACTGGCCATCAATGACAGTGAAGGATTTTGACCTGCGGACTATCTGTCTGGCTTGGACTTCGTCTTCTGGTAGTTCCTGCCTCAGGATGTATGCAATGAATGGCACAGTCCACTCGGGGATGATAGCAAGAACTTCCATGACCAAATCAACCACCGCAGGGACTTTGACTTCAGTCAGATCTGTGGAGCTCTTTGGTTGTACTGGTTCCTCTGTGAAGGGATCTTCTTTAACTGAGGGGAGGTGGAGGTGTTCGAGGCAGACGTCACTCGGGACGGGTCTCCGAGTGGATCCGAGTTTTGCCAACTCATCAGCTGCTTGGTTTTTCAGTCACGGAGCGTGATGAAGTTCCAAGCCTTCAAACCTTTTCTCGAGCTTCCTCACCGCATTGCAATATGTAGTCATGGTGGGGTTCCTGACGTCCCACTCCTTCATAACTTGATTGACCACCAAATCTGAATCGCCGTAGACCATCAGGCGACGGACGCCGAGTGAGATGGCCATGCGCAATCCATAGAGGAGAGCTTCATACTCTGCCTCGTTGTTGGAGGAATCAAAGTGTATCTGCAGCACGTATTTGAGTTTGTCGCCCTTTGGCGATATGATCACAACGCCAGCGCCGGAGCCATTCAACATCTTGGACCCATCGAAGAACATTGTCCAATGAGCCAAGTAGATGTGGGTCGGTTGCTGTTGTTCTACCCATTCCGCTATGAAGTCAGCCAAAGCTTGAGACTTAATAGCTTTCTTGGCCTCGAACTTGATATCGCAGTACAACATCTCCATTGCCCACTTCGCCACTCGGTCTGATGCGTCCCGATTGTGGAGGATTTCCGACAACGGAGCATCAGAAACGACAGACACCGAGTGGTCTTGGAAATAATGGGCCACCTTCTTCGCAGTCATGTAAATCCCGTAAATAAGTTTTTGATAATGGGGATACCTCTGCTTGGAAGGGGTCAGGACTTCGGAGACGTAATACACTGGCCGCTGAACTTTGTGTGCTTTGCCTTCTTCTTCTCGCTCGACTGTAAGAACAGTGCTGACGACTTGATTTGTAGCCGCGATATACAGAAGAAGGGGCTCTTTACTGAGCGGAGCAGTAAGAACCGGCTGGGTGGAAAGTAGGACTTTGAGGTCGTCGAATGCGACCTGGGCTTCACCTGTCCACTCGAAAGTATCTGATTTCTTCATGAGTCGGTACAAAGGAAGCGCCTTTTCGCCGAGTCGACTGATAAACCTGCTCAAAGCCGCTAGGCAACCTGTGAGCCGTTGAACATCGTGTATTCTAACCGGCCTCTCCATTCGGACGATGGTCCCGATTTTTTCGGGGTTGACATCGATTCCTCGTTCGGAAACAAAGAAACCGAGTAACTTTCCGCTGGGAACGCCGAATGAACACTTGGCGGGGTTAAGCTTGATATCGTACCTACGAAGGTTGGCGAATGTTTCTGCCAAGTCAGTCAGCAGGTCGGAACCTTTGCGTCACTTGACTACGTTATCATCCATATACGCCTCCACATTCCGACCGATCTGGTCGAGGAGGCATTTTTGGATCATGCGCATGAAGGTAGCTCCTGCATTCTTCAAACTGAATGGCATAGTGATGTAGCAGGAGCACCCGAATGGGGTGATGAAGGCCATTTTTAATTCATCGGGCCATACAGACGGATCTGATGATAGCCCGAGTAGGCATCAAGAAATGACAAACGCTCGCAACCTGCAGTCGAATCGACAATTTGATCGATGCGGGGGAGCGGAAAATGGTCTTTCGGGCAGACCTTATTGAGGTGTTTGAAGTCGATGCACATTCAGAGCGACTTGTCTTTCTTGGGAACCATGACAACATTGGCGAGCCACTCGGAGTGGTGAACCTCGCGAATGAAGTTGGCTGCCAAAAGCTTGGCTACCTCTTCTCCGATTGCCTTCCTCTTGTGCGCGGCGGACCGCCGCAGGCGTTCTCAGACAAGCCGAGCAGTGGGATCCACATGCAGTCGGTGCTCAGCCAACTCCCTGGGTACACCTGGCATGTCAGAGGGTTTCCATGCGAAGATGTCCCAGTTCTCATGGAGGAATTGGGTGAGCTCGGCTTCCTATTTAGGTTCGAGGGTGGTGGAGATGTTCGTCGGGGCAGCAGTGTCGTCCGTCGGGTGGATGTTGACCTTCTTTGTCTCTCCCGCCGACTGGAATGCAGACTCTGAAGCTGGCTTCTTCGAGCGCATCAAGTCAGCGGGGTCGACTATTTTCTTGTACTCGTCGAGCTCGAGGACGGCCATCTGCTGGTCGGCGATTCTTGATCCTTGCTGCAGACACTCTTCGGCCCGTTGTCGATTGCCCGTGATGGTGATCACACCTTTCGGGCCTGGCATCTTCAGCTTCAGGTATACGTAATACAGACGGGCCATGAAACGCGCATACGCTGGGCGGCCCAGAATTGCGTGGTAAGCGCTCTGGAAGTCCACCACTTCGAACGTCAGCTTTTCCTTGCGGAAGTTCTTGTCGGAGCCGAAAGCGACGTCCAACGCGATCTGGCCGAGTGACTTGGCCTTCCGTCCAGGGATGACTCCATGGAACGGCATGCTGCTCTCGCTGAGTTTGGACATCGGAATGCCCATCCCCTTGAGAGTGTCGGCGTACATGATGTTCAAGCCGCTGCCGCCGTCCATGAGGACTTTGCGCAGTCGGACTCCTTCCACCACCGGGTCGACGACCAGAGCCTGTCTCCCTGGGGTGGGTACGTGTGCTGGATGATCCGACTGGTCAAAGGTGATCGCAGTCTGAGACCATTTGAGGAACTTGGGGTTGGCAGGGGTGGCCATGTTCACCAGCTTCAGTCGACTCTTGCTCTCAACATGAGCAAAAATCATCAGTGTTGCGTGGACTTGGGGGAACGGATCCTCCTTATCCTCCTCATCCTGTTCATTGTCCTTTTCACTCAGTTGCCCTTCGCCGAACCCTTGGATCAGGAGGCGACACTGTCGAGTGGTATGCTTCGGATAAATGGGGTTGCCCTCTTCATCCATCTTCGTATGAACCGGACATGGTTGGTCCAGGATGGGATTATTGAACTGCTTCTTCTTGGGGGCGAACTGAGCCTTCCCTTTGCCCTTGAACTTGGCATTGGTTACAGCTGCAGCTTCTGCCTGCGGAGTGGTCGGAGCTTTTTTGCTTCTGCTTCCGAGTGTTATTCCCATCTCCGTCGGTGACTGTCTTGTGCTTGCCGCTTCGGATGCGGTCTTCTTCTTCGCCATTTGCATAGCAAGCCGCTATCTCCATCATCTTGCTCATGGAGATGTCGCCTGTTCGGCCGAACTTCAGGTACAGATCCCTGTACCGCACGCCTGCCTTGAACGCGCAGACTGCTTGATGCTCTGTGACGTTCTCCACCGTGTGGTAGAGAGTTGTCCAACGCTGAATGAAATCACGCAGGGGCTCATTCTGCTTCTGGACGCAATGCTGGAGATCCACGAGGCCCGCAGGGCGCTTGCACGTCCCTTCAAAGGTCTTGATGAACACTCGGGCCAGATCTTCCCAACTGTAGATGCTTGAGGGGGCCAACTGGTTCAGCCACGCTCTCGCCGAGCTGTCGAGCATCAGAGGGAGGTGCTTCATGGCGACATGGTCGTCTCCTCCTCCGATCTGGACTGCCACTCGGTAATCATCCAGCCACGTTTCTAGCTTGGACTCTCCTGTAAACTTGCTAATTCCCGTCGCTAATCGGAAGTTGGGAGGGATGTCAGCTGAACGGATGGCTCGACTAAAACACTCGGGGCCAGAAATGATGGTCCTGCTTCCACTCGGACGGTCAATGTCGCGACCATCGCGGTGGGCTCGGCCCCTGTCGACCCTCCGCTGGGCGATATGCCCTCTCGCGTCAGGCCTTGGGTCGTAAGTGTCACCGACTGAATGCCGATCATCATGATGTCGGGACCCGTAGGGCCCACCCCGTGGAGGGGTGCGTGTATGGCGACGATCTTTGGGGTTTATGGAACGACAGCCTCCCCTGTGTCGCTGATGAGAACCAGGGCTGTGAACTGACCGATGCGTATTCGCATGAACAGAACTATTGTGGATCCTGTTGTGCGACTGGGAGACAGTCGAATTCTGCTGCTGCGCCGTGTGCAACAGGGCGCGGATTTGCTCGATTCCCCTGCCAGCCTATGAATCAGTCGGCTGAAGGGAATCGGCTATCTTGGCAGCCGGAGCCAAGTTGAGGAGGGGTGGGCGGAACAACTCCGCGTTGCTCCACCGAGTGTGCCGACTTGCAGAACGCGAGGCGATCGACGCGCACCGGACGTTTCGCCGATCTCGTGCTCGTTTCGGCCAGCTTGACGGGGATCTTTATGGGAGTTGGCCATGTGTACTTCTGCTGCAGGCCCGCAACCCGCGTACTCGGAAGGAAACTCATTCAGAACCGAGTCTGAGCGCTGGGACGGCGGGGCAACCACAACCGACTCTAGGACCGCCACTTGTGAAGATGCATTCTGGCGCGCCTGGGCGTGTTGCACCCAACGCTGGAGCCGGGGACGGTGGGACCGCTTGTTGCGGCGCATGACGGCGGTGTAGGCCGAGACTGGAGCCGACTGCTGGAGAATAAGAATGTTGCAGGCACCGACACGGAAGTGCGTAGCCCCGCGGCGGGGAAGCGCCTCGACGTCGAGAGGGGCGTCCCGAAGCCATGCCGAATCGTTGACGATGAAAGAGAGAGCGCCGAAGAAGATCTCGTTACTCATGCTCGAATCTCCACCGGACGACATGATGAAATGATGTAGTCGCAAACTCGCCGGAAGTCGCTTAGACGCCTGCCCCACGGTGGGCGCCAACTGTCGTGGGTATAAGCCTCACAGTAGATGTGTAGGGTACGAAAAGGATGGGCAGAGTCCTAGCTACGGCGAGATTGTATGAGTTCAGGCCCCTCTGCGGTGGAGGTAATAGCCCTACGTCTCAGTGCTCTGGGAGCTTGTTGTCGAGTGGAATATGGAATACAATGATTTGCTAACCCGTGCACCAGTGGGGGAGGGTGGCTTATATAGAGTGCGCTGCCCTCCACAACGGTTCCGGTACAGGGGTGGAGTAGTGGCGATTGAATGCCTACGTTACAGGTAACGTACGTCCTAAATGCTAATAAATGCACGTGGAAACGTACGACTGTTTCCCTCCAGGGGGGTTACGATGTACCGAGTGGAATCCAGTCGGTTAGTTTGATATTATCCGAATGCTAGTCGCCGACTGGATGGTCGAGGACCTGTTACCGACTGGACGATGGGGACTCCTTAGTTCAGTCGGAACTGACTAAGGGCATTGTCCCTTATGAGGGGTAGTCCTTGGGTAGGACCTACAGGGCAGGCCTATGACCCTACCCTAGGACTATAACCCCATCAGCCGGCATGGCGACCTTGTTCCCCGGAGGTCAGGGTACCCCTAGTGTATTGCACCGTCAAAGAAATGCTCGTTGACTCCAGAGGAAGAAGGCCAAGGCGCTACGGCTGGGCATTGAGCAGTCTGAGCATGGCGCGGTGGAGGGAGCGACGAGGGTGGTGAAGCTCAAGCGGAAGCACAACCACATCGTCTTGCGGTTGAAGCGCTACATCATCATCTCCTCTTCCTCCTCCGATGACGACTCTCACAACCCACCGCCTGTCATGGACACCTACAATGGCCCCAGTGTTTGGAAGGACAAAGGGTCGACAAAGAAGTGATGAAGCTCGACCCTTTCTTTGATTTTAATTATATTTTTAGTAATCTTGCTTGAATTTGTCCGTCGACTGAACTGTGGTAAACTTTTGGTGTTGTTTATGTAAATTATGTTTGTTTGTTGTCGGTTTTATATACCCATTTGCGCAAGCCTTTCTATTTTTGTTTGAACTACATAGTTTAATTCTATGTTGCATGCTTTAGTATGGATATAGGGTGTAGGATATGAGGTACTGGATGCAAAGATTTGGGACTGCCAGTCATTGTATACGAACACGCCCACACACGTCGTGGACGTATAGGGTGACGAATTTGGCAAGTCCGACTGTAGATTCTCTAATTTATTAGTAGACCGTAGAGGCGCGTTTTGTTGTGTCTGTAAGTCCTGATGACCTCTTAGAGCATCTCTAATAGATGATTTATTTTACATAATCAAAATATGATGCAAGGAGAATATACATCATAAAAAAGTGCTTTAGTACATAATCAAAAAGTGCAACTCCAACACATAATGTAAATATGGCAACCGCTTCAAGAGGCGATGTAGAAATACGCCAACTACGCAACGACAACACAACATATTATGTATGATATTGATGACCTTGAAGCCACAAGTGGGTATGTGTTTACACTTGGTAGTGGTTATGCTTTCTCGAAGTCTTGCAAGCACACCATCTTACAAGTGGGTATGTGT
Source organism: Hordeum vulgare subsp. vulgare (assembly GCF_904849725.1). NCBI lineage: Eukaryota > Viridiplantae > Streptophyta > Magnoliopsida > Poales > Poaceae > Hordeum > Hordeum vulgare. Next base: position 438,579,876 of record NC_058522.1, on the reverse strand, counting down.
TTACACTTGGTAGTGGTTATGCGACAACACAACATCTTATGTGGTCATTTCCCAAAACTTGGAAGTCTTTACAAGGATAGAAGTGCATATCACAAAAGCTTTAGCTAGATGGGTATCATCACAAATACATGTACTAAAAAGACAAGGATACAAAATATAAGCTTACACTCGCCACAAACTAAAACATGAATATCTCAATACAAGAATACATGTCAATCATCATCCAAAAGACAGGATCCTACTACGGATGAAAAAAAGAAAGAACATGACGTGTAACATACTAATCCCATGCTGCCAACCGGGAACCCATCCTATCATCGTCAAAGAAGAAGAAGAAGAAGAAGAAGGAGGATGATGATGAGGAGGAGGAGGAGAAGAAGAAGTAGTAGTAGAAGAAGAAGGAAGAGGAGGGGAGGAGGAGGAGGAAGAGAAGAAGAAGAATAAGCATAATAATAATAGTAATAATAATAATAATAATAAGAATAAGAAGAAGAAGAAGAAGAAGAAGAAGAAGAAGAATAAGAAGAAGATGAAGAAGAAGAAGAAGAAGAATAGAAGAATAAGAATAATAATAATAGTAATAATAATAATAATAATAATAATAATAATAATAATAATAATAAGAAGAAGAAGAAGAAGAAGAAGAAGAAGAAGAAGAAGAGGAAGAAGAAGAAGAGGAAGAAGAAGAAGAAGAACAAGAAGAAGAAGAAGAAGAACAAGAAGAAGGAGAAGAAGAATAAGAAGGAGAAGAAGGAGAAGAAGAAGAAGGAGGAGGAGAAGAAGAAGGAGGAGGAGGATAACAACAACAACAACAACAACAACAACAACAACAAGAACTCCAAATAGAACAAGCATCACGTCAAAGCGTCGCTTTACATGTACATGTACTTGTTGTAGTAGTAGTCAGTGATCCTTTATGGATCTCCACAATCTCATTACCAGGGGTGTCAAAACTAGCAAATCTTAATGCGCATGGAATGGTTAAGTGGTGAGGCCGCAACAAGCACTAAGCATTTATATCTGGCTAACTTACGAATACATGAATAAGAAGAGTGATCTACGCATAACCAGACATGAACTGGTAATGATCACGAAGTGATCATGGACACCTTGTTAAACCCCACTGTGTTCTCTTTTTGTCTCAAATCTTAGAAAAAGAGATGATCACGATTACACACGTGGTTGGTGTATTCTAGTTGAGTTTAGTTTGGAAGTTTTTAGAACCGTCTATTATATTTCCAAGTCGCCACATAACCGTGGGCACAACTTTTTGAAATATTCAATCCTGCAGGGGTGCTCCAACTCGTCCATCACAAATTAACCACAAGCTGCTTGGAAAGACCTCAACATCCAGATAGCCCGAAGTATCCTCGGAATCCATGTGCACAAACGTTTAAACAATGGAAAAACAAAACCAAGAAGACCTCCCGACGTGTCGACACCCTGATAGGAGCCGCGCCTATCTCATTATCAGGCCAGGATCGAATAAGTGAAGCTTACCGTTAGATTAGATCCAAGTTTCCAAGGGGCGCCGGTAGGTGCTCTATTTTGGACCAACACTCATGAGGAGAACTGGCCTAGGTTGTTTATTAAATATCTTGGGGTTTATTAGTTAGGAAAATGTTAACACGAAAGTTGGGCCTTGTTGGAGAGTTTTATTCAAAGCACTCATCAAGGAACACAACACCGGTTAAACAGAAATTAGGGAGGCAAGAGTGGAACAAAACACCAACAAAAAGGTCGAGCCTTCCTCCCTTTACCAAGTGTATAGAGTCATGTCAAATCATCTATTCTACAGTTCTCATCCATGGTGCTTTTCTCAAGTGGCTAGCTATTTCTAACTCAACCACCTTATTCACAACATTTCTACCACAAGCAAGGTAAAGAAAATAAAACAAAAGGAATGTGAGAAATGCAAGTTGAACCTACGACCTTGAAATGCCATCAAGAAAATGGCGGTGGTGGCTTGACTTGCTCAAGTGGAGCATCAAAGTACTCCTACTCTTCACCTCCTAGATTACTTCCTTCTGAATAATTTTAAGTGCAAATGTGAATAAAGAAAATAAGTCAACCTCTATCCAGCATAATCTAGACAAGTCAAATAGTTATCAAATTATACCCATAGAAGGAGAATAATATAAGAAAAATAATGCAAAAAGAATCAACACACTTGGACTTATGGTTTTAGAGTTATTCCTGGTCAAAGTTCAGTCAAGAGAATAAACAAAAACAGAAAAATAACAGAAATTGAAAATACCAATGAGCGGCCACGTCGAAGGCGTATTTCATAAATATACCTCCACTTATGTACTAGTTCGGAAGTGTGTGGGTCACTAACGGGTGGGGCCATATTGTCAATTTTATTTTTAGAAACCCGACCGAGGTGTAGTTATAACATCCCAAAATTCTAAATTTTGGAATGTTATAACAAATAAATAATTATGATTGTTTATTCGATTGTTGACTAACTGATTGTTTGAAATTGAGTGAAAATTTGAAACTTCTTGAAAGTTGAATGAGAGGGAAGGAAATGACTTTCCCAAACTTCTACTTTGCATTTTGACCTCAATGAAGTCAAATTCATTTCATCATAAAACCTAGAGTGAAGATAATATGAATTCTTCCATTTAAAGAAAATAAAAGGGATTTGAAAATATTTGAATTCCATCTGGAATTATTTCAAATTCAAAAACTTTATGTAACTCAATGATTTTCATGAGAGAAGATAAAATGACTTCTTCAAAATTTTAGAGAGAGAGTTGGAAGTTTGTAAGAAAACATTGTGACAATCCCTTTGAAACTTTATGGAATCCACTTTCTATTTGAAGTTATTCAATTTAAAAATTTAAAATTTCTCTGAAAACATTCAAAAATGAGAGGTGTAATATGCGACTTCAATTAAGAGTCATTTTGAGTCATATTTTATCAAAGGGAGAATCATAAAATATTTGGAAAAGATTTGAAATTCAAACTCAAAGCCATTTTGGAGTTGTTTTCAAATTATTTTTCTCCAAAAATAAAAATATGGAAAATATGGTAAAATGATTCCCTTCAATATAAAATTGGAGAAAATGAATTTGAAAAATCTTTTTGGTGTTTTAAAAATAACTTATATTGGGTTCTATTCAAATAGTAGCACTGTTTGAATTATGAGATTTCGTGTGGACTTAATTTGAGTATGAAAATATGTTCATGATTTACATAATTTTCTTTTGGAAATTGTAATATATAATATGCCTACATTGCATACTTATTTATTTCCCTAAAACTATTTTATTTCTCTAGTTATTTCCAAATTAAATAAAATGGCCAAAGCCCATCACATTAGGCCCAGCTAGCGAGCTAGCTCACCTCAAGCCTCTTTCCGTTCAGTCGCCCGCCTCTTTTCTTTTCTCTCCCTCTCATTAAGATGCGGGACCCACCTCGCCTGATGGAAAGAATTGGCGCCAACCACCTTTACTTTCTTCCACCAAAGATATTTGTGGGAGATTCACATCCGTCACGATTTCTTGCCTTTTTGAGCTCGTCCCCTACTCCAAGTCCCGCCCCCCTATAAATAAAAATGCACTCGCTCCATTCCTCGCAAAAGCCCCAACCTCGCCTCTCTCATCTCGCCCCAATTCCTCGCCAGAATCATGAGACACCGCTGATGCCATTGGTAAGCCTTCGTTAGCTCTAGTCACCCCTCACCCTCGCCGATGCCACCCGCATCTTTGCTGTCCACAACTTCATCGACCAAAGCTCGCCGCCGATGCTAGGAGCCACCGGAGGACCTGCCCACAACGAATCCCGCATGTTGGCGATGTCAACCTCGCCGGAGACAACAACCACACCGTTGTAAGCCATCTCCATCGTCCAATCTTGTTTATACGGTGTAGATTAGATCCCCGCGTACCTCTTCGTTAGATTCGGTTTAGTTAAACAAAACTAGCCCGTTTTTCTGTTTAAATTTAGCTGGATCGTTTTGCTGTTAATTAGCGATCGTCTACGTGTTAGCCACCGCAACGCACGCCGTGTAGCAAACGAGTTGCCACGTGTCCTTAGCCGATTTATGGTTCTATTTTTATCTTCTGTTTTTTTTTGTGTTTCAATTTTTGTTCTGATTTTAGATCTTTAATATATTTTATGTTTTAATCCAATTTGAGTGATTTTTTGCATTAGATCAATAATTTTGTATAGTTTCTATAGATGCAAAGTTTGGTCATATTTGCAAATTTTAAATTTGGATTTGCATGAAATTGCTTCAAACACTATTTTGATTATAACTTTGGTTTAAAACATATTTTGAATGAATATTTTTGCTACTGGTTTCTAGTGAAATTATTTAGGTGATGGATTTATAATTTTTTTGACTTTATTTATTTTGTTTAGATCAGAGTTACTTTTCTGCCCTATTAGTTTAATTTTTCAATATAAAACTATTTTTTTCCTTTATTTAGTTATTTTGTGTTCTTTTGATTTTTATTAGGGAAAAGATTACAATCTATCGGCTGACCACACGTGCCCGTCTGCCGGCTCCGTGGCCGTTCGATCATGTGCTAATCAGATAGTGGACACCGTCCCGCGTTCGCCGAAGCCGCTTATGTTTTTCCTGCAGCTCACCTATTGTTTCAGGATAGTTTCCTGCAACTCAGCTATTGTTTCAGGATAGTTTGCCGAAGCCGCTTTCGTTTTTCCTGCAACTCACCTATTGTTTCAGGACAGTTTCCTGCAACTCACCTGTTGTTTCACGATAGTTTGCCGAAGCCGCTTTCATTTTTCCTGCAGCTCATCTATTGTTTCAGGACAGTTTCCTGCAACTCACTTGTTGTTTCAGGATAGTTTGCCGAAGCCGCTTTCGTTTTTCCTGCAACTCACCTTTTGTTTCAGGACAGTTTCCTGCAATTCTCCTAGCCCTGTCATCGTTTCCCTCTCCTAGCGCCGCTCGCCTCCAAGCCCGAGCTCCGTCCATGGCCATGGCCGCTGAGCTCCCAGCTCATGAGCTCCCAGCTCATGAGCTCCTCCGCTTGTCGCAGTAGCCTCATCGCATTGTCCGCACTTCCATGAGCCCGTAGCTGCCTCCAGCTCCTCCCCTCGTTGCCCTAGCGACGGGCCCGACCTGGCCGAGCTCCGGCCGCCGCCTCAGGCATTGTTGCCGCCGTCTCCGGCCATCCCTCAGCCCCCGAGGACCCCCATCCGATGCGGCTGAGTAGGGGCTAGGCCCGAGTGGCCTTAGGTGCCGCCCCCGTGCCCGGCAGCGCGGTCTCCACCGTGACCAGAGATGTTGTTTTAGAAATTGTTTCCGCAATGCATCCGTTGTTTCTGCAACTAGACTGTTGCTTCAGGAATTAATTGGTCGGGGGAAATGACTGAGCCGCGTGCTAGCAGGTAGATCGGATGGCTACGAGCGCGTACATCGAACGGTCATTCAGGTGGCGGATGTTTAGTATGGATCCGCCGGTGGAAGCCTAGTTGTTCCCTTTTTATTAGATGGGTTTTCATTAAGTTAATAAAAAGTAAGATTTCTTTTATAGAAATCTTTTGTTTAGGTTCGTTAGGTCGCAATGTGATTTAAAAAACTTTGGATTCAAATGAGAAAAAGAGAATAATTTAGTTATTCTTCAAAAGTAATTCTTCCGCCACTTCATTTAGAATTCAGAAACTTTTCTTTTATGTCTAGTTAGTCATTTACATTTTTTTATAAAACTAGATCAAACTATAAACTTGCTCTAGGATTTTCTAACATAGAATTGATTTGCTTATCTTGAGTTCCGAAATAGCTTTTTATTTGGTTCTTTTCGATAGTGAAAGATGTACGAAATGTTGGAAATATGCCCTAGGGGCAATAATAAAATAGTTATTATTATATTTCCTGTTTCAAGATAATCGTTTATTATCCATGCTATAATTGTATTGAATGGAAACACAAATACATGTGTGGATACATAGACAAAACAATGTCCCTGGTGAGCCTCTACTTGACTAGCTCGTTGATCAAAGATGGTTGAGGTTTCCTAGCCATAGACAAGTGTTGTCACTTGATAACGGGGTCACGTCATTAGGAGAATGATGTGATGGACAAGACACAAACTATAAACGTAGCATGTGGTCGTGTCATTTTGTTGCTATTGTTTTCTGTGTGTCAAGTATACATTCCTATGACAATGAGATCATGTAACTCACTGACACCGGAGGAATGCCTTATGTGCATCAAACATCGCAACGTAACTGGGTGACTATAAAGGTGCTCTACAGGTATCTCCGAAGGTGTCCGTTGAGTTAGCATGGATCAAGACTGGGACTTGTCACTCCGTATGACGGAGAGGTATCTCAGGGTCCACTCGGTAATACAACATCACAAACAAGCCTTGTAAGCAATGTGACTAAGTGTAAGCCACGGGATCTTGTATTATAGAACTAGTAAAGAGACTTGCCGGTAATGAGCTTGAAATAGGTATGGAGATACCGACGACCGAATCTCGGGCAAGTAACATACCGAAGGACAAAGCGAATGACATACGGGATTAACTTAATCCTTGACTTAGAGGTTCAACCGATGAGATCTTTGTAGAATATGTAGGATTCAATATGGGTATCCAGGTCCCGCTATTGGATATTGACCGGAGAGTACCTCGGGGCATGTTTACATAGTTCTCGAACCCGCAGGGTCTGCACACTTAAGGTTCAGCAATGTTTTAGTATAGTTGAGTTCTATGTGTGGTTACCTAATGTTGTTCGGAGTCCTGGATGAGATCATGGACGTCATAGGGTTTCCGGAATGATCTGGAGACGAAGATTTATATATAGGATGACTTAATTTGGTTACCGGAAGGTTTTCGGGCATTACCGGGAATGTACCGGGAGTGATGAATCGGTTCCGGAAGTTCACCGGGAGGGGGCAACCCTCCCGGGGGAAGCCCAAAGGCCCTAGGGGTGGCGCACCAGCCCTTAGTGGGCTGGTGGGACAACCCAAGAGGGCCTATGCGCCAAGGATAAAAAACCAAAGAAAAGAAAAAAAAAGTGGGAAGGAAGGGAAGGACTCCACTTTCCAATCCTAGTTGGACTAGGATTGGAGTAGGACTCCTCCTCCTCCCTAGCCGGCACACCCTCGAGGGCTTGGCCCTCAAGGCAAGCCTCCTCCCCCTACCTCCTATATATAGTGGTGACTTAGGGCTGATTTGAGACAACTTTTGCCACGTGCAACTTAGATCTAGACACCATAGTTTTACCTCTAGATCGTATTTCTGCGGAGCTCGGGCGGAGCCCTGCAGGAGTAGATCCTTCACCACCACCGGAGCGCCGTCACGCTGCCGGAGAACTCATCTACTTCTCCGTCTTGCTTGCTGGATCAAGAAGGCCGAGATCATCGTCGAGCTGTACGTGTGCTGAATGCGGAGGTGCCGTTCGTTCGGCACTAGATCGGAGCGGATCGTGGGACGGATCGTGGGGCGGTTTGCGGGGCGGATCGAGGGATGTGGGGACGTTCCACTACATCAACCACGTTTCTTAATGCTTCCTTCTGTGCGATCTACAAGGGTACATAGATCCAAATCTCCTCTCGTAGATGGACATCACCATGATAGGTCTTCGTGTGCGTAGGAACATTTTTGTTTCCCATGCAACGTTCCCCAACACTTCCCTACATGATCAAGGCATCGATGTAATTTTCCTGATCTTGCTATGCTCGGTTTGTTGGGATCCGATGGATTATGAGATTATGTTCAGATTATTATGAGTTATATATTTTATTACCCTTTTATATTATGTTCTTTAGTGATTCATGCATGTTCTCCATTGCTCTTTATTGCTTTGGCCGAGTAGTAGATTGTAACTCCAAGAGGGAGCATTATGCATGATTGTGGGTTCATGCCCCCTGATGTCTAGCTTGAGTAAAAGAAACATGAGACTAGGGGATGTGATGTTGCCACTAGGGAGAAAACAACGGTGCTTGTGACCACGGTTGCAAGGATTGTTTACCTTACACATAGTTCGTTAATGCAGTTGTCCGTTGGTTTGAGTTTACACTTTGGGTGGGGCTCGCAACTTAATACCAGTGACATGTTCTGGATAGATATCTCAAGGTGGATGATTAGTAAGTAGATGCTGATGAATAAACAATCTACTTGTCTTGGCGTACTGCCCATTACTATTGAGCCTCTAACTTTCAAGTAGCATAATTAGTAGTGCGGTGCATTCATAATTATCTCAATTGCCCAACTGTAATTTGTTTACCCAAGCATAGTTGTTTATCCTCTTTTGGGAGAGATACATCACTAGTGAACATCATGTGACTCAGGTCCATATCACCACCATTGCTTACACCTCCATCATTTACTGCTTTCATTTACTTTTCCGTTGCAATCACTATCACTATTCCCGCTTGTGTTTTGATCCTTTGCAAACTACAAGGCCGGAGATATTGACAACCTCTCTGTACTCATTGGGAGTAAAGTTACTTGTGTGTGTGCAGGTCCACGTCTTCTGCTTGCGCCAGGGCAGGGGACACCTACTTGTTGATCCTCGAAGTCCTCCTGGTTCGATAAACCTTGTAGTCTCCGTGTAAGGGAAAACTTGCTCCTGACTACATCTCCAACTTCCACTTGGGGTAACCAACGAGGAGCGATAAGTATATTCATCAACTCGTCATCAACATGGTATAGTCTATGCGATATATTGGGTCTTGGAACTAGAATCGGTTGAAATTGGAATTCCATCAAAAAAATTATCCTATGCGTCTAGTTCATCGTGGTCGGAATTATATATATAATTTTTGGCCTCATGAAGGAGAAATTATCTCTCTAGCTTGGGGGAGGGTTAAGTTAATGTTATATTCATGCCCCAATAATGAGCTCTCAAGAGAAATTATTATTCAGATTTTTTATATCGGCTTTCTCGTAATGATCAACCCATGCTCGATACTTCTTGTACTAGTTCTTATTTGAAGAAGACTATTGAATTCCAGTGGGATCTTTTAGAAAGTGTTAAACGCAACTCTGAAGATTGGGAACTCGAGAAGGTAAAGAGTGGGGTATTGATTGTGTTAAATATGGACTTGACTCTGAGATAGTAGCTTCCTTTTGTGAATCTTTTGCTACTCATGTCGATCTCCCTAAGGATAAGTGGTTTAAATATCACCCACCTATTAAAGAAGAAATTAAAGAATCGGTAAAATCTAAAGAAGAATTTATCATTTATAATGTTGATCCAGTTGTTCCCACTGCTTATATTGAAAAACCACCTTTCCCTGTTAGAATGAAGGAACATACTAAAGCTTCAACTGTGGTTAACAAAAGTTATGTTAGAACACCAAAACCAGTTGAACCTAGTGTTGCTATGATTAAAGATCTCTTGGTCGATAATATCGATGGGCATGTTATTTACTTATGTGATGAAGCTTCTAGAAATGCCAAACCGAATAAATAAGATAAACAAAGACCAGTTGTTGGCATGCTTGTTGTCTGAGTTAAGATATGAGATCACTGTTATCATGGGTTATGTGACCTAGGTGCTAGTGTGAGTGCTATTCCTTTTTCCTTATATGAAGAAATTAAGAATGAAATAGCACCTGCTGAAATAGAAGACATAGATGTTACTATTAAACTTGCCAATAGAGATACTATATCACCAGTTGGGATTGTCAGAGATGTTGAAGTCTTGTATGGGAAGATAAAATACCCTACTGATTTTCTTGTTCTTGGCTCCCCACAAGATGACTTTTCTCCCATTATCGTTGTTAGACCTTTCTTGAACACCGTCAATGCCAAAATAGATTGTAAGAAACAAACTGTCGGTGTTAGCTTTGATGATGAATCTCATGAATTTAACTTTTCCAAGTTTAGTAGACAACCGCATAAGAAAGATTTGCCTTGTAAGGATGAAATTATTGGTCTTGCTTCTATTGTTGTACCTCCTACTAATCCTTTAGAACAATATTTGCTAGACCATCAAAATGATTTGAATATGCATGAAAGAAATGAAATAGATAGAATCTTTTTCGAACAACAACCACTTCTTAAACATGATTTGCCTATTGAAACTCTAGGAGGTCCCCCTCCACCTAAAGGTGATCCTGTATTTGAATTAAAACAATTGCCAGACACTTTGAAATATGCTTATATTGATGAGAAAAAGATATATCCTGTTATTATTAGTGCTAACCTTCCAGAACATGAAGAAGAAAGATTATTGAAAGTTCTAAGGAAGCACCGAGATGCTATTGGATATACTCTTGATGATCTTAAGGGTATTAGTCCCACTCTATGTCAGCACAAGATTAATATGGAACCTGATGCTAAACCCGCTGTTGATCACCAACGTCGGTTAAATCCAAAGATGAAAGAAGTGGTAAGAACGGAAATATTAAAACTTCTGGAAGCAGGTATAATCTATCCTATAGTTTATAGTAGATGGGTAAGTCCTGTTCATTGTGTCCCCAAGAAGGGAGGTATTACTGTTGTTCCTAATGATAAGAATGAACTTATTCCACAAAGAATTGTCACAGGCTTTAGAATGGTAATTGATTTTAGAAAATTAAACAATTCAACTGGAAAATATCATTACCCTCTGCCTTTTATTGATCAAATATTAGAAAGACTATCTAAGCACACACATTTTTGCTTTCTTGATGGATATTATGGTTTTTCACAAATACCTGTTTCACAACCTGATCAAGAAAAGACCACATTTACTTGTCCTTTTGGAACTTATGCTTATAGACATATGCCTTTTGGTTTATGTAATGCACCTGCTACCTTTCAAAGATGTATGACTCCTATATTCTCTGATTTCTATGAAATGATTGTTGAGGTTTTCATGGATGACTTTTCTGTTTATGGGAAGTCTTTTGATGATTGTTTAAGCAATCTTGATCGAGTTTTGCAGAGATGTGAACAAGCAAATCTTATATTGAATTGGGAGAAGTGCCACTTTATGGTTAATGAAGGTATTGTTTTGGGCCATAAAATTTCTGAAAGATGCATTGAGGTGGACAAAGCCAAGGTTGATGCAATTGAGAAAATGCCATGTCCTAAAGATATCAAAGGTATTCGTAGTTTCCTTGGTCATGCTGGTTTCTATAGGAAGTTTATCAAAGACTTTTCTAAAATTTCTAGGCCTCTTACAAATCTTTTGCAAAAGGATATTCCTTTTGTGTTTGATGATGATTGTTTGGAAGCCTTCGAAACACTAAAGAAAGCCTTAATTACTGCACCTGTTGTTCAACCACCTGGTTGGAACTTGCCTTTTGAGATTATGCGTGATGCTAGTGATTATGTTGTTGGTCGTGTTCTAGGACAAAGAGTTGATAAGAAGTTGAATGTTATCCATTATGCTAGTAAAACCCTGGACAGTGCTCAACGAAATTATGCTACTACTGAAAAAGAATTCTTAGCAGTAGTGTTTGCTTGTGATAAATTCAGATCTTACATTGTTGATTCTAAAGTTATTGTTCACACCGGTCATGCTGCTATTAAATATCTTATGGAAAAGAAAGATGCTAAACCTAGACTCATTAGGTGGGTTCTTATGTTACAAGAATTTGATTTGCATATCACTTATAGGAAAGGACCAGAGAACCTCGTAGCTGATAACTTGTCTAGGCTTGAAAATATTCTTGATGACCCACAACCTATCAATGATAGCTTTCCTGATGAACAATTAGCTGTAATAAATGTTTCTAATAGTACACCTTGGTATGCTGATTATGCTAATTATATTGTTGCTAAATACATACCTCCTAGCTTCACATACCAACAATAGAAAAAGTTCTTCTATGATTTAAGACATTACTTTTGGGATGACCCACATCTTTATAAAGAAGGAGTAGATGGTATTATCAGATGTTGTGTACCTGAGCATGAACAGGAACAAATCCTATGGAAATGTCACTCCGAAGCTTATGGAGGGCATCACACGGGAGACAGAACCGCTCATAAGGTATTGCAATCTGGTTTTTATTGGCCTACTCTCTTCAAGGATGCCCGTAAGTTTGTCTCATCTTGTGATGAATGTCAAAGAATAGGTAATATCGGCAAGCGTCAAGAAATGCCTATGAATTATTCACTTGTTGTTGAACCATTTGATGTTTGGGGATTTGATTTCATGGGACCTTTTCCTTCCTCTAATGGGTATACACATATTTGGTTGTTGTTGATTATGTTACTAAGTGGGTAGAAGCTATTCCAACTAGTAGTGCTGATCACAACACCTCTATTAAAATTCTTAAGGAAGTTATTTTCCCAAGGTTTGGAGTCCCTAGATATTTAATGAGTAATGGTGGTTCACACTTTATTCATGGTGCTTTCCGTAAAATGCTTGCTAAGTATGATGTTAACCATAGAATTGCATCACCTTATCATCCTCAGTCTAGTGGTCAAGTTGAACTTAGCAATAGAGAAATAAAACTAATCTTACAAAAGACTATCAATACGTCCCGGAAGAATTGATCTAAGAAATTAGATGATGAACTTTGGGCTTATAGAACATCATATAAAAATCCTATGGGTATGTCTCCTTATAAAATGGTTTATGGAAAAGCTTGTCATTTGCCTCATGAGTTAGAACATAAAACATATTGGGCAATCAAAGAACTCAACTATGGTTTCAAACTTGCTGGTGAAAAGAGGTTATTTGATATTAGCTCATTAGATGAATGGAGAACCCAAGCTTATGAAAATGCAAAGTTATTTAAATGAAAGGTTAAAAGATGGCATGACAAAAGAATCCAAAAGCGTGAGTTCAGAGTTGGAGAATATGTTCTTTTGTACAACTCCCATTTCAGATTCTTTGCAGGAAAACTCCTCTCCAAATGGGAAGGACCCTATGTTATCGAGGAGGTCTATCGATCAGGAGCTATCAAAATAAATAATGCCAAAGGTACTAACTCAAATGTTGTCAGTGGGCAACGAATAAAACATTATATCTCAGGTACGCCCATTAATGTTGAAAGCAATATTATCAAAACTATGACACCAGAAGAACACATAAAAGAAACCTTCCGGAACACTCCAGAATTGTGAAAAAAGGGAGGTACATGTTACGTAAGTAAACGGACTCCGAAAAATCCGCAAAAATATTTTTTGTCAGTTTTGGAATTAAAAAATTAGGAAAATAATAAACTTCCAGGAAAGTGACCCTGGTGGGCATGATACACCAGGGCGCGCGTGGCCACGCGTGCCCCAGTGGGTTGTGCCCACCTCGGGTACTTTCCGGACTCCGTTTTTCTTCTGTTGTGCTTGTTCCCCAAGAAAAAAAAAATCTTTATATACCCCCTGAACCTGTTGACCTTCGTATCGCGGAGAAATCTCATGTTTTCTTTTCTTGCTGTTTTTTGTCAGATCCAATCCATCATGGTCGCTTCAAGCTCCTCCAAGGACAAGTTCTTCGACAACGTCATCAACGCGGGAAGTGTTGCAACACCCTCAAGCTATCGAGATGCGCGAAGGGGTGCTTCACATCCGCGATGTGCAAGGACCCAAGGGGACTGGACCCGTGGAGGCCAAGCTTGAAGCTATGGAGCAGGAAGTCTTCCGGTGCAACGGGATGGTGGAACGTGGGCTCAATGCCAATCACCTCATGATCACTGACTACACGCGTGATCTCAAGGTGGATGGCAAGTCCATGAAGGACATTGTCTTCTCCCTCAACGAGCAAATCAACTTCCTCCATAGCCAGATCCATGACCTTCAAAGCCAAGTCTTTAAATATAAGGCAAGGTTTAAAGGTATGAGTTTGGCTGCCAGTTCCAGGATCCGAGAGACTCACTCTTCCTCTTATGATGGTGAGCCTCTACCATGGAAATCGGAGGACAAGATTGCTTCTACTTCATCACCACCACCTCTTTCTTCATCACCAAAAGAAAATTGAGTATCGGGTATGGGCACTCCCCTTGGCTTTTGCCAAGCTTGGGGGAGGTGCCCTGGTATTGTATCATCTCTACTATCTTTTGCCTTTACTTTTCTTAGTTCACTCCATGGTTATATTTTTCTTTAAATGAATAAAAGTTTAGTTCGATCCTTTCTTTACAAGATTTTCCTTAGTGATCAAACTATGCAATCGTGTGCGAGGTATATAATAAAGTTTAGTTTGAGTTTTTCCTTCTTTACTTTCTTGTTTCAATAAAAATAAAGGAAATAAATGAAAAAGATCATATGCTAATCTTATGGTAAGTGATGACATTACACAAGGAAAAGTATAAGTAGAAAATTTTACTGAAGATTGACAAACATAGCATTGGTCAATGATGCAACTCATGAAAGAATTAATAAGGGAAGGGAAGATTCACATGCAAATACACTATCCTCGAAATCTTTTGTGATTGTGAGCACCCATCAAAATATTATATGCCAAAATTGTTGACGTTGGACAAGGAAGATAACATAATGCATTATGTTTGTTCATATTCACAAAGAAGTTATATTGTCATGGATCCTTCAACATGTGGTGCTTGCCCCTATATTTGCTAGTCAAAAACTCCGCACTAAGTCGAGATACTACTTGTGCATCCAAAACCCTTAAACCCAAATCTTGTTTGAGAGTCCACCATACCTACCTATGGATTCAGTAAGATCCTTCAAGTAATTTTTCATCGGTACAAAAAGGGAAATAAAAAATGCTTCTAAATGTGTAAGATCATTTAGTGTAAGGGAAAATTGAGCGTTGTACGAACTTGTGATGGTGAAGAATAAAAGCGACAGACTGCATAATAAAGTTTGCCATCACAAGGGGCAATATAATGTGATGTTCTCTTGCACTAAGGGGTTGAGCATACAAACAAAAAGTGCATGGCAACCTCTTCTCCCCTCTGCGAAGGGCCTATCTTTTACTTTTATGTATTTACTTTCATGCAAGAGTCAAAGTTTTTCCTCTCTATTCCATTTTATTTTCTCCTTTGGGAAACATCATGTGGTGAGGAAAGATCTAGGCACATATATCTAGTTGAATATGGGTAGCATGAGTTATTATTGTTGACATCACCCTTGAGGTGAATTCGTTGGGAGTCAAAACTATAAGCCCTGGGATTCGAAACTATAAGCCCCTATACTTCTATGTGTACGATTGAAACGTTTTGCTCATATGTACACAGTGAGTGTTAGCAATCATAGAAGACTAAATGATGGTTGAGTATGTGGACTTTCCTAAAGGCTCTGATATGTGACCCTTCCTGAAAAGATGATGAATTGTAGTTGCAAAGTTGATTGAGAACATAGTTTGTTGGTTTCCAATAGAGTTTATGCTTTACACTTTGATGTTGTGATGAATTGTCACTTGTTCATGAGAAGCCTATGATAAAAGTTTTATGTTAAAGTTTGTTGCTGTTATAATAAGTTACATGATGTTGCTATGTCCGTATTTTTGTTTTTATCGACACCTCTTTCTCTAAGCATGTGGACATGTTTCTCGATTTTGGTTTTCGCTTGTGAGGCCTAAGCTTGGGGGAGTTGATACGTCCATTTTGCATAATGTTTTGCTATTGTTATTTATGTTGTTTTATTGTATAATAATGCTTTTGGGAGTATTTCTAATGCATCTTCTCTCATAATATGCAAGGTTTCCACAAAAGGGAGGAATACCAGCTGCTGGAAATCTGGACCTGAAAAGCTACATCATGTTACCTATTATGCGCGACTCCAAACGAGCTGAAACTTCACGGAGATTTTTTGTGGAATATATAAAAAAATATTGGAGCAAAGAGATATCGGAGGGGGCCACCTGGTGAGCACAAGACACCAGGACGCACCAGGCCCCTCAGGTGCGTCCTGGTGGGTTGTGCTCAACCAGGCCCACCTCCGGTGCCCCTCTTCTGGTATATAAGTCATTTTGACCTAGAAAAAAGGAGGGGGGGGGGGCTTTCGGGATGAAGCACCACCGTCTTGAGGCGGAACTTGGGCAGGAGCACCTTTGCCCTTCGACGGAGCGATTCTGCCGGGGGAACTTCCCTCCTGGAGGGGGAAATCGCCGTCGTCATCATCACCAAAAACTCTCCCATCTTGGGGAGGGCCATTTTCATCAACATCTTCAACATCACCAACTCCTCTCAAACCCTAGTTCATCTCTTGTGTTCAATCTTTGTGCCGGAACTATAGATTTGTGCTTGTGTGTGACTAGTAGTGTTGATTACATCTTGTAGTTGATTACTATGTGGTATATTTGGTGGAAGATTATATGTTCAGATCCATTATGCTATTTAATACCCCTCTGATCTTGGCATGATTATCATTTGTGAGTAGTTACTTTTCTTCCTGAGGTCACGGGAGAAATCATGTTGCAAGTAATCATGTGAACTTGATATGTGTTCGATATTTTGATGATATTTTTGTTGTGATTCCCTTAGTGGTGTCATGTGAACGTCGACTACATGACACTTCACCATATTTGGGCCCAAGGGAATGCATTGTGGAGTAGTTATTAGATGATGGGTTGCGAGAGTGACAGAAGCTTAAACCCTAGTTTATGCGCTATTTCGTAAGGGACCGATTGGATCCAAAAGTTTAATGCTATGGTTAGAATTTATTCTTAATACTTTTCTCGTAGTTGCGGATGCTTGCGAGAGGGTTAATCATAAGTAGGAGGTTTATTCAAGTAAGAAAAACACCTAAGCACCGGTCCATCCACATACCAAATTATCAAAGTAGCGAACACAAATTAAGCCAACATGATGAAAGTGACTAGATGAAATTCCCGTGTACCCTCAAGAACACTTTGCTTATCATAAGAGACAGTTTTGGTCTGTCCTTTGCTTCAAAAGGATTGGGAGACCTTGCTGCATTTTTGTTACTACTTTGTTACTTGTTCGTTACAAATTATGTTGCTATCAAACTACTCCGCAACTTATAATTTTAGCACTTGCACACATTACCTTGCTGAAAACCATTTGTCATTTCCTTCTGCTCCTCGTTGGGTTCGACACTCTTACTTATCGAAAAGGCTACAATTGACCCCATATATTTGTGGATCATCAATCATGGTGTGGCGCTGATACGTCCAAAATGCATCACTATTTTGTATCATAATTTGTCTATATTCATTGATATATTTCACTTTATGATGGTGTACTTATAGTGTTTTGGCTTATTTTGCACAGTTTACAACTTTCAGGTGCCGAAACAGCAGACGCAGAATTCAGCGGAAAAAATAGCACGAAGAGTTGCAATATCACAACATCTCCAATTGAGCTGAAATTTTGAGGGAAGAAGTTTCCGAATAGGTCCCGAAGACAGGCCAAAGAAGAGCCGGAGGGGCGCCAAAGGTCACCCAGGCGACTTGCTCGCGCGACCCCCCTAGGCCGCGCCAGGAGCCCGCCTGGGTGATGGGCCCAGTCCCCGGTGCTCTCTTTGGCCTATATGTCCCTCTTGACCTAAAAATTCTAGGACCAGAAGAGTTTTCGTGATTCCGCCGCCGCTCCGCAGCGGAAACCTACAAAGAAGAAAAGACCTTTCCGGCGGGCAGATTCCGCCGGGGAGAACTCCTCCCGGAACGGGAGATCGTCCTCATTGTCATCACATCGTCACCGACATCATCGAGATCATCATCACCATCATCACCAACACCAGCACCATCTCCACCTTCATCCCATCTACTTCACCATTGCAATCGGAGTCGTACCTTGCACTATTCATCCCCTCTACTCTACTGGTGTTGATTACTCTTTTGTGGTGAATGCTATTGAGTTTTGTTGGAGGATTATTGTTATGACCAGATTGGTAATCATATTTTCATCACCTCTGATCATGATCTCTTTTATGTCTTGTGAGTAGTTCCATTAGTTCTTGAGGACATGGGAAAATACTAGATGTTAGTAGTCATATGATGTTGAAGTAATATGTGTTGATTGATATTTAAGTTATAGTGTTATTCTTCTAGAGGTGTTATGTGAACATCGACTACATAAAACTTTGACTTTTTAAGGACCTAGGGGAATGCATCGTGTATAAAGAATGCTTATGGTGGGTTGCCGGAGTGACAAAAACTTGAACCCCAGTTCGCATACTTTTGCATGAGGGAGCAATGGATCCTAAACCTTATTGCTATGGTTAAGCTTTCCCTTAATTTCTCTCTTGTATTTGCGAATGCTTGCAAGAGGGATTAATAATAAGAGTGTGCTTGTCTTAGCCTAGACAGTGCACTAGTTAAGATCCACCCACATAACACTTATCAATACAAAACTTAGTACTAGACAAAGTATGGCGAAAGCACTTAAATATCTCTCCCGTTTGTCCTCAGGAATGCCTTAGTCTTTATAAGTTTAGTACCTCGCCATATCCTTTGCAATCAAAAGGATTGGGCCACTTCCCGCACCTCAGCACCATTTACTTTACTTGCATTTATTTCGTTGTTGCTTATACTCGAAAACCCATAAAAAGTTACCTTTCAGTACTTGCACTTATTCCTTGCTCAAGATCACTTGTCAATACCTCATGATCCTTGTTTGGTTCGACACTCTTATTTATCGAAAAGGCTACGATAGATACCCTACACTTGTGGGTCATCAAGACCATGTTCCGGCACCGTTGCCGGGAGTAGAGCACTATTGGTAAGTGAAATTGGTAAGGAAATATTTAAACTGTACGTGCTGTTTTTGTTTTACTGTTCCCGTTTTTTTGTCCCGATGGACCACTCTACTCTTGGTTTGTTGCTCGTGGGGAACCGCCGCAACGCTACTATGGTGGATAATCCTCCCCCACCTACTGAAATTGTGCCCTTTAAAATACCAACTGGTATTATTGATTGTGTTTTGGCTAATCGATATGCAGGAGATAGACATCCAGGTGAACACTTGCTATATCTTTCACAACTATGCTCCTTATTTATGCTTGCAGGTATATCGATGGATTTTGTTATGAGAAAGCTATTCTCTCTATCATTAAAAGATAAGGCTTTGGATTGGTATAGGCTTCTTGATGACTCTCATTTACTAAATTGGCAAGATCTTATGCCTCTCTTTTATGCAAAGTTTTATCCTCTTCATGAAATACATCGAGATAGGAATTATATTTATAAATTTTGGTCTCGTGACAAAGAAAGCATCGCTCAAGCTTGGGGGATATTGAAATCCTTAATGCTCAAATGCCCCAATCATGAGCTCTCCAAAGAAATTATTCTCACAAATTTTTATGCAAGGCTTTCTCGTCAAGATAAAGAGATGCTTGATGCTTCCTCTAGTGGGGCATTCTCCAACAAAAGCACTGAAGCTAAGTGGGATCTTATTGAAAGGATCCAGAAGAACACTGAAGACTCGGAGATTGATAAAGGTATTTAACCCCTTATAAATTATGTGCGTGATTACATTGAGAGCTATGTGAAAACTGATTACTTCAATACATTTTGTGCTAAGATTGGTCTTGATTCCCAGCTTCTAATTGATTTTTGCAAAGACTTTGCCTATCATATTGACTCTTGTGATAAGAAGGAGGATCAACATCATAAACCTTTTAAGGAATTACCTATTGATATTAATGTTGTTGACCCTATCTTGCCTGGAGTTGAATATGAAAAGCCCCCTTTTCCCGCAAGGATGAGGGAGCATTCTTTTGTCACAAGCATCCTGAACAAAAGTGAAATAATGACTGATGAGCATGAGGACCTGATTAAAGTAGATCCTCAAGTTGCATTAGTCAAGGATCTTGTTACTAGTAATATTGAGGATTCTAATATAAATTTCTGTGTTGTTTCCACTAACCTTGTTACATTCAAGAATAAAGGCCCAATTTCAGGTACTCTAGTTGTATCTGTTAAAATAGGAGAACATAACTATTATGGGCTATGTGATTTGGGATCCTGTGCTAGTGCTATTCCTTTTTCACTTTATCAAGAGATTATGAATGAGATTCTACCATGTGAAATTGAAGAAGTCGATGTCAACATTCATCTTGCAAACAAAGAAACTATCTCTCCTATTGGAATTGTGCGAGATGTTGAAGTTCTATGTGGAAAGGTAAAATATCCTACCGACTTTCTAGTACTTGGTTCAGTACAAGATAGTTTTTGCCCTATTATCTTTGGTAGGCCTTTTCTCAAAACATGTGGAGCTATTATAGATTGCAGGAAAGGAAAAGTATCTGTTTAATTTAATGGTGAGCCATATGAATTTAACTTTTCTAAATTCTCGAAGCAAACTCGTGGTACTGATCTGCCTAGTAATGATAAAATTATTGAAGAGATTGCTTCCATTGCTATTCCTCCTAACGATCCTTTGCAACAATTTATGGAAAACCACAAGAATGATATGAATATGCAAGAAATGAATGAGCTAGATGACATCTTCTTGAGTCAACCTGCTATTCTGAAGCACAACCTTCCAGTTGAGCCATTGGGAATTTTATCAAAACCAAAAGAAGACCCGGTGTTTGATCTTAAACCTCTTCCCAGTAGACTCAACTATGCTTATTTAGATGAAAGGATAGTATATCCTGTTATTATCAATTCTAAGCTTTCAGGATATGAAGAAGAGCGACTATTGGAAGTCCTTCGTAAACACTGAGGCGCTATTGGATATACCCTAGATGATCTTAAGGGGATTGGTCCATCTATTTGTCAGCATACTATCAATCTTGAGCCTGATGCTAAACCGGTGGTTGATCATGAACGACGTTTAAACCCGAAGATGAAGGATGTTGTGAGGACCGAAATCCTCAAGCTTCTAGCCGTAGGTATTATCTATCCTATAGCTGGTAATAAGTGGGTAAGTCCAGTACATTGTGTTCCCAAGAAAGGAGGTACGACTGCGGTTCCTAATGATAAGAATGAACAAATACCTCAGAGAATTATTATTGGATATAGAATGTGTATTGGTTATAAGAAGTTGAACAAGGCAACCAGGAAGGACCACTACCCGCTGCCGTTCATCGACCAAATGCTCGAAAGGTTATCCAAAAACACTCACTTTTGATATCTTGATGGGTACTCTGGCTTCTCTCAAATTCATGTTAATACTGCCGATCAAGAGAAGACCACTTTTACTTGTCCCTTTTGTACTTATGCTTATAGACGTATGCCTTTTGGTTTATTAAATGCTCCTGCTACTTTTCAAAGGAGTATGTTCGCTATCTTCATGGCTTTTGTGAGGAAATTGTTGAGGTCTTCATGGACGATTTCTCTGTCTATGGAACCTCTTTTGACCATTGTCTCCACAACCTTAATAAAGTTTTGCAGAGATGCGAGGAGACGAACTTGGTACTCAATTGGGAGAAGTGCCACTTCATGGTGAATGAGGGAATTGTTCTTGGCCACAATATTTCTGAAAAAGGAATTGAGGTGGACAGGCAAAAGGTTGAAGCAATCGAGAGAATGCCTTATCCAAGGGACATCAGAGGTATTCGTATTTTCCTCGGTCATGCTGGTTTCTATAGGAGATTTATTAAATACTTTTCTAAAACTTTGAAATCCCTTACTAATCTTCTCCAGAAGGATATTCCTTTTGTGTTTGATGAAGATTATAAGGAAGCCTTTGAAGTTCTTAAGAAAGCCTTGATAACCGCCCCTATAGTCCAACCACCTGATTGGAATTTGCCTTTTGAAATCGTGTGTGATGCTAGTGATTTTGCTGTTGGAGCTGTGTTAGGACAAAAGGTTGATAAGAAATTGAATGTTATCCATTATGCTAGCAAAACCCTTGACACTGCTCAAAAGAAGTATGCTACTAGTGAGAAAGGATTTTTAGCGGTAGTGTTTGCTTGTGATAAGTTTAGGCCTCACATTGTTGATTCTAAAGTTATCATTCACACTGATCATGCTGCTATTAAGTATCTTATGGTAAAGAAGGATGCCAAACCAAGGCTTATCAGATGGATCCTTCTTCTTCAAGAATTTGATTTGTAGATTGTTGATAGGAAAGGAGCAGACAACCATGTAGGAGACAACCTTTCCAGGATGGAGGACATACCACATGATCCTATTCCGGTCAACGATAGTTTTCCTGATGAACAGTTAGCTGTTTTGCATGTGAAATCTAATTCAGATCCATGGTATGCAGATTATGCTAACTTTATTGTTGCAAAATTTTTGCCTCCAGTTTTAACATTCCAGCAGCGGAAGAAGTTCTTCCACGACTTGAGGTATTACTTTTGGGATGACCCACATCTTTTTAGCGAAGGTACGGATGGAATTGTGAGGAGGTGCATACCGGAGCATGAGGAGAAGGATATCTTGAGACAATGTCATAACATTCCTTATGGAGGATATCATGCCGGTGAGAGGACCGCACATAAGGTTCTCCAATCAGGTTTTTATTGGCCTACTGTCTTTCAAGATGCTAGAAATTACGTTTTATACTGTGATAAGTGCGAGAGAGTTAGTAATATTAGTAGGAGGAATGAGATGCCTATGAATTATTCTGTAGTCATTGAGCTGCTTGATTGCTGGGGTTTTGATTTTATGGGTCCTTTCCCTCATTCACACAAATACACTCACATCTTAGTAGCTATAGATTATGTGACCAAGTGGGTTGAAGCAATCCCCACTGAAAGTGCTGATCATAAGACATCTTTGAAAATGCTCAAGGATGTGATCTTCCATAGGTTTGGTGTACCTAGGTACCTCATGACTGATGGAGGATCACACTTTACACATAGTGCTTTTAGGAAAGCTCTAGCCAAATATGATGTTAATCATAGAATTGCTTCACCCTACCACCCGCAAACAAGTGGGCAAGTTGAGCTCACAAATAGAGAGATCAAGTTGATCTTGCAAAAGACAGTGAACAGTTCTAGAAAGGACTGGTCCAATAAGCTAGGAGATGCCTTGTGGGCATATAGAAGTGCTTACAAAAATCCTATGGGGATGTCTCCTTATAAGATGGTTTGTGGCAAGGCATGCCATCTACCTCTAGAGTTAGAACACAAAGCTTTCTGGGCTGTTAGAGAGCTTAATGTTGATCCAAAGCTTGCTGGTGAAAAGCGTCTCATGAACTTAACTTCTCTAGATGAGTGGAGAAGCGAAGCTTGTGAGAGCGCAAAAATGTTCAAAGAAAAGGTAAAGAAATGGCATGACAAGAGAATTTTGAAACGTGAATTTAATGTTGGTGACAAAGTTTTGTTGTATAGATATCGTTTCAGGTTTTCTCCAGGTAAACTACTTTCCAAGTGGGAAGGACCATACCATATCGAAGAAGTCTACCGCTCCGGTGTAATCAAGATTAATAATTTTGAAGGCACAAAACCAGATGTTGTGAATGGGCAAAGACTCAAGCATTACATGGCTGGAGACCCCATCAATGTAGAGGTGGATATGATACAGGTAGCCACTCACGAAGAACATATTGCAACACTGTATCAGACACCGACAGAAGCAAAATAAGAAAAGTTGTGAAATACGGTAAGGAAACTTCGCGAACATCAATAAAAGTTCTATTTTATGCGTTTTTGCAAAATTAGGAAAATTCCGAGCCGAAGAGGAGCAGGAGAGGATCTCCACGTCACCCAGGCGACCTGCTGGTGCGGGCTAGGCCCTGGCCGCGCCACAAGGCCGCCTGGACAACCTGGAGCCCGTCTGTGACTCCACTTTGGCTCGTTACCTTCCTTTTGGTGCAGAAATGTTTCCTATATATTTTCCCGGATCGTCCCGGCTTTGTATCTTGGAATTCTGTGCATTTTCTCTTTCGATATTTTTCTGCCATGCTAAGAAGCTATTATTCAAGATGTATTATTGCGACTCAAGCGGGGAAGACTACACAGGTTGTCGTCTCCGCCGTGTCTAGCAGGGTGTCAACCAAGGGAAGGTCATCGGATGGGCCACCAATGAAGAGATATCCGCAAGACAAGCGAAGATGGAGTGCTTCGTGAGAGAGGAAGTCAAGATGGTCACCACCCAGCAAGAAGGAGATCCTCCATCACGCGGATCCAGCTCCAACAACCCCATCCTCGTAGGGTTTATTAACCCTCAACATGATCTTTCTCTGCACCTTCTAGAAACTGCCCCTCCACCAGGAGCTCCACCTGTGTCATCTACTTTATCCGAAGCTTACAGAATTACTAACCAATTCAGTGAAGACTTTTGTGTGCTTAAAGTACAGGTGGCCATATTGGAAGCTGGAAACAAAACCCTTCAGCGGATAATAGCGGACTTGAAGAACGAAAAGAACAAGCATGAAGAGTGAAATCTTCATGGGTAATGACATTCCCTTAGCTTGTTCCAAAGCTCGGGGGAGTGCCCGGTATCTTTATTTTTATCTTTTGCTTATTTTGGTCAAGCTTAGTGTCATATCATGTCTAGGGAAGTTATCTTATGAAATAGGTGTTTGCATTGAGGTCTATCACTCCTTTGTGGAGAGTTGTATCCATGAGTGTGCAGTGTCTATGATGAAATATTAATGAGAAGTCTATTGGTTTCTTTGTTGCACCTGGTATTCTCTTCATACAATCGATCTTATATGCTGATTCTTATGGGAGTATTGATCTTACACATCAGGTATGGCTTTGAAAACTTTATTTAATCTTGGCAGACATAGCATTGGTCATAACAACAAGCATGAGTTTTTCCAAAACCTTTATGTTCTTATGCTTGAAGTGTTATGCTGACAAGGAAGACAACTTGATGTTTTATGCCATTTATTTATGTTAAACTTTATATTGTTTTTCATCCTACTCAAAATTATGTGTCTACTCTCAAAAAGACTTTGCTAGCCGACCCTTGCACTAAGCGGGAATACTGCTTGTGCATCCATACCGTGAAACCTCAACCTTCCCAAGAGTCCACCATATCTCCATACGCGTGGTATTTCACCGCCACTCCTAAAGTATATTACTCATGTGCTATCTTTAAACCTTCAAATATTACTCCCTGTTTTGTGCCTCTATTAGCTCATGAGGAAGTAGTAGATAATTAATGATCTTTCCATACTGGACAAGTTTTATCTTGGATTTGCATGTTATCTGCGAACCCCTAATACGAGGAGGGACTGGCATGAGCGCGCCCAGCTCGGAAAATATAATAACAACAAACGAAACCTCCTTCACGCTTTGTTGATGAGAAATCAGAAAACTTTGGTAGTGATAAACAAAGGAGACTAAGGGGATGTCATCGTCCCCACTTTGCGAGCCATTCCTCAAAACTTGTCCAACATGCGAAGTATTGGGCTATGTACTAGCATTCGTTGACAAAACATGCACCTCTCAAAAGCTTGTTTTACAATCTTGTTGTTCTCTAAAAAGCTCTAGCACATGAGTTTTCCCTACTTCCCTCTACGAAGGGACAATCTTTTACCTTTATGTTGAGTCAGTAAACCTACTTCTTTCTATCCTGAAAAGAGTAGACACCTTATGTTGACAAAGATGCATACATTTATATCGTTTCATTGAGAGTTGTTATATCACACCTTTGTTGATGTTATCATTAAAGATAAGTGAGTTGTTTGTTAAGCCTAGCTAAAGAAAACATCTTCCTTTGTGTTAGCATTTTCACTTATTTACTGATAACATGTTCTCTCTAAAAGCTTCAATTGATCTCATCAAAATATAAGAGGAAGAGCAAACGTTACAAGTTATTAGTTGTTCCTTGACCAAGGACATGTTTGCCATGGTTTGATGAGTTTTCTTAGCTCTACTTTTGATTGTAATTGATATTACTCTTTCATAAGGGCCTTATGAGTTGAGATTGCTGTTGAGGATGGTTGAGTTTAGTAGAGAAATTATGATGCTTCTTGTCTGTATTCTTATTTATCGACACTTAATTCTCTAAACTTGTGGACAGGTTTACCGAGCTCAGTATTCGCTTGGGGACAAACGAGGTCTAAGCTTGGGGGAGTTGATACGTCCAAAATGCATCACTATTTTGTATCATAATTTGTCTCTATTTATTGATATATTTCACTTTATGATGGTGTACTTATAGTGTTTTGGCTTATTTTGCATGGTTTACAACTTTTCGGTGCCGAAACCGTAGACGCAGAATTCAGCGGAGAAAATAGCACGAAGACTTGCAATATCAGAACATCTCCAATTGAGCTGATATTTTGAGGGAAGAAGTTTCCGAACAAGTCCCGAAGACATGCCAAAGAAGAACTGGAGGGGGGCCACAAGTTACCCAGGCGACCTGCTGGCGCCCCCCTAGGCCGTGCCAAGAGGCCGCCTGGGTGATGGGCCCAGCCCCCGGTGCTCTCCTTTGGCCTATATGTCCCTCTTGACCTAGAAATTCTGGGAACAGAAGAGTTTTCACGATTCCGTCGCCACTCCGCGGCGGAAACTTGCGAAGAAGAAAAGACCATTCCGGCGGGCAGATTCCACCGAGGAGAACTCCTCCCGGAAGGGGAGATCGTCCTCATCATCATCACCATCATCACCGGCATCATCGAGATCATCATCACCATCATCACCAACACTAGCACAATCTCCACCTTCATCCCATCTACTTCACCATTGCAATTGGAGTCATACCTTGCACTATTCATCCGCTCTACTCTACTGGTGTTGATTACTCTTTTGTGGTGAATGCTATTGAGTTTTGTTGGAGGTATTGTTATGACCAGATTGTTAATCATATTTTCATCACCTCTTATCATGATCTCTTTTATGTCTTGTGAGTAGTTCCATTAGTTCTTGAGGAAATGGGAAAAGTCCAGATGTTAGTAGTCACGTGATGTTGAAGTAATCTGTGTTGATTGATATTTAAGTTATGGTGTTATTCTTCTAGTAGTGTTATGTGAACGTCTACTACATAAAACTTCGCCTTTTTAAGGACCCAGGGGAATGCATCGTGTATAAAGAATGCTTATGGTGGGTTGCCGGAGTGACAAAAACCTGAACCCCAGTTCACATACTTTTGCATGAGGGAGTAATGGATCCTAAAGCTTATTGTGATGGTTAGGCTTTGCCTTAATTTCTCTCTTGTATTTCCGGATGCTTGCAAGAGGGATTAATTATAAGAGTGTGCTTGTCTTAGCCTAGACGGTGCACTAATTAAGATCCACCCACATAGCAGTTATCAACACAAAACATAGTACTAGACAAAGTATGGCGAAAGCACTTGACTATCTCTCCCGTGTGTCCTCACGAACGCCTTAGTCTTTATAAGTTTAGTCCCTCGGCTTATCCTTTGCACTCAAAAGTATTGGTCCACTTGCTGCACCTTAGAACCATTTACTTTACTTGCATTTATTTCCTTGTTGCTTATACTCGAAGACCAATAAAAGTTACCTTTCAGTACTTGCAGTTATTCCTTGCTCAAGATCACTTGTTAATACCTCCTGCTCCTTGTTGGGTTCGACACTCTTACTTATCAAAAAGGCTACGATAGACCCCCTACACTTGTGGGTCATCAATACCATTTTCTGTTGCCGTTGCCGGGGAGTAGAGCGCTATTGGTAAGGAAATCTTTACATTGTACGTGCTGTTTTTGTTGTACTGTTCTCGTTTTTTTTGTCCCTATGGACCACTCTTCTCTTGGTTTGTTGCTCGTGGGTAACCGCCCCAACGCTATTGTGGTGGAGAATCCTCCCCCACCTACTGAAATTGCGCCCTTTAAAATACCAACTGGTATTATTGATTGTGTTTTGGCTAATCGATATGCAGGAGATAGGCATCCACGTGAACACTTGCTATATCTTTCACAACTATGCTCCTTATTTAAGCTTGCATGTATATCAATGGATTTTGTTATGAGAAAGCTATTTTCTCTATCATTAAAAGATAAGGCTTTGGATTGGTATAGGCTTCTTGATGACTCTCATTTACTAAATTTGCAAGATATTATGCCTCTCTTTTATGCAAAGTTTTATCCTCTTCATGTAATACATCGAGATAGGAATTATATTTATAACTTTTGTTCGTGATGGAGAAAGCATCTCTCAAGCTTGGGGGATATTGAAATCCTTAATGCTCAAATGCCCCAATCATGAGCTCTCCAAAGAAACTATTCTCACAAATTTTTATGCAAGGCTTTCTCGTCAAGATAAAGAGATGCTTGATGCTTCCTCTAGTGGGGCATTCTCCAACAAAAGCACCGAAGCTAAGTGGGATCTTATAGAAAGGATCCAGAAGAACACTGAAGACTGGGAGATTGATAAATGTATTTAACCCATTATAAATTATGAGCGTGATTACATTGAGAGCTATGTGAAAACTGATTACTTCAATACCTTTTGTGCTAAGATTGGTCTTGATTCCCAGTTTCTAATTGTTTTTCGCAAAGACTTTGCCTCTCATATTGACTCTTCTGAGAAGAAGGAGGATCAACATCATAAACCTTTTAAGGAATTACCTGTTGATATTAATGTTGTTGACCCTATCTTGCCTGCAGTTGAATATGAAAATCCCCCTTTTCCCGCAAGGATGAGGGAGCATTCTTTTGTCACGCGCATCCTGAATAAAAGTGAAAGAACGACTCATGATCATGAGGACCTGATTAAGGTAGATCCTCAAGTTGCATTAGTCAAGGATCTTGTTACTACTAATATTGAGGATTCTAATATAAATTTTGTGTTGTTTCCACTAACCTTATTACAGCCAAGAATAAAGGCCCAATTTTAGGTACTCCAGTTGTATCTATTAAAATAGGAGATCATAATCATTATGGGCTATGTGATTTGGGATCCAATGTCAGTGCTATTCCTTTTTCACTTTATCAAGAGATTATGAATGATATTCTACCATGTGAAACTAAAGAAGTCAATGTCACTATTCATCTTGCAAACAAAGAAACTATCTCTCCTATAGGAATTGTGTGAGATGTTGAAGTTCTATGTGGAAAGGTAAAATATCCTGCCAACTTTCTAGTACTTGGTTCAGTACAAGATAGTTTTTGCCCTATTATATTTGGTAGGCCTTTTCTCAAAACTTGTGGAGCTATTATAGATTGTAGGAAAGGAAAAGTATCTGTTGAATTTAATGGTGATCCATATGAATTTAATTTTTCTAAATTCTCGAAGCAAACTCGTGGTACTGATCTGCCTAGTAATGATAAAATTATTGGAGAGATTGCTTCCATTGCTATTCCTCCTAACGATCCTTTGCAGCAATATATGGAAAACCACGAGAATGATATGCATATGCAGGAAAGGAATGAGCTAGATGACATCTTCTTGAGACAACCTGCTATCCTGAAGCACAACCTTCCGGTTGAGCCTTTGGGAATTTTATCAAAACCAAAAGAAGACCCGGTGTTTGATCTTAAACCTCTTCCCAATACACTCAAGTATGCTTATTTAGATGAAAATAAAGTATATCCTGTTATTATCAATTCTAACCTTTCAGGATATGAAGAAGAGTGATAATTGGAAGTCCTTCGTAAACACCGAGGCGCTATTGGATATACCCTAGATGATCTTAAGGGGATTAGTCCATCTATTTGTCAACATACTATCAATCTTGATCCTGATGCTAAACCGGTGGTTGATCATTGATACGTCTCAAACGTATCTATAATTTTTGATGGTTTCACGCTGTTATCTTGTCTTCTTTGTATGTTTTATGTACCTTTTTATATCTTTTTGGGACTAACTTATTAATTCAGTGCCAAGTGCCGGTTCCTATTTTTTCCGTGTTTTTGACTCTTTTCAGATCTGATTTTGGAACGGAGTCCAAACGGAAGAAAGACCCCGAAATGTTTTTTTCCCGAACGGAAGATGTCCAGGGGGGCTTTTGGGCCAAGCCAAGTGGGCTCCAGGCAGCCCACAAGCCCCCACTCCGCCACCAGGGGGGAGGCGGCGGTGGGTAGGCTTGTGGCCTCCCTGGCCACCCCCTGACCTAGGTCTTTGGCCTATAAATTCACAAATATTCCGCAAAAAACCAGGGGAGCCTCAAAAATACTTTTCCGCCGCCGCAAGCTTCCGTTTCCGCGCGAGCTCATCTGGAGACCCTTCCCGGCGCCCTGCCGGAGGGGACTTTGGAGTTGGAGGGCTTCTTCTTCATCATCATCGCCCCTCCAATGACTCGTGAGTAGTTCACTTCAGACCTACGGGTCCGTAGTTAGTAGCTAGATTGCTTCTTCTCTCTCTGGGATCTTCAATACAAAGTTCTCCACGATCTTCATGGATATCTATCCGATGTAATCTTCTTTGGCGGTGTGTTTGTCGAGATCCGATGAATTGTGGACTTGTGATCAGATTATCTATGATATATATTTGAGTCTTTGCTGATTTCTTATATACATGATTTGATATCCTTGTAAGTCTCTCCGAGTCTTGGGTTTTGTTTGGCTAACTAGATCTATGATTCTTGCAATGGGAGAAGTGCTTGGTTTTGGGTTCTGCCATGTGGTGACCTTTCCCAGTGACAGTAGGGACAGCAAGGCACACATCAAGCAGTTGCCATCAAGGGTAAAAAGATGGGTTTTTTTATCATTGGTTTGAGAATATCCCTCTACATCATGTCATCTTGCTTAAGGCGTTACTTTGTTCTTATGGACTTAATACACTAGATGCATGCTGGATAGCGGTCGACGTGTGGAGTAATAGTAGTAGATGCAGAAAGTATCGGTCTACTTGTTTCGGACGTGATGCCTATAGAAATAATCATTGCATAGATATCGTCACGACTCTGCATAGTTCTATCAATTGCTCGACAGTAATTTGTTCACCCACGGTCTATTTGCTTTCATGAGAGAAGCCACTAGTAAACACTATGGCCCCCGGGTCTATTCACATCCATCGTTTACATCTCCACTTTTACTTTGCTTTGTTACTTTGTTGCTTTCAGTTCTCACTTGGCAAACAATCTATAAGGGATTGACAACCCCTTCATAGAGTTGGGTGCAAGCTTTTGTGTTTGTGCAACATCTTGAGATACTCTTCCGCCGGATTGATACCTTGGTTCTCAAACTGAGGGAAATACTTACCGTCGTTGTGCTACATCACCCTTTCTGCTTCGAGGGAACACCAACGCAAGGCTCCAAGGCCACGGGGGAAATCCTTTGCATACTTGCCTAGGAAGTCCCTTAAGGCGTAGCCGTAGCTGAAGGATTCCTGGTGCCGTCGACACAACTATTTCTGGCGCCATTGCAAGGTATACACAGCAAACATCAGAAGTATTTCTGGCGCCATTGCCGGGGAGGAGAAATCAAGATCTATCCAAGTAGGTCTCTCAAACTCTTCTCTTGCATTTACTTTTGTTGCCAGTTGCCTCTCGTTTTCCTCTCCCCCACTTCACATTTACCGTTTTCAATTGCCTTTCTCCTTCGCCGTTTTCTTTTGCTTTTTTCGTTCGCCCTTTTCTCTCGCTTGCTTTCTGTTCGCTTGTGTGCCATGTGCCCTCAATATGCTTGCATCTTCGCTTGCTGAAAATCTAGTGATATGGATCCTCATCCACTTGCTAGTCTCTTTAAGAGACCCACTCGTGTGGAACAAATTGCTAGTGAGTTGAGGGCAATTGACTATTTCTTTGGAGTTCTGCGTAAGATGCTGAATCTGAAAATTGTGAGGAAGAAATTCATGAAGTGATTCACGAGGGCTCCTTGGATGAAAAGCATGATTGCAATGATTTCACTATAAATCCTATTAGTGACAATCATGCTAAAAATATGCAAAACCGTAAGCTTGGGGATGCTAGTTTTGCTATGACCGCTACTTATTGCAATAATCATGATTGGGGTGATGATCTTTCTTATGATCTTGAAAATTTGTTCAAACCTCATGATGAATATGATATTTGCAACAATACTGAAAGTGGGATTGGAGAAGTCATGACTTTATTTGATGAGAATCCCACTATTTTTGAAGAGCGTCAACTTTGCATGCATGTGGATCATGAAAAGAATATCCTATGTCATAGTTACATTGTTGAATTTGAATATGATCCCACATGTAATTGCTATGAGAGAGGAAAATATTGTGGTAGAAACTTTCATGTTACCAAATTACCTCTCGTTTTGTGGAGATTGCTGTTGTCTCTTTCTTCTTCCTTGCATATGGCAACTATTGGTTGTCTTGACAATCTGTTTTCCTATAAAATGCCTATGCATAGGAAGTATGTTAGACTTAGATGTGATTTTCACATGCTTTAGGATGCTGTCGTTGTGCTTCAATTCTTGTCTTTTGTGAGAGCATCATTGAATGCCTAGCTAAGGGTGTTAATCAAAAGCGCAGGTTGGGAGGCAACCCAACGAATCTATCCTTTTTCTTTCTATTTTGTGTTTTCCACACTTTTCATAATTCTGTTATGATTGTGTTTTTTGTGTTTCTTTTTGCGTTTGTGCCAAGCAAAACCGTTATGATTAGTCTTGGGGATGATCGTTTGGTCATGCTGGAAAAGACAGAAACTTTCTGCTCACGAAAAGAATTTTCATTTTTTTTTCTGTAAGATCTTTTGAGTTGATTCTTTTTGCTGCTGATTTCTACGAAAATTCTTAAGGCTGTCACAACTTTTCAGAATTTTTGAAGTACCATAGGTATACAAAACATACGGATTGCTATAGACTGGTCTCCTGTTAACAGATTCTGTTTTTGTTGTGTTGGTTGCTTATTTTGATGAAACTATTGATAGTATCGGGGGGTATTAGCCATGGAAGATTGAAATTACAGTAATCCAACATCAGCACAAGTAGAATTTAAGTTTGCTACAGTACCTAAGGAAGTGGTGGTTTGCTTTCTTGTACTAATGTTATCACGAGTTTCTGTTTAAGTTTCGTGTTGTGAAGTTTTCAAGTTTTGGGTGAAGTTCTTATGGACAAAAAGATAAAGAGTGGCAAGTGCTCAAGCTTGGGGATTCCCAAGGCACCCCAAGAGATTCAAGGATGCCGTAAAAGCGTAATCTTGGGGATGCCCCGGGAAGACATCCCATCTCTCGTCTTCAATCCATCGGTAACATTACTTGGGGCTATATTTTTATTCACCACATGTTATGTGTTTTTGCTTGGAGCATCTTGTATCGTAGGAGTCTTTTATTTTTGTTGTGTCACAATCATCCTTGCTTCACACCTAGAGAGAGAGACATGCACACACCGTGATTTTGTCGAGCTTCACTTATATCTTTTGGTAGACAATTCAGCTCACATGTGCTTCACTTATATCTTTTGAGCGAGATATTTTTGCTCTATGTGCTTCACTTATATCTTCTAGAGCACATCGGTGCGTGGCTTGGTAGTTGATCTATGCTTTGAAAGTAATCTCAAAAGGGGTAGTTATCCAAAGGGATACGAAAACTTCCACCTTCATGTGCATTGAATAGTTAGAGAAGTTTGATTCATCTCAATTAGTTTTGAGTTGTGGTTATGGTAATATTGAAGTCATGCTAGTAAGGTGTTGTGGATCTAGAAATACTTGTGTTGAAGTTAGTGATTCCCGTAGCATGCACGTATGGTGAACCGCTGTGTGATGAAATCTGAGCATGATTAGTCTATTGATTGTCATCCTTTGCATGGCGGTCGGGATCGCGCAATGGTTTATACCCACCAACCCTTCCCCTAGGAGTATGCGTTGAATGCTTTGTTTCGATTACTAATAAAACTTTTGCAACAAGTATATGAGTTCTTCATGACTAATGTTGAGTCCATGGTTTAGATGCACTTTCACCTTCCACCACCACTATCTTCTTAGTACCCCGCAACTTTCGCCGGTGCACAAAACCCACCATTATCCTCCCTCAAAACAGCCACCATACCTACCTACTATGGCTTTTTCAAAGTCATTCCGAGATATATTGCCATGCAACTACCACCATGATATGTGCCACCACGTCTACATTGCCTTTGCACGATCGTAAGATAGCTAGCATGATGTTTCCATTGATGTCTATGCCATGCTAGATCATTGCCACGGTACACTACCGAAGGCATTCCATATAGAGTCATAGTTGCTCTAATCTTTGAGTTGAAAGTGTGATGATCATCATTATTGGAGCATTGTCCCATGTGAGGAAATAAAAGAGGCCAAATAAGCCCATAAAAAAAGAGGCCAAAGAGCCCACCAAAATAAAAAAAATGAGAGAAAAAGAGAGAAGGGACAATGCCACCACTTTTTCCACACTTGTGCATTTTGAGCACCATGATCTTCATGATTGAGAGTCTCTCGTTTTGTCACCACCATTTAGCTAGTGGGAAATTCTCATTATATAACTTGGCTTGTATATTCCAATGATAGGCTTCCTCAAAATTGCCTTAGGTCTTCGTGAGCAAGCAAGTTGGATGCACACCCACTAGTTTTCTTTAAGAGCTTTCACATACTTGTAGCTCTAGTGCATCATTTTTATGGCAATCCCTACTCATTCACATTGATATATATTGATGAGCATCTCCACCGCTCATTGACATGCCTAGTTAATGTGACTATCCTCTCCTTTTTGTCTTGCAACCCCCACCATATTTCACACCATCTATAGTGCTATAACCATGGCTCATGCTCATGTATTGCATGAGAGTTGAAAATGTTTGAGAAAGTAAAGGTGTGAAACAATTACTTGGCCAATACCGGGGTTGTGCATGATTTAAATTCGTTGTGCAATGATGATAGAGCATAGCCAAACTATATGCTTTTGTAGGGATAACTTTCTTTTGGCCTTGTTATTTTGAAAGTTCATGATTACTTTGCTAGTTTGCTTGAATTACTATTTTTTCCACGTCAATAGCAAACTATTGTTTTGAATCTAATGGATCTGAACATTCACGTCACATAAGAGGAATTACAAAGGACACCTATGCTAGGTAGCATGAAAGCATCAAAAATTCATTCTTATCACTTCCCTACTCGAGGACGAGCAAGAGTTAAGCTTGGGGATGCTTGATACGTCTCAAACGTATCTATAATTTTTGATGGTTTCACGCTGTTATCTTGTCTTCTTTGTATGTTTTATGTACCTTTTTATATCTTTTTGTGACTAACTTATTAATTCAGTGCTAAGTGCCAGTTCCTGTTTTTTCCGTGTTTTTGACTCTTTTCAGATCTGATTTTGGAACGGAGTCCAAACGGAAGAAAAACCCCGAAATGATTTTTTCCCGAACGGAAGAAGTCTAGGGGCTTTTGGGCCAAGCCAGGTGGGCTCCAGGGAGCCCACAAGCCCCCACTCCTCCACCAGGGGGGAGGCGGCGGTGGGCAGGCTTGGGGCCTCCCTGGCCGCCCCCTGACCTAGGTCTTTGGCCTATAAATTCCCAAATATTCCGCAAAAATCAGGGGAGCATCGAAAATACTTTTCCGCCGCCGCAAGCTTCCGTTTCCGCGAGATCTCATCTGGAGACCCTTCTCGGCGCCCTGTCGGAGGGGAATTTGGAGTTGGAGGGCTTCTTCATCATCATCATCGCCCCTCCAATGACTCATGAGTAGTTCACTTCAGACCTACGAGTCCGTAGTTAGTAGCTAGATGGCTTCTTCTCTCTCTTGGATCTTCAATACAAAGTTCTCCATGATCTTCATGGAGATCTATCCGATGTAATCTTCTTTGGCGGTGTGTTTGTCGAGATCCGATGAATTGTGGACTTGTGATAAGATTATCTATGATATATATTTGAGTCTTTGCTGATTTCTTATATGCATGATTTGATATCCTTGTAAGTCTCTCCGAGTCTTGGGTTTTGTTTGGCCAACTAGATCTATGATTCTTGCAATGGGAGAAGTGCTTGGTTTTGGGTTCTGCCATGTGGTGACCTTTCCCAGTGACAGTAGGGGAAGCAAGGCACACATCAAGCAGTTGCCATCAAGGGTAAAAAGA
Source organism: Hordeum vulgare subsp. vulgare (assembly GCF_904849725.1). Classification (NCBI taxonomy): domain Eukaryota; kingdom Viridiplantae; phylum Streptophyta; class Magnoliopsida; order Poales; family Poaceae; genus Hordeum; species Hordeum vulgare. The sequence continues at coordinate 438,544,339 of NC_058522.1, read as the reverse complement.
TGGCGTTTTTATCATTGGTTTGAGATTTTTTATCATTGGTTTGAGATTATCCCTCTACATCATGTCATCTTGCTTAAGGTGTTACTCTGTTCTTATGGACTTAATACACTAGATGCATGCTGGATAGCGGTTGACGTGTGGAGTAATAGTAGTAGATGCAGAAAGTATCAGTCTACTTGTTTCGGACGTGATGCCTATAGAAATAATCATTGCATAGATATCGTCACGACTCTGCATAGTTCTATTAATTGCTCGACAGTAATTTGTTCACCCACCGTCTACTTGCTTTCATGCGAGAAGCCACTAGTAAACACTACGACCCCCGGGTCTATTCACATCCATCGTATACATCTCCGCTTTTACTTTGCTTTGTTACTTTGTTGCTTTCAGTTCTCACTTGGCAAACAATCTATAAGGGATTGGCAACCCCTTCATAGCGTTGGGTGCAAGTTTTTGTGTTTGTGCAGGATTTTGAGATACTCTTCTGCCGGATTGACACCTTGGTTCTCAAACTGAGGGAAATACTTACCGTCGCTGTGCTACATAACCCTTTCCGCTTCGAGGGAACACCAACGCAAGGCTCCAAGGCCACGGGGGAAATCCTTTGCATACTTGCCTAGGAAGTCCCTTAAGGCATAGCCGTAGCTGAAGGATTTCTGGTGCCGTCGACACAACTATTTCTGGCGCCATTGCAAGGGATACACAACAAACATCAATCATCAACGACGTTTAAACCCGAAGATGAAGGATGTTGTGAGGACCGAAATCCTCAAGCTTCTAGCCGCATGTATTATCTATCCTATAGCTGATAGTAAGTGGGTAAGTCCAGTACATTGTGTTCCCAAGAAAGGAGGTACGACTGTGGTTCCTAATGATAAGAATGAACTAATACTTTAGAGAATTATTATTGGATATAGAATGTGTATTAATTACAGGAAGTTGAACAAGGCAACCAGGATGGACCACCACCCACTGCCGTTCATCGACCAAATGCTCGAAAGGTTATCCAAAAACACTCACTTTAGCTATCTTGATGGGTATTGTGGCTTCTCTCAAATTCATGTTAATACTGACGATCAAGAGAAGACCACTTTTACTTGTCCCTTTGGTACTTATGCTTATAGACGTATGCCTTTTGGTTTATGCAATGCTCCTGCTACTTTTCAAAGGTGTATGCTCGCTATCTTTCATGGCTTTTGTGAGGAAATTGTTGAGGTCTTCATGGACGATTTCTCTGTCTATGGAACCTCTTTTGACCATTGTCTCCACAACCTTAATAAAGGTTTGCAGAGATGCGAGGAGGCGAACTTGGTACTCAATTGGGAGAAGTGCCACTTCATGGTCATTGAGAGAATTGTTCTTGGCCACAAGATTTCTAAAAAAGGAATCGAGGTGGACAGGGCAAATGTTAAAGCAATCGAGAGAATGCCTTACCCAAGGGACATCCGAGGTATTCGTAGTTTCCTCAATCATTCTGGTTTCTATAGGAGATTTATTAAATACTTTTCTAAAACTTCGAAACCCCTCACTAATCTTGTCCAGAAGGATAATCCTTTTGTGTTTGATGAAGATTGTAAGGAAGCCTTCGAAGTTCTTAAGAAAGCCTTGATAACCGCCCCTATAGTCCAACCACGTATTGGAATTTGGCTTTTGAAATCATGTGTGATGCTAGTAATTTTGTTGTTGGAGCTGTGTTATGGAAAAGGGTTGATAAGAAATTGAATGTTATCCATTATGCTAGCAAAACCATTGCCACTGCTCAAAAGAAGTATGCTACTACTAAGGAAGAATTTTTAGCGGTAGTGTTTGCTTGTGATAAGTTTAGGCCTTACATCGTTGATTCTAAAGTTATCATTCACACTGATCATGTTGCTATTAAGTATCTTATGGAAAAGAAGGATGCCAAACCAAGGCTTATCAGATGGGTCCTTCTTCTTCAAGAATTTGATTTGCAGATTGTTGATAGGAAAGGAGCAGACAACCCTGTAACAGATAACCTTTCCAGGATGGAGGACATACCACATGATCCTATTCCGGTCAACGATAGTTTTTGTGATGAACAGTTAGTTGTTTTGGAGGTGAAATCTAATTCAGATCCATGGTATGCAGATTATGCCAACTTTATTGTTGCAAATTTTTTGCATCCAGGTTTAACATTCCAGCAGAGGAAGAAGTTCTTCGATGAGTTGAGGTATTACCTTTGGGATGACCCACATCTTTTTAGAGAAGGTGCGGATGTAATTGTGAGGAGCTGCATACCGGAGCATGAGCAGAAGGATATCTTGATACAATGTCATAACAGTCCTTATGGAGGACATCATGTCGGTGAGAGGACCGCACATAAGGTTCTCCAATCAGGTTTTTATTGGCCTACTCTCTTTCAAGATGCTAGAAATTACGTTTTATCCTGTGATAAGTGCCATAGAGTTGGTAATATTAGTAGGAGGAATGAGATGCCTATGAATTATTCTTTAGTCATAGAGCCTTTTGATTGCTGGGGTTTTGATTTTGTGGGTCCTTTCCCTCCTTCACACAAATACACTCACATCTTAGTAGTTGTAGATTATGTGACCAATATTGGAAATATGCCCTAGAGGCAATGATAAATAGTTATTATTATATTTCCTATTTAAAGATAATCATTTATTATCCATGCTATATTTGTATTGAATGAAAACATAGATACATGTGTGGATATATATACAAAACAATGTCCCTAGCAAGCCTCTAGTTGGCTAGCGAGTTGATCAATGATTGTCAAGGTTTTCTGACTATATGCAAGTGTTGTCACTTGATAACTGGATCACATCATTAGGAGAATCATGTGATGGACTAGACCCAAACTATGAACGTAGCATATTGATCGTGTCGTTTTATTGCTATTGTTTTCTGCATGTCAAGTATTTATTCCTATGACCATGAGATTAGATAACTCACTGGCGCCGAAGGAATACCTTTTATGCATCAAACGTCGCAACGTAACTCGGTGAATATAAAGGTTCTCTACAGGTATCTTTGAAGGTGTCCGTTGAGTTAGTATGGATCAAGACTGGGATTTGTCACTCCGTGTGACGGAGAGGTATCTCGGGGCCCACTCGGTAATACAACATCACACACAAGCCTTCAAGCAATGTGACTAAGTGTAAGTCACGGGATCTTGTATTATGGAACGAGTAAAGAGACTTGCCGGTAACGAGATTGAAATAGGTATGCAGATACCGACGATCGAATCTCGGGCAAGTAACATACCCAAGGACAAAGGGAATGACATGCGGGATTATATGAATCCTTGACACTGAGGTTCAACCGATAAGATCTTCGGAGAATATGTAGGATCCAATATGGGAATCCAGGTCCCGCTATAGGATATTGACCGAGGAGTGCCTCGGGGCATGTCTACATAGTTCCCGAACCCGCAGGGTCTGCACACTTAAGGTTCGATGATGTTTTAGTATAGTTGACTTATATGTGTGGTTACCAAATGTTGTTCGGAGTCCCAGATGAGATCACGGACGTCACGAGGGTTTTCGGAATGGTCCGGAAACGAAGATTGATATATAGGATGGTTTCATTTGGTCACCGGAAAGTTTCAGGCAATTCCGGCAGTGTACCGGGAGTGACGAATGGGTTTTGAGAGTTCACCGGGAGGGGCCCACCCACCCGGGAGTGAGCCCTAGGTACCAGGGTGGCGCCACAAGTCCTTAGTGGGCTGGTGGAGTCAGCCCAAGGGCCCCATGGCGCAACATAAGAAAATACCAAAAGAAAATAAAAGAAAAAGGGAAAGAGGGAGGTGGGAAAGAAGAGGACTCCTCCTTCCCAAACCGAATTGGAGGAGGAGTCCTCCTCCTCCCTTGGCCGGCGCACCTTGAGGCCTTGTGCCTCAAGGCTAGCACTCCCCCTCCCTCCTATATATATTGGTGGTTTAGGGCTGATTTGAGGCACAACTTTTCCACGTGCAACTCAAACCTATACCACGTAGTTTTACCTCTAGATCGGATTTCTGCGGAGCTCGGGCGGAGCCCTGCAGGAGTAGATCATCACCACCACCGGGGCATCGTCACGATGCCGGATAACTCATCTACTTCTCCGTCTTGATTGCTGGATCAAGAAGGCCGATATCATCGTCGAGCTGTACGTGTGCTGAACGCGGAGGTGCCATCCGTTCGGCGCTAGATCGGAACGGATCATGGGACGGATCGCAGGACGGTTCGTGGGACGGTTCGAGGGACGTGAAGACATTCCACTACATCAACCACATTTCTTAATGCTTCCTGATGTGCGATCTACAAGGGTACGTAGATCCAAATCTCCTCTCGTAGATGGACATCACCATGATAGGTCTTCGTGTGCGGAGGAATCTTTTTGTTTCCCATGCAACATTCTCCAACAGTGGCATCATGAGCTAGGTTCATGCGTAGATGTTATCTCGAGTAGAACACAAAAGGTTTTGTGGACGGTGATGTTCGATTTGCTGCCCTCCTTAGTTTTTCTCGATTCGGCGGTATTGTTGGAGTGAAGCGTCCCGGACCGACATAACTCGTACGCTTATGAGAGACTGGTTTCATCGATTGACATGCAACCTCGTTGCATAAAGATGACTGGCGGGTGTCGGTTTCTTCAACTTTAGTTGAATTGGTTTTGACCGAGGCGGTCCTTGGAGAGGTTAAATAGCAATTTGCACACCTCCGTTGTGGTTTTTGCGTAAGTAAGATGCGATCATACTAGATACCCATAACATCCACGTAAAACATGCAACAACAAATTAGAGGACGTCTAACTTATTTTTGCAGGGTATGCTTGTGATATGATATGGCCAATGACGTGATGTGATATATTGGATGTATGAGATGATCATGTTGTAATAGTTAATATCGACTTGCACGTCGATGCTACGGCAACCGACAGGAGCCATAGGGTTGTCTTTAAACTAACGTGTGTGTTTGCAGATGCGTTTACTATATTGCTAGGTCGTAGCTTTAGTAGTAATAGCATAGATAACATGACAACCTCGATGGCGACACGTTGATAGAGATCATGATGATGGAGATCATGGTGTGGCGTCGGTGACAAGAAGATTGTGTCGGTGCTTTGGTGATGGAGATCAGGAAGCACAAGATGATGGCCATATCATGTCACTTATGAATTGCATGTGATGTTAATCCTTTTATGCACCTTATTTTGCTTAGAACAACGGTAACATTATAAGGTGATATCTCACTAAAATTTCAAGACAAAATTGTGTTCTCCCCGACTGTGCACCGTTGCTACAGTTCGTCGTTTTGAGACACCACGTGATGGTCGGGTGTGATAGACTCAACGTTCACATACAACGGGTGCAAAAAAGTTGCACACGCGGAACACTCGGGTTAAGCTTGACGAGCCTAGCATGTGCAGGCATGGCCTCGGAACACATGAGACCGAAAGGTCGAGCATGAATCGTATAGTTGATATGATTAGCATAGAGATGCTTACCACTGAAACTATTCTCAAATCACGTGATGATCGGAATTGAGTTAGTGAATTTGGATCATGAACCACTCAAATGACTAGAGAGATGTACTTTTTGAGTGGGAGTTTAGCAAGTAATTTGATTAGTTAAACTCTAATTATCTTGAACATAATCTAAGTCCACTTTGAAATATTTGTTTTGTAGATCAATGGCTCACGCGACAGTCACCCTGAATTTTAATATGTTCCTAGAGAAAGCTAAGTTGAAAGATGATGGAAGCAACTTTGTAGACCGGGCTCGTAATCTTAAGTTGCTCCTGCAAGCTAGGAAGAAGGATTATGTCCTTAATGCTGCGCTAGGACATGAACCACCCGCTACGGCTCACCAAGATGTTAAGAACGCTTGGTTAACACGTAAGGAGGACCACTCAGTAGTTCAATATGCACTCTTGTATGGCTTAGAGCCAGGACTTCAACGTCACTTTGAGCGTCATGGAGCATTTGAGATGTTCCAGGAGTTGAAGTTTATCTTCCAGAAGAACACCCGGATTGAGAGGTATGAGACCTCCGATAAATTCTATGCTTGCAAGATGGAGGAGAATTCGTGTGTTAGTGAACATGTGCTCAAAATGTGTGGGTACTCAAACCGTCTAGCTGAGCTCGGGATTGAACTCCCGCAAGAGGCTATCACTGACAGAATTCTTCAATCACTGCCACCAAGCTACAATAGCTTTGTGTTGAACTATAACATGCAAGGGATGAAAAAGCCACCCGGCGAGTTATTCGCGATGCTGAAAATCGCAGGGTCAGAACTCTGTAAAGAGCATTAAGTGTTGATGGTGAATAAGACCACTAGTTTCAAGAGAAATGGCAAAGGCAAGAAGGGTAATTCCAAGAAGAGCGGCAAGCCTGTTGCCAATCCGACGAAGAAACCCAAGGCTGGACCTAAGCCTGAAACATAGTGTTATTATTGCAAGGGACTGGGTCACTGGAAGAGCAACTGCCCCAAGCATCTGGGTGATAAAAAGGCGGCCAAGGAAAAATCAGGTATATTCAATATACATGTTATTGTTGTGTACTTAACCAACTCACGTAGTAGTGCCTGGGTTTTCGATACCGGTTCCGTTGCTCATATTTGCAACTCGAAACAGGAATTGAGGAATAAACGAAGGCTGGCGAAAGATGAAGTGACGATGCGTGTGGGAAATGGTTCCAAGGTTGATGCAATCGCCGTCGGCACAGTTTCACTTCAATTACCATCAGGATTAGTCATGAACTTAAATAATTGTTATTTAGTGCCTGCGTTAACCATGAACATTATATCTGGATCTTGTTTATTGCGAGACGGTTACTCGTTTAAGTCAGAGAATAATGGTTGTTCTATTTCTATGAGTAATATCTTTTATGGTCATGCACCGAATGTGAGAGGATTGTTCATATTGAATCTTGATAGCGATGATACACATATACATAACATTGAGACCAAAAGAGTTAGAGTTAACAATGATAGCGCCATGTTTTTATGGCACTGGCACTCAGGTCATATGGTGTAAAGCGCATGAAGAAATTCCATTCTGATGGACTTTTGGAGTCACTTGACTTTGATTCACTTGACACGTGCGAACCATGCCTTATGGGCAAGATGACTAAGGCTCCGTTCTCTGGAACAATGGAGCGTGCAACTGACTTGTTGGAAATCATACATACCGATATGTGCGGTCCGATGAGTGTGGAGGCGCACTGAGGATATCGTTATTTTCTCACCTTCACTGACGATTTGAGTAGATATAGTTATGTCTACTCAATGAAGCACAAGTCTGAAACGTTTGAGAAGTTCAAGCAATTTCAGAGTGAAGCTGAAAATCATCGTAACAAGAAGATCAAGTTCCTATGGTATGATCATGGGGGTGAATATCAGAGTTTCGAGTTTGGTGCTCACTTAAGACAATGTGGAATTGTTTCACAGTTGACACCACCTGGAACACCACAGCGTAATGCTGTGTTCGAACGTCGTAATCGTACTTTATTAGAGATGGTGCGATCTATGATGTCTCTTACGATTTGCCGGTATCATTTTGGGGTTATGCATTAGAGACCGCTGCATTCACTTTAAATAGGGCACCATCAAAATCCGTTGAGACGACACCATACGAACTGTGGTATGGCAAAAGACCAAAGTTGTCGTTTCTTAAAGTTTGGGGATGTGATGCTTATGTCAAAAAGCTTCAGCCTGAAAAGTTGGAACCCAAAGCGGAAAAGTGTGTCTTCATAGGTTACCCAAAGGAGACAGTTGGGTACACCTTCTATCTCAAATCCGAGGGCAAAGTGTTTGTTGCTAAAAATGGAGCTTTTCTTGAGAAGGAGTTTCTCTCGAAAGAATTGAATGGGAGGAAGATAGAACTTTATGAGGTTGTCGAACCTCTAGTTCCTCTGGATGGTGGCGCAGGGCAAGGGGAAACCCCTGTCGTTGCGACGCCGGTTGAGGATGAAGTTGATGATGATGATCATGAAACTTCAGATCAAGTTCCTATCGATCCTCGCAGGTCGGCAAGATCACGTACTGCTCCTGAGTGGTACGGTAATCCTGTCTTATCAATTATGTTGTTAGACAACAATGAACCAGCGAATTATGAAGAAGCAATGGTGGGCCCGGATTCCAACAAATGGCTGGAGGCCATGAAGTCCGAGATAGGATCCATGTACGAGAACAAAGTGTGGACTTTGGAAGTACTACCTGAAAGCCGCAAGGCTATTCAGAACAAATGGATCTTTAAGAAGAAGACGGACGCAAATGGTAATGTGACCGTTTATAAAGCTCGACTTGTGGCAAAGGGTTTTTCACAAGTTCAAGGAGTTGACTACGATGAGACGTTCTCACCGGTAGCGATGCTTAAGTCCGTCCAAATCATGTTAGCAATAGGTGCATTTCTCGATTATGAAATCTGGCAGATGGATGTCAAAACGGCGTTCCTTAACGGTTTTCTTAAGGAAGAGTTGTATATGATGCAACCCGAAGGTTTTGTCGATCCAAAGAATGCTAACAAAGTGTGCAAGCTCCAGCGATCCATTTATGGACTGGTGCAAGCATCTCGGAGTTGGAATATGCGCTTTGATGAGGTGATCAAAGCATTTGGGTTTATACAAGTGGTTCGAGAATCTTGTATTTAGAAGAAAGTGAGTAGGAGCTCTGTGGCGTTTCTAATATTATATGTGGATGACATATTGCCGATTGGAAACAACGTGGAGCTTTTGGAGAGCATAAATGATTACTTGAATAGAAAATTCTCTATGAAGGACCTAGGAGAAGCTTCTTACATTCTAGGCATTAAGATCTATAGGGATAGATCGAGACGCCTGATAGGACTTTCACAAAGCACATAACTTGATAAAGTTTTGAAGAAGTTCAAAATGGGTCAGTCCAAGAAAGGATTCTTGCTAGCATTACAAGGTATAAAATTGAGTAAGACTCAGTGCCCAGCAACTGCGGAAGATAGAGAACAAATGAGTTCCATCCCCTATGCTTCATCCGTAGGTTCTATCATGTATGCAATGATGTGCACTAGACCAGACGTCAGCTTGGCCATAAGTATGGCACGCAGGTTTCAGAGTAATCCAGGAGTGGATCACTGGACGGCGGTCAAGAATATTCTGAAGTACCTGAAAAGGACTAAGGAAATGTTTCTCGTTTATGGAGGTGACAAAGAGCTCGTCGTAAAAGGTTACGTCGACGCAAGCTTTGACACCGATCTGGATGACTCTAAGTCGCAAACCGGATATGTATTTATTCTTAATGGGGGTGCGGTAAGCTGGTGCAGTTCCAAGCAAAGTGTTGTAGCAGATTCTACATGTGAAGCGGAGTACATGGCTGCCTCGGAGGCAGCAAAAGAGGGTGTCTGGATGAAGCAGTTCATGACGGATCTTGGAGTTGTGCCGAGCGCACTAAATCCAATAACTCTATTATGTGACAACACTGGTGCCATTGCCTTACCAAAGGAACCAAGGTTTCACAAGAAGACCAGACACATCAAAGGATGCTTCAACCTCATCCGCGACTACGTTGAAGGAGAGGACGTGAATATTTGCAAAGTGCACACAGATCTCAATGTAGCAGACCCGCTGACTAAACCTCTTCCACGGGCAAAGCATGATCAACACTAGAACTGTATGGGTGTTAGATTTATTACAATGTAAATCGCATGGCAATGTGAGGACTAGATTATTGACTCTAGTGCAAGTGGGAGACTGTTGGAAATATGCCCTAGAGGAAATGATAAATAGTTATTATTATATTTCCTGTTTAAAGATAATCGTTTATTATCCATGCCATAATTGTATTGAATGAAAACATAGATACGTGTGTGGATATATAGACAAAACAATGTACCTAGCTATCCTCTAGTGGGCTAGCCAGTTGATCAATAATAGCCAAGGTTTTCTGACTATATGCAAGTGTTGTCACTTGATAACTGGATCACATCATTAGGAGAATCATGTGATGGACTAGACCCAAACTATGAACGTAGCATATTGATCGTGTCGTTTTATTGCTATTGTTTTCTGCGTGTCAAGTATTTATTCCTATGACCATGAGATCATATAACTCACTGGCATCGGAGGAATACCTTGTGTGCATCAAATGTCGCAACGTAACTGGGTGACTATAAAGGTGCTATACAGGTATCTCCGAAGGTGTCCGTTGAGTTAGTATGGATCAAGACTAGGATTTGTCACTCCGTGTGACGGAGAGGTATCTCGGGGCCCACTCGATAATACAACATCACACACAAGCCTTGCAAGCGATGTGACTAAGTGTAAGTCACGGTATCTTGTATTACGGAAGGAGTAAAGAGACTTGCCAGTAACGAGATTGAAATAGGTATGCAAATACCGACGATCGAATCTCGGGCAAGTAACATACCGAAGGACAAAGGGAATGACATACGGGATTATATGAATCCTTGACACTGAGGTTCAACCGATAAGATCTTCGGAGAATATGTGGGATCCAATATGGGCATCCAGGTCCCGCTATTGGATATTGACCGAGGAGTGCCTCGGGGCATGTCTACATAGTTCTCGAACCCGCAGGGTCTGCACACTTAAGGTTCGATGATGTTTTAGTATAGTTGAGTTATATGTGTGGTTACCGAATGTTGTTTGGAGTCCCGGATGAGATCACAGACGTCACGAGGGTTTACGTAATGGTCCGGAAACGAAGATTGATATATAGGATGGTTTCATTTGGTCACCGGAAAGTTTCGAGCAATTCCGACAGTGTACCGGGAGTGACGAATGGGTTCCGGGAGTTCACCGGGAGGGGCCCACCCACCCGGGAGTGAGCCCAGGGCACTAGGGTGGTGCCACAAGTCCTTAGTGGGCTGGTGGAGTCATCTCAAGGGCCCCATGGCGCCACCTAAGAAAATACCAAAATAAAATAAAAGAAAAAGGGAAAGAGGGAGGTGGGAAGGAAGAGGAGGACTCCTCCTTCACAAACCGAATTGGAGGAGGAGTCCTCCTCCTCCCTTGGCCGGCGCACCTTGAGGCCTTGTGCCTCAAGGCTAGCCGTCCCCCTCCCTCCTATATATATTGGTGGTTTAGGGCTGATTTGAGACACAACTTTGCCACATGCAACTCAAACCTATACCACGTAGTTTTACCTCTAGATCGGATTTCTATGGAGCTCGGGCGGAGCCCTGCAGGAGTAGATCATCACCACCACCTGAGCGCCGTCACGCTGCCGGAAAACTCATGTACTTCTCCGCCTTGATTGCTGGATCAAGAAGGCCGAGATCATCATTGAGCTGTACGTGTGCTGAACGCGGAGGTGTCGTCCGTTCGGCGCTAGATCAGAACGGATCGTGGGACGGATCGCAAGACGGTTCGTGGGACGGTTCGAGGGACGTGAAGACGTTCCACTACATCAACCGCGTTTCTTAACGCTTCCTGCTGTGTGATCTACAAGGGTATGTAGATCCAAATCTCCTCTCATAGATGGACATCACCATGATAGGTCTTCGTGTGCGTAGGAATTTTTTTGTTTCCCATGCAACGTTCCCCAACAACCAAGTGGGTTGAAGCAATCCCCACTGAAATTGCTGATCATAAGACAATTTTGAAAATGCTCAAGGATGTAATCTTCCCCAGGTTTGGGGTACCTAGGTACCTCATGACCGACGGATGATCACATTTTACACACGGTGCTTTTGGGAAAGCTAGAGCCAAATATGATGTTAATCATAGAAGGGCTTCACCCTACCACCCGCAAACAAGTGGGAAAGTTGAGCTCACAAATAGAGAGATCAAGTTGATCTTGCAAAAGACAGTGAACAATTCTAGAAAGGACTGGTCCAATAAGCAAGGAGATGCCTTGTGGGCATATAGAACTGCTTACAAAAATCCCATGATGATGTCTCCTTATAAGATGGTTTCTGGAAAGGCGTGCCATCTACCTCTAAAGTTAGAACACAAAGCTTTCTGGGGTGTTAGAGAGCTTAATGTTGATCCAAAGCTTGCTGGTGAAAAGCGTCTCATAAACTTGACTTCTCTAGATGAGTGGAGAAGCGAAGCTTATGAGAGCGCAAAAATGTTCAAAGAAAAGGGAAATAACTGGCATGACAAGAGAATTTTGAAACGTGAATTTAATGTTGGTGACAAAGTTTTGCTGTATCAGACACCGGCAGAAGCAGAATAAGAAAAGGTATGAAATACGGTAAGGAAACTTCGCGAACATCAATAAAAGTTCTGTTTTATGCGTTTTTGCAAAATTAGGAAAATTCTGAGCCGAAGCGGAGCCGGAGAGGATCTCCAGGTCACCCAGGCAACCTACTCGCGTGGGCTAGGCCTTGGCCGCGCCAGGAGGCCGCCTGGACAACCCGGAGCCCGTCTCCGACTCCACTTTGGCTCGTTGTCTTCCTTTTGGTGCAGAAATTTTTCCTATATATTTTCCCGGATCGTCCCGGCTTTGTATCTTGCAATTCCGTGCATTTTATCTTTCGATCTTTTTCTGCCATGCTAAGAAGCTATTATTCGAATTGTCTTCTTGCGACTCAAGCGGGGAAGACTACACAGGTTGTCGTCTCCGCCATGTCCAGCAGGATATCAACCAAGGGAAGGTCACCGGATGGGCCACGAATGAAGAGATAGCCGCAAGACAAGTGGAGATGGAGTGCTTCGTGAGAGAGGAAGTCAATATGGTCACCACCCAGCAAGAAGGAGATCCTTCATCCCGAGGATCCAGCTCCAACAACCCCATCCTCGTAGGGTTTATTAACCCTCAATGTGATCTTTCTCTGCACCTTCTAGAAACTGCCCCTCCACCAGGAGCTCCACCTATGTCATCTACTTTATCCGAAGCATACATAATTACTAACCAATTCTGTGAAGACTTGCGTGTTCTTAAAGTAGAGGTGGCTATACTGGAAGCTGAAAACAAAACCCTTCAGCGCATAATAGTGGACTTGAAGAACGAAAAGAATAAGGATGAAGAGTGAAACCTTCATGGGTAATGGCATTCCCTTAGCTTGTTCCAAGCTTGGGGGAGTGCCCGGTATCTTTATTTTTAGCTTTGCCTCTTTTGATCAAGCTTAGTGTCATATCATGTCTAGGGAACTTATCTTATGAAATAGGTGTTTGCATTGAGGTCTATCACTCCTTTGTGGAGAGTTGTATCCGTGAGTGTGCAGTGTCTATGATGGAATATTAACGAGAAGTCTATTGGTTTCTTTGCTACACTTGGTATTCTCTTCATGCGATCGATCTTATATGCTGATTCTTATGGGAGTATTGATCTTACATATCAGGTATGGCTTTGAAAAGTTTACTTAATCTTGGCAAACATAGCATTGGTCATAACAACAAGCATGAGTTTTTCTAGTAGCGACATAGCCAAAACCTTTATGTTCTTATGCTTGAAGTGTTATGCTCACAAGGAAGACAACTTGATGTTTTATGCCATTTCTTTATGTTAAACTTTATATTGTTTTGCATCCAAGTCAACATTATTTGTGTGCTCTCAAAAAGCCTTTGCTAACCGACCCTTGCACTAAGCGGGAATACTGCTTGTGCATCCATACCCTGAAACCTCAACCTTCCCAAGAGTCCACCATATCTCCCTACACGTGGTATTTCACCGCCACTCCTAAAGTATATCACTCATGTGCTATCTTTAAACCTTCAAATATTACTCCCTGTTTTGTGCCTCTGTTTTATCTCATGAGGAAGTAGTAGATAATTCATGATCTTTTCATACTGGACAAGTTTTATCTTGGGTTTGCATGTTATCTGTGAACCCCTAATATGAGAAGGGACTGGCATGAGGGTGCCTAGCTCGTAAAATATAATAACAACAAACGGAACCTCCTTCATGCTTTGTTGATGAGAAATCAGAAAATTTTGGTAGTGATAAACAAAGGAGACTAAGGGGATGTGATCGTCCCCACTTTGGGAGCCGTTCCTCAAAACTTGTCCAGCATGAGAAGTATTGGGCTATCTACTAGCATTCGTTGACAAAACATGCACCTCTCAAAAGATTGTTTTACAATCTTGTTGTTCTCTAAAAAGCTCTAGCACATGAGTTTTTCCTACTTCCCTCTACGAAGGGCCAATCTTTTAACTTTATGTTGAGTCAGTAAACCTACTTCTTTCTATCCTGAAAAGAGCAGACACCTTATGTTGACAAAGATGCATACATTTATATCGTTTCATTGAGAGTTGTCATATCACACCTTTGTTGATGTTATCATTAATATAAGTGAGTTGTTTGTTAAGCCTAGCTAAACAAAACATCTTCCTTTGTGTTAGCATTTTCACTTCTCGACTGATAACATGTTCTTTCAAAAAGCTTCAATTGATCTCATCAAAATATAAGAGGAAGAGCAAAAGTTAAAAGTTATTAGTTGTTCCAAGACCAAGGACATGTTTGCCATGGATTGATCAGTTTTCTTAGCTCTACTTTTGATTGTAATTGATATTACTCTTTCATAAGGGCCTTATGAGTTGAGATTGTTGTTGAGGATGGTTGAGTTTAGTAGAGAAATTATGATGCTTCTTGTTCGTGTTCTTATTTATCGACACTTCACGGTCTAAACTTGTGGACAGGTTTACCGAGCTCATTATTCGCTTGGGGGCAAGCGAGGTCTAAGCTTGGGGGAGTTGATACGTCCAAAATGCATCACTATTTTGTATCATAATTTGTCTCTATTTATTGATATATTTCACTTTATGATGGTGTACTTATAGTGTTTTGGCTTATTTTGCATGGTTTACAACTTTTCGGTGCCGAAACTGTAGACGCAGAATTCAGCGGAGAAAATAGCACGAAGACTTGCAATATCAGAACATCTCCAATTGAGCTGATATTTTGAGGGAAGAAGTTTCCGAACAAGTCTCGAAGACATGCCAAAGAAGAACTGGAGGGGGGCCACAAGTTACCCAGGCAACCTGCTGGCGCCCCCCTAGGCCGTGCCAAGAGGCCGCCTGGGTGATGGGCCCAGCCCCCCGGTGCTCTCCTTTGGCCTATATGTCCCTCTTGACCTAGAAATTCTGGGAACAGAAGAGTTTTCACGATTCCGTCGCCACTCCGCAGCGGAAACTTGCGAAGAAGAAAAGACCATTCCGGCGGGCAGATTCCGCCGGGGAGAACTCCTCCCGGAAGGGGAGATCGTCCTCATCGTCATCACCATCATCACCGGCATCATCGAGATCATCATCACCATCATCACCAACACTAGCACAATCTCCACCTTCATCCCATCTACTTCACCATTGCAATTGGAGTCATACCTTGCACTATTCATCCGCTCTACTCTACTGGTGTTGATTACTCTTTTGTGGTGAATGCTATAGAGTTTTGTTGGAGGATTATTGTTATGACCAGATTTTTAATCATATTTTCATCACCTCTGATCATGATCTCTTTTATGTCTTGTGAGTAGTTCCATTAGTTCTTGAGGACATGGGAAAAGTCTAGATGTTAGTAGGCATATGATGTTGAATTATTATGTGTTGATTGATATTTAAGTTATGGTGTTATTCTTCTAGTGGTGTTATGTGAACGTCGACTACATAACACTTCGCCTTTATAAGGACCTAGGGGAATGCATCGTGTATAAGGAATGCTTATGGTGGGTTGCCGGAGTGAACGAAACCTAAACCCGAGTTCGCATACTTTTGCATGAGGGAGTAATGGATCCTAAAGCTTATTGCTATGGTTAGGCTTTGCCTTAATTTCTCTGTTGTATTTGCGGATGCTTGCAAGAGGGATTAATCATAAGAGTGTGCTTGTCTTAGCCTAGACGATGCACTAGTTAAGATCCACCCACATAACACTTATCAATACAAAACATAGTACTAGACAGAGTATGGCGAAAGCACTTGACTATCTCTCCCGTGTGTCCTCAGGAATGCCTTAGTCTTTATAAGTTTAGTCCCTCGGCTTATCCTTTGCACTCAAAATAATTGGGCCACTTGCTGCACCTTATCACCATTTACTTTACTTGCATTTATTTCCTTGTTGCTTATACTCGAAAACCCATATAAAGTTACCTTTTAGTACTTGCAGTTATTCCATGCTCAAGATCACTTGTCAATACCTCCTGCTCCTCGTTGGGTTCGACACTCTTACTTATCAAAAAGGCTACGATATATCCCTTACACTTGTGGGTCATCAGGCGCCGGTGAAGATGGAGATCATGTCGGTGCTTTTGTGATGGAGATCAAGAAGCACAAGTTCATGGCCATATCATGTCACTTTTGATTTGCATGTGATGTTAATCCTTTTATGCACTTTTTTTGCTTAGGAATACGGTAGTACTATAAGGTGATCCCTTACTAAAATTTCAAGACAAAATTGTGTTCTCCCTGACTGTGCACCGTTGCGACAGTTCATTGTTTCGAGACACCACGTGATGATCGAGTGTGATAAACTCAACATTCACATACAACGGGTGCAAAATAGTTGCACACGCAGAACACTCAGGTTAAACTTGATGAGCCTAGCATGTACAGAATGGCCTCGGAACACAAGAGACTGAAAGGTCGAGCATGAATCATGTGGTTGATATGATCAATATAGAGATGTTCACCATTAAAACTAATCTCAACTCGCGTGATGATCGGACTTGAGTTAGTGGATTTGGATCACGCGACACTCGAATGACTAGAGGGGTGTCTATTTGTGTGGGAGTTTATCAGTAATATGATTAGCTAAACTCAATTGTCTTGAACATAGTCTAAGTAATCTTTGCAAAATTTTATGTTGTAGATCAATGGCTCGCACAGTAGCAACCCTGAATTTCAATATGTTCCTAGAGAAAGCTAAGCTGAAAGATGATGGAAGCAACTTTATTGATTGGGCTCGTAATCTGAGGCTTATCCTCATGGCTGGCCAAAAGCAATATGTCCTTGATGCTGTGCTAGGTGATGCACCACCCGCTACGATGACCCAAGATGTTTTGAACGCTTGGCAGTCCCGCAAGGATGACTACTCATTGGTTCAATGTGCAATTTTGCATGGCTTAGAACCGTCACTTCAAAGACGTTTTGAACGTCATGGACCATATGAGATGTACAAAGAGTTGAAGTTTATCTTCGATAAGAATACCTGGATCGAGAGGTATGAGACCTCTGATAAGTTCTATGCTGGCAAAATGGAGGAGAACGAGTCTGTCAGTGAACACATACTCAGAATGTTTGGGTACTCTCACCGTCTAGCTGAGCTGGGGATTGAACTCCCGCAAGAGGCTATCACTGATAGAATTCTTCAATCACTGTCAGCTAGCTATAAGAGCTTCGTGTTGAACTATAACATGCAAGGGATGAAAAAGTCACTCGCCGAGCTGTTTGCGATGCTGAAAGTCGCACAGTCAGAAATCCAGAAAGAGCATCAAGTGTTGATGGTCAATAAGACCACCAGTTTCAAGAAAAATGGCAAAGGAAAGAAGGGTAACTCCAAGAAGAGTGGCAAATCTGTTGCCCCTCTGACGATAAAACCCAAGGCTGGACCTAAGCCAAAAACTGAGTGTTATTATTGCAAGGGAGCTGGTCACTGGAAGTGAAACTGCCCCAAGTATCTGACCGATAAGAAGGCGGCCAAGGCCAAACAAGGTCTATTTGATATACATGTTATTGATGTGTACCTCACCAGCTCTTGTAGTAGTGCCTGGGTATTTGATATCGGTTCTGTTGCGCACATTTGCAACTCTAAATAGGAACTACAGAATAAATGAAGGTTGGCGAAGGATGAAGTGACGATGTGCGTGGGAAATGATTCCAAGGTTGATGCAATCGCCGTCGGCATGCTCTCACTTCAGTTACCATCGGGATTAGTGATGAACTTAAATAATTGTTATTTAGTGCCTGCGTTGAGCATGAACATTATATCTAGATCTTGTTTATTGCGAGACGGTTACTCTTTTAAATCAGAGAATAATGGTTGTTCTATTTATATGAGTAATATCTTTTATGGTCATGCACCCAATGTGAGGCGTTTGTTCATATTGAATCTCGATTGTGATGACACTCATGTACATAACATTGAGACCAAAAGATGTAGAGTTAATAATGATAGCACCACTTTCTTGTGGCACTGCCGCTTAGGTCATATTGGTGTAAAGTGCATTAAGTAACTCCATGCTGATGGACTTTTGGAGTCACTTGATTTTGAATCACTTGACACATGCGAACTATGTCTCATGGGCAAGATGACTAAGACTCCGTTCTCCGGAACAATGGAGCGTGCAAGTAACTTGTTGGAGATCATACATAATGGTGTGTGCGGACCGATGAGCATAGAGGCGCGCGGCGAATATCGTTATTTTCTCACCTTCAGTGGCAATTTGAGTAGGTATGGTTATATCTACTTGATGAAGCACAAGTCTGGAACGTTTGAAAAGTTCAAGCAATTTCATAGTGAAGTTGTAAATCATCGTAACAAGAAGATCAAGTTCCTATGATCTAATCGAGGAGGTGAATATCTGAGTTACGAGTTTGGTGCTCACTTAAGACAATGTGGAATTGTTTCAGAGTTGACACCGCCTCGAACACCACAGCGCAATGGTGTGTCCGAACGTCGTAATCGTACTTTATTAGATATGGTGTGTTCTATGATGTCTCTTACCGATTTGTCGTTATCATTTTGGGGCTATGCATTGGAGACAACTGCTTTCACTTTAAATAGGGCACCATCAAAATCCATTGAGACGACACCATATGAGTTGTGGTATGGCAACAAGCCAAAGTTGTTGTTTCTTAAAGTTTGGGGATGTGATGCTTATGTCAAAAGCTTCAGCCTAAAAAACTGGAACCCAAAGCAGAAAAGTGTGTCTTCATAGGTTACCCAAAAGAGGTAGTTGGGTATACCTTCTGTCTCAGATCCGAGGGCAAAGTGTTTGTCGCTAAGAACGGAACTTTTCTTGAAAAAGAGTTTGTCTCGAAAGAATTGAGTGGGAGGAATATAGAACTTGATGAGGTTGTGGAACCTCTACTTCAACAAGGTGGTGGCGTAGGGCAGCAAGAATTTTTTGTCGAGGAAACACGAGTTGAAGAGGAAGCTAATGATGGTGATCATGAAGCTTCAGATCAAGTTGCTATCGGACCTTGCAGGCCGACAAGAGCACGTACTGCTCCCGAGTGGTACGAGAATCATGTCTTATCAATCATGTTGTTGGACAACAATGAGCCTGCGAATTATGGAGAAGCAATGGCGGGCCCAGATTCCAACAGATGGTTAGAAGCCATGAAAGACGAGATATGATCTATGTATGAAAACAAAGTATGGACTTTGGAAGTATTACCTGAAGGTCGAAAGGCTATTCAAAACAAATGGATCTTTAAGAAGAAGACGGACACAGACGGTAATGTGACAGTTTATAAAGCTCGACTTGTGGCAAAGGGTTTTTCACAAGTTCAAGGAGTTTACTATGATGAGACATTCTCACCCGTAGTGATGCTTAAGTCTGTCCGAATCATGTTAGCAATAGCTGTATTTTTCGATTATGAAATCTGGCAGATGGATGTCAAAACGGCGTTCCTTAACGGGGTTCTTAAGAAGAGTTGTATATGATGCAACCCGAATGTTTTGTCGATCCAGAGAATCCTGACAAAGTGTGCAAGCTCCAGCGATCCATTTATGGACTGGTGCAAGCATCTCGGAGTTGGAATCAACGCTTTGATGAGGTGATCAAGGCGTTCGGGTTTATACAAGTTATTGGAGAAGCTTGTATTTACAAGAAAGTGAGTGGGAGCTCTATATCGTTCCTAATACTATATGTGGATGACATATTGTTAATTGGAAACAATGCAGAGTTTTTTGAAAGCATAAAGGATTACTTGAATAAAAGTTTTTCAATGAAGGACCTGGGAGAAGCTGCTTACATATTGGGCATAAATATCTATATAGATAGGTCAAGGTGCCTGATAGCACTTTCACAAAGCACATACCTTGATAAAGTTTTGAAGAAGTTCAAAATGGAACAATCCAAGAAGGGGCTCTTGCCTATGTTACAAGTTATAAAGTTGAGTAAGACTCAATGTCCAATAACTGCAGAAGATAGAGAAAAGATGAGTGTCGTCCCCTATGCTTCATCCATAGGGTCTTTCATGTATGTAATGATGTGCACAAGATCAGATGTCAGCCTGGCCATAAGTATGGCAGGCAGGTTTCAGAGTGATCCAGGGGTGGAGCACTGGGCAGCGGTCAAGAATATTCTAAAGTACCTGAAAAGGACTAAGGAAATGTTTCTTGTTTATGGAGGTGATGAAGAGTCGTCATAAAGGGTTACGTTGAAGCAAGCTTTGACACTGATCCGGACGACTCTAAGTCACAAACCGGATACGTATTTATTCTTAACGGGGGTGTGGTAAGCAGGTGAAGTTCCAAGCAAAGTGTCGTAGCTGATTCTACATACGAAGCGGAGTACATAGCTTCCTCTGAGGCGACTAAGGAGGGTGTCTGGATGAAGCAGTTCATGTGAGATCTTGGAGTAGTGCCAAGTGCACTGGACCCAATCAATTTGTTGTGTGACAACACTGGTGCCATTGCTCTAGCCAAGGAACCAAGGTTTCACAAGAAGACCAGACACATAAAGCGACGCTTCAATGCCATCTGCGATTACATCAAGGAGGAGCACATAAATATTTGCAAAGTGCACACGGATCTGAATGTTGCAGATCCACTGACTAAGCCTCTTGCACGAGCAAAGCATGATCAACACCAGAACTGTATGGGTGTTAGATTCATTACATTGTAAATCACATAGAGATGTGAACCTAGATTATTGACTCTAGTGCAAGTGGGAGACTGTTGGAAGTATGCCCTAGAGTCAATAATAAAATAGTTATTACTATATTTCCTATTTCAAGATAATCGTTTATTATCCATGCTATAATAGTATTGAATGGAGACATGAATGCATGTGTGGATATATAGAAAAAACAATGTCCCTAGTGAGCCTCTAGTTGACTAGCTCGTTGATCAAGGATGGTTAAGGTTTCCTATCCATATACAAGTGTTGCCACTTGATGACGGGATCACATTATTAAGAGAATGATGTGATGGACAAGACCCAAACTATAAACATAACATACGATCGAGTCATTTTGTTGCTATTGTTTTCTGCATGTCAAGTATACATTCCTATGACCATGATATCATGTAACTCACTAACACCGGAGGAATGCCTTGTGTGTATCAAACGTCGCAACATTTCTGGGTGACTATTAAGGTGCTCTACAGGTATCTCCGAAGGTGTCCATTGAGTTAGCATGGATCAAGACTGGGATTTGTCACTCTGTGTGAAGGAGATGTATCTCGGGGCCCACTTGGTAATACAACATCACAAACAAGCCTTGCAAGCAATGCGACTAATGAGTTAGCCACAAGATCTTGTATTATGGAACGAGTAAAGAGACTTGCTGGTAACGAGATTGAAATAGGTATGTCGACACCGACGATCGAATCTCGGGCAAGTAACATACCGAAGGACAAAGGGAATGATATACGGGATTGTGTGAATCCTTGACATAGAGGTTCAACCGATAAGATCTTCGTAAAATATGTAGGATCCATTATGGACGTCCAAGTCCCGCTATTGGATATTGACCAGAGAGTGTCTTGGTCATGTCTGCATAGTTCTCGAACTCGCAGGGTCTTCACACTTAAGGTTGGATGACGTTTCGGTATAGTTGAATTATAGGTGTTGGTGACTGAAGGTTGTTCGGAGTCCTGTATGAGATCCTGGACGTCACGAGGAGCTCCGAAATGGTCCGGGGGTAAAGATTGATATATATAGGAAGTCCTGTTTTGGTCACCGGAAAAGTTTTGGGCTCATCGGTAGTGAACTGAGAATGCCAGGAGGGTGTCGGGGGACCACCGGGAGGGGTGTGACGACCCAAGAGTCTTGTGGGCTGTGAGAAGAGGTGGACCAGCCCCTGGTGAGCTGGCCAAAGCCTCTCTCAAGGTCCCATGCGTCTAGGAGAAGATATAAAAGGCAAAGAACTTTTGAAAGGAAGGGAAATGAAGAGTCCTCCCAAAGTAGTCTGCTACGGCGACAGAAATCTTCTATCGTCTCTTGAGCTTGCGTTGGTTTTTCCCTTGAAGAGGAAAGGGCGATGCAGCACAGGAGCAGTAAGTATTTCCCTCAGTTTGAGAACCAAGGTATCAATCCAGTAGGAGAATCTCGTCAAGTCCAGAGTACCTGCACAAACACAAAAGAGCTTGCACCCAACGCTATAAAGGGCTTGTCAATCCCTTCAAGATTGATTGCAAAGTGAGATCTAAAGGCGGAAAGTGCAACGAAGAAAAAGAGTAAGGCTGAAAATATGGTGTGGAGTAGACCCCGGGGCCATAGTGTTCACTAGAGGCTTCTCTCAAAATAGCAAATATTACGGTGGGTGAGCAAATTATTGTCGAGCAATTGATAGAACCGCGCAAAGTCATGCGGATATCTAAGGCAATGATCATACATATAGGCATCACGTCCGAGACAAGTAGACCGATACTTTCTGCATCTACTACTATTACTCCACATATCGACCGCTATCTAGCATGCATCTAGTGTATTGATTTCATGACGAACAGAGTAACGCCTTAAGCAAGATGACATGATGTAGAGGGATAATCTCAAACCAATGATGAAAACCCCATCTTTTTACCCTCGATGGCAACAACACGATGCGTGCCTCGCTACCCCTTCTGTGACTCGGTGAGGTCACCGCACGGTATGAACCCAAAACCAAGAACTTCTCCCATTGCAAGAATCATAGATCAAGCTGGCCAAACAAAACCCACAACTCGAAGAGAATTACAAGGATATGAAATCATGCATAAGAGAGATCAGAAGAAACTCAAATAAGATTCATAGATAATCTGATCATAAATCCACAATTCATCGGATCTCGACAAACACACCGCAAAACAAGATTACATCGGATAGATCTCCATGAAGATCATGGAGAACTTTGTATTGAAGATCCAAGAGAGAGAAGAAGCCATCTAGCTACTAGCTATGGACCCGTAGGTTTATGGTGAACTACTCACGCATCATCGGAGAGGTCATGGTGTTGATGAAGAAGCCCTCCGTATTCGAATTCCCCCTCCGGCAGGGCACCAGAATGTGCCCCAGATGGGATCTTGCAGAGACAGAAGCTTGCGGCTGCGGAAAAGTACTTCCGATGATCTCCTGATTTTTTCTGGGATTTTAGGGAATATATAGGCGGAAGACCTAGGGAAGAGGTGGCCCAGGGAGCCCACAAGCCTGGGAGGTGCGTGCCCCCTGGCCGTGGCTAGGGGGCTTGTGGGGTCCATGGTGGCCCCCTGCCCTGATTCTCAGGCTTCCCGATCTTCTTCTATTTTGGAAAAAATCTTTTTGGAAGTTTCGTTCCGTTTGGACTCCGTTTAAAATCCTCCTCTGAAAGGGGTCAAAAACATGGAAAAAACAGGAACTGGCACTTGGCACTAAGTTAATAAGTTAGTCTCAAAAAGATATAAAAGACATACAAAACATCCAAAGTTTGACAAGATAATAGCATGAAACTATCAAAAATTATAGATACGTTGGAGACGTATCAAGCATCCCCAAGCTTAACTCCTGCTCGTCCTCGAGTAGGGAAGTGATAAAGACTGAATTTTTGATGTGGAATGCTACCTAGCATAGTTGTCCTTTGTAACTTCTTTCATGTGACAAGAATGTTCAGATCCATAAGATTCAAAACAATGGTTTGCTATTGACATGAAAACAATAACACTTCAAGCAAAATAGCAAGGTAATCATGAACTTTCAAAATAACAAGGCCAAGGAAAATTATCCCTACAAAATCGTATAGTCTGGCTATGCTCCATCATCCTCACACAACTAATGTAAATCATGCACAACCCCGGTATTGGCCAAGTAATTGTTTTCGCACTCTTACTTTCTCAAACTTTTTATAACTATCACGCAATACATGAGCGTGAGTTATGGATATAGCACTATAGGTGGAATAGAGTGTGGTGGTGGTGGTGAGACAAAAAGGAGGAGATGGTCACATTGACTCGGCGTATCAAAGAGCTATGGAGATGCCCATTAATAGATATCAATGTGAATGATTAGGGATTGCCATACAAAGGATGCACTAGAGCTATAAGTATGTGAAAGCTCAAAAGGAGAACTAGTGGGTGTGCATCCAACTTGCTTGCTCACGAATACCTAGGGCAATTTTGAGGAAGCCCATCATTGGAATATACAAGCCAAGTTATATAATAAAGATTCCCACTAGCATATGGTGGTGACAAAACGAGAGGCTCTCAATCATGAAGAACATGGTACTATTATGAAGCACAAGTGTGGAAAAAGATAGTAGCATTGTCCCTTCTCTATTTTTCTATTTTTTTATTTGGGCTCTTGGGCCTCTCTTTTTTTAGTTGGGCTCTTTGGCCTATTTTTATTTATTTATTTCCTCACATGGGACAATTCTCTAATAATGATGATCATCACACTTTTATTTACTCACAGCTCAAAGCTCAAAACGATGATGACTCTATAGGAAATGCCTCCGACAGTGTACCGGGATGTGCAACGATCTAGCTTGGCGTATGACGTTGAAACATCTCGCTAGCTATATTACGATCATGCAATGGCAATGTGAGAGTGACGGCACAAGTCATGAGACGGAACGGTGGGAGTTGCATGGCAATATATCTCGGGATGGCTATGAAAATGCCATAGTAGATAGGTATGGTGGCTGTTTTGAGGAAGGCATATGGTGGATTTGTGTACCGGCAAGAATTGCGCGGCACTAGAGAGGCTAGCAATGGTGGAAGGTGAAAGTGCATATATACCATGGACTCACGTTAGTCATGAAGAACTCACATACTTGTTGCAAAAGTTTTTATTAGTGATCGAAACAAAGTGCTAAACGCATACTCCTAGGGGAAGGGTTGGTAGGTGTTAACCATCGCGCGATCCCGACCGCAACACAAAGGATGACAATCAATAGATCAATTATGCTCCGACTTCCTAACATAGCGGTTCACCATACGTGCATGTTACGGGAATCACTAACTTCAACACAAGTATTTCTAGATTCACAACACCCTACTAACATAACTCTTAATATTACCAAATCCACATCTCAAAACTAATTGAGAGGAATCAAGACTTCTCTTTCTACTCAATGCACATGAAGATGGAGGTTTTTGTATCCTCTTTGGGTACCTATCACCTTTGGGACTACTTTCATAGGATAAGCCAACTACCAAGCCACGCACCGCCGTGCTCTAAAAGATCTAAGTGAAGCACCTAGATCAAAATTATCTAGCTCAAAAGATATAAGTGAAGCACGATGAGCATTCTAGCAAAATCACGATGAGTGCATGTCTCTCTCAAAAGGTGTGCAGCAAGGATGACCATGACACAATGAAAAGAAAAGACTCCTACGATACAAGACGCTCCAAGCAAAACACATATCATGTGGTGAATAAAAATATAGCTCCAAGTAATGTTACCGATGGATTGAAGACGAAAGAGGGGATGCCTTCCCGGGGCATCCCCAAGCTTAGGCTTTTTGGTGTCCTTGAATTTGGCTTGGGATGCCTTGGGCATCCCCAAGCTTGAGCTCTTTCCACTCCTTATATCTTTGTCCATGATAACATCACCCAAAACTTCAAAATTTCACAACACAAAACTTAAACAGAAACTCGTGATAACATTAGCACAAGAAAAGAAACTAACACCTCTTTAGGTACCGTAGAAATCTTGATTTCTATTTATATTGGTGTTATATTACTGTATTCTCACTTTTCCATGGCTAGTGCCCCCCGATACTATCCATAGTTTCATCAAAACAAGCAACCAACTCAACAAAAATAGAATCTGTCAAAAACAGACCAGTCTGTAGCAATCTGTATACTTCGTATACTTATGGTACCTCAAAAATTCTTAAAAATTACGACTGCCTGGGAAAAAGGCATATCAACCAGAAGCAAAAAGAATCAACTCAAAAGCTCTTTCTGTATAAAAATAAAAAATCATCTCGTGAGCGAAAAGTTTCTCTCTTTTTCCAGCAGGATCAAACAACCATCATCAAGACTAGTCATAAAGGTTTTGCTTGGCTCAAACACAAAAAGAAACACGAAAGACACAATCATAACAGAATTATGATAGTGTGGACGCAACAAAACAGAAAGAAAAAAGATAAATTCATTGGGTTGTGTCCCAACAAGCGCTATTGTTTAACGCCCTTAGGTAGGCATTGATAACTCAATGATGCTCACACAAAAGACAAGAATTGAAGCACAATGAGAGCATCAAAAAGCATGTGAAAATCACATCTAAGTCTAACATACTTCCTATGCATAAACATTTCATAGGAAAACAAATTGGCAAGACAACCAATAGTTACCAAATGCAAGGAAGAAGAAAGAGACAATAGCAATCTCAACATAACGAGAGGTAATTTGGTAACATGAAAGTTTCTACCACAATATTTTCCTCTCTCATAGCAATTACATGTGGGATCATATTCGAATTCACCAATATAGCTATCCCATAGGATATTCTTTTCATGATCCACATGCATGCAAAGTTGACGCTTTTCAAAAATAGTGGAATTATCATCAACTAAAGTCATGACTTCTCCAAACCCACTTTCAATATTATTGCAAATATCATAATCATCATGAGGCTTAAACAAATTTTCAAGATCATAAGAAAAATTGTCACCCCAATCACGATCATTGCAACAAGTAGTGGGCATAGCAAAACTAGCATCCCCAAGCTGAGGGTTTTGCATATTTTTAGCATGATTGTCACTAATAGAATTTATAGTGAAACCATTGCAATCATGCTTTTCATTCAAGGAGCCCTCGTGAATCACTTCATAAATTTCTTCATCACGATTTTCAGATTCACGCATCTCAAGCAAAACTCCATAGAGAAAGTCAAGTGCACTCAACTCACTAGCAATTGGATCAACATAATTGGATCTCTTAAAGAGATTAGCAAGTGGATGAGGATCCATATCAATAGATTTTCAGCAAGCGAAGATGCATGCATATTGAAGGAACATAGCACATAAGCAAAGGAAAGGCAAACGAAAAAGGCAAAGATTTTTTTGTAAATTTTTGTTTTTCAGAAGTGGGGGAGAGGAAAACGAGAGGCAAAAAAAGTAAATGCAAGAGATGAGTTTGCGACACTTACTTGGATGAGTTCTTGACTTGATCCTCCCCGGCAACGGTGCCAGAAATTCTTCTGCTACGGCGACAGAAATCTTTTGTCGTCTCTTGAGCTTGCGTTGATTTTTCCCTTGAAGAGGAAAGGGCGATGCAGCACAGGAGCAGTAAGTATTTCCCTCAGTTTGAGAACCAAGGTATCAATCTAGTAGGAGAATCTCGTCAAGTCCAGAGTACCTGCACAAACACAAAAGAGCTTGCACCCAACGCTATAAAGGGGTTGTCAATCCCTTCAAGATTGATTGCAAAGTGAGATCTGAAGGCTGAAAGTGCGACGAAGAAAAAGAGTAAGGCTGAAAATATGGTGTGGAGTAGACCCGGGGGCCATAGTGTTCACTAGAGGCTTCTCTCAAAATAGCTAATATTACGGTGGGTGAACAAATTACTGTCGAGCAATTGATAGAACCCCGCAAAGTCATGATGATGTCTAAGGCAATGATCATACATATAGGTGATGACCCACAAGTATAGGGGATCAATCGTAGTCCTTTCGATAAGTAAGAGTGTCGAACCCAACGAGGAGCAGAAGGATCTGACAAGTGGTTTTCAGCAAGGAAGTATCTGCAAGCACTAAAATTGTCGGTAACAAGTGATTGTGTGGTGAGATGATTCGTTGCAAGCAACAAGTAACAAAAGTACCAACAGTGCAGCAAAGTGGCCCAATCTCTTTTGTAGCAAGGGACAAGCGTGGACAAAATCTTATAGGAGGAAAAATGCTCCCGAGGACACGGGAATTTCTGTCATGCTAGTTTCATCATGTTCATATGATTCGCGTTTGTTACTTTGATAGTTTGATATGTGGGTGGACCAACGCTTGGGTACTTCCCTTACTTGGACAAGCATCCCACTTATTATTAACCCCTCTCACAAGCATCCGCAACTACGAAAGAAGAATTAAGACAAATTCTAACCATAGCATTAAACTAGTCGATCCAAATCAGCCCCTTACGAAGCAACGCATAAACTAGGGTTTAAGCTTCTGTCACTCTAGCAACCCATCATCTACTTACTACTCCCTCCGTTCGGAAATACTTGTCCTAAACATGAATGTATCTAGACTTATTTTAGTTATAGATACATTCATTATATCCATTTTTAGGACAAGTATTTCCGGACGGAGGGAGTACTTCCCAATGCCGTCCTCTAGGCCCAAGTAATGCTGAAGTGTTATGTAGTCGACGTTCACATAACACCACTAGAAGAAAAACAACATACAACATATCAAAATACGGAACGAATACCAAATTCACATGACTACTATTAGCATGACTTATCCCATGTCCTCAGGAGCAAAAGTAACTACTCACAAAGCATAATCATATTCATGACCAGAGAGGTAATGAGTAGCATCAAGGATCTGAACATAAACTCTTCCATCAAATAATCCAACTAGCATCGACTACAAAGAGTAATCAACACTACTAGCAACCTTACAAGTACCAATCGGAGTCGCTAGATGGAGATTGGTTACAAGTGATCAACTAGGGTTTGGAGATGAGATGGTGCTGATGAAGATGTTGATGGTGACGAGTCCCTTCCGATGAGAGGAGTGTTGGTGATGACGATGGCGACGATTTCCCCCTCCGAGAGGGAAGTTTCCCCGACAGGATCGTCCTGCTGGAGCTCTAGATTGGTTCTGCTCAAGTTCCACCTCGTGGCGGCGGCGAATCCACGAAAAAGCTCCTCTCTAATTTTTTTCTGGACGAAACCCTTCATATAGCAAAAGAGGGGGGCAAGTGGGCCAGCAGGTTGCCCACAATCCCTCATGGTGCGGCCTGGGGAGTGGCCCCGCCGTGCAGGCTTGTGGACAACCCCTGGCGCCCCTCTGGCACTTCTTTGGGCCAGTATTTTTGATAAATCCGTAAAAAAATCCTCGTTCATTTTTACGGCGTTTGGAGTTGCGCAGAATAGGTATCTCAACTTTGCTCCACTTTCAGCCAGAATTCCAGTTTCCGACATTCTCCCTCTTCATGTAAACCTTGCAAAATAAGAGAGAAAAGGCATAAGAATTGTACCGTGAAGTGAAATAACAGCCAAAGAAGTGATAAATATCAACATGAAAACATGATGCAAAATGGACGTATCAACTCCCCCAAGCTTAGACCTCGCTTGTCCTCAAGCGAAAGCCTATCTCAATAAATATGTCCACATGTTTAGGGAGAGAGGTGTCGACAAAACAAGATACGAACATGCATGCATCATGATTAAGATCAGAACAACAATACCAACATATAATCTCTCATTCTAAAGTGATAATTCCTTCACAAAGTAAAGCATGGATCAAGAACCTTACCAAGGAGTAACAACCGATAGCCTTTAGCCATTGAAGCAATTGCAATTTATCACAACATCAGAAAGAGTCAAATAAGAGCTTGTAAAGCAAATCCACATGCTCAATCATTCTTTCGTTCTCTACAATTGCTACAACTCACGTGGTACTCATGAGATCAAAGTTTCAGCTGGACATAGAGAAAGATAGGGGCTTACAGTTTTGCCTCCCAACTGCTTACCTCAAGGGTAATGTCAACAATAATAATTCATGAATGCCTACCTCCAAGTTGACATATGAAAATAGATCTTTCCCTAGCATATGACGTTAGCCAAGATAAATGCGAAATAAGGAATTGGTGAAGATCACCATGACTCTTTCAAGGGAAAAAAGTAAAGGTACAAGATAGGCCCTTCGCAGAGGGAAGAAGAGGTTGTCATGCGCTTTTGAGGTTTGGATGCGTGTCCTCTTAGTGCGGAGGAACGTCACTTTATATTGCCTCCTGTGATAAAGAACTTTATTATGAAGTCTGTCACTTTTATGTCTTCCTCATCACAGGTTCGTATAAAGCTTATTTTCCACACACTAATAGATCATACATATTGGAGAGCAATTTTTATTGCTTGCACCGATGACAACTTACTTGAGGGATCTTATTCAATCCATAGGTAGGTATGGTGGACACTCATGGCAAAGCTGGTTTGAAGGTTTATGGATGCACAAGTAGTATCTCTACTTGGTGCCGGAGGTTTGGCTAATATGAGGTGGAAGCAATCATCACATGCTAAGGGATCTCTAATCATATAACATTGTTCAGAGCCAAGCAAACACAATTCATTATGTTGTCTTTCTTGTCCAACATCTACTTCTAGGCATGCAATAGTTTAGTGAGTGTTCACAATCATAGATGGTGTCAGAGATGACATATTTATATGTGAACCTCTCCTTCCTTATCACTTCCTATTAATTGCAACAATGACCAAGGTCTACGTTTGCCTACCCTCAACAAGTTTCAGTCTTCATTCTTTTTATATGTGAAGCCATCACTTCCCATAAGATTATTACATGATCTTTCATGCTTTTGTTCTATTCTCACTCTTTTGATCATGGCAAAAGGCAAAGCCCTTCAACTAAGACACTCTTTATTATAAGGCTCACGAACAAGAATACATCGGGGGTGACACAAAGCAAAACTCAAGACTAAAACGCTAAGACTTTTAAACTACTAGAGAAACATAAAACTCAAAAGGAAAACTAAAACAAAGGTAAAGGAAAAAGATGTGATGGTGATACGATACCGGGGCAATTCCCCCAAGCTTGGCATAAGCCAAGGGGATTTCCCATACCAGTGCTCAGTTGTCTTCCTTTGGTGGTGATGGTGGAGGAGTTGTTGCAACATGAGTTTGATCCTCCGTCTTCCAAGGCATAGGTGCTCCATCATGGAAAGATGAACGAGTCTCCGGAATCCTCAAATCTGCAGCCAACCTTATGGGTTTAAATCTATACTCATACTCACAGTTTTGTTTCTGCAGGTCATAGATCTGGGCTTGGAGTTGATCAATCTTGTCATAGAGCCTGGAGAGGTGCTTCCCAATGTCATTGGCATCAATCCTGTGCTTGTTGGTGAACTCCGTAATCATCATGTCGTTGGCGTTGAGTCCACGCTCCACCATCCCTTGACACTTCAAGACTTGTTGCTCCATTGCTTCAAGCCTCGTCTCCATGCTTTCGGTCTTCTTAGGCCCCTCAACATCACGGATGTGCAACATCCCCTCACGCATCTAGATAGATTGAGGGTGTTGCAGCACTCCCGTGAGGTAGGGATTGATGACCTTCTCGAAGATCTTATCCTTCGGAGCTTTTGGGGAAGTCATAGCGATCTAGATCTGCAACAGAAACAGGCTCGAAACGAAGAACAGAGGAAATCTGCGTGATGCAGGGGTCAGACCAAACGGAAGTATATATAATGATTTTTTCCAGACCAGAAGGAGTACCCCGCATGAAAACGGAGTCCGGGAGGCGCACGAGGTGGCCACAAGCCCTCACGGCGCGGCCAGGGGGTGGGCCCGCGCCATGCAGGCTTGTCGCCTCCTCGCGCACTTTCCGGACTACTTCCAATTTTTGTATTTTTTCTAATATTCCAAAACGGAGAAAATTTCCTACTGGAAAAGTTTTGGACTCTGTTTTCTTACCGAATCACATACCTCTTCGTTTTCGGAGTGTGAAACAGGCTGATAAATATCCCTTAGGTATTCTTCCGGAGTTATGGTATTGATAATATTGCTTTCAACATTTATGGGAGTACCTGAGATATAATGCTTGATTCTCTGCCCATTTACCACTCTCGGACAATTACCTTCCGTGTTGTTGATCTTGATAACACCGGAACGATATACTTCCTCAACAACATAGGGACCTTCCCATTTAGAGAGAAGCTTGCCTGCAAAGAATCTTAAACGAGAGTTATATAGCAACACATAATAACCTACATTGAACTCACGCTTTTGTATCCTCTTTATCATGCCACCTCTTAACCTTCTCTTTGAACAGCTTGGCATTCTCATATGCCTGAGTTCTCCACTCATCAGGCGAGCTAATGTCAAATAACCTCTTCTCACCGGCAAGTTTGAAATCAAAGTTGATCTCTTTCATTGCCCAATAAGCTTTATGCTCTAGCTCAAGAGGTAAGTGACATGCTTTCCCATACACCATTTTGTACGGAGACATGCCCATGGGATTCTTATAGGCAGTTCTATAAGCCCACAGTGCATCATCGAGCTTCTTAAACCAATTCTTTCTAGACCTGTTGACAGTCTTTTGCAGAATCAGTTTAATCTCTCAATTACTTAGCTCTACTTGACCACTGGACTGAGGGTGATAGGGAGACGCAATTCTACGGTTGACATCGTACTTAGCAAGCGTTTTACGGAAAGCACCATGAATGAAGTGTGAGCCACCGTCGGTCATTAGATATCTAGGGACTCCAAATCTAGGGAAGATAACTTCTTTAAGCATCCTGATAGAGGTGTTGTGATCAGCACTACTAGCGGGGATAGCTTCTACCCACTTAGTGACGTAATCAACAGCAACTAAGATGTGAGTATACCCGTTGGATTTTGGAAAAGGTCCCATATAATCAAAGCCCCAGACATCGCATTTCCTGACATTTGCTAATATTACCTATTCTTTGACATTCGTCACATGACAAGACAGACTTACGGGCATCCTTGAAGAGAGTGGGCCAATAGAAACCTGATTGCAATACCTTGTGTGCAGTTCTATCTCCCGCATGGTGTCCTCCGTAGGCCTCAGAGTCACACTTCTGTAGGATATGTCCCTGTTCATGTTCAGGTACACAACGTCTAATAACACCATCTACTACTTCCTTATAAAGGTGAGGATCATCCCAAAAGTAATGTCTCAAGTCAAACAAGAATTTCTTCTTTTGCTGGTACGTGAAACTAGGTGGTATGTATTTGGCAATGATATAGTTTGCATAACCAGCATACCACGGCGCACTACGTGAAGCATTGATGACATTCAGTTGCTCATCGGGAAAGCTATCATCAATAGGTTGTGGGTAATCAAGAACGTTCTCCAACCTAGACAAGTTATCTGCTACTGGGTTATCAACACCCTTTCTGTCAACAACGTGCAAATTAAATTCTTGTAGAAAGAGAACCCATCTAATAAGTCTAGGTTTAGCGTCCTTCTTCTCCATGAGGTACTTAATAGCAGCATGATCAGTGTGAATAGTGACTTTGGAATCAACTATGTAAGACCTGAACTTTTCACATGCAAACACGACTGCTAAAACTTCCTTCTCCGTAGTGGCATAGTTTCTTTAGGCGCTGTCTAGAGTTTTACAAGCATGGTGAATAACATTCAACTTCTTATCAACTATTTGCCCTAGAACAATACAAACAACATAATCACTAGTGTCACACATGATCTCAAAAGGTAAGTTCCAATCAGGTGGTTGAACAATAGGTGCAGTTATCAAAGCCCTCTTAAGTATTTCGAAGGCTTCCTCACAATCATCATCAAAAACAAAAGGGATATCCTTTTGTAAGAGATTGGTAAGAGGCCTAGAAATCTTAAAGAAGTCTTTGATGAACCTTCTATAGAAACAAGCATGACCAAGGAAACTTCTTATACCTTTGATATCTATGGGGTATGGCATTTTCTCGATTGCATCAACCTTAGCCTTATCGACTTCAATACCTCTTTCAGAAATTTTCTGTCCTAAGACGATGCCTTCATTAACCATAAAGTGGCATGATACATCCATTTTTCATCATGCTTTCATGTTGATATTTATTGCTTTTTGGGCTATTATATTACTTGTGGTACCATATTTATGCCTTTTCTCTCTTATTTTGCAAGGTTTATTTGAAGAGGGAGAATTCAGGCAGCTGGAATTCTGGACTGGAAAAGGAGCAAATCCTAGTCCACTATTCTGCATATCTCCAAATGCTCTGAAAAGTTACGTGGATTTTTTTGGGATTTTATAAAAAATACTGGGCGAAAGAACTACCTGAGGGGGGCTGCCAGGGCGCCACAAGCCCTGACACCGCCACCCGTGGTGGCGGAGTGGGGGCTTGTGGGCTCCCTGACGGCCCACTAGCCCCCCTCTTTTGCTATATGAAGCGTCCTGGTCCAGAAAAAATCAATCAGGAGCTTTTTCGTGCTTTCACCGCCGCCACGAGGCAGAACTTGAGCAGATCCAATCTAGAGCTCCGGCAGGACGATCCTGCCGGAGAGACTTCCTTCCCGGAGGGGGAAATCGTCGCCATCGTCATCACCAACACTCCTCTCGTCGTAGGGGAGGCATCTTCATCAACATCTTCATCAGCACCATCTCCTCTCCAATCGCTAGTTCATCTCTTGTAATCAATCTTCGTCTTGCAACTCCGATTGGTACTTGTAAGGTTGCTAGTAGTGTTGATTACTCTTTGTAGTTGATGCTAGTTGGATTACTTGGTGGAGGAGTTTATGTTCAGATCCTTGATGCTATTTATTACACCTCTGATCATGATTATGATTATGTTCTGTGAGTAGTTACTTTTGTTCCTGAGGACATGGGATAAGTCATGCTGATAATAGTCATGTGAATTTGATATTCGTTCGGTATTTTGATATGTTGTATGTTGTCTTTTCCTCTAGTGGTGTTATGTGAACATCGACTACATAATACTTCACCATATTTCGGCCTAGAGGAAAGCATTGGGAAGTAGTAAGTAGATGATGGGTTGCTGGAGTGACAAAAGCTTAAACCCCAGTCTATGCGTTGCTTCGTGAGGGGCTGATTTGGATCCACTAGTTTAATGCTATGGTTAGAGTCTGCCTTAATTCTTCTTTTGTAGTTGCGGATGCTTGCTAGAGAGGTTAATCATAAGAGGGATGCTTGTCCAAGTAAGGGCAGTACCCAAGCGCCGGTCCACCCACATATCAAACTATCAAAGTAACGAACGCGAATCATAAGAACATGATGAAACTAGCATGACAGAAATTCCCGTGTGTCCTCGGGAGTGTTTTTCCTCCTATAAGACTTTGTTCAGGCTTGTCCCTTGCTACAAAAGGGATTGGGCCACTTGCTGCACCGTTGCTACTACTTGTTACTTGTTACTTTTTGCTCGCTACGTTTCACCTCACTACACCATCACTTGTTACCGCTACTTTCAGTGCTTGTAGTTATTACCTTGGTGAAATCCGCTTATCAGAGCCTTCTGCTCCTTGTTGGGTTCGACACTCTTACTTATCGAAAGGACTACGATTGATCCCATATACTTGTGGGTCATCAAGACTCTTTTCTGGCGCCGTTGTCGGGGAGTGAAGCGCCTTTGGTAAGTGGAAATTGGTAAGGAAACATTTTTATACTGTGTTGAAATTTATTGTCACTTGTCACTATGGAAACTGTTCCTTTGATGAGTTTGTACGGGGTATCTTCACCACGAACGGAAGCACAAGGAGTTGCTCCTCAACCTGAGGTACCTACTGAAAATATCTTTTATGAAATTCCTTCGGGTATGCTTGAGAAACTGCTAGCTAATCCTTTCACACGAGATGGATCTTCACATCCAGACTTGCATCTAATCTAAGTAGATGAAGTTTGTGGTTTATTTAAGCTTGCAGGTTTGCCCGAGGATGAGGTAAAGAAGAAAGTCTTTCCTTTATCTTTTAAGGATAAGGCGTTGACATGGTATAGGCTATGTGATGATACTGGATCATGGGGCTACAATCGGTTCAAATTGGAATTTGATCAAAAGTTCTATCCTATGCATTTAGTACATCGTGACCGGAACTTTATTTATATATTTTGGCCTCGTGACAGGGAAAGCATAGCTCAAGCTTGGGGAGGCTTAAATCAATGCTATATTCATGCCCCAATCATGAGCTCTCGAGAGAAATCATCACTCAAAACTTTTATGCTCGGCTTTCTCATGAAGATCGTACCATGCTTGACACTTCTTGTGCCGGTTCTTTTATGAAGAAGGATATTGATCACAAGTGGAATTTATTGGAGATAATCAAACGCAACTCTGAAGATTGGGAGCTGGAGGAAGGTAAGGAGTCAGGTATGAATTTTCAGTTTGATTGCGTTAAATCTTTCGTTGAGACAAACACTTCTAGAGATTTTAGCGCTAAGTATGGACTTGACTCTGAGATAGTAACTTCCCTATGTGAATCTTTTGCTGCTCATGTTGATCTTCCCAAAGAGAAGTGGTTTAAATATCACCCTCCTGTACAAAGAAACATAGCCAAAACCAATCTAGTTGAGGAGAAAGTCATTGCTTTTAGTGATCCTGTTGTTCCTTGTGCTTACACTGAGAAACCACCATACCCTGCTAGGATAAAGGATTATTCTAAAGCTCCAACTGTGATACGTAAGGGTTACATTAGACCACTTGCACCCCCTGAAGAGATTAGAGTTGAAACTAGTGTTGCTATTATCAAAGATCTCTTAGCCAAAGACATAGATGGACATGTTATCAAATTCTGTGAGGACTCCGCTAGAATTGCTAAACCTCACGCGAAAGACAAACACAGACATGTAGTTGGCCTGCCCGTTGTTTCTGTTAAGATAGGAGATCACTGTTACCATGGTTTATGTGATATGGGAGCTAGTGTTAGTGCAATACCCCGTTCTCTATATGATGAAATCAAAGATGAGATTGCATCTGCTGAGTTAGAACCCATTGATGTCACTATTACGCTAGCTAATAGAGACACTATCTGCCCTCTGGGAATTGTGAGAGACGTAGAAGTCCTGTGTGGTAAGACGAAGTATCCTACTGATTTCCTCGTCCTTGGTACTACACAAGATAGCTTTTGTCCCATCATATTTGGTAGACCCTTTCTCAACATTGTCAATGCTCACATTGATTGCATTAAGCAGACTCTCACAGTAAGTTTCGAGGGTGTGTCTCATGAATTTAACTTCTCCAAGTTTGGAAGACAATCCCATGAAAGAGAGTCGTCTCGTAGGGATGAAATCATTGCTCTTGCCTCTATTGCCGTACCTCCTACGGATCCTTTAGAGCAATATCTGCTTGAGCATGAAAATGATATGCATATGGAGGAGAGAGATGAGATAGATAAAATTGTCTTAGAACAATATCCTATTCTCAAGAATAATCTGCCTGTTGAACTGCTTGGGGATCCTCCCCCACCAAACGGTGATCCTGTGTTCGAGCTTAAACAGTTGCCTGATACTCTTAAGTATGTCTATCTTGATGAGAAGGAGATATATCCTGTCATTATTAGTGCTCTCCTCTCAGAGCGCGAAGAGAAGAAGTTACTAAAAACTCTGAGGAAGCATCGCGCTTCTATTGGATATACTCTTGATGATCTTAAGGGTATTAGTCCTACTCTATGTCAGCACAAGATTAAAACCGATCCTGACTTTAAACCAGTTGCTGATCATGAAAGGAGATTAAATCCTAAGATGAAAGAGGTCGTTAGAAAAGAAATATTAAAGCTTCTGGAAGCAGGAATCATTTATCCTGTTGCTCATAGTGATTGGGTAAGTCCAGTACATTGTGTACCTAAGAAGGGAGGTATCACCGTCGTTCCTAATGATAAGGATGAACTAATCCCACAAAGGATTATTACCAGCTATAGAATGGTGATATACTTCCGGAAACTGAACAAGGCAACCAGGAAAGATCATTATCCTTTGCCGTTCATCGACCAAATGCTAGAAAGGCTATCAAAACACACACACTTCTGCTTTCTAGACGGTTATTCGGGTTTCTCGCAAATACCTGTTGCACAATCTGATCAAGAGAAAACCACTTTCACCTACCCTTTCGGTACCTTTGCCTATAGACGTATGCCTTTTGGCTTATGTAATTCACCTGCCACCTTCCAAAGATGTATGATGGCTATATTCTCTGACTTTTGTGAAAAGATCGTCGAGGTTTTCATGGATGACTTCTCCATTTACGGGTCTTCCTTTTATGATTGCCTCGGCAACCTTGATCGAGTCTTACAGAGATGCGAATAAACCAACCTCGTCTTGAATTGGGAGAAGTGCCACTTTATGGTTAATGAAGGTATCGTCTTAGGACACAAAATTTCTGAGAGAGGCATTGAAGTTGATAAGGCTAAGGTTGATGCAATTGATAAAATGCCTTCCCCACAGATATCAGAGGTATACGAAGTTTCCTAGGTCATGATGGTTTCTATAGAAGGTTCATTAAAGACTTCTCTAAGATTTCTAGGCCTCTTACTAACCTCTTGCAGAAGGATGTTCCTTTTGTTTTCGATGAGGATTGTGAGGAAGCTTTCGA
Organism: Hordeum vulgare subsp. vulgare; assembly: GCF_904849725.1. Taxonomy (NCBI): domain Eukaryota; kingdom Viridiplantae; phylum Streptophyta; class Magnoliopsida; order Poales; family Poaceae; genus Hordeum; species Hordeum vulgare. The sequence goes on along the minus strand of NC_058522.1, from coordinate 438,506,124 downwards.
AATACTTAAGAAGGATTTGATAACCGCACCTATTGTTCAACCACCTGACTGGAACTTGCCCTTTGAAATCATGTGTGACGCTAGTGATTATGCTGTTGGTGCTATTCTAGGACAAAGAGTTGACAAGAAGTTGAATGTCATTCACTACGCTAGTAAAACTCTAGACACTGCCCAAAGAAACTATGCCACTACGGAGAAGGAATTTTTAGCAGTCGTATTTGCATGTGAAAAGTTCAGATCTTACATAGTTGACTCCAAAGTTACTATTCACTCTGATCATGCTGATATTAAGTACCTTATGGAGAAGAAGGACGCTAAGCCTAGGCTTATCAGATGGGTTCTCCTGCTACAGGAATTTCATTTGCACGTCGTTGACCGAAAGGGTGCTGATAACCCTGTAGCAGATAACTTGTCTAGGCTAGAGAATATCCTTGATGACCCACTACCTATTGATGACAGCTTTCCTGATGAGCAACTGAATGTCATCCGCACTTCACTTAGTGCACCGTGGTATGCTGATTATGCAAACTATATCGTAGCAAAATACATACCACCCAGTTTCACCTATCAGCAAAAGAAGAAATTCTTCTTTGATTTGAGACACTACTTTTGGGATGATCCTCACCTTTATAAGAAAGGAGTAGATGGTGTTATTATATGTTGTGTGTCTGAGTATGAACACGGACAGATCCTGCAGAAGTGTCATTCTGAAGCCTACGGAGGACACCATGCTGGAGATAGAACTGCCCATAAGATATTGCAATCAGGTTTCTATTGGCCCACTCTCTTCAAGGATGCTCTTAAGTTTGTCTTGTCTTGTGACGAATACCAAAGAATAGGGAACATCAGTAAGCGTTAGGAAATGCCTATGAACTATTCACTTGTTATTGAACCATTTGATGTCTGGGGCTTTGATTATATGGGACCCTTCCCGAGTTCCAATGGGTACACTCACATCTTAGTTGCTGTGGATTATGTTACTAAGTGGGTAGAAGCTATCCCAACTAAAAATGTTGATCACCACACCTCTATTAAGATGCTTAAAGAAGTCATTTTCCCAAGATTTGGAGTCCCTAGATACTTGATGACTGATGGCGGTTATCACTTCATTCATGGTGTTTTCCACAAGATGCTAGCTAAGTATGATGTCAACCATAGAGTTGCATCTCCTTATCATCCTCAGTTTAGTGGTCAAGTTGAGTTGAGTAATAGGGAGATCAAGTTGATCTTACAAAAGGCCGTCAATAGATCTCAAAAGAACTGGTCTAGCAAACTTGACGATGCACTATGAGCTTATAGGACTGCTTATAAGAATCCCATGGGCATGGAAACGTATAAAATGGTTTACGGTAAGGCCTGTCATTTACCTCTTGAGCTGGAACACAAAGCTTATTGGGTAATCAAAGAGCTCAACTTTGATTTCAAACTTGCCGGTGAGAAGCAGTTGTTTGATATCAGCTCGTTAGATGAATGGAGAACCCAGGCATATGAGAATGCCAAGTTGTTCAAGGAAAAGGTTAAGAGATGGCACGACAAACGAATACAGAAACGAGAGTTCAATGTAGGTGATTATGTCTTGCTATACAATTATCATTTGAGATTCTTTGCACGCAAGCTTCTCTCTAAATGGGAAGGTCCCTATGTTATCGAGAAAGTATATTGTTCCGGTGCCATCAAAATCAATAACACGGAAGGAAATTTTCGTAGAGTGGTAAATGGGCAAATAATCAAGCATTACATCTCTGGTACTCCCATAAACGTTGAGACCAATATCATCAATGTCATAACTCCAGAGGAGTACATAAGGGATGTTTATCAGCCTGATTCAGACCTTGAAAACGAAGATGTATCTGTTTCGGTAAGAAATTGGACTCTGATACTTTTCCAATAGGAAATTTCTTCTGTTTTGGAATTTTTGGAAAATTAGAAAAATAAAAAGCAGTCCGTAGAGGGAACAAGGCGGCCACAAGCCCTGCCACCGCCCCTACCACCCTGGTGGCAGAGGGCAAGCTTGTGGGCACCTCGTGTGCCTCCCGGACTCCGTTTTCTTGCGGATGACTCCTTCTGGCCCAGAAAAAAATCAATATATAGTCGCCCGAAGGTTTTGATCTCCGTATCGTGTAGTTTTCCTCTATTTTCATTTCGAGCCTGTTTCTGTGACAGATCTAGATCATCATGACTTCCCCAAACGCTCCTAAGGACAAGATCTTCGAGAAGGTCATCAATCCCTACCTCACGGAAGTGCTGAAACACCCTCAATCTATCAAGATGAGTGAGGGGATGTTGCACATTCGTGATGTTGAGGGGCCTAAGAAGACCGGAAGCATGGAGACGAGGCTCGAAGCAATGGAGCAACAAGTCTTCCAGTGCCAAGGGATGGTGGAGCGTGGACTCAACGCCAACCACACGATGATCACAGAGTTCACTAGCAACCACAAGATGGATGCTATTGATATTGGGAAACACCTCTCCAGGCTCTACGATAAGGTTGATCAACTTCAAGGCCAGATCTATGACCTGCAGAATCAAAACTGTGAGTATGAGTACAGATTTAAATCAATAAGGTTGGCTGCAGATTTGAGGATTCCGGCGACTCGTTCATCCTGCCATGATGGAGCACCTATGCCTTGGAAGATGGAGGATCAGACTACTCCGACAACAACACCACCATCCCCAATAAAGGAAGACAACTAAGCATTGGTATGGGCAATCCCCTTGGCTTCTGCCAAGCTTGGGGGAGTTGCCCTGGTATCGTATCACCTTTATATCTAATGCTTTTACCTTTGTTTTAGTTCTTTCCTTTTCAGTTTTTATTTCTTCTCTTAGATGAATAAGTCTTTAGTTTTTAGTTTGAGTCTTTTGCTTTTGTCTCTCCCCCGATGTATTCGAGCTCGCGAGCTATATAATAAAGAGTATCTTAGTCAAGGACTTTGCTTTGTGCCATTATCAAAAGTATGAAAAGAACGATAGCATGAAAGATCATGAGACGATCTTATGGAAAGTGATAACTTCACTTGTGACACGTATGATGATTGAAACTTGTTGAGAATAAATCAACATAGACCTTAGTCATTGTTGCAATTCATAAGAAGTAATAAGGAAAGAGAGGTTCACATATAAATATATCATCTTAGACAGTTTTTACAATTGTGAGCACTCACCAAACTATTACATGCTTAGGAGTAGATGTTGGACAAGGAAGACATCATAATGAATTGTGTTTGCTTGGTTCCAAACAATGTTATATGATTAGAGATCCCTTAGCATGTGATGATTGCTTCCACCTCATATTAGCCAAAACTCCCGCACCAAGTAGAGATACTACTTGTGCATCCATAAACCTCCAACCAGTTTTGCCATGAGAGTCCACCATACCTACCTATGGATTGAATAAGATCCTTCAAGTAAGTTTTCATCGGTGCAAGCAATAAAAATTGCTCTCTAATATGTATGATCTATTAGTGTGTGGAAAATAAGCTTTGTACGAACCTGTGATGAGGAAGACATAAAAGCGACAGACTGCATAATAAAGTTCTTTATCACAGGAGGCAATATAAAGTGACGTTCCTCCGCACTAAGAGGACACACATTCAAACATCAAAAGTGCATGACAACCTCTGCTTCCCTCTGTGAAGGGCCTATCTTGTACCTTTACTTTTTGCCCTTGTAAGAGTAATGGTGATCATCACCAATTCCCTATTTTTTGGCTTTGTCTTGGCTACCGCCAAATGTTTGGGAAAGATCTATACTCATATATCAACTTGGAGTTGAGTACTTATGCTTTATTCTTGTTGACTTTACCCTTGAGGTAAACCGTTGGGAGGCAAAACCATAAGCCCCTATCTTCCTCTGTGTCCAGCTGAAACTTTGACACCATGAGTACCACGTGAGTTGTAACAATTGTGGAAAACAAAAGAGATGATTGAGTATGTGGGTTTGCCTTACAAGCTCTTATTTGACTCTTTCCGATGTTGTGATAAATTGAATTGCTTCAATGACTATGGACTATTATTGGTTACTTCTCGGTAAGGTTTTTGCTTCATGCTTTGCTTTGTGAAGGAATTGTTACTTTCCCATAAGAATCTTTATGATGTATTGCTATTCTATGTGTGATCATGATGCCCTCATGTCCGTATTATGTTTTATCGACACCTTCGTCCCTCAACATGTGGACATGTTTATGGAACTTGGTTTTCGCTTGAGGACAAGCGAGGTATAAGCTTGGGGGAGTTGATACGTCCATTTTGCATCATGCTTTGATGTTGATATTTATTGCTTTTTGGGCTGTTATATTACTTGTGGTACTGATGTCTACTACGCAACCTTCTCCTTGTAGACGTTGTTGGGCCTCCAAGTGCAGAGGGTTGTAGGACAGTAGCAATTTTACCTCAAGTGGGTGACCTAAGGTTTATCAATCCGCGGGAGGCGTAGGATGAAGATGGTCTCTCTCAAGCAACCCTGCAACCAAATAACAAAGAGTCTCTTGTGTCCCCAACACACCTAATACAATGGTAAGTTGTATAGGTGCACTAGTTCGGCGAAGAGATGGTGATACAATTGCAATATGGATGGTATATATAGGTTTTTGTAATCTGATATTACAAAAACAGCAAGGTAACAATTGGTAAAAGTGAGCACGAACGGTATTGGAATGCGTGGAAACAAGGCCTAGGGTTCATACTTTCACTAGTGAAGTTATCTCAACAATGATAACATAATTGGATCATATAACTAGCCCTCAACATGCAACAAAGAGTCACTCCAAAGTCACTAATAGCGGGGAACAAACGAAGAGATTATTGTCGGGTACGAAACCACCACAAAGTTATTCTTTCTGATCGATCTATTCAAGAGTCCGTAGTAAAATAACACGAAGCTATTCTTTCCATTCGATCCATCATAGAGTTCGTACTAGAATAACACCTTAAGATACATATCAACCAAGACCCTAGTGTCACCTAGATACTCCATTGTCACCTCAAGTATCCGTGGGCATGATTATACGATATGGATCACACAATCTCAGAATCATCTATTCAACCAACACATAGAACTTCAAAGAGTGCCCAAAGTTTCTACCAGAGAGTCAAAACGTGTGCCAACCACTGTGCTTAGGTTCCCAATGTCACGAACCCGCAAGTTGATCACCAAAACATACATCAAGTACTCACATGAACCCACGTGTGCCAACCCATATGCATAGGTTCCCAATTGTCACAAACCCGCAAGTTGATCACAGCAGATAGACACGTGCAAGACATACATCAAGTGTTCTCAAAGACTCAATCCGATAAGATAACTCCAAAGGGGAAACTCAACTCATTACAAGAGGGAGAGGGGGAAGAACATCATAAGATCCAACTATAGTAGCAAAGCCCATGGTAAATCGAGATCAAGACATCTCAAGAACACGAGAGAGAGAGATCAAACACATAGCTACTGGTACATACCCTCAGCCCCGAGGGAGAACTACTCCCTCCTCGTCATGGAGATCGCCGGGATGATGAAGATGGCCACGGGAGATGGATTCCCCCTCCGGCAGGGTGCCAGAATGGGCTCCGGATTGGTTTTTGGTGGCTAGAGAGATTGCGGCAGCGGAACTCCCGATCTAGGTTTCTTTTTGGGGGTTTCTGAATTTATAGGAATTTATGGCGGTGGAATTGCGTCAGTTGGGCCTACGAGGAGGTCACAAGCCTGCGCGCCACCACTGGGGGGTGGTGGCGGCGTGAGGGCTTGTGACTACCTCGTGGCCCATCTGGCCTTCTCCCAAAGCTTCGGGGGTCTCTTTTGGTCCAAGAAAACCATCGTCAAGTTTCATTCCATTTGGACTCCGTCTGAAAATGGGCCAAAAACACGGAAAAAACAGAAACTGGCACTTGGCACTGAGTTAATAGGTTAGTCCCAAAAAAGATATAAAATAGCATATTCATGCATATAAAACATCCAAAGTTGACAAGATAATAACATGGAACCATCAAAAATTATAGATACGTTGGAGACGTATCAAGCATCCCCAAGCTTAACTCCTGCTCGTCCTCGAGTAGGGAAGTGATAAAGAATGAATTTTTGATGATGCATGCTACCTAGCATAGTTGTCCTTTGTAACTTCTCTCACGTGACATGAATGTTCAGATCCGTTAGATTCAAAACAATAGTTTTCTATTGACGTGGAAACAATAATAATTCAAGCAAACTAGCAAGGTAATCATGAACTTTCAAAATAACAAGGCCAAAAGAAAGTTATCCCTACAAAATCATATAGTCTGGCTATGCTCTATCATCATTGCACAACGAATTGAAATCATGCACAACCCCGGTATTGGCCAAGTAATTGTTTCACATCTTTACTTTCTCAAACCTTTTCAACTCTCACGCAATACATGAGCGTGAGCCATGGTTTTAGCACTATAAGTGGTGTGTAGTGTGGTGGAGGTTGCAAGACAAAAAAGGAGAAGATGATCACATTAACTAGGCATATCAATAAGCTGTGGAGATGCTCATCAATAGATATCAATGTGAATGAGTAGGGATTGCCATACAAATGATGCACTAGAGCTAGGAGTATGTGAAAGCTCTTAAAGAAAACTAGTGGGTGTGCATCTAAGTTGTTTTCTCACGAAGACCTAAGGCAATTTTGAGGAAGCCTATCATTGGAATATACAAGCCAAGTTATATAATGAAAATTTCCCACTAGCTATATGGTGGTGACAAAATGAGAGACTCTCAATCATGAAGATCATGGTGCTTAATATGCACAAGTGTGAAAAAGTGGTAGCATTGTCCCTTCTCTCTTTTTCTCTCTCTCTTTTGGGGTGGGCTCTTTGGCCTATTTTTTTTGGTGGGCTTCTTTGGCATCTTTTATTTCCTCACATGGGAAAATGCTCCATTAATAATGATCATCACACTTTCAACTCAAAACTTAGAGCGACTATGACTCTATATGGAATGCCTTCGGTAGTGTACCGTGGCAAAGATCTAGCATGGCATAGACATCAATGGAAACATCATGCTAGCTATCTTACGATCATGCAATGGCAATGTAGACGTGGTGGCACATGTCATGGTGGTAGTTGCATGGCAATATATCTCGGAATGACTTTGAAAAAGCCATAGTAGGTAGGTATGGTGGTTGTTTTGAGGGAGGCTAATGGTGGGTTTTGTGCACCGGCGAAAGTTGCACGGCACTAAGAAGATAGTGATGGTGGAAGGTGAAAGTGCATCTAAACCATGGACTCAACATTAGTCATGAAGAACTCATATACTTGTTGCAAAAGTTTTATTAGTAATCGAAACAAAGCATTCTACGCATACTCCTAGGGGAAGGGTTGGTAGGTATAAACCATCGCGCGATCCCGACCGCCACACAAAGGATGACAATCAAAAGACTAATCATGCTCAGACTTCATCACATAGCGGTTCACCATACGTGCATGCTACGGGAATTACTAACTTCAACACAAGTATTTCTAGATCCACAACACCTTACTAGCATGACTTCAATATTACCAAAACCACAGCTCAAAACTAATTGAGAGGAATCAAACTTCTCTAACTATTCAATGCACATGAAGGTGGAAATTTTCGTATCCCTTTGGATAACTACCCCTTTTGAGACTACTTTCAAAGGAGAGATCAACTACCAAGCCACGCACCGCTGTGATCTAAAAGATATAAGTGAAGCACATAGAGCAAAAGTATCTAGCTCAAAAGATATAAGTGAAGCACATGTGAGCTAAATTGTCTACCAAAAGATATAAGTGAAGCTCGACAAAATCACGATGAGTGCATGTATCTCTCTCTAGGTGTGCAGAAAGGATGATTGTGACACAACAAAAAACTAAAAGACTCCTACGATACAAGACGCTCCAAGCAAAACACATATCATGTGGTGAATAAAAATATAGCCCCAAGTAACGTTACCGATGGATCGAAGACGAAAGAGGGGATGCCTTCCCGGGGCATCCCCAAGCTTAGGCTTTTACGGCATCCTTGAATCTTTTGGGGTGCCTTGGGCATCCCCAAGCTTGAGCTCTTGCCATTCTTTATCTCTTTGTCCATAAGAACTTCACCCAAAACTTGAAAACTTCACAACACGAAACTTCAACAGAAACTCGTGATAACATTAGTATGAGAAAGAAAACCAACACTTCCTTAGGTACTGTAGCAAACTTAAATTCTACTTATTCTGATGTTGGGTTACTTTATTTTCAATCTTCCATGGCTAATACCCCCCGATACTATCCATAGTTTCATCAAAATAAGCAACCAACACAAAAAACAGAATCTGTTAACAGCAGACTAGTCTGTAGCAATCTGTATATTTAGTATACTTCTGGTATTTCAAAAAATCTGAAAAATTACGAAAGTATGAAGAAATTGCATAGAAATCAGAAGAAAAAAAGAATCAACTCAAAATCTCTAACAGAATAAAAATGAAAATTCATTTCGTGAGCAGAAAGTTTATGTCTTGTTCCAGCATGATCAAACAATCATCACCAAGACTAATCATAACGGTTTTGCTTGGCACAAACACAAAAATAAACACAAAAGACACAATCATAACAGAATTATGATGGTGTGGAGAAAAAAACAGGAAGCAAAAAGCAAAGAAAAATTTATTCATTGGGTTGCCTCCCAACAAGCGCTATCGTTTAACGCCCTTAGCTAGGCATTGATTTCAGTGAGGCTCACATAAAAGGTAAGGATTGAAACACAACGAGAGTATCATGGAGCAAATGGCTAGCACATTTAAGTCTAATCCACTTCCTATGCATAGGGATTTTGTGATCAAACAATTTATTGGAGCAAGAATCAACTAGCATAGGATGGCAAAACAAGCATAGCTTCAAAAATTTCAACATATGGAGAGGAAGCTTGATACTATTGCAATAAGTAGAAGCATATGATCCTCTCTCATAGTAATTTTCAGTAGCATAATGAATGAATTCAACAATATAACCAGCACCTAAGGCTTTCTTTTCATGATCTACAAGCATAGGAATTTTACTACTCTCCACAAAAGGAAATCTATTCTCAAGAATAGTAGTGGGAGTATCGTAAAAGACTTGAGCACTACAAATTGTGTCCACAATGAAAAAGAAAGGTTTAGCAAAGGGGTTCTCAAGAGTATGACAAGTTTTATCATCCCTCTTCTTTAAATCATAAGTATCCTCATCATATATAGGGGGCATGCTTTCATCAAAATAATTTTGATCATTCAAAGTGGAAGAACTAAAAAGATCATCTTCATCAAATATAGCATCCCCAAGCTTGTGGCTTTGCATATCGTTAGCATCATGGGTATTCATAGAATTCATGCTAACAACATTGCAATCATGCTCATCATTCACATATTCTATGCCAAGCATTCTATGTAATTCTTCTTTCAGCACTTGAGCACAATTTTCCTTCCCATCATGCTCACGAAAGACATTGAAAAGATGGAGCATATGAGGCATCCTCAATTCCATTTTTTTGTAGTTTTCTAGCGAAAGAACAAGAAACAAAATGATTCGATTGCAAGATCTACAGATATACCTTCAAGCGCTAACCTCCCCGGCAACAACGCCAGAAAAGAGCTTCGTTGACGGGAGGTGAGTGCCGCTTACCTAGCCTCCCCGACAACGGCGCCAGGTCTACTACGCAACCTTCTCCTTGTAGACGTTGTTGGGCCTGCAAGTGCATAGGATTGTAGGACAGTAGCAATTTTCCCTCAAGTGGGGACCTAAGGTTTATCAATCCACGAGAGGCGTAGGATGAAGATGGTCTCTCTCAAGCAACCCTGCAACCAAATAACAAAGAGTCTCTTGTGTCCCCAACACACCTAATACAATGGTAAGTTGTATAGGTGCACTAGTTTGGTGAAGAGATGGTGATACAATTGCAATATGGATGGTAGATATAAGTTTTTGTAATCTGAAATTACAAAAACAGCAAGGTAACAATTGGTAAAAGTGAGCACGAACGGTATTGCAATGCGTGGAAACAAGGCCTAGGGTTCATACTTTCACTAGTGAAGTTCTCTCAACAATGATAACATAATTGGATCATATAACTAGCCCTCAACATGCAACAAAGAGTCACTCCAAAGTCACTAATAGCGGGGAACAAACGAAGAGATTATTGTCGGGTACGAAACCACCACAAAGTTATTCTTTCTGATCGATCTATTCAAGAGTCCGTAGTAAAATAACATGAAGCTATTCTTTCCGTTCGATCCATCATAGAGTTCGTACTAGAATAACACCTTAAGATACATATCAACCAAGACCCTAATGTCACCTAGATACTCCATTGTCACCTGCATGATTATACGATATGCATCACACAATCTCAGAATCATCTATTCAACCAACACATAGAACTTCAAAGAGTGCCCCAAAGTTTCTACCAGAGAGTCAAAACGTGTGCCAACCCCTGTGCATAGGTTCCCAATGTCACGAACCCGCAAGTTGATCACCAAAACATACATCAAGTACTCACATGAACCCACGTGTGCCAACCCATATGCATAGGTTCCCAATTGTCATAAACCCACAAGCTGATCACAGCAAATAGACACGTGGAAGACATACATCAAGTGTTCTCAAAGACTCAATCCGATAAGATAACTCCAAAGGGGAAACTCAATTCATTACAAGAGGGAGAGGGGGAAGAACATCATAAGATCCAACTATAGTAGCAAAGCCCATGGTACATAGAGATCAAGACATCTCAAGAACACGAGAGAGAGAGATCAAACACATAGCTACTGGTACATACCCTCAGCCCCGAGGGAGAACTACTCCCTCCTCGTCATGGAGATCGCCGGGATGATGAAGATGGCCACCGGAGATGGATTCCCCCTCCGGCAGGGTGCCGGAACGGGCTCCAGATTGGTTTTTGGTGGCTATAGAGGCTTGCGGCAGCGGAACTCCCGATCTAGGTTTCTTTTGGGGGGTTTCTGAATTTATAGGAATTTATGGCGGTGGAATTGCGTCAGTTGGGCCTACGAGGAGGTCACAAGCCTGCACGCCACCACCGGGGTGGTGGTGGCGGCGTGAGGGCTTGTTACTCCCTCGTGGCCCATCTGGCCTTCTCCCAAAGCTTCGGGGGTCTATTTTAGTCCAAAACAATCATCGTAAAGTTTCATTCCATTTGGACTCCGTCTGAAAATGGGCCAAAAACACGGAAAAAACAGAAACTGGCACTTGGCACTGAGTTAATAGGTTAGTCCCAAAAAAGATATAAAATAGCATATTCATGCATATAAAACATCCAAAGTTGACAAGATAATAGCATGGAACCATCAAAAATTATAGATACGTTGGAGACGTATCAGGTACCATATTTATGCCTTTTCTCTCTTATTTTGCAAGGTTTATTTGAAGAGGGAGAATTCAGGCAGCTGGAATTCTGTACTGGAAAAGGAGAAAATCCTAGTCCACTATTCCGCACATCTCCAAATGCCCTGAAAAGTTACGTGGATTTTTTTGGGATTTTATAAAAAATATTGGGCAAAAGAACTACCGGAGGGGGGCTGCTAGGGCGCCACAAGCCCTGACACCGCCACCCCCCTGGTGGCGGAGTGGAGGCTTGTGGGCTCCCTGACGGCCCACTAGCCCCCCTCTTTTGCTATATGAAGCGTCATGGTCCAGAAAAAATCAATCGGGAGCTTTTTCGTGGTTTCGCCGCCGCCACGAGGCGGAACTTGAGCAGATCCAATCTAGAGCTCCGGCAGGACGATCCTGCCGGGGAGACTTCCCTCCCGGAGGAAGAAATCGTCGCCATCGTCATCACCAACACTCCTCTCGCTGGAGGGGAGGCATCTTCATCAACATCTTCATCAGCACCATCTCCTCTCCAATCCCTAGTTCATCTCTTGTAACCAATCTTCGTCCCGCAACTCCGATTGGTACTTGTAAGGTTGCTAGTAGTGTTGATTACTCTTTGTAGTTGATGCTAGCTGGATTATTTGGTGGAAGAGTTTATGTTCAGATCCTTGATGCTATTCATTACACCTCTGATCATCATTATGATTATGTTTTGTGAGTAGTTACTTTTGTTCCTGAGGACATGGGATAAGTCATGCTGATAATAGTCATGTGAATTTGATATTCGTTCGGTATTTTGATATGTTGTATGTTGTATTTTTCTCTAGTGGTGTTATGTTAACGTCAACTACATAACACTTCACCGTATTTGGGCCTAGAGGAAAGCATTGGGAAGTAGTAAGTAGATGATGGGTTGCTGGAGTGACAGAAGCTTAAACCCTAGTCTATGCGTTGCTTCATGAGGGGCTGATTTGGATCCATTAGTTTAATGATATGGTTAGACTTTGTCTTAATTCTTCTTTTGTAGTTGCGGATGCTTGCGAGAGAGGTTAATCATAAGTGGGATGCTTGTCCAAGTAAGGGCAGTACTCAAGCGTCGGTCCACCCACATATCAAACTATCAAAGTAACGAACGTGAATCATAAGAACATGATGAAACTAGCATGACAGAAATTCCCGTGTGTCCTCGGGAGCGTTTTTCCTCCTATAAGACTTTGTTCAGGCTTGTCCCTTGCTACAAAAGGGATTGGGCCACTTGCTGCACCGTTGCTACTACTTGTTACTTGTTACTTTTTGCTCGCTACGTTTCACCTCACTACACCATCACTTGTTACCGCTACTTTCAGTGCTTGCAGTTATTACCTTGCTGAAATCCGCTTATCAGAGCCTTCTACTCCTCGTTGGGTTCGACACTCTTACTTATCGAAAGGACTACGATTGATCCCCTATACTTGTGGGTCATCATGGCACTTCTCCCAATTCAAGACAAGATTGGTGTCTTTACATCTCTTCAAGACTCGATCAAGGTTGCTGAGGCAATCATCAAAGGAAGACCCGTAAATGAAGAAGTCATCCATGAAAACCTCAACAATCTTTTCACAAAAGTCAGAGAATATAGCCATCATACATCTTTGAAAGGTGGCAGGTGCATTACATAAGCCAAAAGGCATACGTCTATAAGCAAAGGTACCGAAAGGGCAGGTGAAAGTGGTTTTGTCCTGATCAGATTGTGCAACTAGTATTTGGGAGAAACCAGAATAATCGTCTAGAAAGCAGAAGTGTGTGTGTTTAGACAGTCTTTCTAGAATTTGGTCGATAAAAGGCAAAGGGTAATGATCTTTCCTAGTGGCTTTATTCAATTTCCTAAAATCGATCACCATCCTATAGCCAATAATAATCCTCTATGGGATCAATTCATCCTTATAATTAGGGACAACGGCAATACTTCCCTTCTTAGGGATGCAATGCACCAGACTCACCCAATCGCTATGAGAAACAGGATAAATGATACCTGCTTCCAGGAGCTTTAGTATTTATTTTCCTACTACTTCTTTCATCTTAGGATTTAATCTCTTTCATGATCAGCAACTGGTCTGAAGTCAGGATCAGTTTTAATCTTGTGCTGGCATAGAGTTGGACTAATGCCCTTAAGATCATCAAGAGTATAACCAATAGCAGCACAGTGCTTCCTCAGAGTTTTTAGTAACTTCTTTTCTTCGTGCTCTCAGAGGCTAGCACTAATAATGACAGGATATATCTCCTTTTCATCAAGATAAGCATACTTAAGAGTATCACGCAACTGTTTAAGCTCGAACACAGGATCACCCTTTGGTGGGGGTGGATCCCCAAGCAGTTTAACATGCAAGTTATTCTTAAGGATAGGATACTGTTCTAAGACAACTCTATCTATCTCATCCCTTTCATCCATATGCATATCATTTTCATGCTCAAGCAAGTATTGCTCTAAGGGATCAGTAGGAGGCACGGCAATAGAAGCTAAGGCAATAGTTTCATCCTTACTAGGCAACTCCTTTTCATGAGGTTGTCTACCAAACTTGGAGAAATTGAACTCATGTGACACACCTTCAAAGCCAACAGTGACAGTTTGCTTCTCACATTCAATATGAGCGTTGACAGTATTGAGGAAGGGTCTGCCAAATATGATGGGAGAAAAGCTATCTTGTGCGGTATCAAGAACAAGGAAATCAGCAGGATACTTCGTTTTACCACACAAGACATCAACATCCCTAACAATTCCCACAGGGCAGATAGTATCTCTATTGGCAAGCTGAATAGTGACATTAATAGGTTCTTTCTCAACAGGTGCAATCACGTCTTTGATTTCATCGTATAAGGATTGAGGTATTGCACTAACACTAGCACCCACGTCACATAAGCCATGATAACAATGATCTCCTATCTTAACAGAAACCACAGGCATGCCAACAACAGGCCTATGTTTGTCTCTAACGTGAGGTTTAGCAATTCTAGCAGCATCTTCAAAGAAGTGAATATTATGTCCCTCAACATCATCGGACAGAAGATCTTTGATAATATCAATGCTAGGTTCAACTCTAATTTGCTCAGGGGGTGTAGGTGTTCTAATATAGCCTCTATGTATCACAGTTGAAGCTTTAGAATGACCCTTTATCCTAACAGGGAAAGGTGGTTTCTCAATGTAAGCACTGGGAACAACAGGATCATTATAGGCAATGACTTTCTCTTCAACTGGAGTGGGTTTAACTACATTGACTTCTAAGGGAGGATGATATTTAAACCACTTCTCTTTGAGGAGATCAATATGAGCAGCAAAGGATTCACACAATGAAGCTACTATCTCAGAGTCAAGCCATACTTAGCGCTAAAATCACTAAAGGTGTTTGTTTCAACAAAGGATTTAACGCAATCAAACGTGAAATTCATACCTGACTCATTACCTTCTTCAATCTCCCAATCTTCAAAGTTGCATTTAATTCTCTCCAATAAATTCCATTTGAAGTCAATATCACTCTTCATAAAAGAACCGGTACAAGAAGTGTCAAGCATGGTGCGATCATCATGAGAAAGCCGAGCATAGAAGTTCTGAATGATAATTTCTCTCGAGAACTCATGATTGGGGCATGAATATAGCATTGATTTAAGCCTCCCCCAAGCTTGAGCGATGCTTTTTCTGTCACGAGGCCCAAAATTATAAATATAATTCCGATCACGATGTACTAAATGCATAGGATAAAACTTTTGATGAAATTCCAATTTCAACCGATTGTAGTCCCATGATACAGTATCATCACATAGCCTATACCATGTCAGCGCCTTATTCTTCAAAGATAAAGGAAAGACCTTCTTCTTGACCCCATCCTCGGGCAAACCTGCAAGCTTAAATAAACCAGAAACTTCATCTACATAGATTAGATGCTAGTCTGGATGTGATGTTCCATCTCCTGTAAAAGGATTAGCCAGCAGTTTCTCAAGCATACCCAAAGGAAATTCAAAGCAAATATTTTCAGTAGGTGCATAATCTTGAGGAGCAACTATTCGTGCTTCCGTTCGAGGTGAAGATACCCCGAACAAGCCACTCAAAGGATTAGTATCCATAGTGACAAGTGACAATAAATTTCAGCACACTATATGAATGTTTCCTTACCAAATTCCACTTACCAAAGGCGCTTCACTCCCCGGAAACGGCGCCAGAAAAGAGTCTTGATGACCCACAAGTATTGGGGATCAATCGTAGTCCTTTCGATAAGTAAGAGTGTCGAACCCAACGAGGAGCAGAAGGATCTGACAAGTGGTTTTCAGCAAGGAAATATCTGCAAGCACTGAAATTGTCGGTAACAAGTGATTGTGTGGTGAGATGATTCATAGCAAGCAACAAGTAACAAAAGTAGCAACGGTGCAGCAAAGTGGCCCAATCCCTTTTGTAGCAAGGGACAAGCCTGAACAAAGTCTTATAGGAGGAAAAACGCTCCCGAGGACACACGGGAATTTCTGTCATGCTAGTTTCATCATGTTCATATGATTCGCGTTCGTTACTTTGATAGTTTGATATGTGGGTGGACCAGCGCTTGGGTACTGCCCTTACTTGGACAAGTATCCCACTTATGATTAAACCCTCTCGCAAGCATCTGCAACTACGAAAGAAGAATTAAGACAAAGTCTAACCATAGCATTAAACTAGTGGATCCAAATCAGCCCCTTACGAAGCAACGCATAAACTAGGGTTTAAGCTTCTGTCACTCTAGCAACCCATCATCTACTTACTACTTCCCAATGCCTTCCTCTAGGCCCAAATAATGGTGAAGTGTTATGTAGTCGACGTTCACATAACACCACTAGAGGAAAAACAACATACAACATATCAAAATACCAAACGAATACCAAATTCACATGACTACTATTAGCATGACTTGTCCCATGTCCTTAGGAACAAACGTAAATTCTCACAAAGCATAATCATATTCATGACTAGAGAGGTAATGAGTAGCATAAAGGATCTGAACATAAACTCTTCCACCAAATAATCCAACTAGCATCAACTACAAAGAGTAATCAACACTACTAGCAACCTTACAAGTACCAATCGGAGTCGCGAGACGGAGATTGGTTACAAGTGATGAACTAGGGTTTGGAGATGAGATACTGTTGATGAAGATGTTGATGGTGATG
Organism: Hordeum vulgare subsp. vulgare; assembly: GCF_904849725.1. Taxonomy (NCBI): domain Eukaryota; kingdom Viridiplantae; phylum Streptophyta; class Magnoliopsida; order Poales; family Poaceae; genus Hordeum; species Hordeum vulgare. The sequence continues at coordinate 438,489,646 of NC_058522.1, read as the reverse complement.
AGTCCCCTCCGATGAGAGGAGTGTCAGTGATGACGATGGCAACGATTTCCCCCTCCGAGAGGGAAGTTTCCCCGGCAGGATCGTCATGCCGGAGCTCTAGATTGGTTATGCTCAAGTTCCGCCTCGTGGCGGCGGTGAATCCACGAAAAAGCTCCCCTCTGATTTTTTTCTGGACGAAGCAAGTGGGCCAGAAGGTTGCCCACAATCCCTCATGGCGCGGCCTGGGGGGTGGCCGCGCCGTGCAGGCTTGTGGCCAACCCATGGCGCCCCTCTGGCACTTATTCGGCCGAGTATTTTTGATAAATCCGGAAAAAAATCCTCGTTGATTTTTACGGCGTTTGGAGTTGCGCAGAATAGGTATCTCAACTTTGCTCCACTGTCAGGCCAGAATTCCAATTGCCGGCATTCTCCCTCTTCATGTAAACCTTGCAAAATAAGATAGAAAAGGCATAAGAATTGTACCGTGAAGTGAAATAACAGCCGACGAAGCGATAAATATCAACATGAAAACATGATGCAAAATGGACGTATCAATAGGCATCACGTCCGAGACAAGTAGACCGATACTTTCTGCATCTACTACTATTACTCCTCACATCAACCACTATCCAGCATGCATCTAGTGTATTGGGTTCATGACGAACACAGTAACGCCTTAAGCAAGATGACATGATGTAGAGGGATAATCTATAACTAATGATGGAAACCCCATATTTTTACCGTTGATGGCAACAACAAGATGCATGCCTCGCTACCCCTTCTGTCACTGGGTGAGGTCACCGCACGGTATGAACCCAAAAGCAAGCACTTCTCCCATTGCAAGAATCATAGATCAAGCTGGCCAGACGAAACCCACAACTCGAAGAGAATTACAAGGATATGAAATGATGCATAAGAGAGATCATAAGAAACTCAAATAAGATTCATAGATAATCTGATCATAAATCCACAATTCATCGGATCTCGACAAACACACCGCAAAAGAAGATTACATCGGATAGATCTGCATGAAGATCATGGAGAACTTTGTATTGAAGATCCAAGAGAGAGAAGAAGCCATCTAGCTACTAGCTATGGACCCGTAGGTCTATGGTGAACTACTCACGCATCATCGGAGAGGTCATGGTGTTGATGAAGAAGCCCTCCGTATCTGAATCCCCCTCCGGCAGGGCACCAAAACGTGCTCCAGATGGGATCATGCGAAGACAGAAGCTTGCGGCGGTGGAAAAGTACTTTCGATGATCTCCTGATTTTTTTCTGGGATTTTAGGGAATATATAGGCGGAAGACCTAGGGCAGAGGTGGCCCAGGGAGCCCACAAGCCTGGGAGGCGTGGGCCCCCTGGCCGCGGCTAGGGGGCTTGTGGGGTCCCTGGTGGCCCCTTGCCTTGATTCTTAGGCTTCCCGATCTTCTTCTGTTTCGGAAAAAATCTTTTTGGAAGTTTCGTTCCGTTTGGACTCCGTTTAAAATCCTCCTCTGAAAGGGGTCATAAACATGGAAAAAACAGGAACTGGCACTTGGCACTAAGTTAATAAGTTAGTCTCGGAAAATATATAAAAGGCATACAAAACATCCAAAGTTTGACAAGATAATAGCATGAAACCATCAAAAATTATAGATACGTTGGAGACGTATCATAGTCCACCTTCCCACAAGGAGGTGGACTTCTCCTTTGGTTAGGCCGACCCCTCTCCTTGGAGTAGGGTCCAAGGCAGACTCCTCTCCTCTCCTCCTATATATACTAGAGGTTTTGAGGGAGACACAACAATCAGCCACGTGCTCCCCTCTCTCTAGATCCATTTCTCATCTAGTCTAGTTTTCAGCGGTGCTTACGCGAAGCCCTGCTGGACTAGCTCCACCACCATCACCATGATGGGTATTTCGTGTGCGTAGGAATTTTTTTGTTTCCCATGCAACGTTCCCCAACACCCCCGACTATAGTCGGTAACTTGTAAACCCTAGGGTCCCTGGTGTCTATATAAACCAGAGACCCCTATCCGTGCAGAGGAGGCTGAACCATCTAGGGTTTAGCATATATAATCTCGAGGTAGATCTACTCTGTAATCATCTTCATCGATACAATCAAGTGGGAGATAGGGTATTACCTTCATAGGAGGCCCCGAACCTGGGTATACCGATGTCTCCCCCTTCTTCCTACAACCCATCGATCTAAGGTCCACAGTTCGGGACCCCGTACCCGAGATCTGCCGGTTTTGATACCGACATTGGTGCTTTCATTGAGAGTTCCACTGTGGGATCGCCAAAAGGTTCGATGGAATGTGTGGTGATCAGCGATGAGGTACGCAACAGGGACTTGTTCGTCCCTGGACAAATCTTCGCGTTCGGAAGCATCGTTCTGCATGCCGATCCGGCTGGCACCTCTGTCAGATTGGAAATTTTTCCCCTAGTCAGGAAGTCAGGTTTGGGAGCCTAGAGTTCACCGCTGACCCCCGGGGAGACCTTGTGTTAACACGGCTTTCCGCTCCATTGAAGGAGCGCATAGACCTCGACACATTGGCCTCCGAGGCCGTGAATCCAATCATCGAGACAAACTTCATCCCTGATCCGGCCTTAAAGCCCGACACGCTCGGGGCATCCAAACTCACGTCAGTCGAGCTCTCCCCAAGGGCGATCTCAAGTACCGCCGAGGGATTAGGGGCACCAGCTGACCCCGAGCACACAAGCGGCGCAAGCACCGCCAAAATCCCAACATTGCATGGATTACTCGACCAGATCCAAGCATTGGGCGGGAATAATGGTCAGGGCACAATCTATGATCGAATCGGGATCAGGCCCGACGATAGGGAAATCCACATCCCGCCCATCATGAATCTGGTTAATACTATCGAATTCCCTGTCCAGGCCTCCTCGTACCAATCATCAGAACTAAGAACGATACACATCCCAGTCGCCGACCGACTGGACAAACTGAACGACTCGGAGCTTCTATCCAGATCCAGGAACGATTCAGGGCCGATGGCTGGTTCGGTACACGGTCCCGTCAAGGACGCAGCAACCGAACTCACGAGAGCACAGCCAATGGGAATCCAAAAATTAAACCCACCCACCACCCAACCTGAACATCCCTTGAGAACAGGGTTTGGTTCAAACCCGCCCGCGGTCATTCAAAGACCGGGTGAGTTAGTGCACCACTTTTTGGCGAGATTCCTCCTTCTTCAAAAGAAGGAAGGACACGGCGACCATGAGATAATAGGTGCCTTCCGGACACATTGTCGGGATGAGGGCATTCTCAATGCCCTAGCTTGTCGCCGGGTTCAAACCTTCATGGAACTATAGAACCTGGTACTCAAGTACTGCACCATGGAGAGCACCTGGCAAATGCAGAAGATGTGCATCGAGCCTAATTACATCGAGCAGAGCAGAAAATTCGGAGAAGGCAGTCACCCCCATTTACGGGACAGGCTACCCCCGAACACACAAAAAGGAGAAACAAGTCAAAATCAAGTGACAAGTCAATCCTCGACACACTAGCGGACAAACCATGCCCCATACACTTTCTTCCGCCGGGCACACTTTCCACACACACCCTTCGAGCATGTTAGGTCGTCCGACAAGTCGCGGAAAGTGGGGAAGTAATCCTCCAGACATCAAGACATGAAGGGTCGGGGGAACCACCAAGCAACAGTATGGAGATCCTAACGATCTACAAACCATTCTCCTCGCTAAGCCGGCGAAAGAGAGACTTTCGAGAGATCAATCAAATCAACCATGTAGTGGAGACAAACCCCTGGTCAAACACACCTATTACCTTCGACCAAGATGACGAGCCGGTAACGAACACTGGTCGGACACTTGCCACCCTAGTTCTGAACCCCATCATAGACATCTTCATACTAAGCAAAGTACTCATGGACAGGGGCAGCGGCCTTAACCTCATTTATGAGGATATGTTGAATGAAATGCAATTCGATCGATCTCGGATCAGGCAAAGCTCAACCACCTCCCGAGGCATTGTCCCCGGCAAAGAAGCATGTTGCATAGGACGCATGACCCTCGACATCGTATTTGGTACCCCCTATAACTACCGATCTGAGGGCTCCTGTTCCACATCGTGCCATTCCATAGTGGCTACCACGCCCTATTAGGACGGGAGGCCTTCACAAGATTCCAGGCCATACCACACTACGGGTATATGAAGCTGAAGATGCCAGGGCCAAATGGTATAATCACGATAGAAAGTGATCCCCACAGGGCACTCCGAGCCAAAAATAAGACGACATCCCTGGCCTTGGAGGTACTGGCCGAAACCCTGGCTGCATGAGAACTAACAGCCCTGCGGGCCATGGTGGACAAAGATGACGTAGTCCTCAGGAAGCGACCAAATCTATGTCTTTCAAGCCGGCGGACGAAACTATCAAATTCTAGGTACATCCAACGGACCCCAATAAAACCGCATCCATTGGAGCCCACCTAGAACACGCAGTAGACAAAGCACTATGTGCCTTCCTATGCGAGAACTACGATATATTTGCATGTCATCCCTGAGATATGCCAGGGATCCCCAGGGGGCTGACCGAGCACAACCTGAACATAATAGCAGGTTTTAAGTCTGTTAAACAAACCCCGCGACGATTTTCTGAACCTAAGCGTCAAGCCACGGGGAAAGAACTGGACAAGTTATTGGAGGTCGGGTTCATCAGGGACATCAAACACCCTGACTGGCTGGCAAATTTGGTCATGGTACCAAAGAAGGATAAATCCTGGCGGCTATGCGTCAACTTTAAAGACCTCAACAAAGCATGCCCAAAGGACCCTTTTCCCTTACCCCAAATAGATCAAATCATAGATGCAACATCCGGACACGACTCCCTGTGCTTCCTTGATGCCTACTATGGATACCATCAGATCAAAATGAAGGAATCCTATAGCCAGCAACTGCCTTCATAACACCATACGGACCGTTCTGCTTTAACACAATGCCTTCCGCGTTAAAAATGCAGGCGCCACTTACCAACGCATGATCCAGACATGTATGGTAAAACAAATCGGCAAAACCTGTAACATCCCAAAATTATAAATTTTGGAATGTTAATATAATTATTAGATTGATTGTTTGTTTGTTTGCTGAGTGATTGAAACTTGTGTGAAATTTGAAACTTTTCGAAACTTTTGAATGAGAGGGAATAAAATGACTTTCCCCTTCTCCGGTGAATTCAAATTCAATCTTTTAAAAGCAACGAGAGAAGATGACATGACTTCTTCAATTATAAAGAACTTGAACGGGATATTTGCATTGATTTCTTTTGCATTTCCATTTTTTTTCCTCGCGCGAGAAAAGCCCGGAGAAATACTCTCTTGCACGCAAGAGAGAGAGCGGAGGAAAATGACCCTCCAAAGTGCGGGCAAAATTCTGAAATATTTGAGCCAAGAAAACCCAAAGTTCTTTTGCAAAAATAATTGCAAAAAGAAATAAAGCAAATTTGGGAATTTTTGAAAAAAAACATTTTTTCAAAGTTTTTATTTTGGCTTTAAAAAAATGTTATTCGGGTAGAGATTCTTTTTCTCATTTTTTTGATATATAATACCATATATAGATATTTTGATTTATTTCCTTTTATTAGCTTTTATATTTCTGTTTCGGAAAAGGTTTTAATTAGGAAACCTTTTGTTTTTTTTTGTTTTTTTAGCCGCCGCCTAGGCGCTAGATAGGCTTGGGCCGAATCCCCACCGTCCTGGGATCGAATCCCTTTAAAACCGGGCGACCGACCCCTTCCCCCTTCTCCTCCTCTCACTGCCCAAGGGCCCCATCGCTTGAGCCAACTCCCGCGGCCACCCTTCTCCTTCCTCCTGCCAAAAACCAAGCCCGACCGAGACCGACTCCTCCAGGGATTTTCTTCCCGATTCCCTCCCTCTCCCTTCCTTAGCTCGCCCTCCTCCTAGCCTATAAATACTCCCCACCTCGGCCGACCCCGTTCCCACCCCCGCCGCCGCCTCCCCATCTCCCCTCGCCGCCCGCTCGCCGGAGCAGCAGCAGCAGCAAGGCTGCCACCCTTCGGCCTCGCCCTGGGAACGCCCCGAGCCCCTCTCCGTCTTCCCCGAGCGCCTTCCCCCGAGGAGGAGGACTGCCCCGCCGCCGCCGCCCCATCCCCACCGCCCCTGAGTCCCCCACCCCCTCGCCGGCGACGTGACCCGCCGGAGTAGCTACTGCCCTGCCGGTACTCTCTCCCTCTCTCTCTGTTATTTCATGTTCCTCTTTCTTAGCCCTTAGATCTTTAACTAGTGGCCTAGATTAGATCACTAGATAACCTTTCGGTTTAGTTTAGAAATCCAGTGGGTTTTTTTGTCACTTATGGTTTAACCAACGAGTTTACTTAGCTTCGGCCGTTTGCCCGAAGCGCTCCAACAAACAGCCTCCGCAGCCAATAGCCTCAGGCCACGTGTACCCCTCTTTTTAGCACTAGTACTTTTATAATTTTCTGCCTGTTTGCAAAAACAGAAACTTTCTGTTTTGTTTTGGCCACAACGTTTTATCCCGAAGTCCAATGACATTGATTCTTCTTCCAGTAGCTCACAAATTTCCTGTAGTTTTTAAAAACATATAATTTGTCTATGTTTGAAATGTTCAAATATAAGTTAGATCAGATTTAGTTTAAACCTTGTTTTGCCTATTCCAGGAGTTTAAAAATATATTTTAATTTGATTCCTTTTGGTAATGATCACTAGTGATCTTAGTTACCAGTGGTAAAAATGTCAGATTTGTTTGAGTATTTTAACTCATTATTTCATGTGAAACAATTTCTGTTTCACCGCTTTTAGGATTTCGGCTAATTCATTTTCTACTTTTGTTTTAAAATATTTTCTTTATTATTTCAGAAAGATTATTATTGTTTTGTTTATGTTAGTTAACAGTAGTTTTGCAACAAGTTTTTATTTTAGTTTTATTTGTGAAATCAATGCTAGTTCTGTAGTAACGTGCAATTGCTTTCACCATTGTTTCAAATTCCGTTTGGGAATACTTTCAAAAGGTTTTGTGAAAAACACTTTATTTTATCTTAGTTAAACTTATATCTTAGTTCCTTGTCATTATTTTCTGTTAGACAAAACTATTTAGTGTTTGACGTAGTGGAGGACTCTCTAGTCTTGTTTGAAGTTTCTTTCGGAATTCCTATTCGCTCTCTCTTTTGTTTTGATTGCTAGAATGATTGCTAGTATGAGTGCTTATGTGAATGATATGTTTGCTATATAGATTTCATCGGAGAGTGACGAGTAGTCTATCAAGTTATTTTCTCGAGAAATTCTTCTTCATCAACATCACAGGCAAGTCACCTTGATCATACTATCACCTATATTTTATGCATCGTAGTTCTACCATCCTATGCCCAATTGCATGCTGCCTAGGTACTTGGAAAATTTAGCATAAGTTGTAGTATCATGTGGTAGGAATACAACATCCCCGACACTTGGCCCCGGGACGACAATTTGCTTAATGCTATGCTTGAGTAGACGGGTTATCGGTTGAGTGTATACCATGAGTGATGCGAGGTTGATATAATAATCAAGACCGGACTAAGACAAGATTTTCAAGACCTCGGACGCAATGCAACTCTGGGTGAAGGACGGTTGATCGGCTCCCTGGAAAACCCAGTGGATGCCCGGGATGCTGGAGAGGCCATGTCATCCTGCGAAAAGCTTCACCCAGGCTCAAAGAGACGGACGGATATTTTCAAGACCCAAGGCTTACCTGCATAGCCACAAGTCATTATGGGCTCTGGCTTGGTTGGACAACGCGGCGACTCTGGACAGGCGGTGCTAGCAAATGTAGACGAACGGTAGGAATGGATGGGCACCGACAGGGATTCAGAGGGACCCGTTGAAAGACCATGTTTTGATCATCCGGTCTTCAAACACCCTGAAGTGCGAGGACAAACACGGAGGCGATCAAATCTTGTGGGGAACGTGTGCAAAACTCTGCAGAGTACTCAAACCTAATCGATTAGCCGTGTCCACGGTCATGGGCAACTTGAGCCAAAGGAACTGAAGTTATATGGATTTCTCAACACCATTATATATATATTTGATGAGGGTAATTATTGACAACTCGGGTACGAGAACTGGTTGGCGGAACCATCTTGTTAACAACCAGCAATGTAGTAACATTTTGCTTTTAGCCCCTCTTGTTGTAGGATAAAATTTGCTTTATGCAAAACTTATAGCCCCACCTGCCATATATGCATATAGTATAGATGATTACTTTTCACCCCTCTCTTATGTGACTTGTCGGCATATTCAATATGCTGACCTACACGGCTGCAACGTCTTATGTTGCAGATATTTTTCTTCGACGAGTAAGAGTACGATTCAGGGTTACGGTCTACACTCAACTTGCCGTTGGTGTTTATTGGGATTCCACTCCCTTGACTGCTTCCGCTGAAATATTTAAGGTATATATCAGTTTTACGCTATTTACATGTGATTGCACTTTGATATATACATTGATGTACTGTGTGTGCCAGCATACTGATCCAGGGATGGCACAGAAACACAGAGGCTTGACTCGCCTTGAGTCGGGTCGCTACAGAAATGGTATCAGAGCACATGTTGACTGTAGGACGTGACCCCTAGAAACTGGAAATTTCTTAGGATAGGATCTCTCAAAAAAAATTTATTTTCAACAACACCTTTTACTTCTCATCTCTTCTGATTTCATGGAATGTTCCCTCTCACCTCAAATAGTTAGACAATACCCTTACCCCTTCGACCTCATGAAGAATCAACGGAGTTCTACTTCAAAGTAAAGAGGATTTCACCACGCGTTTGAAGAATTGACGCTACACCAATTGAAGACTCTCAAGACCCGAAGAATTCGAAGACCCTGAAGTGTTCGAATAATTATATGACCATTATAAGTCCAAACCCCTTTTATATACCCACGTTAGATACGATGATTTGTGAACCGTCTTTGGTGTGTGTTTTCCGACGACCACAACTAAAATCTATTGTCAAAAATATTGTTTGTATCTCCCTCCCTGTCTTACCCGTCTCATCCCCAAAACCTCAACCCTACCAGATGGAGTATGAAGCTGGACTTGTAGTCTCTGGACCAATGACCTAGTTGGAAGCTGAGATATGGATTCAAAACATGGAGAACCACTTCGGGAGCAACTTGATCTCAAGGAAGTATTAAGTGGAACACGCTCTCCAGTACTTTACCCAAAGTGCTGCAATCTGGTGGAAAATGCATCATGCCATACAAGGATTTAGTGGAGCAGAAACCTGGGACGAATTCAAGAGGACTCTGTTAAGATCCTGTCTCATTTGGAAGTGCTATGATAATCCGAAGGAGAAGACTTGTGCATGCAAGATCTGTGGAGATATAGAACACACCCAGGAAGAACACAAAGATGGATGCACTCATTGTGAAGGAAATCACCTAGCTGAGGAGTGCCCAAGTAGTCAGGTGACTTGTTTCCTTTGTGAAGGAACCACCCACTACCAAGCTCAGTGTCACATTTACCCCAAGGTGCAACAGGTTGTCAAGCAGCAGAAAGATGCAGTGAAGGAAGCCCTCAAGGAAAAGATTCTGGAAGAACCGGTGATGAACAAAAATATTGAAGACCCTGATGGACAAGGTCTGACCAGATTTTTCTCCAATGCATTCTACTCATGTGGAGAAGGACATTATTCACAGGACTGCACGAAGAGAAGCCAAGAGTATCTGGGAAACTTCCCGACGGAAGAAGTGGAGTTTGATCCACTTGAAATAGAAGAACTGGCCAAAATGAAGGAGTCCAGAAAGAAGAAAAAGTACCCTCGGAAGAACCAAATCTCTGCATACATAGACCTGAGTCATGTCAGATGTTACAAGTGTATGAAATTTGGCCACCACAAATACATGTGCTCAGGAAGGAAGCCGGGAACCCAAGGAGCAAAAGCAAACACTAAGAAGCCTCGAGACTTGTCAGAAATCATTTGTTTTTGTTGCAAGGAAGCAGGACATTTTGCCAGCGATTGTCCACAACAGAAGAAAGCTAGAATGGAGTAGTTAAGTTTTGACCATGGCAATAAGTGTAATCTGAAGCACTCTTGTTTTTCATGAGATCATGGAGTGAAATTTTTGTAACAGAAGTCCCTGAGATTGTAATAACATCATGAATAAATGGAATTTATTGTCTCATGATTGTCTATGTTGAAACTGTATGCATTGTTTCTCTACGAGCAAATATCTCTCAACATTTATGAGGATATGAGAAATATGGTCTATGCACGCATCAGTATAATTCATTTAAGTGTGGTAGTAATCGATAAACCCACAGGATCCACTGAGAAGGAATGTACCATGATTACCAAGGAGACATATACATTCGACTGAGTACCTATTTACTGGCACCTGCAGATGACAACTCTCTACGAGTCATTCCTCAAGGGCCCACAAACGATCATGACCCTGACCAGTGATCATGATTACCCGAAAATCCTGAAGGACATGATGAAGCACATTCACCTTGAAGGAGATGCAGTCTACAAAGGCTACCCATTTGTGGAAAATGGAGTGGAACTTTGGTACGTGGAAGTACAGCTCCACCATGTGAAAGGAGTTTGTCCAAAGACTATGGGGCAATACTTTTTCATTTCACGTGTACCACGAGCAACCTTCTTTGATGTTGTTCGTGAAGCTGCCAGGGAAGCCATACGTCAGATCGGAGAAATACTTGAAGCAAGACTCCGTCATACCCAGGAATACCTGAGTGAAGTACGTACGGAGATGATGGAGATGAAGCTCGGGACCACCATGATGAAGCAAAAGGTGTATGATTTCAAGGAGCACATCGGAAAGTTCCAATGGAACTAAAGTACCTCCAAGAGAGGCAGATGAATAAAGTTGGCAGAAAGGCTCGACCATACCGAACAATGTGGATGGCAGCATTTGTAATAAAGTACTTTTGAATTGGAGTTTTTGATAAGAAATTAAGGATGTAATAAAGGATTGATTATGAAATGCATATGATTTATGGAAGAAGCTATGATGGATCAGCAAACGTTTTCTTAGGAGCATACGAAAACCTCAGAGTTGTGAAGATACGATAGATGTTTCGTTCAGCTTGCAGGACCAATGGATTATCCGAACTTCGTTCGTGGACAAGAGAAATTCTGCAACGCTTGTGAGGATGCCCAAGTGTTAGAAAGCGAGATTCGCTAAACCTTATACAGAGAAATGATTTGGGTACGGAATGGATTGATCACCATGACGACTTACTCTTATCATTTATCTTGCTATTCGGAATGGTAAATCTGAGAGACTTACCCATAGTGAGAGACGACGTTCTTTGAAGCTTTTGTTTAAGCATTAGAATGGTATGATGAACGCCCCATGTACATGGCATTTGTTGTCACACGTAGGAAATTTTACGGTGAGAATGAAACCAAGACCCTTCTCTCTGCAGGATAACCACAAATGGTAGACCACCATGAGAACCATCGATATGTTATTTAGAATTGACCACGAGACTCTCAGTTAAGAAGACCCAGTAACGGAAGAAGCTTATATCAACGGGAGAGCATCACCAAAGGATTTAATATGAAGACTGTGCGATGTCAGTTGCCAAAACCCCAGAGGATCATTAAAGCATTTTGAGGGGCCAGTATCTCTCATTTTAAGTGTGGTAGCACCCCACCTTGCCGGAGATTGGATTTGTTAGAAGACCCCCAAACCCTAACCTTTCTTTCTAGCCTCTTCGAATCTCGAGGACGAGATTCATTTTAAGTGTGGTAGTTTGTAACATCCCAAAATTATAAATTTTGGAATGTTAATATAATTATTAGATTGATTGTTTTTTTGTTTGCTGAGTGATTGAAACTTGTGTGAAATTTGAAACTTTTCGAAACTTTTGAATGAGAGGGAATAAAATGACTTTCCCCTTCTCCGGTGAATTCAAACTCAATCTTTTAAAAGCAACGAGAGAAGATGACATGACTTCTTCAATTATAAAGAATTTGAACGGGATATTTGCATTGATTTCTTTTGCATTTCCATTTTTTTCCTCGCGCGAGAGAAGCCCGGAGAAATACTCTCTTGCACGCAAGAGAGAGAGCGGAGGAAAATGACCCTCCAAAGTGCGGGCAAAATTCTGAAATATTTGAGCCAAGAAAACCCAAAGTTCTTTTGCAAAAATAATTGCAAAAAGAAATAAAGCAAATTTGGGAATTTCTGAAAAAAACATTTTTTCCAAGTTTTTATTTTGGCTTTAAAAAAATGTTATTCGGGTAGAGATTCTTTTTCTGATTTTTTTGATATATAATACCATATATAGATATTTTGATTTATTTCCTTTTATTAGCTTTTATATTTCTGTTTCGGAAAAGGTTTTAATTAGGAAACCTTTTGTTTTTTTTTGTTTTTTTTTAGCCGCCGCCTGGGCGCTAGATAGGCTTGGGCCGAATCCCCACCGTCCTGGGATCGAATCCCTTTAAAACCGGGCGACCGACCCCTTCCCCCTTCTCCTCTTACTGCCCAAGGGCCCCACCGCCCGAGCCAACTCCCGCGGCCACCCTTCTCCTTCCTCCTGCCAAAAACCAAGCCCGACCGAGACCGACTCCTCCAGGGATTTTCTTCCCGATTCCCTCCCTCTCCCTTCCTTAGCTCGCCCTCCTCCTAGCCTATAAATACTCCCCACCTCGGCCGACCCCGTTCCCACCCCCGCTGCCGCCTCCCCATCTCCCCTCGCCGCCCGCTCGGTGGAGCAGCAGCAGCAGCAAGGCTGCCACCCTTCGGCCTCGCCCTGGGAGCGCCCCGAGCCCCTCTCCGTCTCCCCCGAGCGCCTTCCCCCGAGGAGGAGGACTGCCCCGCCGCCGCCGCCCCATCCCCACCGCCCCGGAGTCCCCCACCCCCTCGCCGGCGACGTGACCCGCCGGAGTAGCTACTGCCCTGCCGGTACTCTCTCCCTCTCTCTCTGTTATTTCATGTTCCTCTTTCTTAGCCCTTAGATCTTTAACTAGTGGCCTAGATTAGATCACTAGATAACCTTTCGGTTTAGTTTAGAAAACCAGTGGGTTTTTTGTCACTTATGATTTAACCAGCGAGTTTACTTAGCTTCGGCCGTTTGCCCGAAGCGCTCCAACAAACAGCCTCCGCAGCCAATAGCCTCAGGCCACGTGTACCCCTCTTTTTAGCACTAGTAGTTTTATAATTTTCTGCCTGTTTGCAAAAACAGAAACTTTCTGTTTTGTTTTGGCCACAACTTTTTATCCCGAAATCGAATGACATTGATTCGTTTTCCAGTAGCTCACAAATTTCCTGTAGTTTTTAAAAACATATAATTTGTCTATGTTTGAAATTTTCAAATATAAGTTAGATCAGATTTATTTTAAACCTTGTTTTGCCTATTCCAGGAGTTTAAAAATATTTTTTAATTTGATTCCTTTTGGTAATGATCACTAGTGATCTTAGTTACCAGTGGTAAAAATGTCAGATTTGTTTGAGTACTTTAACTCATTATTTCATGTGAAACAATTTCTGTTTCACCGCTTTTAGGATTTCGGCTAATTCATTTTCTACTTTTGTTTTAAAATATTTTCTTTATTATTTCAGAAAGATTATTATTGTTTTGTTTATGTTAGTTAACAGTAGTTTTGCAACAAGTTTTTATTTTAGTTTTATTTGTGAAATCAATGCTAGTTCCGTAGTAACGTGCAATTGCTTTCACCATTGTTTCAAATTCCGTTTGGGAATACTTTCAAAAGGTTTTGTGAAAAATACTTTATTTTATCTTAGTTAAACTTATATCTTAGTTCCTTGTCATTATTTTCTGTTAGACAAAACTATTTAGTGTTTGACGTAGTGGAGGACTCTCTAGTCTTGTTTGAAGTTTCTTTCGAAATTCCTATTCGCTCTCTCTTTTGTTTTGATTGCTAGAATGATTGCTAGTATGAGTGCTTATGTGAATGATATGTTTGCTATATAGATTTCATCGGAGAGTGACGAGTAGTCTATCAAGTTATTTTCTCGAGAAATTCTTCTTCATCAACATCACAGGCAAGTCACTTTGATCATGCTATCACCTATATTTTATGCATCGTAGTTCTACCATCCTATGCCCAATTGCATGCTGCCTAGGTACTTGGAAAATTTAGCATAAGTTGTAGTATCATGTGGTAGGAATACAACATCCCCGACACTTGGCCCCGGGACGACAATTTTCTTAATGCTATGCTTGAGTAGACGGGTTATAGGTTGAGTGTATACCACGAGTGATGCGAGGTTGATATAATAATCAAGACCGGACTAAGACAAGATTTTCAAGACCTCGGACGCAATGCAACTCTGGGTGAAGGACGGTTGATCGGCTCCCTGGAAAACCCAGTGGATGCTCGGGATGCTGGAGAGGCCATGTCATCCTGCGGAAAGCTTCACCCAGGCTCAAAGAGACGGACGGATATTTTCAAGACCCAAGGCTTACCTGCATAGCCACAAGTCATTATGGGCTCTGGCTTGGTTGGACAACGCGGCGACTCTGGACAGGCGGTGCTAGCAGATGTAGACGAACGGTAGGAATGGATGGGCACCGACAGGGATTCAGAGGGACCCGTTGAAAGACCATGTTTTGATCATCCGGTCTTCAAACACCCTGAAGTGCGAGGACAAACACGGAGGCGATCAAATCTTGTGGGGAACGTGTGCAAAACTCTGCAGAGTACTCAAACCTAATCGATTAGCCGTGTCCACGGTCATGGGCAACTTGAGCCAAAGGAACTGAAGTTATATGGATTTCTCAACACCATTATATATATATTTGATGAGGGTAATTATTGACAACTCGGGTACGAGAACTGGTTGGCGGAACCATCTTGTTAACAACCAGCAATGTAGTAACATTTTGCTTTTAGCCCCTCTTGTTGTAGGATAAAATTTGCTTTATGCAAAACTTATAGCCCCACCTGCCATATATGCATATAGTATAGATGATTACTTTTCACCCCTCTCTTATGTGACTTGTCGGCATATTCAATATGCTGACCTACACGGCTGCAACGTCTTATGTTGCAGATATTTTTCTTCGACGAGTAAGAGTACGATTCAGGGTTACGGTCTACACTCAACTTGCCGTTGGTGTTTATTGGGATTCCACTCCCTTGACTGCTTCCGCTGAAATATTTAAGGTATATATCAGTTTTACGCTATTTACATGTGATTGCACTTTGATATATACATTGATGTACTGTGTGTGCCAGCATACTGATCCAGGGATGGCACAGAAACACAGAGGCTTGACTCGTCTTGAGTCGGGTCGCTACAAAACCATGGAGGCATACGTGGACGATGTAGTCGTCAAGACCCACCACATCATCCAACTGGTAGACCAAGTTAGAGAAACGTTTGCCAGCCTACGGGCATACGACATACGGCTTAATCCGCACAAATGCATCTTCGGAGTCCCAGCCGGCAAACTCCTTGGATATATAGTGTCATAGCATGGAATAGAGGCCAATCCAGCCAAAATCCGATCTCTGTCCGAACTCACTATCCCAACAGAGTTGCCCCATGTCCAAAAATTGGTAGGCTGCATGGCGGCTTTAAGCCGGTTCATCTCTCGCCTCGAAGAGAAGGCCCTCCTGCTCTACAGGTTGCTGAAGAAGACTAAAAACTTCAAATGGACCGAGGAGGCTACGACGGCCCTGGAGGAAATCAAAACGCTATTGGCCAGCAACCCTATACTCATTGCACCTTACCGAGGGGAACCGATGTTGCTATACATCGCAGCCACTAATCAAGTAGTCAGCGCAGTCCTCGTCGTAGAACGAGAATCTGAGGGTCACCTATACAGATACAAAGATCTGTCTACTATGTATCTAAGGTACTTACCCCATGCAAGACCAGATACCCACACTACCAGAAAATCGCTTACACTGTGTTCATGGCGTCGCACAAAATCAGACACTATTTTAAGGAGTGCGCATTCACGATGACATCGGAAGTACCCCTGAACGATATAATTAACAACAAGGATGCTACCAACTGGATTGCCAAGTGGGCCATCGAGCTGCTATCGTTTGAGATCACCTATAAGCCATGAAGAGCTATCAAACCTTAAGTGTTGGCCGACTTTGTTACAGAATGGACGGAGGCCGAACTCCCGAAAGAGAATAGCACCCATGCTCAATGGATCATGTACTTTGACGGATCCAAAACCCTTGTCGGTCTAGGAGCCGGGGTAATCCTCACATCTCCTGACACGGACAATGTGAGGTACATGCTAGAGATTATGTACGCCCACTCTAACAATGCAGCCGAATACGAAGCATTGTTGCAGGGTCTTCGAATGACGGTCTCAATGGGTATACAATGGCTTGGTACGAGGTGACTCCAACCTCGCCATATCATAAACGACAATTTCGATGCCAAAAACCCGAAGATGGCAGCATACAGAGATGTCGTACTCAAGATATCGGCATGATTCGAGGTACTGGAATTCCATCACGTCTCAAGAGACAACAATCAAGTTGTGGACGTTCTCGCCCGCTTAGGCACGGCACACGACCCCGTCCCCAGTAACATATACGTGGAAAGGCTCTTTAAGCCATCCGTGGTATGGAAGGACGAGTCTCAGAGCAGAATAGCCGACGGTGTGCAGCAAATCGTACCCCATGCCATAGCCCATCAAGACGATCAGGTTATTGGTGGGGCTTCCATCGAGGAAACACCCTCATCACATGAGGTCATGGCGATAATTGCTCCATGGACTGAACCATTCCTTGCCTATCTATCATGCAAGGAGCTCCCCAAGGACCAAACTGAGGCACGACGCATTATCCGCTGATCTAAGGTCTACAAGGTCCATGAGGGTGAGCTATATAAAAAGAGCACCACCATAATACTTCAACGGTGCATATCCGAAGACGAGGGGAAGCAATTGTTGGCTGAAGTACACGTAGGTATGGACGGCTGATACGTCTGCAACGTATCTACTTTTCCAAACTCTCTTGCCCTTGTTTTGGACTCTAATTTGCGTGATTTAAATGGAACTAACCTGGACTGACGTTGTTTTCAGCAGAATTGCTTTGGTGTTATTTTTGTGTAGAAATAAAAGTTCTCGGAATGACCTGAAAATTTATGGATTTTTTTTGGAATTAATAAAAATATTGGAGAAAGAATCAACTGGAGAGGGGCCACCATCAGCCCACAAGCCTACAGGGCGCCCCCCTAGGGCGCGCCCCTGGCTTGTGGGGCCCCTGTGGCTCCTCCGACCTTGTTTCCACTTCTATATATTCCTATTCGGGGAGAAAAATCAGAGAGAAGAGTTCATCGCGTTTTACGATATGGAGTTGCCGCCACCTTCTGTTCTTCCTCGGGAGGGCATATCTGGAGTCTGATTTGGGCTCCGGAGAGGGGAAGTCGACGCCGTCGTCATCATCAACCATCCTTCATCACCAATTTCATGATGCTCTCCGTCGTTCGTGAGTAATTCCATCGTAGGCTTGCTGGACGGTGATGGGTTGGATGAGATCTATCATGTAATCGAGTTAGTTTTGTTAGGGTTTGATCCCTGGTATCCACTATGTTCTAAGATTGATGTTGCTATGACTTTGCTATGCTTAATGCTTGTCACTAGGGCCCGAGTGCCATGATTTCAGATCTGAACCTATTATGTTCTCATGAACATATATGTGTTCTTGATCCTATCTTGCAAGTTGTAGACACCTACTACGAGTTATGATCCGCATCCCCCAGGGTGACAATAACTGGGATTCTTTCCGGTGATTACCGTAGTTTGAGGAGTTCATGTATGCACTAAGTGCTAATGCTTTGGTCTGGTTCTCTATTAAAAGGAGGCCTTAATATCCCTTAGTTTCCATTAGGACCCCGCTACCACGGGAGGGTAGGACAAAAGATGTCATGCAAGTTCTTTTCCATAATCATGTATGACTATATATGGAAGACACCGACGCACTTGCGCAGCGCTGCATGGGGTGCCAACTCTTCGTGCATCAAAGCCATATGCCCCCCACGGCTCTTCGGACGATTCTGATCACTTGGCCCTTTGCGGTATGGGATCTAGACATTGTGGACCCACTTAAAGGGGGGGGACCAAGAAAAAGAAATATCTCCTGGTGATGGTTGATACGTCTCCAATGTATCTATAATTTTTGATTGTTCCATGCTATTATATTATCTGTTTTGGATGTTTAATATGCATTAATATGTTGTTTTATATTTTTTTGGGACTAACCTATTAATCTAGAGCCTAGTGTTAGTTTCTTTTTTTCCACATCTTTGAGTATTGCAGATAAGGAATATTAAACAGAGTCCAAACGGAACAAAATCTCCGGAAAGATTTTTCTTGGACCAGAAGACACCTATGAGACTTGGAGTAGGAGGCAGGGCACCTGCCGGGAGGCCACAAGCCTGCAGGGAACGCCCTAGACGGGTGGTCACTCCCCTAGCTTGTAACCCCCATGCAGGTCTCCTAACCCTATTCTTTGGCCTATAAATTCCCAAATATTCTTGTATCGCGAAAAAGAGGAACACAAATACTTTTCCACCACCGGGAGCCTCTGTTCCCGCAAGATCCAATCAGGGAGCCTTTTCCAGTAATCTTACGGAGAGGGAATTGATCACGGAGGGCATGTACATCAATTCCATTGCCCCTCCGATGAAGTGTGAGTAGTTCACCACACACCTACGGGTCCATAGCTAGTAGCTAGATGGTTTCTTCTCTCTCTTTGATCTTCAATACCATGTTCTTCATGATCTTCATGGAGATCTATCCGATGTCATACTCTTTTGCGGTGTGTTTGTCAAAATCTGATGAATTGTGAGTTTATGTTCAGATTATCTATGAATATTATTTGAGTCTCTTCTGAATTCTTATATGCATGATTTAATATCTTTGCAAGTCTCTTTGAGTTATTGGTTTGGTTTGGCCATCTAGATTGGTAATTCTTGCAATGGGAGAAGTGCCTAGTTTTGGTTTCAATCTTGTGGTGTCCTCACCGAGTGAAAAAGTAGGGGTAGCGAGGCACGTATTGTATTATTGCCATCAAGGATAAAAATATGTGCTTTTGATTATATTGCTTGAGTTTATCCCTCTACACCATGTCATCTTACTTAATGCGTTACTCTGTTCTTCATGAACTTTATACTCTAGATGTAGGCAGGAGTCGGCTGATGTGTGGAGTAATAGTAGTAGATGCAGAATCTTTTTGGTCTACTTGATACGGACGTGATTCCTATATGCATAATCATTGCCTTGGATATCTTCATAATTATTCGCTTTTCTATCAATTGCTCGACAGTAATTTGTTCACCCACCGTATTATTTTCCTTTATGAGAGAAGCCTCTAGTGAAACCTATGGCCCCGGGTCTATTTTCCATATTATATTTTCAGATCTATAAACCAAAAATACCAAAAAATACTTTGCTGCAATTTTTTACTCTTCTTTCCGCAATCTTTATATCTATCTCTATCAAATCTCATCCTTGCAAATAACTCTGAAGGGATTGACAACCCCTTTATAGCGTTGGGTGAAAATGTTTGATTATTTGTGTAGGTACTATTATTGGGGCCTTTCTTGTTCCTCATACTGTACTGATACCTTTGTTCTCAAAAAACTGAGGGAAATACTTATCTACTTCTCTGCATCAGCCTTTCCTCTTAAAGGGAAAACCAACGCAAGCTCAAGAGGTAGCAAGAAGGATTTCTAGCGTCATTGCTGGGGAGGATACATAGCAAGATCACGCTTACCAAGTACCCATCACAAACTCATATCTTGCATTTACTATATTTGCTATTTGCCTCTCGTTTTCCTCTCCCCCACTTCTAAATGATTTTTAGAAAATACCAAAAAGATTTTCCTTTTTATTCGCCCTTTTCCGTTCGTCTATTTGTTTCCTTCGTTGTGTGCTAGATTGCTTGCTTTGTCATGATGGCTCGAGAGAATACCAAGTTATGTGATTTTTTCACTACTAATAATAATGACTTTATTAGTACTCTGATTGCTCCCGCCACTAGTGCGGAATCTTGTGAAATTAATGTCGCTTTGCTCAATCTTGTTATGAAAGAACAATTTTCTGGCCTTCCTAGTGAAGATGCCCATCCCATCTAAATACTTTTGTTGAGTTGTGTGGTATGCAAAATAAGAAAGATGTGGATAATGAAAAATTTAAATTAAAGCTATTTCCTTTCTCACTACGAGATCGTGCCAAAACTTAGTTTTCATCTTTACCTAAAAAGTTGATTCATGGAATAAGTGTAAATATGCTTTTATTTCCATGTACTTTCCGGCCGCTAAGATTATCTCCCTTAGGAACTATACAATGAATTTTAAGCAACTTGATCATGAGCTTGTTGCACAATTTTGGGAGAGGGTGAAACTAATGATTAGGAATTGCCCCGCGCATGGTTTGGGTTTATGGATGATTATACATTTTTTTATGCAGGATTGAATTTTCCTTCTAGAAATCTTTTAGATTCTGCCCTGGGTGGTACTTTTATGAAAATCACATTAGGAGAAGCTACTAAACTCCTAGATAATATTATGTCAAATTACTCTCAATGGCATACAGAAAGATCTCCTACTAGTAAAAAAGTGCATGCCATTGAAGAAATAAACACTTTGAGTGGAAAGACGGATGAATTAATGAAATTGTTTCTAGTAAGAGTGCTCCTATTGATCCCAATGATATGCCTTTGTCTTCTTTGATTCGAAATAATAATGAATCTAAGGATGTGAATTTTGTTGGTAGGAACAATTTTTGCAATAACGCGTATAGAAGTAATTGCAATCCTAGGTCGTTTCCTAGTAGATCCTCTAATAATTATGGTAATTCCTACAAAAATTATTATGGAAATTATAATAAGATGCCCTCTCATCTTGAGAATAATATTAAATAATTCATTAGCTCTCAAAAAGGTTTCAATGCTATGATTGAAGAAAAATTGCTCAAGATTGATGATTTGGCTAGGAACGTTGATACAATTTCTCTTGATATTGATTCTTTGAAAATTAGATCTATTCCACCCAAGCATGATATTAATGAATCTTTAAAAGCTATGAGAATTTCTATTGATGAGTGTAAGGAAAGAACCGATAGAATACGTGCTAAGCGTGAATGGCTTGAAAAAGTGTTTTCTCGTGATAATATGGATGAAGATCTTAAAGTGATTGGTGTGACACCTATTGAATCTTTGTTTTCTAGTATAAATCTTGAAAAATATGGGACTGGAGATGAGTCAACTTTAGTTAAAAGGCATCCCAATGATTCAGAGTTTTTAGATCTTAATGATAAGATTGATAAAACTGGTATGCAAGTGGTCAAAACTTTAAATAGCAACGAGCCCACTCTTTCGTATTGCAAGGATTTCAATTATGATATTTGATCATTGATTGATTGGGTTTCCTTGTTACAATCCATGTTCAATTCTTCGCATGCTTATAGTCAAAATAAAGCTTTTACTAAACATGTTGTGGATGCCATGATGAAATCTTTTGAAGAAAAACTTGAGTTGGAAGTTTTTATACCTAGAAAGCTTTATGATGAGTGGGAACCTACTATTAAAATTAAAATTAAAGATTATGATAGCCATGCTTTGTGTGAATTCGGTGCTAGCGTTTCCACGATTCCAAAAACATTATGTGATGTGCTAGGATTCCGTGAATTTGATGATTGCTCTTTAAATTTGCATCCAGTGGATTCTACAATTAAGAAACCTGCGAGAAGGATTAATTATGTTCTTATTGTTGCAAATAAGAATTATGTGCCCATAGATTTCATTGTTCTTTATATAGTTTGCAATCCTACATGTCCTATTATTTTTGGTAGACCTTTCCTTAGAAATATTGGTGCAATTATTGATATGAAAGAAGGTAATATTAGATTCCAATTTCCATTAAGGAAAGGCATGGATCACTTTCCAAGAAAGAAAATAAGATTACCTTATGAATCTATTATGATAGCTACCTAGATCTATTGCATTATGTCTAGCTAGGGGCGTTAAACAATAGCACTTGTTGGGAGGCAACCCAATTTTATTTGTTTTTCTTTTGTTTTTGATTCTGTTTTTAAGTGCTACGCACATTATTACCTATGTAATAATTGTGTTTTCTTGTTTTAGTTAGTGTTTGAACCAAGTAAAACCTTTGGGATGGTCTACGATGTTTGCAAATTGATTTTGCTGAAAAACAGAAACTTTCGCTCTCAGTCCAGGAATTTTATAAATTTACTGGAACGTGATTTTGATCTGAACTTTTTACACAAACTAGTTTAAAATTTTCCCAGATCTTCCTAATATTTCAGAATTTTAGGAGTTACAGAAGTATTCGAAGTAAACAGATTGCTACCTATTGTTATGTTTTTGACAGATTCTGTTTTCTTTGTGTTCTTTGCTTATTTTGATGAATCTATGGGTTGTATTGGGGGGTATGAACCATGGAGAAGTTGGAATACAGTAAATATTGCATCAATATAAATAAATAATGAGTTCACAATAGTACCTAAATTGGTGATTTATTTTTCTTATACTAACGGATCTCATGAGTTTTCTATTGAGTTTTGTGTTGTGAAGTTTTCAAGTTTTGGGTAAAGATTTGATGGACTATGGAATAAGGAGTGGCAAGAGCCTAAGCTTGGGAATTCCCAAGGCACCCCAATCCATATTCAAGGATACCAAAGATCCTAAGCTTGGGGATGCCCCGGAAGGCATCCCCTCTTTCGTCTTCAATCCATCGGTAAATTTACTTGAGACTATATTTTTATTCACCACATGATATGTGTTTTGCTTGGAGCGTCTTGTATGATATGAGTCTTTAATTTTTAATTTGCCACAATCATCCTTGCTGCACACATCTTTTTAGAGAGATACACGCTGACTCGTGAATTTATTGGAATACTCTTTGTGCTTCACTTATATCTTTTGAGCTAGGCAATGCTGTTGTAGTACTTCACTTATATCTTTTAGAGCACGGCGGTGTTGTGTTTTATAGAAATTATTAAACTCTTGTACCTCACTTATATTATTTTGAGAGTTCTTTAAGAATCATGGTAATTGGTTTAGGTTATGAATTTAGTCCTAATATAATAGGCACCCAAGAGGGATATAATAAAAACTTTCATATTAAGTGCATTGAATATGATGAGAAGTTTGATTCCTTGCATATAGTTTTGAGATGTGAAGATAGTAATATGAGAGTCATGCTAGTAAGTAATTGTGAATTAGAAGAAATACTTGTGTTAAATTTTGTGATTCCCGTAGCATGCACGTATGGTGAACCGTTATGTGATGAAGTCGGAGCATGATTTGTTTAATGATTGTCAACCTTTGTGTGGAGGTCGGGACCGCGCGATGGTTAAATCCTACTAACCCTTCCCCTAGGAGCATGCGTCTAATACTTTGCTTCGATAATTAATAGGATTTCGCAATAAGTATGTGAGTTCTTTATGTGATGCCCTCCGTTTAATCGTACGCTAATCATACACGCAAATGCGTATGACCAAACTCAAGGACTCACGGGGAGATATCACAACACAATTCTAGACACAGATAAAATAAACAAGCTTCATATTACAAGCCAGGGGCCTCGAGGGCTAGAATACAGAAGCTCGAGAAACACACGAGTCAGCGGAAGCAACAATATATAAGTACAAACATAAAACAAGGGGTGCCTTAGAGAAGGCTAGCACAAAAGAAACACGATCGAACGAGGCGAGGCCTCCTGCCTGGGAACCTCCTAACTATTCCTATTCTTCAGCGGCCTCCACGAAGAAGTCATCATCGGGGTGACAGACATCGAAAGGAAACTCCATCTCCTGGGCTCCATCATCTGGTCGCAGCAACGGATCAAGGGAAACAAAGGGGGAGCAAAGCAACGGTGAGTACTCATCCAAAGTACTCGCAAGTCTTACATCAGAACTATTCTAAGTATGCATCATTATCAAAGAAGGGGGGTGGTTATATGTGGACTGACTGCAGCAATGCGAGAAAAGACAGAGAAGGCCTAGCCCTATCAAAGACTAGCATCTTCAGGGTCTTGTAGCAATAGACGAGAGTAGAACATGTGTAACACAATTAATAGTCATATTGTTGCAGCAATATTAATATGAGGGCACGCCCAGAGATCCTCCCTCGACTCCCTGCAAGGAAGCAATCCCGGGGCAACTAAAATCTAGTTAAGTAACAATTGTAGTTGTATTAGATCAGGGCACAACTCCAAGTCGTCCTGTAACCGTGGACACGGCTATTTGAATAGATAAGTTCTTCCCTGCAGTGGTGCAAAACATATTCCCTGACGTGCTCGATAACACTCTGGCTGGACACACTTTTATGGGTCCTGCCCGGCCTCGAAATATCGACACGTCGCAGCCCCACCTAAGCTCAGCACAGAGGCCAGCCCGCCGGTCTAACTCCTAAGCACAAAGGGTTCGTGGGCCCACTTGCCCTCCGCGCTCCTGCATGATGCGAGGGCGGTCGTTGTCAGTCCTAGCACCCCTTAATACAAGAGCGATGCATCTCGGGACCACTCGGGCGTGCACCGCTACATCGCTGACGTCTGAAGAGCTTCGGCTGATACTTCGAGTACCCATAATTCTTCCCACGTAGACGGTTAGTGTGTAATAAGGCCTTTCGACCAACCCATATCAAATACCCAAATCCATTATCATTTTAATTAAGGTCATCTACACAAACACGCGGGAATCCACCCGCCTAACAACTAATCACCAATGATCCCACTCACATGGTCGAGTAACTGTGTGGTTGTAACATCAGGGGGAATCCGAGGTATCACCCTCGTTGGATTCTGAACGATGTATCCATCAAGGTGGAACTAGAGGAATCACCCTTGAGGGTCCCACACTTGAGGGGTTGCACGACAGAGGCATCGTCGGGAATGGTGAAAGAGGAATCACCCTCGATAACCACGACCGACTAGCTGTACTACAGAGATATCATCAGGAGTACTTCGCGAGGTGTCACCCTCGGTACCCAATAGTATCTTTGTAGCATCGCACAACTAAGGGGGTGTAAGTGCTATGTTAGATCTGGCTCGTCAATCAAGAATCAAGACTTGAAAACAAGTGGGGCGACTGGTCTACAGGGTCAGAGGGGATGACTACTCCACCTATACTAAACAATTTAAAGGTACATGTACTAAAAGTAGCAGTTCATCAAAAATAGGCTATGCATCAGATATAGGAGCTAACTAAAACAGTAGCAAAATAGTAATGCAAGCATGAGGGAGAAAGACATAGGCGATATAGGGATGATCAAGGGGGTTTGCTTGCCTTGTTGCTCTGCGGCAAAGGGCTGGTCGGCAGGGTTGTAGATGTACCCGGCAGCAGCGTCAGTCTTGCGGTCTATCGATAAGAAGAGGGGGAAAACAATAAATAATAGCAACAAGTGCAAAACTAAGCATGACATGGCAATATGCAGACTAGGCATGAGCTAACGCAGCAACATCCGTCATAGACGGGTCGGAAGAATATCTGACTATATTTTCCGGGTCTCTGGCTACTACCTGTCAGACGAGAAATGATGGAAAAGTTCCATGTTTGCTATGCTAGGGACGCGTGAGAGACAAATGGACCGTGTATTGACTCCGTAACAGCAGACCTTCCCTTACAACGGCACCAGAAGAATGCTGCTAGCACTCTCCGGCAATCGAAACTAGAAGAGTGTTGTTGATGGTCCACCAGCGCGTGGGATCGTAGCAGTTTTCGAGGGTAGAATATTCGACCCAAATTTGTTGATTCGCCAAACAGGAGGTGAGAGAATACTCCCGAGTATTAGCAGCTGAATTTATCAGATTCAACCACACCTGAAAGATTAGTACCTGCAAGCAAAGTAGTAACAGCAAAGTAATATGATAACAACGGTGTCAGAAACGATCTGTTGACACGGCAGACTATTTCTAACGATTGTATCAATGGCACCAAGTTGCCTCGTTGACGGAAAGTGTCTGTTCCCATCAACGACCAGCGATCAAGATTGTAGCAGGTAGCAGCAGTGTAACGAGTAATAGCAGTGGCAAGGAACAGCGGTAGTGACAGCAGTAGCAAGTAGCAATAGTAGCAAGCGATAGTAGTAGAAACAGTAGCAGCAGAGCAAGACAAGTAACAGCAGCAGAGCAAGACAAGTAATAGCAGCAGTAGGACAAACTCGTAGGCAATGGGTCGGTGATTTGTTTGGATGATATTCATCATGCAACAGTTATAACACGGAGAGATATGTGGCTAGTTCCCGTTCGTCAATGTGATGTAGGCATGCATTCCGTGTGTCGTCATACGTGCTTAGGGAAAAGAACTTGCATGACATCTGTTGTCCATCCCTCCCGTGGCAGCGGGGTCCAAAAGGAAACTACGGGATATTAAGGTTCTCCTTTTAATAAAGACCAACGCATTAGCACTTGGTGAACACATGAACTCCTCAAACTATGGTCATCACCGGGAGTGGTTCCAGTTATTGTCACTCTGGGGTTGCCGGATCATAACACATAGTAGGTAACTACAACTTGCAAGATCGGATCTAAAACACACATATATTGGTGACAACATAATAATTTCATATCTGAAATCATGGCACTCGGGCCCTAGTGACAAGCATTAAGCATGGCAAAGTAGTAGCAACATCAATATCAGAACATAGTGCATACTAGGGATCAATCCCCGTCAAAACTAACTCGATTACATGATAGATCTCATCCTACTCATCACCGCCCAGCGAGCCTACGAATAGATTACTCACGAACGACGAAGAGCTTCATGGAATTGGAGAGGGAAGAAGGTTGTTGATGACGATGGCGACGATTTCCCCTCTCCGGAGCCCAAGACGGACTCCAGATCTGCCCTCCAGATGAAGAACAGGTTGTGGCGGCGCCTCCGTATCGCAAACGCGACGAAATCTTCTCTTTTTTATTTTTCTGGGACGAAAGTGAACTTATAGACCTGAGGTTGGCGGCGGCAGAGCCGTGTGGGCCCCACAAGCTTGCCCACCGCCATGAGGGGGTGGCGAAGCCAGGGCTTGTGGCCCACTGGCCCACCCCCTCAGGTGGAACTTGGCGCAGGTATTTTTCATATTTTCCAAAAATGATCTCCGTAAATTTTCAGGACGTTTGGAGAACTTTGATTTCTGCACAAAAATAACACCAAGGCAATTCTGTTGAAAACATCGTCAGTCCAGGTTAGTTCCATTCAAATCATGCAAATTAGAGTCCAAAACAAGGGCAAAAGAGTTTGGAAAAGTAGATACGATGGAGACTTATCAACTCCCCCAACCTTAAAACCTTGCTTGTCCTAAAGCAACTCAGTTGACAAACTGAGAGAGAGAGAAAAAAAACTTTGACTAACTCTGTTTGATCTTGTTGTTGCAACTATGTCTAACTCATAACCAGAATTTCACCAAGATCACAAGTTAACCACATAAGCAAGTGACACAAAGGTCTCATGGTAAACTAATATCAATGGCATAATCAGCTAACGAGCAAATAATAATGAGTTTCAAATACCAACACTTCAATCAAAACAAGCATGAAGCAATATGAATAGGTGGTATCTCGCTAGCTCTTTCTGAGACCGCAAAACATAAATGGAGGGCACTTTCAAAGATCAAGGGTTGTCTAAACATTGTAATTCATAGCTACAAAGATCCAGTCATAGTCATACTCAATATCAATCAAAAGCAAAACATAAAAATGACAGAGGTGCTCTCTAATTGGTGCCTATATAAGAGGAGGATGACTCGACAGGAAAATAAATAGACAGGCCCTTCGTAGAGGAAAGCATTGATTTGCAGAGGTGCCAGAGCTCAAGCTTTGAAAATAGAGATAATAATTTTGGGTGGCATGATTTCATTGTCAACGCAATGACCAAGAGTTCTCAATATCTTCCATGCTACTCATGCTATCGGCGGTTCCCAAACAGAAAAGTAAAGTTTTAACTCCCCCACCACCAATCAATCACACTCCACGGCTAGCCGAATCCTCGGGTACCGTCCATACTAACATCAATCCAGGGGGAGTCTTGTTTTACAGTTATGTTTTCGATTTAAGCGTGGAACTAGGCACTCCAATTACCGGCCCCTTTCTCGTGAATGACAGTGAATAAACACATGTCGAGGATAACACTCCTAGCATGGAAGATACCAATAGCCCCGTGTCACCACATGAGCGGTTCGGGCATGCAAAACAGATTATTTCTTGAAGGTTTAGAGAGTGGCACATGCAAATTTACTTGGAACGGCAGGTAGATAACGCAAATAGGTAGGTATGGTGGACTCTCATGGAAAAACTTTTGGGTTTATGGAAGTGGATGCACAAGTAGTATTCCGCTTAGTACAGGTGAAGGCTAGAAAAAGACTGGGAAGCGACCAACTAGAGAGCGGCAACAGTCATCAAGATGCAATGAGTTTGACTAACATTGAATGCAAGCATGAATAGGATATAAATCACCATGAACACGAACATCATAGAGGCTATGTTGATTTTGTTTCAACTACATGCATGAACATGCGCCAAGTCAATCCACTTGAAACATTCAAAGGAAAATACCATCCTATCATACTACATTATAGTCATCTCAAAATCTATGTTGGCATTCAAGACAAACCATTATAAGCTCTCAGCTAAATAAGCATGGCATCAGAAACTATGATCTCTAAGTTGTCAGTGCAAACATGGTTTTCTCACAACAAAGCTGAATCTGGGTTGACAAGCTAGTCATATTTACAAAAACAAAATAGATAGAGTTCATACCAGCTTTTCAGTCTCGGTCACTTCATCATATATCATCATTATTGCCTTGCATTTGCACGATTGAACGATGTGAACAATAATAAGAGCATTGGACTAAGTTGAATCTGCAGGCAAACACAAAGGAGAAGACAAAGTAATATGGCTCCTTGAAAGCTAAACAGGTAAGCATGCAAGAACCACTAAACATTGTAACCAATATCTTCTACCTTGACCCAAAGAAAAAGAAAACTATTTACACGGGAAAGCTCCCAACAAGCAAAAGAAGAAAGAAAAATCTTTTTGGGTTTTCTCAAAAGGACACAAAACAAGAAAACAAGAAAACGAAAATAAACTAGCATGGATAATACAGTGGCAAAGTGTAAACACCGGCTAACAAAGAGAAAGCATAAGCATGAATGTAAGGTCGGTGAGAACACGTACTCCCCAAAGCTTAGGCTTTTGGTCTAGCTTGGTCTACTCCCAAGGTGGGAAATAACCAGCTCCAGGATACTCCGGAGCAGACTGTGGATGCCACTGTTGTGTGAGCTCCTCTGACTCCCACTGATAAACTGGCGTCCGATACTCAACTGGCGGTTCGGGCACGGGCGCCTGTGGTAGGGCCAAGCCCCAATATGCGTAGATGTCCGAGGGCATAATAGTGTACCTGCCTGCATGAAGATCGAATAAAGAAGGAGCAGGCAAAGTAATAGTCTCTCGAGTACCCTGACTAAATACCAGGTTATAAATCATCCGTCTACTAGCATCTCTATCCAGAAAATCATGGCGAACCATGCTGTCATAATCCAGATATTTCTCAGGGAGAAGCATCTCTCCTTCCTCTCCCAGTCTAATGGGTATCTCAAAGTGTCTGGCAAGACGGGTAGCATAGATACCTCCATAGACGACACCCTTGGAACGGTTGGTGTTCAACCAGTGGGCCACTATAGCACCAAGATTGTAAGTCTTATCGTTATAAAGGCCTTCGCGCAAAACCGCAAGGTCTGGAGAACTAAGTGATCCAGCCTCCCCACGGCCAATCAAACATTTTCCCACAAATAGTGAGAAGTACCGAAGCACAGGAAAATGTAAGCTAGCAATTCTAGCGCGAGACACTCCTCTCCAACAGCAATAGTACCAATGAAATCCTCCAAGTCCCGTGGACGAGGGTCACGGATATCCCCAACATAAGGTAATTTGCATACATTGCAAAAATCCTGTAGCGTCATGCATTGGGGGACATCGTATATCATGAACTCAACCATGGGAGGATTCTTCATCGGACAAAAGTTGAAGATTTGAACGAAAATATTGGTGAGGAGGAGGTATTGTGAGCACTTATCTGCAACGAACGCAGTAAGACCTGCGTTCTCCACCAAGTAATAAAAGTCTTCATAAAGTCCGGTGGCGCGCAAAAATTCATCACTTGGCCACTCGCACGCTCGAACTTTTGTGACTCGAGGGACTACGTACTTGGGGTGGTTCTTCTCATCCTCCTTGGGGTTACGGCTTGAGGAGCCTCTCAAGAACCTCCTCATGTTTTCCTTTTTCTAGCTCTGAAAAATTCTGAAATTTGTAGAGACTTCGAAAGAAAAGTGAATAAAGATTAACCCAACTTGTAGCAACTACTATTACTAGTGCCTAGAGACCGTATCACGCGCTAAAACTACTTGGGACCAGCTAAAATCAACCTTTCTAGCTCAAGAACAGGGTCACCAAGGTAGCAAGAATACGCGAAAGATAAAGCACTAGAGAAAAAACTAATTGGACCAATGGAGGAGTCACTTACAAGGAGTAATTTCCCCAAAACGGTTCGGAGAATGGTGCTTTGAGCAAGGAGATCGAAAATCACAGCCAAATGAGAAAGAACACGGGTTTGAGCTGCGAAACAATTTTTTCTGGAGGTGGAAGAAGAGGCTGGGAGCTGGAATGAGTGGAGGGGGTCCCTGTGGGCCCCACAAGCTTGCTCACCGCCACCAGGGGGTGGCGGTGGCAGGGCTTCTGGCCCACTAGTCTGGCCCCCAGGCCAGCTCTCAGGCCCAGTAATTTTCAAAAATTCCAGAAAAAATCATACTAGATTTTCAGGACCATCGGAGAACTTTTATTTTTGAGGTATTTTTCTCCGGGACGCTAAAACAGAAAGCAGGAAAAACTAAACTAATCTATCATTTTTCTTCTAAGCAACAGAAAATGAAAGCTCAAAACAGAGGTATGTGACTCTTTGATTCATCCATTTCATGGTCATCGAAAGAAATCCGTCAATGGGGTTGATCAAGTCCTCATGACAAAACCTTCTCGAATCGCAAGAGAGAATGGAGAATTTTCGAATAGCCACTAAGTCACCTCAATGGGGATATGTATCTCCCCAACAAGCAAATCATACTTCATCTTGACACGAGGAATAGGGCATTCAAAGCTCCCAATAAGAATCGATGAAGTCTTTTCGATAGCATTGATGCAATGTACTTGATATCGTTTCTTCGGAAAGTGCACGGTGTGCTCATTACCGTTGACATGGAAAGTGACATTGCCTTTGTTGCAATCTATAACAGCCCCTGTAGTGTTTAAAAAGGGTCTTCCGAGGATGACAGCCATGGCATTGTCCTCGGGAATATCCAAGATAACAAAGTCTGTTAAGATAATCGTGTTAGCAACCGCAATAGGCACATCCTCGCAAATGCCGATAGGGAAAGCAGTTGATTTGTCAGCCATTTGCAGAGAAATTTCAGTGGGTGTCAACTTATCCAATTCAAGTCTACGATAAATAGAGAGCGGCATAACACTAACACCGGCTCCAAGGTCACATAAGGCAGTTCTTACTTAGTTTCCTTTAATGGAGCAGGGCATAGTGGGCACTCCGGGATCACCAAGTTTCTTAGGAGTTCCACCTTTGAAAGTGTAATTGACAAGCATGGTGGAGATCTCAAGATCTGGTATCTTCCGTTTATTAGTCACGATATCTTTCATGTACTTGGCATACGGAGACATCTTGAGCATATCAGTTAACCGCATCTGTAGAAAGATGGGTCTTATCATCTCAACGAAGCACTCAAAATACTCATCATCCTTTTTCTTGGATGGCTTAGGAGGAAAGGGCATAGCTCTCTGAACCCATGGCTCCCTTTCTTTACCATGCTTCCTAGCAGTGAAGTCATTCTTATCGTATTTCTTAGGTTGTGGGTCATCAGGATTAACCGTAGGTTCAATCTCCACATCCTCATCATTGCTAGGTTGAGCATTATTATGAACATTACTGTCCATATTGTCACCAGGTTCATGTTCATCACCAGATTGTGTTTCTGCATGAGACGCAGAAATATCATTAGGTTCTTCAGGTGTGACAGTATTTGGTGAACTGGCATGTAGGTTTCTATCATCCTTCTTCTTCTCCTTAGGATGACTAGGTGTATCAGCATTGATTCCTTGAGAATCTTGATCAATTCTCTTAGGATGACCTTCAGGATACAAAGGTTCCTGAGTCATTTTGCCTCCTCTAGTAATGACTCTAACAGAGTTGTCATTTAATTCATTGAGCAAGTCATTCTGAGCTTTAAGTACTTGTTCTACCTAAGTAGTAATCATAGAGGCATGTTTAATCAGAAGCTTACGATCATTGACATTTCTGTCTACACAAGCACTTAAATGGCTAAGCATACGAGTACTTTGTTCCAAATGTCTGCTAACATAATCATTCAAACTCTGTTGTTTCGCAACAAAGTTGTCAAATTCATCAAAGCATAGGCTAGCAGGTTTGTCAAAAGGAATATCACTCTCATCAAACCTACGCAGAGAATTCACTTCTACTACTTGTATCGGGTTATCGAGACCATGGATCTCTTCGATAGGTGGTAGATTTTTGACATCTTCAGATCTAATGCCTTTCTCTTGCATAGATTTCTTGGCTTCTTGCATATCTTCGGGACTGAGGAATAGAATACCTCTTTTCTTAGGAGTTGGCTTAGGAGGTGGTTCGGGAATAGTCCAAGCATTATCGTTGATCAAGATGTTATTCAGTAGAGTCTCAGCTTGTTCTACAGTTTGTTCCCTAAAAACACAACCGGCACAACTATCTAGGTGGTCTCTAGAGGCATCGGTAAGTCCGTTACAGAGGATATCAAGTATCTCGTTCTTATTAAGAGGGTGATCACGCAAAGCATTTTGTAGCTGGACGAGCCTCCCCCAAGCTTGTGGAAGAATCTCTTCTTGGAGTTGAGCAAAGTTGTATATTTCCTGCAAGGCAGTTGCTTCTTATGGGCAGGGAAATATTTCTCATAGAAGTAATAGACCATATCCTGGGGACTACTCACACATCCAGGAGCAAGAGAGGTGAACCAGGCTTTAGCGTCATCCTTTAGAGAGAAAGGAAACAGCTTAAGGATATAGTAGTGACGGATCTTCTCCTCATTAGTGAAAAGGGTGGCTATATTGTGTAGTTTGGCAAGATGGGCTACGACCGTCTCAGACTCATAACCGTGAAAAGGATTAGATTCGACTAGAGATATTATCTTAGGATCGAAAGAGAATTCATAATCCTTATCGGTGATAAAGATAGGTGAAGTGGCAAACTTCGGGTCGTATTTCATCTTAGCTTTCAGAGATTTTTCCTTCCACTTGAGAAGTAATTTCTCAGCATCATAGGCATCCTTACACGCAAGAAAATCCTCAGCTATCTCTCACTCCATAACGTAACCCTGAGGTATATCACGCAATTCATATCTAGGAGAGCTAGATCTAGCGGGAGCAAAAGCAGGTTCTATCTCAATAGTATCGACAGTATCAGAAGCATCACGAGCATTGGCAGTAACTCTAGCAATATGAGCATCAAGGAACACCCCTAGTGGAACATGAGGCAAAGTAGTGTCTCTAGCAGTATCAAGCATAGCATCATCAGGCAAAGCAGTATCAGGCATATCATCTCTAGCAGTATCAAGCATAGCATCAAACACAGTATCATCAGGCATAGTATCAAGCATAGCATCTCTAGCAGTAGCATCATAAGCATCATCAAGCACATGCGACATATCAAGATTTCTAGCAGGAGGTGATGTCGCAAACTTACTCATAACTGAAGGTGAATCAAGTGCAGAGCTAGATGGCAATTCCTTACCTCCCCTCGTAGTTGAGGGCAAGACTTTGGTCTTCGGATCCTTCAGATTCTTCATAGCGATCAGCAGATATAAATCCCAAGTGACTCAGAGAATATAGCAATACCTCCCCGGCAACGGCGCCAAAAAAATGCTGACTCTGTACCAGCACACCTTCCCTTGCAACGGCACCAGAAGAATGTTGCTAGCACTCTCCGGCAATCAAAACTAGAAGAATGTTGTTGACGGCCCACCAGCGCGTGGGATCGTAGCAGTTTTCGAGGGTAGAGTATTCGACCCAAATTTATTGATTCGCCAAACAGGAGGTGAGAGAATACTCCCGAGTATTAGCAGCTGAATTTATCAGATTCAACCACACCTGAAAGATTAGTATCTGCAAGCAAAGTAGTAACAACAGTAATATGATAACAACGGTGTAAAAAAAATCTGTTGACACGACAGACTATTTCTAACGATTGTATCAATGGCGCCAAGTTGCCTCGTTGACGGAAATTGTCTGTTCCCATCAACGACCAGCGATCAAGAATGTAGCAGGTAGCAGCAGTGTAACGAGTAATAGCAGTGGCACGGAACAGCAGTAGTGACAGCAGTAGCAAGTAGCAACAGTAGCAAGCGACAGTAGTAGAAACAGTAGCAGCAGAGCAATACAAGTAACAGCAGCAGAGCAAGACAAGTAATAGCAGCAGTAGGACAAACTCGTAGGCAATGGGTCGGTGATTTGTTTGGATGATATTCATCATGCAACAGTTATAACACGGAGAGATATGTGGCTAGCTCCCGTTCGTCAATGTGATGTAGGCATGCATTCCGTGTGTCGTCATACGTGCTTAGGGAAAAGAACTTGCATGACATCTATTGTCCATCCCTCCCGTGGCAGCGGGGTCCAAAAGGAAACTACGGGATATTAAGGTTCTCCTTGTAATAAAGAACCGGACCAACGCATTAGCACTTGGTGAACACATGAACTCCTCAAACTATGGTCATCACCGGGAGTGGTTCCAGTTATTGTCACTTTGGGGTTGTCGGATCATAACACATAGTAGGTAACTACAACTTGCAAGATCGGATCTAAAACACACATATATTGGTGACAACATAATAATTTCAGATCTGAAATCATGGCACTCGGGCCCTAGTGACAAGCATTAAGCATGGCAAAGTAGTAGCAACATCAATCTCAGAACATAGTGGATACTAGGGATCAATCCCTGTCAAAACTAACTCGATTACATGATAGATCTCATCCTACTCATCACCGCCCAGCGAGCCTACGAATAGATTATTCACGAACGACGAAGAGCTTCATGGAATTGGAGAGGGAAGAAGTTTGATGATGATGATGGCGACGATTTCCCCTCTTCGGAGCCCAAGACGGACTCCAGATCTGCCCTCCAGATGAAGAATAGGTTGTGGCGGCGCCTCCGTATCACAAACGCAACGAAATCTTCTCTTTTTTATTTTTTCTGGGACGAAAGTGAACTTATAGACCTTAGGTTGGGGCGGCAGAGCCGTGTGGGCCCCACAAGCTTGCCCACCGCCACCAGGGGGTGGCGGAGGCAGGGCTTGTGGCCCACTGGCCCACCCCCTAAGGTGGAACTTGGCGCAGGTATTTTTCATATTTTCCAAAAATGATCTCCATAATTTTTCAGGACGTTTGGAGAACTTTGATTTGTGCACAAAAATGACACCAAGGCAATTCTGGTGAAAACAACGTCAGTCCAGGTTAGTTCCATTCAAATCATGCAAATTAGAGTCCAAAACAAGGGCAAAAGAGTTGGGAAAAGTAGATACGATGGAGACGTATCATGTATCCGGGTTCGTCTCGTTCTGCTGATCAACTTTCATGTTGAAATTTTTTTGATCTGACTTACGGATTATTTTATATTAATTTTTAAAGTTTTATTCAATAATTAGGAATTAAAAACAGATTTAATTAATTTGATTAGTTGTAATTATGACATCAGCATGATGTCATGCCGACATCGGCAGTTGACTGGTCAACTAACCACTGGGTCCCGTGCGTCATAGACACACATTTTTAATTAGGTTTAAATATTAATTAATCAGATTAATTTAGTGGGGGGCCCAAGTGTCATACTCTAATTGGATAATTTAATTATCTAATTAAGAGATTACCTTAATTATCTATTTAATTAATTAACTAATATATATAATTGTTTATTTATTTAATAAAAACATATTTTTTTTTCTTTAACAGCGGGTGTGGGGCCTCCATGTTAGTAGGAGTGGGGGTTTGGCCCCACCGATAAGTGGGATACGGTCTAATACACGCACATGTACATACACATATTGTATTTCTCTCTTCTACATACATGCATGCATACACAATACATACACACATACATACATGATACATACATACGTATAATACATTCATTTTTTTACTTTTCTTTTCTTTCATCTCTAACATGTGTGTCACACAACATCTCCGTGCTCTCTCAACAAAGAGGAGAGGAGGCAACTCCACCTCCACCTCCCGGAGCTCAACGGCGCCGGAACGAGGCGGCGATCGCCGGAATGGAACCGGGAGAGGGAGGGGGAGAGGATGGCAGGGGCCCGGAGCTCGCCGGCGTTGACGGGAAGGCCCGGTGAAGCCGGAGTGCACGGGGAGTCGGCGCAGTTCTGGCGAGGAGGAGCTCCCGGTGGTGGTGGTGGCCGGCAATGGAGCTCCAGTGACGGGGTGGTGCGGCGGAGGGCCACCGTGGCCGGAGGGGCCCCGGCCGAGGGCGCCGGTGAAGGGCCCCGGGCCAGCCGGCGATGTAGGAGGCCGAGGGGAGCTCCGGGGAGGCACTTGTGGGGGTCGGCCGAGAGGAGGGGCGAGGTGGAGCGCCGGCAGGGGGTGTGGCATGTGGGGATGGGGGCCCGACCGGGAGGGAGAAGAGCCGGCGACAGGGGAGGGGATCTGGGCGACGGGAGGAGGTGCAGGCCGAGGGGCGTCTGCGGTCGAGGGGGCTTTGGTCTGGGAGAACGGGAGGGGGAGGTAGCGACGGGGGAGGAGATCGCTTGAGGGGAGATCCAGCTCCAGGGGGTGGGGGTGCGACGAGGTAGGGGAGGTTGACCGAGAGGAGGAAGGGAGCGACGTGGGGGGCTCGTGGGGTCGTGGGAGGGAGAGCGAACAAGAGTGAGAGAGAGTTAGTGAGGGAGCGAGTGGCGGCGGTGGGCAGGGAGCTAGGGGAGGGCGCTCGGGAGGCTAGTGTTTAGCCCGTGTGGGGGGCTTTATACCCCACCATAGGTGGGCCGAAAGGGAGATGTCCAGCTGGGCCACTTGGCCCAGTTGGCCAGGTTTTTTTCATATTCTGTTACTATTTATTTTATTTTATAAATACTTTCTTTTATTATTATTATTTTGTTTTATAGCTTCAATTTAAATGTATAGGGTTTATAACAAATTCTAAAAATGCCCGATTTAATTTTATAAATCATTTCGGGAGTTTTATAACTCACGTGACAACTTTATTTTCGCATTCGATAATTTTCCCCGTTTGATTTTATTTTTTAAAATTTGAATTCGAATTCTTTTCAACTAAGGCGAGATCAACGATAGGGAATCACGATGACGTGGCATCATTAGCGTGTGATCATTGTAGCTTAATTACAATCAACATTGTAGCAAAAGTTGAGGATGTCACACTTTATGACTAATGTTGAGTTCATGGATTATACGCACTCTCACCCTTCCACCTTTACTGCCTCTCTAGTACCACACAACTTTCGCCAGTATATTAAACTCACCTTCCTCAAAACAGCCATCATATATTTTTCTCAAAACAGCCGCCATATGTACCTATTATGCCATTTTCATAGTCATTCCAAGATATGTTGCCATGCAACACCACCGTCTAGTT
The DNA here is from genome assembly GCF_904849725.1 of Hordeum vulgare subsp. vulgare. Classification (NCBI taxonomy): domain Eukaryota; kingdom Viridiplantae; phylum Streptophyta; class Magnoliopsida; order Poales; family Poaceae; genus Hordeum; species Hordeum vulgare. The sequence continues at coordinate 438,452,004 of NC_058522.1, read as the reverse complement.
TTTATGACGCGCACCATCACTTCCATATTGCTTATAGAGTCATACTTTGTTCTAGATATTGAGTTGTAAGTAAATAAAAGTGTGATGATTTGCATTATTAGAGCATTGTCCCATGTGAGAAAAATGATGATGGAATCTATGATTCCCTCCCAAGTTGGGATGAGTCTACGGACTTTACAAAAAAAATAAAAGAGGCCAGCGAAGCCCATAAAAATAAAAGAGGCCAAAGAAGCCCATCCAAAAAAGGGGAAAAAGAGGAAAAAAAATGAAAAAAATGAAAAAAATGAGAGAAAGAGAGAAGGGACAATGTTACTATCTTTTTACACATGTGTGCTTCAAACTAGCACCATGTTCTTCGTAGAGAGTCTCTTATTTTGTCACTTTCATATAACTAGTGGTATTACATCTTTTGCACAACCACTTAGTTTTCTTTTTTGAGCTTTCATACACTTATAGCTCTAGTGCATTTGTTGCATGGCAATCTCTACCCACTCACATTGATATCTATTGATGGGCATCTCCATAGCCCGTTGATATGCCTAGTTGATGTGAGACTATCTTCTTCCTTTCTTTTTGCAACCTCCACCATGCTCTATTCCACCTATAGTGTTGTATCCATGGCTCACTCTCATGTATTACATGAGAGATGAAAAGGTTTTAGAACATAAAAAGTGTGAAACAATTGCTTGATTTTCATCCGGGTTGTGCATGATTAGATACGTTGTGTGGTGAAGATGGAGCATAGCCAGGCCATATGAATTTGTAGGGATAACTTTCTAAGACCATGTTATTTTAAAAGGAAGCAATTACCTTATTAGTATGCTTCAAATATTATTGTTTTTGTGTCAATATGATACTTTTGTTTTGAGTCTTATGGATCTGAATATTCATGCCACAATAAAGAATATTACATTTATAAATATGTTAGGTAGCATTCCACATCAAAAATTCTGTTTTTATCATTTACCTACTCAAGGACGAGGAGGAATTAAGCTTGGGGATGCTGATATGTCTCCAACGTATCTATAATTTTTGATTGTTCCATGCTATTATATTATCTGTTTTGGATGTTTAATATGCATTAGTATGTTGTTTTATATTATTTTTGGTACTAACCTATTAATCTAGAGCCTAGTGTCAGTTTCTGTTTTTTCCATGTTTTTGACAATTGAATATAAGGAATATTAAACGGAGTCCAAATGAAACAAAATCTCTGGAAAGATTTTTCTTGGACCAGAAGACACCTACGAAACATGGAGTAGGGGCAGGGCACTTGCCGGGAGGCCACAAGCCTATAGGGCGCGCCCTAGGGGTGGTCCCACCCCCTGGCTTGTGGGCCCCCTGCAGGTCTTATAACCCTATTCTTTGGCCTATAAATTTCCAAATATTCCCGTATCGCCAAACAGAGGAACACAAATACTTTTCTGCCACCGGGAGCCTCTGTTCCCGTGAGATCCAATCTGGGAGCCTTTTCTGATAATTTACCGGAGAGGGAATTGATCACGGAGGGCATCTACATCAACTCCATTGCCCCTCCGACGAAGCGTTAGTAGTTCACCACAAACCTACGGGTCCATAACTAGTATCTAGATGGCTTCTTCTCTCTCTTTGATCTTCAATACCATGTTCTTCATGATCTTCATGGAGATCTATCCAATGTAATACTCTTTTGCGGTGTGTTTGTCGAGATCCAATGAATTGTGAGTTTATGTTCATATTATCTATGAATATTATTTGAGTCTCTTCTGAATTCTTATATGCATGATTTCATATCTTTGCAAGTCTCTTCGAGTTATTAGTTTGGTTTGGCCAACTAGATTGGTAATTCTTGCAATGGAAGAAATGCTTAGTTTTGGGTTCAATCTTGCGGTGTCCTCACCCAGTGACAAAGTAGGGGTAGCGAGGCACGTATTGTATTGTGGCCATCAAGGATAAAAATATGGGCTTTTCATCATATTGCTTGAGTTTATCCCTCTACATCATGTCATGTTACTTAATGCGTTACTCTGTTCTTCATGAACTTAATACTCTAGATGCAGACAGGAGTCGGTCGATGTGTGGAGTAATAGTAGTAGATGCAGAATCGTTTCGGTCTACTTGATACGGACATGGTGCCTATATGAATAATAATTGCCTTGGATATCTTCATAATTATTCGCTTTTTTATCAATTGCTCGATGATAATTTGTTCACCCATCATATTATTTTTCCTTTATGAGAGTGGTATTAAACCACGTATGGTACGCTCTCATGAGAGTGGTATTAAACCCATCGACTGTAATTAGGTCGAATTAGCTAATGTGCTCATCATGAGTGGTATTAAACCACGTATGGTACACTCTCTTACATAGTCCGACTGTCAGTGGGTGGAGGAACTCGATTCCGTACTATGGGGCTTTTATACCAACCCGAACCGTTCCACATGATACACATCATTTTGTATGGTATACAGGGTTGCAACTATCCTTCCCTATGATATCATCCATGACGCACCTCGTGTGCGTATGTATGAGGAAAAGAAGGCCGAGCTAGATCAGCAGGACGACTTGGACGCCTTAGAAGGCGAGCGTGACATAGCTCAGGCCCGATCAACTTTTTACCAGCGGCAAGCTCGGCGCTATCAAAGCAGAGAAGTTCGAGCCAAGGCATATGTAACACCCTCTGTTTAACTTTCGTGACTGATTTGACTTATCTCAAAAATTAGGACCAATTAAAAATTTTGTGAATGCTTGTGATGCTTGATGTGATGTTGCTTGCTTGCCTATTGCTGATGTTTGAGTCCAAAGCTCCTGCTATTCTCCAAACTGAGCTCCTTGACCCAAACCCTTGCCTAATGATCATGCCATGTGTTTAGGACCAAAAACTATTTTTACCAAATATTATTTTCATCAAAAAGCATTTCTCTGATTTAAGCTTTCAAACCCCTAAGTTGGGATTTGTAATACAAGTCCTCAATTTAGGGAAGTTACTTTGCATAAAATATTTTATTTAAAACCCATTATCAAAATGGATTCCCAAAACCACAGCATTATTATTTTAAAAGTTATTTTACTATTTTATTTAAATGACTTCCTGTGAGGAAAAAAATGGTCTCTTATGAAGGAAAGTTATTTTTATTGCTTTCAAAATATTTAAGAAAATTTGGAGAAACTCAGTGGACACATATATTCCATATATATGAGTTTCAACACATGGTCATATTCAAAATATTGGGCAAACCCCTTCTAAACCCTTCCTGCCTATTTCAAGCTTTTGGAATATTTCTATAAGAAATATTCTCAATAAATTCCTGTAAAATTCTAGCATGTCATATATGATATATGTGATGATCTTGCCAAGTTTCATCTCAATCCAAGTTGATTTGATTTCCCTAGTTATTATAAAACCTTATATGTCCAGATCCAAATTTGAGCAACTCTACATTGCCAAGTGTCTCCAATTGTGCTCAAATTTGGTATACATGTTCTTATACTCCAATAATGCATCCACACCAAGTGGTGCATCAAGGAGAATAGAAGAACTTGTCCCAAGCCCCTCAAAACCCTTCCTGCCTATTTCAGATTTCTGACTTTGGGAAACTTTACATTATAAAGTTTCTCCAATTGACCCAAAACTTTTTGGGCATGCTTTAATGCTCAAATAATGCCCCCACACCAAATAGTGGATTTGTGGGAATTGATTTGAATAGTTTTGTAAGCAGAAGGCCATTTCTTCCCATTTCATGAGTTTTCCAAGTCTACATTGGAAATCTTGTCCACCAAATCCCAAATTTGGTGTCCGAGCTTATTTTCATCTATTATTTGATCATGTTAAGTTTAAGATCAATTGAAGTCCATCTGTTAGCCCTCACACTCATCAAACACCTTGTGTGCACTCACCTAAGTGGCTACTTTGGCCCTTCCACTTTTACCCTTGAGCTGAAATTTCTACCACACGTCTATATAGTTACATTTTACCTCCAGTAGCTTTGCCATGGCCTCTGGCCAATTATTGGAGGGAGATTCCATGTAGCTACATCTCATTTTTACCCTAGGATCACCATTTTTACCCCTCTTGCCCCACTTCTACTTAATCCAAAGCCCACACATTCTTCCAGGGTATCTCTAATGTGCCAATGCATCATTTCAAATCAAGAGATGGCATGCTCATGTAGGAAAAATGAGCAGCACATCTGCAAGTTTATTTCTGGCTGAAATGTAGCTTTGTACAACAAATACTAACTACCCTCCTTGGTTTGAGCTCAAACTTGGCAGTGTTGTAGTACTTGCATAGCTAACACTGCCAGACATTGATTTTCCCCAAGAATACCCATTTGATACCCACTTTTATTAACCCTAAGTTTGTTGCTGCAAACTAAAACTCAGTCAAAGCCCAGCCTGATCACTCATACCTCTCCGTCGTATCTACTTTTCCGAACTCTTTTGCCCTTGTTTTGGACTCTAATTTGCATGATTTGAATGTAACTAACCCGGACTAACGCTGTTTTCAGCAGAATTGCCATGGTGTTGTTTTTGCGCAGAAATAAAAGTTCTCGCAATGACCTGGAAATTTACGGGGAATTTTTGTGGAATATATAAAAAATACTGGCGCAAGAATCAACCACAGGGGTGGAGTTGTGAGCCCACAAGCCCACCAGGTGCAGGGCCCCCTGGCCGTGCTTGGCAGGCTTGTGGGGACCACGTTGCTCCAGTGCCTCCAATCCCAACTCTATTTAGTCTGTTTCGTCCGAAAAAAAATCAAGGAGAAGAGTTCATCGCGTTTTACGATACGGAGGCGCCGCCACCTCCTGTTCTTCCTCTGGAGGGCAGATCTGGAGTCCATTCTTGGCTCCGGATAGGGGGGATTGTCGCCATCGTCATCACCAACCTTCCTTCATTGCCAATTCCATGATGCTCTTCACCGTTCGTGAGTAATCTCATCGTAGGCTTGCCGGACGGTGATGGGTTGGATGAGATCTATCATGTAATCAAGTTAGTTTTGACGGGGATTGATCCCTAGTATCCACTATGTTCTGAGATTGATGTTGCTACTACTTTGCCATGCTTAATGCTTGTCACTAGGGCCCGAGTGCCATGATTTCAGATCTGAACCTATTATGTTGCCGCCAATATATGTGTGTTCTTGATCCTATCTTGCAAGTTGTAGTCACCTACTATGTGTTATGACCCGGCAACCTCGGAGTGACAAAAGCCGGAACCACTCCCGGAGATGACCATAGTATGAGGAGTTCATGTATTCACCAAGTGTTAATGCGTTGGTCCGGTTCTTTATTAAAAGGAGAACCTTAATATCCTGTAGTTTCCATTAGGACCCCGCTGCTACGGGAGGGATGGACAATAGATGTCATGCAAGTTCTTTTCCCTAAGCACGTATGACTACATACGGAATACATGCCTACATTACATTGACGAACTCGAGCTAGTTACATATCTCTCCATGTTATAATTGTTGCATGATGAATAGCATCCGACATAATCATCCATCACCGATCCAATGCGTACGAGTTTTTCCTACTGGTTCTTGCTACATTACTTTGCCGCTACTGCTGTCACTGCTGTTATTTTTACTCTGTTGCTACTGCTGTTACTTTGCTGCTACTGCTGTCACTTTGCTGCTACTGGTTACTGTTGCTACTGTTGCTATCACACTACCTTGCTACTGATACTTTGCTGCAGATACTAAATCTTTCAGGTGTGGTTGAATTGACAACTCAACTGCTAATACTTGATAATATTCTTTGGCTTCCCCTTGTGTCGAATCAATAAATTTGGGTTGAATACTCTACCGTCGAAAACTATTGCGATCCCCTATACTTGTGGGTTATCAAGACCTTTTTCTAGCGCCGTTGCCGGGGAAGCACAGCTATATTCTCTGAGTCACTTGGGATTTACGTCTGCTGGTCACTATGAGGAATCCGAAAGATCCAAGAACTAAAATCTTGCCCTCAACTACGGGGACAGGTAAGGAACTGCCATCTAGCTCTACACTTGAGTCACCTTCAGTTATGAGTAAGTTTGCGACACCACCTCCTGCTAGAAATCTTGATATGTCGCATGTGCTTGATGATCCTACTTCTGCTGCCCATGATGCTTATGATGATGCTATGCTTGATACTGCTTTGCCACTAGGTGCATTCCTTGATGCACAAATTGCTAGAGTTGCTGCTAGATATGACGATACTTCTGAAACTGCTGATACTATTGAAGTAGAACCTGCTATTTTGCATGTTAGAACTAGCTCTGCTAGATATGAATTGCCTGATATGCATGAGCGTTATGTTATGGTGGGAGAGATAGCTGAGGACTTTCTTGCTTGTAACGATAGCTATGATGTTCAGAAATTACTGCTCAAGTGGAAAGAAAAATCTTTGAACGCTAGGATGAAATACGACCCGAAGTTTGCTACCTCGCCTGTCTTTGTGACCGATAAGGATTATGAATTCTCTGTTGACCCTGAGTTAACCACTCTTGTCGAATCTGATCCTTTTCACGGTTATGAGTCTGAAACGGTTGTAGCCCATCTTACCAAACTGCACGATATAGCCACCCTATTCACGAGTGAGGAAAAGATTCGCCACTACTATATCCTCAAGTTGTTTACTTTCTCGCTAAAGGATGATGCTAAGACCTGGTTCACTTCTCTTGCTCCTGGTTGTGTGCGTAGCCCCTAGGATATGATCTACTACTTCTTTGAGAAATATTTCCCTGCCCATAAGAAGCAAGCTGCCTTGCAGGAAATATACAACTTTGTGCAAGTTGAAGAAGAGAGTCTCCCACAAGCTTGGGGGAGGCTCGTCCAGCTACTGAATGCTTTGCCTGATCACCCTCTTGAGAAGAATGAAATACTTGATATCTTCTATAATGGACTTACCGATGCTTCTAAGGACCACCTAGATAGTTGTGCCGGTTGTGTTTTTAGGGAACGAACCGTAGACCAAGCTGAGATCCTATTGAATAATATCTTGTGCAATGAGAATGCTTGGGCTATTCCCGAACCACCTTCTAAGCCAACTCCTAAGAAAAGAGGTATTCTATTTCTCAGTCCTGAAGATATGCAAGAAGCTAAGAAATCTATGAAAGAGAAAGGCATTAAATCTGAAGATGTCAAAAATCTACCACCTATCGAAGAGATCCATGGTCTTGATAACCCGACACAGGTAGTAGAGGTAAATTCTCTTCGTAGATTCAATGAGAGTGATATTACTTTTGATAAACCTGCTAGCTTATGCCTAGATGATTTTGATAACTTTGTTGCCAAACAACAAACTTTCAATGATTATGTTAGCACACAATTGGAACAGAATGCTTGTATGCTTAGTCATTTAAGTGCTTGTGTGGACAGAAATGTCAATGATCTTAAGCTTCTGAGTAAACATGCTTCTATGGTTACTACTCAAGTAGAACAAGTACTTAAAGCTCAGAATGACTTGCTCAATGAGTTGAATGACAATTCTGTCAGAGTCGTCACTAGAGGCGGTAGAATGACTCAGGAACCTTTGTATCCTGAGGGTCATCCTAAGAGAATTGAACAAGATTCTCAAGGAGTTAGCACTGATGCACCTAGTCATCCTAGGAAGAAGAAGAAGGATGATAGGAACCTGCACGCTAGCAACCCTGATGTTGATACACCTGAGAGTCCAAACGATGTCTCTGTCTCTGATGCTGAAACACAATCTGGTGATGAACATGAGCCTGATGATAATATCAATAGTGATGTCCATGATGATGCTCAACCTAGCAATGATAAGGATGTGGAGATCGAACATGTTGATCTTGATAACCCACAACCTAAGAATAAGAGATACGATAAGAATGACTTCGCTGCTAGGAAGCATGGTAAAGAAAGGGAACCATGGGTTCAGAAACCTATGCCCTTTCCTCCCAAACCATCCAAGAAAAAGGATGATGAGGATTTTGAGCGATTTGTTGAAATGATTAGACCTGTCTTCCTGCAAATGTGTTTGACATATATGCTCAAAATGTCTCCTTATGCTAAGTACATGAAGGATATTGTGACTAATAAGAGGAGGATACCTGAGGTTGAGATTTCCACCATGCTTGCTAACTATACCTTCAAGGGTGGAACTCCTAAGAAACTAGGTGATCCCGGAGTGCCCACTATACCTTGCTCCATTAAAGGCAACTACATTAGAACTGCTTTATGCGACCTTGGAGCCGGTGTTAGTGTTATGCATCTCTCTCTTTATCGTAGACTTGAACTGGAAAATTTGACACCCACTGAAATCTCTCTTCAAATGGCCGACAAATCAACTGGTTTCCCTATCAGCATTTGCGAGGATGTGCCTGTTGTGGTTGCAAATGTCACTATCTTAACAGACTTTGTTATTCTAGATATTCCCAAGGACGATGCCATGGTGGTCATCCTTGGAAGACCCTTTATAAACACTGCAGGGGCTGTTATAGATTGCAACAAAGGCAATTCACTTTCCATGTCAATGGTAATGAGCATACGGTGCACTTTCCGAAGAAACAATATCGAGTACATTGGATCAATGCTATCGAAAAGACTTCATCGATTCTTATTGGGAGCTTTGAATGCCCTATACATACTATCAAGATGAAGTATGATTTGATTGTTGGGGATATTCACATCCCCATTGAGGTAACCTAGTGACTATTCAAAAAATTCTCTGTCTTCTTTTGCGATTTGAAAAAGTTTGTCAAGGAGACTTGATCAACCTCATTGACGGATTTCTTTCGATGACCATGGGATGGATGAATCGAGGAGTCACACACCTCTGTTCCAAGCTTTCACTTTCAATTGCTTAGAAGAAAAATGATAGATTTAGTTTAGTTTTCCGTGTTTTCTGCTTTTAGCGTCCCGTAGAAAAGTTACCCCAAAAATAAAAGTTCTCCGAATGTCCTGAAAATCAAGTATGATTTTTTCTGGAATTTTTGAAAAATACTGAGACGAAGAGCTAGTCAGGGGGTTGCACCAGTGGGTCACAAGCCCTGGAGGCGTGGGCACCCCCCTGGTCGCACCTACTAGGCTTGTGGGGCCCATGTGCACCCCCTCCACTCATTCTAGCTCCATATGCTTCTCCTACCTCCAGAAAAAATCGTTTTGCAGCTCAAACCCGTGTTCTTCCTCTTCTTGCTGGGATTTTCGATCTCCTTGTGCCAAGCACCATTCACCAAACTATTTTGGGGAAATTGCTCCTTGGTAAGTGACTCCTCCATTGGTCCAATTAGTTTTTGCTCTAGTGCCCTATACTTCGCATATTTTTGCTGCCTTGGTGATCCTGTTCTTGAGCTTTGCATGCTAATTTTAGCTGGTCCGAAGTAGTTTTTATGCGTGATATGGCTTCTAGGCACTTGTCAGAGTAGTTGCTATGAGTTTTGTTGGGCCTTGTTCACTTTTCCTTAGAGTCACTGAAAATTTCAGAAAAGGGAGATGTTCATGAGAAACTATCATGGTGGTTCCTCAAGCAAGAGAGGTCCCCGTCTCGCGATTCGGGAGCCCGATCCTTACCAACCAAGGAACGCACAGGTACAACCATGTGAATGGCCTTCTGATGAATTCATGATTGAGGCAGGTTTCAAAGACGAGTTTGATACACTTGTTCACAATGTCGGACTCGAAGAATTCATCTCCGATAAATGTGAACAGTACGTTACTCTCACTGCCTATTTTGTTCATAGATTCAAATTTTCAGTTGGCCGTGACACATCTGTACTGTTTTAACTCTATGACAAATCGTATACCATGGATTTAGAGGATTTCAATAGAATTTGCAAGATACCTATTTGGGGTAGTCTCAATGATCCTCCTAAATCTTCGGTTAGAGATTTTTTTTTCTCTAGTATAACTGTCGGAGAAACTAGAGATATTACGCAGGCTGCCATGGGGAGCATTCATTTTCCTGCCTTGCATTACTTTGCCCTCTTCATAGGTGGATGCATTAACGGCAAGATTGAGCATTGTCACCTCTACGCACCTAACCTTAGTATTCTTAAGAGCGCAGTAACGGGTGATAGAAGTTTCAACATGGGAGCTATAATAGCAAGGAGGCTGAATAATAATGCTAATGAAGGGGATTTCTTTGGTGGGATCTATGCCACTCGCATAGCAAATTTTCTTGGAGTACCCATCCGCGAAGGAGATCCCCCGCTCCATACAGCTTTCCTTGATCACGCCGCTTTGACACGCTATCAGTTCCTTGAGAGGGATGATGAATCCCTCCTATACCGTTTAATATTTAACCGGCAACGTGTTTTCTATATTACCCTTCCTGCTCCTGCCTTCTTTGACTTTCAGGTAAAACGAAGATATTACATAACCACAGGAGAGGCATAGGAGTATGAGAGGGAGGAAAAGGTTGCTCGTCTCCGTGAGGCAGCTATTCAGGTAGTGGCTGCAGCGCTCCCGTACAACCCTCATTGTGATTTTGGGTATCGCCCGGACCATCCATGGGAGTAGACCAACTTAGGCCAAAAGCCTAAGCTTGGGGGAGTACGTGTTTCTCACCGACTTTATATTCTTGCTTAGGCTTTCACTTTGTTAGTCGGTGTTCACACTTTGCCACTGTATCATCCATGCTAGTTTATTTTGTTTTCTTTTTCTCGTTTTCTTTTCGTGTGTTTGTCTAGTTTGAGAAAACCCAAAAATATTTTCTTGTTCTTCTTTTTCTTGTTGGGAGCTTTCCCGTGTAAATAGTTTTCTTTTTCTTTGGGTCGAGGTAGAAGACCATGGTTACAATGTTTAGTGTCTCTCGCATGCATATCTGTTTATCTGTCAAAGAGCCATATTACTTTGTCTTCTCCTTTGTGTTTGCCTGCAGATTCTAGCTTAGTCCAATGCACGAGCACTCTTATTATTGTTCACATCATTCGGTCGTGCAAGTGAAAGGCAATAATGACGATATATGATGAAGTGACTGAGCCTGGAAAAGCTGGTATGAACTCGATCTATTTTGTTTTTGTAAATATGACTAGCTCATCGTTCCCGATTTAGCTTTGTTATGAGAGAAACATATTTGCAATGACAACTTAGAGATCATAGTTTCTGATGCCATGCTTAATTAGCTAGGAGCTTATAATGGTTTGTCTTGGATGTCCACATGAATTTTGAGATGACTATGATGTAGTATGATAGGATGGTATCCTCCTTTGAATGATTCAAGTGGCTTGACTTGGCGCATGTTCACGCATGTAGTTGAAACAAAATCAACATAGCCTCTATGATATTCATGTTCATGGTGATTTATGTCCTACTTATGCTTGCACTCGATGTTAGTTAATCTCAATGCATCTTGATGACTGTTGTCGCTCTCTAGTTGGTTGCTTCCCAGTCTTTTGCTAGCCTTCACTTGTACTAAGCGTGAATACTGCTTGTGCATCCACTTCCATAAACCCAAAGTTGTTCCATATGAGTCCATCATACCTACCTATATGCGGTATCTACCTGCCGTTCCAAGTAAATTTGCATGTGCCACTCTCTAAATCTTCAAGAAATAATCTGTTTTGCATGCCCGAACCGCTCATGTGGTGACAGGGGGCTATCAGTATCTTCCATGCTAGGCGTTTTATCCTCGATATGTGTTTATTCACTATCATTCACGAGAAAGGGGCCGGTAATTGGAATGCCCAGTTCCATGCTCAAATCTGAAAGATAATTGCAAACAAAACTTCCCCTGGATTGATGTTGGTATGGACAACACCCGAGTATTCGGCTAGTGGTGGAGTGTGATTGATCGGTGGTGGGGGAGTCAAAACTTTACTTTTCTGTTTGGGAACTGCCTATAGCATGTGTAGCGTGGAAGATGGTGATAACTCTTGGTCATTGCGTTGACAATGAAAGCGTTCCACCCAAAATTATTATCTGTGTTTACAAAGCTTGAGCTCTGGCACCTCTGCAAATCAATGCTTCCCTCTGCGAAGGGCTTGTCTATTTATGTTACTGTTGAGTCATCCTATTCTTATAAAAGCACCAATTAGAGAGCACCTATGTCATTTTTATGCTTTGCTTTTGACTGATGTTGAGTATGACTGTGACTGGATCTTCTTTGCCATGAATTACAATGTTTAGTCAGCCCTTGGTCTTTGAAGGTGCTCTGCATTTATGTTTTGCGATCTCAGAAAGAGCTAGCGAGATACCATTTGTTCGTACTGCTTCATGATTGTTGTGATTGAAGTGTTGACGTTTGAAACTCATTATTATTTGCTCGCTATTTGATTATGCCATTGATATGAGTTTACCATGATACCTAGATGTCATTTGCTTATGTGGTTAGCTTGTGATCTTGCTGAAATTCTGGATATGAGTTAGACATAGTTGCAACAACAAGATCAAACAGAGTTCGTAAATTTTTTTCTTTTGTCTCTTTCAGTTTGTCAATTGAATTGCTTGAGGACAAGCAAGGCTTTAAGCTTGGGGGAGTTGATACGTCTCCGTCGTATCTACTTTTCCGAATTCTTTTGCCCTTGTTTTGGACTCTAATTTGCATGATTTGAATGGAACTAACCCGGACTAACGTTGTTTTCAGCAGAATTGCCATGGTGTTGTTTTTGCGCAGAAATAAAAGTTCTCAGAATGACCTGGAAATTTACGGGGAATTTTTGTGGAATATATAAAAAATACTGGCGCAAGAATCAACCGGAGGGGTGGAGCTGTGAGCCCACAAGCCCACCAGGCGCGGCCCCCCCTGGCCGCGCATGGCAGGCTTGTGGGGCCCACGTTGCTCCACCGCCTCCAATCTCAACTCTATTTAGTCCATTTCGTCCGGGAAAAAATCAAGGAGAAGAGTTCATCGCGTTTTACGATACGGAGGCGCCGCCACCTCCTGTTCTTCCTCTGGAGGGCAGATCTTGAGTCCGTTCTCGGCTCCGGAGAGGGGAGATCGTCGCCATCGTCATCACCAACCTTCCTTCATCGCCAATTGCATGATGCTCTTCGCCGTTCCTGAGTAATCTCATTGTAGGCTTGCTGGACGGTGATGGGTTGGATGAGATCTATCATGTAATCGAGTTAGTTTTGACGGGGATTAATCCCTAGTATCCACTATGTTCTGAGATTGATGTTGCTACTACTTTGCCATGCTTAATGCTTGTCACTAGGGCTCGAGTGCCATGATTTCAGATATGAATCTATTATGTTGTCGCCAATATATGTGTGTTCTTGATCCTATCTTGCAAGTTGTAGTCACCTTCAATGTGTTATGACCCGGCAACCCCGGAGTGACAATAGCCGGAACCACTCCCGGATATGACCATAGTATGAGGAGTTCATGTATTCACCAAGTGTTAATGCGTTGGTCCGGTTCTTTATTAAAAGGAGAACCTTAATATCCCGTAGTTTCCATTAGGACCCCGCTGCCACGGGAGGGATGGACAATAGATGTCATGCAAGTTCTTTTCCCTAAGCACGTATGACTACATACGGAATACATGCCTACATTACATTGACGAACTGGAGCTAGTTACATATCTCTCCGTGTTATAACTGTTGCATGATGAATAGGATCCGACATAGTCATTCATCACCGATCCAATGCCTACAAGTTTTTCCTACCGGTCCTTGCTACGTTACTTTGCCGCTACTGTTGTCACTGCTACTACTATTACTTTGTTTCTACTGATGTTACTTTGCTGGTACTGCTATCACTTTGCTGCTATTGGTTATTGTTGCTACTGTTGCTATCACACTACCTTGCTACTGATACTTTGCTGCAGATACTAAATCTTCGAGGTGTGGTTGAATTGACAACTCAACTGCTAATACTTGAGAATATTCTTTGGCTTCCCCTTGTGTCGAATCAATAAATTTGGGTTGAATACAATACCCTCGAAAACTGTTGTGATCCCCTATACTTGTGGGTTATCAACCATCTTCATATACTTCCAAACTCCTCAACCTCCCTCCTGCAAGTATGCCTTGCGTGTTGGACATGTTTGACTCGTCATGGGGACCCTATAGACATGAGTGGCCACGGTGACCATGCTGGCAGCATGCAATAACTGTGCTTTACCCCTTGTTCTCTTGCTGCAGCTCATTTCCGGCCGTTGCTCCGTGTCTCAGAGCACTTTGGCATCTCCCTTGACCGGTACAAGCCCTTCCCGACGCCCAGAAGCAGCCAAGTATTCCCTGGCACGCGTGCTCTCGCCATGCACGGGGAGCACCAGAGAGCTCCCGAACCCTCGTGTGTGCCCCCTCCATTTTATCCTCTACCCAAGCCCTGCCTGGCTCCCCCAGCTCCTCTTCTCTCCCAGAAGCCTCTATGACCAAGCAGTTCGAGCTCTCAAGCTCGAATTTCCCCGCGTGGCCGCCATGTCACTGTTCGCCCCCCTAAATTCTCTCAACCCCCAGGGTTTTCCTCCCTTCGGGACTGCCTGGCGCCTTCCCCTCGTCGACCCGAAGCACCCTCCCTCGCTGCAGCTCCAGTGTCGGGCGTCTAGCGCATGCAACCAGGGTGGCCGATGGCCATTTCTGATGCTAGCCAAGCCCTCGTTGCGGCGGCTCTCCCCGGCGGGCAAACGGCACCAGGACGGATGCGACCCTCCGCCCTGGGCACCCCGGTGGCCAACTCGCCCGAAGTGGTGGCTGGAGGCGCCAGGAACCACCACCAGACCCCTCTGCCTCCCCTCGACGGGAGCTTGAAGAAGAGCTTGTCGTTAGGACCTTCCTGTCGGCCAACCATCTGGACTGGGCCACTGATGGGTGGGTCCAGGCTCTGTTAAGTGGAGGCGACTCCAGCTAGATCCGCTTCCCTGAGGCGAACGAGCATCGAGCGCAATACGCCTTCGACGTTGCCCCTTCTCTAGCGACCCGAACAGATGTGCCGGCCTAGTGGCCATCTATCGCCCTAAGCGCACAATAGACTCCCTGGTAGCCCCCTTCTTTTATTTTTCTTTTTCTTTGAAACTTCAAAAATCTGTAGTAAATTCATTTGAGCCCCAAATTTGATGATTCGAAATCCTGCAGGTTCATAAAATCAAGGGCTATCTCCAAACAACTTTTCTGTTGTATCATTATTCAAAAACAGATTTGAATACTCCTAGCCTCACCTTTCAAAATTCCTACAGTACTCAAATCAACTCCAAATGGAGTGATTCCAAATTCCAGAGCCATCTAGTATCATGCCCTATTTTTGAAGCCTTGGTCAACATTTTTCTCTGGCATCATTTTGTTGTATTAAATAAATAGCTTTCTTTTGCTATTTATCCAACATTAGAAAATCCCTATAATAGTCATATGACCTCCAAATCTAGTGAAACAACTTCCTAGGTGTTTCTAAAATTATGCTCTATTAAATGAGGGCCTCCACTCATTTTTATCATAATATTTTCTGTAGACTTCTTTTAAGATCACCTATTCTTCCTTTCATCCATTCAAAATTCCCTGATGATCCAAACCTCCTATATCAAGCTTCAGGTATTTTTCTTATGACGAGAGAGGTCCAAGAAAAATAAAACTCCTATTTATTTAGCACTTTTGTTTCTGCTTGATGTGTGGCTTACTGTGGTTGTTTCTGATGATAGTTGAAGGGTAGACGGAGTACTCGGAGTTGGAGCAGAAGACCCCAAAGACCCCGAGAACTTATGTGAGCAAAGGCAAGCAGCCCTTTGACCATGTTTGAGCAAAATATTATTTGCATGCTAGTAGAGCAAATATTCCCGTTGCATATGATCATGAATACTCGGTAAATCATTGGTATGATGTTTCCGATGGCTCCTCCGGAGCACTTGCATTTGAGTATGATCCTACCACCTATGAGTGTCACACTAATATTATGTTGACAAGTAGAGCTAAGCATAGTACAAGCATGAGCATGATGATGGTAAATATCAAAGGTTTACGAAAACCTCGTCGGGTGCCACTAATGCCCAAGGGTGATGATGAGTTAGGTGGCCACTTGTGAAGAAGTGGTGCACCGGGTATATTTGGTGTGAGTGGTTTCGGAAACAGGAATAGATTTATGATATGTCGACCGTCCCACCTTACATGTACGACCACGATACCCCTTTATGGGACGGGGCTTTGTTTATTACTTTGGTCGGTGTTAGTAAAGAGCCACATTACTAGTGGCGGGAGTTATATGTGGTCACTGTCGTGACGGGGTCGTACCAGGTAGGTCGACTATGCCGTTTTTACGTGTTCCGGGCACACCGTTGGTCCCCGCATGGATGATACTGTCCAGAGTTGGTGCTCGTAAGACGTACATCATGTGGGCTGGGTACCAATTGAGTGGATCTCTTTGTCTAGTATCGTGAGGGGAAAGACATTGATAGGGTACTTACCTCGGGTATGTTATATACCGTGAGTCGTGGATAACACAAAAGTTTCCCGGATCTCATGGTACAACGTACAACCTGTGCAGAGTGTCAAACTATTCGAATAGCAGTGTCCACGGTCAAGGATAGTTGGGTAATCCTGCTTAAACTATGTCCAGTCGTTTCTGCATAAACCAAGTGTGTGTGTGTGTGTGTGTGTTCAAGGAGTTACATGAAATAAATGATATCACCAAGTTTGTTGACTTGGCATATCGGGTGAACCCGAAGTGTTCAGCCCTCAACACATATGTTGATATCTGTAACCTGTCCTTCTAGATACCATCTAGCTTATGATGCATATCCATACCCGTCTATGATCATGTTTATTTACCTTCAAAGCTTGCTTTCCGCAAATGCTACATACCGCTTATTATCGTACCCACTGCATTACCCACATCATGGGATGTTTGCGAGTACATTCAAAGTACTCATTGTAACACCCTGGATTTTGCCCATTTCTATTTCTTTTGGTTTTGGTCTGGATTTTCTTTTCTATGGCTTGGTAATTTTGGAACCTAAAGGGATCACCCTTGATTTCTCTTCCCTAGTGACTTGCCAACCTCCAAACCATCCCAAGACCTTGTCATTTCCATCTTGAGCCAATCCCAATAATCTTTTCTCTGGGAATATTCCTTTTTCTATTAAAGTAATAACCCTATTGCTCTCGGTTGTGAAGCAACCCACATTTCTATCATTCCAAAAATACCAAATAATTCTTATAAATTTCTTGGGTCATATCTTCCTCAGATATGACAAAATCCTTCCTTGTCATGTTCAAAAATATTTCACCAATATTCCTTTTCTGATTCTGGCCTAGCTGTCAAGTTGTGAAGCAAGTACCCTTTATATGTGCTTGCTTGCTCTCAAACTTTGTGGGCACTATTTCCTATCCATATCATTGCCTGATGCCAAAATTCAACCTCATTTGGCTAGTAAATATTTCTTGGCAAATTCCCAAAGTTCCTGATCCACGAGAAGCTTTATGAAGCAAGTGCTAGCTAAGAGTATTAAAATGGGTTGAAATTTTGCCATGATATCAATAGGCTCAAATCATGCCTCTCCGCCAAATTTGAGCATCACCCCATCAACTGTGTGACCACAACATCAAATCTTTGTATCTGGTCATTATTTTGGATTGTGAAGCAATTATACTCTATGTTTCTCCATAATTTCTGAAATTTACCAGGACATTCTCCTACCTATAAAATATCTCTCCACCAAATTTGAGCTCATTCAATCTAATCATTTCTCCTAAGCTATTTCTCTAAGATTCTGATTAGTAGGATGTTGTGTGAAGGAAGTATCACTTTGGTTTATCCAGATGGTATGAAATTTATATGGTGTCTTCATATGCCAACATAACTAGCCTCCTCCAAATTTCAGCTCCATATCAGTTGTTAGGTGAATCCCACATCAAGATTTGTATTCTGGACCAGATTGGCCAGTTGCAAAGCAACCCTATTAAATCTTGGTCCTTTTCTTCTCAAACTTCCCAGGATTGTAGTCCTTCCTACCCTTAACCTCTCACACATCATATTTGGCTCTTATCATCCACCTGTTTATCTTAGTAATATGGCCAAGTTGGCTGCAACAAACTGCCAGTGAAGCCTCCCATCTCCTCTTAGTTTCTTTTGTCTATCTATCACCTCAGAGGAACTAGTCCTTGGAAGGACTCGCTGCTAGACAACATGCTGCATGCAAGGGTGCACCATGTGCGCTAGTTCACGCGGTTACCATGCCTTTAGCATGCCATATGCGCACTATGGCAGTGGAGCCCTCGGCCTCGTCGGTTTCCTCCTCTCCCTCGACACCTAGCCATGTCTAGGGGCTTCCCCTCGACGTCGTCTTCCTCCTGGACCCCTCTCCCCCTCTAGTTTCTTCCTCGCCGCGCCGCGACGAGCTCCGCCGTGTTCTACCTGTGCCCGCCATCATCGTCTTCCTTGGTCTTCTTCTTTCTCGAGTCTTCCGGAGCGCACCCGAGGCCTCTCCACTCCTCTGAGAAGCTGCTCGACGCCGCTACCGGCCAACCTCGTCGCACCGGAGCTTGAGTGCGTGGCTAAGATTTCCACGGCGGTCGTCCTCGTCTCCTCTTGTTGCCGCAGCTATATAAGCCGCCCTGAGGTGCCTCGACCTCACCAAGCTCTCCATCTCACTCCACCAGTCCTCCCCAACCTCTCCATCTCTCTCGAGGAGCTTCCTACCCCTCCATTGGCCGCCGAGGCCGCCGCTCGGTTCTGGCTAAATTCCGACGAGCCACCCACTATCTCTCCCTCCCACCATCACCTGGAGGCCTCCTGAACTCCGACGAAGCCCCTCACCTCTTTAGTGCCTTGCCTCCTCCCCCATAGCGTCATGCCCATCTCCCACCGACGCCACCGTCCGCCAGGCTCGAGCTCATCGCCATCCCCGTCGCCGTTGGAGTCTGTGGGTGGGATGGATGGATGCGCTTCGCCTCGGGGAACACTCCGGTGGTCCGAGCTCCACCGGAGGTGGACGGAGCCGATTGAAAGAGCGCCGGCGTCGGCCGGTCTCCCCTCTGGCTTCAGTTGGGGGAAGAAGAAGGAGGGTGAGGAGGAGAGAGAGAGGATTTGACGGGTGGGCCCCGACCCCACCTGTCGGTGAGAGGAGCATCGCCGGCGAGGATAAGTGGAAACGTATTTCCATGAATACGCTTTCGCTTCCAGGAAAGCGTATTCTCAGAGGAGGCACGAGCCGTAGTGCTGACACGGACCTATGTGCAATTATTCTTTTTGCAGAATGGTCTCTAACAGTCAGCTATTCATATTATTTTTCTCGCAACTCCGATCGAGGTGATTCCAAAGCCCACGTCTTCGTCTTGTCGAGCCCGTCATGATGGTATCATTTTCATTATGTGTTCGCATTCTGAAAATGGCCATTTTGCCCTTGCCTCTAAATAGCCCCTCCGAGAGAGAACTGTTTCCGGCACTCAATTCTGTGGACTCTCCGCACCTCCTCCTACATGGTTCCATCACCCCTAGGCAAGCCACAACCCTCATTTGCATAATTGCATTGCAATATCATAGTTTAACCAATTACTTTAATCACAAGTATAATTGTTTGTAGTATGGATTAGGTTATGCAATGTTTGAATAAATTCTTGAATAGGTGACTACCATGTTGAGTACGGGGTTGTTAGTTACTAGTATTTTACCCACTAGTTGATGCCATGACATTGAAGATTATTGTCTATGATTATTTTGGGTTTCATCCGGCAATTGGTGGATATGAATCAATAGCAGTGGCTTGAGCTTATTGGTTATTGGATTACTATGATATCGGAGTGTCAGCTATGACAGAAATATTATTTGGGGATAAGATAATTAGTTGGTTGATCAAGAGTCACATGTGCGGGCTTATCCATGCAATCACATTTGCTCGTATGGGACGACCTTGACTTGGTCTGATCGCGTGTTCTTTTATTGGTACCACCAAAGAGGGAAGGTTATGCGCGCGTGCTACCCTGGCCCGGTAGATGGCATTAACCTTGTGAGCCCAGTTGAGTTGTATGGGCCCGTCCCCATTTGGGACAGTTTAGTTTGGCCACGATGGTGGCAGGTGCCATGAGGACAAAGGGGCCACCCAGGGCAGGACTCCGGGGAGGATGAATGTCGGTGGTACGATGGGAGAGTCACGGGTCAGGCAGGTTTTGTTGGAGCAACGCTGGTCCACCCGAATGGGATCACGAGGCCAGGTACTCCATGGTGTGGGTAAAGTGCGCAACCTCTGCAGTGTGAAAAATCTATTCGAATAGCTGCGTCCGCGGTATTGGACAGCCCGTCCAGACCTGAGTAGGTGGTCAACCATAACCATAGTAGTGATAATAATGATGGAAGAACTCGTCTGAGTATGGTAGCACTTGGGCATCATGCTGGTGACAAGTCTTGGTGTCTGTCTTGAGGATATTCACTGAAGGGTTCTTGCCAAAGTCACGAGTTGGTCACCAGAGTACGTGAGAGTAGCGTGGTATAGTTATTTTCAACTATACCTTCGATGATGATAGATCTTTACCTAATCTTGATTGCGATGATGTTGTCTTGCCTTAATGTTGATGTTTGTTGTGAGCTTGCGAGTACATTCAAAGTACTCACCTGGCGTGTCATGTCAGATTGCGTGCTGGTCGAGGATCCCGAGTTGCGAGCTTGGATACGCGTTCCAGCCAGAGTCCCTGCGGAGTGGAGTCCATCACCGTCGTTGTTGTTCCATTGCTAGCGTAGAATTACCCTAGGCAGGCGTAGTATCGCCGTGGCGATGTAATCCAAGTACCCTTGTAACCTTTTCCATAGTAATAAAGAGCTGATTTGTTCTATGCCAACGGTGCCGTATTCCAGAAGACTTAATCGAACACTATGTTTTTCTCAAGGTGAGTTCGGCTTAATCGAACACTGTGTTTTTCCAGAATACTCATCTAAATTCGAATATTCAAAGATAACGCCTGGGGGCTTTGTAATGAAGCAATTGGATATATTTAAAGATAGTCGTCCCGTATAAACCTCGACTCAAAGTAAATTCACGCCATGGTATGCATCAATTGGACTTAAGATCTTTGCAAAGCTGGGTTGCCTTGCTCCTGTGCTTACTCTCTATGTTCCTGATCTATTCGGCTAGAGAGTAAAGGGAGCACCTCTGTGATTGATACGACCAGTTCGCCTGGACTCGTACCTCATACGGGTGAAGCCGAAATCTAGCATTCTTAATATACAACTTGGTCGACACCGAATGAGGTCAATTTAACCAGCAGTCCTTGCCATCGCATATCCGTGTTAGTCGGAGATACATTCACGACAACTGCAGATTATGTAGCAACCCACAAAAAGGAACCCATAAAGGAACTATTTTTTCTGGAAGATGTTTCTTACACTTCATCGTAATATAAGGTAATCCCCTCATACCGTCTTTGTTTGTTCGTACCACATGGCTGGATTGCCTTGTTCTAGGAAATTGATTCCTGCTATCATCGGGTATAAAGTGTAAAACACTGCCTGGTTATTTAAACATGGGAGGTCGAAGCCGATGGCAGGTTTATGAAAAATGTTACAAATTTGAAGGGAAGTGTCTTGGTACACAAAATATAACATTATACATGGTTACCCCTTGGTTGGTAGAGATCATCTATTATAGTATCCAATGCACAGTTTTCCTCCGATAAGACGGGAAGCCGGCATCACTTGGTCGTACACCAGGTGTAGAGGTATCTCCGCGCCATCAGGGCCTGCTGGATCAACTTGGCCCATGTGCTCGGGATCAAGACAGGCAAAGTGGGTCTTCAGTATGGCCCATGCTTCCCGAGCTCCTTCTCGGCAGGCTGAAATTTTCCACAACTCGAAATGGCTCTGGGATCTTTTGAACAGTTGAGATAGTTCAGCCATCCCTTGTGGCGGAGCTTGGTCCGGCCATAAAGCTCGGATCATATTCCGCATGGCTTTTCGAGCTTGCTCATGAACAACGGAAAGCTCTTGTAGAAAATCCCCTCCGAAGGAATCGGATTCTATCATGGGACGCCCAACCAAGAGACCTTTTACAGAAACAAGGAACGATGGAAGTCTTTTAGTAAACCATCATCACCGAGTGATTTATCAAACAGGTCAAGGATTTTTTACTTACAATGTAAACCGCTCTTTAAATATTGATTCTCTTCATTGCTCTGCGCCAGTTGAGCTTTTAAAGCTTCAATCTCTTCGGCTTGATTTTTCTTCTCCTCCTTGAGCTGGTTCTTTTCTTAGAGGCATCTTGCTAATACACGATGTCCGGCCTCAAGTTGGGATTCAGCGTACCTTTGAGAATCACGAGCTGAGTCTAGATCCTTCTGCATATGGCTTATGGATTCGCCTGCTATATCAAAATATCCTCTGATAAGTAAGTGGCCCTATGTAATTCGCCACACCATCAATCAAATTACCCTTACGATGAGCTTCCTTGGTAAAAAAATCACATCCTCGAGCTCTGCCCTGCTCGCTTCAAGTTCGGTTTGAATTCGTTGCACATCCTCGTACAATTTGTTATTATCCTGCTTCAAAGCCTGGAAAAGAAAAATCAACGGTCAGGTCGAGCCTTAACTCGGCTATTCCGACCAAATTAAGGCTCGGGGGCTACTAGGACTGAACTTTGGTTCAATTACCAAAATGCCGATGAATACCTGTAGTTTGGCTGACGTCTGCAAGGACACTTCTTTGAGGCTGTTTCGCGCAGCACCCAGATAGGCATTGGTCGAGTTTAGAGCATTAAACTCTTGCTCGGAGAAGATAGGGTGTCGTAAGGACTACTCGCGCTGTTGATGATTCATAGCGCTCTCAATTTTAGGGTTCGTCGTTGAAATGTCCTTGGCAGGGCGGGGCGCCAGCAAGTGTTCGGAGCCCCGGCGTTGGCCGAATACTGTGAGTTGGGATGGCTTTCGAAAACCTCGGCAATGTTTTTATACGAGGAGGGTCACACTCATTTTCTACGATTATCGGCAAAGGGGTTGTAAATATACCAAATAAACCGTTGTTATCGTAAAGACAAATGGTGGGTACGTTTACCTAGCTGAAGGGATGGTCGAGGTATAGCCTGCCACCTCCTATTCAGGAACTTGTTCCTTGGTCAACGTAACCCTGGCCGGGGGAACAAGTGACATTGTTCGACGCACGTTCTGATGATGTTTTGGAACAACCCCGTGACAAGTGGCCACCTTCCGCTTGCTTGCCAAAGATGGGAGGGACCTGAGGTTATCGGCCAGAAGGGCCACCACTTGTCCGTCAAGGCTCTCCTTGTAAAATACTGTTAGGTCTCGTAGCATAAATTCAAAATTTTCCTACGCATATTCAGATCTTCCTATGGAGAGACCAGCAACGAGAGATGGGTAAGAGCATCTTCATACCTTTGAAGATCGCTAAGCGGAAGCATTGCTAGAACGCGGTTGATGGAGTCGTACTCGCAGCGATTCCGATCTAGTGCCGAACTACGGCACCTCCGCGTTCAACACACATGCAGCCCGATGACGTCTCCCGCACCTTGATCCAGCAAGGAGGAGGGAGAGGTTGGGGAAGAACTCCAGCAGCACGACGGCGTGGTGTCGATGGAGAGACGAGGTCTCCCAGCAGGGCTTTGCCAAGCACCGGCACAGAGGAGGAGGAAGAAGGACAGGGCTGCGCCGAGAGAGAGGGAATAGTCTATCTCCCAATGGCCAAAAGTGCCCGGTATATATAGGGGAAGGGAGGGGTTGCGCCCCCTTGAGGGTTTCCCCCTCCTCGGGGGGAGGCAGCCCTAGATGGGTGCTGGTGCGGCGGCCAAGGGGGGGAGGAGGGGTGTGGCGCACCCCTGGTGGGCCTTAGGCCCACCTTGCTTAGGGTTTGCCCCCCCCCCCTTTCTCTCCCCTGCGCATTGGGCTGAGTGGGGAGGCGCACTAGCCCACCTAGGGGCTGGTTCCCTCCCCTACTTGGCCCATCTTACCTTCCGGGGTCGTTGCCCCCCTTCGATGGACCCTCGGGGCCACCTCCGGTGGTCCCGGTGGTCCCGGTACATTACCGGTGATGCCCGAAACACTTCATGTGTCCGAAACCATCCGTCCTATATATCAATCTTTACCTCCGGACCATTCTGAAGCTCCTCGTGACGTCCGGGATCTCATCCGGGACACCGAACAACTTTCGGTAACCTCGTATAACAATTCCCTATAACCCTAGTGTCACCGAACCTTAAGTGTGTAGACCCTACGGGTTCGGGAGACAGGCAGATATGACCGAGACACCTCTCTGGCCAATAACCATCAGCGGGGTCTGGATACCCATGGTGGCTCCCACTTGCTCCACGATGATCTCATCGGATGAACCACGATGTCAAGGATTCAATCAATCCCGTATACAATTCCCTTTGTCTGTCGGTATAGAACTTGCCCGAGATTCGATCGTCGGTATACCAATACCTTGTTCAATCTCGTTACCGGTAAGTCTCTTTACTCGTTCCGTAGCACGTCATCGTGTGACTAACTCCTTAGTCACATTGAGCTCATGATGATGTTCTACCGAGTGGGCCCAGAGATACCTCTCCGTCACACGGAGTGACAAATCCCGATCTCGATTCGTACCAACCCAACACACACTTTCGGAGGTACCCGTAGTGCACCTTTATAGTCACCCAGTTACATTGTGACGTTTGATACACCCAAAGCACTCCTACGGTATCCGGGAGTTGCACAATCTCACGGTCGAAGGAAAAGATACTTGACATTAGAAAAGCTTTAACATACGAACAATACGATCTAGTGCTATGCTTAGGATTGGGTCTTGTCCATCACATCATTCTCCCAATGATGTGATCCCGTTATCAATGACATCTAATGCCCATGATCAGGAATCCATGATCATCTATTGACTAACGAGCTAGCCAACTAGAGGCTTGCTAGGGACACATTGTGATCTATTTATTCACACATGTATTATTGTTTCCTGTTAATACAATTATAGCATTAACAATAGACGATTATCATGAACAAGGAAATATGATAATAACCATTTTATTATTGCCTCTAGGGCATATTTCCAACAGTCTCCCACTTGCACTAGAGTCAATAATCTAGTTACATTGTGATGTATCGAACACCCATAGCAGTATGGTGTTGATCATGTTTTGCTCGTGGAAGAGGATTAGTCAACGGGTCTGCAATATTCAGATCCGTGTGTACTTTACAAATATCTATTACTCCACTCTGGACATGGTCCTGGATGGAGTTGTTGCGGCGTTTGATGTGCTTCGTCTTCCGGTGAAACCTGGGCTCCTTGGCTATGGCAATGGCCCCAGTGTTATCACAGAAGAGTGTCATTGGACCCTACGCGCTTGGAACCACTCCAAGGTCGATGATGAGATCCTTCATCCAAATTCCTTCATGAGTCGCTTCTGAAGCAGCTATGTACTCCGCTTCACATGTAGATGCTGCCACGACTTCTTGCTTGCTGCTGCACCAGCTCACTGCCCCACCATTCAAAACATATACATATCTGGTCTGTGACTTAGAGTCATCCGGATCTGTGTCGAAGCTAGCGTCGGCGTAACCCTTTATGACGAGCTCTTCGTCACCTCCATAAACGAGAAACATTTCCTTAGTACTTTTCAGGTACTTAAGGATATTCTTGACCGTTGTCCAGTGTTCCATATCGGGATCACTTTGGTACCTCCCTACCAAACTTATGGCAAGGTTTATATCAGGTCTGGTACACAGCATGGCATACATTAGAGAGCCTACGGCTGAAGCGTAGGGGACAGAACTCATCTTCTCTCTATTTTTTGCCGTGGTCGGCGACTGAGTCTTACTCAATCTCATACCTTGCAAAACTAGCAAGAACCCTTTCTTTGAGTTTTCCATATTGAACTTCTTCAATATCTTGTCAAGGTATGTACTTTGTGAAAGACCTATGAGGCGTCTTGATCTATCTCTATAGATCTTGATGCCTAATATGTATGCAGCTTCTCCAAGGTCCTTAATTGAAAAACTCTTGTTCAAATAGGCCTTTATGCTCTCCAACATCTCTATATTATTCCCCATCAATAATATGTCATCCACATACAGTATGAGGAAAGCTACAGAGCTCCCACTCACTTTCTTGTACAGACAGGCTTCTCCGTAAACCTGTATGAACCCAAACGCTTTAATCACCTCATTAAAGCGAATGTTCCAACTCCGAGATGCTCGCACCAGCCCATAGATGGAGCGCTGGAGCTTGCACACTTTGTTAGCACCCTTAGGGTCGACAAAACCTTCTGGTTGCATCATATACAACTCTTCCTTAAGGTTCCCGTTAAGGAATGCTGTTTTGACGTCCATTTGCCAAATTTCATAATCATAAAAGGTGGCAATTGCTAACATGATTCGGACTGATTTCAGCTTCACTACGGGAGACAAAGTCTCTTCGTAGTCAACTCCTTGAATTTGTCGAAAACCCTTTTCGACAAGTCGAGCTTTATAAACGGTTACATTACCGTTTGCATCAGTCTTCTTCTTCAAGATCCATTTATTTTCTATGGCTCGCCGGTCATCGGGTAAGTCCACCAAAGTCCATACTTTGTTCTCATACATGGATCCTTTCTCGGATTTCATAGCTTCAAGCCATTTGTTGGAATCCGGGCCCGCCATCGCTTCTTCATAGTTCGAAGGTTCACCGTTGTGTAACAACATGATTTCCATGACAGGGTTGTCGTACCACTCTGGTGCGCAGCGTGCCCTTCTGGACCTTCGCGGTTCAGTAGTAACTTGATCGGAAGCTTCATGATCATTATCAATAACTTCCTCTTCAGTTGGTGTAGGCGCCACAGGAACAACTTCCCGCGCTGCGCTACTATCCTGTTCGAGAGGGGGTGTAATTACCTCATCAAGTTCTACCTTCCTCCCACTTAGTTCTTTCGAGAGAAACTCTTTCTCTAGAAAGGATCCGTTCTTGGCAACAAAGGTTTTACCTTCGGATCTAAGATAGAAGGTATACCCAATAGTTTCCTTAGGGTATCCTATGAATACGCATTTCTCCGCTTTGGGTTCGAGCTTTTCTGGTTGAAGTTTCTTCACATAAGCATCGCAGCCCCAAACTTTAAGAAACGACAACTTAGGTTTCTTGCCAAACCATAGTTCATACGGTGTCGTCTCAACGGATTTAGACGGTGCCCTATTTAAAGTGAATGCTGCAGTTTCTAATGCGTATCCCCAAAATGATAGCGGTAGGTCGGTAAGAGACATCATAGATCGTACCGTATCTAATAAAGTGCGATTACGATGTTCACACACTTCATTGCGTTGCGGTGTGCCAGGCGGCGTCAGTTGTGAAACGATTCCACGCTTTCTTAGGTGTGTGCCAAACTCGTGACTCAAATATTCTCCTCCACGATCAGATCGTAGACACTTAATTTTTCTGTCACATTGATTCTCGACTTCACTCTGAAATTCCTTGAACTTTTCAAATGTTTCAGATTTGTGCTTCATCAAGTAGATATACCCATACCTACTCAAATCATCGGTGAGAGTCAGAACATAACGGTAGCCACCGCGAGCTTCAACGTTCATTGGACCACACACATCAGTATGTATTATTTCCAATAGGTCGGTTGCTCTCTCCATTATTCCTGAGAATGGAGTCTTAGTCATCTTGCCCATGAGGCACGGTTCGCATGTGTCAAATGATTCAAAGTCAAGAGACTCTAATAGTCCATCAGTATGGAGCTTCTTCATGCGCTTAACGCCGATATGACCAAGGCGGCAGTGCCACAGGTATGTGGGACTATCATTATCAACTTTACATCTTTTGGTACTCACACTATGAATATGTGTAACATCACGATCGAGATTCATCAAGAATAAACCATTCACCAGCGGAGCATGACCATAAACATATCACTCATATAAATAGAACAACCATTATTCTCTGGCTTAAATGAGTAGCCGTCTCACATTAAGAAAGACCCGGATACAATATTCATGCTCAAAGCTGGTACTAAATAACAATTATTAAGGTTTAAAACTAATCCTGACGGTAGATGTATAGGTAGCATGCCGACGGCGATCACATCGACTTTGGAACCATTCCCCACGCGCATCGTCACCTCGTCCTTGGCCAGTCTCCGCTTATTCCGCAGTTCCTGCTTTGAGTTGCAAATGTGAGCAACAACACCGGTATCAAATACCCAGGAGCAACTACGAGCGCTGGTAAGGTACACATCAATAACATGTATATCACATATACCTTTAACGTTGCCGGCCTTTTTGTCCGCTAAGTATTTGGGGCAGTTCCGCTTCCAGTGACCTTTTCCCTTGCAATAGAAGCACTCAGTCTCAGGCTTGGGTCCATTCTTTTTCTTCTTCCCGGCATCTGGATTACCGGGCGCGGCAACAGCTTTGCCGTCTTTCTTGAAGTTCTTCTTACCCTTGCCCTTCTTGAAACTAGTGGTCTTGTTGACCATCAACACTTGATGCTCTTTCGTGATTTCTACTTCTGCAGACTTGAGCATCGAGTACAACTCGGGAATGGTCTTCTCCATCCCTTGCATGTTGTAGTTAAGCACAAAGCCTTTGTAGCTTGGTGGGAGAGACTGGAGGATTCTGTCAATTATAGCATCATCCGGAAGTTTGACTCCAAGTGAAGTCAGACGACCGTGTAACCCAGACATTTTGAGTATGTGCTCACTGACAGAACTGTTCTCCTCCATCTTACAACTAAAGAACTTGTCAGACACTTCATATCTCTCGACACGGGCATGAGCTTGAAAAACTAGTTTCAGCTCTTGGAACATCTCATATGCACCGTGTTGCTCAAAACGCCTTTGGAGCCCCGTTTCTAAACTGTATAACATGCCACACCTAACCAAAGAGTAGTCATCACTCCGCATTTGCCAGACGTTCAGAATGTCATGGGCTACTGCGGGAGCGGGAGGGTCACCTAGCGGCGCATCAAGGACATAAGCCTTTTTAGCTGCTTCAAGGATGAGCTTCAAGTTGCGAACCCAGTCCGCATAGTTGCTACCATCATCTTTCAGCTTGTTTTTCTCTAGGAATGCGTTGAAATTGAGGTTGACGTTGGCCATCTACAATATTTATAAATACAAACCTTTTAGACTAAGTTCATGACAATTAAGTTCATCTAATCATATTAAGTATGAACTCCCACTTAAATCGACATCCCTCTAGTCATCTAAGTGATACATGATCCATGTTGACTAACCCGTGTCCGATCATCACGTGAGACGGACTAGTCACCATGGTGAGCAACTTCATGCTGATCGTATTCAACCATACGACTCATGTTCGACCTTTCAGTCTCTTGTATTCGGGGTCATGTCTGTACATGACAAGCTCGTCGAGTCAACCTAGGTGTTTCGCGTGTGTAATTCTGGCTTACACCCGTTGTATGCGAACGTTAGAATCTATCACACCCGATCATCACGTGGTGCTTCGAGACAACGAACCTTCACAATGGTGCACACTTAGGGGAATACGTTCTCGAAATTTAAGAGGGATCATCTTATTATGCTACCGTCGTTCTAAGCAATAAGATGAAAAACATGATAAACATCACAATGCAATCATATAGTGACATGATATGGCCATTATCATCTTCGCCCTTTCGATCTCCATCTTCAGGCATCGCATGATCATCATCGTCACCGGCGTGACACCATGATCTCCATCATCGTGTCTCCGTGAAGTCGTCACGCCAACTACTACTATCACTACTACTATAGCTAACCGTTAGCAATGAAGTAAAAGTAGTAAGCACATGGCGTTGCATCTCATACAATAAATTAAGACAACTCCTATGGCTCCTGCCGGTTGTCATACTCATCAACATGCAAGTCGTGAAACCTATTACAATAACATGATCATCTCATACATCATACATGCAATATCACAACTTTGGCCATATCACATCACATGTCAAACCCTGCAAAAACAAGTTAGACGTCCTCTAATTGTTGTTGCAAGTTTTACGTGGCTGATTTGGGTTTCTAGCAAGAACGCCTTCTTACCTACATGACAACCACAACGATGATATGCCAATGCTATTTACCCTTCATAAGGACCCTTTTCATCAAGTCCAATCCGACTAGAGTAGGAGAGACAGACACCCGCTAGCCACCTTTATGCACGGTGTGCATGTCTGTCGGTGGAACCAGTCTCACGTAAGCGTACGTGTAAAGTCGGTCCGGGCCACTTCATCCCACAATACCTCCGGAAAAGAATAAGACTACTAGAGGCAAGCAAATTGACAAATCATCGCCCACAACTTTTGTGTTCTACTTGTGCATAGAATCTATGCATATAAAACCTGGCTCGGATGCCACTGTTAGGTCACGTAGCATAAATTCAAAATTTTCCTACGCATATTCAGATCTTCCTATGGAGAGACCAGCAACGAGAGAGGGGTAAGAGCATCTTCATAACTTTTAAGATCGCTAAGCGGAAGCGTTGCTAGAACGCGGTTGATGGAGTCGTACTCGCAGCGATTCCGATCTAGTGTCGAACTACGGCACCTCCGCGTTCAACACATGTGCAGCCCGGTGACGTCTCCCGCACCTTGATCCAGCAAGGAGGAGGGAGAGGTTGGGGAAGAACTCCAGCAGCACGACGGCATGGTGTTGATGGAGAGACGAGGTCTCCCGGCAGGGCTTCGCCAAGCACCGGCAGAGAGGAGGAGGAAGAAGGGCAGGGCTGCGCCGAGAGAGAGGGAAAAGTCTATCTCCCAATGGCCAAAAGTGCCCGGTATATATAGGGGAAGGGAGGGGTTGCGCCACCTTGAGTGTTTCCCCCTCCTGGGGGGCGGCAGCCCTAGATGGGGGCTGGTGCGGCGGCCAAGGGGGGAGGAGGGGTGTGGCGCACCCCTGGTGGGCCTTAGGCCCACCTGGCTTAGGGTTTGCCCCCCCCCCTTTTCTCTCCCCTGCGCATTGGGCTGAGTGGGGAGGCGCACCAGCCCACCTAGGGGCTGGTTCCCTCCCCTACTTGGCCCATCTTACCTTCCGGGGTCGTTGCCCCCCTTCGGTGGACCCCCGGGGCCACCTCCGGTGGCCCGGTGGTCTCGGTACGTTACCGGTGATGCCCGAAACACTTTCGGTGTCCGAAACCATCCGTCCTATATATCAATATTTACCTCCGGACCATTCCGGAGCTCCTCGTGACGTCCGGGATCTCATCTGGGACTCCGAACAACTTTCGGTAACCTCGTATAACAATTCCCTATAACCCTAGCGTCACCGAACCTTAAGTGTGTAGACCCTACGGGTTCGGGAGACATGCAAACATGACCAAGACACCTCTCTAGCCAATAACCATCAGCGGGGTCTGGATACCCATGGTGGCTCCCACTTACTCCACGATGATCTCATCGGATGAACCACGATGTCAAGGATTCAATCAATCCCGTATACAATTCCCTTTGTCTGTCGGTATAGAACTTGCCCGAGATTCGATCGTCGATATACCAATACCTTGTTCAATCTCGTTACCGGTAAGTCTCTTTACTCGTTCCGTAGCACGTCATCATGTGACTAACTCCTTAGTCACATTGATCTCATGATGATGTTCTACCGAGTGGGCCCAGAGATACCTCTCCGTCACACGGAGTGACAAATCCCGATCTTGATTCGTACCAACCCAACAGACACTTTCGGAGGTACCCGTAGTGCGCCTTTATAGTCACCCAGTTACGTTGTGAGGTTTGATACACCCAAAGCACTCCTACGGTATCCGGGAGTTGCACAATCTCACGGTCGAAGGAAAAGATACTTGACATTAGAAAAGCTTTAGCATACGAACAATACGATTTAGTGCTATGCTTAGGATTGGGTCTTGTCCATCACATCATTCTCCCAATGATGTGATCCCGTTATCAATGACATCTAATGCCCATGATCAGGAAACCATGATCATCTATTGACTAACGAGCTAGCCAACTAGAGGCTTGCTAGGGACACATTGTGATCTATTTATTCACACATGTATTACTGTTTCCTCTTAATACAATTATAGCATGAACAATAGACGATTATCATGAACAAGGAAATATGATAATAACCATTTTATTATTGCCTCTAGGGCATATTTCCAACAAATACCCCATCCTCAAAGATAATGGAAATTTCTGGATCCTCGTGAAATCAAGGGTCATCATCACGAGCGAAGTCCTCGGGCTGGGGAGTGGGGCATTTCAGTGTCTCGATCCAACGCCTCCAATACTACAAGCAAAAGATCAAGGGGTTTACAACTATCGATAACATGAATGGACGATATGACTATAAATGTCTCCATACGTACCCATGGAACATGGTTATATGATGCAAAGCCTTCCCTGAAGGCAAGACGGGCGAAATCTTCCTTTTCCCCCTTGAAAAAGTCAGTCAAAATAACTGCTAAGGCTTCCCGGGTGTCCAGTCCTTGCCGCTTGGAGCGCGTTGAGTCATTCGTCCAGCTATAATTCCACGAAGGGTGTATGCGCTCTTGAAGTGGTTGGACGCACCTGGTGATTACGGTGGCCACCACTTGTATGATGGCCAGCCCACCGTGAGCCAACATTTTTACCTTGGAGGCTAGGCACTTCACTTCCGAGATCTCTTCTTTGGAGGTACTCTTCAGACACCAACAAAATCGTTTCTTCAAAGGAGCCATGGAGTACTCGGGAAGCCCTCTCCGAACTGGCTCAAATAAAGGAACATCGTCGATATAAAACCACTCCGAAGACCATTCGTTAGTCTCCTCATTCGGTGTACCGTCTGAGTATCCGATGGCTGCTATGCACCACACCTTGGCCCCGCCTACTTCCCGAATGGACGTTCCATTAGTCTGTGGGACAAGGCAGAAGTATTTTCTCCACAAATTGAAGTGAGGTTTGCAGCCTCGGAACATGTCACACAAGGCTACGGAACCTGCGATGTGGAGGGTAGAGCATGGGGTCAGATTATGGAGCTACAACTTGTAAAAATCCAGCAGACCCCTCAGAAATGGATGAATGGGAAATCTCAGCCCATGCACCATGAAAGAAGTAAAATAGATCCTTTCACCTCTTTGCGGGGCGGGGGATTTTTCTGTGAGGGCCTCGTCAATGAAGGCGGTTAGGACGGCGCCCGTGTGCACAAGATCAGACGAGGGAAGATACCCTTGGACTTCAAGGTCTCGCAACTAAAGCCGGGAGACGGAGTAAGTAGCCCAATCTCCTGGTTGAGGGCCAAAGGAACGAGAAGAGGAGCCCGCCATGGAGCTAAGTGATGGGACTCTAGGGTTTCTTGGCAGCACTTGTGGAGAGGGGATTGGCGATAAAGCCTTAGACCCGAATCCTTGTTTATTTATAAGAGAGATCGCCTCCCCCCACGTCTGTAAGGGACGGTTCTGTTGAATTGTTGGGACGTGTGCTTACTTTAAGGTGCACAACGCTCAATGATTATTATTAAAATTTGAGGGCGGGATTAAAAGTTATGGGTCCCGCGATGCTTCGATATTCATGGATTCGCTGAAGACCAGTCCATCATGTTATAAATAGGGGGAGGAACTCGCCTTTCAAGCCGGCTACCAGAGACGTGTGGAAGCTGCCGAAGACTATACACAATGGCGTGGAAGGCTAGTTCGGGGGCTACTTAGGGAGTCCTGGATTAAGGGGTCCTCGGGGCGCCGGCCCATGGATCGTTTCATCAAAGTTTGGATAGTTTACAACCTTGTACGGAGGAAGGAAGGCTCCAAGGACTAGCGTGGACTCCAAGCTTGGAAGGACTAGGTCGGCTCGTTTACCCCCGACTATAGTCGATAACCTGTAAACCCTAGGGTCCCTGGTGTCTATATAAACCAGAGACTCCTATTCGTGTAGAGGAGACTGAAACAATCTAGGGTTTAGCATATATGATCTTGAGGTAGATCTACTCTGTAATAATCTTCATCAATACAATCAAGCAGGACGTAGGATATTACCTCCATAGGAGGGCCCGAACCTGGGTAAACCGCTACCTCCCCCTTCTCCCTACAACCCATCGATCCAAGCTCCACAGTTCGGGACCCCCTACGTGAGATCTGGCGGTTTTGACACCGACACTCCTGCCTGGGAGCCTCCTATCTACTCATGGTCGTCGACGGCCTCCACACAGTAGTAGGCTCCGTCAGGGTAATGGTAGTCGTTAGTGGGATCAGCTGGCTCCTGGGCTCCTTCATCTGATCATGGCAATCATATCGAAGGGGAAAAGGGGAGCAAAGCAAGGGTGAGTAGTCATCCAAAGTACTCGCAAGACTTACCCCAGAACTATGCTAAGTATGCATGAGTATCAAAGGAATGAGGCTATATCTTTGGACGGAACTGCAGAAATGCCAGAAGAGAGGGAAAGACCTAGCCTATCAAAGACTAGCATCTTCAGTGTCTTGCAGCATTAGAAGAGTACAAATTAGTATAACATATACACACATGTAGTATCGAGACCTAGAGATCCTTCCTCGACTCCCTACGAGAAAACGATCCCAGAGCAATTATATCCTTTTAGTGTCACAAGTATCCAATTCTAGTTGTAGTAGATCGAGATACTTTCCGAGCGTCCATTACCGTGGACACGGCTATTCGAATAGATATACATCCCTGCAGGGGTGCACCAGATTACCCAACATGCCCGATATACTCTGGCCGTACACACTTTCCTGGGTCATGCTTGTCCTCGACTGATCGACACACTGTAATCCTACCTAGGCTCAACAGAGAGGCCACCATATCTGTCTAAATCCTAAGTGCTCAGGGGTCTTAGGCCCATCGCCCTTTGCACTCGTGCATGTTACGAGGATGGTCGGTATCAGTCCTAGCTACCTCTTAATCCAAAGCAAGTGCTTACGCGGACCACCCGGGTGCGTGCCGCTCAGAGTGACATCTTAAGAGCTTTCAGGAAAATGTACGAAGAAGAGTGCCCATACTTATTCTCGCATGGTGGTTAGTGTGAAAAATCCACAGGTCTACTCAGATCACATATCCAAACCCATTAGTTCTTGGGAGCTCACGGAAATGATAAGTGATCCTTTCGCCTCGTCTCATGGACTTACGACAAGGGTCAGGCCCATCCCTCTCCTGGGGCGGTCTGCCTGCCCGGCTGTGTCTCATAATAATCTCGCGGGTACCTTCCTCGTCAACCTGACTCCACATCACTCGCGGGTAACCCTCGGGGTTGACCCTTCTTTACTATAATGCTAGGGGGATTCGAGGAATCACCATAGATGGATTCCACTCCATGTAATCGTTAAGGTGACCTGGGAGAAATCATCCTCGATGGTTCACACTTGAGGTGTTGCACGACAGAGTCATTATCGGGAGTGGTGAAGGAGGCATCACCCTCCATAATCCACGACCGACTAGCTGCATTACAGAGTTATCATCAGGAATGCTTTACGAGGTATCACCCTCGACACTTGATAGTAGCTCTACAGAGTCATGCAACTAAGGGGTGTGGGGTGATATGTCAGGCACAGGACGTCGATCATGTTGACCGATTCATTGATGATGAAACGGGGGCAACAAGGACAAGGTGAGGGGCCACTAGTGTCTCACTAACCAACCTATGATAAACATATATGATAAAAAGGTAGGTATAAAAATCAGGTTACAAAATCGGGCTATGCATCATAATATGAGAAACCAATGCAATAGCAAATTCTAATGCGATCACAAGAGAGAAAGAATTGTGCGATGTAGGAATGATCAAGGTGGGATTTCCTTGCGTGGAAGCTCTGCTGAGAGGGGCTAGACGTCAGGAGCGTAGTCGTACTTGGGAGCAGCACTGGTCTCGGGGTCTACCGAACAGAAGAGGGGGAAGAAACAATAAATAATCAAGCAAACAAATGCATCACGATGCATAACATGGCATAATGTTGTGCTAGGGGTGACCTACCACAATACTATAGTTACACACGAAGCGGGAAAATATGTGAGGATATTTCCCGGGTCTTAGGCATTTATCGGACAAACGAACCGGAGACAAAAGTTCCATTTTCATCATGATATAGGCACGTGCCATATGAACACATAGCATATTCAGATTCATTATAATTTTCTGAGCAACTTTCACATATAAATTATTTTCATCCGACTTATAGATTATTTTATATGATTCTTCAAAGTTTTAATAATTTAAATTTTATTATTAATTAAAAAATATTTATTACATGAGCAATACGTCAGCATGACATCAACAGTCAACCGAGCCGGTCCAGGTCAAATCTGACCGCTCGGTCCCACCTGTCATTAACAAGAGGGACTAAGAGAGTTAGTTTTAATCTAATTAGGTTAATTAGCTAGCTCCGCCCACGTGTCATTGACTAGTTAGGTTTATTGATTAATTTTAATTCATTTTTTTGTTAAATAGGGGTGGGCCCCACTTGTCGGTGGATGGGGCCGCCCACTCAGCATAGTTGACTGATCAAACCAGTCAACTAGGCCTCTAGGCCTACTGGCCAGTGGCCCACGATGGCCCCGGGCCATGCCCTTTTAGCGGTAGTGGCCTCCGTTGAGCCGCCGACGCCAAAACTAATGGTGGAGGCTCGGGAGGGCGGTGAAATTTGGCTAGGGGGCTCCGGACCCATGGTTAGGGGTGTTCGGATGTGGGCGTTGAGCCGCGTCGTTCTGTGGCAATGGCCCGGGCAGGGGTGGCTGGAAATGGCCACCGACGAGCGAGGTGGACGTCGAACGTCACTAAGGTTAGGGGACGGGCCTAGGGGCATGGGAGAGGGCATTGATACGTCTCCAACGTATCTATAATTTTTGATTGTTCCATGCTATTATATTATTTGTTTTGGATGCTTTATATGCATTAATATGTTGTTTTATATTATTTTTGGGACTAACCTATTAATCTAGAGCCTAGTGCCAGTTTATGTTTTTTCCACGTTTTTGAATATTGCAAATAAGGAATATTAAACGGAGTCTAGAGAGAATAAAATCTGTGGAAAGGTTTTTCTTGGACGAGAAGACACACAATAGACTTGGATTATACAAACTCTCACCCTTCCACCTTTGCTAGCCTCTCTAGTACCGCTCAACTTTCGCTGGTACATTAAACTCACCTTCCTCAAAACAACCACCATATATTTTCCTCAAAAGAGCCACCATATCTACCTATTATGACATTTTCATAGCCATTCCGAGATATATTGCCATGCAACACCACCGTCTAGTTTTTATGACATGCACCATCACTTCCATATTGCTTATAGAGTCATACTTTGTTCTAGATATCGAGCTGTAATATTTTGAGTTGTAAGTAAATAAAAGTGTGATGATTTGCATTATTAGAGCATTGTTCCGTGTGAGAAGAAGGATGATGGAAGCTATGATTCCCTCACAAGTTGGGATGAGCCTCCGGACTTTACAAAAAATTAAAAGAGGCCAGCGAAGCCGATAAAAAAATAAAGGAGGCCAAAGAAGCCCATCCAAAAAAGGAAAAAAATAAAAAAAAAATGAAAAATGAAAAAAAATGAGAGAAAGAGAGAAGGGATAATGTTACTATCTTTTTACACAGGTCTACTTCAAACTAGCACCATGTTCTTCGTACAGAGTCTCCTATTTTGTCACTTTCATATAACTAGTGGTATTACATCTTTTGCACAACCACTTAGTTTTGTTTTTTGAGATTTCATACACTTATAGCTCTAGTGCATTTGTTGAATGGCAATCCCTACTCACTCACATTAATATCTATTGATGGGCATCTCCCTAGCCCGTTGATATGCCTAGCTAATGCGAGACTATCTTCTTCCTTTCTTTTTGCAACCTTTACCACACTCTATTCCACCTATAGTGTTATATCCATGGATCATGCTCATGTATTGCATGATTGTTGGAAAGGTTGTAGAACATAAAAGGTGTGAAACAATTGCTTGATTTTCACCGGGGTTGTGCATGATTTAGATAAGTTGTGTGGTGAAGATGGAGCATAGCTAGACCATGTGATTTTGTAGGGTTAACTTTCTAAGACCATGTTACTTTGAAAGGAAGTAATTACCTTATCAATATGCTTGAAGTATTATTGTTTTTGTGTCAACATTAGACTTTTGTTTCGAGTCTTATGGATCTAAATATTCATGCCACATTAGAGAATATTACATGGATAAATATGTTAGGTAGCATTCCATATCAAAATTTTTGTTTTTATCATTTACCTACTCGAGGACGAGCAGGAATTAAGCTTGGGGATGCTGATACGTCTCCAACATATATATAATTTTTATTGTTACATGTTATTATATTATCATTTTGGATTATTATATTCATTAATATGTTGTTTTATATTATTTTTGGGACTAACCTATTAATCTAGAGCCTAGTGCTAGTTTCTATTTTTTCCATGTTTTTGAATATTGCAGATAAGGAATATTAAATGGGGTCCAAACGGAATAAAATCTCTGGAAAGATTTTTCTTGGAGCAGAAGACACGCAACACACTTGGAGTAGGGGGCAAGGCGATTGCCGGGAGGCCACAAGCGTGCAGGGCATGTCCTAGGGGGGTGACCGCGCCATGGCTTGTGGGCCCCCTGCGGGTCTCCTAACCCTAATTTTTGGCCTATAAATTCCCAAATATCCACGTATCACCAAAAAGAGCCACACAAATACTTTTACCCCGTCGGGAGCCTCTGTTCCCGAGAGATTCAATCTGGGAGCCTTTTCCGGTAATCTGTCGGAGAGGGAATTGATCATGGAGGGCATCTACATCAACATCATTGCCCCTTCGATGAAGTGTGAGTAGTTCACCACAGACCTACGGGTCCATAGCTAATAGCTAGATGACTTCTTCTCTCTCTTTGATCTTCAATACCATGTTCTTCATGATCTTCATGGAGATCTATCCGATGTAATACTCTTTTGTGGTGTGTTTGTCGAGATCCGATGAATTGTGAGTTTATGTTCATATTATGTATGAATATTATTTGAGTCTCTTCTGAATTCTTATATGCATGATTTCATATCTTTGCAAGTCTCTTCAAATTATTGGTTTGGTTTGTCCAACTAGATTGGTAATTCTTGCAATGGGAGAAGTGCTTAGTTTTGGGTTCAATCTTGCGGTGTCCTCACCAAGTGACAATAGGGGTAGCGAGGCACATATTGTATTTTTGCCATCGAGGGTAAAAAGATGGGGTTTTTATCATATTGCTTGAGTTTATCCCTCTACATCATGTCATCTTACTTAATGCGTTACTCTGTTCTTCATGAACTTAATACTCTAGATGCACGCAGGAGTCGGTCAATGTGTGGAGTAATAGTAGTAGATGCAGAATCGTTTCGTTATACTTGATACGAACGTGATGCCTATATGCATATTCATTGCCTTAGATATCTTCATAATTATTTGTTTTTCTATCAATTGCTCGACAGTAATTTGTTCACCCACCGTATTATCTTCCTTTATGAGAGAAGCCTCTAGTGAAACCTATGGGCCCCGAGTCTATTTTCCACATTATATTTTCAGATCTATAAAAACAAAATACAAAAATACTTTCCTGTAATTTATTTACTTTTTCCGCAATATTTTATATCTATCTCTATCAGATCCCATCCTTGAAATAACTCTAAAGGGATTGACAACCCCTTTATAGCGTTGGGTGCAAGTATTTGATATTTGTGCAGGTACTACTGTTGGAGCCTTGCTTGTTCCTCCTATTGGATTGATACCTTGGTTCTCAACAAACTGAGGAAAATAATTATCTACTTCGCTGCATCACCCTTTCCTCTTAAAGGAAAAACCAAGGCAAGCTCAAGAGGTAGCAGGCGTGTGTGTTGGGCTCCTTGGAACCCCAGGAGCACGACGGTGAGCTTGGGCGTGGGTTGCCACCATGGGGACCACGCCGACAAGCTTGACCATGGCAGCTAGGGTATGACAACGGGGGAGGCTAGCTATGAGGCGTGCACAAGCTAGAGGAGGGATATGGAGGAGCAGGCGCTCACTCGCCCTTGTAGATATGCAATAGCGCGCTCATGGAGGGCTCGACAGCGAAGGTTTGACGATAGTGACTGGCGGCGCCCAAGGAGGAAGAAGGGTTGGGGGCGCCGCTCCGGGCCCGTACGGTGCTGTGCAGCTTAACAGGGAGGAGCGGACAATGGAGGCGGAGCGAGCGAGCACGATCTCAACTGACAGGAATGATGGGGAGCACACGGACGGCGGAGGCCATGGTGACGTTGGCTCGGCTTGTCACAGGGGGGGGGGACAAAGGCGGCACGAGGGGGATTGGAATGGAACTAGGGCTTGCTAGGGAGGTCGGGGTGACTTATAGGCGATGAGGAATAGCTA
Source organism: Hordeum vulgare subsp. vulgare (assembly GCF_904849725.1). NCBI lineage: Eukaryota > Viridiplantae > Streptophyta > Magnoliopsida > Poales > Poaceae > Hordeum > Hordeum vulgare. The sequence goes on along the minus strand of NC_058522.1, from coordinate 438,411,961 downwards.
GATGGCCAACACGTGGCCATCCATGGCCATGAACGTGGGAGGGGCATCCACCCAACCTCCTGTGAATAGTAGGTTGAATAAGGGGAGTTAGGTGGGTTGAGTTGGCTCGTTGGGCTTGTCCCTGTGGACTAAGGCCCGACACAGGTAAGGTTTTCCTTTTCTTTTCAATTTATTTTTTGCTTTCATTTTATTTAATCTGTTTTGTAGTTAATTCAAATAGCTAAAGGTTTTAGTAAAATATGGAACCTTGCCCATTATTACTAATGCATTATTATGCACTTCCGCAAAAAGTTTGGGAGAGTTTTAAAATAGTTTGAAAATTTTATAATCTAAAACCCTTTAAATTATTGTTTTGGCCTAATGTTTTAGGGCACTTAACCATTTTATAAAATGTGGGTTTCACCTTGAAAAATATCCAAGGATTAATTACTACACTAAGAACATTTTAGATTGCATGTTTTTGAATTTCTTTATTGCACCTATTATTTGAATTTGAATTCAAAGTGGAATTTGAAATGAGATATGAGACAAAGATGATCAAGCGTTGTTTTAGCAAAATGACTTAGCTTAATCCTAGAGGTTAATCTAGCTTAATTATAGGGGTGTTACAACTCTCCTCCTCTAAAAGAAATTCTCGTCTCGAGAATTAAGAGGTAGAAGGAAAAGGATGAGGGTATTCTTCATGAAGATGATCCTAGCGTTCCCAAGTGGCTTCGTCTTGAGAATGGTTCGACCAATAAAGTTTTAGGAACTTGGTAACCTTCTGACTTGTTCTACGTTCAGTTTGGATCCGATGCTCTTTGTAGGAGAAGTCATCATGTACCTCAAGCAACTCATGATCCACTGTTCATTGGGGATCCGTGAAGCAACACCACATTTGCAAAACATGGAAGACATCATGGACATGAGAGAATCGTGGTGGCAGTTCTAGTTTATAAGTCACGTATCTACGTGTGGCGAGAATGTGGAAAGGACCAATGTAGCGAGGAACTAACTTTCCTTCTACACCAAACCAATGAGTGGCTCTCATAGGAGTGACATGCAGATAAGCTTGTTCACCAGGTTGATAGGTAGATGCCTAGTGTTTACGGTCATAGTTGATCTTCTGACGGTATTGGACCGCCTTAAGATTTTATCGTACAATGCAAACTTCCTCTAATACTTGTTGGAAAATATCCAGACCGATGAGTGGTCGTTCCCCTATTTCTGACCAATTCAGAGGGGTTAGACACTTACGTCCATATAGTACCTCGAAGGGGAGCCATCTTCAAGCTAGCTAGATAGTTGTTGTTATAAGAGAATTCAGCATACGGGAGAGATTCTTCCCACTTATTGTCAAAGGAGATGACACAAGCATGCAACATATCTTCAAGCACTTGGTTAACTTGTTCAACTTGACCTTGGGACTCGGGGTGATAAGCAGTGCTCTAGGTTATATGAGCTCACATAGCTTCTTGGAAACTTTTCCAGAATTCAACGTGAAAATGTTGCCTCGTTCTGAACTGATCTCATTCAAAATACCATGGAGTGACGCAATCCTCGAGATATGGAAGTTCGCCAACTGACTAGAAGTGATAGTTTCCTTGATTGGCAAAAGTGTGCAACTTTGGAGAATTGGTCGATGGCGACAAAGATATCATTGTTACCCTTTTGTGATCTGGGGAGGCCGGTGATGAAATCCATGTGAAAGTTATCCCATTTCTATTCAGGAATAGGCAGTGGTTGCAGAAGTCCAGCAGGCTTCTGATGTTGTGCTTTGACGCGACAAAAAACGTCACATTCTTCAATATAGCAAGCAATGTCTTGCTTCATCTTGGACCACCAATATTTATCACGAATGTGTGGCTTGTGGGGCCCATGTGGCTCCGTTTGGCGTTATTCCAACGTTGAAAAATCCTATATATATACCAAAAACCCTAGAAATAAAGAGAGAACTTCCGCTCCACTTCCGCAACATTGGAGTATCTAGGACATTAGGGTTGATTGATATGTATCATGGGTGTTATTCTAGTACGAACTCTAGGGATGTTTGTGACACTTATAGGAATAGCTCAAAAGATTGATAAAAAATAATAACTTTGAGGTGGTTCTACTACCTACACCAATTTCATCTTATTGTTCTCTGCTAGATAGGAACTTTGGAATGATTCTTTGTTGCACGTTGAGGGATGGTCATATGATTCTACTATGTTAGCATTGTTGAGAGATTGCACTAGTGAAAGTATGAACCCTAGGCCTTATTTCCAAGCATTTATACAACATTTTGCTTGCTGTTTTCTACTTGCTACCTTGCTGTTTTTATATTTTCAGATTACAAAAACCTATATCTACTATCCATACTACACATGTATCACCATCTCTTCGCCGAACTAGTGCGCCTATACAATTTATCATTGTATTGGGTGTGTTGGGGACACAAGAGATTTCTTGTATTTGATTACATGGTTGTTTAAAAGAGACCATCTTCATCCTACACCTCCCACAGATTGATAAACCTTAGGTCATTCACTTGAGAGAAATTTGTTGCTGTCCTACAGAACTCTCCACTTGGAGGCCCAACAACGTCTATAAGAATAAAAATTGCATAGTAGACATCACCGCGCATGTGCAACTCGCTCACCAGGAATCGAGCCCTTTGAGCTCCACCCACAACCCGCCTCGCTCCCAAGTTCTCCACTAATGCTCCACCTTATCCTTTCGTCTTATCTATAAGGGCCGCCACCGAGGATCACCTCCTTTTCCGATGGAGGATGAGGCGACCAACAAGCGGGGGCGGGTCGAGGCTGAACCACAAAAGCCTCCAGCAAGTGTGGACTTCATCGGCACTACAAACGTTGTTGTTCTGTAGGCACAACGTATATGTTGTACAAACATAGCAAATCATAGTACACACACACTAAACTACGAAACCCGTCGGAGATGATTTCATCAAATGCTGACAATTGTATACCAGCAAGCGTTTCCCCGCAACACACATAAGTTATTAGCACCAATCGTCTCTGTAATTTCTGATATTCGCACATGATTGTGATTACTCACCTGTTTGCTATATATTGCACACATCTTGTTATGCTAAATCGTTTGTGTTTTGCTATATCATCACACACAGTTTATGATAGTGAACTGTGTGCCCTTTATCGCACACATCTTGATCTCTGTAATATTTTGTGTTATTTTAGCTAATCGCAAGCAGTTTGTATGGATGAACTGTATGGCACAAATCTCACCGGTAAGTTTTTTCTGAACCGTATTTGATGGGTCCGCCACCGCCCACGGTTTGTGTTATTGGCGACGGAGGTTGAACTATATTGTTTGCGATTCATGCATCACACATAGTTTCGTTGAAGGGTCTCTAATTGATGTGTCATCTTTGAACCATCGTGTAGTAGTGATTTGGGCAATTTTCCAACCACTCATCCTGTAAGTGTTCTCAAACATACATACCTTGCTAACATAGACTTGTGTTTACTTTCATGTTCCTAAAGGTCTCAAATATCAATATATGCACATGGTCTCAATCTTTTTTATGTATATCTTCTCAACTTACTATGATGTGCCGAAAGAAATACAAAAGATAGTGGACAACATGGAACTCATTGATGGAACAACATATACGTGGAAAGACATGTGGTATGCATCATTTTTTCTAACTCTGTTGACTCTCTTGTGCGAACATATGCACATGAACCAAGTTCTACACCACACAAAGTTACCAATGCACACTCTAACCAAGACCAACATCCAGAAGAAACTGTTGGTAATAATTTTATTTGTTTCAGTATTCATAGTACATTCTTTCTTATTAATAGGCCATACCATGTAATAATTGTGTTATTGCAACGAAGACTCCCTAATCATGTTCTTCTTGATCAGATGGATCGATATGGTGAAATGAGAATTATTATATTTTTTATGTTGACATATGGTCGATATACTTGATGTCTGAGAAAGATGGACGCCTCATCATCTTCGATAGGTAACATGACTTATTTTCTTTGTACAAAATGGAGGTTACAGGCATGCTGCTCTTCGTGATCCACCACAAAGGTGATGAGGCTATCCTCTTTGTCAAACACATGCATGGGCAACTCGTGTAATATGAAAAACCTGATGAAGAGTAGTTCTATGCTGCTGCTGCACTTTCTGTTGATGGTCGAACACTCCTACCCGTAATGTGCAATACATTTGGGAATGACGTTGGTGATGTACCAACTGTTTGTCCCATGTATGAACTTCTAACGCTACATTATTCTTTGTGATCATATTCCCCGTTCATGTTGTATTTAAGAATTGGTATGTCATCTCATAGCTCAGTAAAATGATAACATGCACAATTATTTTAATGGATCTCATTACTAGCATCTTAACTCATATCCACTAGATAAACCCAAAATTTTGTTTTCAAGGCCACCACACCATTTTTTTTATCTTTTCCCAACCCACCGAACTTCTCAACTAATATCCATTAGATTTGATCCTAATATTTTATAAACTTTGCCATGGTAGAATTTATAAGGTAATACATTCTGAACACGAACATGCCATTTTTGTTTATCATTTTTCTAACCCACTGAACAATTTTTGTGATACCGAACATTTTCCATGATACTGCAAATCATCGCAGAATATGCACATACCTAATGACGGCCAAATACGTTATAAAAAAGAAGGCCAAAACATCGCCGAAGTTGCCGAGGGCGCTGCCCCAGGTGAAAAACACTTGGTGACTTTTGATCGTCATAGAAAATGATCTTTGAGTGTGCTTACAACTTACAGGTAAGATCAAGAACACAAATATAATCATGAAAACATAATAGGTTCAAATCTAAAATCATGGCACTCTAACTCTAGTGACAAACATTAAGAATATCAGACTCATAGCAACATCACTCTTAGAACATAGTGGATTCTAGGGATTAAGCCCTAATAAATTGACAACAATCAGATATGAGATCTCATCCAAATCCTATCTAACTCCAGTATGCCTACAACGGATTACTCACACATGAAGGTGAACATATGAGATTGTTGATGTGAAGAAGGGTTGGTGATGACGACGGTGACGATTCCTTCTTTCTGGAGCCACAAACGAACTCAAATTAGCGTTCCCGGTGAAGAACAGAGGCGACAACTCCATAACGTAAAACTCGATGAAACCGTCTCTCTCATGTTTTTGAGGATGTGAATCTATAGAGTTGGAATGAGGTCGAAACGATGTCCATGGTCCCCACAAGCTCAGGTGGCATAGCAACGGGGGACCCTCCCCCTGTCCTTGTGCCCCCATGTGGCTCTTTTGGAGTACTTCTTCATTCCTATATTTTTTATATATTTCAAAATAAACCTTCCACAATCCCCATTCAACTCCAGGAATTTTTATTTATGCATAAAAAACAACACCATGACAGTTCTATTGAAAACAACGTCAGTCCGGGTTAGTTTCACTCAATCATGCAAATTAAAGGCCAGAAGAAGAGCAACAGTGTTTGAAAAAATTAATACGCTGGAGATGTATCACTCCCTTGCACAACTGTTGGATCCTTGTTCACCGCGGTTGTGAACGACGACATCCCCGATGACGAGTTCGCCACCAACAACGTCTTCCCCGATGTCGATCACCTCCTGAGCGACATGACGAACAACGTATCTTCTTCCATTGCTTCGTATGTCATCTTATCCTCTCTATCAGGGTTAGTGTTTGGTTCACTACTAGTAGTAATCAATTTGGATATGGTACATGTTTCTTATGTTCTCGACTACATGACTAACTTCAACAATTTGTTGTTTGTTTCAATTACTAGTAATGCATACGTGCAATGCACGTTAACATTGGGGAGGAAAATAATTGCATGTTTATATTAGGTAGAATATCAGTTACATGTTAATGTGACACTAAGGGCCTGCTTGGATTTTCGTTTTCAAAGCAAATACACGGTAAAATATACCTCCATAAGTAAAAAACCAGATCGGCTACCCATGTGCGCTTGGTTGATCGTTTTTGGCTTGTAACATTTACACCGTTTCATTCGATTACACCTGTAATTAGCCGGTATTTGATACATACCTTGGCCCGTCATTTTCCCCACCACTTCGTAATCCTCTCCTCTCTCATGAGACTAGGCGAGATCGGCAGCTTTACTGCCGCAACCACAACGCACGGGCAGACGCTGACACCGATGTCCTTGATGGAGTGCCGATGACAATGACTAGTTGTGGTGTCGGCGAGGCGCCGATGGCATTGACCGCGCGGCGGCTAGACAATGATGACATGGTTGTCTGTTTAAAAAAAAGATGATGCAGGGTTGTTCTTCGTGCCCCTTGCTATAGTATCCGCACCAATCATCAGATCTCGTCGCAGCCGATGACCTGGTCGAGCTCGCCCGCCACCGCGCGACTTCACCGCCGGCTACGCGCCACGGACCACCTTGATCAGAGAGGTGGAGGCCAGGATAATGTCGGGAGAAGATCCTGCAAGGGCAGCCTCTTGAGCGCAGCAGCCTTGATGAGCTCTCAACCGATTTTCAAATGGAGGGAGGAGGAGGGGGTGGTGGTGGTGGGCGGTAGCAACGACGACAGCTTCTTGATCCATTTGTCCATCTCCATCTCCCACGAGAGTCAATGAGGAAGAAAACACAGACGTGCGAACCGTAAAGGGGAAGGATATGATTTACAAGGGGAAATAGAAATCATGTATGATGCTGTTGTAATTTGTTACACGTGTAAGACTTTTTCAGGGCTTCCAAGAGGGCCCTAATATTAGGTAGAATATCAACTACATGTTAATTATACGATTAGTATATGTGTAGATATTTGATATAATATTAATTGCATGCTAAACATGTTGAGCGCTCGTCATTGGAGCAATCTAGGTCGTAGGGTTGATATGGTTTGACAACCGAGATTAATTGAATTTGACCTTTGCGTCTTTTTCATACTAGTATAGATATAGATATAGACGAGGACACGACTCCCGAATGAACAATAAAATTGGGAGATATAGTAGAAAAAAAATAATCAAAAAATCAGAAATTTTGGGGCATGAAACATTAATGTTTTTCTACATGGGTGCAAAAGTTCATGGTGAAATCACATTTTGGGAGGTGTGAAAAAAAACAAAATCAATTATTCAAAAAGAGTGTTTTTAGCAGTATTTTGAAGCATACATTTTGTTTCTTTTGTTCACACCTCCACAAATGTAATTCCATTACGATTTTTTGCATGCGTGTAGGAAAAACATAAATGTTTCTTTCCACAAAATTTTAGATTTTTTACTACTTTTTGGATTTTACTCTTCATCCAAGAGCATGTGAGCTCAAGCTGGCAATAACACTTTTTATAGATGATCACTATTATGTTAATCATGTTTTGTCTACTATTCGTTGAATTAAACTTAAAGAGAAAATGCTCAATTATTCAACAAAAGCCCTCAACACCAAATTTATTTCTAAAAAAACACCAAATGTAAACTGTATTAAACGAAATGTTACATATTATGCAAAACACAAATTATAGAGCTTTGCTTCAGTGCATCCCCTTAAATTTTTACACGAATCTTAAAGTTACTTAAAAGAAATATTATTGTATTCACAATCCACTAGTTCTAATCCTCTTCTTCGAATGCATCAAATAAGATTAACAATCTAATTTGTTTAGTTAAGGCATCATCTTCTCATCTCCATCTTTATTATCTGTATTATAAACTTTTGGTGCACAGGCTCCAGTGAGCCTTATATATTTGAATAGTGTCAGAATGGTATTTTAAAGTATCGAAAAAGAAAAAAAATGTATTATGCATGTGCAAATTCTGATGATGAAATAAATAACCGTATAAGCTACACAAGAATGGTAAAATCGTGATTTAAAAAGATGAATAGTTTGCAAGTATTATTCAGTACTTAGAAATCACCATCTTGTCATTTTTGTATAGCCCACATGATTACTCATTTCATCATTAAACTTTACACATGTGTGATACACACCCATATGATAATGTGAAATTCTTTTCAGTTTTTTCTGAAACTTTAAAAGCGATTTTTAAACTATTTAAAATAAAGTTCTCCAATGCGCCATGCTCCAAAAAGGCTTTCCCTATTAGTATTTCGGAGGGGGCAGGGCAGGGCCCAGGAATCCGCGCCAAGTGGCACGCCGAGCAGGCAACCACCGTCCACCGGCGACCCCTCTCCTCTATCCAGTATCCACTCCCGCCCGCGCTCGCAGTCGCAGCTCACCAGGGAAGAGATGATGCTGATGAGGCCGCGGTTCCTCTCCCCCTCGCCGCCCTCCTCCCGCCGCGAGCCCCGCCCCCGCACCCTCTCCGAGGCTTCCAGAGTCCCCTCGTCCTCCCGTCCCTCCTCCGCCCGCCCCCGGCCCTCCTCCAACAAGCGCCCGCCGCCCAACCTCCGCCGCCTCACCGCCCGCATCGTGGCCCTCACCCGCCGCAAGCAGCTCGCCCAGGTACGGTACCACGCACTGCCGCCGACCCATTCGTCCCGTCGGTTTTAGATTGGGGCTGGTTTCCCGTTCTCATTCAAGGCTCCGGCGCGCGCGTGGCGGGTGCCCCTCCGCGCAGGTCATGGCGGAGGTGGAGGCGTCCAAGCGCCGCGCTCGCTCGGGCAGGGAAGGAGGGATCAACATCATCGTGATGAACGCCGTGCTCGAGGCCTGCGTGAGCTGCGGCGACGTCGACCTCGCGGTCCAGCTCTTCGACGAAATGCGCGGGCCCATGGGGTGCGGCGTCGACGGCGTCTCGTACGGCGTCCTGCTCAAGGTATATATATCCCCTTTCCGCCCCCCCTCCGAGACATTCATGGTTTGGAGTCATTTTGGACCATCATGAGCGCTCTAGGTGCCATTTCGAGTTTTTGCGTCATATTCAAATACATTCACCATATACTACACGAACCCCATTAAATTTCTATCTCAGATTGTCTGAGCCATCAATGTGTCAACTCTGTATGAACAGCTGCCTTCTATTTGTGTTCCTCAGACCGTTCCTTCTCTAATCTCCAGATTACATTCTTGCACCTTCAAGGGATTAACTTCAGTGGTATCTCTGAAAATACGTGGTGTGTTTTGCTGATTGCTTACTTTAAATAAGAATCTGGCAGAATCTTACAATTAATGTGCTCTAATTGAAGGGTCTGGGGATAGCTAGAAGGATTGACGAAGCGTTCGAGATACTGGAATCAGTTGAGAAAGATACTTCTGATGGGAGCCCCAGGCTCTCTCCTCATCTTATATGTGGTTTTCTAAACGCCCTTATCGAAGCAGGTTGGTGCAAGATGGACCGTTTTACAATATGTTTGCATATTGCACCAAGTATATTGCCCTTTATTTCACAAAATCACTAGAGACGCCTGATACTGACTACTAGAGAACTCTAAGAAGAATATTAGTGCGAGGATAAGTCACTGGTCGGAATTATATGGTAGCTTATACATAAAACTCAACTGATATCAGAATAAAAAACAACAACAAAGCCTTTTAGTCCCAAACAAGTTGGGTTAGGCTAGAATTGAAACCCACAAGACCTCAAAACCAACTCATGGTTCTGGCACGTGGATAGGCTTCCCCTGTCATGGCTACTTCTTTGGTGATATTCCAGTTCTTCATATCTCTCTTAGCGGACTATTCCCATGTCAAGTTTGGTGTACCCCGACCTCTCTGGACATTATCCGCACGCCAACTGATATCAGTATCAAAGTCCTAAAATTAAATGGCTCATCGGTGGGAAAGCAGTATTCTGGTGTCTAATATATAGGCAGTATTCTGGTTACACAGGCATGCCCATACCCTGAAAATATAGTCTTAGTTTCAGTGAGTAAATTGTATACTATTCCGTGTATATTGAAATGAGTCGCACTGGTGAACCACCTCTAAGAAATATTTTTACATAATACTACATTTTGTTGCAATCTAGTTTCACTGAACTTATTTTATAATATGCTGTGGAAAATAGCCATGGAAGTAAGAAAAATTTGGTTAAATATACAGTAAAATAGCCAAAGCAGTTTGAACAAACGAGATTATCATAATCCACCATAATGTCGAATCAAGCCCTACTGAAGAAAATAACTTGGCTATGAAGCCACTAACAAATACTCCCTCCATCCCAAAATAAGTGTCGTGGTTTTATTAGAAATTTGTACTTATTTGAACTAAAACCATGACACTTATTTTGGGACTGAGGGAGCAGAAGATAAGGCTATTGCTGTAAATTAACTGGCCATTGGCTGCATTTTTTGCAATTTTTTCTTTTTCGAACAGAGGCAAAAGATTTGCCTCATCTATCAATTAAGAAGAAGAGAGTTGCCCAGTTAATTAAAGGAAAACTGGGCGAAAAACGTCACAACATACCCCCCCCCCCCCCCCCCCCCCCCCACACACACACACACACACCAAAAAAATCCGAAGAAAGCCTCGTCGAGGTATAAAAGGCATGTTACTACTGAATGGTTACTCGTATAGTGGAGATAACAAAAGGAGGCATCACTAAATAAATAACTCTATGCACTTAGTTTTTTTTTATGTTGCATAGTGAGTGGAGCTAAGTTCTATGACTTGCTGATTGGTTATGCTTATGCCATGTTCTCATTACAGATTATTTGTTTTTGTCATAATATTCTATGCATAGCTGTTTACCGCTGAAAATTTTCCATAGCTTACATTAGCTGTCTGATTACTGATAAAATCGAATTTCATATTTTGTCCAGGAGATATGAGGCGTGCCAATGCTCTTGTTGCTCGTTTTCGCCAAGTCCTTTATGAGGGACACTCTGTGTTACTATACAACTTACTGATGAAGGTATCGCTTAATTTCCCTTGCAATTCTTTCCTTAAGTTGTCTGTTCTTTTGCAGTACTGTCTCAATTGCAGTCTCACAAGTTTCTGAATTGGACACCCTCCAGGGATACATAAAAAGCAACTTCCCTCTTGGAGCATTAACTGTTAAAGATGAGATATTGCGTCAAGGGTTGAAGCCTGATAGATTGACGTACAACACCATCATTTTTGCATGCGTAAAATCAGCAGAGATTGAGAAGGCTTTCCAATTTCTTAAAGATATGAAGGTGTCACACAAGGGTTGGAAAGGCCAGTTTTAGCCACAAAATTGTCTTGCATATACATGTAGTTGCCTCGTTAATGAAAATTAGTTGCTCATAAATGCAGGATGAAGCTAAAAGGGATAATAATCCTGAACTCCTCCCGGATGCTGTTACCTACACAACATTACTTAAGGTTATTCATTGATTGCCTTATATACGTTGACATGCTATTTTTGCTGTTTATGTATTCAGCATCATTTAATGATTTTTAATTGCACAAGTTATTGAAGCATGTTGCAGGGTTTAGGAAACAGCCAAGATCTTTATTCAGTTCTGAAGATTGTGGTGGAGATGAAATCATCACTTGTCTCAATTGACAGGACTGCATACACAGCTATGGCAGATGCCTTTCTAGCTTGCGGGTCCATTGACGGTAAGCTACATAGCAATTTTGAGTGGGCTAATTTGCTTGGTAACACACTGCATCTTTACAACTTGGAAAATAGAAGTGGTAGCTCAATAAGGGCATGTACAGTGGTTGATAATGCATTCTTATCTTAAGTCCGTCACATAATTTGAGATGGCAATAGAAAATGATGTACAATGGTTTATCTCTAGTAACTGGATATACCTAAATATGTGGTGAGAGATATTGTTCCTAAGAGATCATCTCTTAATTAAGAGAAGGCAAGCCTTTTCTTCTGATTTCTCTCACCTCCACCTCAGCATTTATCCTACATGGCACTCATAAGATAGCACCATTGTACACGAGAAATGAATTGGAGCTCCCAGGTGCCACACACCTCTTTATGAAATGCAAAAACGTCTTATATTTTGGTACGGAGGGAGTAGTTCTTAGTTCCTGGTCGATCCAGGTTGCCAATCTGACCTCAATAGTTTATGTGTACATAAATATGGAAAGACAATTGTGACCAGCATATTGGGAGAAAAGTAGTGCTATTGCATGTTCCATTAGATTTGGACCATATATTGCGAGAAAGGAAGAAACCGAAACATTTGGATGAGACACTCCTGCTGCGCTTTTAGTTGTCACCTCTTACAAAAATCTTCTTGCACAATGTAAATGCAAATGGAATTCTCGTGCTTGAATATGTAGAGCCTTGTTGGTGTTGAAATATATTACTACCTTCTGTGTGTAGATATCCTAATATGATTCTTTTGTTGTAGGGGCTCTGTGCATTTTTGGTGAGATAATAAAGCAGGCTGGTGACAACAAAGAGTTGAGGCCCAAACCTCATCTTTATCTTTCAATCATGAGAGCTTTTGCTACTATAGGTGATTTTGATATGGTAAGGAGATTGAAAGACCGCATGTTGCCAGATTCAGTTGGATCCATTAGCCGTTCAGCTAAACAAGAGGCAGATGAGCTATTGATGGAAGCTGCTATAAATAATAATCAGGTACGCTAAATAAGAGGCAAATGAGAAATTGATTTCATGCATATATAATCTCATGCTGTTTCAAACCTGTAGATAATTCACTGTCTTCAGTATTTTTTTGAATTCACATCGTTCTCATCGTTTATTGCGGTTCTGTGGGGGCTCTACTATGATGTTAAGAGTCAGGCCCGTCGATGAGGGGGAGCGAAGTGAGCGACCGCACAGGGCTTCCAATATCAAGGGGCCCTACCGTGAAAAAAATCAGTACAGGAATCAGGCTATATGCACCAGTCTACGTTCCATTGCCTCGCTGGCCGCTAAAAGATCGCTAAAAGACCAGTATAGGAAACAAACGTGTCCCTGTTGCTTACAGGGCAATAACAACCTAAATATCGCTAAAGGTTAGAGGCCAAAATAACAATCTACAGCCCAAATGCCAATGCCCCGATCGGAAGCGCTAGAGCCAGGTCCAGGATATGGATCGATCTATTCCAGGGGACTGCCAGCCGAACTGGTTTGTCGCGACTGGAGATGGACGAGGCCCTAGCAGTGGTGCCGGCGGGCGCAGTTGCTTCCAACCCAATCCCCTCGGCTGATCATCGTGCTGCCGTGAAGAGCAATATTAAGCTTCATGCACTAGCCAACGCAACCAAAAGTTTGAACTGATGGAAAGGGCTAGTGCAATCTACATATACTGTAACACTCCCTCTCACGTGTGACGGGGAAGACAAGTCAACACGTGCAACCGGAAGAGAGCGACGACGCGCGAGAGGGGGTGTTAGAGTATATGTGTATTGCACTAGCCCTTTCCATTAGTTCGAACTTTTGGTTGCGTTGGCTAGTGCATGAAGTTTAACATGGTATCCGAGCCTAAGGTCTTGAGTTCAAATCCTGGCTTTCGCAGTTTATTCAAAATTTGCTGCCGCCCCCTATGTGTTCACGTATAGGCCTCTTGAGCCATACTTCCAAGTCTGTCCACATGCTGACTTTCCGTGTCACACGTGAGAGGGGGTGTTGAAGTGTATATGTGGATTGCCTAGCCCTTTCCATTAGTTTGGACTTTTGCTTGCGTTGGCTAGTGCATGAAGCTTAACATGGTATTGGAGCTAAGGTCTTGAGTTCAAGTCCTGGCTTTCGCAATTTATTTAAAAAATTGCTGGTAGCCCCCTTTGTGTCCACATAGAGACCTCTTGAGTCATACGTGAGTTTTTTGCGTCGTCGCTCTCTTCCGGTTGCACGTGTTGACTTGTCTTCCCCGTCACACGTGAGAGGGCGTGTTACAGTATATGTGGATTGCACTAGCCCTTTTAATCAGTTCGGGCTTTTGGTTGCGTTGGCTAGTGCATGAAGCTTAACATGGTATCGGAGCTAAGGTCTTGAGTTCAAGTCCTCACTTTCATAATTTATGTAAAAAATTCTTGGTAGCCCCCCTTTGTGTCCATGTAGAGACCTCTTGAGTCATACGTGAGTTTCGCGCACCGTCGTTCTTTTCCGGTTGCAAGTGTTGACTTGTCTTCCCCATCACACGTGAGAGGGGCTGTTACAGTATATGTGGATTGTGTTAGGAATAAGCAACTTGTATTCCCATGAGGCCATAGGCTAGTATATATACATGTATAGGTTGTGGACTATATGCAGGAAACCCCTTATATATCGGGATAAATACAAAAGGGTACATGACTTATATTATAACTCTAACACCCCCCCCCCTCAAACTCATGGTGGATGAACAACACTGAGTTTGGAGAGATAAAAGCCATGTTGTGCTCTAGTCTGGGTCTTTGTCAGGAAATCCGCCAACTGTAACTCGGAAGGCACATACTGAAGAGCAATGACTTGATCCTGCACACCAGCGCACACATAGAAAGCATCAACACCAATATGCTTGGTGAGCTCATGCTTCACAGGATCGCATGCAATGCTAATAGCACCTGTAGTGTCAGATAAGAGCAGAGTCGTTGTAGTGACAGAAACACCAAAATCCTGAAGTAACCACCGTAACCAAGTCACCTCTGTCGTTAAAAGAGCCATCGCTCGCAACTCAGCCTCTGCACTCGAACGGGAAACTGCAATATGTTTCTTCGTCTTCCAGGCAATGAGAGAACCACCAAGAAAAACACAGTAAGCAGAAAGTGAACGGCTATCTGAAGGATCACTAGCCCAGGTAGCATCCGAATAGGCCTGAAGCTGTAAAGAACTGGAGCGAGGAAAGAATAGACGGTGAGAGATCGTGCCCCGAAGATATCGGAGAACACGAAGGAGATGACTATAGTGAACCGATGTGGGAGCGGAGACAAACTGACTCAGAATATGAACTGGATAAGAGATATCCGGACGAGTGACAGCTAGATAGACAAGACTGCCAACAAGATGACGATAACACGTCGGGTTAGGCAGGGGATCACCATCACTATCACGGAGGTGAACATTGAGCTCCATAGGAGTCTCAACAATGCGCTCGTCAGTAAGAGCAGCACGAGCAAGAAGATCCTGGATATACTTTTCTTGGGATATAAAAAAGTCATCAGAGGTAGAAGAGACTTCAAGCCCAAGAAAGTAGCGAAGAGGTCAAAGATCAGACATAAGAAACTGCTCACTAAGACGGGCCTTTACAAAGGCAATATACTCGGGGTCATCCCCAGTGATGATCATGTCTTTAACATAGAGAAGAAGAGTCCGACCACGAGGAGAAAGGTGAATAAACAATGCTGGATTATGAGCACTCGCTGAAAAACCAGCGGCAGTCACCACAGAGGCAAAACGCTCAAACCAGGCACGAGGGGCTTGCTTAAGGCCATAGAGAGAGCGACGAAGACGACATACCATGCCATCAGGAACAGAATACCCAGGTGGTGGCTGCATGTACACCTCCTCACGCAGCTCACCATTAAGAAAGGCATTCTTAACATCAAGCTGGGATATAGACCAGTGGCGTGCAGAGACCACGGCAAGAAGTGTACGAACAGTGGTCATATCGGCCACAGGAGCAAAAGTCTCGTCATAATCACGACCATGCTCCTGCTGAAAACCACGAGCCACAAGACGAGCTTTGTGACGCTCAAGAGAACCATCGGAGCGAGTCTTAACCTTGTAAATCCACTTACAAGTGATGGGACGGACTCCGGGAGGAAGGGAAACAAGATCCCACGTACCAGTGCGTTCAAGAGCAGCAATCTCCTCTGCCATCGCAAACTGCCATTCAGGATGAACAACAGCCTCACGATAGGAAGTCGGCTCAAGAACAGCAACACCAACGGTGGGAAATCCAAGGCGATCAACAGGCGGACGAGGGCGAGAACGCAAGGCATAGGGAGGCTGAGATGAGGATGACGACACATCCGCAGAGGCATCCACAGAGGCACCCACATGACGTGAACGACGAGTGTAACACTGAGGAAAAGATGGACCAATGCAAGGGTGGATCGCCAAGGTAGAATCAGGGGGTGAAGACGTAGAAGTCACCGAAGATGAAGGTGCAGAATCCGGTGACATGCCAGGAGAGGAAACCGTGGGAGATGGTGGTAGCAAATCGACAAGAGGTGGAGAAGCAGAGGGAGCGAAACGAATAGGCAAAGGCTCGATTGGGGTGAGAGGTGTATCAGGAAAAGTGAGGAAAGAGATATCCTCCACTGAAAAGGTCGAGGAAGATGGGCGTGGGTAGAAGGGATGAGACTCGTCAAAAGTCACATCCCGACAGATACTCATCCGACGACCGATAGGATCCCAACAACGATAGCCTTTATGCTCATCACTGTAGCCTAAGAAGACACACTCAACAGACTGAGCGGTCAGTTTGGTGCGTTCGCGAGGGGCAAGAACATAGCAAACACAACCAAACAGGCGAAGCATCGAATAATCGGGAGAACGATCAAAAAGACGCTCAAAAGGAACACCACCCTGTAGAGCAGTAGAAGGTTGTAGATTGATGAGATAGGTGGAGGTGGAGACGGCCTCAGCCCAGAAATGAGGCGGGAGAGAGGCAACAATCATCATCGCACGAGCCGTCTCAAGAAGGTGACGATGCTTGCGCTCAGCTACACCATTCTGAGCATGAGCACCAGGACAAGAGAACTGAGCAAGTGTACTCTGCTCAGCGAGAAATCCACGCAACATCTTGAAGATATACTCTCCAGCAGAGTCAGCACGGAACACACGAATAGGCGTTGAGAACTGAGTGTGAACCATGGCAGCAAAACGCTTATAGATAGATAATACCTCACTACGAGAAGACATAAAATAAATCCATGTGTATCGAGAGAAATCATCTATAAAGATAATATAGTAGCGATGGCCTCCCTTCGAGGAAAAGGGAGCTGAACCCCAAACATCCGAGTGGACAAGGTCAAAAGGACGCTGAGACACAGTCTCGCTATGAGGATAAGGTAACTGAACCTGTTTACCAAGCCGGCAGCCCTGACAGTCTAAAGACACACCACCGGAGACGGATCCAAGAAGACCACGTCGAACTAAGGATGAGAGACGAGAGCCACATAAATGACCCAGACGATGATGCCACTCTTGAAAAGAGCTGGTAGACAAGGCAACAGAAGAGGAGAGACTGGCTGCAGTGGCAGCGGATGGAAGGTGAAGCCAGTCAAGCTCCCAGAGACCCTGAGAGTCACGGCGCCGGGGGCCAGCACCAAGAAGAGCACCAGTGTGACGGTCCAGAACTGAACATGAGTCAAAGTCAAGGATGACCCGACAATCAGAGTCAACAATCTGGCCACCAGAAAGGAGCTGCATGGTAAGCCGAGGAACATGAGCAACATCGGGAACATGAAAAGATGAAGTGCTAAGAGTGCCTCGGCCACTAACCGGGAGAGAAGTACCATCAACAGTAAGAACATGAACACGAGAATCAAGAGATCGAGTAGATGACAGAGTGGATGAATCAGGAGTCATATGAAAATATGCTCCAGTATCAAGAACCCACGGAGATGTACCTGCGTGTGTAGAAGGTGGTCTCACAATGCCAGAAGAGTCCGTAGCAGAACCAACAGAACTTGTCGAGGAAGAAACAACAGATGGAGCTAGCAGACATTGAAATCGTCCAATCTCCTGCCCAGTCAGGGGCGCAACTGAAGATGTCGATGTAGACACACCCGACAACGGAGAGTCGAAGGCAAGCAGCAGGGCGCGAAGTCGCGCAATCTCGTCCTCGGTGAAGTACATAGCTGAAGTAGGCGGCGTAATGGCACGAGGAGAGAAGCGACCACCACCACCTGTGGAAGCCGCTAAATATGGCGGTGTAGCATGTCCAGTATCGTCTGCAAAGACCGATGGAGAAGACGAGGCCGTGTGCAGACAAGCACCAAACGCCAAGGGAAGACGCGTGGACGAAGAGCAGTCCATGGAGTCATATGCACCAGGACAACCGGTGAAAGTCGCGAGAAGTGTCGGGGAAGAGCGACATGCACCGATGAAAGTCGCGAGAGGGGTCGGTATAGAGCGATAATCGCCATATGTAGAGCTCGCAGGAGCAACAAAAGAACTACCAGCACAGCCGTCAGGAGTCACGGGAAGCAAGGGACTGCAATGTTGCGTGCTGGTGTAGACCATTTTTTTTTGTCAACGACTGCGTGTAAGCCCGATCCGATCTGGAGGGCAGAATCGAGCAGCTGGGCGGCGGGATCCGATCTAGAAGGCTGAGGCGAGCAGGAAGAGGAGCAGCTCGGCAACAGGATTCATCCTGGAAGTCAAGCACGCAACTGTAACTCGGGTCAAGCAGGTCGGCCACCTCGTCACAACCGGGACGACTGGAGGTCTGGCGACGGGATCTGGAAGGCTCGATGGAGGAGATTTCGGTGGGCCGGGAGCGCTTCGATCACGGGAGGTCGTGGTCTTCGATCTGGAGCGGGGTCTGGAGCGCTTCGATCGGGAACAACCTATCTGGAGCGGGGCTTCTATCCCACGGGAACCAGCAGCAGTTGGAGACGGCTTCGATCAGGAGCGGGGCCTGCAGCGCTTCTATCCCACGGGAACCAGCAGCAGTTGGAGATGGCTTCGATCTGCAGCGGAACGGGAAGGAGAAGGAGATCGAGGAAGACTTCTATCGGGAGCAGGAGGCAGGCGCTGGCACGAGGTGATGAGGAGGAGCCGCTGCCTGACGGGAACGAGCCAGAGAGGAGGGCTCTGGTGTGGAGCGGATCAACAACACGAGTTGCGGCGTGCAAAAGTTAACCTAGCTCTAATACCATGTAGAAGTGCATGCTCTAGCCAATGCAACCAAAAGACCGATCTGATGGAAGAGACTAGGCAGCACATTATACGTCAACACTCCCCCTCACGTGTGGCTCCCTCAGGCCTAAACGTGGACCGAAAGTGGGCTGCAATTTAATTGCGCCAGCCGGGTCTTGAACTCGAGACCTCTTGGCTCTGATACCATGTTAGGAATAAGCAACTTGTATTCCCATGAGGCCATAGGCCAGTATATATACATGTACAGGTGGTGGACTATATGCAGGAAACCCCTTATATATCGGGATAAATACAAAAGGGTACATGACTTATATTATAACTCTAACAGATTGCACTAGCCATTTTCATCAGTTCGGACTTTTGATTGTGTTGGCTAGTGCATGAAGCTTCACAAGCAACAGGTACACGCCCACCTTCACGCTCGGCGCCGTTCGTTGCTTCGATCAGGATTCCAAAAAACAGAAAGTCAGGATTTAAGTACCCACACGAATCCCGACGTAAGATCAATGACATAGGAAATAGGATTTAGATGTGAAATACTTATGGCACATCTAGTTGTGCTTTAGCAAAACTGTTCTAGATACTAGACGGATGCTCCTTTTTTTGGTAGAACATGATGTTAGTTTGTTGCTTTACTACCCCTTTACTTTTTTAACATTAAGTATTTCATACTGTATATGCCTAAATATTGTATTAAAGTAAAACGAATTTGGTTTATATAATATAAAGTGAGAGTATGCTTCACGCATATTAATGCTTCTGTTATATGAATCGTTTGAAATTTTGGGCCCCATTTTGGTTTTCAACCGGGGCCCCAAATTTCTGGATACAGCCCTGTTAAGAGTATACTGTTCCCCATTTGGCACACCACACTAGATGGATACATTATTATTATTATTGTTGTTGTTGTTGTTGTTGTTGTTATTTTATTATTATTATTTGGTTTCTTAATTGCATAATTTTAACCACTTTAAAGGATTGTGTTATGTAATGTTGAAATCTTGTGAATAAATTCCTCTATTTTTTTTGTCTAAGAAAGACCTTGCAAAGACTGAGTCTAAAACTAAAAAGAAAAAAACAGGTCTATTCCTGTGATCCTGTGATTGGGTATACCAACACTTTTCCTTCAGATTTGACTATGTTACCAGATGCAATACAACAGTGCAATGATCATGATTGTTCTCTGTCTCTAGATTTCTTCACTCCTTGAGTGTCTTCTCTGTTTGCCAAAACAGTCTTGAGATTTTTAAATGCCCATGTTCATGGCTTCATGCAACTTAATGCCTTGCTGGCTGATTTAATGTTGTACAGGTAGATGTGGCTAGAAGACTTCTCAGAAGAATAGTTAACGGGAAGGAGCATTTCTCTTGGAGAAGTAGAGTAGGCCTGGTATGTTCTTTTTATTCTGCATTGAATTTTGTCGTCTAAGTACTAATTCTACTTCATTCATTGCTTCGATTATAAAAGTACATGTGTGGAATCTCAATATGACTATTTTGAGTTCTGAGATATAAACGTACTTTGCATGTTTCTTAGTGTTAGCTGGGTTAGGAACCAATTGTGCCACAATTATACACTTATACTAATATTGTGTTACTAGTATAAAATAGTTGTAGTGTTCATGTTGAATATATATCAATTGCTTTGAGCATTGTGATTTATTATTGTATGCATGTAACTTAAGAGGCTATTGTCTCTGTTTTCATCTTGGTTTTAAATATTGCTGTCCTGTCACAAGTGTCCAGTATTGTCTTCTGCTCCGAATTCTAGACGTGTTATTCTGCAAACTCACTGTGTACTGAGATAAGATCACACGCTTTTCTATTATTTGAATCTGGAAGCAAATATGGCCAGCTTTCTGTTGGTTTCACTAATTAAAGTTCAGGAACATTGACCTGCTTTCTAGCCACTATATCTCAGGAATTTCTTTCTTGTGACTGCTCCATATTTCTTTGCTGAAAGATACACATGTTCTAGTTACTAGATATTCATGATATTGTAATGACTTGTCCTGTCAATTTTGAGAGGATACAAGTCTGACTGGTACATATGAAGTAATAAGTCAACTGATGAAGACCTATGACTGAACTTTACTTGCCGGGATACTAGCTGTTAAGGGTATCCCCGAACTCTTGATAGCCAAAGCACCACAAGCCTTGTTTTTCTAGCTGAATCCGTCTTCCTCTGGCCGACCCTAAAACATAACCGATATTCTAACAATCGCTGGAAAGTTATTTCTGCGCCAGTGTTTATGCGAATGCTTTTGTTTTCTCTCTTTTCAATCCGAACCCCAATCTTGTATATTTTAATCCGCTGGCCTACCAATCAGATCCACTACCCATCCATGAAATGGCGGGTGGTTTCACTCCAGGATGCAAGCTTTCAGCTGGAACATTTTCTATGGATTCATTTCATGCAATTAGTGAAGCAAATAGCTTATTCAAGCCTTACGTGCCTTTTGTTATTTTCAAGGGCAGGAGCATAATTATCTCTCCTTGGCACATGAGCTCTCATGAAATGAATGCTTACTTAGTGTTACCTTATTATGCATTGCCAGTCTTGTTTCTGAAGTACAGGACTAACATCTACTCCCTCTATTCCTAAATATAAGTCTTTCTAGAGGTTTTACTAATGGACTACATACGGATGTATATAGACATACTTTAGAGTATTGGTTCATTCATTTTGCTTCATATGTAGACGCCTAATGGAATTTCTTAAAGACTTATATTTAGGAACAGAGGGAGTAGGTGACAATACCTAGTGCATGTTCTTTTTTGTTTGGAGCTGTATGTGTTTGATGTATCTGCATTGGTGAAACTGCCAAGTCTTTCCAATGATGTGACTGGGTGCCAAGATGATATAGCAAATATTCTGTTTGTTTTGCCAGTTCCATGAACTTGATCTGACGAAGTGGAAAAGTGGTCATTGTTAAGTTTTGTTCTTTTCTGTGTATACCAGGTGGCACTCAAAGTTGAAACGTTATCTGGATTCAGCAACTCTCCTTTTAGACCGCATGTATTTCCACAGGTTGTATGTCCATTTCGTTCGTATCTTGAATCCATTCTTCACTTTAACTTGGTTATTTGAACTTCTTTTTAATGACATTGCAGATTCTCTTGAATGATCCTGTTGAGAAGTATATGATTCCGTTTCGAGAAAGTCGACCGTTATCTGCTGACTTAATCTTGGAGAGTGTTGCAATGCGGTTCTTGAAAGACTCTGCAGTTCCTCTTGTGAATGACTGGGGAAGTTGTGTTGGAATAGTTCACAGCCGCGATTGTACCGAGGTATGAAATATTTTGGAACAGCTGGCACTGAATTTGTAGCAAGGAACAGTATTTTGATAAACCAGCCAGTTTAGGTTTTGCACAGCCAGGGGACATCTTATCGGCGGCACAAGTACCTTGTGTATGGTAGAAGCTGGGTGTTGCTGGCAGCATTACTTACGCCGTTAAAAATCTGTGTTGTGTTTATTATTTGCCGACTGCTAACTAGAGAAGTAGGCTAGATGACATGAACATGCATATACTGTCATTGATCGGGTGGCTCTAAAATCGCTCAAGGATGGCGGTGCATAGGCACTTTTGCCGGTTGGTGTAGAGTTTGAGGAACACCTGTCACGGGCATCGGCGGTGCCATTAGAGGATACCTGGTTCAGTTGTCCGTGAAAGAAGAAGAAGAAGGTATGGGGAGGGCAACATCTTTCGAGTCGAGTCGAATACATTCTTTGGACGGTAGATCAGATGTATCCGTTGGTTTACTCGGAGGGGGTTAATTATATTGAACTAATTATTTGCACGGAAGGACAAACCTATACTCCAGTCTCAATGCCAACATATTTGATATTTCCTATTCTAGTTGTTTTATGCTCCTGAACACCTTCATTTTCTCTTGGCAGATGGACTCGCCTCTTCTTTCAATGGCGAGACCACCGCTGTGCGTGCCTTGTTCAACCTCGCTGGAGCACGTCATTGATCTCCTCCTGAGAGAGAAGTGCGAGCTGGTGGTTGTGGTGAAAAGCGGCAACATGTATGAAGGCAGTTACACATCCAGCTCAAGGCCAGTGGGCATTTTCTCCCTCGGTATCCTGTCGGAGGCCACCGCCAACACGGCAAACACACACGTCGACGAGAGCGTCTCCGGTGGTTGAGTAGGCGTGGTTCTTCTTGCGTTGTTCTCCATGGCTCGTCATCAGTGTGCTTAATGTTGTACGGGCATGTACAATGACGACATATGGATACATATGTTCCATGAGAAAAAAATAGGTTGAGACATCTATATTAATTTTTTTTCTTCAATGCAAGCTATCATTAGTGAGCCTCATCAAAGAAAATAAAATACTCCCTCCGTTCCTAAATATAAGACCTTTTAGAGATTGCACTATAAACTACGTACGGATGTACATAGACATATTTTAGAGTATATATTCATTCATTTTGCTTCGTATGTAGTCTTCTAATGAAATCTCTAAAATGTCTTATATTTTAGAACGGAGGGAGTAAAAGATTTCGGTACACATGCATCTCTACTTTCTATTCTTACCTAGTTACCTTTTTTTTTTTTTTTTTGCATCGGTCCATACCTTTTCTTCTCAATCACCTGCCTCCTGTTGAGAATCTCGTTACACCATCCGAACCTTTTGATCTTACATGGCATCATGGCGAGACTATGCATTACCCGTGCTGTACTAGCGAGAAGTCGTTTTCGCGCTGTCCATGTCGCGGAAAGTTTTACCGTGGCAAATCTGGTGAGCTGACCCTACCGCTCTGTGCGAGTGATGTAACCTGTGATACATATACACGCAGCAAAGGCAAAAATGTCAGTGGACCTGAAATTCTCATCCGATGTCTCTGGACTGGTGATGCAGCACGGCGGTCCCGGCTTGTGTTTACTCGCATCTTTGTCCAGTACACATCACCAATAATTAGAAAGAAGAGCATTGCTATACTGGTGCATCCCGATCCCGTAGGTCCAGCAAATTATTTTCTTCAACTTCCCGTAGGTCTAGGCGTCTAGCAGCATCTTGTGTGTGGGAAAGATCCTAGCTAGGTCTGCCTGGCTGTTGTTACCTCGAGTACTTACCTTTGTCCAGGTTTAGATCCGGACGGGGAACCAAGAGGAAGAGAATGACACGTGGGTACTCCTATTATCGACTGAGATCCTCACACAGCGGCTTTATTGTCATGTACTCCGAGTCTCTGATCTTGCATTGAAGGCCTGACTTGAGGCTGACATGTGTCCCAAGTCAACGGATGAACAGAGCCGTTGGGCAGTAACTTTATCGCTTCATGCTCTTTGGGCAGAGCGTACGGTTCACTCCGTTGGGATAGCAGCAACTATACACGAAGTGTTCCGTCCCTATGTTCCGTGGTGATATAGTTACAAGTTATTCATCCGTTCGTAAATACTCCCTCCGTTTTTAAATATAAGATCTTTTAATTCTTTTTACTATAAATTATATATAGATGTATATAGACATATTTTAAAGTGTAGATTCATTTATTTTGTTCTGTATGTACTCCTTCCGTTCCTAAATATAAGATCTTTTAGAAATTATACTATAAACTACATACGGATGTACATAGATATATTTTAAAATATAGATTCACTCATTTTGCTCTGTATGTAGTCTTCTAGTGAAATACCTAAAAGGTCTTATATTTTGGAACGGAGGGAGTAGTCTATAGTAATTTTTTTAAAAGATATTATATTTAAAAACGAAGAAGTATAAGTCTTTATAAAGATTTTACTAGGGGCTACATACGAGGTAAAATAAATAAATATATACACTAAAATTTGTCTATATACATCTGCATGTAGTTCTCTAGTAAAATCTTTTAAAAGACTTACATTTAAAAACGAAAGAAGTACAACATGTAGGCGCGGGCCAACCACTGGTTTATAGAGTCTGCTATAGACATGGTTTTTGTTTTTGGGGAGGAGGTAGTTTCCCCCGAACCCGTGGCGCACATACGCGCCGCTAGTTTATGCATGCATGGAGTGTGCTAGTTACAAGATATGATATGAAGCTCAAGGTGGAAAGCGTTGTAGTAGTAGTAAAAACAATGGAGCGCGTACTGTATCTTGCCGGAGGAACGTTAACGGCGGCACGTAAGCTTTTGCGCAACAACCCGGCCTAAGTAACCATCTCACCCGCTCTCGCCGAGGCCAGCAGCTCAGGTCCACAGCCTGTACGCCTGCCCACTGCGTACATGCGTACGCCCACCGCAGCCCCACCGGTCGCATGCAACTTGCAAGGTCGTTCGGTCGAGTCGAGCGTCGTCGCCTGCTCCTGTATCGCGCGCCTCACAAGGCAAGCTCGGTGGCGCGGCTGCCGCCGTCAGACACACGGTCGACGACGTCTTAGCAGTAATAGGAGACATGGATACGTGCGCTGGCTTTCCTTCCATCTGTGCACGCGGTCGGATGCGTTTACTGCTACGTGATTATAGCGCTTGGGTCCCGCACGCCCCCGACTGGCGCAGACTAAAATAACTGTTTCAATTAAGCCAGTATAAAGTTGTACTAAATTTAAACCATTTATTTTGGGACGGAGGAAGTATATGTTTGGTCTTTAAGAAAAATAATATGCAATGCATTTTGAAACATAGGTAGTATAGCAATTACTCCCTTCATTCCTAAATACTCCCTCGTCCGAAAATAGTTATCACAGGAATGGATGCATTTAAATATATTTTAGTTCTAGATACATCTATTTTTATAAATTCGCGCGACAAGTATTTTTGAATGGAGGGAGTATAATTCTTTTTAGAGGTTCCACTAATGGACTACATATAAATGTATATAGACATATTTTAGAGTGTAGATTTACTTATTTTGCTTCGTATGTAGTCCCCTAGTGAAATATCTAAAAAAACATATATTTAAAAACGGAGGGAGTACTAGATATTATACGCCAATGGCATAAATTCCATATTAATACACAATGTAAATTGTTGGTTGCACCGTAGGGAAGGATTACATATTTGTAACGTATCATGGTTGCAAAGATATCCTTCAGTAAGTTTGACCGAGCCAAAGAAATTCCTTAGGATTTCATGCAATGTAGTCCATACATAAAATTCATTTGGGTTACAATTGTACAAATAAACTTGTGTGCTACACACTGAAAAGTTAGCGCCATAGCTGTAAATAATGTTATCAATCTAGTTAACTAGTACTACCTATAGATCACTAAAGTAGAGATCGAAATGATTTTATATTACTTTACATACGGAGTACTTTTTATAACATGTATTACATGGATGTGGAGTATTTGAGCTCGAGCTTAAATGTACCCACATGAACAGTAAAGTGGAAAAAAAAGAAAAATAATTCAAAAAATTCTGGTTTTTTTTGGTGAACTTTGACAGTGATTGCAAATTTTCATCATGAGATCACATTCGAGGAAGGCGTGACAAAAAAACAATGCTTTAAAAGTGCTACTTTCGAAAGCACTTTGGAACACTGATTTTGTTTTTTTTTGCCACTCATTCTACGAATGCGATCTCATGATGGAAATTTTCAAGCACTTAGAATATTCGTCAAAGTTTACCACAAAAAAAATTATTTTTTTTTGATTTTTTTTCAATTTTTATTTTAGTGTTCATGTGAGTTCAAATGAGCTCGAGCTCAAAAGGGTATTTTCTGTATTACATGTGTGTCCATCTATGAGTAGCTTATTCAGAAGTCAAGATTGCCCATGTTTGATCAAGTTTATAGAAAAAATATCAACATGTATTATACCAAATCAGTTTTATATGTTTACCAACCTACGATTGGATGGTTAGAAGAAAAATGGTATTCGCAGCTCATCAAGTCTGTACCGTGTTAAAAAATTCTAGTATGAAATAATCTTTTATTTATTTAGTTTTGTAGACACTGATTTTTTCCCTATTATTTAACCGGTCAAAGACAACAAATATATGTCTTTTGGGAAAAATTAACTAATCCTATAGAAGGGAACAAAGGGAGTGTGGCATTTACTATATCTCTTTTTTTTGGGGGGGGGGGGGGGGGTTGTGATTTGTAAAGAGATCATGCAGATTACATCAAAAAGCACATGACCAAACCACAAAGTGGAAAAGTAGTTCATCAAGCAAGATTATCATAATTCATAGTAATGCCAAACATAGATGAGATCCATATACGTTGATTAGTTTGTCAGTACAAATGGATTCAACCGAAACCCCTGAATCACTCACAATAGCTGGCATGCTAGATGCTACATTACATGTCATACATATACACCCATATGCTACCTCAACAAAAAAAAAACTCATATGCTACTCAGATTTTGGGAGCATTAGCAAAAGATTGTTTGGTTCCTTATGATGGAATTAACCTATCAGAGTTCAGGTCCTAGACTTGACATTGGTGATCTTATTATTAGTTTTTGAATTTTTTAAGCCTTCAGCTATGTGCATTTAATGAAAGAAAACGTTTTCGTCGCCTAAAAAGGCATCTGCGACAATTTTGTCAATCTCAAAATAATATGTCAGCTTAGTATCTTAAAATTGCTTATAAGATGGGATGTACATGCGTACATGCGTTTATAGGGATAAAATATATATACGGATGTATAAACACGGCCGGGAACACTGTTGAACGGCTAACACGGAAAAGCTTGCTTGCCACGTGACATGACTGAACAATCTGCTCCTCTGGTATTCTCTACTGATTGTTGGAGAGAAACTCCGCGATACCCTCCAATCAGTATGCCATTTGTGGACATCCAACGGTACACGTTAATCTGTACCTACGAGGAACCGTGTATTTGGCCTACTCATTGTCTAGGTTACGTAGCAGGGATCCGTCTCCGTCTGGGTGGCTCCCATACACAAGCTCCATCAACCGAGAGCTAGAGGCTCCTTTGTCTGTTGATCGAGGTGTGTGTGAATGCAGCACTGGAATCCCCTTCCTTTGGACCATTTTCAAGACGTGTCCTCTCTCACCAAAGCAATCCCCTTCAAGAATCCTCTCACCAATTCCACGTCATCGAGATGTCCACTCATTTGTTTATACTACTCTCTCCGTATCTAAATATAAGTCTTTTAAGACATTTCATTAGGTGTCTACTTACGGAGCAAAATGAGTGAATCTATACTCTAAAGTATGTCTATATACATCCGTATGTAGTCCATTAGTGAAATCTCTAGAAAGACTTATATTTAGGAACGGAGGGACTAGATGATATCCTGCACGTTGTTGCGAAAAATATTTTGTAATATATTTCATTGATATTTGATTGTGTGGAGCCAGTGACGAATTTTGAAAGAAAATGAAGGAAGGGCTCAATGTTAACGATGCAAAGAAAAAGACACAAACTTTCAGTATTTTAGTTCAGATAGTGTTAATTTTTTGATAAGTGGCTGGGATGAATACTAGTAATTTTTTGTTCCAATTTTTGAGGAGGGAGGGGGGGGGGGGGGGGGCTCAAGCCTATTGAGGCACCCCTTAGATTCACCACTGTATGGAGCATAAGTACTCAGAGTAATATAAAAAATAAAATTGCAAATACATATGTTTTATTGTGTTTGATTAATAATAGTCATAAAATAGGTATTACATATCTCATGCATGTTTGCATGTTAAGATGGTCATTTTTCTATGCATGAGTGGATGTTGTGGTGGGTCTTTAGTCTTGCACATGTTAATTGATGAGGTGACATGTTAACTTTTACAAGCGTATTTAAAAGCAAAACGGTGATCCAAGCCTTATAGTAGTACGTATAAGAGTATGCTCCTACCAGGTACGTACATGAGTGGGATGTATGGACACGTGCCGGCCAACACTTTGTACAGTTGTGGCGCAATCCTGCTAAATGGCCACTCACAGGTTGGTCATCTACTCAACAGGTTAATGGGAAGCACACCCATAATGGGAAAAACGTTGTTTATGTCACTAGTTCAATGGAAAAACTTTGTTTATGTCACTCAACAGGTTTATGTAGCTCACCCGGGGACCGGCTTGTTGTAGAAAGCACATATTTAGCAAACACACTCTGCAGGCTATCATAGGTTAATGGGAAAACTTTGTTTATGTTACTATAGTTTTTATTTACTTTGCTTATCACACTTTATAATTTAACATCTCATTTTTTTATCACTCTTAGCTTTTTTTTAAATGAAGGTTCGAGAAAGAGCCTGGCTTTAAATTAACAAAGCCATCAACCGGCCAGGGTTACAACACAAGATTACAATCACACCACAAGTAAAGAAAAAGAAACTGCAAAAGATACACATGCGCCGGGGAGAAGCTCACAAAGTTCGCATACAATAAGCTAGAAATCAGACATTGAGCGCAAGCTTGGGGATGCCAGCGACCTCTAGCACGCAAAGAGCTGAGGAGAAGGCAACAACTGGCTTAGAAAAGGAAACCAACAACAATGCAAGGCATGCCGTTGCCAAAACACGAGGACTTGGAGGAGATGCAACCAAAACCAGATCCATCATCAAAGAAGGCCGCTACCTCCTCACGCGGCTCGAGGGCGTCGCGCCATTGAATTTGAATGATGGACATGTTCCCCCTTGAACCTAGATGGCTGTCAACCAACAAACCTACATGAGCGGAATCAAGCGACCCCCACTTGCCACCGATGACTCGCCTAGAGCAGAACAACGCCAAAAACAGAGCTCTCATAATAGAGAAGGTAATCAGCCAGAATGTACACACTTTGTCCACACCGCGGCGAAGCCCACATCCCATCCTTGTTCCCCAAACGGTGCCTTTAAGAAGGTTATGGCGCCAGAGGTGTCGCCGCCATCCAACAGAGTTGAGGTGTTAACCTGGAAGACAAAGGGAAAGGGGATGGTGAACAAGACCTGACGAACACCTCGCGAAGGTGAGCGGCGCCCGCGGGCGTCGCCGCCGTCACAACCGACAAGGCTGGCATGGTTTCCCCCGATCATGCATCCCTGCACCCGCTCCCGCCTGATGAAAACCGAAGCCCCATGTCGAAGCATGCCGGATCTAGGAGGATGAGCTCATTGGAGAGGTGTAGCAGTGAGGAGGGGGGGGGGCTCAAGCCTATTGAGGCACCCCTTAGATTCGCCACTGTATGGAGCATAAGTACTCAGCGTAATATAAAAAATAAAATTGTAAATACATATGTTTTATTGTGTTTGATTAATAATAGTCATAAAGTAGGTATTAAATATCTCATGCATGTTTGCATTTTAAGATGGTCATTTTTCTATGCATGAGTGGATGTTGTGGTGGGTCTTTAGTCTTGCACATGTTAATTGATGAGGTGACATGTTAACTTTTACAAGCGTATTTAAAAGCAAAACGGTGATCCAAGCCTTATAGTAGTACGTATAAGAGTATGCTCCTACCAGGTACGTACATGAGTGGGATGTATGGACACGTTTCGGCCAGCACTTTGTACAGTTATGGCGCAATCCTGCTAAATGACCACTCACAGGTTGGTCATCTACTCAACAGGTTAATGGGAAGCACACCCATAATGGGAAAACATTGTTTATGTCACTATAGTTTAATGGGAAAACTTTGTTTATGTCACTCAACAGGTTTATGTAGCTCACCCGGGGACCGGCTTGTTGTAGAAAGCACATATTTAGCAAACACACTCTGCAAGCTATCATAGGTTAATGGGAAAACTTTGTTTATGTTACTATAGTTTTTATTTACTTTGCTTATCTCACTTTATAATTTAACATCTCATTTTTTTTATCACTCTTAGCTTTTCTTAAAATGAAGGTTCGAGAAAGAGCCTGGCTTTAAATTAACAAAGCCATCAACCGGCCAGGGTTACAACACAAGATTACAATCACACCACAAGTAAAGTAAAAGAAACTGCAAAATATACACATGCGCTGGGGAGAAGCTCACAAAGTTCGCATACAATAAGCAAGAAATCAGACATTGAGCGCAAGCTTGGGGATGCGAGCGACCTCTAGCACGCAAAGAGCTGAGGAGAAGGCAACAACCGGCTCAGAAAAGGAAACCAACAACAATGCAAGAATGCCGTTGCCAAAACACGAGGACTTGGAGGAGGTGCAACCAAAACCAGATCCATCATCAAAGAAGGCCGCTACCTCCTCGCGCGGCTCGAGGGCGTCGCGCCATTGAATTTGAATGATGGACATGTTCCCCCTTGAACCTAGATGGCTGTCAACCAACAAACCTACATGAGCGGAATCAAGCGACCCCCACTTGCCGCCAATGACTCGCCAAGAGCAGAACAACGCCAAAAACCAGAGCTCTCGTAATAGAGAAGGTAATCAGCCAGAAGGTACACACTGTGTCCACACCGCGGCGAAGCCCACATCCCATCCTTGTTCCCAAAACGGTGCCTTTAAGAAGGTTATGGCGCCAGAGGTGTCGCCGCCATCCAACGGAGTTGAGGTGTTAACCCGGAAGACAAAGGGAAAGGGGATGGTGAACAAGACCTGACGAACACCTCGCGAAGGTGAGCGGCGCCCGCGGGCGTCGCCGCCCTCACAACCGACAAGGCTGGCATGGTTTTCCCCGATCATGCATCCCTGCACCCGCTCCCGCCTAATGAAAACCGAAGCCCCATGTCGAAGCATGCCGGATCGGGGGGATGAGCTCATTGGAGAGGTGTAGCAGTGAGGAGGGGGGGGGGCTCAAGCCTATTGAGGCACCCCTTAGATTCGCCACTGTATGGAGCATAAGTACTCAGAGTAATATAAAAAATAAAATTGCAAATACATATGTTTTATTGTGCTTGATTGATAATAGTCATAAAGTAGGTATTAAATATCTCATGCATGTTTGCATGTTAAGATGGTCATTTTTCTATGCATGAGTGGATGTTGTGGTGGGTCTTTAGTCTTGCACATGTTAATTGATGAGGTGACATGTTAACTTTTACAAGCGTATTTAAAAGCAAAACGATGATCCAAGCCTTATAGTAGTACGTATAAGAGTATGCTCCTACCAGGTACGTACATGAGTGGGATGTATGGACACGTGCCGGCCAGCACTTTGTACAGTTGTGGCGCAATCCTGCTAAATGGCCACTCACAGGTTGGTCATCTACTCAACAGGTTAATGGGAAGCACACCCATAATGGGAAAACGTTGTTTATGTCACTATAGTTTAATGGGAAAACTTTGCTGATGTCACTCAACAGGTTTATGTAGCTCACCCGGGGACCGGCTTGTTGTAGAAAGCACATATTTAGCAAACACACTCTCGAGGCTATCATAGGTTAATGGGAAAACTTTGTTTATGTTACTATAGTTTTTATTTACTTTGCTTATCTCACTTTATAATTTAACATCTCATTTTTTTATCACTCTTAGCTTTTTTTAAAATGAAGGTTCGAGAAAGAGCCTGGCTTTAAATTAACAAAGCCATCAACCGGCCAGGGTTACAACACAAGATTACAATCACACCACAAGTAAAGAAAAAGAAACTGCAAAAGATACACATGCGCTGGGGAGAAGCTCACAAAGTTCGCATACAATAAGCTAGAAATCAGACATTGAGCGCAAGCTTGGGGATGCCAGCGACCTCTAGCACGCAAAGAGCTGAGGAGAAGGCAACAACCGGCTTAGAAAAGGAAACCAACAACAATGCAAGGTATGCCGTTGCCAAAACACGAGGACTTGGAGGAGATGCAACCAAAACCAAATCCATCATCAAAGAAGGCCGCTACCTCCTCGTGCGGCTCGAGGGCGTCGCGCCATTGAATTTGAATGATGGACATGTTCCCCCTTGAATCTAGATGGCTGTCAACCAACAAAACTACATGAGCGGAATCAAGCGACCCCCACTTGTCGCCGATGACTCGCCTAGAGCAGAACAACGCCAAAAACCAGAGCTCTCGTAATAGAGAAGGTAATCAGCCAGAATGTACACACTGTGTCCACACCGCGGCGAAGCCCACATCCCATCCCTGTTCCCAAAA
This sequence comes from Hordeum vulgare subsp. vulgare, assembly GCF_904849725.1. Taxonomy (NCBI): domain Eukaryota; kingdom Viridiplantae; phylum Streptophyta; class Magnoliopsida; order Poales; family Poaceae; genus Hordeum; species Hordeum vulgare. The sequence continues at coordinate 438,379,417 of NC_058522.1, read as the reverse complement.
CGGTGCCTTTAAGAAGGTTATGGCGCCAGAGGTGTCGCCGCCATACAACGGAGTTGAGGTGTTAACCCGGAAGACAAAGGGAAAGGGGATGGTGAACAAGACCTGACGAACACCTCGCGAAGGTGAGCGGCGCCCGCGGGCGTCGCCACCGTCACAACCGACAAGGCTGGCATGGTTTCCCCCGATCATGCATCCCTGCACCCGCTCCCGCCTGATGAAAACCGAAGCCCCATGTCGAAGCAGGCCGGATCTAGGGGGATGAGCTCATTGGAGAGGTGTAGCAGTGGAGATGGCTAGATCTGACGCTGCCGAAGCCGACCCCGCCGCAGCGCCCTGGCCCTCATCCTCCGGTGGTCTCGCATTCCACACGGCTGAGAACCGCTGACCCATACCCGCGCCTCCAGCAGTCAAAGGTCGGGGGCGCCAAACCAGTCGAGGCTGCCGCCCCGCATCTCGAGGCTCCCCGTGAGCGAGGTGAGGCAGCTAGGCCCCCGCCGCCACCTTCATCAGCAATGCTCCGGGCTTGACCAACGCTTGCCTCATGCGGCGGCAAGGAGGGAACGAAGAGGGGAGGGAGGAGGCCGACTAGGGTTTCGCCCCGCGGGTCGCTCGAGCAGGGCGACGCGAGAGAGAGGGAGGGTGCGAGCGATCGTCACTCTTAGCTTTTGATAATACATCATAAATGTCATCCGTGACGAAAATAATAACTTTACATCTCACTTTTGCCAACCTAGCTTTTGACAATGTATCACAATTGCCACTCTGGCATTATTGTTTCTATCACAGAATGTCAATTGTGATGTATTGTTAAAAGTTATGAGTGTCAAAAGTGAAATGAAAAATTCTAGAATGGCATAAGCAAAGTGGACAAAAATTAGAGTGGCAAAAACAAAGTTTTCCTAGTCTAATAACCTTGTTACATGCAACTTAAAAGTTAATAACGTTGGGCCACTTAATTTTTTGGTGTTGATTGTTTTTGAGATACAGCTAACCACTCATTCAAGTGGTTATACCCGAGTGACCAAATCAAAAGCAATAAAGTTGGACCACACGAAACCCAAGGCTATCCTAATTATTTTTATGTGACTTCAGGTTCTCGTCGGAAGGCCGGGATGTCTTACCGCTGAAATCTACATGAGAATGATAAATTTTCAATGGAGTCTATGTACCACACACCTGTTTACTCACACACATAAGTCGCAAAGAATAAAATGATTTGAAAGTTGAAGGCACCGACATTATTTTTTCATGGTACATGCGTAAAGGTGTGATCTTGACAACTGTAATTAGGTCAAATGTAAGAAGTGTTATTTTTCCATTACGATGAGACAATAACACACCTCTTTTCTACAAACAAGTTCGCGCGTGCTACATAGTTAGCCATCCAAGTTGCTCTAATCTGTACCCTCCACGTAGTATTGCTAACATGTTTGGTAATTGGCTACATGGTACAGATTGTAAGTTTAGTGCACACATAAGAATAGGAGCAATAGCCTTGGTTGGGACCCGCTCGGGGCGAACAGGGAACGAGGCGGGTTCCCTAGGGTCCCCCCTCCTCCCTCCCCCCGTCGTCGCCGCCGGACCCGCCCCTCCCCCTCTCCCCCTCCTCCCCTCCCACTCCGCTGCCCCAGGGGCCCCGGATCCGCGCCCCCTCTCCCCGTCCTCCCCTCACACGACCCGCGTCGCCCCCGCGGCGGTCGGGCCGCGCCCCCACCCTCCTGCCCGCTCGCCCCTCCCTTCCCTCCCTCCTCCTATTGTCGCCGGTGCGCCGCACCGGCCCTTGGTCGGGCGGCCCCGGTGGCGGCGGGACTCCGGCCTTTCCCCTCCTGGCTCGGGTGGCGCGGGGCAGCCCGGGGCGTGGTGGTGCGTCTCGACGGCAGCGGCCCAGCGAGGCGGTGGGGCTCCCCCTGGTGCGGCGTGGATGGTATCGGTGGGCGGTGGTGCTGCCGTTGGTGGGTGGGTAGCGGTGGCAGCGATCCGGCCCTTCAGGCCTAGATCTGGACCCCCGGGCCCGATCTGGGTCTGGTCGGGCCTGCCTCGTCGCCTCTGGTTGGTTTGGGGCGCGGCTCGTGACGGGGATGATAGCGTTGACATCGCACCGATGCAGCGTGATGATGGGAGCTTCACGAGCTTGTTCATTCCCGGCTGAGCTTTTGGGTTGCATGAGGGTAGCGGCGGTGGCGGCCTACGTGCAGCAGCATGACAGCGGGGACTTTACGAGCCCCGGGACTTGGCCGGTGCTCGACCGGGCCTTCTTGGCTTGGTGTGTCCTAGCTGCTGTGTCCGGTCGGCACCCGCCGATGGCGGTGGAGGACGCCCTCCGGGTGGCTGTGCTGCTGCTGCCCTTCGGTTCCAATGGCTCGGTGTGCTCTCATCGTCGTGTCCGGACGGCGACCGTCTTGGACGGTGGAGGTAGTCCCCTCCTGTGTGGTTGTCCCCCTGTCAGATCGTGTCTTCGGGTGGTTCGCCTCTGACTGACCGGCCTTGCTACGTTGACCATGGTGAGACGACGATGATGATTGCAAGACCGAGGTGGCGTTTGTTGGTGGATGGCATGCTTAGTGGTGCGTCTCTGATTGTCCGGGGGGTGGTGGCTTGGGGGTCGGGAGAAATCCTTGTCTTTTGACACCGACACGGTGACGCTTGAGAGTGTCACCCTTCCTTCCTGAAGGGTGTCAGGTGTGCCTCCTCCCCACGCCTCGGAGCGTACCGGGGGAAACCCTAGGACCTGTCCGGACATCAGTGTCGTCGTCGTCATTATCCTTTGTGAAGGTGCTGCTTGGTACGCGATGGATCAAGATGCTTGGATCGTGGTGGGAATATTCCGTAGGAGACGCAGCGGTTGCGGGTCATTATTGTTTTCGTTAAGCCGTCGGTGTTGGCATTATTTTCTCTTTCTTTTCTTTTTGGGCGTGGATGTGTTGTTTTGGCCGAGCTGTGGTTTCATGTTGTATCATGTGGTTGCTATATATATAGCGGGGCGAAAGGCTATTTCGAGCAATAGCCTTGGTTTGTATCTCTAACTATGTAGGAATGATATGATTTTAATTGTAAACTAGCAAAAGAGCTCGTGCGTTGCAACGGGAGAATGCAAGGCCTGAGAATCGGACTCGAAGGCATAGATATTCTAATGGTGCACTATTATCGAACATGTCAAATATGTATCCTTAGGATCCTTGTGCAGGTCAGATAGCATTACGGATTTTTGTTCACGTTTAACTCACTTTTCTTCTTCTTACTCCACCCATTATCTTTGTCTCCCTTGCTTGGGTATCTAGGAACATCAAAAATACAGTATAACTTAGAATTTATCGAGATGCATTGAATCATTTAACAAAGGACCACATCACTGTAATGAGAAAAACTCATGCTGTCAACCTTGTCATCTCATCTGCATTAACTGAAGTGTGAATCAAATCCTCTAGTTCACTTATAACCATAAAAGTAAAATAGAACAGTAACGGAGCAAAACTAAGACTCATTAACTGATGGAAGTTTACTCGGATTTCCTTTTTTGTGAAATCGTTGTTGGCCTAACAAAATATCAAACAATAGTGGCTAGCTTTCCCGAGAAAATATCAAAACACCAATTACAGAGGAGAAAATTGGAAATTTGCCACTTTCAATATATGGCTTCTTAAAATTGTCATTTTCAAGATTGGCTTCGCACATTTGCCACTCAGCTCGTTGGCTCCTTGATTATCATGCCACTTTCCTCCTACTTTTGATTTTCATTTTCCTTTAACATTTATAAGCATTGGAAAAGACCAAACCAGCCCTGGTGCATATACACGTACTATCCAAATTTCAGTTGACACTTTGAAGCGGAGGACAGCGTACCGACCACCTAGAATACCGGGTGATCTCGTCAATGCAGATTGCTTCACCGATCTCCTTGACGCAGAGTGCCGCAGATCGTCTAAAGTCTAGACGTCGCATGCCGTGGATATTCTCAGCGTCCCGAGCAGGACGGCGGGCTGTGCAGCTATGGCACGCGCGAAGACGGTGCGAGCAGCAAGCAACCTAGTGGCGTCGGCGGGGGCTGCTTCAGTAGCCACTCTTATCGACATCCTCAAATAGTTGTCTCCTGTTCTCCAATTCACTGCTAGCTGAACTTCGGAGGAGACCAGAACCTGTAGCCGCGGGCTGGCTCGAGTGCCCGCGGTGGGCCGCCTCAGCCGTGTAGTAGGCTCTCCTCACGAGCTCCTCGCGGAAGATGGCGTGCCGCAAATGCGCGCCAGCGAGCACGGCGGCCGCGGCCATGGGAGCGGCGAGGCCGGCTTCCTCGCGCCCCGCCACGGCGGCGCGGGCCCGTCTCGCGGATGGCGGGCTTCGACAGGGGCACGGGAGGGCTCCCCTTGGTCGGAGGCGCGCGCGAAGGAGAGGGAGGGCGGGGTCCGGCACCGGGTCGCCTGCGGCTCGTAGGCGAAGGCCGGGGCGCCGCGGGGGAGGAGCTCGAGCGCGGCGTCGAGAGGCGATGGTGGGGGCAGCACTTGACGGAGCAGGCGACCGCCGCCGGCATGGCTGCTGGTTGGCTTGGCGAGCTGGGGTTCGGCAAGGGGAGTCGGTGGAGATTGAAGAAAGAGGCCCCTGAACTGTGGGTTAGTTTGGATTAGATATAGGGTGATTTGTGTAAAATGTAAAAATCGATTCGTTTTTTGACTTAAATCCGGACTGCTGGTTATTTCAGGAAACGTCGGGGGCTTTTTTTGTAAATGCCGTGGTGAGTTTTCCGACGGAAGCAATAACCTTTTTATTATTAAGGTATAGATTCTTTCTCTTCGCTACAGATTAACTACGAGTGTATGCGCTCTCCTTTCACGTTCTATTCTACAGAAACAAGAACACTAACCACTATATACGACAGCGTGTACACGATTGTGATAAAGGATATTCTTACCCCACACGAGTGGCAACAGGATTGCTCCTCAGTCTCCCTAGTCTTAGGCAGTCTATTTGGTGACTTGGTATGACTGCCGGGCCACAAACACTTTCAGCATGTGTGCTTGAGTGTGTTCATTCTATTCATGTGGAAGCCGGGTATGTGATCGCTGCACCCGTATCTATTGGTGGTACGTTATGAATCAATAAAGCGCACTTTATCAGAAAAAAACATGCTCCACCACCATGTGTGCCATGTGAATATTTAAAATATTTATATTATCTTTTCTTAATGTAAGAGCGCATCAGCTAACCCTGATGTACTAGAACGAAAGAAAAGAGGACCTCCTCGAGCCAACCCTAGCCGCCCGTGGCCTCACCCCCCCCCCCCCCCCCCTCCTTTCCTCGCCACCACGTGAGGCAGCCGCCGGGCAAGCCCGGGGCGCCAAGGATCATGGCGGCGGGGCCTTGGCTGCCCCGCCTCTGCGTGGGGAGCCTCGGATCTGGAGCGACGGCTCCATGGACGAGGCACGACAAGCTAGCAGCCGTGCGGGCGGTGGATTTGGCGTCCCGGCCGCGCGGGCGATGGGATCCGGTGGTCATTGGCGACGGCTTCTGCGGTGGCCGGTGCGCGCGATCTGGCGCATCCTCTCTCCCCTGTTCGGCGTGCGGGCTAGCCTGGTCGGGTCGCGCTTCCTTGGGTCGCCGGTTCTGTACATGAGGCGCTGGTGGTGGCGGGGATCTAGTTCGGGCAAAATCCCTGGCCGGCCATGGCCGGCCGCGTCAACGGCGACACTTGAGGGCGCCGTTCCCCTCCTTGGAGGCGTCGGTATGGACTGATCCCCTCACTTCCCCTTTCACTAGGTCTCCCGGGTGAAAGCCCTAACTTTGTTGGGCGGCGTGGCGCTCACGGCGTCGTTCCCTTCTTGAAGGCACCACTTTGGGAACCTTGGGGCTGGGTGGCGCTTGTGAGTGGTGGGCGACGACGGTGGTGCGGCTCTATCCTAGCATGGATCTGCGTCCACTGTTTGGAGATGGACTCGCGTAGGTGAAGGTCGTTGTTTGGCGTCATGGTGGCGTCGATGGCGGAGGCACCTGCCAAGGCTGACACCTCAATCTGCTCTGAAGATGAACCGGTGGAAGATGGTGGCGCCGACACATGTGAGTGCGTCAGACCGATTTGTGCCCCGGACCCGGTATGTGGTTCGGTCGGGGCCTCCGGCTTTGGATGTTAGGCTTAGATGAGAGGTCTGGTTATTTGTCCCACCTTGCACCACTTCATCATATAAATAGGAGTAGCGGCAGCTGTTGCGAAGATAGCGAATTCAGGCATATTGTTGTACTACTTTGTAAGATCCTCGAGAATAATCAATAAAATGATCGCATGCATCTTCCAGATGCACATGCCGGGGGTCATCTTCCTTTTCTAAAAATAAGAGCGCATCAGCTACACTTTTTTTTTCTAACTCTAGCTACACCGTTTGTAATTTAATGGCACACCAAAACCTATTTGTTGGAATGTTTAAACAGTGAGATCACACTAAACTAATCATATTTTGTTTTTTTGACAACTTTGCACTTACGACAGGTAGTATGCTATAGATTGTGCTTGCAAAGCGTCGCACCCCGATGTTAAAATCTAGTACTGTCAGTGAGTAAACAATTGAAGTCTCAACAAGGCAAAACAAAACAAACTAAGGAGGGCTAACAACATGCAAACCACCATCTATACTGGGTAAACTATTATGGAAGAAATAAAAAAAGAGACCATCCAAAACTAGCCATTGGAGGCATATAGCCAACAAGTGACACCATGGTCTCAGTTACGGAAGGAATTACACATGTGGATATATAATGGGTAGGAATACAACTATTTAGGGGCTTACCATGTATATAGGACAGAAGTACAGATCCATGCGTGGTTGTTGCATGTCTCGCAAATATATATATATATTTTCTAACATAATTTACTGTACCTGCATTTTCTTTTCATGCATTTTCTATATATATATATGGACTTTTGTACCTTAAAAATTGAAAGGTGTAACTGATAAATTAACAAACGTGATTACACAAGCGTCCCATATTTGAAAATTCCTAGGCTGTTCGGTAGTGGATCCTCTCGAAATATGCTAAGATTTGATAGGACATCCTGCAATTTGTGCTTTCACTAACCATGGTTCTTCCACCAGTATTGCCATATTTACTCTCATGTTACTCTGTAATAGCGAATTGTGCATGTGCTGCAATTGAGGTGTACACATTTTTTTTTTTGCGGACATACACATTCTAATGTTTAACATCAATGATGTTTAACATATACCTTTAGAGTACACACTATTGTCGATTTGATTTACCACAAAATAATTCCTCCTTCTCCACCAACCCATCTCTCTTCCTTTAAAAACACACACACTTTTATCCTTGAAGTAATCTGGATAGTTTGTAAAATACCACTTGGCTTATTTATATGAAATCGGAGGAGTCAGCCTCTCTTTCGCTAAAAAACTTGAAGAATAAACCCAATGCATAATGAATAAAGGGGAGGATAGGCGTGCATGCGTGGGTTATAGAGGGTCAGTTTTCCCCTGGTTTTCTTGGCATGCTATGCATGGGATGGAGGGGGATGTAGGTTGAATGAGATGGGAACCTTATGTGTTTTTTATATAGTGTAGATAGATAGACAAATTGATTGCGCGTGTATGGTAGTGATTCTAAGGTCAACCTTCTTTCATAGAACCAAATTTATTATTGGAAATGATGAGGGTACGCGATTATGGGAGGATTCATGGTTGGGGGAGATGCCTTTGCCGTTCAATATCCAACTCTCTATAATATTGTGCAACGCAAGGATGCGTACGTAGCCATAATACTTCAGTCAAATCCTTTAAATATCCAATTCAGACGGTCATTGATAGGCCATCGCTGGACGAATTGGCTCCACCTCGTCATGAGGCTCATGGATATCCAGTTATGAGAGGAACCTGATAGGGTGCATTGAAAGCTTACAAATAACGGAATATTTATGGTCAAATTGATGTATATGAATCTCATTGATACGACTAATATATCAAAATCCATTAATATTTGGAGTGTCAAGGTACCCTTAAGGATCAAGGTCTTCTTGTGGTTTGTGCACAAGAAGGTGATTCTAACTAATTAGGGGGGGGGGGGAGTACTCGATGTAGCTTCTGTGATAACGACGAGAACATTACACACCTCTTTCTCCAATGTCCACTTGCGAGAGTCCTTTGACAGACAATGCGTATAGCCTTCAACATTGTATCCCTAGATAGCATTGACACGTTATTTGTAACGTGGCTAGATGGAGTAGATATGATTATTGCTAGGCACATTCGTATTGGAGTTTGTGCACTTCTTTGGGCTATATGGAACTGTAGGAATGATGTGGTTTTTGACAGACATACGAATATTCATTTTTTGCAGGTACTTCACAGAGCTACGGCTTTGATCCGTACATGGTCATTACTCACTCCTGTGGAAACCAGGAGCCTTTGGTTACTGGATCTACCCGATGGGAGATGGTAGCGAGGGATATCTTCAACCGGTTTGGATGACGGTTCAGTATTAGGATAGATGGTTAGGCATCTAGGCCTGTTTTGCCGGTTGTGGCATTTTTTGCTTTACTTTCACTTTTATACCGCTATGTCGAAGACTATGAACCAAGATCCGTTTGTTTATTTTAATAAAGAGGCCGTATGCATCATGCTGATGCGGAGGCCGGAGATAATCCTCCTTTTCTAAAAAAAATGGTAGTGATTCTACGGGCTACTGGAGACAATTTTTGATAGATGATTGATTTGTCTTTTTAGACAATGGATCTGCTGGGGAGACCCGTGAGTGCATCTAAGAAGGGAAGGGGATGTGACTGAATAATCATTTACCAAACTGGGTGCAGTTGAGTACTTGAATGAAAATAGAGAACCATGGGAAGATCACATTTACCAAACTGGGTGCAGTTGCGTACTTGAATGAAAATAGAGAACCATGGGAAGATCTTTCGACGGGGCCTTGGGAGAGGGGAAAGGGGTGGGGGGGGGGGGGGGAGGGGGCGAGGGAACAACGTGTGAACTTAGTACATACGATATTCCTTTTCAGAAAGATTATCTCTCTATCTCAATATATTAGGTGCACGTTTGGAAATTAGGGCATCTCTGACAGATCCTCTAAAACTTTAAATTTGACGAGCAAAATAATTTTTTGAGACAAAAAACCCAACTATAGCAGATCCCCCAGACCCAAAAATTTCTAATTTTGAGTTTTTACTCCTTGAGAATCTGCTCAAGGTACTATATTTGGTCCTTGCCCAAGCCGTTGGATTAAAACTTGAGAAAACTGCACTTAGGATAGACGACACGCGCACCGGTCAATTTTTTTTTTAGAAAAGGAGGATATACCCCCGGCCTCTGCATCTAGACGATGCATACAACCATTTTATTAATTATTCATAGAGACCATACAAAGTAATACATCAGTCAGCCTGAAGCCACCATCTAGACAACACATGTTGCTACTCCTATCCCTTGATGAAGGTGTGCTGAATATCCGGGCCAAATACCAAACAGATATCGCACCAAATCCTAACATCTATAGTCTGATGCTCCAGCCCAGCCACCATTGAGACTGGATCCCAAACTGGTCCGGCGCAGAGGCCGCCTCCACCATCTACCACCGTACCCTCTCCAGAGCTAGAACAAACGCATCATCCTTGCGAGGTCTGCCGTTGACGCCACCACGGTGCCAGACAGCGCCACCATCCTGCACATGTCCGCCTACACGTGCCTGTCGACGAAGCACCGCAGCGCCATGCCGCCGGGCTACACCGTATGGCTCACGGTAGACCAAACACCGCTCCTCCTCTTGTCCCGTCCACCCAGCACGTACTCCAAAACGATGCCCTCAGGAGGGAAATGACATCGAAGATGCCATCATCGTCCGACTGGTAGATCCAGATCTAAGGTTTCCCTCGGAGCATCACGAGTGTGGTGCCACAACCTACAACAACGATGCCATGGGCTGGTAACGATGTCCTAGACGCCGCCATCGTCCGCCATGACCGAGGTCGGCGCGGTTTTCACCGGAAGTCGCGACCCCCCGATCTCGTGGCTGGATGGAACCGAGGGAGGCACGTCATGTAGACGAAGACCGCCGTCGGCATGCCGGCAGGGGCCTCGCCGCCCCACACCGATCCTCCTCGCGCCACCGGCCGAAGAAGTCCAAGCCGTGACGGATCTGGGCAGGAAACGCCAGATCCACATCCCTCGATGACCGCCCTTGCGCGCAGCCGCTGCCCTCGCCGGATGGAGCGCCTCCGCCGCCATCCAACCTGACCACGGCCGGCCATGAAGCTACGAACGCCGCCGCACATCAGGTCCGCCGCCCTAACCGCCGCCCCCGTCTTCCCCGCGCGCGACGGCCCCTCTGCCTCGCTGGGGCTCCGCGGCACCACCCGCCCTGGCTCTAAGGCGCAGGGCCCGCCGCCACCGCGGCCCTTGCCGGCGGCAGCGGCGGCCGAGGAAGGAGGGAAGCGCTCTGGCGGCTTGGGCTTCGGGGGCCCCTAGCGTCGCCCGAGGGGAGGCGACGCGAGGGCGCACCGGCCAAATGCCCTGGCTAGTCCTAGAAACCTAATACCAACAAACCCTAACTGACCCTCCCACAACCTCATCCCCTTGCTGCCCCTGATTCGCCCCTCCCATGCTACCGTTCCGCGTAACCTGCTGCAGCCTCGACGTAGCCTCCCGTAGCCCCTTGCCGCCGCCTCCAACAACCGTCTTCTTCGCCCGTCGCCGACATCTTCAAGTCCAATGGCTCAACACCGCACCTACCATCATCCAACTACCGTGGCGTTCGACACCGTCCATGAGGAAAGTATGCTGCTGAGATCCACCACAAGGAGTTGGCTGCAAGTGGCTAGACACGTATGACCAGGGCCGTCTCCAGGAATTTGGGGGCCCGGGGCGAGCTTTAAATTCCAGCCTCAATTTTTTCTTTAAATCATATAAATATAACTAAATAATCCAAATATTTGCTCATGCTAAAGAATCCAAATATTTGCTCATATACACAATATGAGTAGAACTGATACTTGATGTTGAACGGTTGGACAAAATAGATAAAATATGACAAAACTAATATGATGATACAAAAGAGTACCTGATCCACAGGTTGCTTCGTCCGTGCGTCCTATATGCGTAGACACTCCTGTTTTGGGCGTCGACGAAAAATATCGTCATCTTGTTTTTTCAACAAATGAGATTGAAATAAATATGAACGCAATCTGAGTTTAATGGATAAATGATTCTTTTTCACTTTAATTTTGATTCAATGTTCAAGTGCATCAATTTATAAATCAACACATACAGCATCAATTTGAAAATCAACACATACAACACGCCAGTTTAAATGCATCTGCTATTGTTATATGTCTGTCTCGGTCCAAGAAATTACCTAGCAGTGTGCTCTTGGTTTTTATGTGCATCGGTCCTGGACGAGGGGGAGGCAAGGGAGAAGGCGCCCAGAAGCAGCAGGGGCTGAGCCAATCGAGCATACAAAGATTAGCAAAGATTAGTTAGCTAGCAGTGGCTGGCGACAGATTGCAGTGCAAGGGGGGGTGACTGGGGGTGGTGTTGGAGAGGGCTACGACCCTAGGGCTTGCCGCAGCATTGAGGGAGCGATCTCATCAGACTCTGGTGGCTCGCACACACAGATCTGCGTGGCAGTTTTCTTCGACCGGGGCCCCACAATTTTGGGGGCCCTGTGCGGTCGGCCACTTTGGCCACCCTCATCGACGGGCCTGCGTATGACATGGAGGAGCAAGGGACGCACGCCTACACGGCCGCCTCCATGCGCCTATTCGACAACAATGCCATCCTTAATTTCCTTGACGCCATTGTTCGCTCCCCTCTGACAATGCACAATGGTTCTAGAGCGAAGGAGTTGGAGGACAAGGAGGCTGCGATGTATCGGTGAGGAGTACAACCAACGAGCCGGATCCCCTCGCCATCAGTGTGGTGTTCTTTGGACCTGTCCAAGATGGGCTTGTTGTCGAAGACAACCGTGCCAAGCTCGGTTGCCGTGATGTCGACAATGACAGATATTACGTCGAGCTGTTAGAGGAGTCAGACGATGACAACGAGAAGGACGAGAAGGAGGAGATGCCATTTGACAGGGCTGGCCGTCCCTTCCGGTGCGGTGATCGATATCACCTCCGGCTCTTACGATCTTCCTCCGATGCGGGCAGCGTCCGGTTCGTACTTCGTGGAGTATCTTAACCGCGACGACGACAAGAAGAAAACCAAGTGATCGGTAGTGTGTACTGTCTGCTAGGTAGATCGATCGTTGTGTTAGTCCAATGTTGGTTTGGTTGCAGTGTACTTCCTCTGTACCATAATACTTGTTGTTGGAAAGAATTAGTCTAGTTCTTCCCTAACATTTAGGAACAAAGGGAGTAGTATGTATGCAATGTTTAATTATGATTGTCCAATGCTAATGTAGTACCATTATCAAAATCCGGAACAAAATAGTTTAACAACGTGTTTGAAATGAATTTGTGTGGAAAAAATGTGTTTAATTTTTTTAGGACTCAAATTATAGGGGATCCGCTAGCTGCGGAATAGTGATTTCCCTAAAAAATATAGTAAAATAGGATGGGGAGCACTTTTGTCGCTTTTAATAGAGGCCCTAAAGACAGTAGAGTATCTGGAAGTAATGTTGCAAAGCGAGAGCCAGCTTAGCATATCGTCCAGTTAAATCGATCGGGAGTATATAGGATCGAGATTATTTGTTTTCAAACTAGAAAACTCACATGGAATATGCAGAATATGAATCATTTGAGGTTGAGTAATCCTCCCCAAAAAATTGAATCAAGAAGCTCGAAATCAATCAGCGAATTAGACCAAAGATTAAACAACGGAGGACAGACCAAATCTCCTGTAAATGTAAACCAGCATCTCTTTGTGGCGAAGGAATTATATGAATAGATGCACCCAACTAGCTAAGAACAGATCAATCTCATCCAACACACAACAGCTTGAAACAAACAATTCATTTGACATGAACGGCGAAGTAGGCAATCAAGTAAAGGTGGGAGTAACGAATCACCCTAATGATCATAGCCTGAGAGACAGGTCCATTCCCTCGTCGACGGCGCCGTAGCCGTACTCCGACGGCCCCTTGGCGCGCTTGCGCGCCATGCCAGCAAGCATCGGAGCAGCGGCCTTCTGCGGCTCCGTCCTCCTCGCCTTCGCAGACGTGAAGTCGCTGTCGCCGGCGTACCCGCACGGCCTTGCGTCCTGCTCCTGCGCCGCGGCAGGCGGGGCTCCCGCCCCGTGCGCGCGCGTGCTGGCGGCGATCTCCCGCCGGCGCTTGGCGACGCTGCGCTCGTGCTTGTGCGCGTTCTGGTGGCCGCCGAGCGCCTGCGAGCTGCGGAACTTGCGGTCGCAGTAGACGCAGAGGAAGAAGCCGCCGAGCTCCTCCTCCGCCTCCGCCGCCCAGGTCATGCGGAGGGTGAGCTCAAGGTTGAGCTCGTTCTCGTCCTGCTCCCAGCTGTTTAGCTGTTCCATTGTAGGTACAGGGAGCTACAGTGATGACGACGTGTTATATATGCGCCTGTGTGCGCGTGAGCGAAAGAGAGCCTATGATTTGAGAATGAAGCTGTGGTGGTAAGGGAAGGAAATTCTATACTCCACGTGCCGCACCTAACCGTTACTGTTCCTCGCGATCAGGTTACTGACTGCGGCCTGTGTGGTGTGGACGTACGCCGCGCACGTTTCTCAGCCTTTGCTACGTCTGTGGCGACGGAAGAGCACCTGCCCCAAGCGGAGTACATACAAACGGCAGAGAGGGTAGCTAGGGCCGACGCCGACAAACGGGGACGAATAATGCGACAACGCAGAATAAGAAACGACAAATGCACCGGATTATCCAGATGTTTTTATTCTAGCAGAATTTTATAAATAAAGCAAACATTCATCCAGTATCCATACAACCCAGATCCAAAGTAGCAAAGTAAGTACGGCAGCTCGGGCACCAACACAATCATGCCCAAAAAAGCATAAGCAAAATATTAAAAACAAGCCACCTAGTGGCATGCAACAAGCATCGACTACGAAGAGGAGGGTCAGAGGGCAGTGTAAGTTTGGTTGAAGCATATGCCTAGCACGAACGCGTTGCGTGTTTACGTAGACAGAGCTTTAGGGTTTACTCTTGTTTAAGAATTCGTCCGATTAACGAGCTAACTTGTCGATTAATGCCTACTCGTAGGGTCGTAGAGTAGTCGATTAACTGATAAATCGCTCGATTAATGGATTAAATGATTGATTAACTTTTCGATTAGCCTATTAATTCCCTACTCGCCACGCAACCGAGCAATTATCAGTTAACGATTTTCTCAACAATGGGGTTTACATGATTCGGTGGTTAGGCGAGATTGGATTGATCTTCAAGTTAACTATACCAATAGAGATCAATCTCAACCACCTAACCAGCCGAGTTAAATAGAAAAAGATAGACCCTAAAACTACATATATGTTATAAGATATATTCTAACACTCCCCCCTCAATCAGAACTTCACCAAGTTTAGATTGTTCTTGAAGTCTTCCAACTTGTGCCATGATAAGGCTTTGGTAAAACCATCGACAACTTGGTCATTGGTGGGAATGAATCGAATGTCTAGTAGCTTCTTTGCTACTCTTTCATGCACAAAATGATAATCAACCTCAATGTGCTTTGTTCTAGCATGGAACACTGAGTTTGCTGACAGATATGTGGCACCAAGATTGTCACACCACAAATAGTCAACCAGTGAATGAGTTACACCAAGTTCATCAAGCAAGGTTTGAACCCATATTATCTCAGTCGTGTCATTAGCTAGAGCTTTATACTCAGCCTCTATGCTAGATCTTGACACCATAGCCTGTTTTTGTGCACTCCACGATATTAAGTTTGGACCGAAGAAAACAACAAACCCTCATGTTGACCTTCTATCATCAGGACAACCTGCCCAATCAGCATCTGAAAAGGCACTCAGTAATGTGGACGTTGACTTGCAAAACTTTAGTCCAGTACTCATAGTTCCTCTTAGGTACCTGAGAATTCTTTTTACTACTGTCCAATGTTCAAGTGCAGGAGAATGCAAGAACTGACACACCTTATTCACAGGAAAGGATATATCAGGCCTTGTTAAGGTTAAGTATTGTAGTGCACCTACTACACTTCTATAATTTGTTGAATCTTCGACACTCAACAATTCACCATGTTCCTTGGAGAGTTTTTGAGATGTTGATAAATGCATATTTTAAACCTTGCAATTTATCATACCTGCTTTCTTCAGCACATCTGACACATATTTTTCTTGAGTTAAAAGTATGGCATCTTTTACCTTATTTACTTCCATCCCCAAGAAATAGTGCAAGTCACCAAGATATATTAATGAAAAATCCTTCTTAAGGTCTTCCAACAATGATTTAGTTGCTTCCTATGATGAACTAGCCACAATGATGTCATCAACATATACAAGCATAAAAATAGTGGTCTTGCCTTTGTTATAGAAGAACAATGATGTATCGACCTTGATGGTTTGAAACCAAACCTTTGGAGTTTTTCACTCAACTTAGAGTACCATGCTCTAAGTGCTTGTTTCAACCCATATAAAGCTTTGTCAAACTCACACACATAGTGTTGCTTGTTGTTCACTTCATACTCAGGAGGTTGTCTCATATACGTTTCTTTCTCTAGAACGCCATGAAGAAACACATTCGGCACATCCAGCTGACGAAGACTCCAACCTTTCGATACTGCAATAGATATAACAAGTCTGACAGTAGCTGCTTTAACAAGTGGGCTAAAAGTATCCTCATAGTCCATGCCATATCTTCGCTTAAAGCCTTTTGCAACTAATCTAGCCTTATACCTATCTATTACTCCATTTGATTTCTTTTTAATTCTATATACCCATTTACAATAAATAATATTTCTACCCCTTGCTGGAGGAACTAGATGCCATGTCTTATTTTTTTATAATATTCTTCTTCCATAGCATTTTTCCAATTCTTGTTTTCTAGGGATTCATGCAAATTATTCGGTTCTCCTGTGGTAGTTAATCCTGCAAAACAAAGTTTGTCATACCTGTCTGTGCCATCTCTACGTATTTTTGGTTTCAAAACACCATGTTGCAATCTTGTTTTCTGTATTTGCACAGGGACTGCTGTAGATGACGTCGGTACAGAGGATCCTGATCCACTTGATCCTGGTGCGCTAGATCCGAGGTGGACCTCGACAGACTTAGAAACCGCAGCAGATCCAGGGTGGTTGTCAGAGATCCATTGCGAAACCATGTCTGGTTGGGCGCCGCGCTTGGGGCCGCTCGGTGTAGAGTGCGCTCCCTTGGACCCGCAGTCAGTGGGCGCGTTTTCTGTCCCGACCGGAGCGCTGCTGGCTCCGCTGGCAGGTGCAGCCGACGAGAGATACTCCTCGGGATTTCCGCCAACAGTTGTGTTAGCGCCAGGTGTGGTAGCATCTGAATCTTCCTCGTGTTCCGCACCATTCTGCTGCATAAAATCATGACGCAAAACAGGGTTTACTCCAAAATTAATAGCAGATTTTTTTGACTATTAACCGATGGATCAACCATATGTTCATCCCCATGATCAAGTGGTTGTGCGGGTGGTGTTTCTGGGAGAAGAAGGGTTTCAGCTCGAAGATGAGCACCGACATTAGGATTTAAGGAGGCGAACGGAAAGACTGTTTTGTTAAACACAACATCTTGTGAAATATAGACCTGTCTAGCAGCAATGTCAAGACATTTGAAACCTTCGTGGAGATTGCTATAGCCAAGAAAAACACATTGCTTGGAGCAGAATTCAAGTTTTTTGGAATTGAATGGACGAAGATTTGGCCAACACGCACGACTGAATATACGAAGGGTGTGATAGTTTGATTTTTCTTGGAATAGTCGCTGAAGAGGTGTTTCAAGATTAGTGACTTTGCTAGGGGTTCTATTGATGAGATAAGTGGCTGCTATGAATAACTCATCCCAAAATTTTAAGGGCATTGAAGCATGAGCAAGAAGGGAAAGATCAACTTGCACAAGATGGCGATATTTTCACTAGTGGGGCCATTATGTTGATGTGCATGAGGGCATGAGACATGATGAGTAATGCCTATTTGATGAAAGAAGGAGTTCAACCCTTCATACTCACCACCCCAATTAGTTTGCATGGTGATGATTTTGCGATCAAAATGCCATTCAACACGGGCTTGAAATTCATGAAAGATTTTAAAGACTTTATATTTATGTTTAAGAATATAGATCCAAGTGAACTTGCTGTAATCATCAACAAACCTAACATAATAGTTCTTTCTATTGATAGAATCACGGGCAGGCCCCCATACATATGAAAAAACTAGCTCTAAAGGAGATTTGGAAACACTACTAGAATTTGGATAAGGAAGTTGATGATTTTTTCCCATTTTACAAGCGTCACAAAGACCCCCTCTTTATTCAACTCACTACTGTACAAAGAAATTTTATTCTTCCTAAGAACATGTTGAACGATTGTTGACGAAGGATGACCTAATCGGCTGTGCCACCGTGATGGAGAGACCTTCGTTGCACCAAAAGCTTGCCTGCCTGAGCTCAAAAGGAGCAGATGAGAGTGGATAGAGGCCACCTCTGCACCTGTCTTGAAGAAGAGTTTTATTCATTGCCTTGTACTTTACAAAGAAGAAGTGAGGATGGGTTTCAAGGAAGGAATAATTATCACATGATAGACGATGGGTAGAAATCGAGTGTTTGGTAGCTTGAGGCACATATAATACATTCTTGAGATGAAGATTACGTGTAAGGGTATGAATATAGGCTTGACCAACATGGCTAATTTTCATACCTTCGCCGTTTGGCATGTTCACTTGATTGGACGGAGTACTTCTCCCTCACTGTGAGCTTGTCAAACTCACTGTTGAAGTGGTCGGTTGCCCCGGTGTCAATGTACCAATTGGTGTCGACACCTTATGAGTTGGTGCCATAGGATTTGATGTTGGTGTTGACAGCTCCAACACTTTTCTCCTTGGTGAAGGCGACGTAGAAGCGGCGGAAGCACTCCATGGTGGTGTGGTTTGGTTTCGTGCAGATCTGGTAGAATACTTCTGGAAGCTCGTTGCGGCTTCCTCCATTGCCACGGCCACCGCGACCGCCGCCACTACCATTGCCACGACCACCTCCATGGCGTCCACCTCCATTGCCTCCGCGTCCTCCATCGTGGCTGGATCCACCATGACCATCACCCCGAGAGATGGCGTTGGCAGATGAGTGGGAGGACTGGCCTCTCTCGAACATGGCTAACATGCTCTCGAAGCCGATAAGCTGCAAGTAGAGCTCGCTCACCTTGATGGGAGCAGTCTGTGCACACACGAAGGAGATAAAGGACATGTAGTCAAAGTCGAGTCCGACGAGGATGTACAACACCATGTCATTGTCGGTGAGGGGTTTTCCAGCAGAGGCCAACTCGCTGCCGAGTGCCTTCATGCGGCCGATGTATTCGGCCATAGTTCAGGTGCCTTCTTAATCATTGACATGATCATCCTCATGTTCACCACGTGTGCTTGCGTCTGGGAGATGAACATCCCCGTGATCGCAGTCCATGCTGCGGCAACGATGGTGCATTGGGCGGCCCGAACCATCACAAGAGGTGAGATTGAATTGAAGATAAAACTCAAAAACTGTGAGTCTTGCTCCTTGGCGGTCTCACACGCCGGGTTGGGTACATCTGTGGGTTTGCCTTCCTTGTCGGTCAACATGCGGGCTGATTCCTCCCTCTGTGAGCTTAGGTAGGAGACGGGATGCGCACGCCATACTAGGAAGTTGGAGCGGTGGAGGCGTTCAACGATGGGGATGAGCGCGCATGTGGCGATGGCGGTGGTGGAGCTTGAGGCCATGGCAGCACATCAAGGATGTGCTAGAGGACTAGGCTTTGAATACCATGTAAGTTTGGTTGAATCATACGCCTAGCGGGGACGTGTTGCGTGTTTATATTGTTGGAAATATTCCCTAGAGGCAATAATAAAATAGTTATTATATTTCCTATTTCAAGATAATCGTTTATTACCCATGCTAGAATTGTATTGAATGGAAACACAAATACATGTGTGGATACATAGACAAAACATTGTCCCTAGTAAGCTTCTAGTTGACTAGCTCGTTGATCAAAGATGGTTAAGGTTTCCTAGCCATAGACAAGTGTTGTCACTTGATAACGGGATCACATCATTAGGAGAATGATGTGATGGACAAGACCCAAACTTTGAACGTAGCATGTGATCGTGTTATTTTATTGCTACTGTTTTCTGCATGTCAAGTATACATTCCTATGACCATGAGATCATGTAACTCACCGACACCGGATGAATGCCTTGTGTGTATCAAACGTATCAACGTAACTGGGTGACTATAAAGGTGCTCTACAGGTATCTCCGAAGGTGTGCGTTGAGTTAGCATGGATCAAGACTGGGATTTGTCACTCAGTATGACAAAGAGGTATCTCGGGGCCCACTCGGTAATACAACATCACAAACAAGACTTGCAAGCAATGTGACTAAAGAGTTAGCCATGAGATTTTGTATTACGGAATGAGTAAAGAGACTTGTTATTAACAATATTGAAATAGGTATAGAGATGCCGACGATTGAATCTCGTGCAAGTAACATAAGAGAGGACAAAGGGAATGTGATATGGGATTAACTGAGTCCTTGACATAGAGGTTCAACCGATAAAGATCTTCGTAGAATATGTAGGATCAAATATGGACATACAGGTCCCGCTATTGGATATTGACCGGAGAGTCTCTCGGTCATGTCTACATAGTTCTCGAACCCGCAGTGTCTGCACACTTAAGGTTCGGTGATGTTTCAGTATAGTTGAATTATTGATGTTGGTAACCGAATGTTGCTCGGTGTCCCGGATGATATCCCGGATGTCATGAGAGTTTCCGGAATGGTCCGGAGACGAAGATTGATATATAGGAAGTGTCCATTTGGCTTCCGAAAGAATTTGGGGCATTACCGGTAAAGTACGGGGAGTAACGAATGGGTTCCGGAGTTCCATCGGGAGGGGCCACCCACCTGGAAGGGAACCAAAGAGGCCCAAGGGTGGTGCACCAACCCTTGGTGGGCTGGTGGCCAGCCCAAGGAGGCCTATTTGGCCAAGAGGAACAAGGAAAGGAGGGTGGGGCCAAACCGAATAAGGCAAGGGGAGTCATCCTTCCAAACTGTATTGGAGGAGGACTCCTCCTCCTCTCCTTGTGCCAGTCGAACCCTAGGGCGGCACCCCTCCTCTCCCTCCTATATATAGTGGAGGTGAGAGAGGTTTTTGGCACCTCAAGCCAAGGCGCAGCCCTCTCTCCCTCCACCACTTCGTGACATCATGTAGCTAGTTCTATACTGTACGAAGAAGGCCTGCTGGAGTAGATCCACCACCATCGCCGCCATGCCGTCGTGCTTCCGAATAATTCAGCTACTCCTTCATCTCTCTTGTTGGATCAAGAAGACGGAGATCGTCATCGAGCTGCACGTGTGCTGAATGCGGAGGTGCGGTCCGTTCGGTGCTAGATCGGGAAGGAGTTCGTGGCATGGCTTGCGATTTGAACCGCGAAGAAGTTCGACTGCATCAATCACGTTTCTTAACACTTCTCTCTTAGCGATCTACAAGGGTATGTGGATCCTATTTCCCCTCTCATATAGTATTATCACCATGGATATGTCTTGCGTGCGCATAGGAATTTTTTTGTTTCCCATGCAGCGTTCCCCTACATATATAGACATAGCTTTAGGGTTTACATGATTCGGTGGTTAGGCGAGATTGGATTGATCCTCAAGTTAACTATACATATAGATATCAATCTCAACCACCTAACCAACCAAGTTAAACAGAAAAAGATGTACCCTAAAACTACATACAGTTTATATCTCAATTGTATATATTACAACATATATTCTAACACACGGTAGCCATAATCCTATCCAGCATGTGCCCAAGCCGATCACGGCCCGCTGCCTAACAAGAAGCCCCCAATGCTACAAGAAATCAAGGAATTTAGAGAAAAAGCTAGAAGACTTCCGTGGAAAGACCTGCTCAATCACCATTAGGTTATGAGTCGTTCATAAGGTCCACGACAACGCCACAAATATAAGCCAAAATTGACGGCAGTTCCATACCATCTGGACAGCTATGGTCCGAATGAACTCCTCAGAGTCCAGGTCTTCCAGTTGGGCCCAAGGCCTTGCGGACGAAACTCGATAGGGCACGGGCAGCTGTGCACGAAAACAAAATGCAGGCCTCGGTCTCCGGAACAACAAAAAGAGGGCATAAGCAGTCACTCGACACATGTCCCTTAAGTACCTCCGTCCTAGAGGGAAGGTGATCACGGAATAATTACCACACAAATATATTGATCCTCACAGACAACGGGGCCTTCCACAAAGTTGAAGTTGAGGGGATGATGGGTGAATGAAATAATGCATGATATGCCGTGCTGACAGAAAAATCATCTCATGGTGAGAGTCTCCAAGAAATGATGTTCGGATAGCCTGGCAACACTAGTGGGAGGGTTGTTCGCAATCGACCCCATTCCACAATGTCTACCTGCCCAATTGTGCATCGAAACAAGATGTTCCAATGCTCATTCTGGATGGCCACAAAATCCAGGAGCAATGGGTCAACATAGATAGCAAACAAGCTAGGAAACCCACCCAAAGTGGCTCGTCACTAACTCATATGTCAAGCCGTAATTGGGTTCCTTCACCATTGCCTATAGTGACGAAAGCCCCTAAGCAAATATTATGTTTGATCCGTTGGATGGATTTCCAAAACTAGGAACCGCCCCAGTGAGAGTATGTGAGCATGGTGAAAGGACGTGGATGTCGCCTAGAGGGGGGGGGTGGTGAATAGGCGCTTTAAAATAATTACGGTTTAGGCTTGAACAGATGCGGAATAAAACTAACGTTTAATATGTCAAGCACAAAACCTAAAACAACTAGGCTCACCTATGTGCACCAACAACTTATGCTAAGAAAGATAAACAACTAAGTGATAGCAAGATATATGACAAGAAACAATATGGCTATCACAAAGTAAAGTGCATAAGTAAAGGGTTCGGGTAAGAGATAACCGAGGCACGCGGAGACGATGATGTATCCCGAAGTTCACACCCTTGCGGATGCTAATCTCCGATGGAGCGGTGTGGAGGCACAATGCTCCCCAAGATGCCACTAAGGCCACCGTAATCTCCTCATGCCCTCGCACAATGCAAGATGCCGTGATTTCACTAAGGGACCCTTGAGGGCGGTCACCGAACCCGTACAAATGGCAAACCTTGGGGGCGGTCACCGGTACTCGTACAAATTGCTCACGGAAATCTCCACAACCTAATTGGAGACCCCGACGCTTGCCCGGATATTTACACCACAATGATTGAGCTCCGAGACACCACCAAGCTTCTAGGACGCCAAAGCATCCACGAAGAACAATATCTAGGGTACTAAGTACCAAAGGTAATAAGCTTCTCAAACTTCACTTCCATGTATCACCGTGGAGAACTCAAACCGATGCAACTCATGCAATGGCAAGAACACACAAAGTGGACAAGTCCCTCACACTCAAATCCCTCCACAACAACAAAAGCTATGGACAAATATAAGAGGAAGAACAAGGAGCTCACAAAGAACTCCGAGATCTAGATCCAAGGGGTTCCCCTCACATAGAGGAGAAAGTGATTAGTGGATATGTCGATCTAGATCTCCTCTCTCTTTTCCCTCAAGAACAAGAAAGAATCATTGGAGGGATTGAGAGTAAGCAAGCTCTAAGAAGGTCAACAATGGGGGTAGAACATGAGCTCAACGAATAGATAAGTCCAAGGGGGAAGAAGACCACCTTTATATAGTGGGGGAAGAAATCAGACCTTTACCCCCACTTACAGCCCGAGCATAACGGTACTACCGCTAGCCCTGTCGGCCGCTAGCCTACTATAGCTAGACCCTGGCGGTACTACCTCTAGAGAAAGTCTTCGCAAAAAGTCCGACGAAGAACAACCGCTCAGAGAGAGGTACTACCGTCCCGAAGCGGTACTACCGCCCACCCGGAGCGGTACTACCGCTAGAGAGCGGTAGTAAGAAATTACCACCACTCCGGGGGCGGTACAACAGCTCCGGGGGCGGTACTACCGCTATAGGAGCGGTACTACCGCTGGCACGAGGAGCGGTACTACCGTTGGATACTGAATCTGCTTTAACTTTCGCATACGGACTCCGATTTAAATGAAACCAAGTTTGTTGGAAAGCTAACGACATGGGATAACACAATCTTGATAGAAATATCAATAAGAAGCAAGTGATAAAAGGCCCATAAGAAAATGGTGAGAACCCTTCTTCGAATAAGATCCGTAAAAACTCCCAACATAAAAAACATCATAGAAGATGCACATGGACTCAGTTTTCGATGAACTCGAGCTTGTCATGAAGATGACCATAAGCTCTAAAACTCACATAGAGAAACACCAAACAAGAACCAAGAGGTATGATGCAAGGATGCAAATGGTTTGAGCTCTCAACGAACGATACAATCAAGCTACTCACTTGAGAGCCCCCCTTGACAGTACATCAATCTATCCTAAAACAGAAAACCTATCAAGGGCAAACCTATACCGTGCACCTCGTCCTCTTGAGCTAGATGATGATGATCTTGGCTTCCTCAAGATGGACCACCTTTCTTGATTGCGTTGGCTTGATGAAGACTAGTTGATTGCTCCCCCATACTCACTATGGGTGAGCCACTCTTCAGCATATCTTCACAAGTCCATTGCCACCACAATGGACGGCAAGATTCAAGCATGATATATTCGTGCTGATCCACTTGAACTTGCACACCGCAATCTTGATGACTATCACCACTTGACGTCATCCTTCATGGGTTGTATGAGATCTTCCTTTTGACGCAAGCCCATGGAAACACACCTAACCCCCACATAGAACTCTCACGAAGACCATGGGTTAGTGC
This sequence comes from Hordeum vulgare subsp. vulgare, assembly GCF_904849725.1. NCBI lineage: Eukaryota > Viridiplantae > Streptophyta > Magnoliopsida > Poales > Poaceae > Hordeum > Hordeum vulgare. The sequence goes on along the minus strand of NC_058522.1, from coordinate 438,355,472 downwards.
ACAAACACGTAATGGACAATGCTTACCATATCATGGGATCACTTGATCCCTCTCGGTACATCTTGTATGCTTTGTGTGTTGATCATCTTGATTTACTCTTTGTCTGGCGATCTTGATCAACCATGTGTCTCTATGACCATTCTTTGGATAATACCTTGAATACCATCTTGGTCATCATATAAACTCCTTGAACCCAACAGATGGACTTCAAGAAGTGCCTATGGACAAATCCTATAAATATAACTTAAGGCAACCATTAGTCCATAGGAATTGTCATGAATTACCAAAACCACATATGGAGAGATATGCTCTAACAGAGGGGGTCACCCCTTAGGTACTTAGCCTTCAGAAGCTGTAGCGACAACCCCTATCTCTATGCATGATCCACCAGACCCATTGTAGCATGAGAGAAACATTCATGCGCGAGGAAATGATACCTAATACACCTCTCTCCTTAGGTAAAAATATGTCTGTCCACTTGAGATGTGGTACTTCTGGTGGCCGTCAGCCGTCAGCCAGAAGAAACTAGCAAGATCCTTATCAAACACGCTATGCATAACCTCCAGCAAGATATACATCCCCATCATATACATGGGAAGGCTAGATAGGTTAGAGCCGACTAGGAATGATTTACTCCCCCTTGGAAGTGAAACGCTCGCACCAAGGTTCTATCCGGGACGCAACTCACCCCACCAACGGGTCAAATTCACTCACCTTAATTCTCCAGTCGGTATCAACATCCCCTGACAAGATATGGGGAAGGCAACCAACTTGCAATACAATTTATCTTCAAGCTGATGTTGCTTAGCCTCACAGTACCCTAACACGATGACCTAAATTTTGTGAAAATTGATATTATGGCCTGATGTGGCCTCAAAACAAAGGAGGAACTTAAGATTGACTATGTCAAGGTCCGGCCCCTCCACCATAATCATGGTATCGTGTGTGTAACGTAGATGCGTGACAGGTCCACTAGAGTTCAAGTGTCCCACAACCCCCGAGAGGTGCCCTACCATCCTAGCTTTGTCCATGATGCCCACCAAGGCATCAATGGTGAGGTAAAAGGGAAGAGGGGAAATATGGTCCCCTTTCCTCACTCATGTAGATAATCTACAGAGTGGTCCCACCTCACCATTAATGTTAATTGATATATTCCCACACCGTACCAACTGCATGATCCATGAACACCAATGCTTGTCGAAGCCTCAACATTGAAGCACTAACCACAACAACGACCAGCCAACATGTTCATACGTCTTCTGGAAGTCCAACTTGAGAAAAACTCCCTTATGGTCATGTGACGCCACCTCATGGAAGATTTCGTGAAGGGTTAGAATCCCATCATGGATACACCAGCCCGTCAAGAAGGCGGTCTGTAGCAGGCATGCAATCCACTCCGCAACAGGGGCCAACCGCGTCGCACATACTTCCACAAAAATCCGCTCGATAACATTAATCACCGTGATTCGCCTAAACTACATAATGTCTATCACCCCAATTACTTTGGAATCAGGATAATGACACCATAGTTCACCCGAGACACGTTGAGAGTCCCAATGTAAGATTTGTGGAACATAAAAATGATCACCGGCTAAAGCACATACCAAAACTTATGGTAGAAGCTCACCACTGGGCCATCCAAACGAGGAGGTGACCCCGCCTTCATAGAGTTGATCGCCCTACCCACCTCTTTTGGCGAGAGTGGAAGAGCTAACTCCTCTAAAGGGAAAAATTCGTTTGCTAGAGACCCCACACGGGATTCCACCATGAGGATCTCTTTGAAGAAGGACTAAATCTGGGACCTAATCTCATTCAGATTTTCTAGGAGCACATCTACCACCCAGAAGCACGAGATGCAACATTTCTATCACCGATCGTTGGCAATTGCTTGAAAGTAGGCAGTGTTGGCTCCCCCTTTGAGGAGCAAATTACGGCCCCTGTGATACTAGCGGAATAATGTTGGGGAACGTAGTAATTTCAAAAAAATTCCTACGTCACACAAGGATCTATCTATGGAGAAACCAGCAACGAGCAAAGAGGTAGAGCATCTCCATACCTTTGAAGATCGCTAAGCGGAAGGATTACTAGAACACGGTTGATGGAGTCGTACTTGCAGCGATTCAGATCGCGGTGGATTCTGATCTAAGCGCCGAACAAGGGCGCCTCCGCGTTCAACACACGTGTAGCCCGGTGACGTCTCCAACGCCTTGATCCAGCAAGGAGGGAGGAGAGGTTCAGGGAGAGCTCCGGCAGCATGACGGCGTGGTGACGGTGGAGCGGCGTGGTACTCCGGCAGGGCTTCGCTAAGCGCTACGGAGGACAAGGAGGAGAGGAGGTATGGATGCGCAGTGGAGAGGTGGAATTGTGCTGTGTGCAGCCCCAAAACCCTCCACTATATATAGGAGGAGAGGGAGGAGGGTGCCCAGCCCTAGGGTTTCCACCCTAGGTGGTGCAGCAGCCCTAGATGGGCAAGGGGGAGACGGCCAAGGGTGGCTTGTGTCACGCCCAAGATGCAACCCTATCCTCAATTTGGCACGAGAGCCTCGTCAGGGATAGAAGCGCATCTCGTCGTGTCGCAAGAATGGATATCGTTACAAGTACATGTACTGAAAAGAAGAGATATATAATAGAATTGGCTTACACTCGCCACAAGCTACATCCGAGTCACATCAGTACAATACATCATCATCATGAATAAGAGCAGGGTCCGACTACGGACGAAAGTAAACGAGAAAAGAAGAACGACATCCATCCTTGCTATCCCAGGCTGCCGGCCTGGAACCCATCCTAGATCGATGAAGAAGAAGAAGAAGAAGCAACTCCAAATGAACAATCAATGCGCTCGCGTCAAGGAACCTTTACCTGTACCTGCAACTGGTGTTGTAGTAATTTGTGAGCCACACGGGACTCAACAATCTCATTTCCAAAGGTATTAAGACTAGCAAAGCTTAATGGGTGAGGCATGGTTAGAGCATCTCCAACAGCCGCGCTCGGGAGAGGGACGACGGGATGCCGCGGACAAGGACATGGTGGCGCAGGCGAGCTCGGGAGAGCAGAGAGGGGCGTCGCGGCAGGGCAGGAAGGCGGTGCAGGCGCAGGCGGCGGGGCTAGGGCACAGACGGCGAGGGAATTGGAGGCGGGGAAGAGGCGGCGCGCGGGGGGGGGGGGGGGAGCTACTGGCGGCGGGGCTGCTCGGCCTGGGGCATGGGGAGATCGAGGAGGGAGAAGGGGAGGACGAGAGGAGGAACGAGAGGAGGGGATTGGGCGAGGCCATGGCGAACAAGACAAAGAGGGGAACGAGAGGAGGGAGAGGACGACGCTAGGGGACCGGTCGCTAGGGCAGGGGGAGCTGGGCCTTGGGCGAGCTCGGTAGGGCCTGCTCCCTCCCCCTATTTGTTTTTTACTTTTAAAACAGAAAAAATCTTAACCAAAGAATAACTTTTAACAAAAATAAAATAGAAAAAATGCTTTTGCTCCTTTGAAAATTATACCCTAACTATAAAAATAGCTTGGGAATTTTTTAAACGAATAAAAAAATAAAATCTCTTTTAAAGAATACATTAAAACCCCTTTTTACAAGATAATAAAATAACCCCCTTTTAGAAATAAAAATGCAACTCTAGTTTGAAATGAAACAAAAGAAGAAATAAGAGAAAAACCCAAGGGGTTGCCCCCACCTTTTAAGAAAAGGAGTTTTAAAAGATGACGATTTTTAAAAGGGGTTAAAACGGAAACTTTTACGCAACCCCAAAACAAATAAAAGAGAAGAGAGGAGGGGAATTACTATCGCACTAAGACTCGGAGAGCACTCAAAGCACACACACCCAAAACACCAGACGCTACAAACGATGCAAGATGCCATGCATGATGCCATGATGCAAACTACATGATGATGCCACAAAATAAAATAACCACACGACGGAAACGGAAATAAAGGGGAATCTTCTGGAACGTCGGCATCGGGCTGTCATAACTCTCCTACACTACAAGAGGATCTCGCCCCGAGATCCAAGAATGAAAGGGGGGAGAGGATGAGTAAGAACAAGAGGTAAAACTTAGTCGCTTCTTTGAAAAACGAGTAACACCAACAATCCTTGAAGGTAGCAAAGAGATGAGGAATGATAAGAGAAGGAAGCAAGAATTCATGGAAAATTTCGGCAGCACTTCGGTAGGAAAATGGGACAAAAAAATCGATAAGAAGAGAGAATTAGACAATATACATATCAAACAACTAAATAGAGAAAGGGAACACCATGATCTTGATAGAACAACATAATAGACCCAAAAGAGCAACATCACAAAGCCTCCGGAACAAGAGAATATGAACTTGCTCAAGCGGAAGAAGAGAATGAAGAAAAGAATGACAACTATTATCACAATAGAATTGAAGAGCCTCCGGACAGAGAATTTACATAGCAGTTGGAAAACCAACAACGAAGAAGAAGACAGTAGTGGGCTTATGAAGATCATCTCAACATTTATGAGGTGACAACCAACCACTAAAAGAAACAAGGATAGTTGAAAGCAAAGATATCAAAACTTCTTACACCAAGAGGGTGCATTGAGAACTAGGATTAATGACAAGCAGCACGATAGCAACAATCCATAGGAAAAGCTTTAGGTGATGTCTAAACCAAGATAGCTCAATGAAGAAATCATGGGTTGAAATATCTCATGATCATAGAATTGGTGGGTTTAATTATCTCAGCCTTGAAAGGAAATCTCTTCGAGACTCCTACACTAACAATTGCACATATGAATGCAAGAGAAAGGATACTTGAGGTTCTCCAACAAGAATCTTGAAGAACACTTTGAGAATTAATTGATATCATGACGAACCAGCATGAAGGACCTCCGTATATAAATAAATGATGCAACGATATGAAGGATGAAAGAATAAGATTGAAGCCTTGCAAAGTCTTCGATGAAGCTTCACGAAGAGATACTTGATAAAACTTGGAACTCCGGAAAGAAAAGATAAGAACACTTGAGAAAAGAATCGATATCATGAGCCACTCCGGAAGAAGAATTCAGATTACTATGAACCAGAATAAGAATTATGTTATGCTCATCCTTCATCAAATTAAATTGATGCCAAGCAACGGATTTAGCGTACCACTTATTCTTCTTGAAATGAATCTTGGAGAGACAGAGAGAAAAACACCACTTGAAGCATAATTGAAGGAAGCACCAGTAAGAATTCACAATTGAATGGGAGCACCACAAATTAATGAAGATATATGCGAATGAAGAGATCATAAGCCACCTGAGAGAATCTAGAACAAGGCACCGGATAACCTAGAGACGAACGAAGAGACAACAATTGAGAGGAATTGAGGATGAAAGCTGAAAGCTGAGAACGAAGAATCTTCTGAAATGATGGCCTTTGGAGGAACGAGAAATAATAACAACTCAGAGAAGCACCAGATAGCAAGAAAGGGATTACTCATGATTGGAACAAATAAGATGATGACACCAAGCTGAAATGATGAATCTGCAAGAGAATGAACCAAGATTTGAGAGAAACAACCTTTCGGTCTTCCAAACTGAAAACATAGGAAAAGCACCATCACGAAAAACTGAGACACTCCGGTATAACAAAGAATGAAAGGTTGAGCCAAAGAATGAATTAATTCGAATAGAACTTGGAGAAGGAATATGACTGATGAGATACATACTTATGTCATAGTTGAAAAGAATTAATGATATCCGGGAAAAAATCAAAAGAGCCAAGAAAGATCCTGGGAAAGAACCTGTGGGTTATGAGCCCACTCAAAGAAACCACCGTTACAAAATATTGCTAGAAAGATTGATATTGCACCGGTACAAATGAAGACTAGATGAGGTTGAGAACCTCGAAATGTTTAAAAGAATTGAAAACACGAAACTTCCAAGATATCTTCAACACTCGGGATAGAAAAAAGAGGAATGAATAACAAGATAGTCTCATAAGAATTTCCAACATAGGAAAGAATTAAAGGATGAATGGATAAGATGACACGGATAATTAAATTGGATTCGCCGGAAAATATAACAAGATTGAATAAAGATGAACACTAAGCTCCTGAGAATCTTCACAATGAAACACTAGAAACAAAATAAAAGACAAGAGAGAGGAAGCATTAATGAAAAGAAAGACACTTGGATGAAATCCAAACAATGAAGAAAAGGGCGGGAGGGCGGGGAAAAACAAAGACAACTTGAGACAGATGAGATGAACTCCGGAATAAAAGAGAGAATGATCTTCATAAATTAGAGAGGATTGAATTCAGTTGAAGAGAAGCACACCGGTTGAATGGAATTTATACGATGACTCCGATTGAAAAGAATTGACAAGAGGATTGATAGCACGACTTGATAGAGCAAAGAATTAGCATTCCCATAAAATATGAGAACACCTCTTGGAAAGATCTGAAATCACCACTTGACATCGAAGCAACTTGAATTACCATATTCAACAAAACAAAAGGAGAGGCTTATGAAACAAGCCAGAACAAACTCATGGGAGAGATTTCCGTTCTATATTTTCGTGGACAGGATCGCACGGGCTCGAACCTTACAGTAGCCATCAAGTTCAAGGCAGTGCACCTGACATACGAAGCGTCCCCGAGTCATAGCAAGCTACAAGGACTCTTTAAGACACAACAAGAACCGCTGTAAGTCGACCGTCAACAAACCAATCCACAAGATGTCGAACCCCAACCTAACATCATGCATTTGTTGGAAGATTGTCCTATAAGCAACTACTTGAATTCCCACCTAAGAATTCCCGAAATATCTGGTCATGCAATCTGGTACACGGATATAAGGAGTAATATCACACAATTATCACACAATTCCTATACTAACCCGTCACCTGTATCACATCCGTCAAGACACGACCAGAATCTCGGACCTTCATGTACAACAGACCCTCGTGATCACAACGATACAAAGTATGGCAGTACTCCCGAACAATCTGCACCAGTACTAGGGACATCGGGGTTATCTCGCCACTACTAGTATTGAAGCAATTACGAACATCCTTCGTCCTGAGATACTAAGAAATCTGAATGATAACGATGTGCTCGAGAATCCCTTGGAGCTCAACTCCCCGGAAAAAAATCAAGTCAGACAGGAGGCACCAAGACATAACTCCGTCACATCGGCATCATATAGATCCCAAGAATATCCGCGTGATCCTAAATTTTTCTTGAGTGAGAAGAGGAGTAGAATAAATTATTACGTCAAGATTCCTCACCAGAGCATATAAGTGGAGAAAAAAGAATCCTACTCTTTGATATATAACTACACTCAAAGTAGTTTTTCACTAGACTCGACTCGGCCAAGTTCGATCAATCAAGGGGGCTCCTAGGTCGGTACTGCTCTGATACCAACTTGTCACACCCAAGATGCGACCCTATCCTTAATTGGGCATGAGAGCCTCATCAGGGATAGAAGCGCATCTCGTCGTGTTGCAAGAATGGATATCGTTACAAGTACATGTACTGAAAAGAAGAGATATATAATAGAATTAGCTTACACTCGCCACAAGCTACATCCGAGTCACGTCAGTACAATACATCATCATCATGAATAAGAGCAGGGTCCGACTACGGACGAAAACAAACGAGAAAAGAAGAACGACATCCATCCTTGCTATCCCAGGTTGCCGGCCTGGAACCCATCCTAGATCGATGAAGAAGAAGAAGAAGAAGCAACTCCAAATGAACAATCAACGCGCTCGCATCAAGGAACCTCTACATGTACCTGCAACTGGTGTTGTAGTAATCTGTGAGCCACAAGGGACTCAACAATCTCATTTCCAAAGGTATCAAGACTAGCAAAGCTTAATGGGTGAGGTATGGTTAAGTGGTGAGGTTGCAGTAGCGGCTAAGCATATATTTGGTGGCTAAACTTATGAGTACAAAAAATAAGAGGGGGAAGATCTACGCATAACAGACGTGAACTACTCATGGTCAAATGAATGATCCTGAACACCTACCTACGTCAAACATAACCCCACCATGTCCTCGATCGGAGAAGGAACTCACGAAAGAGACAATCACGGTTAAGCACACAGTTGGCAAGTTTTAATTAAGTTAACTTCAAGTTATCTAGAACCAGTGTTAAACAAAGTTTCCACGTTGCCACATAACCGCGGGCACGGCTTTCCGAAAAGATTTAACCCTGCAGGGGTGCTCCAACTAGTCCATCACAAATTACCACAAGCCGCATATAAATCCTCAATCACGAAGCTCACGGTCTTGTCGGATTCCCTAGTGGAAAACCTCAACTCTGAGATTACCCAAAGCATCACCGGAATCCCGATGCACAAGATATCTCGTCAAAGGTAAAACTAATCCAGCAAGGCCGCCCGACGTGTCGACGATCCCGATAGGAGCCACGTATCTCATTCTCAGGACACGACGGATGGAGAAGCCTACAGGTACCAAACCTCGAGTTGCCCCGTGGTGGCCCCGCAGTATGTCCATTTTGGACCAACACTCATGAGGAGCACTGGCCCAGGGGTTGATTAAATTTCCTCGGGTTAATTACTCCCTATGCAATTCATTAGTTATTAGGAAAATGTAGTACCAAAGTTGGGCCTTGCTAGACCAGCTTTAATCTAAAACGAATTATCAAGGGGGTCCCCATAACAACCCCGATCCTGTTAGGAGCGCTCATTTATGGAACATAACACCGTTAGTCGAAACTAAGGGGGCAAAGGTGGAACAAAACACCAGGCTAGAAAGGCCGAGCCTTCCACCTTTTACCAAGTATATAGGTGCATTAAAATAAATAGCATTTAATAGGGTGATATGACAAGGAACCCATGTTATCACATGGAAGCAACTACACGTGTAACTAGCAACGCTAACAACATGGTTAAGCAAGCAGTAACATAGCCAATCAGTGGTTTGCTAGGTCGAACAGGTTGAAGGTTATCATGGCATTGTTGAGAGGCTGAAATTTAACATGTGGTAGGCAACGAGACATAATTGATAGCATCGAAATAACTAGGATGGAAATGATAGTAATGGTATATGGGGAAATGGTCATCTTGCCTGAGATCCCGCTTGGAAGAAGAACAACTCCGAGAAGTCGGCGTACCAACTAGACGAACGGGTCCTCACATTCCGACACGTTTGCGGAACTCTATCGAGACGGAGCAAACCGGAAACAAACTTCAACACAGATATTCACCACACGATGCACAACATGATGCACAACCTACTATGATGCATGATCAGTTCAATGATGCAAGGGAAGGCATGGCAATTCACCTCAGACAAACACTACACATTAAGTGAAGCTCGATATGCAACGAGTTGCATATCGATGAAACTCCACATTTAATTACTTAGTTCTCTCCCGGTTATTTACACGGCAATATTAAATGTGGTTAACATGGCAAGGGGTGAAGCGGGTGATCCTACAAGTCATCCTAGTCGGGTAACACGCGAAACATAGAACGGAGCTACGGCACGAGAAACATGCAACACAAGATATATATGCCATGAATGCGTCATGCATGCGAGTTCACAAGAACACGGGCAGGAAGAGAAGAAGCAGGTGTCGCCACGGCGAGCGAGAGGGAACCATGGCGGCAAGACGGAAACGAAGCCACGACAACGTTCCTATCCCGATAACTCAGCGGGATATCGGTGCCAACGAACTGGAAGCGTGTGCGAGAATGCTAAATAAAGATGGGGTGATCCCGGTTACCAGGTTCCCATGTGTCGGGGCACAACATAAGAGGGACAACGTGCAACGGGCAACATACGGCGCAAACATACGAAACATCTCATACATCACAAGCATTCGGTACACGACACGTCCCATCGGTATACCTTCGAAGCGTGCGAATCGGAGGGGTTCGTTTCGGTGAAGAAGAACAACGATCGTCGTGGTCGTTGATGCCAACTGTTCTTCCCCTTTGCAACGGCACCAGAAGAATGCTGTTAGCGCTCTCCGGCAATCGAAACTAGAAGAATGTTGCTGACGTCCCACAAGCGCATGGGATCGTAGCAGTTTTCGTGGGTAGAGTATTCAACCCAAATTTGTTGATCGCCTATAGGAGGTGAGAGGATACTCTCAAGTATTAGCAGCTGAATGCGTCAGATTCAACCACACCTGAAAGATTAGTATCTGCAAGCAAAGTAGTAACAACAAAGTAGTATGATAACAATGATGTCACAAACGATCTATTGACGACAGACTATTTCTAACTGTCGTATCAATGGCGCCAAGTTGCCTCGTTGACGGAAATTGTCAGTTACCGTCAACGACCAGCGATTAAGATTGTAGCAGGTAGCAGCAGTGTAACGAGCAATAACAGTGGCAAGGAACAGCAGTAGTGACAGCAGTAGCAAGCAGCAACAGTAGCAAGCGACAGTAGTAGCAACAGTAGCAGCAGAGCAAGACAAGTAACAGCAGTAGCAACAGTAGTAGCAGCAGCAGAGCAAAACAAGTAACAACAGTAGTTGGACAAACTCGTAGGCAATGGGTCGGTGATTTGTTTGGATGATATTCATCATGCAACAGTTATAACACGGAGAGATATGTGGCTAGCTCCCGTTCGTCAATGTGATGTAGGCATGCATTCCATGTGTCATCATACGTGCTTAGGTAAAAGAACTTGCATGACATCTATCGTCCATCCCTCCCATGGCAACGGGGTCCAAAAGGAAACTACGTGATATTAAGGTTCTCCTTTTAATAAAGAATCGGACCAACGCATTAGCACTTGGTGAACACATGAACTCCTCAGACTATGGTCATCACCGGGAGTGGTTCCGGTTATTGTCACTCCGGGGTTGCTGGATCATAACACATAGTAGGTAACTACAACTTGCAAGATCGGATCTAAAACACACATATATTGGTGACAACATAATAATTTCAGATCTTAAATCATGGCACTCGGGCCCTAGTGACAAGCATTAAGAATGGCAAAGTAGTAGCAACATCAATCTCAGAACATAGTGGATACTAGGGATCAATCCCCATCAAAACTAACTCGATTACATGATAGATCTCATCCTACTCATCACCGCCCAGCGAGCCTACGAATAGATTACTCACGTACGACGAAGAGCTTCATGGAATTGGAGAGGGAAGAAGGTTGATGATGACGATGGCGATGATTTCCCCTCTCCGGAGCCCAAGACGGACTCCAGATCTGCCGTCCAGATGAATAACAGGTGGTGGCAGCGCCTCCATATCGCGAACGCAGCGAAAACTTCTCTTTTTATTTTTTCTGGGACGAAAGGGATCTTATAGAGCTGGAATTGGGGGCGCAGAGCCGTGTGGGACACACAAGCCTGCCCACCGCCACCAGGGGGGTGGTGGCGGAGCCAGGGCTTGTGGCCCACTGGCCCACCCCCTGAGGTGGAACTTGGCGCATATATTTTCTTATTTTCGAAAACTGCTCCCCGTAAATTTTCAGGACGTTTGGAGAACTTTGATTTCTGCACAAAAATAACACCAAGGCAATTCTGCTGAAAACAACGTCAGTCCAGGTTAGTTCCATTCAAATCATGCAAATTAGAGTCCAAAACAAGGGCAAAAGAGTTTGGAAAAGTAGATACGATGGAGACGTATCAACTCCCCCAAGCTTAAAACCTTGCTTGTCCTCAAGCAACTCAGTTGACAAAATGAGAGAGAAAGAAAGACTTTGGCAAACTCTGTTTGATCTTGTTGTTGCAACTATGTGTAACTCATAACCAGAATTTCAGCAAGATCACAAGTTAACCACATGAGCAAATAACAGAAAGGTCTCACGGTAAACTAATATCAATGGCATAATCAGCTAGCGAGCAAATAATAATGAGTTTCGAATACCAACACTTCAATCAAAACAAGCATGAAGCAATATGAATAGATGGTATCTCTCTAGCTCTTTCTGAGACCGCAAAACATAAATGCAGAGCACTTTCAAAGATCAAGGGCTGACTAAACATTGTAATTCATAGCAACGAAGATCCAGTCATAGTCATACTCAATATAAATCAAAAGCAAAGCATAAAAATGACAGAGGTGCTCTCTAATTGGTGCTTATATAAGAGGAGGATGACTCAACAGGAAAATAAATAGACAAGCCCTTTGCAGAGGGAAGCATTGATTTGCAGAGGTCCCAAAGCTCAAGCTTTGAAAACAGAGATAATAATTTTGGGTGGCATGCTTTCATTGTCAACGCAATGACCAAGAGTTCTCAATATCTTCCATGCTACTCATGCTATAGGCGGTTCCCAAACGGAAAAGTAAAGTTTTAACTCCCCCACCACCAATCAACCACACTCCACGGCTAGCCGAATCCTCGGGTACCGTCCATACTAACATCAATCCGGGAGGAGTCTTGTTTTACAGTTATGTTTTCGATTTAAGCGTGGAACTGGGCATTCCAAATACCGGCCCCTTTCTCGTGAATGACAGTGAATAAACACATGTCGAGGATAACACTCCTAGCATGTAAGATACCAATAGCCCCCTGTCACCACATGAGCGGTTCGGGCATGCAAAACAAATTATTTCTTGAAGGTTTAGAGAATGGTACATGCAAATTTACTTGGAACGACATGTAAATACCGCAAATAGGTAGGTATGGTGGACTCTCATGGAAAAACTTTTGGGTTTATGGAGGTGGATGCACAAGCAGTATTCCGCTTAGTACAAGTGAAGGCTAGCAAAAGACTGGGAAGCGACCAACTAGAGAGCGACAACAGTCATCAATATGAAATGAGTTTGACTAACATTGAATGCAAGCATGAACAGGATACAAATCACCAGGAACACGAACATCATAGAGGCTATGTTGATTTTGTTTCAACTACATGCATGAACATGCGCCAAGTCAAGCCACTTGAAACATTCAAAGGAGAATACCATCCTATCATACTACATCATAGTCATCTCAAAATCTATGTTGGCATTCAAGACAAACCATTATAATCTCTCAGCTAAATAAGCATGGCATCAGAAACTATGATCTCTAAGTTGTCATTGCAAACATGGTTCTCTCACAACAAAGCTAAATCTGGGTCGACAAGCTAGTCATATTTACAAAAAGAAAATAGATAGAGTTCATAGCAGCTTTTCAGTCTCAGTCACTTCGTCATATATCATCATTGTTGCCTTTCATTTGCACGATCGAACGATGAAAACGATAATACGTTCATTGGACTAAGCTGAATCTGCAGGCAAACACAAAGGAGAAGACAAAGTAATATGGCTCTTTTGAAAGCTAAAGAGGTAAGCATGCAAGAACCAATAAACATTGTAACCAATATCTTCTACCTTGACACAAAGAAAAATAAAACTATTTACACGAGAAAGCTCCCAACAAGCAAAAGAAGAAAGAAAAATCTTTTTGGGTTTTCTCAAATGGACACAAAACAAGAAAACAAAAATAAATAGCATGGATAATACAGTGGCAAAGTGTAAACACCGGCTAACAAGGTGAAAGCATAAGCATGAATGTAAAGTCGGTGAGAACACGTACTCCCCCAGGCTTAGGCTTTTGCCTTGCTTGGTCTACTCCCAAGGTGGGAAATAACCAGCTCGAGGATACTCCAGAGCAGACTGTGGATGCCACTGCCGTGTGAGCTCCTCTCGCTCCCACTGATAAACTGGCGTCTGGTACTCGACTGGCGGCTCGGGCACGGGCGCCTGTGGTTGGGCCAAGCCCCAATATGCGTAGATGTCCGTGGGCATAATAGTGTACCTGCATGCATGAAGATCAAATAAAGAAGGGGCAAGCAAAGTAATAGTCTCTTGAGTACCCTGATTAAACACCAGGTTATAAATCATCCGTCTACTAGCATCTCTATCCAAAAATTCATTGCGAACCATGCTGTCATAATCCAGATATCTCTCAGGGAGAATCATCTCTCCTTCCTCTCCAAGTCTAATGGGTATCTCAAAGTGTCTGGCAAGACGGATATCATAGATACCTCCATAGACAACACCCTTGGAACGGTTCAGGTTCAACTGTTGAGCTACTATAGCGCCCAAGCTATAAGTCTTATCGTTATAAAGGCCTTCGCGCAAAACCGCAAGGTCTGGAGAACTAAGTGATCCAGCCTCCCCACGACCAATCAAACATTTTCCCACAAATAGTGAGAAGTACCGAAGCACAGGAAAATGTATGCTAGTAATTCTAGTGCGAGACACTCCTCTCCCCTCTCCAACAGCAATAGAGCCAATGAAATCCTCCAAGTCCCATGGACGAGGGTCACGGATATCCCCAACATAAGGTAATTTGCATACATTGCAGAAGTCCTGCAGCGTCATGCACTAGGGGACATCGTATATCATGATCTCAACCATGGGAGGATTCTTCCTCGGATAGAAGTTGAAGCTTTGAATGAAAATATTGGTGAGGAGGAGGTATTGTGGGCACTTATCTTCAACGAACGCAGTAAGACCTGCGTTCTCCACCAAGTAATAAAAGTCTTCATAAATTCGGCGGCGCGCAAAAATTCATCACTTGGCCACTCGCACGCTTGAACTTCTGTGACTCGAGGGACTATGTACTTGGGGTGGTTCTTCTCATCCTCCTTGGGGTTACGGCTTGAAGAGCCTCTCAAGAACCTCCTCATCTTTTCCCTTTTCTAGCTCTGAAAAATTCTGTACTTTTTAGAGACTTTGAAAGAAAAGTGAATAAGGATTAACCCAACTTGTAGCAACTACTCCTACTAGTGCCTAGAGACCGTATCACGCGCTAAAACTACTTGGGACCAACTAAAATCAACATATCTAGCTCAAGAACAGGGTCACCAAGGTAGCAAGAATACACGAAGGATAAAGCACTAGAGCAAAAACTAATTGGACCAATGGAGGAGTCACTTACCAAGGAGTAATTTCCCCAAAACGGTTCGGAGAATGGTGCTTTGAGCAAGGAGATCGAAAATCACAGCCAAATGAGCAAGAACACGGATTTGAGCTGCGAAACAATTTTTTCTAGAGGTGGAACAGGAGGCTGAGAGTTGGAATGAGTGGAGGGGGTGCCTGTGGGCCCCACAAGCTTGCACCCGCCACCAGGGGGGTAGGTGGCGGTGGCAAGGCTTGTGGCCCACTGGTCTGGCCCCCAGGCCAGCTCTCAGGCCCAGTAATTTTCAAAAATTCCAGAAAAAATCATACTAAATTTTATTTTTTATTTTTTCTGGGACGAAAGGGATCTTATAGAGCTGGAATTGGGGGCGGCAGAGCCGTGTCGGCCCCACAAGCCTGCCCACCGCCACCAGGGGGGTGGTGGCGGAGCCAGGGCTTGTGGCCCACTGGCCCACCCCCTGAGGTGGAACTTGGCACAGATATTTTTCTTATTTTCCAAAACTGCTCCCCGTAAATTTTCAGGACGTTTGGAGAACTTTTATTTCTGCACAAAAATAACACCAAGGCAATTCTGCTGAAAACAGCGTCAGTCCAGGTTAGTTCCATTCAAATCATGCAAATTAGAGTCCAAAACAAGGGCAAAAGAGTTTGGAAAAGTAGATACGATGGAGACATATCAGTCGTCGTGGTTCTCGGGTCTCGTCGACGGTAGTCGTTCGCTCGGCGTTTTGGTTCACGGTCTTCGGCGTTGGTTCATGGTCTTCAGCGACGGTAGTCAAACTCGTTTCCGAAGATGGTCGGGGTCGTCGAGGACGTCGTTGGTCTCGGCGAGCTTGTCGATTCCACGGCGTCGGGGATGGTGCACGCGGCGACGGCAGGCGACACAACAACAACGATCGCTGGCGACGGCAGCAAGCAAGCAACATAGCAACGGCAACAACATGAAGGCCATCAGCAACTACACGGCTAGCAGTAGCAGGCAAGCCACCAACCGCAGCAAGCAAAGAAACTACACCTAGCAACTATCAGCAGCAGCTAACACTACTAGCTAGCAGCAAGGCAGCCTATCATAGCAACTAGCAATCGGCAAGGCCGGCAACATGACCAGCAGCGAGAGCAAGCAGCAATGCATCGGAATGAACATAGCAAGCAGCGACGGCATGCAAACCAGCTAGCAACCTAGCAGCAGCAAGATCAGCTAGCATCTACAGCAACAGTAAGCAACACTACATAACAACAGCAGCTACAACATCGGCTCAGCGACAGGAGCAGCGCGGCAGCAACATGCAATGGCAGGGGAACGCCAAGGCGGCTCGGCAGTAGCTACATCAGGGGCGAACCGGCGGGGAACCTCGGCCGTGGCCGACGGCGCGGGGAAACGGGCACCGGCGGGGAGACGGAGTAGCCATGGCGGCTCGAGGCGAGCACCGGCAGGGCTCGGGCGACAGCGGCCATGGCGGGGAACGAGGCGAGGCCAGTGCGAGGGGCGACGGGAGGCCGCAGACAAGGCCATGGCGGCACAGGTGAGCTCGGGAGAGCAGAGAGGGGCGTCGCGGCAGGGCAGGATGGCAGTGCAGGCGCAGGCGGCAAGGCTAGGGCATAGACGGCGAGGGAACTGGAGGCGGGGAAGAGGAGGTGCGCGGGGGGGAGCTACTGGCAGCGGGGCTGCTTGGCCTGGGGCATGGGGAGATCGAGGAGGGAGAAGGGAAGGACGAGAGGAGGAACGTGGGGAGGGGATCGGGCGAGGCCATGGCGAAAGAGACAGAGAGGGGAACGAGAGGTGGGAGAGGACGACGCGAGGGGAAGGAGGCGCTGGGGGGAGCGGTCGCTAGGGCAGGGGGGAGCTGGGCCTTGGGCGAGCTCGGCTGGGCTTGCTCCCTCCCCCTATTTGTTTTTTTACTTTTAAAACAGAAAAAAAAAATCTTAACCAAGGAAAAACTTTTAACAAAAATAAAATAAGAAAAATGCTTTTGCTCCTTTGAAAATTATACCCTAACTATAAAAATAGCTTGGGCCTTTTTTAAACGAATAAAAAAATAAAACCTCTGTTAAAGAATACATTAAAACCCTTTTTTACAAGAGAATAAAATAACCCCCTTTTAGAAATAAAAATGCAACTCTAGTTTGAAATGAAACAAAAGAAGAAATAAGAGAAAACCCAAGGGGTTGCCCCCACCTTTTAACAAAAGGAGTTTTAAAAGAAGACGATTTTTAAAAGGGGTTAAAACGGAAACTTTTACGCAACCCCAAAACAAATAAAAGAGAAGAGAGGAGGGGAATTACTATCGCTATAAGACTCAGAGAGCACTCGAAGCACACACACCCAAAACACCACACGCTACAGTCAATGCAAGATGCCATGCATGATACCATGATGCAAACTACATGATGATGCCACAAAATAAAATAACCACACGACGGAAACGGGAATGAAGGGGAATCTTCTGGAACGTCGGCATCGGTCTGTCACAACTCTCCTACACTACAAGAGGATTTCGCCCCGAGATCCAAGAATGAAAGCGGGGAGAGGATGAGTAAGAACAAGAGGTAAAACTTAGTCACTTCTTTGACAAACGAGTGACACCAACAATCCTTGAAGGTAGCAAAGAGATGAGGAATGATAAGAGAAGGAAGCAAGAATTCACGGAAAATTTCGGCAGCACTTTGGCAGGAAAATGGGACAAAAAATTCGATAAGAAGAGAGAATTAGACAATATACATATCAAACAACTAAATAGAGCAAGGGAACACCATGGTCTTGATAGAACAACATAATAGACCCAAAAGAGCAACATCACAAAGCCTCCGGAACAAGAGAATATGAACTAGCTCAAGCGGAAGAAGAGAATGAAGAAAAGAATGACAACTATTATCACAATAGAATTGAAGAGCCTCTGGACAGAGAATTGACATAGCAGTTGGAAAACCAACAACGAATAAGAAGACAGTAGTGGGCTTGTGAAGATCATCTCAACATTTATGAGGTGACAACCAACCACTAAAAGAAACAAGGATAGTTGAAAGCAAAGATATCAAAACTTCTTACACCAAGAGGGTGCATTGAGAACTAGGATTAATGACAAGCACCATGATAGCAACAATCCGTATGAAAAGCTTTAGGTGAATTCTAAACCAAGATAGCTCAATGAAGAAATCATGGGTTGAAATATATCATGATCATAGAATTGGTGGGTTTAATTATCTCAGCCTTGAAAGGAAATCTCTTCGAGACTCCAACACTAACAAGAATGCTATAATACCACCTCAAAGGATAAGGAAGAACAATTGCACATATGAATGCAAGAGAAAGGATACTTGAGGTTCTCCAACAAGAATCTTGAAGAACACTTTGAGAATTAATTGATATCATGACGAACCACCATGAAGGACCTCCATATACAAATAAATGATGCAAACTATAGACGATGCAAGATGCCATGCATGATGCTATGATGCAAACTACATGATGATGCCACAAAATAAAATAACCACACGATGGAAACGGAAATAAAGGGGAATCTTCTGGAACGTCGGCATCGGGCTGTCACAGCTTGCCACCCGAGACAAGTCCACCACGCCTAGGGTTAGCCCACCCTTCCCTCTTATGCGCCTTGGGCTGGGGTGGGTGGCGCACCAGCCAACTTAGGGGCTGGTTCCCATCCACTTTCAGCCCATGTAGCCCTTCGGGGTTGGTGGCCCTTCCCGGTGGACCCCCGGAACCCTTCTGGTGGTCCCAATACAATACCGACGAACTTCGAAACTCTTCCGGTGATCAAAACTCCACTTCCTATATGTGAATCTTTACCTTTGGACTATTCCGGAACTCCTCATGACGTCCGGGATCTCATCCGGAACTCCGAACAACCTTTGGTAACCACGTATACTATTCTTATAACAACCCTAGCATCATCGAACCTTAAGTGTGTAGACCCTACGGGTTCGGAACCATGCAGACATGACCGAGACACCTCTCCGGTCAATAACCAATAACTGGGTATGGATATCCATGTTGGTTCCCACATGTTCCATGATGATCTCATCAGATGAACCACGATGTCGGGGATTCAATCAAATCCCGTATGCAATTCCCTTTGTCTACCGGTACGATACTTGCCCGAGATTCGGTCGTTGGTATCCCTATACCTTTCTCAATCTCGTTGCCGGCAAGTCTCTTTACTCGTTCCATAATACATCATCCCGTGGCTAACTCCTTAGTCACATTGAGCTCATTATGATAATGGATTACCGAGTGGGACCAGAGATACCTCTCCATCACACGGAGCGACAAATCCCACTATCGATTCGTACAACCCAACAAACACTTGCAGAGATACTTGTAGTGCACCTTTATAATCAGCCAGTTACGTTGTGACGTTTGATACACCCAAAGCACTCCTACGCTATCTGGGAGTTGCACAATTTCATGGTCTAAGTAAATGATACTTGACATTAGAAAAGCTTTAGCAGACGAACAGTACAATCTAGTGCCATGCTTAGGATTGGGTTTTGTCCATCGCATCATTCTCCAATGATGTGACCCCGTTATCAATGACATCCAATGTCCATGATCAGGAAACCATGATCATCTATTAAACAACGAGCTAGACAACTAGAGGCTCACTAGGGACACATTGTGATCTATATATTCACACATGTATTATGGTTTCCGCTTAATACAATTATAGCATGAATAATAGACAATTATCATGAACTAGGAAATATAATAATAACCACTTTATTATTTCCTCAAGGGCATATTTCCAACAAATAATTCTTCACCCTTGAAGATCTCCATCACCGAGGCTTTAAGGCAATACCACAAATGCCATTCATCGACTGAAAGGCGGACATTGTCGGTAGTTACATCCAGGGCTTCAATATGGTCCAACAGGGCCCCTTTACAGGCCTTCAGCTCGTCTCCAAGGTTGCCCCCACCCCTGCATGAACTTACAAACCACCTTGGCGCATGATACAACTCCAACGTATCGATAATTTATGAAGTATCCATGCCATATTTTTATATGTTTTTATTGTTTTGAATGAAACTAACCGTGAGTGACACTGATTTTAGCAGGACAACCATGGTGTTATTTTTGTGTAGAAATAAAAGATCTCGGAATGGGCCGAAACTTCTGGTGATTATTTTTGGAACAAAAGAGACCCCTGAAGCTTCATGGAAGGACCACACAAATTCCATGGTAGCAATAAGCTCGGTGGGCATGCCCTATGGGGTAGGGAGTATAGACCGAGCTTGTCACTACCTCATGGGCCCCTTAATGTGAAACCGTTGCCCAAAAATCCTATAATCCCAAAACTCCCATAACTTGACCTAGAACTTCGACTCGCCACTACAAACGTCCTTTTCGAAGCGGTCTCATTCGGAGCCCATTTCCGGCACCCAGTTATAGCGGGAAATCATCATTGAAGGCCATCTTCATAATCCCGACGGTCTCCATCACGAGGAGGGAGTATTTCACCCTCGGGGCTAAGGGTGTGTACCAGTTGCTATGTGTTTGATCACTCTCTCTCCCCCTCTCAGTGTGTGTGGGTGTGTGTCGTGTTCTTGATGTGGCACGATATTTATGTACATGAGCTTTGTTAATATAGTTGGATCATATGGTGTTCTTCCTTCTCTATCTCGTGATGGATTGAGTCTTGCCCTTTGAGGTTTCGTTATGTTGGATTGAATAAGTTGGATTTGAGAACACTTCATATATGTCTTGCATGCAGATACCCTTGGTGACAATGGGGTATTCTATTGAGTCACTTGATATACGTTTTTGTAATCAACTTGCGGATTCCCATGGTGACAGTGGGGGTAATCTATGCACACGGGTTAGTACACGTTTTCGTCCTACTTTATCCAATAGAAACTTGGGGGGGGGGTACTCTTTGAGGTTCTTTGTGTTGGATTGAATATGATGAATTTGAAATTGCTTGATGCATGTCGAATAATTAACTCATGGATACTTGTGGTGACATTGAGTATCTAGGTGACATTTGAGTTGGTTGATGCGTATCATAGGTGTTATTTTAGTACAAACTCTAGGGATGTTTGTGATATTTATAGGGATGGCTCAATAGATTGATCGGGAAGGATAACTTTGAGGTGGTTTTACTACCTACAAAAATTTCATGTTATGTTCTCTGCTAGATAGGAACCTTGGAGTGATTCTTCATTGCATGTTAAGGGATGATTATATGATTCAGTTATGCTGGCACCATTGAGATATTGCACTAGTGAAAGTACGAACCATAGTAACGGGGGGATAACCCCGGGGTAGGCCAATAGCAAGGACTCCTCCATTCCCCCTTGAAAAACATACACAGGACGATCGATTCCCCACGAGGGGCCGGCTGCATGCTCGAGCCGGCTCGAGCGAGGCTACTCCCCCTCCAACTCGACTGCACCCCCTAGCCGGCAGGTCAGTCTCAGTCACATCGCCTTGACAAACCATGTCAGGGGCATCATCAGCAAAGGTATGGCTACAACGTTTCAGGTACCGCTCACCTGACCGTGTGAGGCTACAATGGAGGGGTTGTACCACTGACTATCGCCGACTGCGACCAGCCGAGACGACACAGTGGAGAGCACACCCCCGTCCACTCCATTACCTACTCCGGTGCAGCAACAATGCAGCCGACCGTATGCTAACTGCTACGTCGACAGAAACCTTCTGTCGTCTCTTGAGCTTGCGTTGGTTTTCCCTTGAAGAGGAAAGGGTGATGCAGCACAGGAGCAGTAAGTATTTCCCTCAGTTTGAGAACCAAGGTATCAATCCAGTAGGAGAATCTCGTCAAGTCCAGAGTACCTGCACAAACACAAAGAGCTTGCACCCAACGCTATAAAGGGGTTGTCAATCCCTTCAAGATTGATTGCAAAGTGAGATTTGAAGGCGGAAAGTGCAACAAAGAAAAAGAGTAAGGCTGAAAATATGGTGTCGAGTAGACCCGGGGGCCATAGTGTTCACTAGAGGCTTCTCTCAAAATAGCAAATATTACGATGGGTGAACAAATTACTGTCGAGCAATTGATAGAACCGCGCAAAGTCATGACAATATCTAAGGCAATGATCATACATGTAGGCATCACGTCCGAGACAAGTAGACCGATACTTTCTGCATCTACTACTATTACTCCACACATCGACCGCTATCCAGCATGCATCTAGTGTATTGAGTTCATGACGAACAGAGTAACGCCTTAAGCAAGATGACATGATGTAGAGGGATAATCTCAAACCAATGATGAAAACTCCATCTTTTTACCCTTGATGGCAACAACACGATGCGTGCCTCGCTACCCCTTCTGTCACTGGGTGAGTTCACCGCACGGTATGGACCCAAAACCAAGCACTTCTCCCATTGCAAGAATCATAGATCTAGTTGGCCAAATGAAAACCCACAACTCGAAGAGAATTACAAGGATATGAAATCATGCATAAGAGAGATCAGAAGAAACTCAAATAAGATTCATAGATAATCTGATCATAAATCCACAATTCTTCGGATCTCGACAAACACACTGCAAAAGAAGATTACATCGGATAGATCTCCATGAAGATCATGGAGAACATTGTATTGAACATCCAAGAGAGAAAAGAAGCCATCTAGCTACTAGCTATGGCCCGAAGGTCTATGGTGAATTACTCACGCATCATCGGAGAGGTCATGGTGTTGATGAAGAAGCCCTCCGTATCCGAATCCCCCCTCCGGCAGGGCACCAGAACGTGCCCCAGATGCGATCTTGCGGAGACAGAAGCTTGCTGTGGCAAAAAAGTATTTTCATGGATCTCTCTCGTGGTTTTGGATTTTTCGGGGATTTATAGGCGGAAGAAGTAGGGAAGACGAGCCACAGGGGGCCCTCAAGCATGCTAGGCGCGGCCCCCTGGCCGCGCCTAGGGGGCTTGTGGCCTCCCCTGGTGGCCTCTGCCTTGGTTCTCACGCCCCCTGCATATATTCTGTTTCGAAAAAGTCTTTTCGAAAGTTTTATTCCGTTTGGACTCTGTTTAATATTCCCCTCTGAAAAGGGTCAAAAACATGGAAAAGCAGGAACTGGCAATTGGCACTGAGTTAATAATTAGTCCCAAAAAAGATATAAAAGGCATACAAAACATCCAAAGTTTGACAAGATAATAGCATGGAACCATCAAAAATTATAGATACGTTGGAGACGTATCAGTGTTCGACTATACCGCCGCAGTCGACATTGCGCGGGCCAACAAGCGCGTTGCGGTACACTACGTCCCGCTCATGCGGACCGGATCGACGCAGACTTGGCTGAACAGCCTGCCGGCTGGTAGCATCAATGTGTGGGTGGACTTCGAGGAAGCCTTCGTCCACAACTTCACCGACACCTACAAGTATCCCGGCCGTCCCCGCGAGCTGGCCATGTGCATCCAGGAGGAGCAGGAGCCTGTCTGCGACTACCTCACGTGTTGGACCAAGATGCACCACTCCTGCGAAGGATTGCACGAGGTTCGTGCCATCTAGCACTTCATCGAGGGCTGCCAAGACAACACCCTCCTCAAGCACAAGTTCATGTGCTCGGAGCCGGCCACTCTGGCCGAGCTCATGGCCAAGGCGGACAAGTATGCCACGACCGACTCTGCAATGAGGATCAAGTTCACTACAACCAGCAAGGATATCGCGCCGCCGACTGCTGACAACCGGGGCCACCAGAACAGCAAGCCGAAATCCGACCAGCTGGATCCCCAGTGTGGGAGCAAGCGGGTCACCTCCACAAAGGAAGAGCACCCGGCTGCCCAGGCCTCCAGCCAGCGCCAACGCGACAGCTAGGGCGCTTGGCAGCCCAAGCTCACCTTCAAGCGGATGCTCGACGCCCCCTGCAAGATGCACACCGGGGCAAAGACGGCTAGGCACACGCTCCGACAATGCAGCTTCTCCCAATGATTGGCCCGAGGCAAGGGCCTTCCGGCTCCGACTCCGGCTCCCCCCAACGACGACCATCTCCACGACCAAGTACCCAACCAGGATGGGGCCTACGTCGTCTTCACCAGCGAAGGCGACGACAAGTACAACCAGCATCAGCGCCTGCATGAGGTGAACGTCATCGTGCCCTCGGTCCTGTAGTACATGCACTGGTCCGAGAAGCCGGTCATGTGGAGCCGGACTGACCATCCAACCGTCATGCCAAAACCTGGCAGCTACGCTCTCATTCTCGACCCCACCATCGCCTCCAAGAGGCTCACCTGCTGGTTCTCACGGGTGCTGGTTGACAGCGGCAGCAACATCAACATCCTCTACCATGACACGCTGTTCAAGCTGGGGCTCTGGGAGAAGGACCTGCAGCCGACCCGGACGGTTTTGCACGACATCGTCCTGGGCTAACCTACTCCCCCATCGAGAAGATCCAACTCGACGTCCTCTTCGGCGACAAGGCTCACTTCCGCTGCGAGCTGGTGTGGTTCGAGGTGGTGGATCTCAATAGCCCCTATCGCCGGCTCCTGGGTAGGCTGGCGCTCGCGAAGTTCATGGCGATCCCTCGTTATGCTTACCTGAAGATGAAGATGTCGGGTCCCAAAGGCATCATCACCATATCTGGCGACTACAAGAAGTCAATCGAGTGCATGCGAGACAATAGACGGCTGGCTGAAGCACTGGTGATCGCGGAGGAAAAATGTTAGCAAGACCGGCTCATGGCCCAGGCCACCGAGTAGCCGGCCGTGCCGACTCCCCCATCCCAGCTGGCCAGCGAGGCTACTTTCCAGCCGTCCAAAGACACAAGGCAGGTGCCACTCGACCTGGCTAATGTGAAGCAGTGCGTCACCATTGGCGCCATCCTCAACCACAAATAGGAAGGCGAGATCGTCGACTTCCTCTGTGAGAACGAGGACATCTTTGCCTGGTCCCCAAGGACACGCGGAGTGTTCCGAGGAAGTTCGCCGAGCACATGCTTCATGTGCGACCGGATGCGAAGCAGGTCAAGTGAACCCTGTGCCGTTTATCCGAGGAGAAGCAGCGTACCATGGGGGAAGAAATTGCCCGGCTACTCGCAGCTTGCTTCATCAACGAATTTTTCCACCCGAACTGGCTGGCCAACCCAGTCCTGGTGCTAAAGAAGAACAAGACCAGGATCGTGTGTATCGACTATACTAGGTTGAACATGGCTTGTCCAACGGATCCATTCGCCCTACCCCGGATCGATGAGGTGGTCGACTCCACGAACGACTGCGACTTGCTATTCTATGTCGATGACATTGTCATCAAATCAAAGATACACTTCAACCTCCTCGACGATCTCCGGGAGACCTTCGCCAACTTGCGCGATTACAGGATCCGGCTCAAGCCGGAGAAGTGCGTCTTCGGTGTGCCAGCCGGTCAGCTCCTTGGTTACTTCGTGTCCGCACGCGGCATTGAAGCTAACATGGAGAAGATCAAGGCCATCGAGCGCATGTGCAAGCCGGCGTAGCTCCGTGACTTCCAGAAGTTCATTGGCGGCCTGGCCTCGCTCAGCCAGTTCGTCACACAACTCGACGACAAGGCGCTACCCCTTTACCATCTCATGAAGAAGATGACCAAGTTCGAGTGGACCGGCCAGGCGGACAAGGCCTTTCGTGACATCAAGCGTGCCCTCTCCAATGCGCTCGTCTTGGCCGCGTCGATCGAGAAAGAGCCCATGCTCGTATACATCGCGGCAACCACACGAGTGGTGAGCGTCGTTCTGGTGGTGGAGTGGCCTAAGTAAGGCAAGGCGCTGCCGGTCCAGCGCCCCGTCTACTACGTAAGCGAGGTCCTCTCCGCCTCCAAGTAGAACTACCCCCACTATCAGAAGATGCGCAACGACATATACTTTTCCGCCAAGAAGCTGAAGCAATACTTCCAGGAGCACACCATCACCATGGTGAGCATGACTCTACTTTCAGAGATCATGGGCAACCAGGACACAACCGGCCTGATCGCCAAGTGGACCATCGCCATGGTCGACCACGACATCCAGTACGAACCATGCACGACCATCAAGTCCCAGGTGGCGGACGACTTCGTCGTCGACTGGACAAGACCGAGTTCATGTCGCCACCTCCGAACTCCCCGCATTGGCGCATGCACTTCGATGGATCCAAGATGAGAACCGGCTTGGGAGCCGGCATCATTCTGTCATCCCGGAAGGGGATCAGCACAAGTTTGCCCTGCAAATCCACTTCAACGCCTCCAACAACGTGGCCAAGTAAGAATCGCTCGTCCACGGCCTTCGACTCGCTAGGGAACTCGGCATCTGGTGGATCATTTGCTTCGGTGACTTGGACCTCATGGTACAGGACGTGTCTGGCAGGGACTCCAACATGGACATCTACCGCTTCTTCGTGCAACAGCTCATCATCTCCTTCGAGGGTTGTGAGTTCCATCATGTCCCCTCGAGTGGAAAACGAGGCAGCGGAGGCGCTAGCAAAAATCAGCTCCACCCGACAGGCGCTCCCAGCTGGCATCTCCCTCGAGAAACCGCACAAGCCATCGATCAAGCCGTCTCTAGAATGAGCGTCCATCTTCGTGCCCGCGGATCCGTCCGGTCTCGCTCGGACCTCGGGGCTCCACCGGCTTCGTCCGCGGTGCCGGCTCCTGATGGGCTCACCGCGGCCTGCTCCGGATCCTTGGCCGTCATGACGAGAGAAGACGCGTCCGCTTCCGCCATGGTCTCGGGGTCTGACGGTTCTGCCTCGGGGACTCCGATTGGAGACCCTGGGCACTGGCTCCCCCGGTTCCTCAGCTCGAGCCAGCTCTAGCTCCCGTTTGAGCCCCAACTTGGGCCCATCCCATCCTCGCTTACCTCGTGGGTGGCGTGCTTCCAACAGACGAAGTCGAAGCCCGACAGATCCAACGCCGATCCACCGCTTTCACCATCGTCAACCGCGAGCTGGTTTGCCGCAGCGGAACCGGCGTCTTTCAGCACTGCGTCGAATTAGAGAAGGGGCAAGAGATCCTCACAGACATCCACCAGGGTGAGCGCGGACACCACGGTGCCTCGATAACCCTGGTGGCCAAGGCCTTTCACCATGGGTTCTACTGGCCAACATCCCTGGAAGAAGCAAAGCAGCTCGTCGACAAGTGTGAGGGCTGCCAGGCCTTCAACATAGAGAGCCACCTCCCGGCTACGACCCTCAAGACTATCCTCCTCTCATGGCCTTTCGCCGTCTGGGGGCTCGACATGGTGGGGCCGTTCAAGACCGCCCTAGGCGGCATGACACACCTTCTTGTAGCCGTCGACAAGTTCACGAAGTGGATTGAGGCAAGACCCATCAAGAAGCTGGACGACCCCAATTCCGCCCGGTTCATCAAAGATATCACCATCCACTACGGCGTTCCCCGCATCATCATCACCGACAACGGCACCAACTTTGCCAAAGGTGCGATGGCACTTTTCTACTCAAAGGAAGGCATCCGGCTCGACCTCGCTTCAGTGGCCCACCTGTAGTCGAAGGACCAGGAGAAAAGAGCAAACGACTTGATCCTAGCCGGCATCAAGCCGCAACTCATGACGCCATTGGTCCAGTCGGCCGGCTACTGGATCGAAGAGGTGCCAGCTAATACGTCCATTTTGCATCATGCATTCATGTTGTTATTTATCGCTTCTTGGGCTGTTATTTCACTTCACGGTACAATACTTATGCCTTTTCTCTCTTATTTTGCAAGGTTTACATGAAGAGGGAGAATGCCGACAGCTGGAATTCTGGCCTGAAAATGGAGCAAGTTTGAGATACCTATTCTGCGCAACTCCGAACGCTGTAAAAATCAACGAGGATTTTTTTTGGTATTTATAAAAATACTGGGCCGAAGAAGTGCTAGAGGGGAGCGAGCAGGTGGCCACAAGCCTGCTAGTCACGACCACCCCCTGACAGCGCCTATGGGGCTTGTGCGCACCCAACTGGTGCTCTAGCTCCCCCCTTTTGCTATAATAAGGGTTTCGTCCGGAAAAAAAATCAAGAGGAGGCTTTTCGGAGGATTCGCCGCTGCCACGAGGCGGAACTTGAGCAGAACCAATCTAGAGCTCCGACAGGGCGATCCTGCCAGGGAAACTTCCCTCCCGGAGGGGGAAATAGTCGCCATCGTCATCACCAACACTCCTCTCATCGGAGGGGACTCATCACCATCAACATCTTCATCAGCACCATCTCATCTCCAAACTCTAGTTCATCTCTTGTAACCAATCTCCGTCTCGCGACTCCGATTGGTACTTGTAAGGTTGCTAGTAGTGTTAATTACTCTTTGTAGTTGATGCTAGTTGGATTACTTGCTGGAAGAGTTTATGTTCAGATCCTTGATGCTACTCAATACCTCTCTGGTCATGAATATTATTATGCTTTGTGAGTAGTTACTTTTGTTCCTGAGGACATGGGATAAGTCATGCTAATAGTAGTCATGTGAATTTGGTATTCGTTCGATATTTTGATGTGTTGTATGTTGTTTTCCTCTAGTGGTGTTATGTGAACATCGAATACATAACACTTCAACATTATTTAGGACTAGAGGAAGGCATTTGGAAGTAGTAAGTAGATAATGGGTTGCTAGAGTGACAGAAGCTTAAACCCTAGTTTATGCGTTGCTTCGTAAGGGGCTGATTTG
Organism: Hordeum vulgare subsp. vulgare; assembly: GCF_904849725.1. Classification (NCBI taxonomy): domain Eukaryota; kingdom Viridiplantae; phylum Streptophyta; class Magnoliopsida; order Poales; family Poaceae; genus Hordeum; species Hordeum vulgare. The sequence goes on along the minus strand of NC_058522.1, from coordinate 438,327,081 downwards.
GATCCACTAGTTTAATGCTATGGTTAGACTTTGTCTTAATTCTTCTTTCGTGTTGCAGATGCTTGCGAGAGGGGTTAATCATAAGTGGGATGCTTGTCCAAGTACGGGCAGTGCCCAAGCGCCGGTCCACCCACATATCAAACTATCAAAGTAACGAACGCGAATCATATGAACATGATGAAAACTAGCATGACAGAAATTGCCGTGTGTCCTCGGGAGCGTTTTTCCTCCTATAAGACTTTGTCCAGGCTTGTCCCTTGCTACAAAAGGGATTGGGCCACTTTGCTGCACCGTTGCTACTTTTTTTACTTGCTACTTGCTACGAATCATCTTGTCACACAACTACTTGTTATCGACAATTTCAGTGCTTGCAGATATTACCTTGCTGAAAACCACTTGTCAGATCCTTTTGCTCGTCGTTGGGTTCGACACTCTTACTTATCGAAAGGACTACGATAGATCCCCCGTACTTGTGAGTCATCAAGACTCTTTTCTGGCGCTGTTGCCGGCGAGTGAAGCGCCTTTGGTAAGTGGAACTTGGTAAGGAAACATTCATATAGTGTGCTGAAATTTATTGTCACTTGTCACTATGGAAACTAATCCTTTGAGGGGCTTGTTCGGGGTATCTTCACCTCGAACGGAAGCACAAAGAGTTTCTCCTCAACCTGCTGCACCTATTGAAAATATTTTCTTTGAATTTCCTTTGGGTATGCTTGAGAAACTGCTGGCTAATCCTTTTACAGGAGATGGAACATCACATCCAGACTTGCATCTAATCTATGTAGATGAAGTTTATGGTTTATTTAAGCATGTAGGTTTGCCCGAGGATGAGGTCAAGAAGAAGGTCTTTCCTTTATCTTTGAAGTATAAGGCGATGACATGGTATAGGCTATGTGATGATACTGGATCATGGAACTACAATCGGTTGAAATTGGAATTTCATCAAAAGTTTTATCCTATGCATTTAGTACATCGTGATCGGAATTATATTTATAATTTTTGGCCTCGTGACAGAGAAAGCATCGCTCAAGCTTGGTGGAGGCTTAAATCAATGTTATATTCATGCCCCAATCATGAGCTCTCGAGAGAAATTATCATTCAGAACTTCTATGCCCGGCTTTCTCATGATGATTGCACCATGCTTGACACTTCTTGTACCGGTTCTTTTATGAAGAGAGATATTGACTTCAGATGGAATTTATTGGAGAGAATTAAACGCAACTCTGAAGATTGGGAGCTTGAAGAAGGTAAGGAGTCACGTATGGAATTCACGTTTGATTGCGTTAAATCCTTTGTTGAAACAAATACTTTTTGAGACTTTAGCGTTAAGTATGGACTTGACTCTGAGATAGTAGCTTCATTGTGTGAATCATTTGCTGCTCATATTGATCTCCCTAAAGAGAAGTGGTTTAAATATTCTCCTCCTTTAGAAGTCAATGTAGTTAAACCCAATCGAGTTGAAGAGAAAGTCATTGCCTATAATGATCCTATTGTTTCCAGTGCTTACATTGAGAAACCACCTTTCCCTGTTAGGATAAAGGATCATTCTAAAGCTTCAACTATGATACGTAGAGGCTACATTAGAACACCTACACCCCCTAGCAAATTAGAGTTGAACCTAGCATTGCTATTATCAAAGATCTCCTGTCCGACGATGTTGAGGGACATAATATTCACTTCTGTGAAGATGCTGCTAGAATTGCTAAACCTCACGCTAGAGACAAACATAGCCATATTGTTGGCACGCCTGTTGTTTCTGTTAAGGTAGGAGATCATTGCTATCATGGTTTATGTGACGTGGGTGCTAGTGTTAGTGCAATACCTCAATCCTTATATGATGAAATTAAAGACGAGATTGCACCTATTGAGATAGAGCCTATTGGTGTCACTATTCAGCTTGCCAATAGATACACTATCTGCCGTGTGGGAATTGTTAGGGATGTTGAAATCTTGTGTGGTAAAACGAAGTATCCTGCTGATTTCCTCGTTCTTGCAACCGCACAAGATAGCTTTTGTACCATCATATTTGGTAGACCCTTCCTCAATACCGTCAATGCTCATATTGACTGTGAGAAGCAAACTGTCACTGTTGGCTTTGAAGGTGTGTCACACGAGTTCAATTTCTCCAAGTTTGGTAGACAACCTCATGAAAAAGTTTTTCCTAGTAAGGATGAAACTATTGACTTAGCTTCTATTGCTGTGCCTCCTACTGATCCCTTAGAGCAATACTTTCTTGAGCATGAAAATGATATGCATATGGATGAAAGGGATGAGATAGATAGAGTTGTCTTAGAACAATATCCTATCCTTAAGAATAACTTGCCTGTTGAACTACTTGGGGATCCACCCCCAACAAAGGGTGATCCTGTGTTCGAGCTTAAACAGTTGCCAGATACTCTTAAGTATGCTTATCTTGATGGAAAAGAGATATATCCTGTCATAATTAGTGCTAGCCTCTCACAGCATGAAGAAAAGAAGTTACTAAAAACTCCGAGGAAGCACCGTGCTGCTATTGGATATATGATATCTACTACGCAACCTTCTCCTTGTAGACATTGTTGGGCCTCCAAGTGCAGAGGTTTGTAGGACAGTAGCAATTTCCCCTCAAGTGGGTGACCTAAGGTTTATCAATCTGTGGGAGGCGTAGGATGATGATGGTCTCTCTCAAGCAACCCTGCAACCAAATAACAAAGAGTCTCTTGTGTCCCCAACACACCCAATACAATGGTAAATTGTATAGGTGCACTAGTTCGGCGAAGAGATGGTGAAACAAGTGCAATATGGATGGTAGATATAAGTTTTTGTAATCTGAAATTACAAAAACAGCAAGGTAACTAGTAACAAAAGTGAGCACGAACGGTATTGCAATGCGTGGAAACAAGGCCTAGGGTTCATACTTTCACTAGTGAAGTTCTCTCAACAATGATAACATAATTGGATCATATAACTAGCCCTCAACATGCAACAAAGAGTCACTCCAAAGTCACTAATAGCGGAGAACAAACGAAGAGATTATTGTCGGGTACGAAACCACCACAAAGTTATTCTTTCTGATCGATCTATTCAAGAGTTCGTAGTAAAATAACACGAAGCTATTCTTTCCGTTCAATCCATCATAGAGTTCGTACTAGAATAACACCTTAAGATACATATCAACCAAGACCCTAATGTCACCTAGATACTCCATTGTCACCTAAAGTATCCGTGGGTATGATTACCCGATATGCATCACACAATCTCAGAATCATCTATTCAACCAACATATAGAACTTCAAAGAGTGCCCCAAAGTTTCTAACGGAGAGTCAAAACGTGTGCCAACCCCTATGCATAGGTTCCCAATGTCACGAACCCGCAAGTTGATCACCAAAACATACATCAAGTACTCACATGAATATCCAAACATGTGCCAACCCATATGCATAAGTTCCCAATGTCACAAACCCGCAAGTTGATCACCACAGATAGACACGTGCAAGACATACATCAAGTGTTCTCCAAGACTCAATCCGATAACATAACTTCAAAGGGGAAACTCAATTGATTACAAGAAGGGAGAGGGAGAAGAACATCATAAGATCCAACTATAGTAGCAAATCCCGCGGTACATCGAGATAAAGACATCTCAAGAACACGAGAGAGAGAGATCAAACACATAGCTACTGGTACATACCATCAGCCCCGAGGGTGAACTACTCCCTCCTCGTCATGGAGATCGCTGGGATGATGAAGATGGCCACTGGAGATGGATTCCCCCTCCGACAGGGTGCCGGAACGGGCTCCAGATTGGTTTTTGGTGGCTATAGAGGCTTGCGGCGGCAAAACTCCCGATCTTGGTTTGTTTCTGGAGGTTTCTGGATTTATAGGACCAGATGGCGGTGGAGTTGCGTCAAGTGGGCCCCTGAGGGGCCCACAAGCTTGGTTGGTGCGGTCTGGGGGGGAGGGCGTGCCGGGCTTGTGGCTTCCTCGGGACCCCTCTCCGGTATCTTTTTCTTCCGGTATTTTTGATATTTTCCATAAAAAATCATCGTGAAAGAATTATTCCGTTTGGACTCCGCTTGAAAAAGGGTAAAAAACAAGGAAAGAACAAGAACTGGCACTTGGCACTGAATTAATATGTTAGTCCCAAAAATATATAAAAGGCATATAAAACATCCAAAGTTTGACAAGATAACAGCATGAAACCATCAAAAATTATAGATACGTTGGAGACGTATCAAGCATCCCCAAGCTTAACTCCTGCTCGTCCTCGAGTAGGGAAGTGATAAAAAATGAATTTTTGATGCTTTCATGCTACCTAGCATAGATGTCCTTTGTAACTCCTCTTATGTGACATGAATGTTCAGATTCGTTAGATTCAAAACAATAGTTTGCTATTGATGTGGAGACAATAATACTTCAAGCAAACTAGCAAGGTAATCATGAACTTTCAAAATAACAAGGCCAAAAGAAAGTTATCCCTACAAAATCATATAGTCTGGCTATGCTCTATCATCCTTGCACAACAAATTTAAATCATGCACAACCCCGGTATTGGCCAAGTAATTGTTTTCACACCTTTACTTTCTCAAACTTTTTCGACTCTCACGCAATACATGAGCGTGAGCCATGGTTTTAGCACTATAAGTGGTGTGGAGTGCGGTGGAGGTTGCAAGGCAAACAAGGAGAAGATGGTCACATTGAGTAGGCATATCAATGAGCTATGGAGATGCTCATCAATAGATATCAACGTGAATGAGTAGGGATTGCCATACAAATGATGCACTAGAGCTAAGAGTATGTGAAAGCTCTTAAAGAAAACTAGTGGGTGTGCATCCAACTTGCTTGCTCACGAAGACCTAAGGCAATTTTGAGGAAGCCTATCATTGGAATATACAAACCAAGTTATATAATGAAAATTTCCCACTAGCTATATGGTGGTGACAAAACGAGAGACTCTCAATCATGAAAATCATGGTGCTTAATAAGCACAAGTGTGGAAGGGTGGAAGCATTGTCCCTTCTCTCTTTTTCTCTCATTTTTTTTTGTGTGTGGGCTCTTTGGCCTCTTTTTTTTGTTTTTTGGTGGGCATCTTTGGCCTCTTTTATTTCCTCACATGGGACAATTCTCCATCAAAGATGATCATCACACTTACAACTCCAAACTTAGAACAATGATGACTCTATATGAAATGCCTTCGGTAGTGTACCGTGACAATGATCTAGCATGGCATAGACATCTATGGGAACATCACGCTAGCTATCTTATGATCATGCAATGGCAATTTAGAAGTGGTGGCACATGTCATGGTGGTAGTCGTATGGCAATATATCTCGGAATAGCTTTGATAAAGCCATAATAGGTAGGTATGGTGGCTGTTTTGAGGGAGGCTATATGGGTGGTTTTGTGCACCGGCGAAAGTTGCACGACACTAAAGAAGATAGTGATGGTGGAAGGTGAAAGTGCATCTAAACCATGGACTCAACATTAGTCTTGAAGAACTCATATACTTGTTGCAAAAGTTTAAGTAGTAATCGAAACAAAGCATTCAACGCATACTACTAGGGGAAGGGTTGGTAGGTATAAACCATCGCGCGATCCCGACGGCCACACAAAGGATGACAATCAATAGACTAATCATGCTCAGACTTCATCACATAGCTGTTCACCATACATGCATGCTACGGGAATCACTAACTTCAACACAAGTATTTCTAGATCCACAACACCATACTAATATAACTTCAATATTACCACAACCACAACTCAAAACTAATTGAGATGAATCAAACTTCTCTAACTATTCAATGCACATGAAGGTGGAAGTTTTCATATCCCTTTGGATAACTACCCCTTTTGAGACTACTATCAAAGCATAGATCAACTACCAAGCCACGCACCGCTGTGCTCTAAAATATATAAGTGAAGCACATAGAGCAAAAGCAACTAGTTCAAAAGATATAAGTGAAGCACATGTGAGATGAATTGTCTAACCAAAGGATATAAGTGAAGCTCGACAAAATCATGGTGATTGCATGTCTCTCTCTCTAGGTGTTCAGCAAGGATGATTGTGACACAACAAAAAAAATAAAAGACTCCTACGATACAAGACGCTCCAAGCAAAATACATAACATGTGGTGAATAAAAATATAGCCCCAAGTAATGTTACCGATGGATCGAAGACGAAAGAGGGGATGCCTTCCTGGAGCATCCCCAAGCTTAGGATTTTACGACATCCTTGAATCAACTTGGGGTGCCTTGGGAATCCCCAAGCTTGAGCTCTTGCCACTCTTTATCTCTTTGTCCATAAGAACTTCACCCAAAACTTGAAAACTTCACAACACGAAACTTAAACAGAAACTCGTGATAACATTAGTATAAGAAAGCAAACCACCACTTCCTTAGGTACTGTAGCAAACTTAAATTCTACTTATATTGGTGTTGGGTTGCTGTATTTTCACTTTTCCATGGCTAGTACCCTTCGATACTATCCATAGTTTCATCAAATAAGCAACCAACTCAACAAAAACAGAATCTGTTAACAACAGACCAGTCTGTAGCAATCTTTATACTTCGTATACTTCTGCTATTTCACAAAATCTGAAAACTTACGACAGTCTGAATAAATTGCATATAAATCAATAGCAAAAAGAATCAACTCAAAAGCTCTTACAGAATAAAAATGAAAATGCTTTTCGTGAGCAGAAAGTTTCTGTCTTTTTCTAGCATGATCAAACAATCATCACCAACACTAATCATAACGGTTTTGCTTGGCACAAACACAAAAGGAAACACAAAAGACACAATCATAACAGAATTATGATGGTGTGGAGAAAACAAAATAGGAAGCAAAAAGCAAATAAAAATTTATTCATTGGGTTGCCTCCCAACAAGCGCTATCGTTTAACGCCCTTAGCTAGGCATTGGTTTCAATGATGCTCACATAAAAGGTAAGGATTAAAACACAACGAGAGCATCATGGAGAAAATGGCTAGCACATTTAAGTCTAACCCACTTCCTATGCATAGGGATTTTGTGATCAAACAATTTATTGGAGCAAGAATCAACTAGCATAGGAAGGCAAAACAAGCATAGCTTCAAACATTTCAACATATGGAGAGGAAGCTTGATACTATTGCAATAAGTAGAAGCATATGATCCTCTCTCATAGTAATTTTCAGTAGCATCATGAATGAATTCAACAATATAACTAGCACCTAAGGCTTTCTTTTCATGATCTACAAGCATAGGAATTTTACTACTCTAATGTGTTTGTGAGTGTACACAGGATCTATAAATCATTGAGGAGTTTGAGATATTTGAATAATATCGACCCATAAAATATATGTCTTCAGTTGAAGAAATTGGTCTGAAGCTGAAGAAATGAATCGCGAGGAATCTGCGATGAAATTGATATTCCTCATGAAGATACTGATATTGAGAAGTCCGGTGGTTCCTGAAGAAAATCACTCTGAAGAATTTGAAGCATGAAGATTTACACTTTATGTTTTATTTTCTTCGCATTTGAGTAATAGGAACACCGTACTGTTAAACGGGGTCAAAGTTACACTATGGAATGAATTTCCTCATGATGCTCAACCCAAGCCTAATCCTACCAAAAGCCTCAAGTGAGGAATATGAGTGACATGAGGACTCTCACAGTTGAGGGTTCCGACCGTTTTGATAGCCACGCCAAGTCACTGGTCTTATCCACTCCAACGGTCATATTATTTAAGGGCATTAGTGTCAAATCATGTCGGGATGCTCCCAGGCTATAAATAGCCACCCCCACAACCACTAGCTGGTTGGCTGCTCCGTTAGAAACTGACACTTGTCATAAGAGCAACCCAAATTCCTCAGAGCCTTCGAGAGTAAATCATCAGTGAGGAAATACACCACCCACCGAAACCACAAACCAAACCTAGTGATTGAGCATCACTGAAGAAGTTGTTCCTGTGTGGGACTGAAGCCTTTTACCTTCGAGGACTGTGCATCCTCCAGACGGTTAGGCGTCATGGTCTAGAGCTTTCCAGCAGTCAATTGTGGATCGCCGGGTGACCAAGTTTGTGAGGGTTTGGAAGTTTGCCCTGAACACTTACCACGAGTGTTGGGCGAGGACTGTGTGTCCTTAGCTCAAGGAGAATACGGTAGGGACTGTGTGTCCTTTTGTTTCAATACCAAGCCACTCCAAACCAGATGTACGACTGTCACAACAGTTGGAACTGGGTCATCAACGACTGTCTTCACTGAGAAACGGGTTCTAATTCCTCAACTCTTTACTTTCCCGTATTATGTGTTGATGACTTTCACTGTGACTGTCTGAAGAATTTGCTGAAGACTTTCTCCGAATTTCCTCAACCCCAAATTCTTCACATTAGTTATGATGGTCTGTATTCTGCGTGCCTGCTCACTGTGCAATCTGTTTTCACATTCTTCACTCTGAAAAACTACTGTTGTGAAACTTTGCACTTCTGATCCTTTACTGTTTCCGCTGTAAGTTAGTCATCAGTGAGGAATTTCCTCAAAAGGAATTTCCTCAGTGATGAAATTCTAAAAATCTCCTATTCACCCCCTCTAGTCGATATAACACACTTTCAATTGGTATCAGAGCGAGGTACTCCCTTGTTCTGTGTGATTTTGGTTTAACCACCTGGAGTTTTAGTTATGTCGACTGCAGGCATGTTTAAGGTGATTGCAACATGTCCTACCTATGAAGGAAAGAACTTTCCCTTCTGGAAGAACAAAATGCAAATGCATCTACAAGCTATTGATAATGATCTCTGGTATATTGTGGAACATGGCGTCCCCATCATCTCTGCCAGTGTCTCTGCTACTGATGTGAAGAAATTCAAGCAACTCGGTTCTCAAGCGAAGAACATCATCTGTGGCCATCTGAGCCCAGGCCAGTTTGGAAGAGTAAGTGCTTTGGGCTCTGCAACACTGATCTGGGAGAGACTGTGCAAGGTAAATGAAGGAGTATCAACCCAGAGTGACTCTCATGTTGATATTCTTCGCAATATCTTCAATCGCTTCAAGAGACATGACAATGAAAGCTTCCAAGACACCTTTGATCGCCTCACTCACATATCAAATGAACTGCAAGCACTGGGAGCTCGAGACATCACTGATCACGAAGTTGTGAAGAAATTGCTGAGATCTTTGGATTCTTTATTTGATACTTTAGTTCTGATGATTCTAGAAAGACCAGATTACAAGATGCTTGATCCAGTTGATATACTAGAAAGGCTAAATACTCATGAATTCCAGCTAGAAGAAAAGAGAGATCTATATGTACCAAGCTATTCCAGACCACGTGCACTGAAGGCTAGAGCAATTTCCTCATCTGAAGATGAAGACACAGATGACAACATTTGTGACCCTGAAGAATTTGGACAGGAGCTTGCAATGCTCGTGAGGAAATTCCAGAGATTTACACGACGTGGTCAGTTCGGTAAATCTTCAAGAAGAGACATGAGGAAATCAGAATCTTCATCTGAGGACTGCAAGAAACGAACCTGTCACAAGTGCAAGAAATCACGTCATTACATTGCTGATTGTCCCCGTTGGGGAAAGGAATCAAAGAAGAAGAAATACAAGGATGATAGTTCTGATGACTCAAAGAAGAAGAAGAAATCTTCAAAATCCTCATCTTCAAAGCCCTCATCGCACAAGAAGACTAGTTTCAGAAAGGCTGGGCACTTATTGGCAAGGAAATGGACTCCGAGGAAGAATTAGAGGAATGTGATGAAGAAGAGGGTTCTGATGAAGACTCAAAATCCGGACAGGCTAGTCTTGCACTGGCAACCACTTTCATCAGCAAGTCAATCTTCAACCTTGAAGAAAATGATAGCACCATCCGCACTGATGCCTATGCTGATGACTTCGCTCGAACTTTTTGCTTCATGGCAAAAGGTTCAAAGGTACCAAATAATGCCTCCTCCTCTGATTCAAGTGACTGTGAACCTGATAATTATAAGAAACCCAGTTACAGTAAACTTGCTATCATTGCCACTAAACAACAAACTGCTCTGGAAAAGCTTCAGAAACTGCTAGATAAAAGTGATGATCTGTTGAATGATGAAATGAATCTTACCCAAATCCTCACTGAAGATGTGAAAAGTCTTCAGTCTAGATTTGATAATCTTCAGGATCGTTATGATACACTCCTCACTGATCATGAGAAGCTTTCCTATGAATTTCTTCAAAGGAAGCTTGACCTTGAGAAGCTGAGGATATCTCATGATGATCTTCGTATGGAAAATGATTCATTACTAGCTCAACAGATCAGCGTTGGTCAAGTTGAATTCATTCCTCCATGTCTTAAATGCATTGAACGTGAAACTGCTAATTCCTCCCCAGAATCATCAAATGCTACTATTGCTACAAATTCTTCAACTGCACCTGCTGTGTCTATTTCCTCACTTGAGGAAAACACAAATGTTAGTGATGAAAATGCAGGGTTGAAGGAATTGTACGTGACAGGCATATACAAAAGCCTCAAAGGACATCAAACCCTTTGTGATGTGCTCAAAAAGCAGATCTTGAACGGGAACCCGAGGAAAGAAGGGATTGCCTTTGAGAGGAAATTAAATGCTGATGGATCTTATTGGAAACCTGAGCAGTATCCCAAAACCTCATGGGTTGCTGCTACTGGGCCTCCTTTTGATCCATCCAATCTAACTGGCTTTTCATGTGAATTATCCTATTCCTCAGATGAGTCATTTGACTCCAACTATAAACTGTTCAAAAATCAATCTGGTGAAGTATTTGCTCGATATGTTGGAACTAACTGCAGGAATGGCCCTCTCCTGAGGAAAATCTGGGTTCCCAAAAGCTGTCTTGAAAATCTTCAGGTGAATGTCCTCATGACACCACCACTGAAGAATCTGAACCCCAGATCAAATTCCTCAGGAGGACCAAAGTCTTCAAGAGGATCAAAATCCTCAACTGGTCAAAACTATGCTCGTACGCATGCTAATGCGTCTAACATGCAGGGAAACTACAAGGAATATGAATATGAGCGTTACTCCTCAAATCACTATGTTCATAAATCCTCAAACCAATTCTCTGCATATTCATATGAGTACTTTAACCCCCCTACTGTTAAGGGAAGTGCATTGGCTTCAATGCCACCTTTCTCATATGGTGCTCGCAGGATGATGAATGCTTTGCCACCCCTTCAGATGTGGGTGGTGAGGAAATCGAACTAATCACTTCTGCAGGTCATGTCTCCAGATGAAAATCATCATCTGAAGAATGTGCTGGAGACCTGAGGAAATGCTTGATAGGACGCAAGCTAATGATTGATGAAATAGAAATATTTCACACGTCCATACATTTCTGTTATGATGAAATTACTGATCTGATGAAATTAGTATCATATTCTTCAAAACTGAAGCATATGAGATGGTAAGCTGTACTAATTCATCTGCAGGATGACAAACCCAAGAATACTGAGTGGGTTCTTGATAGTGGCTGCACACACCACATGACTGGTGATAAAAGCTTACTGATGAATATGCCACTAACTCCATCACCTCTGAAGCAAATCACATATGCTGACAAAGGTAAAAGCAAGGTATTGGGACTTGGCAAAGTGGCTATTTCCAAGGATAGGCATATGGACAAAGTGATGCTTGTTGAATCCCTTGGTTTTAACCTCATGTCAGTCTCAATGCTTTGTGATCTTGATATGATTGTTATCTTTGGTAGATATAGATGTGTAGTCATTATGGAATCTGACAGATCCAAAGTCTTCGAAGGTGTAAGAAGAGGGGATTTGTACATTGTTGATTTCTCCACAGGTCCTCAACCAGCCACTTGCTTACTAGCAAAAACCTCAGAAGGATGGTTGTCGCACCGAAGACTAGGTCATGCAGGCATGAGGAATTTGCACACGCTCGCGAAGAAGAAGCATGTCATCGGCATCGAATCAGTCAAATTCCTCAAGGATCATCTCGGCAGTGCTTGTGAATCTGGGAAAATGACCAGATCCAAGCATCCCTCTAAGACTATCATGACCACTACACGTCCATTCGAATTGCTTCATATGGATCTATTTGGACCTACTCACTATGCCACACTAACCAATGCAGCATCTTTATATGGCTTCGTCATAGTTGATGATTATTCCAGATATACTTGGGTGCATATCATAGTGTATAAAACTGAAGTGCAGGAAATCTTCAAACGATTTTCTTCAAGGGCCTCGACGAACTTTGGCATCAAGATCAAACATATCAGGAGTGATAATGGAACCGAGTTCAAAAACACTGGTCTTGATGATTATCTTGATGAACTTGGTATTACTCACGAATTATCTGCTCCTTATACTCCTCCGCAGAATGGTGTCGTCGAAAGGAAGAACAAGACTCTGGTTGAAATGGCGAGAACTATGCTTGAAGAATATCAGACTCCTCGTCGCTTTTGGCCTAAAGCAATCAACACTGCATGCCATATCATCAACAGGGTATATCTTCACAAATTCCTCAAGAAAACCTCATATGAACTCCTCACTGACAAGAAACCCAATGTAAGTTATTTGAAAGTCTTCGGTGCAAAATGCTGGATTAGAGATCCTCACCATAGCTCAAAATCTGCACCTAAGGCACATGAAGGTTTTATGCTCGGTTATGGAAAGGACTCGCACACTTACAGAGTATTCAACAACTATCACAACAAAGTTGTTGAGACTGTAGATGTGCGGTTCGATGAAACTAATGGCTCGCAAAGAGAGCAATTACCTTCTGATCCAGATAAGCTGTCTCCTGAGGAAGCAATAAAGCTCAAGCCTACTGAAGACATTGTCCCAAATTGAGGAAATTGATGAAGAAACGATCCCCATCACTGATGAAAATCAAGAAGATGCTCGTGAGGAAATTGCACCAGCACCACTTCCTCAGCCCAGACAAAATCCTCAACCAGCTCATCCGAGGATTGCAAATGAAGTAGAACTTGACAAAATCCTCAATCACATCAACGCGCCAGGTCCTCTCACTTGCTCAAAAGCTTCACACTTAGTTAACTTTTTTGGGCATTTTTCCTTTGTATCCATCACAGAACCCTCAAAAGTTGCCGAGGCTTTTCTGGAACCGGAGTGGATCCAAGCTATGGAAGAAGAACTTCTTCAATTCAAGCTGAATGACGTATGGGAGCTCGTCAAACGACCAGATCCTCGCAAGCACAATATCATCGGCACCAAGTGGATTTTCCGAAACAAGCAAGATGAGGACGGTCAAGTGGTGAGGAACAAGGCACGACTTGTAGCCCAAGGCTACACCTAGGTTGAAGGAATAGATTTCGATGAAACTTTTGCACCTGTTGCTAGACTTGAAGCTATTCGAATACTACTTGCTTATGCTAATCATCATAACATCATCTTATATCAAATGGATATGAAAAGTGCATTCCTCAATGGTAAGCTTGAGGAAGAAGTATATGTTGCTCAACCCCCAGGTTTTGAGGATCCAAAGAATCCAGACAAAGTATTTAGACTCAAAAAGGCTCTTTATGGTCTCAAGCAAGCCCCTCGGGCATGGTATGATACACTGAAGGAATTCCTCATGAAGAAAGGCTTCAAACCTGGTTCACTCGATCCAACTCTTTTCACAAAATCCTATGATAATGAGCTATTTGTGTGTCAAATATATGTCGATGATATCATATTTGGCTGTACTGACAAACGATACAGCGATGAATTTGCTTACATGATGAGAGAAGAATATCAGATGTCCATGATGGGGGAGCTGAAATTCTTCTTAGGTCTTCAAATTCGTCAACAAAACAATGGAATCTTCATATCATAGGAGAAATACCTCAAGGATGTTCTGAGGAAATTCGACATGCACGAATGCAAAGGTGC